>NC_046327.1:38871015-40071015 GCF_009819535.1 Lacerta agilis | reverse complement strand
TGATACTGATGCACTGGAAAGATAAGTGTATAGCTCTAGTTAATGGCTTGAAGATATGACTACACTTGCAACTTGTGAATGGATCGCTTAAGACTTTGCATGGGCAAATATAATTATATTTGGAACGCATTTATACAAAACATATTAGGAGATAGATAGGTGTGTGAATGTGTGTGTGTGTGTGTGTGTGTAATACTCTTAATCAACAACAACAACCTATCCCCTCCCAGCTTGCCCCAAGCCCCTATGATCACACTCCCAACGGAGTGGGGGAGGTGTTTCACAGAGCAGTTTGCCAAACCACCCTTTGAAGCACCTTCTGTCCCCTCTGTTAAACAGCTTGTCAGGGCAGCCTGCCACCCTGTTGTCTTCTGGAGTTGGCATGGCCACCAAAGGCAGCCAAACAAACTGCAGCATGACGACAACCTTACATTTCTATGTATATAGGAAAATATTCAATCAAGTTGTACTAAGAGTTGACACACTGAAACTAATGGACCTAACTTAATTTCAGTGGGTCTATTCAAACCTATTGAACTTAATATAGGATCTAGGTCTGAATAAACATACATTGGATTGCACTTCAATGGTGCAAACAGAGATTAATATAAAAGAGAGCTCAGAGAGTATCTCTCAGTCACAAGAGAAGCCCAGCTCCCTCCCAGATTCCATGTGAAACATGCACCAGATCAAGTGCTGGTTTGGTCAATGGAGGTGCTTCAGCCACCTCTCTTCATACTTGGTCTCTTTACCTTTTTGTTTTTTTAATAGCACCACACAACCTTTTATTATACCTTTGATAATCATTAAAAAGGGAAACACTAAACCTTTTTTAAAAGTACAAATCTGCTCTGTAGATTAGGGAATGAGATTTTGTGGGTAGATGAGAAGCTCCCACTTGAAAATCTTTGGTTTTGGGGAGCAGGGTTAGTTGAGGTCAATTGTGAGAGGAAATGCTATGTTTAGATTTGAACAAAATGAAAGAGATGAAACCAAAGCAGCCTCTTTGCTCTAAATATGTTGCATCTATGAACTGTTCCCTTCTTGCCTTCAGGAGGTTAATATGGTGGAATGAAACAGACCATTATAAGCAGATGGAAACAAGAGCAGGATTTTGACTCACTTGGAGTGTAAAAATTATTATAGACAATATTGTTTGATATAAAAACTGGAGTATGGATGAATATGCAGTTGTAGATGTTTAAAATGAGGCCCCATGGAGGGGATGGGGGGAAGTGTCAATATTTGGAGAATCTCTTTATATAGATTTGTTTTTACAGTTTGTGTTCATTTATATTTTGTATTTGTAAAACCAATACAAATTATTTCAAAAAACAAACAAACAGAAAAAGAAATAGAGCTCAGCTGACCTCAAGCAGTTTTTCATTCAATCTGTTGTGGAAAGTTGTGCAAGGAGGTGTATCCTGGTTGTGAACTGCTTCAGCTGGGCACTCATGGCTCTTTCATGCAAAAGCTTGTATCCCTCCATAAAGGAGTCCAAATCTTCCCATGATTGTGCTGGCTGATCCTCTTTCTGTTCAAGATCATCATACTAAGAGTGACATCCACCTACTCCTTTACCATTGACACATAGCTAATTTCTTCAGCTAATGCTTTTGTTTTCAGCAAAGCAAAGAGACTTCAGACCCTGGCATCTGGTGACTTTATAGTGCAGGGATGGTGAACCTGATGTCCCTCAGAGGTTACTGGGCTCCAGTTCCTATCATCCCAGACTATGGCCCCTGCTGGGTGAGATCTGGTGGGAATTGGAGTCCAACAACATTTAGATGGATATAGGTTCCATCAAGGCTACCATGGGGTGGGAAAATGCTGATGGATCAAGTCCCCACACCCTGACCCCTGACCATCAGGTCCAGTTGTGTCTGACTCTGGGGTTGTGACGCTCATCTCGCTCTATAGGCTGAGGGAGCCAGTGTTTGCCCGCAGACAGCTTCCAGCATGACAAAGCCGCTTCTGGTGAACCAGAGCAGCGCATGGAAACACCGTTTACCTTCCCGCTGGAGCGGTCCCTATTTATCTACCTGCACTTTGACGTGCTTTCGAACTGCTAGGTGGGCAGGAGCTGGGACTGAGCAACGGGAGCTCACCCCGTGGCAGGGATTTGAACTGCAGACCTTCTGATCAAAAAGCCTTAGACTCTGTGGTTTAACTCACAGCGCCACCTGGGCCCCCCAAAAAATTGGGTTTGCCACTCCTGCTATACACACTTACCTAGGATCTTAGTTGGTCTCTAAGGTGCAACGAAGGATTTATTATTATTATTATTATTATTATTATTATTATTATTATTATTCCTCTGAGTAGGCATTTATGGAATTGCTGTGTAAATATGGTGGGCCTGCTGGTCTATATACCTTCTATGGCTGCAATCCAGAGCAGGTCTGGCACCATAAGCAACCTAAGCAGTTGCTTTGGACCACAACACTAAGAGTCACCATTGAATTTGTGTGTGATCTGAAAGGAATGTCCCAGAAGCCTTTGCAATAGTTCACTGGATGGGGAAGGCAACACTTAGATCATGCATAGCTTTGGGTGATCTATTGCTCAGCCCAACCACTTGGGGGGTGGGGGGAGTCTCTGGAACTGGCCCTGCTGAAATCATATGCATACTTCCCTGGGAGTAACTGGTCACATGTCTCTGGGAACCGAGAAGGACTTACGGTACCTCCCCAGGAACATGCATGGAGAATTGTGTTTCTGAATTGTGTTTCCCACTACAGCCTGGGCTCACACTCTGAGCTACAGCTGCCCCTGGGACAATAATGCAAGAAACCTTGGACACAGGATAATAGTCCCTAGACAGGGGGGTGGGGACAGTGCAGACTTTTGCCATTGATGATGATGCCATTCAGGCTGTCCCTGCCAGTTGTCCGGAGAAGCTCACGCCCTGATCGCTGTGTGCAGAAAAGCTACCTTCCCTTTCCCAAGAGAGGGCAAAGAGCCAGACAGGTCTGGGCCCATCCCACCAGCCACATTAGGGAGGCGTGGCTGCAAGAACCTGAACTTCCTCTTAGCATTTCATAGCCTTCAGTTCCCACTCTGCTTTGTCCCTCTTCTGACAGAGGGATGAGCCGCTGTGCAGAGAGCCTGAAGGGCTTCCTAGCCCGGATCGAGGCCAAGGCAGGGCAAGAGAAGGGGCAGCTGGCTGAGGAGTTCCAGGTGAGTCTTGTTTACCTGGGTGGGGAGAGGGTGACTCAGGACAGCAATAGACCTCACCCTGCCCTGGGTTAGGACTGACTGACAGCACCTCTTCTCCACCCCACTGTTCACTGCAACCAGGGATTTTCCTCACATACTCTGAGGTTTTTCCTTTTCCTGGTAGGCCTCCCATACCTTTACTGGCCTGGTGACAGGCATAAATTCAACAGGTACAATTTTTTTTCTACCTGTGCATCTCCATTCCAAGAAAAGCTACACATGTTGTATTTCTGTCTAATTTTCAAGGAGTGGCAAGTTGACTTGTCTAGTGATTACTTTCACAGAACCAGCACGTTTAAAAATGACATTTCAGTCCTACTTTGACCCATGATTTGCCACATGACACAATCCAGCTGATGAGTGCTGGAGGGAAGCCTAACTGCACCTCCCAAATGCTTTCTCCCAACTGCATTCCAGGCATGTTGCCTGCTCTCAGGGGAAGATAATCCCTCTGCTGCTCAGAGGGCTCCCAGATCTATGAGGAGAAAAGGAAGGAGTGCAAGAGGATTAGTATTTCACACTTGCTAAAAAGCCACAACCTTCCAGCAACTACAATGGGCTGCCTCGTATCTCCCTTCTAGTTAGTGTCCAAGCTAGGACCAGAGCAAGGCAAAAGAAGGACAGCAGCAGAGAGAAGTTGACAAGGGTCTTCTTGGGATTAGAGTCCAAAATGGGTGTCCCATCTGCCCATAGTACAGGCCAGCCTTGCATATTTCACCCTTGATTTGTTCCATCACAATAAGAATACAAGAATTCTTGTTGTTGTTCAGTCGTTCAGTCGTGTCCGACTCTTCGTGACCCCATGGACCAGAGCACGCCAGGCACACCTATCCTTCACTGCCTCTCGCAGTTTGGCCAAACTCATGTTAGTAGCTTCAAGAACACCATCCAACCATCTCATCCTCTGTCGTCCCCTTCTCCTTGTGCCCTCCATCTTTCCCAACATCAGGGTCTTTTCTAGGGATTCTTCTCTTCTCATGAGGTGACCAAAGTACTGGAGCCTCAACTTCAGGATCTGTCCTTCTAGTGAGTACTCAGGGCTGATTTCTTTGAGAATGGATAGGTTTGATCTTCTTGCAGTCCATGGGACTCTCAAGAGTCTCCTCCAGCACCATAATTCAAAAGCATCAATTCTGCGGCGATCAGCCTTCTTTATGGTCCAGCTCTCACTTCCATACATTACTACTGGGAAAACAAGAATTCTATTTCCTGCTAAATGACATTCTATACACCTCTTGGAAAATAATCTTTCTAGGCTGCTCTATCTATTTGTACTAGCGTAAAAAGCTTACATGCAGGTATACAATTACAGGATGCTATATAAGCAACTAAGCCCTCAGGCACAGCTGCCTTTTGCGCACTCTTTTCAGGCAAAGATCTGCACTTTTTCTGTGCCCAAGCAGTTTTTCTTTTTTGCTTTGCACCAAGCTTTCCGGCGAAAAGCAGCTCTTTAAAGCTGAATTGGAACAAACATCAGTTCTCATTTTCCGTTGACTGGCATTTGCTCTGGTTGAACTTGAAGGGGTGGGTTTTCATGGGGAAAGCTCTGGATTAAAAAAAAAAAAAAAGGAGGTGGTGCTCAGACACTGTGCTTTAAATCGTAGGCTCTACCTAGAAAGAGCAATACAAAGGAAAGTGTGGATAAGCCCTAAAGCTGTGAACCAAGAAGCTTCTAGTTCAAATCTCACCACTGCCGTGAACTCAGTAAGTGGCCTTATGCTAGCCATTCTCAGCCTCAGTCCCTCGTCTGCAGTATGTGACTACCGGTAATAATAAAAACAGTGACTGGCTTTACAGCTTTGTTGTGCAGATTTACAGGGACAATGCCATGAAGTGCTTTGAACACTCAGAAAACACTGCAGAGGTGCAAGTTGTGGTGGTTTATACCATACCAAATCTGGATTGACTGTCATGTTCCTGCAGAAGAACTAGGAAGTTGTCTTCTTAAGTACAGTAGTATTTTTAGATGATCACTTTTAATGTACATTGTGGTTTTTAAAGGTGTTTTTCTGGTTTCCATTGGTATGGATTTATCTTCCGTAAGTCACTTTTGAGACTGTTCCAGTGTAAAGCAACTCATAAAGGTAATAATAAATAAATAATAGTTTGGCAAGTGCACATTTTTGTTGTTGCTGCTGGCATCCATCTGTCTTGGGAGACAATGGAGGAGTGTACCTTTTGGGGTGAAGTCAAACCGTTGGAGTTACAGTACCTGCTGTGGCTTCAGAAACTGATATGGGACAGACATGTTTTGTTGCAGCTGGGGCAGATGAAGGTGCCTGGTTTCACTGTTGCAGATTGCACCATGGCGTTTCTTCTCCCTGCGTTCCTCCCAGTGGTCATTCCTCCTCTGTTCACTGCTGTGGATGCACAACTTGTCTGTCTCCAGGCACTGCAGTCATCTGGAAGGGATTCCCACAAAGCGGGGTTGATGTTCCAAGCCTTCACGTCATGTTTGGAGACATTTTTGCAGCTTTGCAGAGTTGGTCCACCAACAGGCCTGGTGGCTGAAGCTATAATAGAAGTCTCTGGCCTTCTCATCTGACAACACTTCCCAGAGCTTCTCTGTTGGGTGCAGGGCCAGCCCACCCATGAGAGGCAGCTGCCTCAGGCAGCCGGGTCCCCAGGGGCAGCAGATCTTGATGTTTATTTTTATTCAGGGCCGGATAACCCATGAGGCCATGTGAGGTGAGTGCTTCAGGTGGCAGGATCCACTGGGACAGCAGAGGCCAGTGTTGATAATTCTGCTGTCCTTGTTGTCGAGGCAAATCTTCCCTCCTCCCTTCTTTCTGGCAGGGAGGGGGGCATCATTTTGGGATCTGCCTCAGGTGCCAAAATGTATTGGGCTGGCCCTGGTTGGGAGCCTTGACAATTAAATAGCTCTGAAACTTACTTAGATCTGTAGTGTAGACGTGTTTATTTGGTAGGGGGTGTGAGAAGCTAGAGTGTCTGCATTTGTTCCCAGATCTAAGCTGGCATGCAGATTGAAGAGAAGAGTTATTAATACATAGTTGTAGACTCCATGTTCCGTTACACGCTAGCATGATGAAGAAATGTAGGCCAGGATGGGGCAGGGCTGATGCAGCTGGACTCACCAGCAGCAGGAAAGAGATTTCACACCTCTCCCAGTGGCATCCTAAGTGCATCCTTCTCCTCTCTCCCCATATAACTGATGTAGAAAAAACCTGCTCCTTTTTCCTTATGGGGTACTCAAGAGCCTGTATAGAGTCCTTAAGTGGGTTCTCTATCGGTAGGAGAAAATAACAGAGGCCAGCCAGAGAATATTGAGAAGCAAAGCAGCTAGTAAGCCTGATCTTTATTAAACTGTTGCAACAGGGTCCTCACTCACCACACATGCAGGAGGGAGGAGGAGCCCAGAACAATGGTGTGCAAGCCCTTATACAGACTTTTGAAATTGCCCACCCTGTAGCCCAAGACCACCCCCAAAAACATCATACATTCATCACAGAAGGAGGCAGTCTACAACAGAAATCCTGTCTGCCAGGATACCTGACAATGGTCACTGATTGCTTTACTTCAGCAGCCCGGCCATTCTTTTGAGATGCTAAATACTTAGTTCCTGGATCCAGGTCTCAGGCTCACCCTATCCATACACAAAGACAGGTAAGCAAAAGACAATGGAGAGGCTTTCCCATTTCCTTCCTCCTTGCTGAGAAACATTTGAGGTCAATTTGGGAGAGTCAAAATGGTTTCAGGATTGCTCTCATGGACTATTTCAGACACGTGATTTATATTTTTATGTATGTGTTTGTCTTGTAAATTGATAAGCATTTAATTTATATATTTGAGACCTTAAATTTATATAACATAAGGGAACGATTATAGCCACTAATTCCTATGGGGAAAGAAACTCAATTTGGGATCCTCCAGGTTTTCTTGTTCTTGCAGTTCTCCTCTCTAAATATTTATTTGCAGTTCTGCAAAATGTGGGGTTCCCCTCAAATCTGCTGATACCTCCTGGTGCTGTTCTGGCAATGGGTTTGCTAATACTGTAGTATGAATAATCAAGAACCATGCAAAATCAAGACTTGATTCTGCCCTGTAAAACTGGGCCTTAATTGTCCCCCGTTCCTGAGAGTGCGAGTTCCCAGCTGACTCGGCCAACATTGCTTTTCCGTGCCCTGTCAGATGGCTGAGATGATGAGTCCTTCTAAGCCGCACATGCCCCGCAATCGGTTGCTGCATATCATGTGCCAGGATGCATTGGACGTGGTCACCTTGTGGATGAGTTCACTCTGGGAGGGCTCCATGGGTGGCCTGTCTGGTCTTGATTTGAACTGAGGCTTGCCTTTTCAAAACACATACACCTGAATACAGATCCACGCATGTCAAGCACATCCAATGCACATTTAAAGTACATGGCTTCCCCGAATATTCATGGGAAATGTAGTTTCCCCCTCCCATAACTAAAACCCTTAACAAACTACACTTCCCATGATTCTTTGGGGAAAGTCATATGCTTTAAATGTGTTCTGAGGGAACTTTAAATGCAAGATGTGCATCTGCCTCAGTCACAAATCTTTTGCTATCACGCCATTTTGCTCTTAAGGTGTATTTTTTGAGGGGGTGGAACATTAGTTGCTTTCCTTGGTGTCATACGTCCCCTTTATTGATCCTGCATATTCAAGCTCTCGGTCCAATTAAGCTTTGATCCTTACAAGGTTTTGTTGATGCCAAGGACCCTCATTTCACTGTGACCCTGCAGCAGTTTGCAAATATTGCATTTCCTTATGGTGGGACGGGTTTGTCCTGTGATCCTGCCTCTGGTCCTGGGTTCCAGCATTGGCTTTGCCCACAGGCCGCATCCAGGTTCCAGATGTTTTAAGTTCAAGTAACTTGCCAATTTGAATTGAAAGTGAAAATGGGAAACTTTCTCTAAATTTGTGTGTGCCTGCATTTCAACTTTACTTCCTAATTTATAGGCACGAGAACAAGGTATTGTCACAGACCTTGAGAATAGGAGGGGGTGGAAACTAAGTCATTTCTACTTTTGCAACCATTTAGTTCCATGAACTCCAGGTACAGTCATACTTGATTTCCCACAGAGACAAAAAGTGAATCCAGGTGTCCTGATTCCTAAGTTAGCAAGGTCTAGAGCAGGTTTCAGTGTCACATGCCTGGCCATGCGAGGCTGCTAGCTCTCATTGTTGGTGTCATTCGTGGTGACAATTCTGAGATGTTGTATAACCCGCCTCGTTTCTTGAGCACTACATAAATAGTAACTGGCCTTCATCGTTCTGTGTTTGAGAAAGGTCAGCAGAGAGAGGTGTCAGGAACCCAACAAGCAAGAAAGTTTCTCTGAGGGTTTAAACGGCATATCTGGCATGCCAGGGTCACTCTGCAAATCAAATCTTTGTCCTCTTCCATGCATTGAAACCTCTTGCACTAACTGTTGTGCAGTGACCATCCTCCACTGGGGCATAGAAACAAGCAAGACTTGGCATAAGACAAGGAGGCAATGCTTAAGTTCTGAAATGGGTCAGGTGACGATTCAAGCTCGCCTAGGAGGAAGCTGTATGGTTCACCTTGGAAATACCTGGCATCATGTTGTAGGTTCAACCTGTAAAGCAGCTTGAGATGGAAAAACGAGAAAACTCCAGATTCTGACAGGCCCTGCCCAGGATCCACCAGGTTGTGCCCCTGGCTCCTCCTTTTCAGGAAGATCCACACCATACATTTAAAGTACACCCAGTTCCCCACATAGAACTACAATTCCCATTACCCTCAACAAACTACAGCTCCCAAGATTCTACTCTGCCTTTCACCATCCAGGCTCAGACCCCTATTTAGTTCAGTGAGAGAGTTTCTGCTTTCATGGAATCATAGAGCTGGAAGGGACCCTGAGGAATCTGCAATGCAGGAATCTTGGCTGAAGCATCCATGACAGATGACCATCCAAGACCATCCAACCTCTGCTTTACAACCTCCAAGGAAGGAGAGTCCACAATATTGTCTGGGTAAAGTCAGGACATTTGAGCCAGATATGGAAGGGTACGGGAAGCCTGTGAAGGGCTTGAGAATAGGCATCCTGGAAGCTGCTTTATACCAAACTAGACCCATACTGTCCACACTGACTGGCAGTGGCTCTGTAGGGTTTCTCTTAGGTCAGGTATGATCTGCCTCACCCTGCCTGGCGATGCTGAGACTGAACCTTGGACCTTTGCAGGCAAAGCAGATGGTCTACCACTGAGTGACAGCCCTTCCCCATTATGGTTTGGATGGCAGGAGCAGTACATGGCTTTGAAGGAAAGGCAACAGCCACAGATGGTGGCAAACTCATACTGTGGGCAAAACTGTCGTTTACAATTTCTCAGCAAACATAAATTATGTTGTACAATAAGATGAACTTGTTGATGCTGCCCCAGACATAGGAATCGCTGCCTGGGGATGGGGAACAGCTCTAGGTGAATAAATAAGGAAAGGAACTGAATTCATGGGCTGTTTACATTACCTGCCACTTCTCAGCTGCGGGCTGCGTTTGGGGAAAGGGAGGAAGTTAAGTTTCGACATCCCTCACTGGTGGAATACAGCAGAAGCCAGACACATGTTCAGCTTGACAGAAAAGTGAGACAGGTCCATAGCAAATGATAAATATATGTGATTTTTGCAGGGGGGGGGGAGAGGGAAAGAAACATGAGCATGCAAATAACAGTATGCTAAAAGGGTGTATGTTACAGGCACGCATACAAATCAGGACCTGATTCAGCATTTCCTCCTCCAGTTCAAGCCTGGGTTCCCCTCACTTACACAACCCATTGGACAAACATACTGGTTCATAAATTCAAAGCCCCTTCCCTGTGCTTCAGGTACTCTGCCTGCTATGGTTATGTTTAAAGCACTTTGTGCACATTTATTCAATTATTGGCATATTTATACCCTTTTGCACAAACACACGTGCCAGAATATATATGCCGGTATATATTATATTTGATTTAGGCTGTCCATACTGGTTCCTACCCGTCAGTGCTGTGCAGAGCCAGTTTCTGCAGAGCACACTGAACAGGTTTCCTTTGAGCTTTTGCTAAAGGAGGAGATTGTACATTAGACCTAAGCATGGCCAGTGCACATCCACAGCATACAGTACTGTAACTGAGATAGATCAGGATGCACCCCACATCCATGCTTGTAAAAGAAATACAGTTGTTCTCTGTTGATCTTTGAAAACTAAGGGCTGATTCACACTTGCCAGACAAACATTTGTTATTTGGTGGGTGCACAACTTTGATGCAGGACTGCTGTATGTCCCACCTCTTTATTACATAATCCACAAGCCTCATTTCCCAACACCTCCTTGTTTCAATTTTCTTAATGGTGTTTGCCACCAAAAGGCCATTAATCCTATTTTCACACTGCCTCAAGAACACACCTCTGTGTTATATGACCCCTTGCCTGACCTGGGTGGAGACCACAAGTAGATAGAGTCATCATCCAGTGTTCCAGTCAATTCCAGGAAGGGAAGCCAGTGTCATCACACCAGGGAAACCTGCTCTGATGATGCACAGTGTCAGGGATTTGCCTTCTCCTCATGAGGAGCCCGGGCGGAGGTCCTACTCATGAGGAGAGCCAGGGCGGGAGTCCTCCTTGTGAGGAGAGAGGGGAAAGAGATTCTCCGAGGGGGGAGGATCGGGACAGGGAACTTCCTCGAGAGAAGGTCTTGCTTAGGTACAGGGATCCCCAGCCACTGCTGTCATCTGACTCCTCTCAAAGCCCGTCGCCAGAACTCTCTCCCACAGAAGAGGAGGAGGAGCAGACGGTCAGGGATGCAAGGGAGAGACCCAGCACTGCCAGCCAGACGTGATTGGAGGGAGAGTTACAGCTTCTGGCACAGGCACAGCGTCAGGGGGGTTAGGAGACCCAGAAGACATCGTTTCAGGCTGCTGAGGCTTTGGTGCTGGGCGGGAAACCGGAGAGGAGCACACCAGTGGGGGTGTGCTGCAAACAGAGAGCGTGGGAAAGGAGGGGCAAGGCAGACAGGCCTTTTGCCAGCTGTTATCAGGGAAGGCCTCTGGGAAGCAGGCCAACACTGGGCATTCAGTGCCAGAACCGATGGAACTGGGAGGCGCACTCGCGTGGGAGTTTTCAAAGGCAGTGCCAGCCAAGGACTCCGAATCGAAAGGAGAAAAAGCGGCGAAAATGCTACGCCTGTGACCGCCCATAGCACTTTGCCAAACACTGCCCCCAGAATCGCATCTGGCAGGGAATGGTGGCCACATCTGTGCAGGAGGACGCTGGAGTGGTGGAGCAGGGAAATGACAATGCCTGGCTGGAAAAAATGCTAAGGGGCACCGGTCAGGCAGAACAGAAGTAAAGACCCAAGGGCAGAGGCAACAGCTGCACCACACCCACCAAGACTGGGAATCGTGCTCAAGGTAGTGCTGGAGCTGCCAAATGGACACCCCCTGGAGGTGGAAGCCCTACTGGACAGTGGTGCCTCGGCCAATTTCATGTCAGAAAGGTTTGCAAGAGAGCATCAGCTTGGTACAGCAAACTAAATACGACATAATAGGCATCACTGAAACCTGGTGGGATGAGTCTCATGATTGGAATGTAGTAATAGAAGGATACAATCTATTTCTGAGAAATAGACCAAACAGGAAAGGAGGAGGAGTGGTGTTATATGTCAGGGATGTGTATACCTGTGAAGAGATCCAGGATTTGAAACTTCAAAGCCAAACTGAGAGTATCTGGGTCAAAATTAAGGGAGAGAAAAATAACAGTGATCTCATTGTGGGAGTTTACTACAGATCCCCAAGCCAAACTGAGGACACAGATGATGCCTTCCTGGAACAGATGACCAAGCATTCAAAAGGAAGTGAGATAGTAGTAATGGGGGATTTCAACTACCCTGATATATGTTGGATGTCAAACTCAGCCAAGAGCATAAGGCTGAACAGATTCCTCACTGGCCTTGCAGACAATTTCATTGTCCAGAAAGTGGGAGAAGCAACAAGAGGATCAGCCATTTTAGATCTGGTCCTAACCAATAGTGATGACTTGGTAAGTGGGGTAGAAGTGGCAGGATCATTAGGTGGGAGTGATCATGCTCTTCTGGAGTTTATTATACAGCGGAAAGGAGCAACCAAGCATACTAAGAATCAAATTCTAGACTTTAAGATAGCCGACTTCAGAAAACTTAGGGAAACGCTGGGTGTGATCCCGTGGTCAGTAATACTAAAAGGGAAGGGAGTTCATGGATGGGAGTTTGTTAAAAGGGAGATATTAAAAGCACAACTTTAAGCAGTACCAATGAGACAAAAACATGGAAGGTGCCTAAAGAAGCCAGGGTGGCTATCTAAAGAACTTTTAACTGATTTAAGATTTAAAAGGGATGTGTACAAAAAATGGAGAAAGGGGGAAATCACCAGAGAGGAATTCAAACAAATAGCCAGCACGTGTAGAGACAAAGTCAGAAAAGCTAAAGCACAGAATGAACTCAGGCTTGCTAGAGAGGTTAAAAGCAATAAAAAGGGCTTTTATAGGTATGTCTTAAAAAGCAAAGACATCACCTTGCCAACAAAGGTCCGTATAGTTAAAGCTATGGTTTTCCCAGTAGTAATGTACGGAAGTGAGAGCTGGACCATAAAGAAGGCTGGTCGCCGAAGAATTGATGCTTTTGAATTATGGTGCTGGAGGAGACTCTTGAGAGTCCCATGGACTGCAAGAAGATCAAACCTATCCATTCTCAAGGAAATCGGCCCTGAGTGCTCACTAGAAGGACAGATCCTGAAGTTGAGGCTCCAGTACTTTGGCCACCTCATGAGAAGAGAAGACTCCCTGGAAAAGACCCTGATGTTGGGAAAGATGGAGGACACAAGGAGAAGGGGACGACAGAGGATGAGATGGTTGGACAGTGTTCTCGAAGCTACTAACATGAGTTTGGCCAAACTGCGAGAGGCAGTGAAGGATAGGTGTGCCTGGCGTGCTCTGGTCCATGGGGTCACGAAGAGTCGGACACGACTGAACGACTGAACAACAACATGGGTATGTCCGTAGCAAAAGAAAGAACAATGAAACAGTGGGGTCACTTAGAGGAGAAGATGGTGAAATGTGAACAGGAGACAGAGAAAGGGCGGAACTCCTCAATGCCTTCTTTGCCTTAGTCTTCTCCAAAAAAGAAAACAATGCCCAACCTGAAGAATATCGAGCAGATGATTCAGCAGGGGAAACACAGCCCACAATAAGTAAGAAGGTAGTACAAGAATACTTGGCTAGTTTCGATGTATTCAAGTATCCAGGGCCAGATGAACTACATCCAAGAGTATTAAAAGAACTGGCAGAGGTGATTTCAGAACCACTGGCAGTAATCTTTGAGAATTCCTGGAGAACAGTCGAAGTGCCAGCAGACTGGAGGAGGGCAAATGTTATCCCTATTTTCAAAAGGGGGGAAAGAGAAGACCCAAACAATTACCGCCCAGTCACCCTGACATCAATACCAGGGAAGATTCTAGAACAGATCATTAAGCAAACTGTGAGCATCTAGAAAGGAACGCTGTGATCACTAAAAGTCAGCATGGGTTTCTGAAAAATAAGTCATGTCAGACTAATCTGATCTCATTTTTTGACAGAATTACAAGCCTAGTAGATGAAGGGAACGCTGTGGATGTAGCCTATCTTGATTTCAGCAAGGCCTTTGACAAGGTGCCCCATGATATTCTTGTAAAGAAGCTGGTAAAATGCGGGCTAGACAATGCTACCATTCAGTGGATTTGTAACTGGCTGACTGACCGAACCCAAAGGGTGCTCATTAACGGCTCCTCTTCATCCTGGAGAGAAGTGACTAGTGGGGTGCCACAGGGTTCTGTCTTGGGCCCAGTCTTATCCAACATCTTTATCAATGACTTGGATGATGGGCTTGAGGGCATCCTGATCAAGTTGGCAGATGACACCAAATTGGGATGGGTGGCTAATACCCCAGAGGACAGGATCACACTTCAAAATGACCTTAACAGATTAGAGAACTGGGCCAAAGCAAACAAGATGAATTTTAACAGGGAGAAATGTAAAGTACTACACTTAGGCAAAAAAAATGAAAGGCACAAATACAGGATGGGTGACACCTGGCTTGAGAGCAGTACATGTGAAAAGGATCTAGGAGTCTTGGTAGACCATAAACTTGACATGAGTCAACAGTGTGATGCAGCAGCTAAAAAAGCCAATGCAATTCTGGGCTGCATCAATAGGAATATAGCATCTAGATCAAGGGAAGTAATAGTACCACTGTATTCCGCTCTGGTCAGACCTCACCTGGAATACTGTGTCCAGTTCTGGGCGGCAACCAAAATGGTCAAAGGCCTGGAAACGATGCCTTATGAGGAACGGCTTAGGGAGCTGGGTATGTTTAGCCTGGAGAAGAGAAGGTTAAGGGGTGATATGATAGCCATGTTCAAATATATAAAAGGATGTCATATAGAGGAGGGAGAAAGGTTGTTTTCTGCTGCTCCAGAGAAGCGGACACAGGGCAATGGATTCAAACTACAAGAAAGAAGATTCCACCTAAACATTAGGAAGAACTTCCTGACAGTAAGAGCTGTTTGACAGTGGAATTTGCTGCCAAGGAGTGTGGTGGAGTCTCCTTCTTTGGGGGTCTTTAAGCGGAGGCTTGGCAGCCATCTGTCAGGAATGCTTTGATGGTGTTTCCTGCTTGGCAGGGGGTTGGACTGGATGGCCCTTGTGGTCTCTTCCAAGTCTTCTGATATCTGACTTCCCACTGATGGTAACTACCATAGATGGAAGGGAGTTGCTGGGGGGTGAGGTCTCTCAGCAGACGCCACCCATGAGAATGCGCATATCCAGGCACATGGAAGTCATAGACTTCAATGTCACCCACCTGTCAGGGGCGCCCATCATTCTGGGCATGAGCTGGTTGGACCTTCACGTCCCAGTCGTGTCGTGGCACCAGAGGTTGTTCACCTTCGGGTTGACCCATTGTATGGAGAACTGTCTGGCAACAGAGGGGAAGCCAGACATGGAAGGGGTGATCGCCACAGTCCAGTTGGAAGCCTCCAGGGGAATTCCCCAGAAGTATGAGGACTTCAAGGACATTTTCAGTGAAAAGGAGGCAGACAAGCTACCCCCACATAGACCCTACAACTGCCAAATAGATCTCTTACTGGGGGCAAAGCTTCCGGCAGGCAAATTGCACTCCATGTCTGACCAGGAGTTGCAGGACCTGAAGGAATTCATAGACAAGAATCTGCACAGGGGATTCATAAGGGAATACAAAGCAACAGGCGGCAGCCCCGTGTTCTTCGTGGACAAGAGGGGGACCACGCTGAGGAGGCTGGTCATGGACTACCGCGCCTTGAACAGCCGCACGCGGCCCACTTCCTTCCCCATGCCACGGATTGATGATCTACTGGCAGTGGTGTGAAGGG
The DNA here is from genome assembly GCF_009819535.1 of Lacerta agilis. Taxonomy (NCBI): domain Eukaryota; kingdom Metazoa; phylum Chordata; class Lepidosauria; order Squamata; family Lacertidae; genus Lacerta; species Lacerta agilis. Next base: position 40,055,401 of record NC_046327.1, on the reverse strand, counting down.
GAAAGATCTTCACAAAGCTGGACTTGAGGGGTGCGTACAACCTCATACATGTAAGGGAAGGATACGAATGGAAAACAGCCACGTTCATGCCACTGGGAACCTACAAATATAGGGTCATGCCGTTTGGCTTACAGGCGGGCTCTCATTGCTTCCAAGCCTTCATGCACCACGTATTGGGACCCCTGCTGTATAAGAACTGTGTTTGCTTCTTGGATGACATACTGGTCTTTTCAGAGAATGAGGCTCAGCATGAGCAGCATGTCAGGCAGGTGCTGGCCAAATTGCAGCAACACCAACTGTATGCCAAACTGGAGAAATGTCAATCCCACATCAAACAGGTAGAGTTCCTGGGCCACGGGGTGTCGGACAAAGGACTGGCCATGGATGGGGAGAAGGTGAAGGCAGTGTTGGACTGGAAAAGCCCCAGGACCAAAAAGGATGTGCAACGCTTCATCAGCTTCAGCAATTTCTACCGCAAGTTCATTAAGAACTTCACATAGCTGACCAACCCCATCACAGACACACTCAGCGAGAAGAAGAAATTTGTATGGACACCAGACGCGCAGCAGGCATTTGAGCGACTCAAGAGGGCGTCCGCCTCGGAGGAGCAGCTATGGCATGTGGACATTGCCCGACCCATGAGGATCGAGACGGACGCATCTGACCATGCGGTCGGCGCAGTGCTCTTGCAGCAGGACACCGAGGGAGACTGGAGACCGCATGCATTTTTCTCTAGGAAACTCAGCAAGTTGGAGCGCAACTACACCATTTGGGATAAGGAGCTTTTGGCCATTTTCGCGGCTTTTTAAAAATGGCGGCACTTCCTCATTGGGGCTAAGCACCAGATCCAGGTAAACACGGACCACAAGAACCTGGAGTACTGGTGCACGGCGAGGGTGCTCAACCAGCGCCAGATTAGATGGGCAGAGTTTTTCGCCAACTTCGATTTCCGTATTCGCTATGTCCCGGGTGAACAGAACGTGAGAGTGGATGCTTTGTCATGCAAGCCACAGTACCTGGAAGATGACGGCCTTCCCACCACTAGGCACATAGTTCCCCTGGAACAGTGGACATGCGCGGGAACAAGGGAGCAGGCGTCGCTGCTGCTCAGGCTCACACGCGAGGACGCATTTGCTCAGCAGAAATTCAGTGACGTCCAACAGGGCAAGGGGGTAGAGGAGGGATTCGTGGTCAAGGACGGTCTTTTGTTCTACAAGGGGGCGCTTTACATCCCAGGAGAACACCTCAGGGCCAGGGTCCTCAAGCAGCTACATGACAGCCCTTCGGCGGGACACTTCGGCCAGCAGAAAACCATGCTGCTGGTCACCAGGGATTTTTGGTGGCCGGGAATAAGGGAGGACATCAGGAGCTACATTCAGGCCTGTGACACGTGTCAAAGGGCCAAGGGTGACAACAGACGGCCGGTGGGGCTCCCGGAACCTCTGCCCATGCCCAGCAGACCGTGGGAGATGGTGTTCATTGACTTCCTCACTGACTTGCCCATGTCCAGAGGCAAGACGGCAGTGCTGGTAGTGGTGGACATGCTCACCAAGATGTGTCCCAGTGCAGTGTCCGCAGAGCAGACGGCTAGACTGTTTGTGGACCATGTGTTTCGCCTGCATGGGGTGCCATCAAGGATCGTGAGTGATAGGGGCAGACAATTCACCTCGAGGTTCTGCTGCAAGCTCATGAGTCTCTTGCAGGTGGAACTGAACCTGTCAACGGCAAGACACCCTCAGACAAATGGACAGGCGGAGAGAGCCAACACCATTTTGCAGCAATATCTGCGCTGTTACGTCAATCAGAGACGGACTGATTGGGTATACTACCTAGCTCTGGCGGAGTTTGCGTACAATAACTCAGTCCACGTATCCACGGGGATGACCCCCTTTATGGTGAACTACAGCTGCCACCCCAGAACATTTCCTGGGGAGGGGGAAGCAGGGGCCCAGTGTACCCGCCGCAGAGAATTTTGCAGAGGCTATGCAGGAGGTGCACAAGCAGCTCAAGAGCAATCTGGAAAGGGCCAAGGAGACATACAAAAGGGCAGCCGATGAGCATCACAGAGAGGGAGAAGTCATTAAGGTGGGGGACAAGGTGTGGCTGTCGTCCAGGGGTTTGAGGTGATAGCACAGATCAATCTGCTAGCTTTTAAGCTGAGGCTCCCAGAGAACATGAGGATTCACCCAAAGATCCACAGGTCTCTGCTCTCACCGTATTGGGAGGGCCACCAATATCGGGGGAGGTGGAGGTCTCTTTCACACCTCCAGCAGCGGAGGAGGAACTCTGCAATGAAGTCACAGAGATTTTGGACTGTAGGTGGAAGGGGGGCAGGTGAATACCTGGTGGCCTGGGAGGGGTCAGCACTGGAAGACAACACCTAGATGCCGCATGACCAGATTGAGAAATATCTCAAGGCGGAATTTCACGCCCTGTATCTGCACAAGCCAGCCCCCCCCCCCGGGTACGCATTTTCACAGGACTCACTTGCAAAGGTGTCAGGACAGGAGTCATCCACCCAAGCTGATGGGGGGGGAGGGGAACCCACGGCCCTGTCGGAGGGGGAGGGGTGGGATGTAGTCTCTTTCACCCCTTTTGGGCAGCACCAGTGGGAGGCCGTATTTGAGACTGATGAGGGGGAAGACACAGATTTCCTGGGGTTTGTCACCCCTCCCAGACCAGGCAGCCCCAGCGGGGGGGGGGAATGGAGTGATGATCCCTGGGGGTATGAGCCACCGAGTTCCCCTCAGGCACAGGAAGCCGGGGGGGGCTTTGGGGAGGGAGTGGATGTCAGGGATTTGCCTTCTCCTTGTGAGGAGAGCCCAGGGCGGGAGTCCTCCTCGCGAGGAGAGAGGGGAAAGAGATTCTCCGAGGGGGGGGGATCGGGACAGGGAACTTCCTCGAGAGAAGGTCTTGCTTAGGTACAGGGATCCCCAGCCACTGCTGTCATCTGACTCCTCTCAAAGCCCGTCGCCAGAGCTCTCTCCCACAGAAGAGGAGGAGGAGCAGACGGTCAGGGATGCAAGGGAGAGACCCAGCACTGCCAGTCAGACGCGATTGGAGGGAGAGTTGCAGCTTCTGGCACAGGCACAGCGTCGGGGGGGGGGGGGTTAGGAGACCCAGAAGACATCGTTTCAGGGTGCTGAGGCTTTGGTGCTGGGCGAGAAACCGGAGAGGAGCACTTCTGGATTCTGCAAGTGACTGAGCAGTCATGTTTTTAGCTAGCTCTGCACTGTAAATAAGTATGCACAATAAAGTAGTCTTTAGAGTAAGAGGACTCTGTCGTTACTTGTGAGCAACCCCCTGGGGTATCTTGACACACAGCATGGTCAGATGAACATTGCATGCTGCAGAAATATACTCAATGAGAGATTGTAAGATTTCGTAAGTAGCAGCACCACTCTGTTCACTGCCTCTAGTGCTGTCATTGACCATTTGCTGGGGGTCACTCACTTGCAAAAATGGCTTCCAAGCAGTTTATTTATTTACATTCCTTCTATAAGGGTTTCCCCCTTACAGACTGCTTGAAAATTGCAGAGGGGTCTTGGTGGACCACTTAATGATTTTCCTTGTTGTTGATGCAACTGTAATGCACTGGGATAGATATTGTGTGTGTGTGTGTGTGTATTGTATTGCATAGAATTCAAACTGTAATAACAAAATATAATATAAGAAGTGAGATGAGCAAATAAAATGCAATTAAAATCAGTGTGAATATTTAATGTAATTGATGTGCCTTTTCCCATCTCCAACCACAAATCAACAGATGTGCTACAGACCATGTGAAGCTTGTGGACCACAGTTTTGAAATCCCTGCTCCATACCGTTTTATGTCATATAGACCTCAGAGTAAAAATTTGCATCAGTGATAACAAAACCAATAAAATATCAAATTCAAAGCATACAAACAATTCCTTTTTTTAATGTTCCATTTAAGAGAACAAGATTAATGCTGGTTTAATTAATGCTGGCTTTAATTTTATTGTTATATAATTTTATGTATATAATTGATTAATGATTATTCGATTATTCATTTTGAAACTACATGTTGAAAGTTCCACATGAAGAGAGTTCTGCCTGGAAACTCAGTCCATAAATGCTTTAGATATACAGGCAACTCTCCATTTACACTGGGGTCACATTCCTAGGAACTGTGTTTTTACATGTATATCATGTACATCAGGAACACCATTTAAAAAGCCTCTGAACTTATGGGAACCGTTTAAAGGCAGCCCTGATGACAGACAGCCCTGTTTAGGGAAGTTCGAAAGGATTGATGTTAAGCCAGATGGGAGGGATATTATTATTATTATTATTATTAAAACCCTTAAAAAGCACCCCAAAATCCACCAAATTCCACCACAATTGCCCCCGCCAAACCTCCTTGCTCAAATTCCAACTCTCCAAAGGCCCCAAAGGTTGGTACAAAGGCTCATGGGATTGCTAGATGCTATTTTTGTGCCATTGTTGCCATTTTTTGCACCCTTTTAGGATCACTTTCAGGTTTGTGGCAATGTGCACTTGTGTGGATGCCCGTGCCCCAAACACACATAAATGGGAAGTTGCCTGTATATATAAATAAAAAGGAAGGTGTGGCAGGGACAGAGGGACCTTGGGATTCCCAGGCAGCCTGGCCAACTATCAGGGATGATGGGAGCTGCAGCTGAGCAACATCTGGCAGTCCACAGGTTTTCCCATTCCTGATCCAAAAGCTGGGGATTTTGAGGGTATTTTTCATTCTTATCCCCCAGAGCCTCCATTAGGCACCAGGAAACCTGCTAAGCTTGTTACATGTCTGTTTTTCTTTTTTCATTCCCTTGGAGACTTGTTGTCAGATGGAAAAGCAAGCGTGTAAAGATTTTAATAAATGAACAGATGCTCTTGTCTCTCGGCAGGAAATCAAAGCCCGGGCAGCAGCATTCCGGCAGCAGCAGGGCATTTCAACAGAAGCTGGGGGCAACAAGGAGAATATCAAGAAGAACCGTTACAAAGACATCTTGCCATGTGAGTTGCCAATGAGGAAATACTACTACCATGGCATGGCTTTAATATTGGCATCTGTGGCATGGGGCCAGTTCTGCCCAACCTGGCACTCACTTCCTCTTCTATGGAGGTTACCACATTCCTCTTGGGCTCCTCCACCCTAGGAGTGCCTTGAAATGTCTTTCATCTGCTCGTCTCACCAGCAAAATATCCAGTGACTGTTGCCATGTTCCAGGCTGTAGTACTTGAGATTCAGAGCCTCAGAGTAAGTTAGACCCTAGATCCATCGGCTGCTCTCAAATTATAGGAGTTTTGTGGCAGTCCTAGTGACTATAACAATATTGTTTTAAGTTTACTTTTTAAAAATCACAACATTCTGAAAAAAAGAAAATATTGCATATGAAGAGGGGGAGGTTTTCTTCTTTCTCCAAATATCCATCTTTTCTCCATTGTAAAAATCATGGCCAAGGAATCATTCCAAGAATGAGAAAATTTTCTTTTTTTTAATAAGAATTTATTGAGATTTTCAAACAAAGAAAAAGAAAAAAGAAAAGAAAAGAAACATAAAATACAAACAGTACAAAACAACATCTTAAGACAAAAACAAAAACTCAACAAAACATATAATTATACATTTTCTAAACCTTATTTTCATATTCATCTTAGGTGGACTTCCCCAAAGCCCCTCCTTTCTGATTTTCATTGTATATCAACTCTGGCAATTTCTATATCATATTTTTTTCCATCTTAACAATAAAAGAAATACACAACCCCTATCTTCTATCATTCTATATCATTTTTCAATCCATAATCATACAGAAGATAGTATTTTTTTTTTAATTTTTATTCCAATAATTCATATTACATATCAGTAATCTAACGATACCTTCCCTACTACCTCCTCTCCCTTCTAAGGCTATCCATATATCTTAATATCTATAAAAAAATTCATTTAATTCATCAATCTATTATTTATTCCAAGTTCGCTATCTCCTTCTCTGGTACACAAATCCCCCAATCTAGTCGGTAAGTCCTATAAATCAATCCTTTTTTCAACACCAAATTATCTTTTTATCCTTTAATTATACTTTCTTCACCCCACTCCCTTACTAACCATTCTAGCCATTCTCCTTCTTCTTCCCTTCCCCCGCTGTTCTCCCCCCCATAACCCTCTAATTCGATTCTGCCCTCTCTTCCCAGCTCCTGTGTCTCCTTTTGTTCTTTTTACCATGCCTTGTTCTAAATTTATCATTTGTCCATAAAAAGTGCTGTACAATACTTCTTGTTGTTGGCTCTCCTCTCTCTTCACTTTTTGTGTTTTTAGACTCTTCTTCTCAAAGTTCTGTCTCTTTTCTTCTTTTTGGACTACTGGTCTCACACACACATACAGTCTTTCCTCTTTATACACTGTTGCTTGTTGTAATTTCTCTTGTTGTTTTTTGAACTTTTGGACTCTCACTCCAAAAGTTCTCTGATCTTTCTTCTTTCTGGACTCTAAGCCTCTCACGCTTATAGAGTCCTTCTTCCTCTGCTATTTCCTCTTCAGTTTCCTCGTAGTCCTCCTCTCCTTTGATAAATTCATACAGTTTCGTAACCTCTCAAGTATTCTGGTCAAGAGTATTCTTAGTTCCAACAAGTAGATTCATAGTCTCTCGCATATTCTTAACAAGTGCACTTTCAATTTGAGCAAACTTTGCTAACACCATCTGCTGGAAAACTGACATTGTTATGTCTGTACCCATCCCTTCAGCTTCAAGGACACCACAGGGCTTGAAAAACAGGAAATGGTGGAGTTATTATTTCAATAGCTTTTAGAATACACATTCCATTCCGACAAAGTCATCATAAAGCCTCACCTTCCGATCGGGTGATCTATCCCCAGAATTAGGAGTAGCTTTATTCAGTCTAGTATTCCGGTGAATACAGGGAATTCCAGCACAAAATCCAACTCCCCCCCCTCCCCTGTTCTAGGGGGAGATTCACTGTTAATCCTTAGAAGTTTAGATGTTTCAAAAACCAATTGTTTCTGGATTCGGGATACTTTCTTTGCCCTCCTCCTTCATCAGTGGTTAGGGACTGACTTCCTTTTTTAGCCCCTTTACCTTATAGCAATTTTTGCCAAATCAATCCAAATTTGTACTCACTTTGAGAACCATGGCATTTTTGAAGTCTTTGGAAGAATCAAGCGCTCAAGCCTCACAGTCCCGCAGCTTCATGCCTCAAAGGAAGCTCTGTGTCCGATACATCGCGGCTCCCCCCTCTCTCCTGGAGCTCAAAACTTGAGCTTGCTGGGGAGGGTAGAGCTCGCTTCTGGTGTCCGCCGGTACCCACGTCCCCAAAACGCTTGATTTGGGGCTTTATCTGGGGGTCACTGCACTGTAGCGTTTCCCCCTCGCCTTTGAAGCATTGAGTCCCCTTCAGCCAAAGGGAGCTCCGTCCGTGATGGCCGGTGCTCGACTGGAAGTGGTGCGGAAAATTTCTTGTCACACCCCCATTGACCCCCCCCCCTGCAAAAATGGTTTTACGTTATTTCATATTTTCTTACAAAGGAATAATAAGTAATAATAATAATAATAAACTTTTATTTATATCCTGCCCTCCCCGGCCAAAGTCAGGTTCAGGGTGGCTAACATCAGATACATAACATTGGTATAAAATCAAACAATAATTAAATTACCTCCTAAAAACACCTCAAAATCAAATTAAAGTCTAATTAGATGGCTTTCCACAGGGTTAGGGTTGGGAACAGTAAGTGCTCCACTGAACTGAAATTTCAGCCTTCATGACATAGGAAAACAGCCAAGTAAACAGCTGTTTTGATGGAGGAGGGTCAAGATATTAACTGAGATGCATGAAATGTCATATATAGCTATATAATCCCTAGTATAGTAAGATAAGACCTTCGGAGCAGGCATTTTTTTTAAAAAGTTTTTAATGATCTAGTAGGGCAGTAATTGTTCCTTGATACCGTATTTTTCACTCCATAAGACGCACTTTTTCCTTCCTAAAAGAAGGGGAAATGTTGGTGCGTCTTATGGGGCGAAGGCTTGGCTCCTGCTGCCTCCCCCCGCCCCCGCCGCCTTTGGCGGGAGGTGGGGGTGGCAGCGGAGATGTTACTGGATCCTCTGTGCCACCCGCCGATCTCAAAAGCAGGCTTTTGGGATCTGCGGCGGGGCGCGGAGTGGTGGAGAAAGCAGCATCCCCGCTACTTTCTCCACCCCCTCCCCACCACCAATTGGTGCCAGGCGCGGGGTGGTGGAGAAAGCAGCGGGGATGCTGCTGCTTTTGGGGTCGGCGGCAGGGTGCATGGTGGAGAAAGTAATCAAATCAAATTCAAATTTATTGCGGCTATAAGCCCATAAAAACATAAAATATGGAATATCTGACATAAAGTTACAGCAAACCATAGACCCTGGAGTCATAGGGAAACAAACCACAGCACAAATACAAGTTTTAAAATTGCAACCAGGGAGCAGAAAACAAAAGTATTAGTGGTCGTGTGGTTGGCCACAGCGCCTTTTTTGAGATATGACAGAGTTTAGAAACCTTGCCACCTGCAAGGTTGTATAGGAGTCATTGTCTTGCAGGAGTAAGGCAAGGTGTGACTCAGCTGGTGCACCTGTAAGTTTCTGAGTTATTGGTCTTAGTAATTTTGCCCGAGCCTCACTATGCAGGGAACAGATAAAGATTATATGATGGAGAGATTCCGTCGACTTTTTATCACAATCACAAAAGGCGGAAACTAGGCCCTTGGAAAATCTATGTCTCAGGACATTGGAAGGAAAAACATTAAACCTTGCTTTGGTGAAAGCGAATCGGTGCCCAGCAGTGGAGAGGGAGGATAGGTATAGAGGGACATGATGTATTGGAGTAACTCCAAAATTCTGAGGCGAGCAGACACCCCCACCCAGCATATGATTACGCTGCAGCTCCAGATCGTCCAGTCTTTGTTTGATTAATCTTTTTGCCGAAGCAGGGTCTAAATTAAGCGAATCTGAAAGAGAGATTCCAAAAGACAGAAGTTTGGCGTGGATTTTCCCAGTCCAAGGGTTTGCAAATTCGTCACGCCAAAGACATTGGACGAGATAATGGCTGGGTAATCTATGCCAAAGAGTTAACCAGTAGATGAATATTCGTTTCCATAAGAGAGTCTCTAGTGAAGGAATCTTCAATTCTAGTCGTATAGCTGCATTACTAACACACGTAGGGAGTTTTAAAAGCCGGCGAAGAAACTGATTTTGCAGCACCTCCAGCGGGGCCGGATTTACCAGAGCTGCCCAAAGCGCAGCAGCATAAGTAAGAGTGGTAATAACTTTTGCATTGTACACCTTTAAAGCCGTGTAGGGCTCCGTCTGAGAAAAAAAACTGGAGAAGTGCATGAGATAGAGTTTTGCCCTTGTTAAGTAGATGCTGAACTTGGGATTTCCAGCTCAGGTTATATTGAAAAACAATCCCTAGATATTGGAACTTAAAAACTTGATCTATTTTTACTCCACCAAGCTTCCACTGAAAAAGTTTCCGACTTCTAGAGAAGACTACAACTTTTGATTTTGAGTGGTTGATGGACAATTGGTTAGACTGACAGTAAGCAGTAAAGATCTTTAACGCCCTACATAGCCCAACCCTTGAGAAAGAAAGGATCACCGCATCATCTGCGTATAAAAGCAGCGGACAATGGTAGTTTGCGATGCGGGGGGCGTGAATGTAAGTGTGCGACTCGTTTAGAGGCTCTCTCATATCACTGACAAACAGGTTGAAAAGGTAAGGTGCTAATATACAACCTTGTCGGACTCCATTATTTATCGGGACCGCATTTGTAAGGTCACCAGCGGGGGTAAGTCTAATTCTGGCAGAGGATCCACAATGCAGTTGGATCATGAGCCAAAGGAGCCTTTTATCAATGCCCCACCTCGCCAATTTCTCCCATAGAATGGTTCTGGGGATGCTGTCGAAGGCTGCCTTCAGGTCTATGAAGGCAGCGCATAAGTGTCCTCGACTGGGGAAGGAGTATTTCCTTGCAAGGTGATAAAGGATTATGGCATGATCTATGGTGGAATGATTGGGTCTAAAGCCCGCTTGTTCATGGCCAATCAGGTTGGATTCTTCTGCCCATTGAGACAGTTTAGACAGCAGCAAGCGGGCATAAATTTTCCCTATAGTCGAAAGGAGGCTGATACTACGATAGTTCCCTGGATCAGCAGGAGGACCTTTTTATAGATTGGTATAATAATGGCTTCCTTCCATGTCTTGGGAATACAGCCAGTAACATTAATGGCGTCAAAGGTTTTGTCCAGGATTCCTGACCACCACTCAGGATGTGATTTAATGGCCTCTGCAGGAACCAGGTCAGGGCCGGGGGCCTTACCCACTTTCAACTGGGATATTGGGACTGATATTTCGCCTGGATCTGTGGGCGGCCATCTGGGTAGGTGTTCGAACAAGTGCTCCAGATGAGGAACCGGAGCTTCTGCCTGTGAGAAACATTTCCTAAGGAACTGTTCCCAAGTAGGGGCCGGGATAACAGTCAAGGGATATTTCCTAGTTCTACTGTTAATTAGTGACCAGAATTCATTAGCTCTGCGGGATTTGGAAACTAAGATCAAGGCTTGCCAACGGGTAGACTGCCACTCCCGTTTTGCCATTTTCAGAGCCTGTTTATAGACTAATTTGGCTTGAAAGTACCGGTATATAGATGGTAAGCTGGAAGCGCCTGAGTTTTTATACTCATTGTATATTGAGCGCAGTTGGAGTTTGGCTTGTTTACATACAGAGTTATACCAGGGAGCTCCTGAGCTATATTGGGCTCGTGTAACTGTTTGAGAAGGCGATGTAAAAAAAGCAGTAAAGTTTGCTGTAAGGTGGCTAAAGAGATTCAGAACTGCACTGGGATCACATGAGTCGGAAATTGAAACAATTGGATGAGCTTGGATTTCTTTCTGAAAAAATTCTGTATACTTTAGGGCAAGAACCTCTGACCATTTAATCCCTCTTAATTTAGATGCTGCGTTAATTTCCATGAGGGGGAAGTGTCTATGATCAACCCCTTGCCAAACCAGAGAAAGCGTGGCCGTTAGGGGAAGGTGGTCACTAACTTGCACATTATCGACCTTAAAGGAAAGGACACTCTTAGCTAAATCCCTGGAAACCAACAGGTAGTCAAGGACGCTATTAGATTTTGTGCCAAGATGAGTAAACTCCCCCGGTATATCAGGGGGGTATCTACCATTCAAAAAAACTAAATTCAGGCGGATGGCCATTAGATAGAAGATAACTCCTGCCTCATTTACTCTGGAATCCTTAGAAATTCTTGTTGCAATGTGCTCCAATTCGTAGTTGTCAAAACAGGGGGTAACCCACCATTTGGTTTTAGTCAATGAGTCCCAATTGGCAGCGGTACGGGCATTAAAGTCTCCACTGATTATAGAAGGGATATTTGGGCATTTAATGTAACAAGAAAGAAGATGGTCTTCTAAAGAGTCCCATCTAGAGCAAAGTTCAGGGCGCCGCCCTCCTGGGGGGAAGGTAGACATTGGATATTAAAAGTGAGATCTTTTCCCCCGTTATCAGCCCAGAAAGAACATAAGGGGGGCAAGCCTTCACAAAAGAGAGTTTGGTATGTAGCTTGAGTGAAACACCAATTACGAGACCACCTTTGGGGCGACCACCTTTCAAGGAGGGGCTAGCACGGAGTGTTAGGAGGTCGAAACCATTTATAACAATTTCCTCCTCCTCCCAGGTTTCTTGTAATAGGATGATGTGAAACAAGTTAATGTATGCCAGAAATTCGGGGTCAGATTTTTTTCCACGCCAACCGGCAATGTTCCAACAAAGAACCAATAGCGGACAGTTTCTATGCTCACCAGTTAACTGTCATTTAGGGGGAAAGGTAGTGTCCTTAGGAGGCTGAGAGGACCCCGCGAAGAAATCAGTTATTTCACTTTGTAGGAGTGGCTCAAGTGGGGGCCGCACTGGCATAGAGTTCAAGGAGGGATAGACAGGCTGACGCAGCTGGACATTCCCTCTATTGGGTGGAGTTTCTAATACAGACAGGTCACACGCCTCCATGATGTTAGGGGACGATGTGTGGAGGGCCTCCAAGTGGAGCCGTCGGTCTTTAAGGGATTGTGTATCAGTTCTCGCAGGGACGGCAGAGGCAGGCCCCCTAGTAGGCCAACCAGATGAGGTTGAGATGATCTGGTTTATATGTCCTGCAGGATCTTCAATCAGCACGGTGCTAACTCTCAGCACTGGGACAGCATCCTCCTGTGTTTGTCTCGGTATCAGAGGAGACTGTAGATCTGGAACTGCCTCTGGGGCTAAGCAAGGAGAATTCACTAATGCATCCGCTCTTTGTATGTCGGTAGAGTAGGAGGACTCCAGTTCCGGCATAGAGGAGTAGGATGGCAATGATTTATTAGGAGAGGTAGGATTTTGAGCATCATTCTTCGGCTCGTTATCCAAGAGGGATGAATGTAGATCTATTAATGGTGGAGATAGATGTCCAACTTGAGGTATGGAGCGAGGATCTGTTTCCTGGAGAGAGGCCCTGGCACCCAGCAAGGGTGTCGCACACTTTGGCATAGGGCTTTGAGGGATTAACTCATCCATTTCCATAGAGCACGGTTCTGCTGAATTGGGGTGATTGATGTTCATGAACGATTTAGTATGGAGGATGTGCAAGAGCTGTTGTTTAAGTGAGTCCAGCCTACAGATTATTTCCTGTTGTTCAGTTGCTGGTAGCTCACCAAAAGAGGCGATAAGACATCTTTACTCCGGGGGTGTCCAGTGGTTGTCCTCACAGCTATGATTCTTTGCTACTACGGTGGAAGCATGGGACATGGATTGTTGCGGGACATACATGTCTAAGGTAGGTGGCTCAGGGTCCCGGATTGTATCTGGGATAATAAATGAGGGGGTCTTATCGGGTGATCTATCGATTAGGAGTGGTTTTGTCTTGGAATCGGTGAAAACTCTTGTTGGTATAATGCCGCAACTTGCTAGGAATGCTTTCCGCCTGATGGAGATAGAGGGAATCCTTGAGGAATAAAAAGCGAGCATTACTTTCTGGTGCCTGCGCTGATAATTCAGTGGTAGCACTGCAATAAGGTCGACTTGTGATGACACAATGTTTAGAAGTTTGCTTAGATGCTCTTTAACACCACGCAAGGTACCCCACCGCGGAGACCCATCCCAGATAGTGAGGCATAATTTCCTTGGTTGCAGAATCAGCGATTGGTGGGACAATAGGGGATTAAGTTGAAACTTAAAGTTATCCAGTTCTTTGTTACTCGAAGGGAGGTATCGCTGTCTGCCTGTTGCCACAGATTGGGCTGCCTTCGGCGGAGAGATAACAATTTTTTGTTGAAGTTTGCAGAATTGTGAGGATAGTCCATCAAGTCTTTCAAAAATACAGTGAAGAGTTCTGATTATTAGATGGAGCTGTTCCCAACTAGTACAATCCCCCCGTTCAATTTCTGGACCTGACGCCAGGGGGGATCCATCCCCTGTAGCTTTTCCATTTACATTTATAGTCTGTGGAGTATTCAAATCCTCCGCTAGAGTAACCACCTCGTTATCGCAGACATCTTTAAGGGGAGAAAATCTGTTTTTTATTGGCACCATGAAGGTCAGTTTACTAAAAGAGTCCTCCAATTTAGCTTGCTTAGGAGCTGGTGCTGAGACTGCTTCCTCTGGGTCTCTGCTGCGTTTACTAGTAGGCGTCATAATGAAGTGGGAGGAAAGCCAGAAGGACAAGAAAGACGAGAAGAGAGATAAAAGCCCAACTTCATAATACCGAAAACAAGGCAAAGAAGGGAGTTGACGAGTAGCGGCTATCGGCTGGCAGCCTGCCCAGGGTGTCTCGTGGAAGCTTATAAGAGATATCGGTAAAATCCCATGGGAAGATAAGGGTAATGTATAAAATTAGGGAATTAAAAGCCGTTTACTTCCCTGGAAGCAGTGGGCGATAATTATCGCTCGTGTTATCTCCGGTGGAGAAAGCAGCAGCATCCCCTCTGCTTTCTCCACCCCTTGCCCTGCCGCCAATCTACTAAAGCAGGCTTTTGGGATCGGCCGGTGGGGCATGGGGTGGTGGAGAAAGCAGCGGGGATGCTGCTGCTTTCTCCACCACCCCACGCCCTGTGCTCATCCCGCTTGCTTTGAAGGGAGCTGGGGACAGGGGTGAACACTCACCCCTTCTTTGCTTTGAAGGAATGTGCATTTCTAAGGTTTGGCTACTACAGAGACCCTGGCAAAAGAAGGAATGCTCAGACGGCAACAGAAACGCAGCAAGGCACCTCTGCCCAAGGCGGGAGGGAGGCGGGCTGTGAGAGGAGGGCCATAGGCCCATTAAACAGCAGTGGGTTCAGCAATTGCCGGGCGGGCCGGGTTCAGGACCCTGGTGGGCCGGATCCGGACCATGGGCTGTAGTTTGAGGACCCCTGATCTAAGTGCTCCTGGAGCTCTCTTTGTGAATAGCGCTATGCACAGATCCAGCCTAATCCACGGGATGAATGTGAAGCAAGACAAACCTGTCCACCTACTTGGGCAATACCTGTGGAGCAATGCTCACCTTGGTGGGGTCTATCCTAGGCTATCTTCTCAGCAGGTTTGAGGACATACCTCTCAGTGTGTTACTCTCTGGTCAGTCGTCTGTACACTATGACTTTAGGCGCACCAAGCCATGGGATCCAAACAGCACCAGTGGTCCAATGTAGACAGGGGTTTGGTCATTGACTTCACAATCTCTCTCCCCTTTCCATTTCCTGTCAATTGAGAGCAGGGTTAGGCTAAGCCGTGACCCTCCAGATGTTTCTGGAGTATAGCTCCGCCCATGCCCTGACCATTGGCTATGCAGCTGGGGCTGCTGGGAGTTGTAGTTCTGAGGGACCACAGGTCAGATGCTGAGATTCCTGTTCTCTCTCTCTCTCTAAGGCCAGTTGACTATCTGTGGCTCTAACTCCCAGTTGTATACATCTCACAGATGACCAGACCAGAGTTGTTGTGAACTTCCTGACAGAAGAAGCCCAAGCTGATTACATCAATGCAAACTTTATTCAGGTAACAGAGTCCTGAACCCTGCCCCTCCCCACATCTGACTAGAGGAATTTGCCCAAACTGATGAGAGCTGAAACATTGGCAAACTTTGTTCCAGATTAAAGCAGGGGGTGGGGCTCAGTTCCCTTTTATACCATCCAAAAGATTTTACTTTTTGCACTGTGGAAGTGTAAGAATGGCATTGACCTGCCTCCAGGGCACCTCAGGTCAACCACAAAATGGCACTTCTTTCCCCACCAGGTGGGTGAAGAGCTACACCAGGAACAAGGGGGAGATGAAGATCTAAATTGGAATCTGCTGCCCCTGGGGATCCTGCCGCCCGAGGCAGTTGCCTCACTTTGCCTCATGGCTGGTCTGGTCATGTTTTTATAGGTATCAGTGACTGGCCTGTGCCTCATGAGTCATGACTGGAAGGAGAAATGCCCAAAGCAGTGGTAAAAGAGGCAGCCAACTCTGACAGCAAGTAGCTTGGCTGCATCTTCTGTGTCAGAGTGACTGAGGGTCCAGTATCCCTGCAGGGGTGCAGGCAGCATCCTGCCCTTCCCCCAGGTGAAGATGCTTGGAAGCATGCAAGGCCAGATTAGCAAATGATGCAAAGATCCAGCAGGTGACCTCCACGGAGAAGGGGGCTTTTGTCCCATAGTAGCCTCCTGAGTCTGACCAAACTGCAGCGGGAGGCAGTGGAAGACAGGAGTGCCTGGTGTGCTCTGGTCCATGGGGTCACGAAGAGTCGGACACAACTAAATGACTAAACAAACAACAGCCTTTTCATTGTTTTATTTTATTTCTCAAGGTAAGCTAGAAGTTCCTACCATCAGTTAAAAGTCAGTTAAAAGTCCCAGTTTACTAGAATACATTTCTAGTCCTCATGGTCACAGAGATAAAATTGACAGTGGGATGACAAAATACTCTAAAGTACTCTAAAGGCTCAGGAACCATGATATTACAACAACAACAACAACAACAATTCCAAATTCATTATGATTATAAAGTTCTTGGGAATCCTAAATTTAGAGATAAGATACATGCACTCCCCAGGAACTGACTTAAATTTTCTACATTTCAGAATACCCCAGTTGTAGTTTAGCACTGACCATTCTATTTACAATGGAATGCAAAGTATTTCTATCTAGCACAAATCAAATGGGTGAATTATCCAAAGTCCTCTGACTCATTATAATCTCAAAGCAGTTGCCCTCCCTCTCCTTTGTTTATCTGCACTTATCTTCAAATAGATTGCTGTTCTCCAGCTCAGGGGTCATGACGGACAGGGGGGGGGGGGCGTTCAGCAGAATGCATGATGTTCAGTTCACATTTGCGATTCTCTTTTCTTCCCACAGGGTGTGGATAACAAGCAGTGTTATATTGCAACCCAGGGGCCTCTTCCACACACAGTGCTGGACTTCTGGCGCATGATTTGGCAGTACAAGGTGAAGGTGAGTTGTCCAGGCAGATCACAAGTGTACTTCCTAGATATTAAAGCAAGCTCTGAAGTGCAAATTGTGCCCAGCAGATTGGATTGATCTATATCAGACCAGTTTCTCTGACACCGAGGCATCCCTCTCAAATTAATATTTCTGCTCCTTTATGGCAGCGGCAAGGAAACCTTTTTCAGCCTGACAGCCACATTCAGGTCTGTGAAACCTTCTGGACCACATCCCAGTGGTGCCAGAAGCAAAAGTGCACAGAGCAGCAAATGTACATTTTACGCATGCACTGAAGTACAGTTTCTACACCCCCCGCTGTTCTCTCTGGGCCTGGCATTCTCCACCACTGCTTCATGATGTTCTTTCATTGCAGGTGATTGTCATGGCTTGTCGGGAAGTGGAACTAGGCAAGGTGAGGCCTCCTGAAGGAGAGATGGTTTTTGGAGGCTAGGAAGCCTCATGGGGTCTCTCATCCGGACCTTGAGGTTTTGAGGATGGCCATGTTGCCACCATCTCGCTTATCTAACCTTCCTTGCTTTCCTATGCCTTTTCTTTCTCAGAGAAAGTGTGAGCGCTACTGGCCTTTGGCAGAGGAAACCTTGCATTTCGGATCCTTCTCTGTGGCACAGGTGAGGTCGTTACACGTGGGCAGGAAGAAGCTGCGGTGCGGAAGGAGGAGCCTGGTTCCTTGCAGGGGATGCTGGCACAGTTCTTCATCACTGCAGAAGCACAGGCATCTCCAATGCCAACCTAACCTGGATTAAAGGCCATTTCTTCTCACTAAGGAAGGACGGGGAATTGTCGTTAAGAACCTGAGAATTGCCTTGTTAGATCCCATCTCACCCAGCATTCTGATACCTGCAGTTGAAACCAGGCAGATGCACCTGCTGGAAACACACAAAAAGAGTGCAAACATGATGCTCTCCCCGGTTGCAGGGCTGGCTGACTATCCTGCCATCCTCATTATGTCATTGGATCCCAGTTCCCATGAGCCCCATCAGTATGACTGATGGCCAGGAATGATGGGAGTTGTAGTGCAGCGATCCATTAAGGGCCAAGGGCTCACCACAGCTGCCACATGGTTTGTGCACAGTCTCTGATACTTGGAAGTATCTTGCTCTTAGAAATTTTGCTGTCTTACCAGACGTAATGTTAGCAGCTGGCATCCTTGGGCAACTCCTGGGGCCTGAGCATTTGGGCAGCCTCCCCTGGGCCCTTCCATACTGAGCAGCTGGATCTTCAGGCTGACACCTAACATTTCCCACCATGTTCCCCACTGTAGCATTGCTCCAGATCACAGAGGGAAATTTGAAAAAGCAGTTCATAGCACACCCATTCCTGCCACCCTCTAACATGGAGGCTGGGGGCACTAGATGGCCCTTTACAGGGGGGCCCTGAAACCTGGAACTAGCCCTGCTCATCACAAAGAGATACTGAAAGGCCTTTACCCCTGGGACTTAATTCATCTTTTTTTGAGAAACAGCTAAGTTACCTTTGCCATTTCATGTGTCAGCAAACTCCATAAGCTGCATCACATGTGCTTCTTGGATCTGTCCCAAACTTAATTCCTGTCCAGTCAGGAATTTGCCTGATACCATGTCAAACCATTAGTCCATCTAACTCAAAATGGGATGTTTAGGTAAGCTTTTAATGTTTGAAGTTTTATTCTGTTTTTAATGTTCTGTTGAAAGCTGCCCAGAGTGGCCAGGGAAACCCAGCCAGATGGGTGGGGTAGAAATAATAAATTATTATTATTATTATTATTATTATTATTATTATTATTATTATTATTATTATTATTATTATTATTATTAGATTGCCTGCACTGACTCCAGGCTTTCAGATGGGGCTGTTTCCCAGCCTTT
Organism: Lacerta agilis; assembly: GCF_009819535.1. NCBI lineage: Eukaryota > Metazoa > Chordata > Lepidosauria > Squamata > Lacertidae > Lacerta > Lacerta agilis. Next base: position 40,037,070 of record NC_046327.1, on the reverse strand, counting down.
ACCTGGAGATGCCCTGAATTGAACCTGGGACCTTCTGCAGAAAGGCATGGGCTCTACCCCTGAGACTTCATCTGCAGTGAACTCCATCAATTGGCAAGAGTATTGAGAATTTGGTCAAAGTTCCCAAACCCTTTCACAAAATGACAATTGCCAGGGTTTAAGTTTGTCATGAAGGCATTTCTCATGTCAAGCAAGCCATAAAACAGAACTGTGATGGTTAACAAAACACTGTCCAATTGTACCTACATTAGAGATAAGGAACCTGTGGATCTGCAGATGTTGCTGAACTACAGTTCCCACTATCCCTGAGCATTGGCCACACTGACTGAGGCTGATGGGATTGAAGGGTTCTCCATCTCTAGCTTATATTATAGATGGGCAGCGTAACTGAGCAAATGAGATGTCTCCCACTTGGGGAGATAAGAATATTTTGAACAATGTGATGGGTGGTTTTCTTGTCTCTTCCTCAGGTTAAAGAACAGGAACTCAATCCAGATGTTATTTTGCGGATGCTTACCCTGACCTTTCAGAAGGTAAAGATACTCAATGGCACTTAATTGCCAGGCAAGGCCCACTGGAATTGGGGGGCACACTCAAGTCCAGGTCTTGGGGCTGCACTTTCTGGCTCTGGGGCCTCAAGGTCAGCTGAAGGAGCAGCAAGTAGAAAGCATTGCTCTGTGGACCAGGCAAGAGCACAAGGCGGGGCTCTGAATATTTATAGCAGGCTTTGTCCTGACTTCCTAGAACCTTATCAGGCTCTGCCCAGCCCCTATCCCTACTATGATGGCTGGCAAAATCAGCTTCTTTGCTGCTGAATGAAGCACCACTCCTTCTGAGACTGGTGTGCTCCACAAACAGGAGAGAGCACTCAGAGATCCAGGTTGGGAAATGTCAGAGTGTTCCTTCCAGATCCCTGAGGGCTCCAATCCCTTAGCAATGGCACAGGAGAAAATGAGCCCCTGCTGCAGTGCAGTCATTTCATCACCACCATCAAATTCCAGGGGGTTTGAAACCCACAAGGAATTGTCCAGGGGGCAGATAAGGCCTGTGGGTTTAGGGTTTGCCACTAGTGCTGTAGACAGGCCTTCACAGAACCAGAGTTCCAGAGTTCCTTGGTTGAAGACAAACCATTCAATAGTCTTGAAGAACAGGTTTAAATTTGAGGTGGAATCAGGTGCTTGCATTAGCAAACAAACCTGTCAGAGGGTGCAAATGGCTTTCCTCTCCTACCACCTGTTTTGTGTCAGTCCCATTCAGATGTGGCGATATTGATTTGTACCTCCCCCCCCCAGGAGGAGCGGGAGCTATCTCATTTCCAGTATGTGGCTTGGCCAGACCGGGGCATCCCAGACACTTATGGCCACTTCCTTGGCATGATTGAGCAAGTGAGAAGCAAGCAGGGTGAGAGTACTGTGCCCATCTGTGTGCACTGCAGGTAAGGGGCAGCCCCAGGGCAAAGCCCTATAGACAGACCACACCACAGTCATCCTCTTAGAGGATCAGTAACTGGTTAAAGGGAGCAAAGATCAGGAACAAATGGGCTGTCACCACAAGTCACAAAGGAGAGAAGCACAGAGTCTCCCAAGGATCTGCACTGAACTTGTGCTTTAAAGGGCACACAGCCGCTGCCGCCGCCTCCTCCTCCTCCTCATTATTATTTGGTATAATAAATTTTATTACAATTCCAATAAAAACCACATTGTCACATTACCCAATTACAATCCAATTAAAAAGAAAGAAAGAGAGCCAATTATTCAAAAACCAAATTAATCAATTGGAGATGACTTCCCATGTACTGGGTTTCAGGTTACAAAATTCTTATGTCTTCCTGCTTTCAGGGGCGTAGCAAGGGGGCGGGCCGCCCCGGGTTCCATAATGGAGGGGGTGACAATTTTTTTTGAAAAAAAAAAATTTGAAATTTTTTTGAATTTTTTTTTGAAAATGCCTGCTCTGAAGGTCTTATCTTACTATACTAGGGATTATATAGCTATATATGAAATTTCATGCATCTCGGTTAATATGTTGACCCTCCTCCACCAAAATAGCTGTTCACTTGGCTATTTTCCTATGTCATGAAGGCTGAAATTTCAATTCAGTGGAGCACTTACTGTTCCCAACCCTAACCCTGTGGAAAGCCATCTAATTAGACTTTAATTTGATTTTGAGATTTTTTAGGAGGTAATTTAATTATTGTTTGATTTTATACCAATGTTATGTATCTGATGTTAGCCACCCTGAGCCCGACTTCGGCCGGGGAGGGTGGGATATAAATAAAAGGATTTTTATTATTACTTGTTATTATTCCTTTGTAAGAAAATATGAAATAATGTAAAACAATTTTTGTGGGGGGGGGGTCAATGGGGGGTTTGACATGAAATTTTCCGCACCGGGTACCACCTGACCTTCCCATGCCTGGAGGGGGTGACAAAATTTTTTTTGCCCCCGGGTACCAATTTACCTAGCTACACCCCTGCCTGCTTTCATAACCTTGATTAATCCAATAACAACAGTTCTGATCTTAATCCTTTGTTGACAGCCACTTGTTTCTTGACTTCCATTCGTAATTGCATATTTAATAACTTTTATTTCTGAAGCAGAATTTATATCCAATGAATTTCCTATGTGATATGTTAATTCCATTTGTTTCTTCATTTCCCCTGCTTTAATCCAATCATAAAAGGCATCTATGCTTCCCCTTTTTGCTTTCACTTCTGTTCTCTGAAGCTGTTATTTCCTCTGCGTCAATGCGCCATCTTTGTTTGTCCGAGCAAAGGTCTGGCGCTCCGTCATAGCCCCTGGCAGAACTCCAACATATCCTTTCTCTTCCAATACTTAGTTCTTAATGATCTGGTGTCCCGCCAGTGCTGTGGTGGATCAAAGAACCATAATCTTAATTGCAATTCAGTGGAAGTTAGAAGCTTCAATCATATTGACATTCTCACGCAGTCCCGTTGTCATAAAAAATTCATAAATATTATCTTCTTCTCTTATTACCTCTTGCTTTTTATCAATCCATTGGTATTCCAGGAAAGAGTTGCCGAATCATTGATGCAGCAAAACGTAATATATATTCAGAAAGGGTTAAGGCTCCCCTCCCCCAGTCATACTTCACCTTGTTACGACGGAAATCTTCCTCTCTCCAATTCAGATCATTGTCGCTCAGTGGTTGATTTATTTAGCAGTTTATCTTGCCTCCTTAGCCCAGTACACATCTGTAAATTAGATCCAATTAAAATTCCAAAGTACAGAAGAACTTCTGCTCATAATGGCTGCATTGGAGGGCTGCCGATAAGCGAAGCGCATTGCACCCAGCACCTCCCACCTCTCGGATTCCATCTGGAGTGAGAGCCGGGTATCAGACGATCTGTGGGTGAAGCTCACCCCCCCAACATGCGGGGGGGGGGGGACTTATGAGGACAATTGCCCTCATTATCCTTGTTTATACTTCACCTGCCGGTCTCCGCTACTGCGAAGTTCTGCGTCCATTTTGGCAGGAAGCACTGGAAGTCCACACTGCCATATTATTTATGGGGATGAACCAAGAAGATTTCTCTGAAAGAATTTCTCGAAACAAAATGGCAAAGTGTTCTCATTTGTATTGCAATTCCGGCTGGCTGTGATCTGAAAGAAAGTCTGTTATTTTGCAGTTACAGGTATTTTTCAGACCCTCTCTCACCCTCTCTCACCCTCCTCTGCAGTGCTGGCTGTGGCCGGACAGGTGTGATCTGTACCCTGGAATACATACGGCAGCTGCTGCTGAAACAGGTATTTCTAGGCAAGTCAGATCTGAGGGATGGAGGATTGAGGAAGCTGGGTGCATTTGGTCCAATATTTCTGTCTGTTGGAACAACAAATATCAGAAGGATGTTTGACCATACATTGTTGCGGTTTTATTGTTTAGTGAGTGACTGTGTGTGCTGGGTATTTCTTGGCTGGGTGGGTGGATAGCCAGACAGACGGACAGACAGATGGATAAAATGTCATGTAGACTTGGTTTTTAAAAATGGTGTTTAATTGAAATATGATTAGAATTTGATTTTAATAGCATTTGCCCCTTCTTCCCTAAAAGAGATGGAATTCCTGAAGCATCTCTGTTTGGAATATGTGCTTCTTAGGAACCAGGTGTGACGAGTGCCTGGTCTGGCTTTGCGTGTGTATTTTGTAGTGAACCTATTGCTACACCTGTGAATTGCATGCAACACTTTAATTAAATCTGTTTTCTATATATGGCAGAACTCTGGAATTGTTTATTCATTTAGAGCATTTGAACCCTCCTCCTCAACCAAAAAGGCTCCTAGAACAGCTTACATATAATCCATGGAAACAAGACTGCCCCCTCCCAGGAACCAATTCATAAACAGTTGTTCATAAACTAGCTTATCGGAATAAGACTATTACTTACAAGTAGTTTTGTTTTTACACTTGGAGGTGGGGAGAAGTGTTAAAAATATAACCTTTCTTCAGCAGTCTGAGTTGACACAGTCCATAACTTCACCATCTCAGTATATAGCCTCCATCTGTATATAAAATGAGGAACAAAAATGGCCCTTGGAGAGAACTATTGTACTGCAGAGTCTCAGCTCCCACAACAAACATCAAGATACAGTACTTGGTTGATCCCTGCAAAATTCCCATCTTCCCTTGCCCTCTGCTTCTTTGGGGAAGATACCTCTTATGATACCCTCACATAGCTCAGAGGAAAAAGCAAATGAAATGGGGAGCAGTAAAGCATAGTGGCAAATGTGGGAACCCAAATTAAGGTCCATGCAGCCCTGTATCAGGAAGTTTTTAATGTCTGGTGTTTTACTATGTTTTTATATGTGCTGTAAGCCACCCAGAGTGGCTGGGCAAACCCAGCCAGATGGGTGGAGTATAAATATTATTATTATTATTATTATTATTATTACCGACATTTCCCCAGTTGCCTGCTTCTCCTCTACTTTCAGAGAATCCCCCTACATTTCAGTATTTTTGATGTTGTCCTAGAAATGAGGAAGCAGAGACCAGCTGCTGTTCAGACCCAGGTGAGCCCCGCAGTCATTGCTCCCATCCAGACCAATACATTTTGCTGCCCGCAGCAAAGATGATGCGTGTCCTTACAGAGTCCTCCAGCATTCCATGACATACAGAAGATGGCTGGACTGGCAGCTGAATCTGGTGAAGGGATGGCACCAGTGTTGTAGCTAGGTGGGGCGAAATGCCCTGGGTGGCACTGGGCTCACAGGGTACCCAAGCCACCACATCGCTTCCAGGTGTCCTCTAGCTAGATGGTGCCTGGCAGGGATGCAGTCACTCCGGCAGTGCACCCCACCCCACAGTGTGCCCTCCCCCATTGTGCAGCGCAGGTGCCCGCCCCAGGCACCGGTGGGGCTCATTCCGGCACTAGACAGCACCCCACACTGCACCAGGGGGCAGCAGACTAATTTAGTGTACAGGCTGTTTATCTCCATAGCTTGGTATTTGGTGATCCTAAAGCAGGGGTCACCTCGAGGGCTTCACCTGATGTCCAAAAAGGCTTCTGAGCTCCTACGACACTCTCACCACTTAATCATTAGGGGCTGAGGGTGGTTGCCTTTTTCTCCCTTGGAAAGTCTACAGAACTGAAGGAGGAAGTGGGAAGGGTGATGTTTTTCCCACTTCCTCTTTCGGCTGCATGAGCTACTCAAGGCTCCTATGAATTCTTTGGGATCCAATTTTTGCGTGGTCCTTTGGAAAAGCGAAGTTGGGGGTAAATTTTTCTGGGAATGTAGGATTAGAGAAAGCATGGCACCCATGGCACTTGCTCAAAAATTCCACTGTGTCCATGGGCCTCAAAAAGTTGGTGACCGCTGCCCTCGAGTGTGGCCGAACCTTAAGGGCTTTAGGAGCTTCCCTTTATAGATCAACGTTCTCCTCTCATATCTTATCTCTCCTCTTTTCTTGGCAGGAGCAGTATGAGTTTGTATACCATGCGGTTACTGAAATGTTCCGGGCTGCCCTGAGTTTATCTGACTCAAACTATGAAAACGTCAAAGAAGTAAGAGAGAAATTCAAAACCAAAAGCAACAGTGGAGTTGCTGGAACTTCCCACATAGGGCAGTTTTTCCTCATTCATCTGTGAAAGTAGGCAGAAGAGGTGGGGGGTGTTGTGGTAGTCCTCAGCGGAGATAAACCCATTGCAGTTTCTGTCTTGGATTGCTGTTTTGTTTGGGGAATCTGAAAACAGGCACTGCTATATGCCCATAGACCTACAGTTTTTGAGGGGCATAAAAGTGTATGATCTTTAAGATCTTCATGAGTTTTAATCGAACTTGACCAAATATTTAGTTGATCCTTCGAAGCCTTTCTGGGTTACATTTGTGAGCTGAATTCATAAATGTCACAGCAGATTCCTGAAGATTGTACATGCAGTTGTGGCTTTAGCTCTCATAATTTTGTTACTGCAAATATATCATTTTCTTCAAGGAACTCAGGGCAGCATACATGGTCTTCCACTGCCCCATCCTTGGGGGGGGGGGTTAAACCTTTGTGTCCCAGGTCCACACTGGCTTTGAATGCGTGTTAAGAAAGAAAATTTGGTGATTGTGAAGAAGAGGAAAAGGACTAATCTTGGATTCCCAGGACAACTGCAATGCCATCCCCTTCCTTTTTTTGCAGGGGTTGGAAATCTGCAGCCCTCCAGATGAACCTCAGCCAATATGGCCAGTGGGCAGGGATGATAGGAGTTGCGGGCTCACACAGCACGTTTAAAGCTGATTTCTTCCCCATTTCAAGAATCCTGGCAATGGAGGGAAAGATAGAGACAGCTGCTATAAAAGCAAACCCAGCTAGCTGTCTTTCTGTCTGTCTGTCTCTTTCACACAAGTCCAAGTGCACACATTCCCCTGCCGGAAATCTGTGTTTTGAGGAGGTTCCTCTTTCATACTCACTTCCCCCCCCCCCATGGCCTCTTATCATTCTGATCTACTAACTGGGGAGTTCCAGCTGTGTAAGTCTGATACCACAAGAATCTGGAGGCTCTGTGACTTGAGGTTACTTTCTGTGGGCTTGGGAGGGGCAAAAGTGACATCGAAGTGAGTGAGATACGATGGTGGCCCCAGTTAAGTATTTCTATTGTTTACCTGCCCTCCTCCGGTTACACCCATGGGTGGCCGAGACTGGCACCTGAAAGCCCCTCAGGCTCACAACTGGACAGAGAGGCAAGAATTAGCCCATCAACTGCTTCAGACTTTTCATAGCTGAGCTTCTCAGGGCTTGTCCACATTTGAGCTGGATCTTGCTTGGAGACTACATTTTCTCCTTTTGAATTTGGCTTCATTAGACCAGCACACACGCCAGTGCCACAGCTATTGGGGGAGGTTGTTTTTTTTTTTTTTGCTCTGGTTGATGCCTCCCAAGGGGCACCATTGAGGCTCCCAGCCTGTGTGTGTAATCAAATGTGTGTGGGGTGTGTGTGCCATACTGGGTCTTTGACCCGGGTGAATAATAATAATAATAATAATAATAATAATAATAATAATAATAATAATAATTTATTATTTGTACCCTGCCCATCTGGCTGGGTCTCCCCAGCCACTCTAAAAAAAACCTACCTTCACCGCTACACACACACACACACACACACACACACACACAACTGCAGTTGAAGATCAAATCTGCTTGCTCCCATTCACACCAGTAGGTGTTCCCTTTTTCCTTTCCCCATCTTCCAGTTTGTTGATTCACTTTTTAAAATTCTGAACAAATGGAGAGATCAGCTGAGCAGAGATCAGCTGAGCAGCAAACACTTTAAACATAAGTCTCATTAGAAATGGACAGGCAAAGAAAGAAGCTACAATCAAAGGAAGGGAAACTACCCAAAACATTTTTCTCAATGGTAGAAAGTTGCAATATAATTGATGTCTAGAGATTGAAACATCCTTTGGGGGGGGAAAGTCACCCATTTTTCAGAACCAAATCAGTCTTTTGCAAGAATTATGTGTGGTTATCTAGTGAATTAATACCAAGAGTGAAAAAGATTGAAATCCAACCATTCTCGGATCATAATCCAATTAGTTGTGAGATTAAAGAAAAGGAAGAAAAGACTTTTAGATGGAGATTGAATGAAAATCTGTTAAATGATGAGACAATCAATGAAAAGGCAAGAAAAACATTAATAGACTATTTCGCCAATAATTGTAACAAAGGAATTAAAATGGATGTGGTTTGGGATGCCAGCAAAGCGGTAATGAGAGGACTTTTCATACAACAAAATAGTATCAGAAATAAAAGAGGAGAAAAAGGCAAATTGGAAATCTTGAAACAAATGATGGAGAATGAAAAGAAATTGGTAAAAAAACAACAAATAATGTTAAGATAAATCAAGATATAAAGATGCTCCAAAGTCAGTTTGCAATGATAATAAATCAAGAAGTAGAGTGGAATATTAAAAGAATGAGACAGAGAAATTTCGAATCAGCAAATAAATCAGGAAAATGGCTGGCGTGGCAAATCAAAAAAAGAAAGGCGCAGAATACTATTAATAAAATAATAGTAGATGAGAGAGAAATAGAGAATTCAAAAGAAATTAGAAATGGATTTGTAAAATTTCTATAGACAATTGTATAAAAAAACTGGAAAAGAAAATATAAAGAAAATTGAAGAATTTTTAAAACAGAAAGAGGTGCAACAAATCCTGACAGAGAAGAAAGAACGGCTGAATAACCAATAGAGAGTGAAGAAATTGAAATTGCAATAAGAGAATTAAAGAGTGGAAAGGCACCAGGACCGGATGGTTTTACAGCAAAATATTATAAGGAAATGAAACATACCCTACTTGTACCATTAAAAGAAGTAATGAATAATATACTAAGATATGGAGAAATACCAGAAACATGGAAGGAAGCATATATCACATTAACACCAAAATCAGACTCTGATTTAACACAAGTGAAAAATTATAGGCCAATTTCATTGTTAAATAATAATTATAAATCATTGGGCACTGTTGTTAACAAGAACACAACCAAGAAAGAACTGTTTATTCAGAAACCACATGCGTATGTACTAAACTTCAATAAAAACAGTTTGTTCCAATATAAATAAATAAATAAATAATGGTTATAAATTGTTTGGAAGTATTTTAGCAAATAGACTGAAAAAAGTATTGAATGAAATAATACATAAAGATCAAGCAGGCTTTCTACCTGGTGAACAGATGAAGGATAACATAAGAAATGTGATTAATATTGTTGAATATTTGATGGCCAGGAATGAAAAGCAAGCAGCATTAGTTTTTGTTGATGCAGAAAAGGCCTTTGATAATATATCCTGAATTTTATAGTTAAAAATTTGGAATTAATGAACGTTGGACAATCGTTTATAACGGGAATAAAAGCAATTTATTCGAATCAAAAAGCAAAATTGATAGTAAATAATGTGGTAACAGAAAATATAGAAATTATGAAAGGTACAAGACAGGGATGTCCATTATCACCATTATTGTTCATCTCGGTCCTAGAAGTCTTCCTCAAGTCGATAAGAGAAAATGAGAAAATAAAAGGAGTTTCAGTTGGCCGAAATGAATATAAAGTGAAAGCCTTTGCAGATGATTTGGTACTGACAATGGAAGACCCATTTTATAGTATGACAGAGGTGTTGGAAGAAGTTGAACAATTTGGTCAAGTTGCAGGTTTTAAATTGAAATTTGGTTGACATCGAAAAATATAGATTTATTTCAGAATAATTATACACTGGTGTGGAATGGAATTAAAAGAGATCTGGAAATATGGGGAAGGATGAAACTATCCCTTTGGGGTAGGATATCAACGATTAAAATGAATGTGCTACCAAAAATGTTATTTTTGTTTCAATCAATTCCAATAATCAAGGGGGCAGCGATATTTAAAGAATGGCAAATGATGATTTCAATATACATCTGGCAGGGAAAGAAACCAAGAATACAATTTAAGTTATTAACTGATAGTAAAGAAAGAGGAGGTTTCACCCTGCCAGACTTGAAACTATACTACGAAGCTTCCTGCCTCTGCTGGTTAAAGGAATGGATAATGTTAAAAAATGTGGAATTGCTAGATCTAGAAGGACATGATAATAGATTTGGTTGGCATGCTTATTTATAGTATAATAAAACAAAGGTTCGTAAAGGATTTGGTAACCATATATTCCGATGATCTCTGTTTGAAGTTTGGGATAGGTATAAAAACCTATTAGAACGTAAAACACCGTGGTGGTTGTCACCATTGGAGGCGATGAGTTTGAAAAAAACCAATGTGAGTGGAAATTGGATTACTTATGAAAAAAATTATTAAGAAAGGAAGAAAGTAAATGGAAAATGAAACCATATGAAGAAGTAAAAGAATTTGTAAATGATTGGCTGTACTACCGTCAAATCAATGAAATGTTTAAGGAAAGTATGAAGGAAAACGGATTTGATAATAATAAATCAAAGTTTGAAAGTGAAATCTTGAATAACAGTTGTAAAATATTATCTAAAATGTATAAAATACTGTTGGACTGGCATTTGAAAGACGAAGAGGTTAAGTCGGTAATGATACACTGGGCTAAAAGATGTTGGTTACAATATACAGTTGGAGGACTGGGAGAAGTTATGGAAAGAAAGCATTAAATTTACTGCATGTACAGCTTTGAAAGAGAATACGATGAAAATGATGTGTAGATGGTATATTACACCAGTAAAATTAGCTAAAATGTATAAAGTGAGTAATAAATGCTGGAAATGTAAAGAAAAAGAGGGAACGTTTTATCATGTGGTGGGAATGTAAGAAGGTGAAAGGCTTCTGGGAAATGATATATAATGAGATGGAAAAAATGTTGAAATATACATTTATAAAGAAACCAGAAGCATTTTTGGTTGGAATTGTAGAAAAGAGATTAAAAGACAAGATAAAAAACAGTTCCTATATGCAACAACAGCAGCAAGAATGTTATTGGCACAGAAATGGAAGCAAGAAGATTTACCGACAATGGAAGAATGGCAGACAAAATTAATGGACTATGCAGAATTAGATAAGGTGACAGGAAGAGTTCGAAACTGGCAGGACCAGGAATTCCTGAAGGATTGGACTAAGTTTGAGAAATATTTGAAGGACAATTGTAAACAACAAATCACGCTTATAGGCCTACAAGAAATTTTGTAAGGTTAAATTTAGGAAATATTATGGAAATAAACTTGGATGGTAATAATTAATTGTTGTGATAAAAAATAATAGTGAAGTTGGAAATACAATAAGAAATTAGAAAATCTGAAAATCCTGAGAAGCGGTTGAGGGAATGGATGTTTAAAATAAGAATAAGAATAAGAATAAGAATGGATGTTTAAAAGAATGTATGTAAAAATTATCAAAAAGAAGGGTGGCAGGAAAACCAACCTACGCAGCAATCTTCCCCTCCCAGCCTTATAGGCAGGTCGGTTAAGATATGTGCCTGAAGGCTGCTCCAGGGCCTTCTTCCAGTGTAGCTCTTCTTTCCCCACACCAGCCACACCTGGATTTGGAAGAGACAGAAGTGTTTGTATCTATAAATGAAATTTAGCTTGTTTTCTCCAAGCAACTGAAATCTGTGTTTGCTTTGGTGGGCTTGTCTTGCTACTATATAAAAACTAAGTCTTGTTTTATACAATTATACAAATTCTTAAGCACAAACACAAACTTTTCTTTTACATCACCTGCGTTAATAGGCACACTGGCTCTGTTCCTATAAATTTCTGAAGGTGTGAGGAGCTTGGCAAGGGAGCAGGGAAAGCTCCTTTCTGTGTGACTAGGCAGGCTTGACAAGGTTGTATAGCAGCCATCCTAAGTTCTGGAACACAAAGCAGGTATAAGGATGTTGCAATAGCAGTGAAAAACAAAGAGCTAATTTTAAAAATAAATGCTCACATGTTAGGACTGAATGCAGGAGTAGCTGGCCATGCAGGCGGGGGCTGATGGGAATTGTAGCCCCACAACCTCTGAAGGGCATCCTGTTAGCCAATGTGTGTGTTCCGCCCTCTCAGAAGCACAGAGACGTGGCTTCCTGCAAACTTCCTGCTATAGGATGTTCAAACAGCTGTGTTGGCCTAAATCGTCCCTTACTTCCTTTCTGTTCTTCCGGATTTTGACACAGAACCGTCTTCCCCTCTATGACGACGCCCTCTCCCTCCGACACCTGGCTGTGGCCCCGCTCAAACGAAGCACTGTCCTCCACCGGTAAGGAAGGCTGAGAGATGGAGCCTTGGAAACAGCAGCCCAGCCGTTTGGCAGGAAAGCAGAGCCATGTTTTGCAGTGACACCCGAGATGTGGGACTTCTTCTCTGGGGAGGCCCAGCTGGTGCAGACTTTGGGCTGCCTTAGGAAAGGGGTCAGGATCCTGCACAATTGTACAACATGGTTCCTTTCCCCCCAAACTGGGTGCTGGTTATATATTTTCATATTTTAAGATGGTAGATGTGATTATTGATTATTTGGTTGCCTGGTTTTATGCTTTGAATGTTTATGTGGAGCTCACTTTGGGTTTATTCAGTGGAGAAGGGCAGAAACTAGTATATGGATGTTCTTATATATCATAAAAATATGGACTTCATTACAGCAGCTGTGAGCGCCTCTCTCTGACCTTGATACTATTTTGACATCCTTCAAATCACAAAGCTCAGGCTTGGACATGTCAGAGAGGCATATGAAAACCATTACTTGGATGGATGGTAAAGAACCTGTCACTTGGGTGAAGAAGTAAAGCCCTGCCTCCTTCTCATCCGTCAAGCCTCCCTCAAGACATACCTTTCCAACTGCAGCTTTCAGATTACCTCTCCTCCCCGTAACGCTTTATCTACTGCAGTCTGCCTTCCACCAAGCAATCTAGGGACTTGGATCGAGAACCTCTGTCTAGAGGAACTTCCAGGCAGCCAGCTGAGAAGCACAGAACAGAGGCCTGGAAGCAGAGGCAAAGCATGGCTTGGGGCTGGAGGAGGCAGGCTGGAAGGCTGGAACGAAGAACACCAGCTCCACAGCTCTGTGATATAAGGAAGGAGCAGCAAGTGCATGCAGTTCTTCACTAGGAAGGAGGAGAGAGAAACCCAAAAAGCTCTGTGTGACCACAGTTCTTTTAAAACAGAGAGGAGGGCAGGGGGGTTCCTCTGGAAAAATCCTAGGCTGGGCTACAGCTGAGAAGTAAAATTACCACAAGCTCTTCCTCATGCACAAGATTTCTTAAAGCAATTATTGTTCCTAAATTGTTTTATACTCCTCTGCAGGGGAAATAACTAAAAGAAATCACTTGAGAAAATGTACGTGTACATTTTGTGCATTACAAATATGCATCCTTAAAAATATAACTTCAGTAGCCTGACTCATAACTCTTATCCTGAGAGAGGTCCCTTCACCTTGTGTGGAGATTTCACATAAACCTTTGTGTTCCCTGTTCCAGGAGCATCTCAGTGCCGGCTGACCCTCAGACCACATCAGTGCCAGAACAACCACCCAAGCTCGCCAGGGACATGGGTGATACCTATGCAGTTGTGAACAAGCTCCGGCGAAGTGGATTGGGTGCTTCTCCCCCTCCTCTTCCTCCCAGCAACGAGGGACCCCTTTATGCTGCTGTGAAGCCTCGGATGAGCAATGTGCCCGACACCTTGGCAATTGACCCCAGTGCCTTTGCAGGAGTGCAAGCCAGTCACTCGCTGCCTGGAAGCCCCATGCACCAGCCAGCTTCCGCGGTAACCTGTGAATACGCCCAAATTAACCCAGGTGATGTGAAGTAATAGTTTGTGTGCGCTTAAGAATTTGTATAACTGTATAACAATAAGACTTAACATTTATGCAGTAGTTTTAAGTGCTTCAGTTCTTTTGTGATAATAATAATTTTATTATTTATATCCCGCCCATCTGGCTGGGTTTTCCCAGCCACTGTGGGCAGCTCCCAGCAGAATAGTAAAAACACGATAAAACTTCAAAGATTTAAAACTTCCCTAAACATTATCTCAGTAACCCTAACAACAGGCCTGCAAGATACGGTAGGTCAGCATTATCATCTCATGTTGCAGACATGGGGGAAGGGATGCTCTTGAGAGAAGAGTGACTGGCCAAAAGGCAGCTCAGGTGAAGTCCAGAGCACACCTACTTGACAAAGAGGGTAACCTGGAACTGGTGGTGACACTTGCTGTTGAGCCAACGTGCACAGGCTGTTATCTAGCTAACGACAGACATTTGAACTAAGGATGTCCTTGGATCATAGCATACTTTCATAAAATACTGTGCTATACTAGCTCTGTGAATATCATATGACTTCAATGCAAGTAAACAAGATTCTAGTCATCATGGCAAATTTGGATTTGGGGGTATTTCATGGGGTTTTTCTTTGGGTGTACAGAATCCAAGCAAATTCAAATGGGAATTCACAAAGGTTGCAAACATAGATTAGATGTTGACTAATAAAATCCATAGTAAAACATCAAAGGCTGCAAATACCATTCTTCAGTAATTTTTCCTGGATTGTTTTATTTAATATTTTAATGTGTTGTAATCCGCTTTGAGATTTTTTTTCTTAAGAATATAAAGTGGTATAGAAATAGAAATACAATAATATAATCTTTATTGCGGTCCAACAACCCATAACATGGATTCAGACTAAAATACAGATTCATACAGGCAACCCTCCAGGGAAGGGAGACCGAAGCATTATTTGTTTAGTCATTGGTATGTTGATCTTTGATTTGTATGACTACTGAAAGAAACTTTGCCACGGCCACTGTGATATCATTGGACTTGTCATCCAGAAGATATTTGGAATAGTAGGCTTCAGATTGACCCGGCTGATTTGCCAATAGTGGTTTAATCAATAGTTCCCTAGCTTGATAATATTGTCCACAATGCAATAAAATATGCCTCATACAATTGACGTCCTGAGAGCGCACACAGATCGTATTTTGATAAGGGATACTTCTCAGTCTGCCATTTAGCACTTCTGATGGGAATACATTTAATCTGGCTTTGGTGAAAAGACGCCAATATGTTGGTACAGACAAATTTCTAAGATATGCATAGTGAACCCATAGTGAATTCCTACTGCTAATGGGCCACAGATAACATGAGATTGAGATTGGAGAACACTATGTGATATGTCCCAGAACCTTTGCCTCAGAGATTCAAGGGCAGTATCATAGCCCAGATGGTGGCATACCAATCAAAGTGGCTTTTCTAACCATAATTTTCATCCATGAGCTGGTAAACTCCTCGTTGTTTAGGTGTGGAAGTAACCCCTTCTCTAGGCCAAAGACTGAGATCTTGAGCCAGTATCTCAGGGCAGTCCACCATGCTTTAGTTGATAGAGGACATTCACTTGTTTCTAAAAATAGTATTGCATTTGGAACACAATTTGGAACTTGTAGGAGGGACCGGAGAAACTTTGCCTGGAAGCCATTGAACCTGGAGAAAGAGCCATTGAACCAGATGTTTGAGGCGTAGAGGGGTTGAGAGAAAGATTTTGCATTAAATACCTTAATGGCTGATGGAACATAATGGTCTCCCCTTGTATAAGAGAATTGAAGTATAGCCAGTTTGCTTACCTCTGCCTTTTGATAGGCAGTCTGCCAATGTTTCCAGGACTTGGAATGATGGAATAGAAGCCCTAGGTACCGGAAGAATTTGGTCTGCTCTAGTTTGTGACTGTACAGTACCCATTTACTTGGGGAGAATCTCTTCTCAAACACCAGGACTTTTGATTTTTCATAACTGATGGATAACCCAGAGCAGTAGTCTCAGAATTTTCTTAGTTGGTAGTTCAGACCAGGTCTGGTTCGGGAGAGGATGGCCACGTCATCCGCATACAGCAAGAAAGGGCTTTCTCGTCCCTATTTTTGGAATATGGCCATCAGGGTCAGAAACAAACTGAACAAAGTAGGAACCAAAATGCATCCCTGTCTCACTCCCCTGTCCATCTCAATACAGTCCGGGAGCTGGCCTTGCAACCCACACATAACCTGCAATTTGCTTCCACAGTGCAGGGCTTTAATAAGATATAGGAGGTGTTTATCCTTCAGTACTAGATGTAATTTGGACCATAGTTGGAATCTGGGGATGGAGTCAAAGGCAGATTTCAGGTCCATAAAGGCCACTGGGAGCCAGTGTGGTGTAGTGGTTAAGAGCGGTAGACTCGTTATCTGGGGAACCGGGTTCGCGTCTCCACTCCTCCACATGCAGCTGCTGGGTGACCTTGGGCCAGTCACACTTCTCTGAAGTCTCTCAGCCCCACTCACCTCACAGAGTGTTTGTTGTGGGGGAGGAAGAGAAAGGAGAATGTTAGCCGCTTTGAGACTCCTTCGGGTAGTGAAAAGCGGGATATCAAATCCAAACTCTTCTTCTTCTTCTTCTTCTTCTTCTTCTTCTTCTTCTTCTTCTTCTTCTTCTTCTTCTTCTTCTTCTTCACAAAGGGTTTCCCCTGTAGAGGTCTGGTGTACTTCTCGGCTAGGAGGTACAGCATTAGACAGTGGTCTGATGTTGAGTGGTTCTCGTGGAAAGCTGCCTGAGCTTCAGATATATTTATAGTCATGTAGAAAAGTTGTCAGTTTGTTAGAGAAAGTGGGTATACAGCTTTCCTATAATTAAAAGCAGACAGATTGGCCTATAATTAGAAGGCATGTTTGGCTGGCCTCTCTTAAAGATTGGGACTGCTATTGCATGTTTCCAGCTAGACGGTACTTTGCCAGAAGTGCTGCCAGAAGAGGAGCCCACCAGGGCTGATTTGATATGATCAATTCAGCTGAGATAAAGTCATTGCCACTCTTCAAGTTCCCAATTAATGTATAGACTTCTTCCACTGTAACCGGGCTCCATTGTGGAAGCAGTGATAGTTCTGCCGAATCTTCATCACAAAAACTGGCTGGGAGATTTGAATTTTCCTTGAATATATTTCTAAAATGGTTCTCCCATACCTGAGCTGGAATGGCACAGCCAGGGGCTGGAGAGCTATTGCTCAGGAAGCCGGAGACCAGTTTCCAGAAGAGTTTTGTTTCGTTGTTTAGCAAGGCATTCAGTAACAGAGACCAGGAGTTTTGTTCAGACTGCCTTTTTTTAAGCCAAAAGGGCTTTGTACTCTTTTTTAATTTTGAAATAAGTTGGGAGTAAATAGTTGAGGCCAGCATTTCTATAGGCCAAATAAGAGTTCCTTATAAGGCTTTCTTCTTCGTGCGGCACTCTTGGTCGAACCATCTGCACCCTTTAGCAATGTGGGGCTTGCTGGCTGGGTTTATGTTAAGAGAGACCACATCCTGCAAGAACTCAATGAGATTATCGTAAGCCGTCAGGGAGGAATCTGTTGATAGGTCATTGATTATAGTTGACAGTAGAAATACAGTTGTACCTTGTAAGTCAAACGGAATCCAGCTTCCAAAACATTCGGAAACCAAGGCACAGCTTCCGATTGGCTGCAGGAAGCTCCTGGAAGCCATGTCAGACGTCCAGCATCCAAAGAATGTTCCCAAACCGGAACACTCACTCCTGGGTTTGCAGCGTTTGGGAGCCAATTTGTTTGACAACTAAGCCATTCAACAACTAAGGTACGACTGTAATAATAATAATAACACTAATAATATAATCCCAAGGAAAAGTTTAAGTCCTACTGACCTGTTGTGGTTACAGCAAAGGGAATGCAGAAAGCACCTATCGGGAATAACCTTTTCTTTGTCTGACCTCTTCTCTCTGCTACAGGAGATTCCAATCCCAGAGTCACCTCCTCATCTCACATCAATGGATTAGGGAAAAAGCCCCTGAGGAACCTGCTGCCCACAGTATGTTGCTTGCGTGGTGTTTCCCAGCCACATTTCTGTCACAGGACCACAATAAGCCTCCGACAAAAACTGTAGACCAGAAGGGATGGGGAGCCTGTAGTCCTTCAGGTCTTCTTCAACTCCCACTGCCCCCTCCCCGACCATTGTCCCTGGTGGCTGGGGAGGGGTTCAACAGGCCAGAGTCCCCCAGCCCTGATTTAGACTGGTTTTTAGGGTTTGTTTGGCTTAGGTAGGCTTGGCCTCCAGGGTGCCAACTTGAATAAAATATGGGGGGGGGAGGAAAGCCCCCCCCCCATAATCAATCCCAATACTTCTTGTCTGCACACCATTTGAATAGCAATGCCCATCCACTTGGAGGGGGAGCTGGCATCCTCAAATATATTTTTTGGGGGGGGGAGCGTCTTTGGCCCCTAGGAGTTGGCTCCTATGCCTGGGCTCAAGTTCCTCTTCTACAATGTATTTGTTGTTTAGCTTTGGATAAGTTGCCTCAGCAATGGGAAAATTAGTGAACAACTACAGACAATGTGAACCTGATATTTCAAAACACTTTGCAAGTTAATAGTACACTGTGTGGGGATGGTTAGGGAGACAGGAAAGGATACATTATTTAATGATATCCTTCCTAACTTGCGCTAGCAAGTTCCATATTCTGGCAGAGTTCCAAACATCCCCCTTTTTAAATTACACAGTTTGTTGCTGACTCATCTGAGTCTTACTATTAAAGATTCCTTCCTGGTAAAATCCCTTCTAATCCCTCTTAAAAAGAATAAACACAAGAACCTGATTAACGTTAATATAAAAGTAGTTTATTCACAGATTCATTCAAGTTCACAGACATATCCCTGAAGGCAGGCTTAGGTCACATGACAACTAGAACTATGGTATACCATAAAGTTAGTCCCAAGTAACTGCAACTAAGCAGTCACTTCTACAAACACACAGTAACATAGAAAATGGAGAAGACACACTGATCAAAACATGGAGGCCGTGTGCTCCTCCATGCTAGTACAACAGACCACACCCTCTTCAAGTCTGTCCCAGTTCAGGAGGAAACAGGAAGTCTTCTCCTGAGTAGTACAAAACATCCCCATACAAGTCCACTGTAGGAATGTTGCGCTTTACTGCAGCTTTACATCCCACACACTGGAGCATGAAACATGTTAGGCCTCCCTAGGAATATGGAGGCAGTAGCAAAGGGAGGTTCAAGTCCCCTCCATTTCAATATGTGTGTTATGATTGAGTCAAAAGGGGGAAAGTCAATCCATCACTCCCCACTCCCACCCCAGAATGTTATAAACTGTGCTGCTTAGTAAAGTCAGGGCTGGAGGAACAAACTGGAGAAAACTTGGCACCAGATGTAAAAAAAACCCAGATTCCTAAGAACCTTGGCTTTCACTTTACAACACACACACAAATAAACACCATGTTTCTAGCCATTGGGGCTGCGAAGATGTGCTTGAAAATGTGCAGGCAATATTTAGTGAAGCCTCATAAGGAATTGCATCTGTTGAATATGATTTCCCATAGTAAGCAGGACTTCAGAAGGATATAAAATGACCAAAATGTACATAAAAAGATATGCAAATAAGAAATTATTCACATGTGCTTGGCATGCTTAATTTTTAGAAGCCAGGAGAATTCAACTTCCCTTGCAACAAAATGGGTCTTCCTTTGGCTCAAATGTCTGGGCTGTTTCTCTTAGGTACACAACAAACAAAACCCTAAACATACCGGTAAATATGCTAGAAGTCAACGAGGCAAAGTCCTTTGTTCTTACTCTGCTGCAGGAGGGACTATGTTGCTGACACACCAGAAGTCACTCCTGGTTCCTGAGAGGAGCAAAGCAGCAGGGAGCTTGGTATGGCCTGTGGCCCAGCAGAGCCCATCTGATGTTCCCACCACCTCACTTGCACCAAGCCCCCCCCCCCCCTTGCTCCTCTCTCTCAGTAACAAGCGTCAGCACTTGGCATTTGAAAACCAGCCTAGCAACCTTGCCCACTAAGGCTCACTCCATCTGTCTGTGTATAGCAATATAATTTTATTTCCCCCTAGATCTAACCATAGTGCTGCTTATTTTAATAAGAGTGAGAACTCTTCCCTTGTCTTGTCCCAGGTCATCTACAGGCAGCTGTTTCATCACTGGATGAAACAATGTTTGTTTTTATAATGCTTTTCTTTTGGATGCGCTTGCTACCTTGGGCTCCTTCAGAAACAAGGGCGGAATATACATTTAATAAGGGAATCAGTAAAATGCATTCTTGTGACTCCCCCATTCGCCAAGGGCAGTGCTAGAATGAAGTGTTTGAGCAGTGCAGAAACATGTTTTATTTCATAGAATCTTACGAGTTGGGACCCCCCAAGGGTCAACCCCCTGCAATGCAGGAATCTCAGCTAAGGCATCCATGACAGATTTCTCCTTCAAATACATCTTTTCTTCCCTTGCTCTAGGTTTTTAGTTCATCACCTGGGAAGAAAGGTAAGAAGCAAAATACTTTCTAATGGCAATGAGGAACATGGATGTTGTTTGACTACAACTTCCATCATCCCTGACCATGGTGGGTGGAGATGATGGGAGTCCAAAAATATCTACTGTACAGGGACTCCTTTTAACAATGTGGAAAGAGAAGGGGGATACTGTAATGGGTTTTCGCCTCTTTTACATTGTGCTAGAACTGGGGATCATCTAATATCCACACAGTACAGTTAAACTTTGGAATTCACCAAGCAGAAGACGCGGTTGCCACTGTAGGTTAAACCACTGAGCCTAGGGCTTGCCAATCAGAAGATCGGCGGTTCAAATCCCCGCGACAGGGTGAGCTCGTTGCTCGGTCCCTGCTCCTGCCAATCTAGCAGTTTGAAAGCACACAGTGAAAGTAGATAAATTGGTACCACTCCAGTGGGAAGGTAAACGGCGTTTCCGTGCGCTGCTCTGGTTTGCCAGAAGCAGCATTGTCATGCTGGCCACATGACCCGGAAGCTGTCTGCGGACAAACGCTGGCTCCCTTGGCCGGTAAAACGAGATGAGCGCCGCAATTCCAGAGTCATCCGCGACTGGACCTAATGGTCAGGGGTCTCTTTACCTTTAAACAGAAGATGCAGTGAAGTCATCTTGGATGGATTTAAAAAGAGGGTTCAATTAATCTGTTTTCCGTGGCTGCCAGTCAGTGGCTATGCACTTCCTCCAGTATTGAGGCAGGATGCCTAAAGGAGTTGTTGGAAATCCAAAGTGGGTCAAATGCTATTGCACTCAAGGCCTGCTTGTGAGCTTCCCACAGGCAACTGGTTGGCCACTGTGAGAACAGGATGCTGGGCTATGGTGGACCTGTGGTCCGATCCACTGGACTCTTGCTGTGTTCTTTCTAAACTAGGGTTAGGCCAAGCTCTGAGAAAGTTACACAGAACTGAGTAGCTGGATCCTCTTCAAATGGCTTATGACTCATTTCTGAGAGAGCGACTGCCTTCCAAGAGATGGACAGGAGTCTTCGCTGCAGCAGTGGGGAACCTTTGGCCCTCTAGATGTTGGTGACTGACAACACCCATCAACCCTAGCAAGCAGTCAATGGACAAGGATAATGGGAGTTGTAGTTCAGCAACAACAGGAGGGCCAAAGTTTCTGCCGTATTATTTTCCCACAACCTCCTGGAAGCTGTTGCTACCTTCTACAAGGTCTCCTTCTAAGTTCCCTTGCCATACTGCAGTGCTAGTTTGTCACGACACCAGACCTTCCAGGACAACAAATCTCAGAAAGTGGTGCCGGAAGGTTATGGGTCTTCCTTGTGGACTGCAAGGCTCAGCTGGCACTCTTCCTTCAGACCGCTTTTCAAAAGACATGAGCATCCCTATATTCCAGCTTCCTAGATGATGTTTGCCCCAGTGTTTATGTTACAGGCAGGCTGATATGAGAAGTTAACAGCCTCTCATGTTGTTGTTTTTTTTACTAGCCCCACCATCAACACGGACTGCCCCCACCCAAGAATATGAAGATGTGGGCAACATCTGTCCCAGGAGTAGCCCAAATGTGGTGTTATCTTCTGCCAATGGAATGGGTAAGTAAGGGGACCTTTAGGCAAAAGGTCATGATAGCACTGCAGGGTGCATTCGTATGGAAATTGCAGGGGCAGAGGGGGCCAGGTGCCTACCCAAATCTCTCTCTCTCTCTGTCTCTGTCTCTGTCTCTGTCTCTCTCTCTCTCTCTCACACACACACACACTAAAGTATGTAGATTTCAATATGCTAGGGTCTACTGCCACTGCTTGCTTCACTGACCAACCCCTCTCCCACCACCTTTGCCAATTACCTCCCCCCCCCCAACATGACAACACCCACCTTCCTTTTTTCACACTAGAGCTGGTCAGCTGCCTAGTGGCAGGCACATGAACTGCAGCATAATGACAGCCTTACATTTTTATGTGTATAGCAAGATATAGAAACACCTCCAACATAATCCATGTTAGGAGAAAAGGAGAGTGAGGTTGTTAAAGACAGCTCAAGAGGACTGCATGATTCTCCACATCCTGTCAGGTGTTAAAATTTACACAAAAGGACTATGTGAAGGGGGGTGGGAATCATAACAGAAATAGAACAAACCTCTCAGTGCTTTGTCCATCTCCTCTTGCCCCTCCAGGGTTTAACTTCCGCATTGGGAAGCCCAAGGGACCAAGAGACCCTCCTGCTGAATGGAGTCGCATCTAGGCAGTATGACAGAGAGACAAGAACACTGCTTCTGCCATTGAGCAATACAGATCGGGACCAAGACTGCTGCCTGCTCACCCTTCCTTAGGGAACAACTGTAAAAATAATAACCACCAGCAAATTGTGCCTCTGGAGCCATGGACCAAAAGGGAGCAACAGTTGCATGCACTATACTCCAGGAGACTTCTCTACCAGAAGAGGAGGAGATGACCTGTTTGAAATGTTGGGATCCACCAGCTAAGGATCGTGTGAACCTGCAGCCAACTTCTCTCCATCGGCTTCTTGAGCAGCTCTTAGTTGGCCAGGAAAGGTTTGCCAGCTAAAAAATTGAAGCCTGGTACCCCATGCCAGGAACCATCGATACAGCACATCCCTCCTCCCATTAAACAATATTTGCTAATTTGTGAGTTGCGCTTTTATCAACAGCCACTGGAGCAAATCCATTCCACCCAGGAGTCTGCCCCATCTTATGTCAATTTACATTTCTCCACTTACTACAGTCATTTCTGCAACCTAGTCTAAGGAATGGAAGGAAGACATTTGGTGGCTTTGGGACTCTTGGTCTTCTCCCATCTGGAGGGGGTAAAAATCAGCACTTCAAATCAGCTCCTTGGGTTTAGGAACACCCCCCCCCACTTCCTGGAGTCATGCTCACTGGACCAGTCCTGTCCTTGTTTTGGTTTTGTTCTTTTCAGTCTGAATGTTCAGTTGCTCTGCTCTTTCCAAATCTTTTGCTGGAGATCTAGAAGCTTCCTGGAGGTCTGACTTTCCTGGAAAGTAAACACACAAGAGCCCTGCTCTACCCAGGCTTTGTGATGCTCACGTCCATGCCACTTTGAAGTCCATGTGGGCAGTGCTTGATGCCCTATGCCTATGGTTTAACTGCCCTAGAGGAAAGCACCAGAAAGAGAAAACGGAACAGAAGGATTTACTGTATAAAAATCTGTAAAGACCAGTAGTGGGAAGTGGTTGCTGCCCCAATCCCTTAGAACTCCATCACATTGGCTGATACAGCCACCAGAAGGGAAGCGTTTCTCATCACCACTGGGGGGAGGCATTCTATGCCAATTTCCCTCCCTCCTGCTACTCTGTAAGACTCCTCCCACAATCCCCAATGTCCAGCAATCACTCTGCCTACTCTGGGATCCTCTCCAAGAAAAACATTTTCTGTGAAACAGAGAGATGAGAGATACATCTCACAAAACTAGAGCAAAACAAAGGGGCAGGGAAGCATTTGGGGGCCCTCGAAAACCATTCTACTAGCCGTTTTCCCATTTACAGGAAATATAGCTGCGCCAAGTTGATTTACTCCTATGGGACAGAGAGAGAAAGAAAAAGAATTCCATTTGTTCTTTCAGGCCTTCCCAACCTGGTGTTATCCAGATGTTTTGGACAACTGGCTCAGCCCACTGCTAGAAATCATGAGAGTTGTAGTCCAGCAACATCTGGGAGGCACCAGATTTGACAAGGCCATGTTTTCTATCCTGCCTGCTCCTTAACAGCAACTAGGAGCGATTCCATCTTCACTCATTCTAGGACTGCTGAACGGTCATCAAAGTGGGCCTTCTCTTGGCAACCACTGCTGCCCTCGTCGTCCATTCCCCTGAGGCTGTTTTTGGAAGGAAGAAAGGAAGGAAGGACAGGGCTCACTGTAATATGTAACCCAGTATGTGTGCACCAAACCCACAACTGAACAGGGATGCAGAGCAGGAGAGAGAGAGCAGGCATCCAAGATCCGCCCCCGGTACAAAACACAAAACAAAAAACCCCAGGTAGAATGCTCTATGCCTGGAGAGGGAATCTGTCATGGAGATTCCTGCATGGCAGGGAGTTGGACTAGATGACCCTGGGGTCCTTTCCAACGCAAAGGTTCTATGAAATCTATGAATGCTCGGCATAGCTGGGGGGTTTTGTGTCCTTTGTCTGCATGGGCCAAGGAGATTTTCAGCCCTACAAGAGGCAGAAAGCACAGGTTTATGGGGTGAATTTGAAGACCCCAGTTCACAAAGGCCCCAGGCTCCAGGCAGTGGACAGCCTCCTTGAGGAGGAGGAGGTGCCAAGCAGAGGAAGAGAAGGAAGTGTGGAGTCCATGCTACTCCACGCTGAGGAATTTCCGCTTCTTAGCTGTGCGGGTGTATGGGTGCCAGCGCCACTCCAGGTCTGCTGTGCTCTCCTGCTCCATGGTTCCCAGTTTGATCATATATACTGGAATAAGAGAAGAGCAGCTTTAGAGTCTCATCCAGCTCCATTTGAAGCAGACATGCAACGCCCACCAACCCAACTCTGCAGAGTTCTGCCTGTTAGTTCATACACCCACCCGACTGCAGCCGTCTGAACTTTTGGCAGGAAACATTTGGAAACAGACAAGAAGGAAGTAGAAATGTGGACTAGCACATATCTCGCAAGCACTTTCTCCATACGCTTGAAGCATTTCGCACACCTTTATCTCAAACACAAGAATGGCTTTGCTGGAGCAGACAGGAGGCTCCTCTAGTCCAGTTCGCCAACCACCACCAGCCAGGCGCCTCTGCAAGATCTCAAACAAGGCCTGAAGGAGATGGCCATCACTGTGTGGTACCCTGGAGGCATATTGCTTCTGTAAATGGAGGAGAACCTCTGGTGGAGGGAAACTGTGGCCCTCCAGGGGTGCTTGGACTACAACTTCCAACATCCCTGAACACTGGTGCTGCTGGCTGGGAGTCCAACATTTGTTCCCTATGAAAAGCTATTTTAACTGAATAAATTGGTAAAAATGCTTCTAGTGCATCATAGTATTCTAAAGAACAGCAATTCCACTGCTGTGACACTGAGCTCTTTTAAAGTGGCACTCATGGCTGACCTAAATTCAAAGGCAATCAGGCTTGTATGTATTGCAACCAAATATCTGGAAAAGAAGTTCCTCTAGAGCAGGGGTGACAAACTCCTACGAGACTGCGGTCTACTATCAGAATTAAAATCTGGCAATGATCTACCCCCAATTTTCAGGTTCAGGTCAAAGTTGTTGAGCTTTTTTTAGGGAGGGGGGAAAGTTCCTTTTGGGGGGGGGGTTAAGGCAAGGGTTGAAGGGAAGAAGTCACTCACAATAATATCACTTTGGATGAAAACAGCCACTTCCCTTCCACTGGTCAGGCAACAATGGAGGGCAGAGCGAAGGGGCAGGGCAGGAGTCAGTTTTGCTGAGGAAAGGGAGCCTGAGATCGACCTGCAATCTACAAAAACCTCGCGGGGATCTACCAGTAGATCACGAACGACCTGTTGGACATCCCTGCTCTAAAACAAACAAAAGTAACTGTTTTAATCGTTTTTATGTAATTGCGTTATGTGGTGTGTGTTTTTAAAAATTTACGATGTGGCACACTCTTAGAAGTGAATTAAGGCTGAACAGCAACCTGCCACTTTAATATACTAATCAGGTATGGCATTCAAGTTTGGAAAACTCAGCAGTGGCCAAAGGATTGGAGAAGATCAATCTACATCCCAACCCCAAAGAAGGGCAGTGCCAAAGAATGCTCCAATTACCGCACAATTGCACTCATTTCACAAGCTAACAAGGTTATGCTTAAAATTCTACAAGGCAGGCTTAAGCGGTATGTGGACCGAGAACTCCCAGAAGTGCAAGCTGGATTTCGAAGGGGCAGAGGAACCAAAGAGCAATTTGCGAACAAGCGCTGGATTATGGAGAAAGCTAGAGAGTTCCAGAAAAACCATCTACTTCTGCTTCATTGACTACACAAAAGCATTTGACTGTGTTGACCACAGCAAACTATAGCAAGTTCTTAAAGAAATGGGAGTGCCTGATCACCTCATCTGCCTCCTGAGAAATCTCTATATGGGACAAGAAGCTACAGTTAGAACTGGATATGGAATAACTGATTAGTTCAAAATTGGGAAAGGAGTACGACAAGGCTCTATATTGTCTCCCTGCTTATTTAACTTATATGCAGAATTCATCATGCGAAAGGCTGGAATGGATGAATCCCGAGCCGGAATTAAGATTGCCGGAAAAAATATCAACAACCTCAGATATGCTGATGAAACAACCTTGATGGCAGAAAGTGAGGAGGAATTAAAGAACCTTTTAATGAGGGTGAAAGAGGAGAGCACAAAATATGGTCTGAAGCCAAACATAAAAAAAACTAAGATCATGGCCACTGGTCCCATCACCTCCTGCAAATAGAAGAGGAAGAAATGGAGGCAGTGAGAGATTTTACTTTCTTGGGTTCCATGATCACTGCAGATGGTGACAGCAGTTACGAAATTAGAAGATACCTGCTTCTTGGGAGAAAAGCAATGACAAACCCAGACAGCATCTTAAAAAGCAGAGACATCGCCTTGTCGACAAAGGTCTGTATAGTTAAAGCTATGGTTTTTCCAGCAGTAACGTATGGAAGTGAGAACTGGACCATAAAGAAGACTGATCGCCGAAGAATTGATGCTTTTGAATTATGGTGCTGGAGGAGACTCTTGAGAGTCCCATGGACTGCAAAAAGATCAAATTTATCCATTCTTAAGGAAATCAGGCCTGAGTGTTCACTGGAAGGACAGATCCTGAAGCTGAGGCTCCAATACTTCGACCACCTCATGAGAAGACTCCCTGGAAAAGACCCTGATGTTGGGAAAGATGGAGGGCACAAGGAGATGGGGACAACAGAGGATGAGATGGTTGGACAGTGTTCTCGAAGCTACCAACATGAGTCTGACCAAACTGCGGGAGACAGTGGGGTGCCTGGTCCATGGGGTCACGAAGTCGGACACGACTAAACAACAACAAATGGCATTCAAACGTTGTAGGAGAAAGAAAAAAGAGGCAGGCTTCCGGTTGGCTGTGCCTCCATTTTGGACGGGGGGGGGGGTCGTTGGAGGAAACCCCCGTGCTTTGAAGGTTGGGGGAACCGCAAAAGCGCTGCGAACCCCTTACAACCCCTAAGTGACACATTCCAGACAGGCAAAAGTGCCTGAGGCGAGTGCAGAGCAGGGCTGGGGAGCGGCTGTGGCTTGAGGAGCACCTGCTGTGGAGGCTGGAGGGCCACATTCACCCCTGGGGCTGGAGTCCTCCACCTTCTGCTCTATTTGCCCTATATTCCATTTGTGGATTTGCACCATGCTTTCCAGTGTTCCTGGCAGCTGACTTACATTTCATCTCAAACCTTGGCCCAACCTCTGTGAGCTCTACGTTCCGGTGATCAGTCTTCTTGTAGACATGGTGCCTGCCAAAAAACAGCAAGTTTTGTTGGGAAGCTAGTGCTGGAACAATCCCCAACAAGGCCAAATTCACTGACTGCCCCCTTTTTTGCTGCTGCCCTCCCAGTGCCAGCCCCGGAGTTTGGCGCAGAATAGAAGAGTGACAGGTCCCACAGCGCAAGGAGACCTGGCTGAAATCAGATGCACCGTCTTTCTAGGCAAATGGACAGCCTTTCGTTTCCCATATATGCTGCAGCGAGCAAATAGCAATGCTTCTCCGAACACATGGAGGACTATGGAAGGAACTTGTTGAATTAGCACACTTGTGCCTCGCTCTACTTTGTGCTTTTTAGAATTTTTTATATTCCTTTTGTCATATCTCAAAGTGATTCTGCTGGGTTGCAGTTTGTTGCGTTTAATTCCCCCCCCCCCATAAAACAAAAAACCTTTGCCACATCAGCAGAGAAGAGGTTGGAGGCCAGCATTCTTGGAGGGGACCAGCACTTTGAACTGCAGCCTCTCCCCCCCTTGCAATTCACTCCCCATTTCAAAGAGAGCGAGTGTCTCTCCACTGCCCACCCCACACTTTTGCAACCTATCAATGGGACCAAGAAGAGAAAAGAGAACATCGGCAGCCAGCCCTAGCAGAAACACAAGACAAGTTCCACCTACCGGAAGGAGATGTAGTCTTCTTGGTTGGCAAAGGTGATAACCCGTTTGCTGTCATCTTTGGGCACTGGAAACAGGTACTTGAGAATGCTGGTGAGCTGAGGAGGAGGAGGTGAAGAGAATGTGGGAAGACTTGCAGCTGGTAGAAAATGGGACAGATCCACACCATACTTTTAAAGCACATCCAGCACACCCTTCAAGCACATGCTTCCCCCCGCCCCGAATCCTGGGAACTGTTGTTTGTTAAGGGTGCTGGGAACTGTAACTCTGTGAGGAGGACACTACAGTCCATGGGGAAAGCCATGTGCTTTAAAGGTGTGTTGATTGTGCTTTAACCGTATGGTGCAGATCTACCCATGGAATATGTTTGGTGAATTCCAGAAGCAAGATCTTCCACCACTGGGGAAGCTCTGGCCTGCAGGGCTACAGGCCCATGAGACTGTTTTCCCCAAACCCATCCACCAGAAACCTGGCATAAGATAAAGCGTTGGCTGGGTCAGCTACACAGATGATTGACAAGTGAGTGACCCAGCTCACCTGTCAAGGCCAGGATTCAGCAGGCCCCCACCCCTGGCTCACCCCTCCCCCAGTTTAGATGATAGGAGTTGGAGTGCAACAGCATTTGGAGAGGCTAGAGGGTAGCTGTCCCTCCACACCCTCATAGATCCTTAGGTTGTAACCCTAAACACGCCAGTAAACTCAGTTGGACTTCCAAGTACAAAATATACAAGTTCTTTTACCACTCAACAAAAAGAACAAGTCCTGACCTTTGCTTCATAGGGAAGATGCTCCACTCTCTCCATCATTTGGGTTGCTCTTTCTGTACTCTCCCACCCCACCCCTGTACTACAGGATCTTCCATTTGAGCTGGGGGGACCTGAACTGCACAGTGGAACATATTGCACAGAATGCTAGACCAAGGTTTTGCCCTACGTGCACAAGACTGCATGGGGCAGAGCGAGACTTGGGCCCATGTTCTCCAACACACCCCTCTCCTTTTCTTCTAATCTTGGCTTCTTGTTGTGTATGAACCAAAGAGTGTCATTCGTGATTGTTTTGAGGGTTTTATTCTTTTACAATCAAGCAGTGTATAAATGTTATGAACTAACTAACTAACTAACTAAGGTTAGTTTAACAAGCCAACTTCAGAAACCATGGTTTGAAGTTGTCTTGTTGAGAAACTGAGCAGAGGTTTTTTTTTTTAAAGAAACCATGATCTCTGGTTAGCAAGCAAGGACAAGCAGAAATTAAGGGACGGTGATAGCAAACTCTGCTAAAGTCGTCCTTCCAACTGCACAGAAGCACGTAAGCCTGTTGTGTTTGGACTTGTTCCAGTTCACACACAGCACTACTGTGTACTTACTGTTACATATGAACAGGGCCAGTAGCCCAAAGGCAGGCGCACTAGAGATTCATAG
This sequence comes from Lacerta agilis, assembly GCF_009819535.1. Lineage (NCBI taxonomy): Eukaryota > Metazoa > Chordata > Lepidosauria > Squamata > Lacertidae > Lacerta > Lacerta agilis. Next base: position 40,007,358 of record NC_046327.1, on the reverse strand, counting down.
AAATGCCTTATGAGTGCCCACTTTTCAATCACAAATATTGACTTAGCTCATTTTGACCTCCACGTGCATCTTACCCGCTGCCCAAGACGGGAAGTGAAGTTGTGAAAGATGAGGTGTGGATGTGCCTCTGACATGGTGCCGATGTCTGGGATGTCGTGGCGCATGACCACGTTGCAGAGCGTGAAGAAGGCAGTGGGGCCAAAGGGCAAGTGGCTGATGATGAGGCCATCTACATGGTGATAAAAAGGTGGATAAGTTAGTCAGGTCCAATCCCCATCACCAGTGACTGCAAGCTGAGAAAAGGCAATGCCTTGCTATCAATGCGCTGCCCAATGCTATGGAGTTCAGGCACCAGTTCTACCTGCGGCTTATAGACACAGAAAACTGCCTTATACACAGAGTTCATCTAGCAGGGAACCAGGCAGAGGGCCTTCTCAGTAGTGGCGCCCACCCTGTGGAACGCCCTCCCATCAGATGTCAAAGAAATAAACAACTATTGGACCTTTAGAAGACATCTGAAGGCAGCCCTGTTTAGGGAAGCTTTTAAAACCCAGACACATGGGTGGCATATAAATATAAATTATTATTATTATTATTATTATTATTATTATTATTACTACTACTACTACTGTTCCATCCTTTCTACAAGATCACTCATACAAGTGAGCCATTCTACACACAGCATAGGCAGAGATTAAAAACTGCTCCCCCAATCTAACAAAGATAAATTGACAGTTCACACATAGCAACATTTGTTCTCAACAACATTTGTTTCAACTCTCTATTGTGATGCAATCCACGTCACCCTGCCCACTCCCAGCCCCGGTCAAGCCACTCACCTGGGACCCCTCTGTGCTCATGCACCACCAGCAGGTCGGTGACACCGTTCGCTTTGCAGGCACGGACAAGGGCCCCCACTTCATGTCGGCCTCGGTTCATACGCTGGGCCCCAGGGAAAACCAGCTTGACCTCCTAAACAGAAAATGGGTGGAAGGAGATGGGAGAGTGATCAGGAGGCATAACCTGCAAGAGTCAGATGTAGGGTCACCCTGCTAACACATCTGCTAACTTGGAATCCCCAAGCTTTGTAAAACACAGATGATGACAGCAGGAGGTGCACTCTGCACTCCAGAGGCAGTCTGTTTCTACTTCTCCAGTCATAGAATCATAGAATTGGAAGAGACCGCAAGAGCCATCCAGTCCAACCCCCTGCCAAGCAGGAAACACCATCAAAGCATTCCTGACAGATGGCTGTCAAGCCTCTGCTTAAAGACCTCCAAAGAAGGAGACTCCACCACACTCCTTGGCAGCAAATTCCACTGTCAAACAGCTCTTACTGTCAGGAAGTTCTTCCTAATGTTTAGGTGGAATCTTCTTTCTTGTAGTTTGAATCCATTGCCCCGTGTCCGCTTCTCTGGAGCAGCAGAAAACAACCTTTCACCCTCCTCTATATGACATCCTTTTATATATTTGAACATGGCTATCATATCACCCCTTAACCTTCTCTTCTCCAGGCTAAACATACCTAGCTCCCTAAGCCGTTCCTCATAAGGCATCGTTTCCAGGCTTTTGACCATTTTGGCTGCCATCTTCTGGACACATTCCAGCTTGTCAGTATCCTTCTTGAACTGTGGTGCCCAGAACTGGACACAGTATTCCAGGTGAGGTCTGACCAGAGCGGAATACAGCGGTACTATTACTTCCCTTGATCTAGATGCTATACTCCTATTGATGCAGCCCAGAATTGCATTGGCTTTTTTAGCTGCTGCATCACACTGTTGACTCATGTCAAGTTTATGGTCTGCCAAGACTCCTAGATCCTTTTCACATGTACTGCTCTCAAGCCAGGTGTCACCCATCCTGTATTTGTGCCTTTCATTTTTTTTGCCCAAGTGTAGTACTTTACATTTCTCCCTGTTAAAATTCATCTTGTTTGCTTGGGCCCAGTTCTCTAATCTGTTAAGGTCATTTTGAAGTGTGATACTGTCCTCTGGGGTATTAGCCACCCCTCCCAATTTGGTGTCATCTGCCAACTTGATCAGGATGCCCTCAAGCCCACCATCCAAGTCATTGATAAAGATGTTGAATAAGACTGGGCCCAAGACAGAACCCTGTGGCACCCCACTAGTCACTTCTCTCCAGGATGAAGAGGAGCCGTTAATGAGCACCCTTTGGGTTCGGTCAGTCAGCCAGTTACAAATCCACTGAATGGTAGCATTGTCTAGCCCGCATTTTACCAGCTTCTTTACAAGAATATCATGGGGCACCTTGTCAAAGGCCTTGCTGAAATCAAGATAGACTACATCCACAGCGTTCCCTTCATCTACCAGGCTTGTAATTCTGTCAAAAAATGAGATCAGATTGGTCTGACATGACTTATTTTTCAGAAACCCATGCTGACTTTTAGTGATCACAGCATTCCTTTCTAGGTGCTCACAGACCGCTTGCTTAATGATCTGCTCTAGAATCTTCCCTGGTATTGATGTCAGGCTGACTGAGCGGTAATTGTTTGGGTCTTCTCTTTCCCCCTTTTTGAAGATAGGGATAACATTTGCCCTCCTCCAGTCTGTTGGGACTTCGCCTGTTCTCCAGGAATTCTCAAAGATTACTGCCAGTGGTTCTGAAATCACCTCTGCCAGTTCTTTTAATACTCTTGGATGTAGTTCATCTGGCCCTGGAGACTTGAATACATCTAAACTAGCCAAGTATTCTTGTACTACCTCCTTACTTATTGAGTTCTGCCCTTTCTCTGTCTCCTGTTCGCATTTCACCATCTTCTCCTCTAAGTGACCCCACTGTTTCCTTTTCTCTCTTTTGCTATGGACATACCCATAAAAGCCCTTTTTATTGCTTTTAACCTCTCGAGCAAGCCTGAGTTCATTCTGTGCTTTAGCTTTTCTGACTTTGTCTCTACACGTGCTAGCTATTTGTTTGAATTCCTCTCTGGTGCTTTCCCCCTTTTTCCATATTTTGTACATATCCCTTTTAAATCTTAAATCAGTTAAAAGTTATTTAGATAGCCACCCTGGCTTCTTTAGGCACCTTCCATGTTTTCGTCTCATTGGTACTGCTTGAAGTTGCGCTTTTAATATCTCCCTTTTAACAAACTCCCATCCATCATGAACTCCCTTCCCTTTTAGTATTACTGACCATGGGATCACACCCAGCGTTTCCCTAAGTTTTCTGAAGTCGACTTTCTTAAAGTCTAGAATTTGAGTCTTAGTATGCTTGGTTGCTCCTTTCCGCTGTATAATAAACTCCAGAAGAGCATGCTCACTCCCACCTAATGATCCTGCCACTTCTACCCCACTTACCAAGTCATCACTATTGGTTAAGACCAGATCTAAAATGGCTGATCCTCTTGTTGCTTCTCCCACTTTCTGGACAATGAAACTGTCTGCAAGGCCAGTGAGGAATCTGTTCGACCTTGTCAAGACGGGGCCCTGGCTCACACTCAAGCCTTTTGGTGGGTCTCCAACATAACCTTCCCAACAAGGCCCAGGAAAGACCTGCTAGCTAGACCTGGAAGATATATATCATGGGCTGACCCCAGAACCTGTTATCACCAAAATAGGAAACACCGGAGCCTTGCTCCAGACCTCCTCACTGCATGAGGTACTGCAGGCTGCTACTAAGAGCAGAGACTTTTCATCCATGGCACCTATATTTGTAGAATGTTCTTCCAAGCAAGATCTCTCACCATTATTTTAGGCAGTTGGTTAAAAGAAGGATGCTGAAAGCAGATTTCAGCCAAGTAAAATTTACTATTATAGTGGTTCTTATTTGTTATGCTATGCTCTTTGGGCTGCTGTCTGAATTGCTTTGGGGGGCACTTTAACTATGTTGCATTAACACTGTTCCATCACTGCTACAGTTATTTTTATATGTTGTATGATGTCACATTCCTAGAGGTTGCCTTGAGCTTTCCCTTTCATTTTTTAAAGGCTTAGGATTTAAGCTTTTAAAACAATGAACGCATAACACTAAGCTGAAGAAGATGATTGACCCTGCCTCCTCCCCTATAATGGGTACATAGCTTTTTCACCCCTCTTCCACCCACATGCACATATACCTCTTCCTCAAAGGGAAGGAATAACTGCTGCTTGCTTACTTTGGCAAACATCTTGAGGCGGGAGCTGGGGTCGCGGGAGGTAGTGACCATGATGCGAGGATCCTCCACACCTGCCCAGCGGTACTCGTCGTCCATGTGGCTTTTCACACCTACCATGGCAAGGCAAATTACAAAGGCAAGTGAAAAATCCACAGACACTCTTTGAACTCTTAACAAGCAAGCACACACCCTGCAGCTGCACTCATCTGGAAACCAAACTTGGGTTGCAGAAAAGAAGAACTTTTTTTAAAAAAGAAAGAAAGAAAGAAAGAAAGAAAGAAAGAAAGAAAGAAAGAAAGAAAGAAAGAAAACAAGTGCTTCAGTGGTTCATCCATGCTCAGGGATGATTTGAAAATTTTTAAGGGTCTTGGCAGAGCACGTAGTGATTTTTCTGCCGGTTGTAGAAATTGCAATCTGCTGTGTTAGATGCTATAGGATTTTTCTAGCTGCTTCATTTACTTCATTGGAGAGATGTGACGGGTGTGTACGTACCGGTATGTGCATGTGTGGCTGACAATGTGATTTCTTTTTTTGTTTTTTGTGCTTTTTTGTTTTGTTTTTATGCGATGGCATCCAATTTCGTTGCACTTGTACAACATTGTACTTGTACTTTTACAATGACAATAAAGAAATCTTTTCTTATATACTGTATATTATTGTACTGTATTACAAATCTGAAATCCATAGAATTAAAAAAAATCACTATGAATGTTTCTGTCTTCAACCACAAAACCACAGGCCAGTTTGGGAATGCCTCTACCAGAGTTTAAAGGTTGCCTGGAAACCTCAAACTAAATGATTGGAAAAGGTTCATCAGCAGAGAGAGGAAAACACATCATACAACTAGGGAACTTCCTCTTAATCCTCTTCATGTTCTGAGGCTGAGCCCTAGCATTTATAATTCAGTTCTGGAGCAGCATTCCAATTCAAATCCAGATCTACTGGGCTCCGACAAGTGATTCAGTGGTAAGTTGCGCTAATGTGACAAATACAACACTTTCAAATGTGCCACCTTTCAACTGGAAATTAGTTGATTGATCCAATTAAGTGGGCCTGATGGGCTTTGTAGTCCAAATCCTCTGGAAGGCTCCATGTTAAGAAAGGCTGATTTATAAGATGCCATTAGCGAGCAGGGAATGCAACAGGGCAGCTAATTCCACCACTGTCCTCCTGGTTGTTGTCTTCTTCCTTCCAATTCCCTTTCTGCCATTTTGTTCTCTGTTCACTAAGGGTAAAGGCTACAGCCTGAGGATGCTTCCCTCAAAGCCAATAAAATGATATATTAATTTTACCATTCTTACTATTTTGCTCATATCAGCTACTCACCTTCTCCACCCCCATCATCAAATTCGAGAGCCTTCTGGAGCCCCAGAGCCTCCCTCCGCAATTCCGTGGGGATGAGGCAGTTCTCTGGAAGGGAAGAGGCAAGAGGAGTTACGAAAAGCAGACACAGCTGCAGAGCTCTTGGCCACCATTACTGACTTTGGGGATACATTATAGGGAAATGCAAGACATACATCTTTCAACAGGCTTTTGATGCTCAGTTATTACTTTATATCACCCCTTTCCTCCATAGAACTCAAAGCAATGTAACAGTCTTCTCCTGCTGCCTGTCCATTTTATACTTAACAACAGCCCTGTGAGGCAAGTTAGGCTGGAAAATGGTGGCTGGCCCACTGTCACCCAGTGAGTTGCCCCAGTCCTAAGAGTTTACAAAGGCCAACTGCTCCTGCATCTACAAGACACTGTATACATGCAGGTTTCCGCAACAGGCACACTTCTTAGCATACACACATCAGTTTTGAGCAGATGCAAGTTAGTTGTTCATACCATCTAGTGCTTTTTTAATTTTTTCCTTCTTCTCCTGGATCGCCCGAAGCTTTTCCTCCTGGGCTTTGCGGTAAAGATATTCTCGCCGCTGGCGGGCTTCCCGGCGCAACTAAAAGAATACAAGGCATGAATGGAACAACAGAAAACACGTTCCCTCCACCACTTTCCAGTTTTAACAAATCTTCAGGACAAGGATGGATGATCACTTCCTAAATACCTGCTAATCCTCAAATGAGGGCGTGTCCAAACATTTGTTTCCAGTCCAGCAGAAACTATGGCCACGTGCACACCATACATTTAAAGTGCTATGATATGCCTTTAAGCAGCCACACTTTCCTCCAAAGAATTCTGGGAGCTATCGTTTATTAAGGATGCTGTGAGTTGTTTGGAAACCTCTGTTCCCCTCCCAGAATGGTTTAATCACAGGGAACTCTGAAAATGGTAGTACAGTGGTACCTCTGGTTACGTACTTAATTACTTCCGGAGGTCCGTTCTTAACCTAAAACTTTTCTTAACCTGAAGCACCACTTTAGCTAATGGGGCCTCCCACTGCCGCTGCACCGCCAGAGCACGATTTCTGTTCTTATCCTGAAGCAAAGCTCTTAACCTGAAGCGTTATTTCTGGGTTAGCGGAGTTTGTAATCTGAAGAGCATGTAACCCAAGATACCACTGTACAGTACTTGGAGTGGAACAGGGGCCTCCAAACAACTCTCAGCACCCTTTACAAACTACAGCTCCCATAATTCTTGTTTAAAGTGGCATCATAGTGTGAATGTGCCCTTAGGCTATAATTCCCTACCAACCTATCTAAGTTTCTAAGTCAATACATATAGAATTTATAACTTTATTCATTTATTAAAAGTATTTCTATGCCATAATGTAAAGTGTCAGGACATAGGACACTGTTCTACTGCAAACCTAAACACATTTACTGTACATTTACAGAGCATATACCCCACTGAACATTGTTCCGAGTAAACATACATAAGACTGCATCGTTAGGATCACATAGCTCATTTGTTTAAAATGGGTTTAAACATGCCTAAGCACCCACTGGATTGTGGCCATTGAGTTCTGAATCACAGAATGTCAGCCTTAGAAAGGCCCCTGGAGAACATCTAGTCCAAGCCAATATTTAATGCAAAAACCTACAGCACCCCTAACAGGCAGCAGTCTGGATTCCTAACGGATAGCTATCCGGACATCTGCAAATGAAAGAAAACCAACGCCCCCCCCCAGGCAGTCCGACTGTTCCACTCTCAAAGAGCTCTTCGCATTAACAAGCTTCTCCTTGCTAGTCATTGTGGATCTGAAACTCAGAAGGGGAGTCAAGACAGCAACTGAAGGAGGACCAAAATGCAAGACCACACAGATTACAATTTAGTCCTCTCCCACGATGCACTACTATGCCAACCATTACGAGTAATTCCTAGGATAACGCTGCCGGTGTGCAAGTGGGGCTTGGCCATACAAAGCTGCATGTCTGAGCTGCAACTGCTGGGGACGGTTCCCTCTCTGGACTTCCTAGGGCGCAGGCACCGCCATTTCACCCTGAAGAGCAGCGCCAGGAAGCCACGTTTCTAACCGCGACTACAACTGCGGTGGATCAGAACCCTCGGCCAGCAGAACCGCAGCAAATCCGGGGTGGAGTCGCCGCCTCCCATGAAGTCCCTCGGGAAATCCCCCTCCCCCCCCCCCCGAGACCGGCCTCCCAGGGGACACGGGGGGGCGAGCCCTTTTGCCCATCTGCGGCTCCCGTAGCCCGAGAGCACCAACAGCGCTTCTCCACCGCCCACAAGCAGCCCCCGAGAAGCCTCTGCCGAAGCCTCCGCCGCCCGGTTGCTCACCATGCTGCTACCCGACCACGCTGGACTCCACCACGCGCCGGAAGATCTCGCCCCTTCCGGCCTTACCACCACTTCCCATTGGCCAGCGCGAGTCTGCCTATAGCAGAAGAGGACGCAAAAGGAAAATTCCAAGGCCGTTTGCCCACAGGAAAGATGGCGGAGCAAGAGAAGCTAATTGGAGACTAGAAGGTTGTGCCAGAAACAAGGATGGCAACCAAACTGCTCACGCAATGGCGTGGCAAAGCAACAGGCTTGATACCCTTAGGATTCTCGATTAGACTTCCGGTTCCCGAATGCAATGGTCAGAAATCTCCTTGTGCGGGGCAAGGGTGATGGAAAGACGACTGAATTAATGTTTAAAATCCTGGTTTCCTTCCTCCTTAATTTTCCATATTCACCAACAGCCCCATCCCCCAGGATAATTAACTACGAACCCCCAAATTAGCCATTCCCCTTGGTGCTTAAAACAACCCCGAATTCTGTTCCAACAGCCGGTGAGAGAGGGAATTGACTTTTTTGGAAAAGGTGCAGAAGGATGTCAACCGACAGAGGGCGCTATTTTTTCAAGGTACTGAAACGAGATTGAGTTTCGAACTTGCTGGCTCGGAAAGCGGCCTTACCGGCCGGCCTTGCCCAAGATGGCTGCCCGCGGGGAACTCGGCCTCAACAAAGATGGCGGCTACGGAGGCCGAGAGATCTGAGGGAGGAGGAGGAAAGCGGCGCTCCGGAGAAGGGCTGCCCGCTCCCCGCCCTCTCCGAGAAAGCGGCGAATTGCTGTAGGTTGATTGGTTGTTAAGGAGGAGGAGCCTCGCTTCGGGTCACGTGAGCAGGAAGAGCCGACCCACGAGAGGAGGAACTGGAGTGGCGTGCAAAGGCGAGGCAGTGGCGGCTCTTGCTCGGCGGATCCCTGAGGGGCCTGGAAGCCTCGTCCTCCGGTCGCTCTCTCAGCCGCGCGAAGAGCCCCTGGCGAGGAGGCCCAGCGCGAGCGAAGGCGGCCTCCCCGCCCCCCTCGGGGTGAAGCGAAGCGGGAGGGGGCCGCGTCCTGGGCGGACAAGGCGGCTTCGCCACGCTTCGCTTCTCCTCCAGTCTCTCCAAGCGAGGTAGGCACCACGAAGCTCGCTCTGAGCACCTTTGCTTTTGCTCCAGAGCTTTCCCGGCAAAAACCTGCTCTTTAAAGCGGAATCAGAGCAAAGAGCGGTTTTTTGCAAGGAAAGCTCTGCAGAAAGAAAGGGTGGGGGGAGCAGACCATGTCTGGAAAGCCGGCGGGGGGGGGGTGATGATAATGATAATAATAATAATAATAAATTATTTGTACCCCGCCCATCTGACTAGGTTGCCCCAACCACCCTGAGTGGCTTCCAGCATATATAAAGACATAAAGCATGTGGATAAGTCCCCTACTGCCCATCATGTTACAATTTTAGGTTTTGATTGCAGTTTGTGTAATTGGCCTAACAAGGAATGAAGGAATTTGCCTTTTGCTGAATTCAGCTCATGCTCAGCACACAGATGAGATTAGGGGGAAATCCCACAGAATGAACTGGAATTTACTTCCGAGTGAACCTGCCTAGGGTTGCACTCTGGATTAGGTTGGACCACACTTGGTGCAGAAGGTACTTGGGTTGCCCCAAAGGCAGAAATGGGGAACCTGTGACCCTCCTGGTGATGTTGGCTCCTGCCAGAGATTGTGGGAGGTGTAGTCCAGCTGCACCGGGGGGGGGGGGTACTGCTTTCCTATTGCGTGGGTAAAGTATTACCACTCCGCATTTTCTGCAGAGGACATCACAAACAGTAGAACTAGCAAGCAAAGTGCTGCTACTTTTATAGTGCTCTCCTCTTACATAATTCTTTACAGAATAATATAGAACAAAGACAATCTAGACAGCAATGGAGGGGGCAAAAGATGTGAGCAGTTGCAGTTGCAGTTACAGGGGTTTCATTTCAGATGGCTCCAGCAGAGGATGCAGGACCGACTGAAGTATGTGAGGAGTTGGACCAGGTCATCCTCCACCTTTTTGATACTCTGGAGATGCTCCAGACCAAGAGGAAAACTTTTAACAGCTTGATAGAGCAGGTGAGACTTAGGTTTGGAGGAGTTGGATAAAGGTGAAGGGCACTTCTACCACCCGTGGATCCCCTTCCTCCTCTCCACCCCACCCCCAAACTCCATGGTTGCTGCTCTGTAGCCCTCTGCCCATTGCCTCTTGTGGTGATGTGGCCAAGAACAAAATTTTCTCAGAAGGTGCCCACTGAGGAAGATTCTTTCTAAAGAGAGAAGCCTTGTCTCTTAACATTTTGTGGTGGTTATTTCTTCTCCAGGGTTGGTTCTCGCTCTCCAAGTCCCGCTATGCCATGGGTAACAAATCTGTCTCTCCCCTTCAGTATGGACATCAGATGACTCCAATGGTTCAGGTGAAAACTAGGTGAGAGCAGGAAATATCAGGATTTGGAAGGTGGAATCCCATGGAGCAAGTGAGAGCCTATGAAAGAACAGGAGAGGGGAGGCAGAACAGCCAGTATTCCTTCCTGTTGGTTTTGATGACTTCCAGCTTTATTTCTCTCCTTGATGGATTTTCGCTCTAGATGGGTATCTGTGCTGCTTGTATTGCATAGAGGAGCTGGCCAGAGCTGTCAGCCAACAACATCTGAAGGGCCACGAATTCCCTATTCCTGACTTAAATTGCAATCCACTATTTACTTTTTTCAATAACACTTCAGCAGTACTTTCTTTGGGTGGAATCTAATGTGGCACTAAGGCGAATTTTTGGTAAATGCAAGGATTTCTGCATTGAAGCAGGATATAACTTTTATGAAATAAATAATATTTCTCCTTACACAATTTTAAGTGCTCTAAATCTTCTCTAAATCTGCTCTATGGGCTTGAGCAACCCCTAGAAATCCTTGTGCTGACAGGATTCATTCGTGGAATCCCCCCCTTCCCTCATTTACACAAGGAGCACCAAATGGTGATACTGTCATTGCTTATGGGAGTCTACCCCAATCTGGTGCCTTCCGGATGTTGCTGGAATACAACTGCTATAATCCCAGACCATGGAGGATGTTGGCTGGGGCTGATGGGAACTGTTAGCCAAATATCTGGAGGGTACCAGGTTGGTGGAGGCTAGTCTGAGGTCTACGAGTGAATTAGTTATTACTATAGATTCAATCTTACATTTTGCTGTTTTTCTGCTCCATCTAGTAAGAAAGACAATGGTCAGATGGGGTTTCATGTGGTCTCAGAGGATGTGAAGGCTACCAAACCAACAGCTACAGATGCTGTGGAGGAAATTGGCCCTTGTGAGCAAGGTGAGGGTGCAAACCACATGGCGGGTCAGGGGAATGGTATATGTTTGGGACTGCAATAAACTGAGGATAGAGATCCTCTTATCAAAACACCCATGCCTGGCCATCTGTGTTTTTAGGAGCTGCAGCCATAGTGAGGTCCTATAGGTGTAACAATTTCTTCCTGCCAACTGACTGGGGTGGGTTTGACCAAAGACTTTGAATGCTATGTGTTTTTCTCACCGCTAAGTTCCCATCTAGTAAAGGTGTTGCTTTAATGTTTCCAGTTCTACGATGGCGAAAAGGTCCAGGGAAAGCACAGGCTCCAGCCCAGCCCCCCAAGGCCTCCTGCAAGGCTGCTGAGGGATCAGGGCATCAAAATCCCCTGGCGTGGTTTGGAATCCTTGTGCCCCAAAGCCTCCGACAAGCCCAAAGGACTTTCCAAGAAGGTGAGGGGAATGGCTGCTCTTACACTCCACACCATCTGCTCTTCCTTCCCCAAAGAGCAGTGAAGAGTCTTCTGAGAGCACAGCCCTTGTTTCTCCTTCTGTCAAAAGGCGTTGGGGCCATACAGAGGGGTAAATCTGAAAGTTGTCATTGATCCTGACAAACTGTGGAAGCAAGCAGGGATGTTGTTCTGCCCCTGCACTTCTGTGATGAAAGTCTTATTTGCCCAACACTGAAAGCTAGCTCAGCTGAATACCACAAGTGATAGCAATGACTGTGCTGTTACTTGTACCCCTTTGAGTGATCCTGGGATGCTGGGTTTGGTCCTTCCAGAGACACAAGTTTCCAAAATCTCCTTTTCTGTTGCTTGAAGTCCTCTCAGTGAACACATCATAAAGCTGCTATGAGGAACCTTTGGCTCTCCATTGCTGCACTGCAAGTCTCCTCATTCCTGACCATTGTCTTTGTTGGCTGGGATTGATGAGACCTGGAGTCCCAACAACCTGTGGGGGACCACAGGCACTGCCCCCCTCCTGCCTGCCTTAGGGGGAATGTTCCAGGTTCTCTTCCATGATGCATCATCTGAACTGTCTCTCACCCTCTTCTGTTCTAGGAATTCAACTGGCTGCAGAAATTGCCTCATTGCAGAGTGACATTGAGAGCACACAGAGACATTACCATGCATTGCTGGAGGAAAAGCACAAACTTGTAGCAAGGGAAAAGTAATGCTGCCCTTGAACAGCTATGGCCATCTCTCTGCTGGGAGCATAGATATAAGAATGGGGCCAGTATTTATTGGGATGCATCCCAGAAGCCGCTTGCTCCATGTATATTTTTAGCTGTACTTAATAAATAAGGGGTTCAGAAATGTCTGGAGGCCTTGTTTGTGGAGATCTGTGTCCTGGTGCTTTTTGAAATGCTGGTCAGCTTTGTCCAGAGCCTTACTCTCATCCTGCCTTTTCCATAATTCTCAGGACAATATTACAATACGATTGTAGGTTTCCCCCCTCTTATTTTTGTATATTTTTAATCAGTGAGGGGGATGTCTTTGAAACGGATAAAGATCCAGTATTGACTCTTGTCTGCAAACACTGTTTAAAATCCTTTGGGCCACCTCTTCAGTAGCTGAGGTCGAACTGGGATGAGGGGATATAACATTTGATAATGCTAGATAGAAAGGGACTATTTTATACTGTTTCTTTGGGGGGGGGGGAGTATAATTGTAGCATTGGAAAGAGATCCTGAGAGTCTTCTAGTCCCACCCCCTACAAAGCAGGAATTTCAACTAAAGCATCTATGACAGATGGCCATCCAACCTCTGCTTAAAAACCTCCCTTGCCACACCTCTGAAATTAAGCCGCATAAAAATGTAATGAATTTAAAATAGATTATCTCCTTCCTGCTAACCTAAAAGCTCCTGCAAATTTTCCAGAAAGTGATCCTACTTGGCCTCTGATACATCCTCTTTCTATCATTTTCTCCCTCAACATAAATTTCAAGTTCGTAGAATCATAGAATTGTAGAGTTGGAAGGGATCCTGAGGCTCATCTAGTCCAACCCCCTGCAATGCAAGACTATCCCAAGACAGATGGATACAGGGACCAAACCTGCAACCTTGACATTTTCAGCACCCTGCTCTAACCAACTGAGCTGCTATTCAAGGCAGCCCTGCAGAGGGGGAGGGGCAGTGCAGACTTTGTTTGGAAATTGTAATTATTATGGGAAGTAGTCATATAACTGCATATTAAGGTGAATGGAATGAGGCTTATATAAGGTCACAGTACAGAATTTTTTTACATTCTTAAGTGTTACATCACACATAATTTCAGAACTGACAGCTTGAATGTGTGAATGATGTCCTTTGAAAGGGATTGAGATTGTGGGAGAGCTTTTGACTATTGCTGCTTCATTCTTTCACATGTGAACTCCCAGCCTGAGAGAGAGGAGCAAGGATGTCTACTTTGTCAAGTATGAAGGGGAAGGGAAGACTTAGGTGTGTCTCTTAAAAAACCCCACAAATATTTGGGATAAGTGCTGTAATTTCTGTACTATTTCTATGATACCACTTTATTTTTAAAATACTGTTTAACAGTTAATTTAATAAAACATTGTAAATACAACTAAACAAAAACAAAAAATTGTTTATATTATTATTCTGTCTAACAGCAAACTACAGTGGTGGTATCCCTGTCAGTTTGGAAACAAAATAAGATAGTGGTTTGAAGCATATGCTGGGAACCTAGAAACCAATATATTTTGGGGTATATAAACTAAAAAAATATTTTTGAATGGTTTGATAAGCACCTGTGAACTTCCCGTTGGATATAATGGACAGCAACGTCGTCTCCTACTCAGGTGTAGGAACCTGGCCCCGTTCTGCATCTGGCTGCATTTTGCTGCAGGTCCCAACTGTATTATTTTGATTGAAAACAAAAATGTTTAGAAGTAATGACCCACCTGTCTTTTAGCTGCCACTGCTAAAAATTAAACAGATAAACACCTACGTTCTGTATGCCCATACCCTTCATGCTTGGCAGGGCAAATGTGTTTTTAACTTGGTATAAGAAAGAAGGGGCCCTCTGTCAACAATTGAAGGGCAAAGGCCTGGAAACCAGAGCAGAGAACAGCGCAGAGGCACTTTCACATGAGTTTGTAGCTTTGAAAAGGTCGATACCCAGCCAGGATTGAACTGGGGTGACCTTGTGTTTACTCTCAGCTTTATGATCTAATTGATTCCTGCCAATATTTTACAGAAGAAGTTAAAGGATAGAGTGAAAAAATAAAAGTTTGCAAGGCAGGGACACAGGTTGTGGGTGTGGCAGCTGGAGGGAAAGGGAAGCATCACAAAATCTGGTGCATTATGGGTGTAACAAGTAGAAGCACATTAAGGTTTATTAGTGGGTTTCTCAGCAGTTTGCAGAAGTGCTTGCAAAAGCAAGTGCCTTGATACAACTGGCAAAAGGAGGATTTTCCCCTTTTCTACAGCATTACCTTGCTCTCTTTAGGTTCTAAGCCAAAAGCTCTTTCCCCATCTCACTCCCATATGGTCTAGCGGTTAGGATTCCTGGTTTTCACCCAGGCGGCCCGGGTTCGACTCCCGGTATGGGAATGACAATCTTTTAATGCATGCCACGATGGAGAATTAAATGTTAAATAGCATCAAAGAAACGGCGAGCCAACTGATTTATTTCTGCTATTTATTGATCTACGTATCGAGAAACTGGCGCCCGGCTGCCCCTCCTGAACCTGGAGTGCCACACCTCACGTGCTCACTGCCGTCCTTCTAAGCTGTTTTAAATTGTTTGCAAACTGCCCTGGTTGCAATGAGTTACCACCCTCTGCGACTGCAAGCGCGGAACGAGCCCGGCGAGGCTTCAAGAAGCAGAGGCAAGGAAGCTTCTGCGTCGTCCTTGGATCCCGGAAAGGTGAGAAAAGGCTCGAAAGGGGAGCAGCGACGCGGCTGCCAGGCCTCCAAGCAACGGCCCGTGAACCTGGCTGCATGCTTTTCAGATACGGCAACAATCTTCAGAGGTTATTGATCAGTATTGATATGCGCAACTGAAAAGTATGTGAATGGTCGCCGCGGGTGGCAAATTCAAAGGCGCGCTTCCGCAATTGGTCAGTAGGCGTCGCACTTCAGCTCCCTTCACTCACGCGTGCGCACCAGGGAGAGGTTTCGTCTCGAGCAAAACCCAATATCCCTCCCCCGCAGTTGCCCGCGCAGCTGTCTTTGACGCGGGGGCTGAAGGTTCGATCCCCATTCGGTGAATGTAAAAGTCTCAAAATCACTCCAGCTTTTGTTTGCACCACCTTTTAATGCTACTGCGACTGTTCCTATACAGGTGATACTCAAAGATTTAGAATATCGTGGAAAAGTTCATTTATTTCAGGAATTCAACTTAAAAGGTGAAACTAACATGAGATAGACTCGTGACATGCAAAGCGAGAGATGTCAAGCTTTTATTTGTCATAATTGTGATGATTGTGGCGTACAGCTGATGAAAACCCCAAATTCACAATCTCAGAAAATTAGTCAAAACAAAACAAAATAAAAAATTCCTTCCAGTAGCACCTTAGAGACCAACTAAGTTTGTGCTTGGTATGAGCTTTCGTGTGCATGCACACTTCTTCAGTGTGCATGCACACGAAAGCTCATACCAAGAACAAACTTAGTTGGTCTCTAAGGTGCTACTGGAAGGAATTTTTTATTTTATTTTGTTTTGACTATGGCAGACCAACACGGCTACCTACCTGTAATCAGAAAATTAGAATATTAAATGAAATCATCAAAACAAGGATTGTAAATAGAACAATAGTGGGCATCTGAAAAGTAGAAGCATGCATATGTACTCAGTACTTGGTTTGGGCCCCTTTTGCATCAATTACTGCCGCAATGCGGCGTGGCATGGATGCTATCAGGCTGTGGCACTGCTGAGGTGTTATGGAAGACCAGGATGCTTCAATAGCGGCCTTCAGCTCTTCTGCATTGCTCGGTCTCATATCTCTCATCTTTCTCTTGACAATGCCCCATAGATTCTCTATGGGGTTCAGGTCAGGCGAGTTTGCTGGCCAATCAAGCACAGTAATCCCATGGGCATTGAACCAGGTTTTGGTACTTTTGGCAGTGTGGGCGGGTGCCAAGTCCTGCTGGAAAATGAAGTCAGCATCCCCATAAAGCTCATCTGCGGAAGGAAGCATGAAATGTTCCCAAATCTCCTGGTAGACGGCTGCGTTGACCCTGGACTTAATAAAGCACAGTGGACCAACACCAGCAGATGACATGGCTCCCCAAATCAACACAGACTGTGGAAACTTCACACTGGACTTCAAGCATCTGGCATTGCGTGCCTCCCCATTCTTCCTCCAGACTCTGAGTCCTTGGTTTCCAAATGAGATGCAAAAGTTGCTCTCATCAGAGAAGAGGACTTGGGACCACTGAGCAACAGACCAGTTCTTTTTTTCTGTAGCACAGGTAAGACGCTTCTGACGTTGTTTCTTGATCAGGAGTGGCTTGACAAGAGAAAAAACAAAATCGAAAATTCTTTCTAGTAGCACCTTAGAGACCAACTGAGTTTGTTCCTGGTATGAGCTTTCGTGTGCATGCACACTTCTTCAGATACCTGACAAGAGAAATATGACATCTGAAGCCCATCTCTAGGATCCGTCTGTGTGTGGTGGCTCTGGATGCACTAACTCCAGCCTCAGTCCACGCCTTGTGAAAGTCCCCAACACGTTTGAATGGTCTTTTCCTGACAATCCTCTCCAGGCTGCAGTCATCCCTGCTGCTTGTGCACCTTTTTCTTCCACATTTTCCCCTTCCACATAACGTTCCATTAATGTGCTTTGATACAGCACTTTGGGAACATCCAACTTCTTCCGCAATTACCTTTTGAGGCTTTCCCTCCTTATGGAGGGTTTCAATGATGGTTTTTGCACAGCTGTCAGGTCAGCATCCTTCCCCATGATTGTGATTCCTACTGACCCAGACTGGGAGACCATTTAATGGCTCAGGAACGCTTTGCAGGTGTTATGCATTGAGTAGCTACTGCACCTTTTCACAATATTCCTGAAATAAATGAACTTTCCCACGATATTCTAATTTTTTGAGTATCACCTTTATAAGGCTCTTTGCAAACAGTAGAAAGCAGGAGGAGTATAATTGGGCTGCTGACGCGAGAATTCCGTTTGCAGTTTTGCATCTGCTGAACTGTTTTGGAATCAGCGTTGGCCTTGAGGCTGAAACGGGGGCTGTGATGGCCAGCCTCTCTTTTTAGAAGTTCTGGTCTCTGTTCGCACCAGGACAAGGGGTGGGTGGATGCGCGCTGTTGCTGGGGAAAAGAACCCGGCAAGCATGGCGATGGTGGCTGCTGCAGCAGCGTAGAACTTGCGTGGAGCCGAGCTTCGTGGGAGGCGCTGATCATGCGAAATAAACCGGCGGGCGCGCTCCCCTCATCTGCTTGGGTGGGCTGGTTCTTGAGACTTCCACAAGGAGGGCAAGGCAAGCGCAGCCTGAAATTCCAGCATGCGGGCACAGGTAAGTGCAAACTCGGAGCCCCCATCTACCTCAATGGCCAAAATCAGGCACCCAAATTTTCCAGCAATCTTGCAGTTAAGCAGCTGCAATAATTTAGGGTTGCCATATTTCAAAAAGTAAAATCCAGGACACCCCGAAAGTCGTCGAGTCTTTTCTTAAAAAACCGCCACAACACCGCGATTTCTCGATAGATCCAGGACAAAGCAGTGCCTTACCTTTGCAATAGGAAGTGGGCGCAAGGATGCAATTCCCTTCTTTCCCTGGAGGTGGCAGCAGTGAGCATCTCTGTCTTGGACTGGCTCGCACATT
The DNA here is from genome assembly GCF_009819535.1 of Lacerta agilis. NCBI lineage: Eukaryota > Metazoa > Chordata > Lepidosauria > Squamata > Lacertidae > Lacerta > Lacerta agilis. Next base: position 39,989,497 of record NC_046327.1, on the reverse strand, counting down.
ACCCGATGCTCATTCGCGCTACTCCCATATGGTCTAGCGGTTAGGATTCCTGGTTTTCACCCAGGCGGCCCGGGTTCGACTCCCGGTATGGGAAGAGTGATCTTTTTCTGCACCATTCACCTTTTTTCAGAGCATCTGCTACCAAATAACCCATTAGGTCAGGCAAGAAGAGTCTCCCAAATTTATATTTAAAGTGAATAAGGTGCCTGCACATGCGAAGTGCCTGAGAGTAACAGGTTTGTGTGGCAGGTTATGCTGGGCTAAGCGCTGCAGCCCATGTGCTTTGCATAGCACCCTCTGTTGTTTTGGAAGAGAAAAAGTGATCATACACACACAAATATATTCTTTCCCGAAGTAGAATAATATTACACTTGCTTATAGAAATCTACCTAGGAAATGCTTTTGTTTTATTTTTCTTCCAAAAAAGAGAAAGAGAGGAGATAATATCATCCTGGTGTGAAGCGTGACCCGCTCTCCCCTGTCTGCCAAGATTCAGTGAAGGAAGATGCTACCAGCTGCCTCCCATATGGTCTAGCGGTTAGGATTCCTGGTTTTCACCCAGGCGGCCCGGGTTCGACTCCCGGTATGGGAAGCTTTACGTTTTAGTTTCTCGCTTCCACTTTACCTTATAATTCAGTCTCCCTCCGCTTTCCAATTTTCCCAATCAAATACGCTTCAGGTCATGAAAACTCTATTTATTCGCCGTTTTGAATATGATGGGAAGCATGCACGCCTTTTGCAGCTGGCAATCGCAGCAGCGCCACGAATTGAGGGAAAAGGAGATCTGGGCCACTCAAAGCTCCTCTCAAGTGAACAAAAATTGCACCGTTCCCATACCGGGAGTCGAACCCGGGCCGCCTGGGTGAAAACCAGGAATCCTAACCGCTAGACCATATGGGAGCCGCTGCTTTGTGCTCTTCCGGGTGGCTTCCTCAGGCAAGGGCTGCGCGCAGCGGGCACTTGGGGTCCTCGAGGGAGAAGCTCCTGCCAGGGAGGCGCGCCCCCCACCCCCACCCCCCCCCACCCCCAGCTCAGGCAGCCCGCGCTTCCTGCGCCCGCAAACACGGCTGTGCGCTGCTTTCTGGAGGCCCGAGTTTTCTGCGCACAGATATTCAGGAGGCACGTGTTTTGCGTTCACACGGGAAGGTGTGCGCACAAGCCCGCCCACACCGGCGCGGCCTTGGGGATGCCGGGCCAATCGCCACAGGAAAGCAGAGCTGCGAATTTGTATTGATTTGCTTGTTTTATGAATTTGTAAATCGCTTTGAAGTGTAAGAGTTAAAATAAAATAAAATGAAGTGGTGCATAATATTTTTAATGAAATAAATAAGCAAACACACTTGCTGCGCGCCCCGCTTCCCCGCGTCCCTCCGTGCACGCGCAGCCCTTGGAAGCGTCGCCATGGCAACGCGGGCCGGGAGGATGCTGGCAGGAGCCGGAAGTGCTCACTCTCCCGGCCGCGTTTCCAAGGCGAGGGTGCTCTGGCTCTGGCAGGAAGCGATGCGCCCGTGACGGGCGGGAAGGGAAGCCTATAGGAGAGAGAGAGGCGGGCCTTGGAGGGACCTGGTCCTGATGCTGCTGCCGCTCCGGGCTGCTGGGTGAGGGAGGGCAGGATGGAGGGGCTGGGCCTGCGAGAGGAGGCTGGCAGGGGAAGGTGATGGAGACTCGCAGGCCGGCAGGGAGGGCAGGAGGAGTGCTGGGTGGGTCTCACGAGGGGGCTGCTGTGGGGCAGGAGGGGGTCTGGGGGTTGTCCAGGAATTGGGGTTGGTAGGAGGGGGCATTTTGAAGAATGGGGGAGCAACAATGGAGGCAGAAACCTTGGCCTCCGCTTTCCGACCCACATGGGGAAACCAGAAAGAGCCATCTGGGGTGGGGGCAGCCTTTGCCACACACCTGCACCCAATAGGAAATTCCCCTCAGCATGTTGCTGGGCAACAAGAGGTGGCAGGCTATCATCAGTGACACACTGCCTAGTGGGCAAGTGTGCTGTCACAGACTGGGTGGCAGACAGCAATGGAGAGAGGAGGCCAAGTGGGTGCAGGAATAAGGGCTGCACAAGACCTGGAGACCAGGGAAATGTTTGGGGCAGGAGAAGGTTCCTTGGACCTGGGACAAAGGCAGGGTGTTGCAAAATGTACTGGTGTGTAGATTTTGAGGGAGGGCCGATTGTGGATGGCCATCTGGGGAAAATGGCAGGGATGCCAAGGAAGGGTACAGCCTTATTGTGGGTTGTGGGACCAACAGAGAGGGTGCGGTTCTTTTGGTGGGATGGCAGCTGTAGAATAGTTGGTAGGTGGCAACTAGCACTTCTTGGAGCTTATGAGAGGAAAAAAGGATTCATCCCTCTGCACCCCTCCCCCTCCCCCTCTGCTTTCCCACAGAGGCAGTGGGGACCATGGGGCTGGTGGCTTGCAAAGGGCACTAGCCTCTGCCTGTGAAGAGGCCTCAACTCTGTGACCCCCTCCCCCCACCACCACCATCATGGAGCCCCTGAAGGAGAGGGCTGGGTGGTGCACAGGGCACCGGGGGGAGGAGGCTGTGGCTGAAAGGAGACCCTTGCTGCAAGAGGACATCGGCCAGGTGAGTGTCACCAAGACCACCCATTGGACTGCCTGATCTTTTCTACCTGCCCCTCTGTATCCCTCTTTGGAGTTGCAGAGCCCTAATAAGCCCAGCGCCAGACATGATCCAATAGCAAGGCTCTTCTTGTGTATGGAAACTCCCAATAAATGCCAGAGAACGATAGCCAAAACACTGAATTCTGTCAACAGCAACAATTCACATGAGAATCTTTCCTTCTGCATTGGCTGAGGCTTGGCCACCCTTACGCCCAGTTCCATTTCCCCTCTTCCTGCTGATCCTCCAGCAGCAGCAGCAGCAGTAACTGGGAGATCAGACCAGCGCCCATCAGATTTCCAACAATGAGTGACCATATGCCTCGCCAGCTATCTTGGTAGGACTTCATTCTGCTGTGTGTGGTTTCTTTCAGGATGGCATTGCGATGGGGGTTGAGCCGACAGGCTGGGGGACAGATGATCCAGACTTAGAAGAAAATGAGGTTGGCACAGATCCTGTTCGGGTCATGATGTTGCCACTTCAGGCCCAGCATGCCATGGAGAAGATGGAAGAATTTGTCCTGAAGGTGAGTGACATATGTGGTTGGAAAGCCCCTGTGAGTAGTCTTGGCTCAAAACAAGCCTCCTTGGGCGCGCCATTTTTCTTGCTTCACTCTTCCTCAGTTTTGCCCTGAGGAACTGGACACCAGTTCTCCCCCTGGCTGTCCAGCCATCCTCTCTTCTTCATTTTATGGGCTGCTACCCAATCAGTGCTAAGTCAAACTGGGCATGTCACAAAAGTGCCCACGGGTCTGATATTATGACTTCAGCTGCTGCCCATTGGCCTCCTCCCCAGCTTCGCAAGGCACAGGGAAGCTTAACAGTCATACAACCCTGGAGAAGAGGGGGAGATGGAGTAGTGTAGTCGTGGGCAAGAGGCTCTCCTCTCTGCCATGACACCCTGCTCTGAGCCAGCTCCCAGGGCCAAGCCCAACGGGGCACAGTATCTGGAAGCCAGAGAAGAGAAAGCAACCCAGTGGTGCTCCCTCTCTCCTGATAGGCAGTCCAGCACCCTGATGGGGTCCCCTGTAGGTCCTCGACTGAGGGTGGCCATGGGCAAGGGGGAGAAGGCCACTCAAAGCGCAAAAGGGACTGGCCTCAGGGGTCAGGAAACAGAAAAGGAGGCTGCTGCACAGGAGGAGGAGGAGGACTGCTGCTGGGTTCAGGCAAGTGAGAACAAACGGGGTGGGGTTTGCTTGACCTCAGAATTAATTGCACAGTTTAAATAACTACTGCATTTATTTATATATTTTAAGATATTTATATACCTCTGCCTCTCAGTTTTAGCAAAAACAAACAAACCAAAACCCACAATAAACAAACAACCGTGACATTTATATAAGCACATTTTAAACATTCAAAGTGCTTCCTATAGTTTCTCTCAGGAAGCTTTACCATAGCCCTGTAAGGTAGGCCAGCATCATTGTTGCCCCACATTGCAAATGGGCTGAGAGAATTGGCAGCACTGCTAAGGCCTACTGAGTGTGTTTATGGTGAAGTGCCAAAGCAGACAAGATGAAGCAAGATCCTTATTTGTATATTTACCTGTCTGCCACACTCACGTGTAATGAATTTGGAGGTCTGGCTTGTTTATTTATTTTACATCAAAAGGTGGCATGAGCATGATGGGAATGGGGACACCCACACATTGCCACCTTATCATCTGCCCTGGTCTCCTGGGCTGCTTCACCTCCAGTGTCTGTCAGGCTGGGAGAAAAGTGCCTGGACTAATGGAGGTGGAAGCAACCCTTACAGTACTATGCCCCAAACATGCTCCTGCCCCACACCTTATACTTAGTGGGTCAGACGCATGAACAACAAGCATGGAAGCCCATGTCACCTCTGCTGTGGCTCTGAGGTGAGGATGCTTGAACCAGGCTGCAGACTAATTCCCACTGACTTGGGAGTAAGCCCCATTGAACTCAGTGGGACTTTGAGAAGGTATTTATGGGACTGCAGTGTGGGAGCCATTGGGCCTTTGTAGCCAGAGTGTTGAGGGTGGGGGGAACTGCGTTCTGTTCCCCCTTCAGCCGTGAAGCTGAATCCATGGAGAACTCTTGGCTTTGCTTCACCAAAGCAGCCCTGGAGGCTTTTGCTTTCTTTTAGTGCTGGGTATATCTTACAGAATATTCTCAGCACTCTCACAAAAGCCACAACTTCTGTGTTCCTTATGAAATGCAATGACAGTTTAAAACAGGGGTAGGCAACCTAAGGCCCAATCGCCTTCTGTTAATCAGAGTGTTTTCACATGAGTAGAATGTGTCCTTTTATTTAAAAAGCATCTCTGGGTTATTTGTGGGACATAGGAATTCATTCTCCCCCCCAAAATATATATATATATATAGTCCAGCCCACCACATGGTCTGAGGGATGGTGGACTGGCCCATGGCTGAAAAAGGTTGCTGACCCCTGGTTTAAAACTTATGCTTGTAGTAAAAAAATTCTCCTTAGAGCAGTGTCCCCACCCCCATTTTTTAAAAAATAAACAAAGCATACAGAATTGGCACACATTCACATACTTTTGATACTGGGAGAACAGTTTGATTTTAGTTTACTTTTTTGAATTATGGAGACACAGTTCACTCTTACAAAAGATGAATACCATATTATTCTAGTTCAGCTCCTAGTATAATCAACAGGCAAGATCCTTTCCTGTGCCTTAGCCTCAGGCTGCACTCACAATACTGTTCACTCTGCACCCAGTGTGCTCTCACCACGGGTTGCAGAAGCGGGGTACATGCATTAACCACAATCCATGCCTATCGTTTATCTACTGCGTGCTGTCATTAAAAAAGAAAAGAAAAGAAATTCTATGTTTCAGTGTGTTTTTCTCAAACCAGGTCCGACCGAAGTTCAAAAAGAGAACGACCTAGCTGCGTTTTAAGCCAGTCATGTCTACACAGCCTCAGTCTTTTCTCCCGCTGTAGGTCTGGGAGGGTCGCTGGCGTGTCATGCCTTATGATGTGCTGCCTGACTGGCTGAAGGACAATGACTTCCTCCTCCATGGGCACCGGCCGCCAATGCCCTCCTTCCGTGCTTGTTTCCGAAGCATCTTCCGCCTCCACACGGAGACGGGCAACATCTGGACACATCTGCTTGGTCAGTCATGGGGCTCTGCTCCACACAGCAAGAACCTGGTGTGGTGGGGGAAGAGTAAGGGGGCAGTCTGGATTAGCTCCCTTCTCCTTCTGTGTCTCACATCATAGCAAACTATTTCAGCTTCAGAATATAGCTACCGTCTTCTTTGTTAATATTTTTAAAAATTCAGCATAAAAGATACTAAACAGGTAACACAAATAAGGTACACTGATGGTGTTTCCTGACAGTCTGCATTCTAATCACTATGTTAGTCAGCTTCACTTTTCATGTACAGTGGTGCCCCGCTAGACGAATGCCTTGCTAGACGAAAAACTTGCTAGACGAAAGGCATTTGCTAGCGGAAGGCTGCCTTGCAAGATGAAAAAGTCAATGGGCTTGCCTCGCAAGACGAATTTTTTTTTTCTTTTTGCGAAAACCGCTGTTCTGCCTTGGTGCTTCGCAAGACGAAAAATTCGCTATACGAAGACACTCGCAGAACGAATTATTTTCGTCTTGCGAGGCACCACTGTACAGTGCTACCTCAGTTTTCAAATGTAATCCGTTCCGGAAGACCGTTCAAATTCTGAAACGTTTGAAAACTGAAAACTTAATAGCCGACAGCTAGGTCTCAGGATCTTGCACTCAGCGGAAGCTGCGTGGCATGTTCGACTTTCGAGGTGTGTTCGAAAACTGAAGCATTTACTTCCAGATTTACGGCCTTTGAAAACTGAAATGTTTGTCAATGGAGACGTTCGAAAACCGAGGTACCACTGTATAAGTAAGCTTCAATGTTTAATACTAAGGGCAGAACATTAGACTTGTTCACCTCTGTTTGCTTGTTTATTGTGCATATGCACCTCTCTTCTGCTGCAGGGAAACTGTGTGTGTGAGAGAGAGATAAGGGTGGATGGGACACAGGCTCAGGTTTTTCTAGTTGACACCCCCAACTTCATGGGGAAGTGACCACACACCACCAGGCCCAGAGACGGCACCCTCCAGGTCTCTATTTGTGCAGGGCTGCTGGTGACCTCTGCCTGTTTCTGGCAGAGCAATTTCCTCCAAATTCCTGAGAGTACCAACCTTTGAATGTGGTTGGGGTATGTGGAGACACCTAGAAAGAGATGTGGGCAGCTTTCTTCTCTTCCTCTCCCAGGGTTCCTCTTCTTCTTGGTCTTGGGCATTGGATACATGATCAGCCCCAACATGAAGTACGTTGCCCCCATCCAGGAACGTGTTGTCTTTGGCATGTTCTTCTTGGGAGCCATCCTTTGCCTCTGCTTCTCCTGGCTGTTCCACACGGTCTACTGCCACTCAGAGGAGGTTTCCCGCACCTTCTCCAAGTAAGTCTACCACCTGCCTGCTTCACCTGCCCCCCCCCCCAATCTCCTAGGACACATGAGAAGTGGGAGATGGTGAGGAGCAAGAGTATCTTCTGAAGCTCGCAAGAGACACAAGTGCTTGGAGCATCAGTGGGGAGCTCCTCTCTGACTGGCAATAGAAGAGAGTTGAAGTCCTTGTGTTAGGGTGGCCATGTGTCCTACTTTACAGAAGACTGTCCTCTATTTCTGAAAGGCTGTCAGGGACCATCCCTTTACCTGAAGGTATCCTCTATGGGAGGGCTGCTCAGGCCATGTGTGGTTTAAATATAAGGAGTCATATAAAGGGAGCAGGGAGGGGGCCCTTGAAGTTGCCTCTCAACCAGGGTGGATTTGATTTAAATCAGATTGATTTAAATCATGATTTAAATCACTACTCAGTAAGACTTGATTTAAATCTTTTTTTTTTTTTTACAGAAAAACTCATTCTTGCTGGTATAATCTTAATATTTACAACCAGTTGAAGGTTTCATTTTTGGAATAATAAATGTTCAGAGTAGTTTTTACAGTTATATCAAAAATTACTGATTTGGTTATACTAGTAGAAATACATAGACAGATAATTATGAAATTATTGTGAGGTTTAATAAGTTAACTGTTTCTGTTTGGACAACTTTTCTGCTGTACTTTATTGGAAGGAGAAAAATAATAATATGCTTAGTAACAATTTAAACAATTTATTTAACTAAAACAATAACATTAGAGCATATGTATCCATGTTTGTTAACTGATGTGGTTAAACAGTTAAAAAAAAAACTTAAACGGAGCTTTAGCACACATGAAAAACTTAAAACAAATCCTTATTTCCTGATAGTTTGGACTATCATGTAACTTAAATAGAAAACTATCTTTAGAAAGATTTTTCTTCAAAAGCATTTTATTTTAAAAATCCGATTTAAATAAAAAAAATCTAATTTAAATAATAAAACCAGATTTTTTTTTTTTAAAAAAAACATTGATTTTTTTATCCGCCCTGCCCTCAACAGTTAGCAGCACCTGCTCAGAAGACAGAGCCAGCTGGCAAGCTGTCCAAGTCTTCCCTACTAGGGTGAGGTGGTGTTCATTTCCATTTAATTATCGTAATTATTTCTTAATTTGCAGCTGTGCGTATAAATTACCATTTGCAAATTTTATGCAGATTGGTGTCCTCCTTTTTGCCCTGTTTTGTGCTGATGTGTCGCTCTGTCCTTCTGTGCTGCCATAATGCCAAGCATTAGCATACAGTCCCTGTGCCTCAATGGGGTGTACCACTGATGCCTGCCCTGGGCTCCCCTTTTAAATAAATTTCTAGCATGTTGATCAGCACCGGCTGGCTAGGTCTGCGAGCCCCCTTTAAATTTCCCACAATGCCCCCCAACCAAGTGTTGCCTGGGGCAGCATGAGAAATTAAAGCATCTCCCACATTGGCCTGAGCAGCACGCGCTGCTTGAATGGGAAATTCAAGCAGCCTCCTGGTGCTAAGGGAGGGCTGCCTGCTCTGTCTGTCTACTGGCAAGCCTACCCTGCTTTCTGTTGTGCAGACTGGATTACTCTGGAATCGCCCTGCTCACCATGGGCAGTTTTGTTCCCTGGCTCTATTACTCCTTCTACTGCTCACCTCAACCCCAACTCATCTACCTCGTCATCATATGTGTCCTGGGTGTCACAGCCATCATGGTGTCGCAGTGGGACCACTTTGCCACGCCACAGTACCGGGCCGTCCGAGCAGGTAATCATGCACAATTGTCATTTTTGCATTGCTTGTGATGAATTGGGCCCCATTGGAGGATTTGCTTAGAACATACCCATGTAGTTAAAAAGCTGTAGGCTCTGAGAGTGCCAGAACACAGCAGGACCCTCAGAATGGATCTCATTCTGATAAATGCATTTCCCAGTTGTGATACAGTACTTCTACACCAGGAATCACTTTGGAAATCAAACTTGGTAAAAATAGTTCTATTTACTGTTGTTGTTTAGTCGTTTAGTCGTGTCCGACTCTTCATGACCCCATGGACTAGAGCACACCAGGCACTCCTGTCTTCCACTGCTTCCTGCAGTTTGGTCAGACTCATGTTGGTAGCTTCAAGAACACTGTCCAACCATCTCGTCCTCTGTCGTCCCCTTGTGCCCTCAATCTTTCCCAACATCAGGGTCTTTTCCAGAGAATCTCCTCTTCTCATGAGGTGACCAAAGTATTGGAACCTCAGCTTCAGGACCTGTCCTTCCAGTGAGCACACAGGGCTGATTTCCTTCAGAATGGATAGGTTTGATCTTCTTGCAGTCCATGGGACTCTCAAGAGTCTCCTCCAGCACCATAATTCAAAAGCATCAATTCTTCGGCGATCAGCCTTCTTTATGGTCCAGTTCTATTTACTAGCAAAATACAAATCCTATTACAGAGCAAAGGCTTAACCTGAGGGTAGTGCAAAAATACGACCAGGATGATCAAGGGTCTGGAAACCAAGCCTTCTGAGGAGTGGTTGAAGGAGCTGGGTATCTTTAGTCTGGAAATGAGACTGAGAGGAGACAGGGTAACCATCTTCCAGTATCTCAAGGGCTGTCACATGGAAGATGGAACAAGCTTGTTTTCTCCCGCTCTGGAGGCTAGGACCTGAACCAATGGCTTCAAGTTCCAAGAAAGGAGATTTGGACTAAACACCAGGAAGAACTTTCTGACAGTAAGAGCTATTTGATAGTGGAATGGACTCCTTTTGAAGGTGGTGGACTCTCTTTCCTTGGAAGTTTTAAAACAGAGGTTGGATGGCCGTCTGCCATGGATGCTTTAGTTGAGATTCCTGCATTGCATGGGGTTGGACTAGATGACCTTTGGGGTCCCTTCCGAGTCTAGAAGTCTATGATTTTGTGACATGGCCAAAGTGTGCAGTAACACATTGTTAAAGGCATTTTTCCCACTTGGAAGCTAGTAACAGGATTAGTACGTAATGATATGTGGAACTAGCATAACATAATAGCAAAAAGTTTAGTGGGAGAGCCAGACTTTAGTTCAAGTCTCATCCTATGGCTATAGATGAGGGTTAGCCAATCTAGCACCTCTATATATAATGGAATTTCCCTTAAAATAAGGGAGAACTTGACAGCTATGGGCGCTAGAGACTAGCAATCTGAATTCCATGGAATATTTTAATACCTATTTTTAATACTATCCTGTTTTATTTTATACTGTTGTAAAACGCTTAGAGATTTCATTTACAGTCAAATGGCATACAAATTTTAATAAATTGATTAAATAAAAATACAGTTCAGAAGCATACAGCATCTAGCACAGTACAGTACAATTGCTACCACAGACATAAAATCATTGAGGGGTCTGTGAAGACCCCTAGCAATTTTCAAGTGTTCCTGGACCATTGGTTTCGATCATTTGGCTTCTTCGTACATGCTGTTCTATTCTCCATATCTGAAATTAAACTTTAGTTCCAGGATTGAGACCAGATAAGGCCTTCTATCTATTAATCCCTGACAGACTTTTCTTATTTTTTGGACAGGGGTGTTCCTGGGACTCGGGCTGAGTGGCTTGGTCCCGACACTCCACTTCATGATTTCTGAAGGATTCATCAAGGCCACGACCGTGGGGCAGATCGGGTGGCTCTTCCTCATGGCAGTCCTCTACATCCTGGGCGTGGGCCTGTACGCTGCCCGAATCCCCGAACGCTTCTTCCCGGGCAAGTGCGACATATGGGTATGTGTTGTGTGGCAATGATAGAATGTGGGGAGGAATTAACTGAAGTGGGGAGGGCAAGATAAAAACTGTGAGTCAGAATTCCCTGCAATCTTCATGTCAGGTTTGGAATATCTCCTTCCTTGAGGGACAATAAAGCCCAGGGGTGGAAGACACACTTGGCCACAGGATGTCAAAAGGATCAGGGGATATTGTTGTTGCTTAGTTGTTTAGTCGTGTCTGACTCTTTGTGATCCCATGCACCAGAGCACGGCAGGCATGCCTGTCTTTCACTGCCTCCCGCAGTTTGGTCAGACTCATGTTGGTAGCCTCAAGAACACCATCCAACCATCTTGTCTTCTGTCGTCCCCTTCTCCTTGTGCCCTCAATCTTTCCCAGCATCAGGGTCTTTTCCAGGGAGTCTTCTCTTCTCGTGAGGTGGCCAAAGTACTGGAGCCTCAGCTTCAGGATCAGTCCTACTAGTGAGCACTCAGGGCAGATTTCCTTCAGAATGGATAGGTTTGATCTTCTTGCAGTCCATGGAACTCTCAAGAGTCTCCTCCATCACCAGAATTCAAAAGCATCAATTCTTCGGCGATCAGCCTTCTTGATGGTCCAGCTCTCACTTCCATACATTACTACTGGGGAAACCATAGCTTTAACTATACGGACCTTTGTTGGCAAGGTGATGTCTCTACTTTTTAAGATGCTGTCTAGGTTTGTCATTGCTTTCCTCCCAAGAAGCAGGCGTCTTCTAATTTCGTGACTGCTGTCACCATCTGCAGTGATCATGGAACCCAAGAAAGTGAAATGTCTCACTGCCTCCATTTCTTCCCCTTCTATTTGCCAAGAGGTGATGGGACCAGTGGCCATGATCTTAGTTTTTTTGATGTTGAGCTTCAGACCATATTTTACGCTTTCCTCTTTCACCCTCATTAAAAGGTTCTTCAATTCCTCCTCACTTTCTGCCATCAAGGTTGTATCATCAGCATATCTGAGGTTGTTGATATTTTTTCCGGCAATTTTAATTCCGGTTTGGGATTCATCCAGTCCAGCCTTTCTCATGATGAATTCTGCATATAAGTTAAATAAGCATATAAGTTAAATATAAGTTAAATATACAGCCTTGTCGTACTCCTTTCCCAATTTTGAACCAATCAGTTATTCCATATCCAGTTCTAACTGTAGCTTCTTGTCCCACATAGACATTTCTCAGGAGACAGATGAGGTGATCAGGCACTCCCATAGTTTGCTGTGGTCAACACAGTCAAATGCTTTTGCGTAGTCAATGAAGCAGAAGTAGATGTTTTTCTGGAACTCTCTAGCTTTCTCCATAATCCAGCGCTTGTTCGCAATTTGGTCTCTGGTTCCTCTGCCCCTTCGAAATCCAGCTTGCACTTCTGGGAGTTCTCGGTCCACATACTGCTTAAGCCTGCCCTGTAGAATTTTAAGCATAACTGTGCTAGCATGTGAAATGAGCGCAATTGTGCGGTAGCTGGAGCATTCTTTGGCACTGCCCTTCTTTGGGATTGGGATGTAGACTGATCTTCTCCAATCCTCTGGCATTTGCTGAGTTTTCCAAACTTGCTGGCATATTGAGTGTAGCACCTTAACAGCATCATCTTTTAAAAATTTTAAATAGTTCATCTGGAATATCATCACTTCCACTGACCTTGTTATTAGCAGTGCTTTCTAAGGCCCATTTGACTTCACTCTCCAGGATGTCTGGCTCAAGGTAAGCATCCACACTACCTGGGGTGTACAAGACCTCCATATCTTTCTGGTATAATTCCTCTGTGTATTCTTGCCACCATTTCTCGATGTCTTCTGCTTCTGTTAGGTCCTTCCCACTTTTGTCCTTTATTATGGTAATCTTTGGACGAAATGTTCCTTTCATATCTCCAATTTTCTGGAAAAGATCTCTGGTTTTTCCCATTCTGTTGTTTTTCTCTATTTCTTTGCTTTTCTCGTTTAAGAAGGCCTTCTTGTCTCTCCTTGCTATATTTTGGAAATCTGCATTCAATTTCCTGTATCTTTCACTATCTCCCTCGCATTTTGCTTGCCTTCTCCACTGCTATTTGTAAGGCCTCACTGGACAGCCATTTTGCTTTCTCGCATTTCCTTTTCATTGGGATGGTTTTCGTTGCTGCCTCCTGTATAATGTTACGAGCCTCCATCCACAGTTTTTCAGGCACTCTGTCCACCAAATCTAAATCCTTAAACCTGTTCCTCACTTCCACTGTGTATTCATAAGGAATTTGATTTAGATTGTATCTTACTGACCCAGTGGTTTTTCCTACTTTCTTCAGTTTAAGCTGGAATTTGGCTATAAGAAGCTGATGGTCTGAGCCACAGTCAGCTCCAGGTCTTGTTTTTGCTGAGTGTATAGAGCTTCTCCATCTTTGGCTGCAGGGAATATAATCTATCTGATTTTGATGCTGCCCATCTGGTGATGTCCATGTGTAGAGTAATTTCCTGTGCTGTTGGAAAAGAGTGTTTGTTCTCTTGACAGAACTCTATTAGCCTTTGCCCTGCTTCATTTTGAACTCCAAGGCCAAACTTGCCAGATGTTCCTTTTATCTCTTGACTCCCTACTTTAGCATTCCAATCCCCTATAATGAGAAGAACATCCTTCTTTGGTGTCATTTCTAGAAGGTGTTGTAAGTCTTCATAGAACTGGTCAATTTCAGTTTCTTCAGCACCGGTAGTTGGTGCATAAACTTGGATTACTGTGATGTTAAAAGGTCTGCCTTGGACATCAGGGGATGTAGAAGCCCTTTTTCTGCCCAAGACCCAAGAGAACAGTCAGATTAAGCAACACTGGCACAAGGGTCTGACTTGGCAAAATGCAGCTTCCTTTGAAGAAGCCCCACCATTTTTGTGATATTAATCCTTGAATTTATTTAAGCTTCCTGTAAACCAAGGATGGGGAACCAGAGGTTGTTGGATTCCAGATCCCACCAGCCCCAGACAGCACAGCCAAGGGTCAGGGGCTGATGGGAGCTGTAGTAAGTCCCCATCCCTGATCTAAAACACAATGCAATACAAAACGAGACAATGCAATCCTTATACCTGAAAAATCTGGCCTAGTTGAGAAATAGCTAAGTGTCCATTAGCTGTCTCTCTGGGCAAAAATCTTGTACTTTTGAAAGCTCCACATCAGTCAGATGTTCAACTGGTCTGGCTTTTCTCCCAGCATGGAAAAGCATTGATGAAGTAAGCTTCACTTTAGATATTTCTGTCTGTCATGGAGCTGTAAAATGCAAAGCAAATCGGCCAGAATGAAGGAAGCAATTCTGGTGGCATTACAGCTGTAGATGGTGCCTCAGCAACGCCTACTTTAAGTGAAGATAACTCACACAGTTTAATGAAGAATACAAGTAGCTTAGGCAGGCTGCAATCTACAGGTGTGTTGGGTACCTTTTAAAATTAAGCACTAAACTGGGAAACGAAGCATTCTTGGCTTCTTTGGGCCATTGTTTCCCTCCTGGTTTTTTGTTTGTTTGTTTAAAAAACCCATTTCCTGTCAGTTTCATTGGTGGGTTTAAAGTAGGGATGGGGGAATGGGAAACTCTGTCCCTCCAAATGTCATTAATCTCTTTTCCCCCCTTGGTCCCAGCCAGCAGGGACAGTTGTTGGAGATGATGGGGTTGTAGTGCAGGTTCCCCATCGCTGGTTCACAGGGGTTGGGTGGGAAGCAACTCTCCAGCCGGCAAGCCTCACGTGGAGAGAGCAGGGCGGCCCATACCATCAGAAGTCCTGGGTTCAGCTTCTCTCTCTCTCTCTCTCCCTCTCCCTCTTCTTCCTGCTCCAGTTCCACTCCCACCAGATCTTCCATGTGCTGGTGGTGGCGGCTGCTTGTGTCCATCTCCATGGGGTCTCCCAGCTGCAAGCATTCCGCTCTTCCTTGGGGGGCACCTGCACCGAGAATACTGTGCTCTGATAGCCTTCCGAGACCAGACTGACCACCTCTCCTGGACAAGGGCAGCCCTTGCACACTGCACTCCATATGGACCAAGAGCGCAGGGCCTTACACCCCCCCCCCCTTTTTAAGGGCACTGCACCTGTTTGAGGAGGGGGCTGTTCCTCCCTTCTCCTTCCTTCCTTTGAAGAAAATCGCTGTGTCTCAGATCTTTTTATTCTTGGGGGCAGGGGCTTCCTTTTCTCCCCATCAGGGCAGCTCTCGTGTGTGCACACATGCACAAAATGCCAGAAGGTATTTAAATTAGGATGAGGAACCAAAGCAATGGAACAGAAGTAAAACAGTCTCTGGAAACAGCTTAGGAATCCCCCAGCCAACCCAGAAGTTTCTGAGAGTGGGATGGGTGCAGGGGGCCTCTGTTTGGGCCAAGTGGATGTTGATGTTATTGTATGAAGGTCCAAGGATGGGTCTGAGCAGGCCTTAGTCTGTGCGTCTGTGTGTTCAATCAGTATTTATGAGGGATTTGTTTTAAACTGGCCACTAAGGGAGCATGCACTCTGCTCAAAAGCACAGCAACTCCTTTTTTGCTCAAACTGAACTCTGATCTCTTTGGTCAGACAGGACTTCTGGCTTCCATGCCCAGCCCTCCCAAGGAAAGATACGGATTGGTTTCTGAGAAGCTCTCTAGGTAAAGGCCAGCGGCATCTTAGGGTCTTGGGTCAAAGGCCACTGGGGAAGAGCCTTGCCCAGGCTGAAATCAGTACACAGCAGACTTGCAGAGTTTTCATCCTGGCAAGGAAAATAACCAGGGTGGGGAGGGATGCAGCTGTGGGCCCCCAAGGCGTCCCTCCTTGCTCTGGGGGGGGGTGCCTAAATGTGCTACAGGGCAGGCAGGAGCCAGGATTCCTGGGCTCTGCAACCTGCTAGAAAAGATGTATGGTAAACACTGTTTTTGGTGGGGGCAGGAGGAAGGCAAGCTATATGGATTTTGAGTGGGAAAATAAGAATGCATTTTATGCATAAAGGGATCAGTGTCTTAAGCAGGGGAAAGCCTTCCTGCACAGACATAGACTGTGACCTCTACCCCTTCACCAGCATTTAATAGCCCAGAGATGGGCCTGTGGAGAGCAATCCCGTGCCCAGCACTTTTTGTCACAGGCCCTCTGCTTCTGCATCCCCCCCAACAAACAGCATGAGGTCTTCTTTTTCTCCACTGAAAACAGTGGTGGTGGGACCTCTGTAATTTAGGGCGTTTGGCAGGTGAAACGCACCTGGAGGGGCTCCACTTCATTTACCTTTATAACGAAAGGCCATCAGTCCATGCGCTTGCTGAAGAAATCTCATCCCTTTGCTCCTTGGGGAGGAAGAGGTGCAGATGGCAGGGGCCAGTGTCCGAGTTGGGGAGGAGGGCACTTTCCCCCTTTGTTCATGCCCAACTACCCAAAATAGAAGACCAAGTAGCTCCAAGATCATTACCTTGTTGTGTCACAGCCTTCTGGGAATGTGGGCTGCTCAGCAGCGCTCTGGATTGGGCTGCACAGTGGAGAAGCAGGATATGGACCTCCTAATTTGGGAGTGCTGTGCAATGTGCGCCCAACACCAGCGCTTCAACTCTGCGGGACAGGAGCACTGGCAGAGGAAGGGGATGTGATGGGTGCAGCCCGCCCTGGGTGTCATCCCTGAGGGGGGCTTCCCCTGTGGGCAGCTCACCCCGCCCCGTTGTCACAGCATGTACGCCGCTCCAGGTGCCGGAACAGCTAGCTCTGCCTTTGGACAGGAGGCAAGGCTATGGCCCAATGGACAAGTCTGAAAGGGCAGGCGGGTAATTCTGAATCTTATTCTCTCTCTCTCTCTCTCTCCCTCCTGCTCTGCACAGTTCATTTTCCCATATGTTAGAGCTGCAGTGGCACAGGGAATGGGATGGCAAGAGGAGGCCCAAAGATCTCCTGGTTTCTGTTTTTATGGTGAGAGTGTAACCTAACCCCCAAAGGAATGGAGCATGAGGAGGTGGTGACTAGTCCTTGCAATTCTTTTTGAACAGTTGGGAGGGGAATGGCGGCATCTAAGCTAAGGCCCCTCCTGCTGCTTTTTGAATATATGACACTGCCACCTTTTTTTCGTTTGGCAACTCTAGCCAGTAAGGAGTAAGGAGGCATGCTTAGCACCCCATTTGCCTCCATGCCAGGTCTGCTGGGAGCATGTGGAAGCACTTTAATCATAAAGATAATATTTAAGTTTGTGGCACCTCTCCAGGCGAGATGGTACATGTTAACATTACAGAATGAAGAAATCCGTCCTTTTGTTGATGATCTTTGTACTTGCTGGGTGGTGGTGATGAGAGAAGCATAACTTAATGCAGGCCTGTGATTTTGGACCCATAAAGCAGATACTGCCAAATAGCTGTATTGTGACTTTCCAGTTGTTTGACAACCCCTTCATTTTTGCAGTCCCAGGCAGGCAGCAAAAACAGGTTTACCAAGGGGAATGGGGCTGCATTTGGATTGGAAATCACAAGCCGGGTAAACCAGACTTAATAGGACATAATTGTTGGCAATAGCTTCCCCTGATATGAGGTTAAATGCCCTTTTAAATTTATTTTTCAATCTGATTCCCTGCTTCCTGCTCAAGCTCCGCTCTTTCTCTGGAGACTTGCTTTGATTTTGTGAGTTACTTACCACAATGTGAATTTGCAGCTGGCACCAGAGTCAGACTGTAGAGAACAAGGTCCTTGTGCCACAGTGAGCCAGGAGCTAAAATTCTCCAGAGAAAGAAATCCTATTTATGATTGTTCTCCATATGGATTTTCCAAGGACTGGTTCTTACTTTTCCAGTAGGTAGTCTGCTCCAAAGCAAGGCCTTGTCTACATCGCTATGAAAACCTGGTTGCTCTGTACATAATAAACCGAAGTCTCTTTGTGAACCATTCACTCCATAAAAGCATCTCTTCCTAATCCAGACATCTCCGCTCCAACGCTGCTCCACAACGCCCCCCCCCATCACCTCTCCAACCCAACTTTTGTGGGAAGCACCAATGAGCGCACCTTCATTTCTAAGAGTTTGGTTATTTTTCTACTGGCCATTGTGATAAAAAAAATCTTAGAAGCCAGACACTTAAAAAAAATTGAGGAAAAAAATGTGAAAATATTTGAAAGTGTAATAAAAGTTTGTTTCCCTAAATTCAGCCTGACTCAGTCTGATTCTTTGATTTGGTAGGTCTGTTCATGGGAATTTGCTAACTGGGGCCTCCATCCGTTGGGGCAGGAAACCTCAGAATAGCAGGGAAGGGCAGCTTCATCCCCCCCCCAGGCATAAAAATACTTTATTTAAACTTTGTATTTACAAAATCCAATCAAACAAATACAAATCTTACCAATAATACATAACATGACATAACACAATATAACATAACATAGCCTATCATAACCTAACCTAACCTAACCTAACCTAACCTAACATAACATAACAAAACATAAAACAACCACACATAACATCTCACAAACCATAACATCACACAACACATAACATAACACAACACAACACATAAAACATAACATAACATTGCATAATATCACATTTTTTCATTCTAGTTTACCCTTTCCTCATTATTTGTTTACTTTTATATTAGTTCTCTTTAGTATATGTTAATCTTATCCAGTTTCTTTTCCCCACAATATAGGGCCAGTTCAAGAATTTAGCATAATTACTGTAAAAAAAGAAAATAAGAACGAAAAGAAAAAGAAAGAAAAGAAAAATCCAAGGTGAGAAGAGGCTCTAATAGAGCAGAGTGTATAAAAGAAGTAATGAACAAAAAACAACAACAAACATTAAACATAAAATAAACAAATTTGACTTCTGATTATGTTCTTTACGTCTTTATTTTGACCACTTATTTACACACGAGTCCATTTGTTTATCTTTTAATTTCCCTTACTTGGTAGTATTATTTTCCTTTTTATACAAGGTTCACGCTAATTCTACCAGGAGATTTTAATATTATAGTACTGATTTAAGTCATTTTGAAAAAATTCCCATTCTTTTTCAACTTTTTAATTGGAGTGTCCTCTAATTCTCCCTGTCATTACGGCTAACTGTAAGTATTCCATCAGAAGAACCTGCCAGTCACTTATAGTTGGAGTTTTAGTTACAGGTAGGTAGCCGTGTTGGTCTGCCATAGTCAAAACAAAATAAAAAGTTCCTTCCAGTAGCACCTTAGAGACCAACTAAGTTTGTTCTTGGTATGAGCTTTCGTGTGCATGCACACTTCTTCAGATATGTTGGAATTTTATCGCTCTTCCAATTTCTTGCGATTAATATCCTGGCTGCTGCAGTCGCAGCATACATGAGTAAGGGTCTATCTTCTTTTTTAATTTCAGATGGTAAAATTCCTAAGAGGAAAATTTCCGGTCTCTTCTTGAATGAGAGTTTTAAAAGTTTTTTTAATTTATTGTGGATCTTTTCCCGGTAACAGGTGGGTAGCCGTGTTGGTCTGCCACAGTCGAAACAAAATAGAAAATTCTTTTCAGTAGCACCTTAGAGACCAACTGTGTTTGTTCTTGGTATGAGCTTTCGTGTGCATGCACACTTCTTCAGATACCAGTAATCCCAGTAATCTTTGATGGCTTTGCACTCCCACCACATGTGAAAATAGGATCCTAATCCCTCTTTACACCTCCAGCATACAGATGTTTGGTTTTTATACATTTTAGATAACTTCGCTGGGGTGAGATGCCATCTGTATAACGTCTTCATAAAGTTTTCCCTTAAGTTAGTGCATGCCGCAAATTTGATGTCCTCCTTCCACAGTTTCTCCCACTGGGCCATATAGATGTTATATCCCAGGTCTTGGGCCCATTTTATCATGGTGCTTTTCACAATTTCATCTTTAACCTCCCATTCCAACAGTAAATTATACATCTTGGCAATATATTTTCCTTTGCATTGAATTAATTCTAACTCCAACTTTGATGTTTCCTTAGTTAGGCCTTCTTTCTTGTCTGTCTTAAATCTTTCATTTAGCTGAAAGTATTGCAACCAACCTGATAGTTGGTTGCTTACTTCTTTGTATTCTTTGAGTTTAACACTTCCATTTTCTACTTCTATTAATGTTCTATACCTGACCCATTCACCCTGCATGTTCCTTCTCTTAACCGCTATTGCTTCTGTTGGTGATGTCCATAGGGGAATTCCTGGCTCCAGCATCCATCTGTATTTTGTCCAGATTTTATACAAATATTTTATTATGATGTGGTTCATGAATCCCCTGTGCACACTAACCTTTCCATATATTAAGTAGGCATGCCATCCGAAGCGGTTATCAAACCCCTCCAGGTCGAGTACGTCTGTGTTCCTTAAGTCAATCCGATGTTTCAACCACACTAATCCAGCAGCTGCATGGTATAACTCTAATTCTGGGAGGGTGAAACCTCCCCTCTGTAGAGAAGTAGCAAAATCCTTGGTTCCAAAAGCAAAGTATTCTGGGAGCTGGGAGGATGTGCATGATGGGAATCATCCTGAAAGTAACCTTTGGGTGGAATTCAAAGTGTTCCTGTAATTGCCTGATGGCCGGTGGAGTGTGAGAATCACATGTGAATTGTAGCTTTGATAACGGCTCTCTGGGCAGCTGGAGACTCTTATCTGTCCTGGGAAAGTGGGGAGGGCAGCTTCAAACGCTTCAGCTGCCTCAGTTTGTGACACCTGAAGATGAATGACAAAGGGCTTGGGATTGGATAATTAACTAGCAAAGATCGCACCTCACTGGGCGAATCCCAGGACCCCGCATGGGCAAAATCCTTAATTACCTTCCCCTTTGTGTGGGTAAGTGGTCTTAGCCAGGACAAGCTATTAGCCATCATGTCAGTTTGTTTTAGGGCGGACGCCTGGGGGCTATGCTAATTCCGGCTAGAAAGCCGTGTCCATGCCAGTTCTGGGAGATGGACTTTGAAGATTGGTCTGTAAGTTAGTATACTATGCAATGTTTTTATTTTCATTACTTGTAACTACTGTATGGGAACTATGTAACGTTTAGTTTTGTTATTCTTTTAATAAATATTTAAAGGAATATTTGGCTTGTGTTTTGTTCACCTCTAACCGGCTGCTTAGCTAAACCAGTGCTTTCTGCTCAGCTAGGCTATTTTGGGGAAGTTTAACTTGTGGCTCCTTTAGAGCGAACGACAGTCGCGTTGCTGGAACAGGACTGAAATTCCCTTTGATTCTGCCTGGGAACGCGACTGGGATAAGAAAAGGGTGGTGGCAGCACAAAAAATAAGGCCTGGGGACTACCCTGGGAGGTTGGTCCAAAACGAGAAGAAACCCAGGTTGCTGGCAAGCGGGATGTTTGCTAGGCAAGGGGGGCTCTCCTACTACACCCTCTCTCTCCTATCAATAAGGATTTGAGGTTTTATCCTTGACTTCCTCCCGCTCCAAATAAATCTAGTTATATCTTTTTTTTCCAATTTTTAAAGCAGCCCATCCCTCCTAGTATGGGGATGGTTTGGAACAGGTAGGTCATCATTGGTAGGATACTCATTTTAAGATTTGATGCTTTTGAATTATGGTGCTGGAGGAGACTCTTGAGAGTCCCATGGACTGCAAGAAGATCAAACCTATCCATTCTGAAGGAAATCAGCCCACTAGAAGGACAGATCCTGAAGTTGAGGCTCCAGTACTTTGGCCACCTCATGAGAAGAGAAGACTCTCTAGAAAAGACCCTGATGTTGGGAAAGATGGAGGGCACAAGTAGAAGGGGACGACAGAGGATGAGATGGTTGGACAGTGTTCTCGAAGCTACTAACATGAGTTTGGCCAAACTGTGAGAGGCAGTGAAGGATAGGCGTGCCTGGCGTACTCTGGTCCATGGGGTCACGAAGAGTCGGACACGACTGAACGACTGAACAACAACAACATCCTGCCTGTTAGAGAGAGATATAATTTATTCCAGATCTCCATGTTCTTTTTGATTTCATTCCACATCCTGGTATAGTTATCCTGATATAAACTGATGCATTTCATTGAAATCCATAAACCCAGGTATTTAGCTTTATTTTTTATTTCCAGACCTGTCGCTGTTTGTAAATCTTTGGCATTCTCTTTTTTCATGTTCTTGACCAGTAAGGTAGTTTTTTTTTAAGTTTAATTCAAATCCAGCTAGTTTCTCAAAATCATTAATTGTCTCGATCGCCGCTAGAATACTACTCTGGGGATCTTCCGTTGTTATTATTAAATCATCGTCGAAAGCCCTAATTTTGTAGGATTTTGCTCCTATTCTGACTCCTCTAATTTTTTCAGTTTTCCTGATCAATTCTATTAAAGTCTCCAATACTAATATAAATAAAAGTGGGAAGAGGCTTGGAGGATCAAGTGATCAAGCAACTAAATGTTATGTATTGAAGTTCTCACCCTAGGCCACTAGGGGTGTTGTGTATATTGTTTCACTCTGCGCACCATGGCTGCAGTTCTCACTCAGGT
The DNA here is from genome assembly GCF_009819535.1 of Lacerta agilis. NCBI lineage: Eukaryota > Metazoa > Chordata > Lepidosauria > Squamata > Lacertidae > Lacerta > Lacerta agilis. The sequence goes on along the minus strand of NC_046327.1, from coordinate 39,967,384 downwards.
CCACAACATGCAAATGAAGGATTAAGATTGTTGCTCACGGATTGGATAGCTAGAGAGAGTTGTTACTGTTGCATGTTACTGAGTACTATATAAGCAGGCTAGCTTAGCCCTTCAGTCCAGTTCTGTTCCAGCCTGAGAAGAAGGAGAGCTGCTTGGAGAATCACTGTGTCGTCTGCTATGTCCACCCACTACTTAATACCTCAGTGATGGGAAATCCACATGCTGCTGCCTTTTTCACCCATCGTGCAGGAGAACCCACTGGCATAGCCTCCTGACTGTAGACTTATTCTATTTTTAAAACACAATGCTAGTTCTCCTCTACATTTTATTTTACAGGTTATTATAGTGTTGCACCAAAGTCCTTTTTCTTTTTTGGTTAAATGTGCTGCCTGTCCATTGTTCTGGATTCTGGAGGAATCTGTCAAGCCCTGGCTAAGATGAAGAAAAATTGGGAGTATGCTTTTGAATTCTGCACAGCAACAGGAAAAGGTGCCAAATTTACATTCTGGTGCAGGGGAAGATTCCGTAGCACAAGTGTGTGCCCCCCCCCGCCCCCCATCTCTTCCTCTATTTATTTTTATCACATTTATTTATCACACTTATATACCGCCCTTCCTCCTAGGGACACGGGGAGGTTCACAACATCGGAGCACAAAAATGCATGACATGATGACGCACAAAGCGACCCCTCCCTCCCCCTCAGACCCATTTATTCCCCCCCCCCCCCGGTGTCCAGGCAGAACCGAAGCGAGATCCGCCCGGCCACGGACAGACGCAGCACCTGCTTCGCTGGGCGACGCTCCCTTCCGCGGGGATCGCGGAGAGATCTCTCGATCCGCGGCGCCCGAGGAGAGAGAGCGGCCCTGGCCCTTGGCGGCAGCAGCGGCCAGGCGGAAGCGGCTGTTTGGCGGGGGGGGGGCGGGGGCGGGGGCGGCGCTTGGGGATCCATGGCGGCCGCCGCCTGGTCGGAGGGGGTCAGGGCGCTGCTGCGGAGGATGAACTCTTTCCACGGAGCAGGCAAGACAAAAACCAAGGGGGCAGGGGGAGACAAGGGGCGGCCAGGCCTCCGCGTTGGACCCTGGCTGGAAGGGATCCCCCAGGGTCATCTAGTCCAACCGCCTGCAATGCAGGAATCCTTTTCCCAGCGCGGAGCTGGAACCCGCAACCCTGAGTTTCAGAGTCTCGCGCTCCACCGACAGAGCTATCCCAGTCGAAAGGTGGTGGGCTGCCCTTTCTTGGAAGCTTTTCGGCAGAGCTTCTATTATGGATGCTTGAGCTGAGATTCCTGCCTTGCAGGGGGTCGGACTGGATGACCCTCAGGGTACCTTCCAACTCTGATTCCATGACCTCTAATTCTAATTCACTCCCTCTTTCTCAGGCTCCATAGTAAGCTTTTCAAACTGCCCACAGCCCTTTGCAGTAAGGAAAGGGGTGGAAAATTAAGCCAGCGGCCAACTGAGAAGATCCATAAAAAAGCAACTGTACTAAAAGGAATTATTGTGACAATAAGAAGGGTTTTTTTGGGGGGGGGGTACCAAATTTTGTCCTCCCTTTTTGACCAATATCTGCTCCTGGCCAGGTCTAGTTCATCTGGACTCCACTTGACAAACCCTAAAATAGGTACTCCTTAGTTTTAAAATATAACAATAGGATGAAAATTGCCTGCCCCAAAAAGCAAGTGAAACAGAAAAATAACATTGTATGTCAGCAGTGTTGTTTGGGGAGCAGTGCAAGCACCTTGAATATTGCCGCAGTCTTATCACCCTGACAGAAATAAACTCTTGCAGTCTACAATTGCTATCTTATTCATGCTTTTCTATGAAATTCAGGCTCCAATCTTACTTGCGTGTAGGTGCTTCTGAAATCAATGAAACCTTCTTTTGAGTAAACATGTGCAAGAAAGCAATTCCAAGCTGAAAAGTATTTGCCCATGTCCAAAATGCCTTTCCCTATCAAAATAAACTTTTTTCCAGCTGAACTACTTAAAACTTAAAATTTTAAAAGAGGATGCTGTTAAGGTGCTACACTCAATATGCCAGCAAGTTTGGAAAACTCAGCAGTGGCCAGAGGACTGGAGAAGATCAGTCTACATCCCAATCCCAAAGAAGGGCAGTGCCAAAGAATGCTCCAGCTACCGCACAATTGCACTCATTTCACACGCTAGCAAGGTTATGCTTAAAATTCTACAAGGCAGGCTTAAGCAGTATGTGGACCGAGAACTCCCAGAAGTGCAAGCTGGATTTCGAAGGGGCAGAGGAACCAGAGACCAAATTGCAAACATGCGCTGGATTATGGAGAAAGCCAGAGAGTTCCAGAAAAACATCTACTTCTGCTTCATTGATTATGCAAAAGCATTTGACTGTGTCGACCACAGCAAACTATGGCAAGTTCTTAAAGAAATGGGAGTGCCGGATCACCTCATTTGCCTCCTGAGAAATCTCTATGTGGGACAAGAAGCTACAATTAGAACTGGATATGGAACAACTGATTGGTTCAAAATTGGGAAAGGAGTACGACAAGGCTGTATATTGTCTCCCTGCTTATTTAACTTATATGCAGAATTCATCATGCGAAAGGCTGGACTGGATGAATCTCCAACCGGAATTAAGATTGCCGGAAAAAATATCAACAACCTCAGATATGCTGATGATACTACCTTGATGGCAGAAAGTGAGGAAGAATTAAAGAACCTTTTAATGAGGGTGAAAGAAGAGAGCGCAAAATATGGTCTGAAGCTCAACATCAAAAAAACTAAGATCATGGCCACTGGTCCCATCACCTCCTGGCAAATAGAAGGGGAAGAAATGGAGGCAGTGAGAGATTTCACTTTCTTGGGTTCCATGATCACTGCAGATGGTGACAGCAGTCACGAAATCAGAAGACGCCTGCTTCTTGGGAGAAAAGCAATGACAAACCTAGACAGCATCTTAAAAAGCAAAGACATCACCTTGCCGACAAAGGTCTGTATAGTTAAAGCTATGGTTTTCGAAGTAGTAATGTACGGAAGTGAGAGCTGGACCATAAAGAAGGCTGATCGCCGTAGAATTGATGCTTTTGAATTATGGTGCTGGAGGAGACTCTTGAGAGTCCCATGGACTGCAAGAAGATCAAACCTATCCATTCTCAAAGAAATCAGCCCTGAGTGCTCACTAGAAGGACAGATCCTGAAGCTGAGGCTCCAGTACTTTGGCCACCTCATGAGAAGAGAAGACTCTCTAGAAAAGACCCTGATGCTGGGAAAGATGGAGGGCACAAGGAGAAGGGGGCGACAGAGGATGAGATGGTTGGACAGTGTTCTCGAAGCGACTGGCATGAGTTTGGCCAAACTGCGAGAGGCAGTGAAGGATAGGCGTGCCTGGTGTGTTCTGGTCCATGGGGTCACAAAGAGTCGGACACGACTGAACGACTGAACAACAACAACAAAATGCCTTTCCCTATCAAAATAAACTTTTTAAAGAGTCCATGCTATTGCTTATGCTGATCAGAGATGCTGCAAAGCAGCAGGCATAAAAATTAAAATATTTTTTATATACTTAAATATGGCCCTGCTCGTAGGAACTAGGACTTGGCAAAATGATTATGAATTGACAGCTTCATCTCCTTGCAGGTTCTTCAAAGGCTTTGTGCCTGCCATTTATGGTTGCTGGACAGCAGGTGGGCCACGTGTCGCCATCTGTAGCCAATTATCTCAGTCAGTATCCAGCTGTTTTCTCGGTGTCTCAGGGTGACGGTGTGCCTGCTTGCGTGGAACTTAACAAGAAGCTGGCATCCTATGAGCAAAGAACTGATGCTGTGCAAGGAGTACTCGGGGAAATGAGAGCACAGCAAGACTTCCCTTGCCTGAAGGAGTGGAGAGAGGAGGTGAGATTACCAGGCACCCAAGGAAGGTGAAGGGACCATGTGGCACCCATGGGTGTCTTTGAATACTGTTAAGAGTCAAGTGGGAGGGACTCAGGGCTTCCCTTCAGAATACTAGCTCTGGGAGGAAGGAGTGGCTGGGCCAATGAAACAGTTGTCCATGAACCAAAACTTGCTTTCGTTGCAGCTCTACAGTGTGATGCCCTATTTTTGTGACACGCCTCTCTTCAGCATGGAGCGTTCTGCAACTCGTGAGTCTGAAAAACCTTTCTTTGCTTTTTATTCCATTGATATGAGACACGATTCATGTAGAAGTAATTAAGAGAGGCCTCCCAATGTGTCTACCTCCTAGAAGCATTTGCCCAGTCCCACCCACGCTAACATTTAGGAGCACGGCTAAGAGCTCAAGTCAGATTTGTCCAAATATCTCCTTTTTTACCCTGCTGGAGAAATCTAGCTTCTGTGCTCTATAAAGGGCTATGTGCAGTGAATGAAACATGAATGCAAGTCCATTGATTCCAGTGGGTCTACTCTGGGTATGATTTAAGAATAATAATTTTATTATTTATACCCCACCCATCTGGCTGGGTGGTTAGTTGGATATCACCCCAATAATAATGTTTGTCCTCCAAAATGAGAGAGCATTCGATGTGAAGTGGGAGGCTTCTGTTCCAATCCTGACTTGGTCAGCTGTGCACTAGGTGGTCTCAGACATTGTCACAGACTCAGTTCCCTATCTATAAAAAGGATAATACTTTACAACCCAAGACTGATTCTTAAGGTACTAAATCCTGGTTGCTTCATTCCTTTTCAGAACTGCCTGCTCTTTATCTCCAGCCAGGACTGCGTTGTCTGCTTACTGCTTGCAAACTGTTCTGTGTTCATCTTGTTTTGTTCTTCCTAGTCATCTGGGCTTAGGGGTTGAGCACCTGGAAATAATATCACAGGGAGGGCTTTCCCTTGAAATTTGTTGTTCCCAGTTCCCTCTAGTCATACCTCTGGTTAAGGCCGCTTCAGGTTGCGCGTTTTTGGGTTGTGCATGCGCGAAGCGACAAACCCGGAAGTAACCTGTTCCGGTACTTCCGGGTTCGGTGCGGTGCACAACCCAAAACGTGCAACCTGAAGCTGCCGTAACCCGAGGTATGACTGTGTAGCTTCATTTAGCAGCTGCTCCAGGCCTGTGAAACCTTGTCAGGCATCTTAATAGAAGCTGGGGATTTTGGAAATGAGATGTTGATAGTGACTTCCTGTATAGAATGACTACAAGAGAAGCTAAAGAATATTGCACAGCAAAAGTGTAAAGTAAGTGCGTATTCAATTTTTTCACCATGCATTTCCTTTTCACTTGCAACTCTGACTGTGTGCCTGGTACCCCTCCAATACGGCTTTCCTCTGTCATTCTACAGAAGAAATGACTATTCTCTAAGCAGTGTTAATTATCTCAGCCTACATCAGTTCCTCAACCTCAGCACTCCAGATGTTTTTGGCCTACAACTCCCATGATCCCTAGCTAGCAGGACCAGTGGTCAGGGATGATGGGAACTGTAGTCTCAAAACATCTGGAGGGCCGAGGTTGAGGAAGCCTGGCCTACATAATACACCAAGTGTTTGGGCGGTGGTAGGGGGAAGGTCGGCCCCCTCCTGCACTCTTTTTGTGGTTGCATCTGGAAACGATTAACCTAAACAAGTTACTTTTGTTTCTCTCTTGCACCCAGCATTGTTTGGAGTGAAGCGCTATGGCGCCCACCTGAATGGCTACACTTTGCACAATGGGCAGATGTTCATGTGGTTGGCCAGGAGGGCCCTGAGCAAGCTGACTTACCCTGGCTTGCTGGACAACATGGTAAGAGATGAGATGGAAGAGGCAATAGGAGGCCCGAGTTGGGAGCAGCTCTCAATAATCCAGTTATGGGGCTGATCAGATAACAGCAACAGGGAATAGTGAGATAAAAGGCTGAATGCACAAAACATGCACCTGTCCAGTAACTGAAGGAGTATTTCAGCATGAGCCTTTTCACCAGGTGAACTCCTTCTCCCCACTCTACAAATTGAGGCACAAGATTAACAGACAATTGGGGATCATTGTCCACTAAATGGGTAGTAAGCTTACAAAGCACCAGGGCCAATTGGGGGAAGCAGAGCTGCTTTGTGACCATTTACCACAGTAGCTCAATATTAATCCCTCATTTTGCTCTCCTTAGGCTGCTGGGGGCATTGCATCAGGGCTGGGTGTCAGAGACACGCTGGTGAAGGAAAGCCAGGAAGAAGCTTGCATCCCCGCCTCTCTCACTGCACTTGCCAAAGCTGCCGGAACTATCAGGTAATAGGAAAAAGCTACCTCAAGTTCAGGAAAATGCAGTTGTGTAGGTAAGGGGGAAATTAATATTTAAAAGCCAGGGCCTATATAAAAAAGGCTGGCTGTATTCTGTGCCTCTGCAAATTTGCTGTAGGAGCACAGACACTTAAAGCTTGTATTTGAGAATTCCAGCTATATTGTAGAAATGCCACCTTTTCATTGGTGCACAAGGAGTATGTGGCAAGGCCTCTGGTGCCAGGGCTTAAGGCTGCCCAACTCTGACTGTGACCCTTGAGCAGCACTTCCTGTTCTGTCCCACCTAAGCACCAGCTGCCTTGCCCATTCATGGTTTGCCTCCTACAAACTAATCCTGAGTGAAAAGCTTAATCATGAAAATATCATAGCTTAGGTATATTTCTAATGTGCCTCAAGTATAGAAAGTAGATTGCCTTCATTCCTCTCCCTCTCCCTCTCTACCAGCTTTTCCAAACATCAGTAGGTATTGTTGAAGCAGAGAGTCAAACACCAGAATCACTGTAGCTATTCTGGAAAAGGCAGATTCTCAGTAATTCAGATCAAAGTTTACCTCCCTCCCCAACCAAATAAGAACCTAATGCAACTTATCTCCACAGTCATAAATACTGCTGAACGCTTTCCCCTGCCTTCTCCCACCCCAGCTACACCTATGAGGGTGCACAGGGAGGCATCTATGCTGAATGCCAGTTTGTATTTGACCTGAAGTTACCTGAAGGTTTTGTGCCCCAGGTGGGAGACGGAGAGGTGCAGCAGTTCTACCTCTGGCCACTTGAGAAGGTTAGTAGGTGTAACTTGACTTAGGGCAAAAAGTGACTCAGAAGTTGATACCGCAGAGAATTGCACTGCAAATTACAACAATGGGTTAAGGCCTCCCACAAACATGCCTTCCTCAAAGTTTCTTGCTTTCATAAAACCACCTGCCAAAAGCTCTAATTGTTGGTTAGGGTTCTAAATTCCTGTGCCTGTATAAGAAATAGTCCAGAGAGGGGTGGTCAGTAATTTGGTAAAAGAATTTTTTGAGGTAGTGTAATAATTATCTGAGAAGCAGTGTGGTAATTAAGTGTAAACTGCAATAATCCCATAGGCTGCTGGTTGACTTCTGAACTTGGGTCTCCTCCTCCTAAATTAACATGGCCTAGAATTTTGTTTGACTGGGAACAATTTTCCACCAGTGGACTTTGTGCTTCCTACCCAAGTTCACATTCTTAATAAGACAGCTACCCTGTATAAGGTGAACACAAAGTAAGGTCACGGCAATTAGCATGCCACCTCCTAGTGTGAGAGATATATGAACTGTAAATATTCCTCTTCTGCAGGTGAAAGAGGCCATTGGATCTTCAGATTTCAAGCCCAACTCTGCAATGGTGGCTCTGGATTTCCTTATCAGACATGGCTACATCCAACCTGATGGAGGTAGGCAGCAGGAGAAAGGTGGCTTGTCTGGTAAGAGGGAATTTACATATGAGGGGCGAGGAGGATACAAGAGCAAGATATAGCGGGGGATTGCTCTGTATAGGTAGGTATACATGCATCACTGCACCATGGCTAGAAACAGACTCTTCTAATAGATTTCACTTTTCTTTCAGAACCTCATTATGTAGAGCTGGTGGAAGGGCTACACCGAACACTCTAGAAGGAAAAGGCTGCCCTTGTGGTTGATACAGTGGTCTTCTCTGTTGGTTTGTTTTTGCTGGACCAGTGATCATGGCATGGACTTCAGTTGGATTCAACAATGGCTGCCCCAGCAGAGCTATGTGCAGAGCTTTTAGCTCAACAGGTTACTATGGTATAATATATAGATGTTCCCATAAGTGCTTCATAACCGAACGAGGGCCAGGAGTGCACCACTTTTCCCACAGGCCTCAGCTATGTTAAAAAAACCAAAAACTTATTGTCCTTTTCAACATTTAATTAAAAAAAAAGTCAACCAAAAGGAACATTTTGTGAAAGTGAGGGACGGGTGAAGGGAGACAGTCAGCAGCAAAATACTGTACAGGTGGGTGCTCCTTGAAGAGCTCATTCTGACTCATTGAAACGAGTCAGCATCGTCTTGTGCAATGCTTCACGATAGGACTCCGATGCTACCGCCCCGTAAGAGCTACCTCGGGCCCCTAAGCCAGAGCCACGCACTCGTGTTTGGGCCTAGGTAGAAAAGAAAAAAGAATGTGCATCAGACATTTTTAGAGGACCAGCTTTTGTCCCAAACCACATTTCACCCAGAATGTTAGGACACATCACTGATGTCCCTCCTTGCCTACAACAGAGTAATACCACCACTTCACACTTCCTCCTGGTGCAAGTTCTCCTCAACATACTGCCAAAGGGCCTCTTTCTCAATTGTCCTAATTTCCCATGTGCTGAGGTGACCTTTTCTGAGGTGGGGGTGGTGGTGATGGCAGGGACAAGAAAGATATGCCTGCAAAACTGATACACCAAGCAAGAAAGCCCTACTACTTCCTCCCTCCCTCCCTTATTTTAGGTTGTTTTTGCAAAAACAGGGAAGTAAGTAACAGGAAGACTAAATGCTCCTCAAAAATACTTTGCTTTATCCACAGTAACCTGAGAAAGGTATTTTGGTACCTCAATAGGGGCAATGATCCCCTGTTTCTTGCGACCCAAACCACTGCCCTCTTTCCAGCCCATGGCTTGTAGCATGCGACTGCCAATGTTGTCACTGCCAAGTCCATCCCGGGTTGGTTGTTCAAAATCCCTGTTGTAAACGAAGGTGGGAGAGAGGAACATATTCAGATGCCCTGCCCTCTAACCTTGCCAACTGAGCAAAAAGGAAATAGCATGTTGCACAGAGGACACTAAGGGTGTGTCACTATGGGATAGAAATGCGTCTCACCATTACCAAAGCAGACTGCTCTAGAAGGGATCTCTTATCTCACCCCTAGTTCACTTAGGGAGAACCACAGGGATATGGTGGGACTTACACAGTGGCTGGTGTCACAGCTGAATACTTCCTTTTCTTGGGTTCTGGTGGCTCAGGAACACCATACTTTTCCCTTCGTTCAGCTGCACGATCTCGGTATTTCATCTGCTGGTGGTCATGAAGAGACAGCCATGAGGCACTGGCCAGGTAACCCTCACGCCTCTGGGACCACTCTCTACTCCCATACCTACCTCAATGTCGTTTTTCTCAAGTGCCTCAAGCTCCTGTTCTGACAAGTGTGCCCTACGATGAATCTCCAGATTTTGCTGCACAGGGGAGAATATAAAAATGGAGACAAGGTTAAGGTGGGCACCTGAAGATTCCCACTTCAGTTTTCAGCACCTACGTTTTATTTCTGTATAAGCATATTCATAATCTACCTTTGTGTTTTAGTTCTAAGGCAGGGGTTGGGAACCTCAACTTTGGGGCCAAATAGGGCCCTACAGGCCCTTGGGAATATGTTCAAAGAAACTTCCTCCTCTGCCTCACCCCTCAGCAACTTCCCTTTGCCCTGGAGTGTTTTTGTCTGGCTGGGACAATGCCTCTTGCTTCCCTGGATGGAGGACGGGGAGGATGTCTAAAACTAGGCTACTATAAAAAGGTCAAATTTACATTCAGTACTCCACTCAGTTTTGCCTCTGGCCCTGCTCATCACTGGCATGTGGCTCTCAGAAGGTTGCACAGAAGAGAATGTGGCCCCCAGGCTGAAAGAGACTCCTCACATCACCAACCCCCCCCCCCAATATCTTATAAAAGAAACAAATAGCTAAAGCAGCACATGGTAAATTTCAAGATACCTGTACCAAAAGCTATGTAGGCCTAGGGTGTACTGCAACAACATAATTTGTAGACAGCACCTCAAACTAATGCCTCCAAATCTCAGATCTGCCAAGCGGTCCCATGAGGATGCTAGAGTTGATGGTATCAAAAGTAACCAAGACACTTTAGCTACCGGAGTGCTGGCTCCTAGGGGCCGAGCCCTTTTGGGGCCACCCATATTTTGGGGGTAGGGACCGCCCCCCATTACCCAAAAGCATTCAGCCAAAGAATGGAGCCAAGTACAGCATGCCTTCAGCAGCTAGCTCCTTCTCCTCCTACAGGAGAGGAGGAGGAGGGTTGAAGCAGCCTCTGCCAGTGGTGGCGTCAAGGGGAGGCGGAGGAGGAGCAATTGAGCTGCACATGTGTTTGGCTCCACCTCTGGCTCCTGACACATCCTCAACATTGGTCCCCCACCCCAACTGCCTTTGCAAGCTGGTGCCTCTGTCAGCTACATAACTTTTTATATTTTTTATTGAAAAATAAAATTTACAAGTGCACAGAGTAAGAAAAAAGAAACAAGAAATAGTATCCATGTAGAAAACAAAATGAATTCCAAATAACACTGAATTTGTCCATGGCAAGTCTACATTTGTACATAACTTGTTCATGTGTTGCGAGTTTGTCCATTTCTTCAATCCAATCGTTTCTTCAAGGGAGTCTGCATTTTCATTTTTCCAGTTCATCAACACCAGTCTTTTTGGGTGTGTGGAGAGTCTATTCCTAAATCCCTTTGTTAGATTCCATGTGGTGTGTTATATAACTGAAACTGATTTAAGACTATTCTTTCTATTTTCTATTCTGAAGAAGTGTGCATGCACACGAAAGCTCATACCAAGAACAAACTCAGTTGGTCTCTAAGGTGCTACTGGAAAGAATTTCCTATTTTGTTTCGACTATGGCAGACCAACACGGCTACCCACCTGTAACTGATTTAAGACTGTTCTGTATAGCATGTTGACTGTCTCTATTACCTTCTGCCAAAGTATGTTCAATATAGGACATTGTACAAACGTATGTTTAGGGCAGCATTAGCTCTGTTCCATCTCCAGCAGCTAATGCCTTAGATACCGTATATACTAGAGTATAAGCCAACCTGAATATAAGCCGAGGCACCTAATTTTACTGCAAAAAACTGGGGAAACTTATTGACTTGAGTGTAAGCCGAGGGTGGGAAATGCCAACAGTGGCAAAGGTGGAGGAGGAGGAAGGAGCAGCCCGAAATGAGATTAGACAAATTAATATAAAACGTTTTTGCACCATTGCAGACCCATGAAACAGTGGGTGCATGATTTTTTGGTGCAGGCTGTAGCCATGGACATGCTATGTGAGCTGATGGTGAATTTGGAGTGACCCAATGCAAAAGTCCTGAGGATCTATGTGCTTTTACCTCCCCCCGCCCAGGCAGCCTCCTTTATTGCTAGTCCCTTATCTCTCTCCTGTCAGGGCTGGCTGTTATCCTCTTCACATCACCATGCAGTCGCTTCTTCTTTTATAACTTTTTTCTTGTGTATTAACAAACAATCTTATAAACAGTTCTTAACTTTAACTATTACTCCTCAGAGTCACTTATTTCAGATACCTTCTGAGCTCTGCTACTCTGTGACCAGCAACTCTCAAAATGGCGAACACGCCGTTCCTTTTGCTTTTCCGCTCTTTTTTCTAACCTCATTGCTAGAGCTGGCTTGTATCTCCCTTCCTCCGAATCTGAGCTATAACTTAACCCTTGCATTTCCTGTGAACATCCAGGCCCTCCCTGTTGCTCTCTTCACTGCTCTCCTCCCCTTGGGGAAAGCTTCCTCCCTCTGTGAAACTGGAGGCTTCTAACTCTTCCCTGACTCCTCTGATCTCTTGCAATCAGCTGCTGAGCGGGAGACAGCTTCTCTCTCTCCCCGCTCAGGCAGCAGCAGCAGCAGCAGCAGCAGTGAGGAAGGCACGGAGGGTGGAAAGGGCAAGCAGGAGTCACGCTTGCTCCTCTCCACAGCTCCCCCCCCCCCGCTGCTTCTCCACCTCCACAGCAACCCTCTCAACCGCGCTCCAATCCCTGCCCTTGTGAGAGAGGCAGGTGGCGCGCGGCGGTGGTGGGATCAGCGGCCTGAAATGGGCTGCTCCTCCCCCCCTGCCTCACTCGAGTATAAGCCGAGGGCAGCTTTTTCAGCACAAAAAAATGTGCTGAAAAACTCGGCTTATACTCGAGAATATATGGTAGTCCTTTCATAAACAAGCAAACTGGAGTCCAGTAAGTTCTAAATATTTTTTGTTGTATGAGTCTTAATCTGAGATCCAGAGACACCCTTGTTATAGAACTTAACAGTTTCCCATAGTTTGGTTGAAATCAAGATCTCCAATTCTTTCTTGTCAGCCACATACCTTGTGTAATCCTGAGAGCTGCTGGTGACGAATAAGCGCCTCCTTGCTGGGAAACTGCCTCCGACAAAGCAAGCAAGCCAGCTTGTGCCAATCTGTCAGTTTCTCTTCCCGGTCAGCAGCCTTCTCCTGCTCCTCCTCACTGTCACTCTCCCCGCTGTAAGCAGCCACTAAACCTCGTGGAGGACTCTGCCAAGTTAAGCAAGGTCACAAGATGGAATATATCTTGGCTGGAATCAGATTCAGAAGGACCCCACAGGCCACTTACCTAGATATGTGAAGGCCCAGAATAAAACTGGAAAAATTCGGAAAAAACCGTCCTGTTTCCCCCCCCCCCCATTTTTCCCCTGAAGCCTTTTTTGTTTTGTTTTTCTGAAAAAGTGAAAAAATAGATTATTGAATGTTTTATTTTAACATGATGAATAAAATATTTTAAAATAAGGGGTTCAAATATTTTATAAATCATTTCTAAAAAACATGTATGGTATCAGATTATTCTAATTTCTGTGAGGACAAGCAAGTCCCAGGTTACAAATTCAACTCTCCAATGCAAGAACAAGATACATTTCTTCCTTTAGGAGGTGCTGTTGTCACCAGAAAAGAGAAAGGTTTCAGTTTTGTTTTTGCATACGTGTGGTATGCATTGGTTCTGTTCCTCTTCACTAGGCCTCAAAGCACTGGAAGAAATATAGAGCAACAAAAAGGGCCTGAAAGTATATACTTAATTACAGCTCAGAAAATGATTCTGATTAAATTACATGCCCCATTCACTGAAACTTAGTCCCACTTCCTTCTTCAGTTCTTTTTATGAGAATGTTTTTTTTAAATAATGTGGAGAGGAGATATGAATAATTGTTACTTCTGGATTTTTAAAAATTGTTTTGTGGAGTTTTTTTGTTCCACATAAACTAGTAAACAGTTCAGGAGATTGTTGCTCCATTTGTTACAAATACAAATAAATATTATTTTAAAAGTAAATTCTGTTTGTAATAATTCTTTGGATACACTATATTTTTTAATATGCTAGTTGTGGTAATTTTATGTCCATTAAAATTTTCCATAGTTATATTTTATGTTTCTAAAGTAACAGAATGACTTTCAATCTGGAAAAGAAAAAAAGAAGTGCTAATGTAGCATTTTTTTTCAATTTTTCCAAAAATTTCTGTTTTTTCCAAGCTTCAAAATTTCCGGAAAATTTACACTATCTACACTTACCCATGCCTCTTTCCCCCACCCCTGAATCAGCCTATGCTACCCAGGCCACCGTGGGCTCATAGCGGAGAGTCGGTGCACCATACAGCTCTGCCTTGGAGGAAGCACCCACTTCAGAGGGCTTTATGTGGAAGACTTCCCTGATATGCAATCATTATACCAGAAGCTGATAACAAGACTTCAAGAATTATTTGTAAAACCATATATTTATAAACCCCAACAAATGACCCACTCTAAGAGATGGTTCGATAAAGAATGCATAAAAGAAAAAAAGTTACTGACCCAAGCTTTTATTGAGCATAGGGAAAACCCCTCAGACCATAAAAAGCAGCTTATGATGGAGACCAAAAAAAGATATAAAAGACTACTGACAAGGAAAAAGCGGGCCGATCTGATGCAACACTGGAAACAACTCCTAGAGGCTTCCAAGCATAAAAACCCGTCATTATTCTGGAGGCTAGTTACAGGCCGCCCAACACAGGAGATGACACACTTATCACCTTGCATATCAGTGTTAACCTGGCAGTCGCACTTCCACAACCTGTATGGAGAAGCTAACTCCACATTACCTTCGTTAGACATCCTAGAAGAACAACTCCAACCATGGCCTCCGCCTTCGATGGAGAAAATACACCATTTGATAGATCAGCTAAAGAATGGTAAGGCCCCAGGGCATGATGATCTCCCACCGGAGGTGTTTAAAATCGACCCGAACTGGTGGGCTCCTGTGTTAGTGGCCCTTTTCTCTTTCATTGACAGAACAACACAGATCCCTGAGGACTGGGGGCTGTCAATTATTATACCTATCTATAAAAAAGGTCCAAGAGATGACCCAAACAACTATAGGCCAATAAGCCTTTTGAACATCCTAAGCAAACTCTACGCCAGCTACTTGAGTGAGAAGTTGTGCACATGGATAGAATCTAACAATATACTAAATGATGCCCAAGCAGGCTTTAGACAAGGAAGGACAACACTAGACCATTGCCTAATACTCCAACACCTGGCTGAGAAATACACCTCACAATTCAACACCCATCTTTTTGCAGCATTTATCGACTTTAAAGCTGCGTTTGATTCAATCCCTCGTACTCGCCTTTGGGATAAACTCACCAAATCATCTATAGACCGCCGATTATTGCTTTTAATATTTAAACTATACAGCAATACATTTCTGAAAGTAAGATGTAACCGGGAAGGTTTACTCTCGAACCCAATCAAAACAGCAAAAGGGGTTAAACAGGGATGTATTTTGGCCCCCCATCTGTTCAACATCTACATTAATTCTCTTATCACCCAGATGGAAGAGGCAGACTCGCATCCCCCCAAACTATTGAATCAAAGGATCCCTATCTTACTTTATGCAGACGACGCGGTCATATTGTCACAGACCCGTATTGGCCTCCAGAGAGCACTAAATAAACTGGAGCAATACTGCAAGGTGGAACAGCTATTAGTGAATTTTCAAAAAACTAAAATAATGATATTCTCCAATAAAAGGAAAACACTAAGATGGCAAATAGATAACCAACCTATTGAGCAGGTGACTTGCTTCTAGGTGTAGTCTTTCAATCTTCCAGAAAAAACACGGCGCATATTAAATATGCATCCTTGATAGCTCAAAGGAGTGCGGCCGTGATTGTAAGATATCATCGAACAACCGGGGGAAATTATATCCCGGCAGCCCTTAAGGTTTTTGCGGCCAAACCGCTAGCCCAATTACTATATGGCGCACCCTTCTTGATAAATTCCAAATTGGATGCGTACGAGAAAGTTCAGTTGGGTTTTCTAAGATCTATAACTGTAACCCCTAAATGTATTCCTAATGCAGCTTTACGACTGGAAGCTGGAGTGCAAGAAGTAGAAACTAAAGTATGGCAATCAGCTCTACAGTATTGGATAAGAGTGAAAACGTCCCCAAATGGTCTTCTCCCCTTAATCAATACTGATCGTTTTCAGTCCACTTGGGAGCAGACTATTCAAAAGAAATTAGCCTCGTATGGACTGCCGGTGGCGACTACTCTATCTATGGGAAGCGAAAGGGCGAAAAAGATTATTAGGGAAAGAATCGCAGATATCGACTGCCAAAACACCTTAACTCGTCTTTCCTCAACGTACAGACAACTGTATGAGCACCGCCCAAACCACCCAGCCATCTATCTAAAGTCGTTAGAAAACCCGAGACATCGATGGGCCTTTACTAGGGCTCGTTTTAATGCATTACCCTCGGCGTTACTAACTGGTAGATATCTTCGGATCCCAATAGAACAGAGGCTATGTCCTTGTGATCTCAAGGAAATCGAATCTATTAGCCACGTCCTCCTACACTGCACTCTGTATCGAGATTTGAGGAAGGAGTTAATCGAAACCCTGTTAAAAAATCTACCAGGCCGTTCAATTGAAATGCTGACTAGATATTTAATTGAGGACACCAACCCAGAGCGAACTATGACTGTAGCTAAATTTTGCTATCATGCAGCAAGACTGAGACGCGTCATGACATCAACTAACAGCGATGAAGCCGTCCACCAAGCCATAGCAGATAATACTTAAATGGAATTATCTCCCATTAAATTTTAGCTTAATTTTAATCTAACATGGGATCTGAAATAGTATTGTTAAAAGACGATATTTAAGAAATATTTATACTATGTACTATCGTTTTATTTTCTCTTTTGCTGGTCTATGACCGTAATAAAGTTTTATTATTATAGACTTCCCCACATTCATATCGTGCACCTCACCTATTCCCTCACCATTAAAAGGAGACGAGCAGAGAGTCCCTGCACCCAGCACCCATTATTCTATAAGACCCAGAAGACCTGGACTGGGGATTAAGTGGAAAGGGAAAGGCTTACCAGTCTATCATCACCAGCCAGCTTGGACAGGTCCATGCCACTGTGCTGCCTCTCAGCCAAAGCCCCCTGAGGATACCCAGAAAAGGAAAAGGAAAAAAGAAGAAGCGTTAACTCTAACAGAAGTTCTCACATTGTTTCCCCAAGTGAACAGCACACTTTCTTTCTGCTCACCCAGCCAGCCAGCCCCTGGAGGGCCCACAGCCCTGGGAAGAGATCAAACACAGGTCATTCTCCCTACAAGGCCACTTGGCCTCAATTTAGGCCAACACTCTAATTAGCAGGGGCAAGACAGAAGCTTGCTTTCTTGAGAGAGACCCATCTTGCCCTTTGGAAATCACGGCTTCATTGATGTGCTCACTGCTGAAACAATACTCTTATAGCGAAAAAATAGAAAGACAATCACGGGGTGTAATAACCAAGGAAAAAAGTAAAAAATACTCAGCCGGCTCTTCCTCGTTTCACTGGATAAGAAGTCAGTTTCCTCAGAGGGAAATCAGAAAGTTACTAAGATCAAACCAAAAGAAGTAGGGGGAGAATCCTCCCAAACTATTTCATGTTATTTAAACTCAGGCTAGCTAACCTAAATAATTCTGATAACAAAACTCATTGTTTTGAAGACGAAGCCACACGGGCTCCTATGACCAGATGCTACAAGAACATGATTGAGACTGCTCCTGATAATGCCTAGTTCCTGGTTTATATACCTGATCAAAATGGTTTCTTAAAGGGATAGGTTCATTATATCTTAGGGGTGTCCAGAAGCATTACAGCTGAAACAAGCATATTTGTAGTAAATTCAAACAGGCTCATTTTATGAAGAATAATGGAATACCTTTGTATTTTAAGCGAAAAACTGTGACCTAGTAATGATAATTGCTAATGTAGATTGCTGTAAAGCGTATCTGTAAAAGCTTCAACTGGTACAAACATACTGGGAATGGTTCCACTGGGTTTAATAGTTTCTTAAAGGAATAGTGTCATTATATATTAGGCGTGTCCTGAAGCATTTGATCTTAGTAACTTTCTTATTTCCCTCTGAGGAAACTGACTTCTTATCCAGTGAAACGAGGAAGAGCCGGCATCTCGTTAGGGTTTCAGTTATGAGGGTTTTCATTTGAGTAGTATATTTTTTTTTTGTCTAATTCCACTTAGTTGTTTAGGGGCCCTCACCCCATTTTTTGGAGTTGTGTTCAGTCAAGTTTGGGAAACAATACTCTTGACAAGAACTACTCACATTAACAGGAGAGAAAGACCAGCACTTGACACTGTTTGGTCTCACAGAGATCTGAGCAGAACAAGAAAAGGTGGGAGATGTAGGACTCTGTCTTAGCAGAATCTAGGCCACAACTGCACTGCAGACACACTGAAACAGATGATGCCACAAGGCTGAACAACCTGCCCTCACACCCTCAGGTCGTTGTTTTGTTTAGGCTTCAGGAATTAGCTGCAGTAGGTAATTCAGTACTAATCTGATTCTGGTAATGGGTGTTACCTTTTTCTCGAGGATAGCATAACCAGCATCAGCTGTGGCCGATTCCCGCCTCTCATCCTCTCGTATAGAGGAAACTGGCTGGAAGCTGTTCTTGAAGTTCTCCTTCTGCTTGTTGAGGCTACGGGCCCAGCGCTCCATATCCTTTGCAATCTGCAGAAGGTAACACAAAAGTGGGGAATAATCCAGGAGAGGGGGTGGGGGAGGAGGAACAAAAGAGTTCTTAGTCCAGGCTGAAAATAGGTGTTTCTCAAAAACAACAACTGACTGGAACTGTGCAACTGTGCAACAAGGCTGAAAACAGCTATTTTTTCACTTAAAATGGCCCTGGATGTTTCAAAATTAACTATTCTCTTTCTCTCCCATTCCCTACAAGAAGGAATGCTCCTCCAGCAACTACTTCCAGTTATTCTCCAGCAATACAGCCCCATGCCATCCAACTGTTTTTCAACATCTTCACCAGAATACCTGAATAAGGCCTTCCCTATGCAGGAATTCCCCCTTTGGCCACTCCAGAGAAAGGAGGCTAAGCTTACGGAGAAGCCTGAGGCAGCACTGTAACTACATGACCCAATACGTACAGCCCAGGAAATAGACTTAAGGGCTTTTCAAGTTATGGGCAAGCAGGGGGCAGGCAAAAGTTTAAGATAAGGAGCAGCAGGTACAGAAAGGGGTATAAATAAGCAGAATGTGGGGGAATCGTGGTTCTCACCTGCTGAGCTGTTTTTGTTTTATGTTTCTCCTTCTTCTCTTTACCCTCCTTGCCACTGCCACCCCCTGGTCCACTGCCATCCTTGTGGCTGTCAGAAGCTTGGTCTGAGGCTGGGACGTAAGTGCGTCTCTCACCTTCCCAATACAGGTACTGCTGCGTCTGGGCATTGTAGTAGTACTGGAAAGAGACAATCACACATGAGTCTGTGCTGCATCTTGTGCCAAGACAGTGTACCATATCAAGTTGGGAGCACAGTCATCTCATGGTGGAGAAGCAGGCATCTCAGCATCTACCTTTCAGCTATCACTTCTCATCTCTTGGCCATGCCCAGAAAGGAGCAAAGTGTGCCCAAAAAAGAGGTTCAACTCACCTGGGAATTAGGGTCATAGTAGAGGCCAGTCAGGGGGTCATAATAGTAGCCAGAACTTTCATCATATTGATAGGTGGATACATCTGGGACAGCTGGAATTGGGCACAGAAAAACAGGAAATGAACTAAATAACAGCACATCAAACCAGGAGAACACCTGATCTTGGCCCTGTTCCCTTCCTCCTGAACTAGGAGTAAAAGGCTCCCAGACCCCAGCTGGTCACATCAATCCCCAGTCACTCCCAGACCCCTCACACCGGCCACATCCTCCCTCTGTTCCCTACAGAATCCAACACTCACGGTACTGAGTGTAAGGCTCTTGCCCTACAGAGCTAGTAACAGGCAAACTAGAAGTGCTGGTGGAGATGCCTGGAGTTGCGCTGGGGTGCTGAGCAGTACTAGGCATGTCAGGCTTCAGTACAGCTGGTGAGACGATAGTATATGACTGAGACTGTGGGAGAGAACACAAAAAGGCAGGTTAGGAGGTACAGAGCATTGCAACTCTCTCTCTCTCTCTCTCTCTCTCTCTCTCTCTCTCTCTCACACACACACACACACACACACACACACACACAAAGTTCTGTTCCAACTGTACCGGAGCAGCAGCAGCATTTCCCTGGGCAGAACTTGACCCTTCAGTGCTGCCAGTTGGCTGGTATGTGACTGGCACAGCTGAGGTCTGGCTGGTACGGGGGAAAGTGGGTAGGACAGGCACAGGGTCTATGCCTGGCACACCAGGCTCCAGTGATGCCTCCGCTACTTCGTGAGAGAAGAAGAGACAAGAAGGCAGAAAGAGCACAGTTAGTCAGGAGGCTGAAAGAGACTTCAGGTAAGGTGGAAAGAGGAGACCAGGCCTCTTACCTGCCACTGAACCTTCGCTGTGGATCTTGTCAGCCTTCCCCACAGCTGATGTGCCGCTCTGCAGCTGGGACCCTTTCAAATATGCTTGTGTGTACATTGTGGCTTCCAAACCCTGAGACCCATAGGCTTCATCCTGCTGGTAATAGCCATAATCAACCGTCTGCTCATCTTGAGCTGCCCAGGCTGCCTCACCACCCTGTGATGCCTATTGGAAAAATAAAATAGGAAATTGGTCAAATAATTTGTTATAAAAGGAGATGCAAGGGTGTGCACTTTGGCCTATCAGGAAAAGGTTTCACTAAAATGTCCATGCAAAGATTCTTTCCCCACCTAGAACAATTCCTTTTAGAGGACGTTTCTATGCTTAATGTATTTAATTACACATTTTTAGCATATTCCAAAAAGGTAAAAAATATTTCTGCATATATTAGATACAACATACTCCTCTAACTATATTTTTTGGGGGTAGCAGAACTGCTAGGAGGAGAGAGAAAATGTGTTCAGAGTCAAGTAGAGATGTAGTCATTTTAACTCCCATTGTGGTGCTGGTTTGGGCGGAAAGATATAAACCCTCTCTATCCAGCGGAGCACCACAATGGGGATGCAAATCAGCCCCTCGTAAGATGACTGATCAGAATGGCAGAGTCAGCTGGGTGCACATGTCTGTGTCCTCTGTGTGTGCGGCACTTATGTGTGTGAAGCATGCAGTTCTCAGCAGGCTGGTCCATGACTAACATTTCCCTACTCCTATACTAGGTCAGTGTTTTTCAACCTTTTTTGGGCAAAGGCACACTTGTTTCATGAAAAAAATCATGAGGCACACCACCATTAGAAATTAACTCTGTGCCTATATTGACTATATATAAAGTAATTTTTCAATTTTTCCCACGGCACACCAGGCAACATCTCGCGGCACACTAGTGTGCCACGGAACAGTGGTTGAAAAACACTGTACTAGGTCAATATGGGCCAATAGCTAATGAGGATAAGCCAAAGACATTCCTGCTACCGAGAGCAGTTCTTGGGACCCATTATCAGTCTCCTTGTCCCATTGTTCCTCGTTCACTACATTACCTGCGAGATGGCCCACTGAGCAGCTGCAATGGCAGTGCTGGCTACTGAAGCAGCACTGATGCGGTTTCCATCTGATGAACTCATGTCCCTGCAGAGAGAGACAGGAGTCGTTAGGGATGTCTCCTGCTACAGCAGAAACTGCAGCAGGCCCAGTCCTGGACACTCATCTACTCACCGCTTGGAACCTTTGGCAAATTCCACATTAATCGTCTTGCCATCAATGTTCAGTGGTGGATGCAGGGCCTGAAGGATCTGTAGCAACTGAGCTGCCTCCTGGGAGAGAGCACAGGGAAATTAAACTCATAAGACAGACTGGCACCACAAACTTCCCACACAGGTTCAGCCCTGGAGAGGAGACCCTGCTGTTTCCTACCAGCAATGCCCTCCAAGCAACTTCAATCCCAATACTACTTGTCATGCTGCCACTTTATCATGTATGACAGGGGCTTCAAAG
Organism: Lacerta agilis; assembly: GCF_009819535.1. Classification (NCBI taxonomy): domain Eukaryota; kingdom Metazoa; phylum Chordata; class Lepidosauria; order Squamata; family Lacertidae; genus Lacerta; species Lacerta agilis. The sequence continues at coordinate 39,946,047 of NC_046327.1, read as the reverse complement.
GCCACCAATCAACCTGACACTTGATGAGGGAAGCACATAAGACTATTGTACAGCAGCAACTTAAGTGCAGGCAATCCCCGTTTTGCACAGGAGTTACGTTCTGGACCCCTGTACACGTCGGCGGGGCCTGCATAACATGTTCCACCCTGTCCCCATTTTGTTCCACTGTTTTAGTGACTTTTGGGGTCACTTTTGGGTTCAGACCATGTGTGATCAAGCATCAATCAGACATGCGTAAATTGGATGTTGCCTGTATTTTTTTTTAAAAGGAGTTTGCGAAAACACACCTTTAAAAGTTATTTATATTATGAGCAGTACTCAACTATGTTTTACTCAGAGTAGATCCACTGAAATTAACAGGAGTATGCTAGGTGTAATAATTTCAATGGATCTACTCTGAGTAAAACTTAGTTGACTACCACCCTATATGTTGCTCTGAAAAAAACAGCCTGTTAACACTGCATTCTGATTCCACTCTTAAAACAAATGTGTTTTAACATCTTAGAACTGAATCCATGAGCTTTTCAACAAACACACTGGCGAGGACCAAACAAACCATTCAAGTAATTCTTTGAGGCCAAGAATGGTTTCCCTCCACACAGCCCAGGCCACATTTCTTTTGAAACTGAGGGCATGAGGGTCAAAAAAAGAAAAACCCAGACACCAGCAACATGGGTTCTGTGGTAATATGGTGCTATAATATTTATTTAAAAGAAAAATGTTTTGGCATAAATCAAAATATCATATTTTAATTAATTCTAAATAATTAATTTATATACATATACATAATTTTAAATAAATATAATTACTTTTAAAAATAAAAAGTTGATAAAATTGCACTCACCACAAAACTATTATGAGTGGGTGCTCAGTTTCAAATGGCTGCTCAGGTGCATAGAGCCTTCCCATTCCTCAACCCACAGCAATTATATTCTGTCACATGAATGATACACTTTTTGCTTACAACAGAAAGGGAATGATTACAGTAGCACTTAGGAGCCATTTATACAGAAACAGCGACAGTGAAGGTAGAGGCTATTTGGAGAGGGTGACATTGAGCTAACAGACTGCAGGTGTTAAATCAATTCTTACAGCCCCTTTATGTGACCTGCCCCAAACTATTAGCTCAGCACTACTGAGCTCTTCATTCTAAGCCACTAAATCCCTTTCCTCTAAAGCCCCCCTTTCTCATGCCTTTTTCTAAGACAGGAATGGAACTACAACATGCTGTTTGTGGCACTCACCACAATGGTGGAGAGCTGAATGAATGCAAAACCACGGTTGAGTTGTGTCTGCTTATCTTTGATAACACGGACGTTCGAGGAGGAGAGAACAGCATATGGTGCCAAGGCACTTAAAATGGAGTCCATTGTGCTATGAGGATTCAGGTTTCGCAAGATGATTGCTGTGAAGAGTAACACATGGTATGGTAATCAGAACCCTGGCCTCTTTCAACCACCTCAGAGCTCTCCTTCAATAGCATTTAAGAAATTTCACAGCTGAGAATGGATTATGGATTAACAAAGCCTGTACAAGTTCCATAGAATTTTGCCTTCAATTTTTTGGAAGGAAAGATCAACCTTCTGGCCCTCATTGTTGCAGAAAAAAACAAACAAAAATGTATCAGCACTTTCTGCTCCTGAGAGAACAGATGCACATTAAGAAAAAGCGCACAGAACACTGAGCACACTTTCAAACGGAGGTTGGATGGCTGTCTGTCAGGGATTCTTTAAACTGTGATTTCTGCATTGCAGGGCATTGGACTAAAGACCCTTGAGGTCCCTAATAAACAAACAAACAAATAAATAAATAAATAAATAAACAAACTACTACTACTACTACTACTACTACTACTACTATTATTATTATTATTAGTAGTAGTAGTATTGTTATTGTTGTTGTTCCCCTGCCATCTGGGCAGCTAACAGCACATATAAAAACATAAAAACTTCCCTGAATAGGGCTGCCTTCAGAGGTGTTCTAAAAGTTGTGTAGTTATCTCTTCGACATCTGGTGGGAGGGTGTTCCACAGGGTGGGCGCCATGACTGAGAAGGCCTTCTGCATGGTTCCCTGTAACTTTGCTTCTTGCAGTGAGGGAACCACCAGGAGACCCTTGGAGGAGGACCTTAGCTGAGCAATGAGGGTGGAAACACTCCTTCAGGTCTACAGGGCCAACACTGTTCAGGGCTTTAAAGGTCAGCACCAACACTTTGAATTGTGCTTGGAAACATACTGGGGGCCAGTGGAGATCCTTTAGGACTGGTGCTATATGGTCCCAGCGGCTGCTCCCATTCTGGATTAGTTGTAGTTTCCAAGTCATCTTCAAAGGTAGCCCTAAGTAGAGTGCATTGGAGTAAGTGGGAGATAACCAGAGCATGCACCACTCTGGCAGGACAAGGCACAGGCAGGGAGGGTCTCAGCCAGCGTACCACATGGAGCTAGTAGACAGCTGCCCTCAACACAGAATTGACCTGCACCTCCATGGAGAGCTGCGAGTCCAAAATGACTCCCAGGCTGTGCACCTGGTCCTTCAGGGGCACGGTTACCCCATCCAAGACTAGGGAGTCCCCCACACCCACCCGCTCCCTGTCTCCCAAGAACAGTACTTCTGCCTTGTCAGGATTCAACTTCAACCCATGAGCTGCCATCCATCCTCCAACCACCTCCAGACACTTTCAACTCTACAGTTCTAGGATTCTATAGGCATGTTTGTGAAAGATAAGGCATATATGCTGCAGTCACTGACTGGCTGCTCCACCACTGCCACCATCTCTCTTCTCTGCTTTCTGCTGGGGTACGAAGTGCCCTACCACCAGTAACCTGATGCAGAAGGAATTTCAGCTATTTCCATTTCATACACTAAGCAAGCAATGAAAGAAAACACTTTGCTGTAGGACATCTTATTTTCCTGCACGCTCACTTTCCCATTGCTATTGAGGCCACTACCTCCTAGTGTTGCTGCAGAAAAGAATACCCTCTCAGATCTAACTAACTGTCGGGTGCATCATTCCTGGGGAGGACACAGCAGCAATTAAGCAGCCAGACAATAGCTGCAAACTATATCACTGCCAGATTCACCGTTATGCTCTAGCCACTCATACAACGTTAGAGACAGAGCTCAAAGCAGATTTCACAGTGCTTTTGAGCCTCTTTTTAATGCATGCCTGTCTTCTTCCATAGAGGTAAGAAGGGGACATCACTCAGCATAGCTCTCAGTCTACATTTTCCTCATTTATAGAGTTACAGCCGTTCTCTCTGCAGTTTTGAAATCTATGACAAAAATAATTAATTACAGATCCTGCCACAATTGACTCTTAACACATGATCTACTCGCTGGATAGTTCAGTTGGTTACAGCGTGGTGCTGATATTGCCAAGGTTGCAGGTTTGATCCCCATACGGGATAGTTGCATATTCCTGCATTGCAGGGGATTGGACTAGATCAGGGGTCTGCAACCTTTAAAACAAAAAGAGCCACTTGGACCCGTTTCCAAAGGAAAAAACAACAACTGGGAGCCGCAAAACCATTGCGACATTTAAAACAAATATAACGCTGCATATATTGTTTCTTACCTTAATGCAATAATAATAAATAACGTATAGGAGCCAATGCAAAGTATAGTAAAAACAACAAGAATAAGTTCTTACTTTTTTGCATTGACTCAGGGGCGTACCCAGGATCAAAACTAGGGGGGGGGGCAAGCCATGGTCGTTCAGGTTGTGACATTTCAGCACGGAAAGGCGAATGAAACCAAAATTTTAGGGAAATTATAATAATTATAGCAGTGCTTTATTACAGTAGTTATTACAATTATTTGCTTGGTTTTTTAAATTTTTATTCTAGTTACATGTCTTATACCAGAGGTGGCCAACTCCCAAGAAACTGTGATCTACTTTCAGCAATGATCTATCCCCGTTTTTTGGGGTTCAGCTCAAAGTTGTTTTGGGGGTGTGTGGTGGGGGGGAGAGAGGGCTTCCCCCTCTAAGATAGGTTGGCAAGCGAACTAAGAAAGAAAGAAAAAAAGGGGGGGGGAATTTGGTTTAGAAAGGGAGAGGGAAAGAGAGAAAGGAAGAGACGGTAGAAAACAGATGGGGGTGGGAATGGAAAAGTGGGGTGGAAAAATATAAATTGGGGGTGGGGTGGGGTGGGGAGAATATCTATTAAAATATGTAGTAGTTTAAAAAATAAAAATAAAGGGGGGAAATCTTTTTCTTCTTTTTCCTTTTTTTGAAAACAAAAACAAAAGGGGAAGAGAAAAGAAAAAGGGGGGATAGAGGGAGAAAAGGGTAATAATAAAAATTCAAATAGAGTGGCTGCAGCAGCTGTGGGGGGTGTTTGTTTGTTTTTCGTTTGTTTGCGCAAGTTTCTGGTTGTTGTCATACTTGCTCAATATAAGTCGCAAGTATTGATAGGTATCTGGTAAAATGTCAAGTATATAAGGTGGGCTGTTTTTCAACTGAAGTTTGGGGTTCTGACACAGTCTCACCACTTTATCCATTAATTTCCAAGTTTTTTCTACAGTCCTGCGATCAGCAGCTGCTTGCTTGGGGCCCCCTGCAACTGCATCCTGCTTGGGGGGGCCAACTGCATCCTGAATAGCATCAATAAAGCCCAGAATATGCCCCTTGCGGGGGTTTCCTCCTCGGCCACCTGGGTTCCGGCCGTTGAGGGAATTGGCCATCTGGGATAAGTAAGCAACCTGGAGCGATATTTGCTGATATGTATTCTTAAAAGTGTGGTTTCTAAGGGGGGGAAAAGAGGCGAAAAAGGAAAATCCAAAGGAAAACGTTGCTAGTTTTTGTAGATCCCAACTCTCTCCAAGGTCAGTTTCAAGCAGCAGCGAAGTCCCCCCCACCTCACGGGGAATGTCGGAGGGGTCGGAGGTTAAGAAAGAGGACCCCCAAGAAACAGCCCCTGACGAGTCTCTCTGGCCCCCTCACTTTGTTCCCTCTTCCCGGAGCCTCCCGTCCTCCTTCAGGCACACGGTTGCTCGTCGGGCGCTTTCTGTCCCTCGCAGCAGCAGAAGCGGCCGCCGCCGCCGCACGGCACTCTCCCTTCCTCGAAGCCTCGTCCCCCGCCCGGAGCCTCAGGGGCGAGGACTGCAGCGCTGAGAGGACGGGACGCTGCTCCCCACCACAGTCTGTGCCGTCGCTGGGGCTCCGCAGGGAAACATGGGGGGCTAATCCGCCACGGTGGGCCTGTCGCCGCCGCCGTCTCAGCAACAGCCCCGTTTGTTTGTTTGTTTTAAAAATGGGATTTCCCCCCTTGGATTAAAAAAGGAGGGCAGGAAGAAAAAGAGAGGGGGGGGTGGGAGAGCAAGGCAAAAAGCAAAAAAGCAAAAAACAGGTTTGAGGGGGGGGGAAGCCTACCTCTCCCCTCTTTGGCGGTGGTTGCGCGGCGGCTGGGCACCAGGGAAGAGGTTTTACCTTCCCTGGGTGTCCCTCTTCTCTCCTTGGGATGGCGATTAAACGGCAGCGGTGGCGGCTGCGATCGTTGCTCCGATGGCCTCTGGGGTCCGTATGGTGGCGGCGGCAGCTCTGGCGGTTCGGGAGCCGGTCCGGTAGCTCCGAAAGCGCTGGCCGCTTTCTGGAGCTCCGCGGCTCCGTGGCACGCGCCATTTTGCCTCGCCGGAAGAATGCCCCGTTTTTTATTGGTTCAGTTCGCGCAACACACACACACACAGTGGCCGGCTGCCGGTCGGGAGAGCTCAACTGTTATTTAGATTTTGGGAGGGGGAGAAAGACCGGTACTTCAGCTTTTTAGGAGAGCTTTTGTTTCCTTTTAGGCTGCCGATAACCATTTTATTATTATTGAAAGGGCATTGAAATGGGGCATGCCGGAGCCGCGAGGAACCTGTCAAAGAGCTGCTTGCGGCTCCGGAGCCGCAGGTTGCCGATCCCCGGACTAGATGATCCTCAGGGTACCTTCCAATTCTATGATTCCACTCTGACAGCAGAACTTGGGGCTTTTTTGGTGGTCAATATATTTAGCACAGCATTCCACAACTTTTAACATTACACTCAAATGTACCATGTTTTATCTCCCCGCAGCACCACCCTCATGGCTATGAATCTCACAGGCTCTCTTTAAACCAATCAAATTCCATTCTAGGGCTAAATCAGAGACCTGCCATCACTGCCATGATCCGCTGCCCTGTAAGTAACACAGGAATTGGAGCTCGCTGAGGTGGTCAGGGATGCCTAACAGGGTGATCTCAGCAACATCATGATACTAAAGTTTGTCACTTTCACTGGGAAGAAGCCATAAAACTGAACAGGTTTAGGTCCAATTGCAGCCACATAACTGAAGCTCTTATATCACTCTCCAATTGCATACTCACTGTCATTAGCATTCTCCGCGCAAGGTTCAGACATTTGTGCCACAGGCTGAGTGGACAGGGCTGCTGACACTTGGTATGGTTGTGGGAGGGGCAGAAGGCCCTGGCTGAGTTCTCGTCCTGACAGAGCCACCAGCTGGTCCAAGCGACTACCAGGTGGCAGCTTCTGCTCAGCTTCTGTTGAGGGATGGTGAAGAAGAAGAAGAAGAAGAAGAAGAAGAAATAATATCAACGGAGAGGTCACTATGCTACAGGCTACACTATGCTACTGAGCTACAAATCATCAGAATGCTAAACTTTACCTTCTCACTACACGTGGACATGGCCTTCTTGACTTGAACTAAGACTTTGAAAAGTGCTCTATGTTTGTTCTAACTTGGACTGTATTCCTGCTGATGTGAAATGGCACAGTAACTGTAGCACTTGGAACTACTGTGATTATTAGACCAGAGTAGGGCTGCCATACGTCAAGAATTTCCCAGACATATCTGGAATACTGCAGTCAGAAGCAGTGTACAGGCAGAAATAGCTAAAATGTCCAGGAAAATCTGCATGTATAGCAACACATGTTGGCAGTGTAGTTGTTGGCAATTTTCACTGTTTGAAAAACGGCAACCCTAATCCAGAGGTTATTTACTTCATTAGTTAATTGGTTCTTATGTACAGTGGGAGGTTTTGCTCTTTTTTTGGGAGAGTATGTATCCATGTCAAATGTAACTACTGTGTGATTGGTACTTATATCTTTGTAATTTGAAAATATAATAGAAATTGTTTTTTAAAAAACTATCCCATTAAACTTTACCAGATCTGGGAATGCCACACTTGAAGCACTTCTCTCTGCGCTTGAAATTCTGCACTCCACACTGTTGAGAGAACAGACACATCCTGTCTTTATTTAAGATAAGGTAAGATTTCTTTATTGTCATTGTACAATGAAATTGGATGCCAATTTGGGGGGGGGGGCATTTTCAGCTGCACATACATATACATACATACCCATCAAAACTCTCCAAGGTCATATTATCTAGTTACAGCATTTAAGATGGTTATGGCTTTTGGATAGAAACTGTTTTTTAATCTATTTGTTCTTGATTTGATTGTTCTATATCTCTTGCCTGAAGGCAGTGGTGCAAAAAGACTATATCCAGAATGAGATGGATCTTGTAAAATATTTTTAACTTTTTTAAGGCAATGGGAACTGTATAGTTCCTCCAAAAATGGGAGGGAATGGCCGATAATATATTGGGCTTTGTTTATGACTTTCTGGAGCACCTTCTTTTCCATTACTTTACACATGGAAAACCAAGCACAAATACAATATGTAAGAATGCTCTCTATGTAGCTACGGTAAAAGGACACCAGCAGTTTCTCACTTAGATTGTTGTTGTTTTTTAATTCTGATAAAATAAGTTCTCTGCTGGGCTTTCTTTACCAGAGCAGTGGTATTTGCACTCCAAGTTATACCCTGTTCAACAGTCACTCCCAAAAACTTAAATTCAGCCACCCTCTCCACACCGATATACAGGGGCTGAATATCTACTCCCCCCCCCTGTAGTTCACTACCAGTTCCTTGGTCTTGGCAGTATTTAGAGCCAGATTATTTTCTTTACACCAAACCCAGAGCCGCTCCACCTCATCCCGATAGGCGGATTCATTCCCTCCTGAGATGAGCCCCACCACCGTAGTGTCATCAGCAAACTTGATGATTTTGTTGCTGGAATAGATGGCTTTGACTTCCAGAGATGGGAAAAGGCTGACCCTACAAAGTCCTGCTACCTCCTGCAAAACATCTAACACTTGCCATAAAGCTGCCTTGGTTGCTGCATGCCTTCCTGGCTTTTCTGGCCCTCAGATTTGTGAAGAAAAAAATCAAAAACAAAAAACCCTGATAAATGCTTGGCATAATCTCAGAAACTAGGTCCTGTCTCATGTCTACTGTGCCTTGATCTCTGCCCCCAGAATCAGCTGTTCTTTGTTCATTGTGCCTTGTTTTCTTTCCAGTCCCAGCAATCATTGTAAAAAGCATTAAAAAACCTCTACTTGAAAGCAAAACTATTTTAAAAAAGCAAAAATACTTAGGGCAAGATTGAACTAACTTGAACATGCAGAATGAGGTCCACTCAACAGGAGTTTCCCCACATTTCCTATCCCCATGCCCCCTAAATCTACTCTGGATGGTTGAGATAACCCCCAGAGCAGGACAGAAAGGACAGAAAGTCCCATTGAGCACATGGAACTTATTCCCTGCACAGGTACCCTATATGCGCCATGTTGATTTTCATTTCCAATTGACTCTGATAAAGGAAACTGGGTCTTCTGGATGCTGAGTTTGGATTTCCATATTGCACTGTTCCTTTGAAGCAGCTGTGTCTGGAAGAAGCTAACCATCACTGCTGCACAGCAGAACCACCCCCCCCAAAAGAAAATTCCTCCAGCCTTCTCTCCACCTTTCACCTTGCTCACACCCCATCTGACTCCTCTGACATCCTCCTTTCATAAACTGACCACAAAGTAGGTACCTTACTGCATAGCCAGTCCTCATTGATCTTGGGCTTGGGATCACTGTAGTGCATGGAGACCTTCTGGCCAAGGATTGTGAGGGAGTGCTGCAGGGAGAGAAACGCTGCAATGAGACTCGAATGCAGAAGTGGTGAGCAGGTGCCCATCACTGCCACAGCAGAAAGAAGGAGAGGTTCAAACCCTTCAGCTGAATGGATGAGGGTGAGGGAGGGAAGGCAGCACAGGCCGAGAGAGGTTTGGAACTTGGCTACTTGGCTAGCACACACCTAACCTGGCCAACAGAGGCACCTGTCTCTACCCAAGGCACCGGGACGTCCGGCTACTGTGATGGAGGGAGAGTGTGTCAGAGAGAGACAGAAAGAAAGAAAGATGGAGAGGAGAAACAGACAGAGAAAATGCAGCCATGCTCCGAGACACCACCATATAATAACCTCTATGCCACTAGAATGATCTGTCTTGAGCTTCCATCCTGAAAGCTAGCAGCATGCATTTCCATCCTCTCCTCCCAACCCAAAGCCATTGTGCCCCCACAGTGGGCACTTCCCCTAACTAGGCATCACTCCCCTCATTCAGCACAGATCTCTGCTGTGCTTATGTCAGCTCCCATTTATGGGCATGCCTGGAGGAACACTTCTGGTTGCAACTCTGTCCAAGAGGTAAAAACTTTGGGAGACCAAAAATAAGGTTTTAAGCTATATACACATCCCCAGAGGTTCAGTACTCATCTTCCTATCCTACTTTGCTCATGCACACAACTAAACTGCTTCCAACTCATCATATCTTTCTAAAGTGGCCTCTGAAAAGTACTGTTATCCTCAATTGGTGATTCTCAACACCTTGTGAGGGCATCAAATGATAATCAGGACTCATAATTTATAAGACTAGAGAGTTAAGCCACACCAATTTCTAAAAGCGTTTGCTAGGAGCTTTTAACTCAAGGTCCCATAGGCTAGAATCTTGTTCTGACAAACGCTACCTCTGACCTGCTGCAATCTTACAAAGTAACATATTACTACTTTCACACGCTTGTAGAAACTGTGCTGGAAATAATCCCTCGCCCACATCTTCCTGTTAGGCCAGTTTTTGCACTATCCCCTCCTGCATCTGGAGCAAAGTGCATCATCTCAGCCATGCCAGGGCTACCTGTGTCAGCTCCCACTGGGGATGCGCACACAGAGCCCAGCTACACTGCCAACACAAGAGAACAGAAGGAAGAGGAGGAGGAGGCGATGGCAAAAGCAATTGCCATGACTGCATAAACACTGGAAAACCCAAACATATTGGGCTAGGGGTGCATTTTCACCAACCTTATGACTGCTTGGAAACAAGACTATAGTTTGAAACTCTGGTCAAAGCAGACACAGTTTGGGGTCTAAAAGCTTGGCTTGTGGCCCTTCACACCTTTACTGTGATCCTACAGTGCTGGATAGAAACAAGGGGTCTCGCACAGATGGGCAGTCAAGATAGAGACTGCTGTGAGGAAGGAGACAAGGCCTCCCAGGAAAGCTTCCTATCCTGACTGAACCCTGACTGCACTGTAAGAGAATGCACATGCATCATCATCATCATCATCATCATCATCATCATCTCTGACAGACACCCTTTGAGACTGGAGTCTGTATCACACTCAGGATCATGCACATATCCACAGCAGAAAGAGCACACAGGAGTCCTAACTCCCCAAACCCTTTTCTTACTACCAGGAACTCCTCCAGCCCCCACTACTGTGGATCAAAGCCTAGATCCTTAGATCCCCTGCTCAACTTGCTAGACCACCTTCTCCCCAATGTGGAAATTAAATTCAGAGTCTAACCCACTCCCTGGGTTGTTAATACCACTCAGAAGTCCTTACTTTTTGTGTCCCTATTCTAATACACCAGAACCCCACTTCTTGGGACTTGGATGGTCCCAAAATGTCAAATTCTCTGTTTGATTCCTGAGACTAGAGATATCTGATTCAGACCTAACACCTCTTCCCCATTCCCTTCAGTGATTTCCTAAGGGGAAAGCGGCTGGGGCTTTTCATATGAACCAGGTGTTTGGATTGGTCATTAACAGTAGCAGTACTTGTGGGTTTCAAGTGCAGCAAAGCAACCTGATTGGCTTCCATCCATCGTGTAGCGTCCTGCAAGTGATTAAACTCGACGAAGGCGAAGCCCCGGCTCTGACCTGGAGGACAGCATTCAGATACAGACGCAGTGTGTTAGTCAACAGATCCAGCCAACATCACGCATCCCTGTCGCTGTACCAATTGGGGCAAGGGCAGGATGCGGGGGAGAAACAGGGAAGAGTGGAAAGGCACAGAAAGGGCACCCTAGATGTAAAGTGGGATGGTGCAGACTCAGATGCTGACCACAAAAGGGGAGTTGCTTTCTCTTCTGATCATCCTAAGCAAGGAATGTTTCTGATTTACAGTTGCCACTCACCTCTACTCAAACCTCAAAGTATTTCTCCCCTTCCCTCACCCCAAGCTGGGAACAGATCTGTGAAGTCACAACTTTCAGTCCTGTGCCTTTATCAACCAACTCATAATACCTCCATATGGTGAAAAGTTGTAATAGAGAGTGATGGCTCCAAGCAGATCTATTCCTACTGCTTCCACTAACGCTATCTTTTTCTGTTAGCTATCTACCACTTTTTCCCTAAGTGTAAGCCACAGCTGTGGCAAAGCATCTGTGCAGGAGGTTCCTTCTTAATGCCACACTAGGGCACTTGTGCTATCATTCGGAAAGGTGCAGTGCCTGCTTGTTTTGGAAGGAGCACAAAAAACACCCACCACAGAGGACACTGGCACAAGGGACCCAGCAGCAATGGCATCTTCAAGAGATACACAGCTGTGATCTGTTGGACTTGAACTTTGAAGATTTGGGTTCAAATCCCAGTTCTGCCTCAAGACTCACTGGATGACTTTGGGCCAGATGTTTAGCCTCATTTCCCCATTTAGACAACAGAAATAATAGTGATCTCTCTTAGAGCTGTTGTGAAGAAGAATGAGCTACATAAACACTAGTAACAACATGTGCCTATATTGGAAGAAGGTTCATACAAACCCAGAAAAGATGTGCAGAAACCAACCAACTAATATGGCAGTGATTAACCTGTTCCCCATTTCCCCCCTAGCAATACTGTAACTAAGCATAATGCTGGAAGTCTATGAACAGGTTTGCTATTCTAATATGGCAGATGATTTTTTTAAAGAATTGAACCAATATGCACAAGAGCAAGCTGCTGTGGACAAGAGGTTACAACTCTCCAGGGAACTTTTATTCTCAAGGTTTGCAGACTCTGTCCTTGTAAAAATGGGTGTTCCCATTTATGTAATGTGTTGCAATGTGTCTTTGCTTCTCTCAGCCTTTGGCTGCCCATGGAAGCAGGGTGCCTTTCTGTACCCTCCATCTTGCAGTACCAACCAGCCCTTTTCAGGCCTGGTATAACAGAGGGCAGATACAGAGGACCATAGTCACATACACACCTTTCTTTTAAAAGAAAAAGGTACACAACCGTGACTCATAGGTAGCAAGTGTGTGTCAGATGCAGGGAGTAACCCTGGAAAGAAGGAGCAAACTTACCTGCTTGGTTATAACTTTACTCAAAAAACAGTCCTAAGATGCAGACTAAGAGCGCAGCCTGACCATTTATCTTTGAACAGACTTAAGGGATCTCATGCTCTCCTTTTACTTTCCAGTGCCACCCCAATTGGTTGGCAACTACTTTCCTTAGGGGAGGCCTGCATAACTTAGGATCCACTCAAACTGACCACAATACTTGATTGGTGAGTTAAAAGGACCTTGACAAATCCTCCCTCCATGCCTGCCCACGATAATAAGAAAAAAATTCAAACAGATTTATTATGTTCCTGGTAAGCCATATATGGCTAAAGGGCAGCATTCAACTTGATAGGTTAAAAGTTGTATAGCCTGCCTTCCTATCAGTTTCCTCAGTGCCACTATTAAAAAGAGCTCAACTTAGGCTGCAAAGATCCAAGAAGAATCACTGCAAACCTCATATCTTATCAAATGAGACCAAGTGGAAGACACCATACATATCCAAAAGGATTGTCTTCATCCTTCATCCATTTGTTGGTTTTTGTCTCCTACCACAGAGAAAGAGGCCAAGCAAGAAAGGCAGAAGAAACCAAGTAAGATCTTCCTATGGAAATAAATGCTGAATTGCTAGATCTGAGGATGCTCACAATTATATAGTATGCAACAAACCTTGGAAAAGAACAGGAACCAAGAATAGGCCTCAATGTTCTGCCAATCACACAGCAGAGGAACCCAAGTTTACAGAACTACAATAGCGCACAAGGAGCTATTAATGATCCATTGGTGACATCTAAAAGCCTGGTTGGTTCTAAGCACTAGGGGAATGTACATACCACAGACCAAAACTAATGCCACAGGGCAAACCAGCTCCACATAGATACATATCTGGAAGAACACACTCTAGTTTGGAGTGTGTCACATGGTAGGTGAAACATTATGGCAATACCAAGAGAAGGGAAAAGATAGAACTATGAACGGGAGCTCACCTGAAGCTTTATTCCGCATCAGCCGCACCTCTCGGGGCTGGAATCCATGTGCCTGCAACTGGGCTCGGATCTGCAGAAAAGCATAGAAGGAGTGATCAATGCCAACATCAGGGAGCATTGAAGAAGTAAGAGTTTGAGAAACAAGGAAGCAACAGCAACAAGTTACTGCAAGGAAGCAGTGCCTCCTAGCCCAACTGTCTAACGTACATCATTCTCAGTGGCAGACTGGGGCAGCATCCTCAGCATAACGATGCTGCTAGCCTTCTGTTCTTCTTCCTCTTGCTCGGTGCGGTAGTCCTGGTCCCGGTAGTCACCATCTGCAGGAAATCCCAGCTGCTCACTGGGGCTGTCCCGCTTTCTACGTTGTGTCTCTGATCCAGAGGAGGCCTCATAGGAATCCTGGGTTAGGATTGTTGTACAAAAGAGAAGAGAAAAGCTCAGATGGATGCGCTTAACAGAGTAGTGCCCAGCTCTGCGGGACAAGGCCTAACAATTCCCTACTAAATGTCTGGCAGTCACAGCACCATCACCACTTTCACTCCTCTGCCTTTGGTGGTGCCATAGGAAAAGCAATCTTCCACAGTATACAGCATTTTTCTAGCAACTGGGACTGTTTCACGAGTCCAGTTCCATTACCTGTTCCAACATTTCCCTCCATGATTCCTTCACACAACCAATAGCATATTGACCCACATGACCACATATTTCATTGTGGCAGCTACCATATTTTTCACTCCATAAGATGCACTTTTCCCCTCCTAAAAAGTAGGGGGAAATGTCTCTGCGTCTTATGGAGCAAAGGCACTCTCCTGGCTGCAGGCTCCTGTACCTGCTCTTGCGGGCGTCAGAAGGGGGCGGGGCGGATGAAAGCCCTTTTGGCTGCTTGTCTGTATGCCCCCGCTTCTGCCTCCCTCTGACGCTTGTGAGAACGGATTGGAGCCGCGGTTGGGAGAGGCATTGCGCTGTGCCTCTTACAGCTGGACGAGCTGCCAAAAGGGCTTTTGGCTGCCTGCCCCCCTCCCGACGCCTGCAAGAGATTGGAGCCGCAGTTGGGAAAGGTGCTGTGTCTCTTCCAGCCGCAGACTCCGATCTCTTGTAGGCATCGTAGGGGGTGGGGGCGGGCCTCGCAAGAGAACAGAGCCTGCTGCTGGAAGAGGCGCAGCGCAGCACCTCTCCCAATCACGGCTCCAATCTCTTGTGGGCGTCAGAGGGGGGGGGCGGATGGCCAAAAGCCCGTTCGGCTGCTCGCCCGTCTGCCCCCGTTTCTGCCCCCGCTCCCCTCCAAAACCCGCAAGAGACCAGGGCCGCGGTTGGTAGAGACGCTGTGCTGTGTCTCTTCCAGCCGCAGGCTCCGATCTCTTGTGGGCATCGGAGGGGGATGTCAGCGGGGGTGGGTGGCCAAAAGGAGTCCTTTCGGCTGCTCGTCCATCTGCCCCACTTCCTCTCGCCCGCCGCTTGCTCTTCCCGGGGCGGAGATAGGGGACATGGCAGCGGTCAAAACGGCTGCCGCTTTTCTTCCTGTACAGCGAGCAGGGAGGAGGGGCAGATGGGGCCGCCATGCATCCCTTCTCCCTGCTTGCTGTACAGGAAGAAAAGTGGCAGCCGCTTACATGCTGCAGGCGGCTGTCAGGGAACCGTCAGAGCCCAGTGGGGTGGTGGAAGGGCTCTGCGAGGCTGCAGGTCCCCAACATCACCGGAGCAGCAGGGGAACTTCCAGTGGGAGCGACAGGGAGGAAGAGAGCTCCGTAGGTAAGGGGCTGTGGGATGCTCCCAACACCGACCAAGCGGCTCAGTGTGTCGGGATACATAGAATGTTGTGTAGCCTAGTAAGTCTGCAGTCTTGAGCTTGCTTGCAAAGTAAAAGAAGCTGATGCAATAGACCTACAAACCTTACTGTGTCAGAGTGACTCAGCAAGAGTGTGCCGACAGATGATTGGCTGTTGTCTTGTATTAAAGGGGAACCTGTTAAGCAGGGCGTGGTGGTGTAGAGTGGAGTCAGAGAGAGTGAGAGTGAGTCCTACTTGTCTTTGTATGAACTGTCTGTATGTATATAGCTCACATTAAAAGAATACTGCACTAAAGAACCTGTGGCTTTTGCACTTCTCTACTACAACGGCGTGGAGCAATCTGTGACAGGGTTATGGGCCCAGCTGGTCCCGCTGCGCAAAAGTCCAGGTAGCAGTTGTCTAGCCGTGGTGAGCTGGAGGTGAGCTACAGGCATGGAGCAGTCCAGAGCTGGCGTGTGGCTAGAAAAGCTGACGGCCACAAACTACAGCATCTGTTCAGTCCGCATGCAACACTTCCTCAAGCGTGAGGGCCTGTGGAAAGTGGTGGAAACTACGCCACAGCCCCGAGATTTGGCAGGATGACCGGGATGAAGAGGACGAGGAAAAGCTGGCACAAGCAGAGGCCCAGCTAGAAAAGGACGAGAGAGCGCTGGCTACAATCATCCTTGGAGTGGACGACAGCCAGCTTGTCTATGTAGCAGATAAGGTGACGGCAAAGGAGGCGTGGAATACACTCAGAGCTGTCCATGTGCAGGAGACGGCTGGCTCTCTGATAACACTAACCAGGAGAATGTACCGGTGTCGGAAGAAACCGGGTGACTCCCTGGTAAACCACCTAAAGTTCCTAACAGACTGTTTCCAGCAGCTAGCCTTAAGAGGGAAGCCTGTGGAGGAACAGGACAAAGTTTTCATAGTCCTGAGTTCTCTTGACGACAGCTATGATATGCTGGTCAATTCCCTTGAGTCTGTGGAGGCTGATAAGCTGACTCTGGAATACGTCACTGGGCGGTTGTATGCAGAGGAGGACAGGCGTGCCGAGCGAAAGACGACCTCAGCCCAGCTGTTGGAGCATCCCAGAGGGAACAACAGCCAGGAGGAGCAGAGGTGCCAGGAGGCAGAGAAACAGCCAGGAGGAGCTGCTGCAGACCAGCTGGTGGTCAACAAAATAAAAAGGTGTTTTTGCTGCAAGTCCAGTGGACATTTGCTTCGGGACTGCCTGAGGAAACGCCAGAAGCAGCAGAAACACAGGAGGCAGCAGGAGTCTACCGCTTGGGTGTCTGCAGACAGCCAAGAAAGTGAAGAGCTGTGGGTCCTGGACAGTGGAGCTTCACAAACTTTTTGTAAGAAAAAAGCATTGTTGACTGATGCTAGGACTTCTAACAAAAAACATGTAAGTCTTGCTACAGGCCAGAAAGCTAATGTGGTCTGCGAGGGGGAGGTTGTGTTCCTGCAGCTGGGACACACATTCAGGAATGTGTTGTGTGTGCCTAGTTTGCAAAACAATCTCCTGAGCATTCCTGACTTGGCCAAAGCAGGCTTTGAAGTAAGTTTTGTGGGGGAACAGTGCCACTAAAGAACCTGTGGCTTTTGCACTTCTCTGCTACAACGCCGTGGAGCAATCCGCGACACAGTGGAGGAGGGGGCAACGGCAGTTCCGTCACCCCAATTGCGTAGAGGGGTGAAACGCAGGGATGAAAGGAGGAGACTTGGGGTGCCCAAGTTCTTTTGTTGGGGGCGCTCTCGAAAAGCGCCACTTCCAGGATATGAGAGTGACTAAGATGGTCACAGACTTTTGAGCTCTGC
Organism: Lacerta agilis; assembly: GCF_009819535.1. Taxonomy (NCBI): domain Eukaryota; kingdom Metazoa; phylum Chordata; class Lepidosauria; order Squamata; family Lacertidae; genus Lacerta; species Lacerta agilis. The sequence goes on along the minus strand of NC_046327.1, from coordinate 39,929,068 downwards.
AACGTATGTAGTTGTACAATAAATCCTGTAAATAAGAGGATCCGGAGTCAGGACTCTTTACTCGTGAGAAGCCACCGCAGAAACTCGGGAGCGTCAGCGAATTTTTTTGACCAGGGTTTCGCCTTGGAGCACCAACACCCTTTGGACTTTCCCTTGCAAGTTATGACCATTGACAGGAGGGACCTGCTGGGGGGAGCGGTCACGCACCAGACTCCTCCAATGAGAATGAGGGTGGCACGGACTTCCGATCTGCTGTGCCAGCCTTTGGTCAAAGAATCTGGAGCTCCGGAACAGTTGATTGGAAAGGGAGGGGGAATCCACAAAAGCGCTGTGGACCTCTGTAGAAACCCCAAGAAGGGCGTCTTGGGGACGTGGCGACCCTGCGGGTGCCTTTTGGAGCTCCCTCTCCCCCCGGCAGCCGATTTACAGCTGCTGAGAGCGGGAGGGGTAGGAAGCCCTTGGCACTAGGGACTGACATCGCTACCCTCTTCAATCAAAGCTTCTGGTTATCGGTGATGGCTAGCGGCAGATTTTCCGTCTAAAATAAGGATTTAGGTCAAGGGAAATTGTGAGTAATAGTTGGATTTGGGTTTAAAAGAAATTTGGACATGGAGAGATTTAAAAACGTAAGCCGATTCTTCTGACTGGGACCTGGAGGCAGTGGCCATTACCGGGAACCTTAAAAGATGAAGATGAATTTTAACAGGGAGAAATGTAAAGTACTACACCTGGGCAAAAAAATAAAAATGAAATGAAATAAAAAAATGAAAGGCACAAATACAGGATGGGTGACACCTGGCTTGAGAGCAGTACATGTGAAAAGGATCTAGGAATCTTGGTAGACCATAAACTTGACATGAGTCGACAGTGTGATGCAGCAGCTAAAAAAGCCAATGCAATTCTGGGCTGCATCAATAGGAGTATAGCATCTAGATCTATATAATATGCTTAGAAATTACAAATAAAGTTTATGAATTTACGAAAGACAGAAGTTACTAAAGAATATTTTAGAAGGGACGCAGGAAGAGGAGATAAGAGGAAGTCCCACTACAATGTGAGGAAGGTGTATTTGATAAGAGGTAGATTTTGTGTTTATTTTGTGTGATTTGTAGTTTGTGTTTGTTAGTTTGTAGTTTGTTTAATTTTTGTGTATAAAATACTTAATAAATATGATTTTTTCTGTTTTTTAAAAAAGGAGTATAGCATCTAGATCAAGGGAAGTAATAGTACCACTGTATTCTGCTCTGGTCAGACCTCACCTGAAATACTGTGTCCAGTTCTGGGCACCACAGTTCAAGAAGGATACTGACAAGCTGGAACGTGTCCAGAGGAGGGCAACCAAAATGGTCGAAGGCATGGAAACGATGCCTTATGAGGAATGGCTTAGGGAGCTGGGCATGTTTAGCCTGGAGAAGAGAAGGTTAAGGGGTGATATGATAGCCATGTTCAAATATATAAAAGGATGTCATACACTGTATTTTATTATTATGTTATTAATTAGAATGAATTAAAGAAGAGATTTTAAGGAATTTGCTGACACTGGGGGGGGGGAGAGAACCTGATGGTAAGAGGAGGAGTTAGAGAAGGTAGAAAAGATGAATTTGCTGAATTGGCAGTGATATTGCGAGACAGGGAGGGGGAGCTGGAAAATTGGAAAAATTATAAAAGTTAATGAATATATTATTTTAAGGTTTAAGATAAGAAATTCAGAGGATATACCTAGGGGTTCCTTGAATTATTAGTAATAGTAAATAAAAAAGAAGAAAAGGTAAATAGCATGGAGTAAAATAAATATGCTGTTTAAGATAATATGCAAAAATGGGTTATGAAATGAATAAATGATTAAATGGATAATAAGAGGTAGGAAGATTAAATATGAAGATGAATTTGCTTAAAATAGGATTTAAATTGGAAACCAGGAAGGGAAGACCGGAGGAAGTCCCATTAAGATGTTATGAAAATTAGATAAAAATAGTGTATTTCATCCTGGGCATCAGTGAACTAAAATGGACGCGAATGGGCGAATTCAGTTCGGATGACTATCATATCTACTACTGGGGCAAGAATCCTGTAAAAGAAATGGAGTGGCCCTCATAGTCAACAAAAGAGTGGCGAAAGCTGTACTGGGATGCAATCTCAAAAATGATAGAATGATCTCAATACGAATCCAAGGCAGACCTTTTAACATCACAATAATCCAAGCTTATGCACCAACTACCGGTGCTGAAGAAACTGAAATTGACCAGTTCTATGAAGACTTACAACACCTTATAGAAATGACACCAAAGAAGGATGTTCTTCTCATTATAGGGGTTTGGAATGCTAAAGTAGGGAGTCAAGAGATAAAAGGAACAACTGGCAAGTTTGGCCTTGGAGTTCAAAACGAAGCAGGGCAAAGGCTAATAGAGCTCTGTCAAGAGAACAAGCTGGTCATCACAAACACTCTTCCTCTGTGTATTCTTGCCACCTCTTCTTGATGTCTTCTGCTTCTGTTAGGTCCTTCCCACTGGTCATCACAAACAACACAAGATACGACTCTACACATGGACATCACCAGATGGGCAGCATCGAAATCAGATTGATTATATTCTCTGCAGCCAAAGATGGAGAAGCTCTATACAGTCAGCAAAAACAAGACCTGGAGCTGACTGTGGCTCAGATCATCAGCTTCTTATAGCAAAATTCCAGCTTAAACTGAAGAAAGTAGGAAAAACCACTGGGCCAGTAAGATATAATCTAAATCAAATTCCTTATGAATACACAGTTGAAGTGAAGAACAGGTTTAAGGATTTAGATTTGGTAGATAGAGTGCCAGAAGAACTGTGGATGGAGGCTCGAAACATTATACAGGAGGCAGCAACGAAAACCATCCCAATGAAAAGGAAATGCGGACTTCCGGCGGCGACGCCATTGCGGGCGGTCGTGGGTTGCCTCGGCAGCGAGGCGACCCAGGCTGTCCCGGGGGTTGGAGCCCCGCTACCGCAAAGCGGGGCTCCGGTGAGGCGCGGGAAGAGCGTCCTGCGCCTCGGGCTCCCCGGCGGGCCCATTATGGCTCCGAACCCTTCCCCCGTTCCCCCTGTAAAGGGGGAGTGGGGGTGAAGGGACGACGGAGCCGGGCTATAGGGGAAATGCCCCAACCAGGACGGCGAAGCGGCGGCCGCCGCTCGCAGTGAGCAACAGCGTTCTCCCTGCAGAAGTTTAAAAAAAAGGAGCCCGGTGGTCGTGAGTATTGGATTGGACTTATTTCTGACTTTTAACGACCCGGGAGGCATTACAGAAAGGAAGCCTGTTTCCCTCCCCTCGGTGGAAAGAAAATAACTATTTTGACAGACTGCTGTTACAGTGATGGTTACTTTGTTTTGAATTTTGACAAGTGAGACTGTTTAGATCTCCCTTTGGGGGGTAAGATGGTGAAGAATATCTTCTTTTGAAATTATAATTCTTGCGCCCTGGCTCCAGGAAAAATGGCTGCGAAGGTTTGAGACTGAAAGGAAATGTACTGGCACTAAGTTAGAAAAACACTGTAATCTGACACCTATGCCCACTTCAGCCATGCTGAGTTTCGTTTTTGAGCTGATCTTGGACTCTGGACTGACTGATGAACAAAGGATTATTTTTTTGAGGTTGGAGCTACTTAATCAGAGACTGGTGTTGTTGAACCGGGACATGTCAGAAAAAGTACTACCCACAGAAGAGACATTTCAGGAAATGACTGCAATTGAAGAAAGCCTTGGCAAAGAGTTGAAGGGGATTTTGGAAGAACAGAGTAAAACGGTTTGGCATCTCCGAGAGGAACAAGAAAAGTCCTGTGAGGGTGGCAGACCCAGGACGAGGAGGTTATATATATCCAACTTCTGGGGTGAGAGCTCGGAAGTGATGGCGAAGAAACTATTAAGTCTACAAATTAAAGAAGAATGGAATGTCGAAATGGAGAAGCCGGAAGGTAAAGAACTGTATACCCTGATACTCTATGCAAGGATGGCTGCGAACTGTGTCTGGATCTGTGGTTGTATAAGAAAAGAGGACAATTTGAGGAGTGGATCCGACGTAAGATGGAAAAGGAAAATGGTTAGAAGTGGGATAGGATGAACTGTATTGGTATCCTGAAGCCGGTGTGTCAAGCTTCTTTTAAGTTTTTGGACTATAAAAGAGATATTTTGTTTTTCTTTTATTAGCAGCAGTTTTAGGGAAAGAAGATGTTAGATGTGATTTGATTTAAGAATAATACCGTGTTTCTCCTAAAATAAGACACCGTCTTATATTTTTTTTTGCTCAACAAAACACAGTATGGCTTATTTTCAGGGGATGTCTTATTTTAACCGCGTCGCATCGGTACGCTGCAAAGCCACGCCTCTCCAGGCTGTTTTAATGGGAGGTACCACGTCACTATGGCTTATTTTCGGGGTATGGCTTATTTTTGGGGAACGGCTTATATTTCGCAAATGCATAGAAATCCTGCTATGGCTTATTTTATGGCCATGTCTTATTTTAGGAGAAACAGGGTATGTTAAGATATGAAGAATAATATGTTAAGATATGTTTAACAATATGTTTAGAGAGGAAGAATAATATGTTAAGACACGTAGTTTTGTTATTAGCTATATGAAGTTACAATATGATTTGATTTTATTCAAGATAAGAAGTGAAATATTATTGTAAACTAAAAAACAAGATTTTAAGGAGAATTTTTAGTTTTGAATTTTTAAATGAATTTAATTTCAGAGATATGAAGTTATTAAAGTAAAATTTGGAATAGGAGCCGAAGGAGAGAAAGCAGGGGAAGTCAATAATGATGATTCGAACAAGAATTTTTTTTTTTTGGAACAAGACGGAAATCGTTGGTGTATTTGTATGTATGTATAGTGGTGGGTAAGTGTTGGGGTTAATGTTGGTGAAGGTGTTGGAGTGTTGCTTGTTATGAAAAAACCAATAAATTCTTATAAAAAAAAGAAAGAAAAGGAAATGCGAGAAAGCAAAATGGCTGCCCAATGAGGCCTTACAAATAGCGGGGGAGAGAAGGCAAGCAAAATGCAAGGGAGATCATGAAAGATACAGGAAACTGAATGCAGATTTCCAAAAAATAGCAATGAGAGACAAGAGGGCCTTCTTAAATGAGCAATGCAAAGAAATAGAGGAAAACAACAGAATGGGAAAAACCAGGGATCTATTCAAGAAAATTGGAAATATGAAAGGAACATTTCGTCCAAAGATTACCATAATAAAGGACAAAAGTGGGAAGGACCTAACAGAAGCAGAAGACATCAAGAAGAGGTGGCAAGAATACACAGAAGAATTATACCAGAAAGATATGGAGGTCTCGTATACCCCAGGTAGTGTGGTTGCTGACCTTGAGCCAGACATCCTGGAGAGTGAAGTCAAAAGGAGCACTACAAGCTAGCTAAGGCTTAGTTTGCCATTCTATTTTATTGTATTTTATTGTTACTGTGGGGTTTTAGTAGCTGTTGTTCCCACTTGCACAAACTGTTTTCTATGTGTTTTTTTATTTGTATGGGCCTATGGCCGTAAATAAAATTCTATTCTATTCTATTCAAAAGGGCCTTAGAAAGCACTACTAATAACAAGGCCAGTGGAAGTGAGGATATTCCAGCTGAATTATTTAAAATTTTAAAGGATGATGCTGTTAAGGTGCTACACTGAATATGCCAGCAAGTTTGGAAAATGCAGCAGTGGCCAGAGGACTGGAGAAGATCAGTCTACATCCCAATCCCAAAGAAGGGCAGTGCCAAAGAATGCTCCAACTACCGCACAATTGCGCTCATTTCACATGCTAGCACGGTTATGCTTAAAATTCTACAAGGCAGGCTTAAGCAGTATGTGGACCGAGAACTCCCAGAAGTGCAAGCTGGATTTCGAAGGGGCAGAGGAACCAGAGACCAAATTGCGAACATGCGCTGGATTATGGAGAAAGCTAGAGAGTTCCAGAAAAAAACATCTACTTCTGCTTCATTGACTACACAAAAGCATTTGACTGTGTTGACCACAGCAAACTATGGCAAGTTCTTAAAGAAATGGGAGTGCCAGATCACCTCATTTGTCTCCTGAGAAATCTCTACGTGGGACAAGAAGCTACAATTAGAACTAGATATGGAACAACTGATTGGTTCAAAATTGGGAAAGGAGTACGACAAGGCTGTATATTGTCTCCCTGCTTATTTAACTTATATGCAGATTTCATCATGCGAAAGGCTGGACTGGATGAATCCCAAGCCGGAATTAAGATTGTGGGAAGAAATATCAACAACCTCAGATATGCTGATGACACAACCTTGATGGCAGAAAGTGAGGAAGAATTAAAGAACCTTTTAATGAGGGTGAAAGAGGAGAGCGCAAAATATGGTCTGAAGCTCAACATCAAAAAAACTAAGATCATGGCCACTGGTCCCATCACCTCCTGGCAAATAGAAGGGGAAGAAATGGAGGCAGTGAGAGATTTTACTTTCTTGGGCTCCATGATCACTGCAGATGGTGACAGCAGTCACGAAATTAGAAGACGCCTGTTTCTTGGGAGGAAAGCAATGACAAACCTAGACAGCATCTTAAAAAGTAGAGACATCACCTTGCCAACAAAGGTCCGTATAGTTAAAGCTATTGTTTCCCCAGTAGTAATGTATGGAAGTGAGAGCTGGACCATCAAGAAGGCTGATCGCCAAAGAATTGATGCTTTTGAATTATGGTGCTGGAGGAGACTCTTGAGAGTCCCATGGACTGGAAAAATATAAAACCTATCCATTCTTAAGGAAATCAGGCCTGAGTGCTCACTGGAAGGGCAGATCCTGAAGTTGAGGCTCCGGTACTTTGGCCACATCATGAGAAGAGAAGACTCCCCGGAAAAGACCCTGATGTTGGGAAAGCTGGAGGGCACAAGGAGAAGGGGACGACACAGCATGAGATGGTTGGACAGTGTTCTCGAAGTGACTGGCATGAATTTGGCCAAACTGCGGGAGGCAGTGGAGGATAGGGGTGCCTGGCGTGCTCTGGTCCATGGGGTCACGAAGAGTGGGACACGACTGAACGACTGAACAAGAACAGTATATTTCATTGTAGTGTTAAATTGTTTATGTTATGATTTTCTTTTGTTCTTGTGTGCTTGTTTTGTTATATATGATAAAATGAATAAAAATTATTTTTTAAAAAAGAGAGAATGAGGGTGGCACGTCACACTGAGACTATGGCTTTCCATGTGACGACTTTGGCAGGACCCCCAATCATCTTGGGGATGAGTTGGCTGGCCCTCCATGACCCAGTCGTTTCTTGGCACCAGCGGTCGCTCACTTTCGGTTTGGCACACTGTGTGGAGAACTGCTTGGGGGACGCCTCGGTGGGCAGGCTGGATGAAACAGGGGGAATTCCTCCGCAATACGCTGACCACAGGGAAGTGTTTAGCGAGCGGGAAGTAGATAGCTGCCCCCGCATAGACCGTATGACTGTCAGATAAATCTGGTCCCAGGGGCCAAGCTGCCAGCAGGGAAGCTGTACTCCATGTTGGATCAAGAAGTGGATGCTCTGAAGGAGTTTATTGACAAAAATCTTCAGAGGGGTTTCATAAGGGAATCAAGGGCTGTTGGTGGGAGCCCGGTCTTCTTTGTGGACAAGAAACAGTCCCAACAGCACCGCCTTGTGGTGATTAGATTCCTGAATTCCCTTACTGAACCATAATGTTCCCCATGCCTCGCATCGACAACCTGTTGACGAGGGTGCGTAAAAGCAAGATTTTCACCAAACTGGACCTGAGGGGGGCATACAACTTGATTTGGGTCCGCGAGGGGGGTGAGTGGAAAACAACCATGTTCACGCCCCTGGGGGCCTAAAAGTACCTCGTTATGCCTTTTGGATTACAAGCCGGGAGCCTGTGTTTCCAGGCGTTTATGCACCATGTGGAGTTTCAGGGAGATTTTTGCACCCACGGATGAAGAGGAGGAGTTTCGGGGTTTCCATTCCTCGGGAGAAGGGGGAAATGGTTGGGAGGCGGTTTTTGACTCCACCGATGAGGACGAAGAATCTTTCGTAGGTTTCCCACAGTCACCCCGGCAGCACAAGGGGGCCAGGGGAGGAGGGGGACTTTGGAGAGGGGGTGGATGTCAGGGAACCATCAGAGCCCAGCGGGGTGGTGGAAGGGTTCTGCGAGGCTGCAGGTCCTCAACATCACCGGATCAGCAGGGAGACTTCCCGCGGGAGCAGCAGGGAGCAAGATAGCTCTGTGGGGAAGGGGCTGTGGGATGCTCCAGGTTCCCAACACCGACCAAGCGGTTCAGTGAGCGACAGGGAGGAAGAGAGCTCCATGGGGAAGGGGCTGTGGGAGGCTCCAGGTTCCCAACACCGACCAAGCGGCTCAGTGGAGAACGGGGCAACGGCAGTTCCGTCGCCCCAACTGCGTAGAGGGGTGAAACGCAGGGATGAGAGGAGGAGACTTGGGGTGCCCAAGTTCTTTTGTTGGGGGCGCTCTTGAAAAGCACCACTTCCAGAATCTGAGAGTGACTAAGATGGTCACAGACTTTTGAACGGCTCCTCCTCTTGCGCCGGAGTTCCAGCGTCACCCACAGACACACACAAATGTGAGTTCTCCCTCTCTCTTCCTTCCTTCCTTCCCCCCCTCTTCCAAATTTAATAAAATATTGGGAGGGCAGGTTGTTTATTAAATACCAGTTTAGTACAACATTTGATTCAGAATATTTTTCTTCTTTTCCTCCTCTAAAAACTAAGTGCGTCTTATGTTCTGGTGCTTCTTATGGAGTGAAAAATATGGTACTTAACTTGTTACATTCTCCCCACAACAGCAGTTTTGCAAAACTACACCCGAAAGCACAACTTTTGGGTGCTAAATCCCACTCCTACTGCCAGTTGCTTATACAAATCAGCTGTGAAATCCCCCCATCAGATGGTTTCCTCTGGAGAGGCAGCTCTTCAGAGAGTCACACAGGCCACTGTCGCAAAGAGGACAGGCGTCTCCAACAGCTCCGCCCCACAACTTACCTCCACGCTGTGTTCCTCAGAAGAATCATCATAGTCATTGGTAGGCTCCTGGCTGTTGAAATCTCTCATATAGGATCTATAATCCATATCTCTGTAGTCATGGTCTCTCTGGTTTCGGCCTTCTAACCTCTCATCCAGGGTCTGCTCAACAGCCCCATACCGACCAGTCCGATCTCCACGACCACCTCTAGATCGTATAAAATAAAGGAAATCTGCTATACCTATCAGTGCTGATTACCCATAAAAGTAATCCCCACTTTGTAATATGTTCATAGGAAACGAATAAAAACAATGGATTCCCCCACCCTACCTGCATTCAGAGTAACTTGAGCTGAAGTCATCTAGTGAATAGCACTCTGGCTACAATCTAAAGCACTGTCATGGGCTGATAAGTATAGATGCTAGTGCAACATGCAATATCTGATAGTTGGGAGCACTAGACATGTGAAGGCCCGGAAAAAAACCGGAAAAATTCGGGGGGAAATCGTTTTTTCCTGAAGCCTTTTTGGGTTTTTCCCAAAAAAATTGAAAAAATAAAAAATAGATTATGGAATATTTTATTTTAACATGATGAATAAAATATTTTAAGATAAGGGGTTCAAATATTTTATAAATCACTGCTAAAAAATATGTACGGTATCAGATTATTCTAATTTCTGTGGGGACAAGCAAGTCCTAGGTTACAAAGTGAACTCTCCAAAGCAAGAACAGATACATTTCTTCCTTTAGGAGGTGCTGTTGTCACCAGAAAAGAAAAAGGTCTCAGTTTTGTTTTTGCATATGTGTGGTATGCATTGGTTCTGTTCCTCTTCACTAGGCCTCAAAGCACTGGAAGAAAATATAGAGTAACAAAAAAGGCCTGAAAGTATATACCGTATTTTTCGCTGCATAGGGCGCACCGGACCATAGGGGGCACCTCATTTTTAGAGGAGGAAACAAGAAAAAAAAAGTCTGCTTTATCTCCTCTAAAAGCCCTGGTTTTTTTGAGGATCAGCTAAAAGTTTTGCAGCTTTTTGCAAAGGGAAAAGCCCTTTTTTTGAGGATCAGCTAAAAGTTTTGCAGCTTTTTTGCAAAGGGAAAAGCCCTGTTTTTTTGAGGATCAACTAAAAGATTTGCAGCTTTTTTGCAAAGGGGGAAAAGCAAAAGCAAAGAGGAAAAGCCCCGTTTTTATGGAGTTCAACTCACATTTCTGCAGCTTCTAAAGGAAAGGGAGCCTTTTCTACAGTTTCCAGACAGATAATCTAATCAGCCAGTCACATGTCGCTGGGGAAACAAACAACCTCCCTCTGCAGCACATTCAACAATGGAGGCCTGGGCTAGAGGGCGGGGCTGAAAGGGAGCCGGGGACTTATCTCTCTCCCGATCTCTTGCTGATCTTAGTGTGTCTTATGGAGCGAAAAATACGGTACTTAATTACAGCTCAGAAAATGATTCTGATTAAATTTCATGCCCATTCATCAAAACTTAGTCCCACTTCCTTCTTCAGTTCTTTTTATGAGAATGTTTTTTTAAATACTGTGGAGAGGAAATATGAATAATTGTTACTTCTGGATTTTTAAAAATTATTTTATGGAATCCCCCCCCCCCTTCCACATAAACTAGTAAACAGTTCAGGAGATTGTTGCTCCATTTGTTACAAATACAAATAAATATTATTTTAAAAGTAAATTATGTTTGTAATAATAAAATACACTATATTTTTAATATGCTAGTTGTGATAATTTTATGCCCATTAAAATTGTCCATAGTTATATTTTATGTTTCTAAAGTAACAGAATGACTTTCAATCTGGAAAGGGGAAAAAAAGTGCTAATGTAGCATTTTTTTCAATTTTTCCATAAATTTTTGTTTCCCCCCGAAAAAAACCAGAAAGAAACCGGGGTTTTTTCCGAGCTTCAAAAATTCAGGAAATTTTACATCACTAGGGAGCACCAGTGACTCCTTGCTGTATCTGAACAGTTGATTACAGTTATCAATATGGGGAAGAGTATCCATAATCAAAATGAACGTCTTACCAAAAATCCTATATTTGTTTCAAACGAAACCAATTATAAATAGGGAAAACTGTTTTGAAGATTGGATGAAAGATATAATGAGATTTGTATGGCAAGGAAAACAACCGCGTATAAAATATAAATTATTAACGGAAAGGAAAGAGAGGATTAGCATTACCAAATTTAAAATTATATTATGAAGGGGAATGTTTAATTTGGTTAAGAGATTGGATTAAATTGGAAAAAACAAGCATATTAGATCTTGAAAGCTTTAATAATAGATACGGATGGCATGCGTATCTGAATTATGAAAAAGTTAAAAGTACATAAAGAGTTTACAAGTCATATATTAAGAGGAGCATTATATAAAGTTTGGAACAAATATAGACTATATATAGAACCGCAAACACCTTGGTGGATATCACCGACTGAAGCATTTAGTATCAAAAAATTAAATATGAAGACAACTGTTAGAAGAGCAACAAAGAAAGTTTAGACTGAAAACCTGTGAAGAAATAAAAGACTACCTCGTGGATAGATGGCAATATATACAGCTTAAGAGTATATTCAACGCAGATCAAAAGAAAGGTTTTTTAAAGGATTCAAAATTTAATAAGGTAGTGATACAGACTAACAAGAAATTATTATCTAATACCGTATTTTCGCTCCCTAAGATGCACATGAACCTTGGTAAGCTGGAGGTGGTAAAAAATGAGATGGCAAGAATAAACATTGACATCCTAGGCATCAGTGAACTAAAATGGACAGGAATGGGCGAATTCAGTTCGGATGACTATCATATCTACTACTGTGGGCAGGAATCCCGTAAAAGAAATGGAGTGGCCCTCATAGTCAACAAAAGAGTGGCGAAAGCTGTACTGGGATGCAACTTCAAAAATGATAGAATGATCTCGATACGAATCCAAGGCAGTCCTTTTAACATCACAGTAATCCAAGTTTATGCACCAACTACCAGTGCTGAAGAAACCGAAATTGATCAATTCTATGAAGACTTACAACACCTTATAGAAATGACACCAAAGAAGGATGTTCTTCTCATTATAGGGGATTGGAATGCTAAAGTAGGAAGTCAAGAGATAAAAGGAACAACTGGCAAGTTTGGCCTTGGAGATCAAAATGAAGCAGGGCAAAGGCTAATAGAGTTCTGTCAAGAGAACAAGCTGGTCATCACAAACACTCTTTTCCAACAACACAAGAGACGACTCTACACATGGACATCACCAGATGGGCAACATCGAAATCAGATTGATTATATTCTCTGCAGCCAAAGATGGAGAAGCTCTATACACTCAGCAAAAACAAGACCTGGAGCTGACTGTGGCTCAGATCATCAGCTTCTTATAGCAAAATTCCAGCTTAAACTGAAGAAAGTAGGAAAAACCACTGGGCCAGTAAGATTCAATCTAAATCAAATTCCTTATGAATACACAGTTGAAGTGAAGAACAGGTTCAAGGATTTAGATTTGGTGGATAGAGTACCTGAAGAACTGTGGATGGAGGCTCGTAACATTATACAGGAGACAGCAACGAAAACCATCCCAATGAAAAAGAAATGCAAGAAAGCAAAGTGGCTGACCAATGAGGCCTTACAAATAGCGGGGGAGAGAAGACAAGCAAAATGCGAAGGAGATCGTGAAAGATACAGGAAATTGAATGCAGATTTCCAAAGAATAGCAAGGAGAGACAAGAGGGCCTTTCTAAACGAGCAATGCAAAGAAATAGAGGAAAATAACAGAATGGGAAAAACCAGAGATTTATTCAAGAAAATTGGAGATATGAAAGGAACATTTCGTACAAAGATTACCACAATTAAGGACAAAAGTGGAAAGGACCTAACAGAAGCAGAAGACATCAAGAAGAGGTGGCAAGAATACACAGAGGAATTATACCAGAAAGATATGGAGGTCTCATACACCCCAGGAAATGTGGTTGCTGACCTTGAGCCAGACATCCTGGAGAGTGAAGTCAAATGGGCCTTAGAAAGCCTTGCTAACAACAAGGCCAGTGGAAGTGATGATATTCCAGCTGAACTATTTAAAATTTTAAAAGAGGATGCTGTTAAGGTGCTGCACTCAATATGCCAGCAAGTTTGGAAAACTCAGCAGTGGCCAGAGGATTGGAGAAGATCAGTCTACATCCCAATCCCAAAGAAGGGCAGTGCCAAAGAATGCTCCAACTACCGCACAATTGCACTCATTTCACACGCCAGCAAGGTTATGCTTAAAATTCTACAAGGCAGGCTTAAGCAGTATGTGGACCGAGAACTCCCAGAAGTGCAAGCTGGATTTCGAAGGGGCAGAGGAACCAGAGACCAAATTGCAAACATGCGCTGGATTATGGAGAAAGCCAGAGAGTTCCAGAAAAACATCTACTTCTGCTTCATTGATTATGCAAAAGCATTTGACTGTGTCGACCACAGCAAACTATGGCAAGTTCTTAAAGAAATGGGAGTGCCGGATCACCTCATTTGCCTCCTGAGAAATCTCTATGTGGGACAAGAAGCTACAGTTAGAACTGGATATGGAACAACTGATTGGTTCAAAATTGGGAAAGGAGTACGACAAGGCTGTATATTGTCTCCCTGCTTATTTAACTTATATGCAGAATACATCATGCGAAAGGCTGGACTGGATGAATCCCCAACCGGAATTAAGATTGCCGGAAAAAATATCAACAACCTCAGATATGCTGATGATACTACCTTGATGGCAGAAAGTGAGGAAGAATTGAAGAACCTTTTAATGAGGGTGAAAGAAGAGAGCGCAAAATATGGTCTGAAGCTCAACATCAAAAAAACTAAGATCATGGCCACTGGTCCCATCACCTCCTGGCAAATAGAAGGGGAAGAAATGGAGGCAGTGAGAGATTTCACTTTCTTGGGTTCCATGATCACTGCAGATGGTGACAGCAGTCACGAAATCAGAAGACGCCTGCTTCTTGGGAGAAAAGCAATGACAAACCTAGACAGCATCTTAAAAAGCAAAGACATCACCTTGCCGACAAAAGTCCGTATAGTTAAAGCTATGGTTTTCCCAGTAGTAATGTACGGAAGTGAGAGCTGGACCATAAAGAAGGCTGATCGCCGTAGAATTGATGCTTTTGAATTATGGTGCTGGAGGAGACTCTTGAGAGTCCCGTGGACTGCAAGAAGATCAAACCTATCCATTCTCAAAGAAATCAGCCCTGAGTACTCACTAGAAGGACAGATCCTGAAGTTGAGGCTCCAGTACTTTGGCCACCTCATGAGAAGAGAAGACTCCCTAGAAAAGACCCTGATGTTGGGAAAGATGGAGGGCACAAGGAGAAGGGGACGACAGAGGATGAGATGGTTGGACAGTGTTCTTGAAGCTACTAACATGAGTTTGGCCAAACTGCGAGAGGCAGTGAAGGATAGGCGTGCCTGGCGTACTCTGGTCCATGGGGTCACGAAGAGTCGGACACGACTGAACGACTGAACAACAACAACAACAACAAGATGCACTTTTTCCCTCCTAAAAAGGGGAAATGTCTGCGCGTCTTATGGAGCGAAGGCAAGCGGAGCCAGAGACGCTGAGCGCACAGTGTGTCAGCAGCTTTGGCTCCGCTTGCTTTACAGAGGAGGGGCGGACTCGCGTCTGTCCCTTCTCCCGGCTCGCTGTGTAAAGCAAGCAGAGCCAGACCTACTGACACGCTGTGCAAAGCAAGAGCCACGCGCAGCGTGTCAGCGGCTCGGGCTCCACTTGCTTTACAGAGTCCAGAATTAGTGCCGAACTCATCCCACTGTTTACATGCTTAGTGGCAAAAGGTGGGGAACTGGTCATTGGGCTAATATGGTTACTTTTTGAGACATTCCACCAGACAAAAGCCAGAAATAGTTAGAGAAATATTTTACCTCCTCTCATACTCCATTGCTACCCGTGAAGTGCAAATGCTTCAGGAATCTCCCAATGCCAGGCTCTTCAGTGGGTGACTATCATTCCAGCATATCATGAAAAGTGGGGTGGTTAGTTATCCCTGCAGAGAAAATACATGAAATAAATCAGCAGCATTTTCACACAGAGATTTCCACCCTAGCTTGGCACCAGCAATAATAGTAAGAGGAAGATGTATCTTTTTAAAACTAAACACCAGCATGTTATAAATATATACATAAGCATGCATATATCCCATTTTATCAGGTTATTTCTCAGATCTGTCATTTCTATAGTGCACTCACACAACTTCAGAGCTATCCAAAGAATGAACTTTGCTAATGCCCATATCAATATAAATACAGAACCAATTTGGTCACTTGGTTCTGGATTAAGGCATGCTCAGGCCTAAACTCAGGCCTAGGTCAACAAGCTACAGTTCCCCCCTTGTAAAGTGGCATGGCTTACCCCACAGAATGTTGACAGATTACCATATGACATTTCTCCTGAACCTTAAAGGAGAACCATGACATACCTCAGACTCCATCTTACTAGGAGGCAAAATTATCTAAACGAGTTTTTTTTATATTTTAATCAGGTAAGCCTAGGTTCCAAGTCTCTATAGATGTATTCCTAGATTTGAAATCAACAGCTGTATTGTGCCCATCAGAGATACCGTATTTTTCCATGTACAGTGAGGGGGGAAAGTATTTGGTCCCCTGCTAAATTTGCCCGTTTGCCCTCTGACGAAGAAATGACCAGTCCATAATTTCAATGGTAGGTTTATTGTAGCTATGAGAGACAGAATTACAATAGGAAAACCTCCAGAAACCCAGAAGACAAAAGTCAGAGATTGATGTGCATTATAATGAGTGAAATAAGTATTTGATCCCTTTACAAAAGATGACTTAGTACTTGGTGGCAAAACCAGGCTTGCACACATCTCAGGAGGTATTTTGTCCCACTCCTCTTTGCAGATCGTCTCCAACTCAGTAAGATTTCAAGGCTGATGTGAAGCTACTCGAACCTTCAGCTCCCTCCACAGATTTTCAAAGGGATTAAGACAAGCTAGGCCACTCCAGGACCTTAATGTGCTTCTTCCTGAACTACTCCTTTGTTGCCTTGGCCAAGTGTTTTGGGTCATTGTCATGCTGGAATACCCACCCTCGACCCATTTTCAATGCCCTGGCTGAGGGAAGGATTCGACGATACATGGTCCCGTCCATCGTCCCTTCGATGTGAAGGTGTCCTGTCCCCTTAGCAGAAAACACCCCCAAACCATAGTATGTCCCCCTCCATGTTTGATAGTGGGGATGGTGTTTTTTTTTTAATTTCTGAAAGTTTTATTAATTTTTCAGAGTTACAAAAAAAAGAAATAGACAAGACACAGCTTAAAAACAAACATATCCATCAAATGAATCCATCCAAAACATATACAAATGAGATTCTAGTTCGAAGGAATCTTTATAAACCCCATTACCCCTCCCTCTCCCCTCCCTCTTGCTTCTCAACCTTCTTTGTTGCATCATATGTCCCTTTGTTTATCTTCATACCTGTATACAGTGATGCCTCGCTAGACGAAAATAATTCGTTCTGCGAGTGTCTTCGTAGAGCGTTTTCGTCTTGCGAAGCACCAATGCAAACCGCTAGTTTTCGCTTAAAAAAAAAATCGTCTTGCGAGGCAGCCCCATTGACTTTTTCATCTTGCGGGGCAACCTTCCGCTAGCGAATGCCGTTCGTCTAGCGAGTTTTTCGTCTAGCGGGGCACCACTGTATATGATTTCCCAGCTTCTTTCCTTCCCAATTGTTTGAGCCTTTACAGATCTGCAAGAAGATCAGCCTTTTCTACATGGTGTTTAATATATTCTTTAAACAATTTCCAATTTTTCCCCTTTATTCCCATTTATTCCCATTTATACCATTTATTGCTTCGTATTTTGATGCCAAATTATAATATCTTATCATTTTTAATTGCCATTTTTCTTTATTAGGTATTCTTTTGGATTTCCAATTAACTGCTATAAGGAGTCTGGCTGCTGCGGTCGCGTACATTAATATAAACCTGTCATTAACTTGGATATCATTATCTATCATCCCTAATAGGAATGTTTCAGGGCTTTTTTTAAAGGAGTACCTTAATATTTTTTTAAATTCTTTATAGAACATCTCCAAAAAACCTTTGATATCGCTACACTGCCACCACATATGTATATATGTACCTGTTTCTTTCCGGCATCTCCAGCATTGGTTATTTGTTCCTTTATACAATATTTTTCGCTCCATAAGACGCACTTTTTTCCTCCTAAAAAGTAAGGGGAAATATCTGTGCGTCTTATGGAACGAATGGTGGTCCCTGGAGCTGAATTGCCCAGGGGCCAAAAGAGTCTCATGCTTTTTATTTTACAAAGAGAAAAGGGGGTGTTGAAAGGACCCCGCTCAGCAGCTGATCAGCAAGAGATCGGGAGAGAGATAAGAGTCCCGGCTCCCTTTCAGCCCCGCCCTCTTGCCTCGCCCTCCATTGTTGAATGTGCTGCAGAGGGAGGTTGTTTGTTTCCCCAATGACATGTGACTGGCTGATTAGAAAAGGCTCCCTTTCCTTTAGAAGCTGCAGAAATGTGAGTTGAACCCCATAAAAATGGGGCTTTTCCTCTTTGCTTTGCCCCCTTTGCAAAAGGAGCTTTGCTTTTCCCCCTTTGCAAAAAAATGCTGCAAAACTTAGCTGATCCTCAAAAAACCAGGGCTTTTCCCTTTGCAAAAAAGCTGCAAAAACACATGACTTGGGAAGACAGGCGAACTAATGCCAGTATACTGGAAGAAGTAAAGATCACCAGTGTCAAAGCAATGATTCTTCAACATCAACTTCGTTGGACTGGTCATGTTGTTCGGATGCCTGATTATTGTCTTCCAAAGGAACCACCGTATTTTTCGCGCCATAGGACGCACTGGACCATAGGGCGCACCTCATTTTTAGAGGAGGAAACAAGGGAAAAAATATTTTTCTGGTTTTCCTCCTCTAAAAGCCCTGTATTTTTGAGGATCAGCAAAAAGTTTTGCAGCCTTTTTGCAAAGGGAAAAGCCCTGGGTTTTTTGAGGATCAGCTAAAGGTTTTACAGCTTTTTTGCAAAGGGAAAAGCCCCTTTTTTTGAGGATCAGCTAAAAGTTTTGCAGCTTTTTTTGCAAAGGGTAAAGCCCTGGTATTTTTTGTGTTTTTTTTGAGGATCGGCTAAAAGTTTTGCAGCTTTTTTTGCAAAGGGCAAAGCCCTGGTATTTTTTGTGTTTTTTTTGAGGATCGGCTAAAAGTTTTGCAGCTTTTTTTGCAAAGGGGGAAACGCAAAGCTCCTTTTGCAAAGGTGGCAAAGCTCCTTTTGCAAAGGGGGCAAAGCAAAGAGGAAAAGCCCCATTTTTATGGGGTTCAACTCACATTTCTGAAAAATCTTAAGGAAAGGGAGCAGTTTCTACTGTTTCCAGACAGATAATCTAATCAGCCAGTCACATGTCCTGGGGAAACAAACAACCTCCCTCTGCAGCACATTCAACAAAGGAGGCTGAAAGGGAGCCGGGACTCTTATCTCTCTCCCGATCTCTTGCTGATCAGCTGCTGAGCGGGGTCCTTTCAACACCCCCTTTTCTCTTTATAAAATAAAAAGCACAATCTACCTTTGGCCCCTGGGCAATTTAGCTCCAGGGACCACCATTCACTCCATAAGACGCACAGGTATTTCCCCTTACATTTCAGGAGGGAAAAAGTGCGTCTTATGGAGCAAAAAATACGGTACTCTATTCAGAACTTAAAAATGGAAAGCGTAATGCCGGTGGTAAAAAAAAAAAGGTTCAAAGACTCTCTCAAGGCAAATCTTAAAAAATGTAGTATAAACACTGACAACTGGGAAACACTGGTCTGCAAGAGCTCAAATTGGAGAACAGCCTTTACCAAAGGTGTCTTGGGTTTTGAAGACACTCAAAATCAGGTTGAAAGGGAGAAACATCCTAAGAGAAAGGCACGCTTCGCAAATCCACACTGTGAGCAACTCCTGCCCAGAAACTTATGTCCCCGCTGTGGAAGGACGTGTGGATCCAGAATTGGCCTCCACAGCCACTTATGGACTCACTGTTAAAACCGTGTTTATGGAAGACAAACTTACTCGGCTACAAGTGATTGCCAAAGAAGACTATGATGGGGTTTTCTCCATATCAGAGTGTGGTTGAGTTTTTGATGCTATTCAATACTTCTTTCTTTTTGTAGCAGACGAAGCACATGATGATGTCTCTTGTGGCCGTTGGTTTTCAGCATAGGTTTTAGAGCTCTGTGAGCCCTCTCCAGGTCGTCTACCTGAAGTGTCAGGTTAGGGATCGTGTTTTTTAGCCACCGCACAACGAGGTCTGCTGGGCTTTTCTCCTCCACTTTTTTGGGAAAGTTGCGGAAGCAGATGTTGAAACGTCTAGTGTGATCTTTGAGGTCTGCTTGTTTTTCTCATTTCTGAGCTTTCTGTTTCCAGGTGGCTTTCCAGTTCAGCCAGTTTATTATTCACACGTGTGTTTTCCTCTCGGTACTGCTCTATTATTCTTTCTTGCATTTGGTTCTTGTTCCCTAGAGTGGAAATGGGGCTAGTGAGGGTTTCCACTTTAGAGGTCAGGACACCGATTATTATCTGCAGGGGAGCAACTGTGGTCTTCAGTAGTTCTGCTAAAAAAAACTAGTCAGATTCAGTGCCCAATAATCATCCACTTGGAGACCCAGGTGGCCAGGGCCGTCTCGTCATAGGGGCTGGGTGGTGCGCCACGCTGGGGCGCCCCCACGACCCCGCCGGCATACCGGGCGCCCCTTCCCCAACCCGCCCCCCTAATGACTGGGGTTGGATTATAAAGGAGGACAACCAGCTTCACCCTGTGATGTCAGACATGGCCCCTGCACCTGAAAGTCTTTTGAAAGTTATCCACTGTAGCTGCACCACTGGTTGTTGTGCATTCCGTTGCACGTGCAAAAAAAATAGTTTTCCATGTTCAACAGCTTGTGGTCAGTGCCAGACCATTGGTTGTGAAAATGTGTTGTTGGTTGAACATTGTTCTGATATAGAAGATGATATGGATGACTGATGATATGGATGACTGCTTTCGTTATTTGTAATACATAATAAAAGTTCTGCTTCAAGCGCCTTATTGTGACCTTGTTTCAATGTACCATTGCTTTCACTTTGTTGTTTTTAGCAAACATTTAAATACAGAAATTATGTAGCCTAATAACTACATCAATGACAACTTTGTATTGTTTTCCCTGACGTTTGGTAACAACAATTAAAAAACATATTATACACACAATCAAGTTTAGAAAACTAATCGAAATACAATACAATTGATACAGCAGGTTGGCCATTTTGAAATCACGATTTCACAGTGTTCGTGTCATTTAATTTTGTCTAATTTTTTATATGTTATTCTACACCCAATTCTCATAAAAATGCCATTAATAGTGTTTATGTTGCAATTTTGCCCAGGTCATTTTGTATATTGACCGGACTAGAGTCTGTAACCTGAAGCATCTGTAACCTGAAGTGTCTAACCCGAGGTACCACTTTTCTTGCAATTTCTTAAATCTGACTCCATTTCCAATATCAATGACTGTTTTTCTTTGCAAAACAGCATGAGGTAAAGCATTGGCTGTACCATATTTTCATGCTTTACTCTGGAAGACAGGAACTGGCAAATCCTTGAGACACCATCCATACCAGAATAATCCACTGAGACTTCATGAATGATCTCATACTCTTAATTTTATACCCTCCACCTGAGCGTTATAATTAGCTTTGCTGACAAATTATGACTCTACATACTAGTCCATTATTTCATCTTCTATGGAAGGATGATTTTGCCCACTGGCTAGTAGTCATTGCTTGTGGGATGTTGTGGGAATTTGCTTTGTAAATACCCCAAGCATGGGTTCAGAAAAAAATATATAAATTGCATTTTTATTTTTAAAGCATAAATTTCTGTGGGTTGTGTGTGCAATCAACACATGACAAAACTGAGCAGAAAGTGAGAAACATCCTAGGAATAAACTAATCTGCTTGTGAGGACATCTGCATCTGCAGATGGGGAATGATTACAATACCATGGGACCTACCTATTGAATGAAAATAACTGGGTACTGAACAAAGGTGCAAAAGAAGAACTTACAATACCATGGGACCTACCTATTGAATGAAAATAACTGGGTACTGAACAAAGGTGCAAAAGAAGAACTTACACCCCAGTTAACAGTGGCCCATTAAAGTACGCTTCCAGCAGAGTTAAAGATTAAACACAACAGAAAAACTGACTTGGCTAAAGCAGGCACCAGGAGTAAAGAAAAAAGGCTTTTCTAAACTAGAGTTTAATTTACATAAACCAAGTAAGAACTCCCTGTTAGTTTCCAGCCTTCTTCCAGAGACTGTTAAACTAAACACAAATACTTTTTTTTTTTTAAACAACTCACTCCCAGCCTCCAACACTCCCCAAAGCTAGGAGCACTAAACACTTTGCAACAGAGCCTTATATACACAGAAGCCCATGCTATATACACTGAAGCCCACGCTTCAGCCAATTAAGAACAAAACACTGGCACCTGTATCTTCTATTCCTTAAACAGACAGTACTGACATCAGTATGGATCATATCTCACCAATTTCTTCTCACAACTGCAGTGTCTTAGAGTCTATATATTTAAAACCCTTTTACTCGGCATTTTAATTACTGTTGTACTAAGCATAGACTTTCCTCCACAAACAACTCTGTCCTACAGACTAAGCATCTGCAAAGATCCAGTTACAGGTGGGTAGCCGTGTTGGTCTGCCATAGTCGAAACAAAATAGGAAATTCTTTCCAGTAGCACCTTAGAGACCAACTGAGTTTGTTCTTGGTATGAGCATGCACACGAAAGCTCATACCAAGAACAAACTCAGTTGGTCTCTAAGGTGCTACTGGAAAGAATTTCCTATTTTGTTTCATCTGCAAAGAGCATAACAGCAGGTAGAAGCCAGGCCCCTGTCAGAGCATGGGCTTAAATTCCACACTATGTTACTTAAATTAGCCTTGTGTGATCCATATACATTTTCACCTCATGTTAAATTCCTGGTATCACCTTCCCAATCTAACCAGGTCTGTCCATGCCTATCCCACATTTTCTATTACAAAATTCTAATGGAAAAGTGCCTCAGAGTCCTGGGTTGTGTTCAAACCTGTGCAAGCAGAATACTCTTCAAAACCTTTCATTTTAAGAAGCAACCAGCCTTGCCTAACAGAGGGCTCAAAAAAATATCGGATTTAAGTTGTAGCAAAACAGATTTAACTTATATAACAACCAAAGTAACATAGGCTGCAATTTTATGCACTTACTTGAAAATAAGTTCTACGTATTTACATCAGTAGGACATACTCAAACTACAGGACAGGGCTATAGGAGTTTTCAACCTTGTCGGCTTCCCCCCAGAGCCATTGTATATACAGGTGATACTCAAAAAATTAGAGTATCATGGAAAAGTTCATTTAGGCTTCCAGTTCCGCCGCCGATCGAGAAGGAGCGCGGGCGGTCTCCTCCGGAGAGACCCCGGGCTTTGCAGGGGAAAAAGGGGTTCTGTTAGGGCTCAACAAACCCCGAAACCCAGGACAATAAAGTCCAGGGGACATAGACAATGGCAGTGTCCAGGTGGCTCTTCGGCTCGGACACCAGGCTCGTAAAGAGAGGAGTCTGGAGGGAGCTGACTTAGAGCTGAGGACGCACGGGTCTATCTCACCCCAAAAAGCGCTGCCTCGGGCTCCACGGGAAGGCGGAGAATCTTCCGGAGTTTAAAGTTTTATTTCCGGTATCCTGCTAAAAAGAACACGAAAGGAAGGCAAAAGGAAAGACTAAGTGATCCGGGAGCGGTGAAAGGAACGGCAGAAAGGAAACCCGTCAGAAACTGCGTGAAAAAATGGCGCGGGACGCTGAGCTATGAGAGGAATGAACTGCTGAGCAACTGTAACAAGGTAGAATGTTGCATTGAATTGAAAACGGGTGACATTATGACTAAAATGTTTCACACCTCTAAGAAGCCGAGTTGTAATGTTGTGGATGAAATTGGCTATTTCCAGGACATTTAAGGGCATTTAAAGGCTACTATTTGAACTTGTTGGCTACATTCTGAATTACATAGACTCCGCTAGGACTGTATATTATTATCTGACTTTGTGAGACTGGAGGGTTTAAACGCTGGGTTTAAACGCTGCTCTCAAGTTGCTTAAAAAACCCGACTTATATCTCAGTCATATCTCCATGATACCCTCTCAGAGGTAATTGATAATAAAGGAGAATAAAGAACAACAACGGAAGAGACGGTCCCCCAGATCTTCAGCGTCTTACAGCATCTTCCAGGGAACGGGAGGAGTAAGAGAAGGTGGAGGACTGGCGACAAAGAGAGAAGAAAAGAAGGCAAAAAGTGACAATAGAGGCAAGACTGCCAGCCAAAAGAACTGAGGGGGAGAAGCTGAGGAGAAGCTGGGGGGTATTAAGGGGGCAGTCTTTATAATATCTGTATCAACAATATATACGCGCAGAAGGTATATGTTTGTACAACTATTGGGGTTTAAACTTCAAACAGAACAAGAGACCTCTAGTGGTCATTTGGCAAATAGAATTAGAGATCTCTAGGGATCTAGAAACAGAAAAAGAGACCTCCAGTGGCCAGTCTCAAAATACAGTAATAAAGGAAGGAAAAGATAAGAGATGGCACATAAAGGAACAAAAATAGCAACACCAAGTGAGAGAAGGCCTTCCAAGGCTGACACAGAGGGGGAAGGAGATATGGCAAAAATATTGACAGAATTAAGAGAGATAAGGAGGGAAATGAAAGAAAGTGATACGAATATTAGAGAAAAGCTGACAGAAATTGTAACAGAGTTTGCAGGTCAAATGAAAGAATTGAATACTAAAATACATACAGTTGAAGAGCAGACTAAGAAAGCCCAAAAGGAAGTAAGAGAGAATAAAAAGGAGGGGGAGAAGTTGAAAGGAAAAATGGATGAACTTGAAAAAGTACAGGAGTTGACATTGGATAATTTGGCATTGCTAGAAATGAATCAAAAAGTTCAAAATGTGAAAATTAGGGGTATAATAGAAGAGGAAGGAGAAGATTTGAGAGGAAAAATAAGTAAGGAACTTGTAAATCTGCTGGGTTGGAAATTAGAGGATATGGAAGAGCAGATAATAAATGTTTTCAGAATTAGGGCCAATCCACCTCAAGGTAGAACAAAAAAATATTCAGGAGACTGTTTGGTAACATTGAATTCTGTGGTGGTTAGAAATGAAATTTTGAGGAAAAGCAGGGAGTCAAAATGGACTATCAATGGCAAACAAATAGTAGCCTTTAGAGACATTCCGAAAAGATTATTGCATAAAAGAAATGCTTACAAAGGACTGACAAAGATTTTAGAGGCAAACAAGATAAGGTTTAGATGGGAATACCCACAAGGCATATCATTTTACTACAAAGACAAAAAGTTTAAAATTGACTCAGTTCAAGAAATGGAGAAGTTTGGAAGGAGATATAAAGAGCTAGGAAAGATAGAAGGAGTGGAGGAAGAAGAATCTGGGGATGAAAGAGATATTCAAGAGCAGGAAATTAAGGAGAATGATAATTAAATATCTTCCCTGTGTATAATAAAATTATTTAAATAAACAAACAAAATGAGCATCAAAATAATTTCGTGGAATGTGAACAGCATGAACGACAAAAACAAGAGGAACCGGATTGGACATATTTTGGAAAAGGAAAAAGCTGATATAATATGTTTGCAGGAAACACATGTGATAAAGAGGCATAATAGAGTGTTAAAAAACAAGAAGTTGGGGAACGAGTTCATCTCCTCAGACACACAAAAAAAGAGAGGGGTGGTTATTTATGTAAAAAACAAATATGATGCAAAACAAATTATTTAAAGATAAGGAAGGTAGAATTCTGGGAGTGCAGATTCAAATTGAGGGAGAAAAAATGATTTTAGTGGGAGTCTACGCACCAAACGACAACAAGGGTGAATTCTTTAAAAAAATTAGGAGAAATTCTAAGTGAATATATGGAATACAAAGTTATTCTGATGGGGGACTTTAACGGAGTGACCTCCCTAGAAAAAGATAGATCGGAAAAAATAAGAAAAAGAACACATCAGGGGAAACTACCAATTTCATTTGAATCATTAATAGAGAATAACAGGCTAATAGACATATGGAGATGGAAAAATCCGACAGTAAGAGAATTCTCATTCTATTCTGAGCCTAATAAAAGTTGGAGCAGGATAGATCAAATATGGATAACAAGGGAACTATCCATCAATGTGTCAAAATCTGAAATACTACCAAAAACCTTATCAGACCACAGGGCGATTCTGATGGAGTGGAAAATAAAAGATCATAAAGTGTTTAGATGGAGGATGAATGAAACCCTGTTGGATGATGGTAGAATTACACAGAAAGCAAAAGAGCAATTAAATAATTACTTTGAAGCGAATTTAAATAAAGGTACAGATATAAATACAGTATGGGACGCTGGGAAGGCGGTAATGAGGGGGTTCCTAATCCAACAGAGCTCAATAAGAAAAAGAGAGAGAGAAAGGCTTAAAGAAAATATAATGGGAAAAATAAAAGAAGTAGAAAAACCTGAAGACCAAGAAATAAAACAGAAGTACAAGCTCCTGCAAATACAAATAGAAGGGATCATAAGCCAAAAAGTTGAGTGGAAAATCAATTTACTGAAGCTAACAAATTTTGAATTCGCTAATAAAACAGGAAAATGGCTCGCGTGGCAGTTGAAGAAGCGAAAGAATGTAAATGTAACAAACAAAATCATACAGAAAGAAAAGACACTAGATAATCAGGAAAAAATAAAGAACGCATTCCTAGAATTCTATAGAGACCTATATAAAGCACCAAAAGAGAATAAGAAGATTGAAAACTACCTCAAAGAACATAAATTGAAAGCTGTTGCACAAGATCAAAAAGAGATGTTAGAAAAGCAGATAACAGAGGAGGAAATTGTAAATGCAATTAAAAAGGGGGAAAACGGGAAAGCTCCAGGTCCAGATGGGCTACCCATAAAATACTATAAAATTTTACACCAACAATTGATGACTCCATTTAAATAAGTAGTTAACAATATAATGAAGACAGGCCAAATTCCCAAAACTTGGGAAGAGGCACATATTACATTGATTCATAAACAAGGATCAGATCCAACAGATGTAAAAAATTATAGGCCAATATCGTTATTGAACAACGATTATAAAATTTTCACAAGTATATTGGCACACAGACTTAAACTGGTACTAACTTCACAAATACATCCTGATCAGAAAGGTTTTTTACCAGGACGACAATTAAGAGAGAACATGCGAAACATCTTGAATATAATAGAATACCTGGATATTAAAATAAATAAGCAAGCAGCCCTAATTTTCATCAATGCTGAAAAAGCGTTTGATAACGTTTCATGGCATTTTATGAGGAAAAATCTTGAAATGATGGGAATTGGGGAAAATTTCATGAAATGTGTGGAGGCAATTTACAAAGATCAAAAGGCAAAAATTATTGTAAATAATGAACTCACACAGAGTCTAAGAATATCAAAAGGAACAAGACAGGGCTGCCCACTGTCACCCCTGTTATTTATAATAACATTAGAAGTATTACTGCAAGAGATAAGAAGAACAGCAAATATCACAGGGGTCAAACAGGGGCTTAGAGAACATAAGGTAAAGGCTTTTGCGGATGACGTAGTCTTAACATTGCAAGATCCGCATAAATCAATAACAGAAGCAATAAAGGTGATTGAGCAATTTGGAGAATTGGCAGGTTTAAAATTAAATAGGAGCAAGACCAAAATGATGGTAAAAAACCTAAGTACAGATCAGAAGGTGCAGCTTGAACAGGATACAGGGATAGAAATAATAAACAGAGTTAAATACCTGGGTATTTGGCTTACACCTAAAAATTCCAATTTATACAAACATAACTATATACCAACGTGGAAAGAGGTTAAACAAAGCCTGGATGTATGGGATAAATTAAAGTTGTCTTGGTGGGGGAGAATGGCCACAATAAAAATGATGGTGCTACCCATCATTTTCTTTTCTTTTCCAGACGATCCCAATTGTGATGGGACAAAGCCAATTTAAAGAATGGCAGAGGACAATATCTATATGGCAAGGAAAGAAGCCTAGAATTAAATTTAAGATCTTAACAGATAAGAAAGAAAGAGGAGGCTTTGGTGTACCTGACCTCATGATCTATTATGAGTCGGCCTGCCTAGTGTGGTTAAGAGAGTGGTTTAAAGTTGAAAATGCAGAACTTTTGGATTTGGAGGGATATTCAAACAGATACGGCTGGCATGCGTACTTGTGGTACGATAAGGTTAAGGTACACAGGGCCTTCCTAAATCATGCAATAAGGAAACCACTATATTTAGTATGGGCTAAATATAAAGATTGGTTTGAAAGAAGAACTCCTGGCTGGATATCCCCTCAAGAAGCACTCTCTGTCAAAAAATCAAATTCGGAAGAACAGTGGCTCTCCTATAGAGACATTCTAGTAGAAAAAAAATAACGAATTGGTGATAAAACCTTATGAAGAGATTAAAGATAGAATACAAGGGTGGTTGGAATACCGCCAGATCTATAGCCTGTTTCTGAAAGATAAAAAAGAGAAAGGTTTCGAACAAACAAAGTCAATACTGGAGAAAACAGTTATAGGTGATAATACTAAAAATTTATCTAAAATATATGATTTTCTACTAGAATGGAGTACTAAGGATGAGGAAATTAAGAGCTCTATGATTAAGTGGGCAATGGACTTTAGGTTATAATATTGACTATGTAAAGTGGCATAAACTATGGAATGTGACAACTAAATTTACTGCTTGTGTTCAGCTTAAAGAAAATATATACAAGATGATGTACAGGTGGTACCTCACACCAACGAAATTGTTTAAAATGTATAAATCAGGTGACAAAAAGTGTTGGAAGTGTGGAGTCAAAGAAGGAAATTTTATACACATGTGGTGGCACTGTGATAAAATAAAACAATATTGGGAAAATGTATATAATGAACTAAAAAAGATCTATAGATATAACTTTAAAAAAATATCTGAAGCATTCCTATTAGGAATGGTAGGGGAAGATATTGAGAAAAACGATGTGAGGATATTTCTTTATGCGACGACAGGAGCAAGAATTTTGCTGGCTCAAGTTTGGAGACAGCAATGGACTCCTACTGTAGAGGAATGGCGTCAAAAGATGGTTGAATATATGGAAATAGCAAAATTAACATCAAAGATTTGGCAACAAGGAGGTGAAACTTTTGGAAAAGAATGGGACAAATTTAGGGCATATCTGAACAAGTTGTATGGAATATGAGAAAACAAAAGGAAATGTAACACTCAGAGTTTCAAAAAAAAATTCTTTCTTGGAAGATGAAGGAGAACATAAAATAATATTAAGATTTAAAGGGTACAAATAGAACATGATTATATTATTCAGTATGGCCATGTATATAAGAAAAACTATTATCAATGAAAGGGAATGTGTATAGAAATAAAGTGGAAGGAGGGGCTTTACAATATGGGACTAGAGCACAACAGATGGCAGATGACAAATGCAATAAAGAAGTGTAAAACCGTGGAAGCAGATGACAAAATAAAACAGAAGAAGTATGAGGGGAAGCAGAAGGGGGGAATTATGTTTTTGGGATTTGTTTTCTGTTTTTCTTTCTTTTTTCTTTCTTCTTTTCTTTTCTTTTTTCTTTCTTTTCCCATTTTTTTCTAATCTGTACAAGTTGTGTATAAGTTATGTAAATGTAAATAATAAGTATCAGTGTATATATAATATACAGAATGGTGTACAAGTTAAAGAGCATTTTTTTTATTTATACAAATTTGTATATACATATATAAGTTATAAATGTTGTATATTATTGTTTAGACTATAATTATGAGAAAACTTAATAAAAATTAAATTAAAAAAAGGAAAAGTTCATTTATTTCAGGAATTCAATTTAAAAGGTGAAACTAACATGAGATAGACTCATGACGTGCAAAGCGAGATATGTCAAGCCTTTATTTGTCATAATTGTGATGATTGTGGCGTACAGCTGATGAAAACCCCAAATTCACCATCTCAGAAAATTAGAATATTAAATGAAATCATCAAAACATGGATTGCAAATAGAATAGTAGACCTCTGAAAAGTAGAAGCATGCATATGTACTCAGTACTTGGTTTGGGCCCCTTTTGCATCAATTACTGCCGCAATGCGGCGTGGCATGGATGCTATCAGGCTGTGGCACTGCTGAGGTGTTATGGAAGACCAGGATGCTTCAATAGCGGCCTTCAGCTCTTCTGCATTGCTCGGTCTCATATCTCTCATCTTTCTCTTGACAATGCCCCATAGATTCTCTATGGGGTTCAGGTCAGGCGAGTTTGCTGGCCAATCAAGCACAGTAATCCCATGGGCATTGAACCAGGTTTTGGTACTTTTGGCAGTGTGGGCGGGTGCCAAGTCCTGCTGGAAAATGAAGTCAGCATCCCCATAAAGCTCATCTGCGGAAGGAAGCATGAAATGTTCCCAAATCTCCTGGTAGACGGCTGCGTTGACCCTGGACTTAATAAAGCACAGTGGACCAACACCAGATGACATGGCTCCCCAAATCAACACAGACTGTGGAAACTTCACACTGGACTTCAAGCATCTGGCATTGTGTGCCTCCCCATTCTTCCTCCAGACTCTTGAGTCCTTGGTTTCCAAATGAGATGCAAAAGTTGCTCTCATCAGAGAAGAGGACTTGGGACCACTGAGCAACAGACCAGTTCTTTTTTTCTGTAGCACAGGTAAGACGCTTCTGACGTTGTTTCTTGATCAGGAGTGCCTTGACAAGAGAAATATGACATCTGAAGCCCATCTCTAGGATCCGTCTGTGTGTGGTGGCTCTGGATGCACTAACTCCAGCCTCAGTCCACGCCTTGTGAAAGTCCCCAACACGTTTGAATGGTCCTTTCCTGACAATCCTCTCCAGGCTGCAGTCATCCCTGCTGCTTGTGCACCTTTTTCTTCCACATTTTCCCCTTCCACATAACGTTCCATTAATGTGCTTTGATATAGCACTTTGGGAACATCCAACTTCTTCCGCAATTACCTTTTGAGGCTTTCCCTCCTTATGGAGGGTTTCAATGATGGTTTTCTGCAGAGCTATCAGGTCAGCAGCCTTCCCCATGATTGTGATTCCTACTGACCCATACTGGGGGACCATTTAAAGGCTCAGGAACCCTTTGCAGATGTTATGGATTGAGTAGCTACTGCACCTTTTCACTATATTCTAATTTTCTGAGATTGTGTATTTGGGGTTTTCATCAGCTGTACACCACAATCATCACAATTATTACAAATAAAGGCTTGACATCTCTCGCTGTGCATGTCATGAGTCTATCTCATATGTTAGTTTCACCTTTTAATTCCTGAAATAAATGAACTTGTCCACAATATTCTACTTTTTTGAGTATCACCTGTAGGACCCTGTCAGGTGTTTTTAAACATAAAAGATTTCTCTGCTGCAATGGGAAATTGGATCTGATGACTTAGCACTTGCTCTGCAACTCTATTGCCTTTACTGTTGGCTTCTATATTGTATAGTGTAGGGATGGAATTAAATACCACATAATATACGAAGTCTAGTAGCAGGAATCAATCAGTGTTCACTGCTGACCTTAAAATAATTATTATTCAACAAAGATATTTCAAAGAGGTATTTAGGTGTAAAACTGCAACACAAAACTATCTATGATCTACAGTTCTTAAATAAGCAAAGGAATTATTATTATTAATAATCACCTGCCCTTCACTCACAGTCCCAGAGAGGGTTATAACATTAAAACACAATATAAAAACATTTTAAAACAACTTACAACCACAGAAATAAGATTAGTCTTCAAAATATACACCTCAAGTGTCAAAAGGGTAAAAGTGCATGTTCAGCATACACTGGGAGCTGCATAATGAAGATGCACCTCTGTGGGGAAGGAGTTGCATTTACAACCTACAACTGTGGCTGTTGTCACTGTTTTAAATTCCAGAAAGATCACTATGTTCATTTGTGGCAGCAAAAACAAATCAAAATTAAAAACAAATACTCCACAATAAGTTAAATTAGGCCACAATCGGAAGTCAATTGACCTGGGACTAAATATCATCTTATTCAACAGGAATGGCTTCTGAATAGTCATGGTGAGAATTACAGGTAGCCTGGGGGGGGGGGCACAAGACTCTCTGCAACTCCCAGGGATCCTTAGCCCACTGCACACCCTTTTGACTCCAGCATCTACAATCATGAGCCGTTGGGTCAATGTGTGACAAATGAAGAGAATCACCCTGAGATCTACAGATGAAGGGCGGTATACAAACCTTAATAATAATAATAATAATAATAATAATTCTCCAGATGAATTCTGCTACGGGTCACAGAATCCTGTGACACAATGTTCAAGTCCCTTCAGCACTACAGTACAGGACTGTTTACTGGTCTTACCCATACAGAGGGAAATATGTCACAGGGATGGTATTGTAGACAATGAAGTGGATCCGAGGCGCGCTTGTTGCTCATGAATGAGGGCAAAAAACCAGAACGAGATATGCGCACACGCGTGTACACACGGATCCACACGCGCGCACCAGGCCCACTCGCTCCGCGGTGGGCCGTTTGCGGCGCCCGAGGGCCTCTTTCGCGGCCTCTGCTGCTCGCCAGGCGCCCTCGCCCCGCAGACCTGACACGCCACGGCCCCGCCCGGCCTTTGCCTCGTCTCCTCCCAGCGCCGCCCTCCCTTCTCCGCGGCGACGGCCGCGCTCTCTCGCCCTCTCTCCCGCTCCCTCACCTGGCGAGCGCCTCCCTCACAAAGGGATTCGCCCCTCACGGCGGCCGCCTCACAAAATGGCGGCCCCTCCGCAGCCCCTCCTTCCGGAGACGCTCTTCGCTGTCGGGGACACCGGCTCGTTGGACACCCTTCCCGCCCCGCGCGCATTGGACGCGGAGGCCCCGCAGCGACCGCCCGCTCTCTGGACGGGATTGGTGGAAGCCGGGTGTCACTCAGAGCTCGCTTCGACCAGCGACGAGCCTGCGCCACCCTTCCAGGCAGGGCTCCTACGCCGCTTTGTCGCGCGCAGTCTCCCGCAAAGGATCATGGGATGGTTAGGTAGTTTTAAAGGGTGCTGCGATTCGTAGCTCCGTGAGGGTCCATCCCCCCCCCTGGTCTTAGCGCCCGCAATAAGCTCTATGGGAGAATCTTTGTTAAGCAGCGTCGTTCAGCTGCTTCATCCTTCTCCATCCGTTGCTCAGCAGCTTCTAAGGATTCACCAGGCAGCTGCTGGGAAGTTTCATTTGCCGCCTGCTCCATTTGTGTCACTTGCGCCAACTAGTTTCCCCTTGCCGGCTGGCGGGCCTTGGAAACGCGCTTCCGACGCGCTGTCCGGCCGGGCCTTCCCGCACAGCCCGAAGGCGGCTCCCTGGGCAAGCTGGCCTGAGGCTGCCTCGCGGGGCTGCTGGCAGGACAGCCTGGGAGCCGCCACGGGCACCAAGCAGCTCGCGTTCCCTCCAGGAAGGACGGGGTGCCGAGGCACATCAAGATCCACGAGGAGCGGAGCACCACGGCCTTGCCAGTCATTTCATAGGTTTGGTCCCGGGCATGCTAATCCGCACGTGCCCCTTTGGAGAGGGCAGGCAGCTAGAATTGAATTGGACTCCCATCCTTCCTTGCTGAAAACTCAGAAGCCGTTGTGTGGGCAACTGTCTGGAATTTTCGCCAGGAGGCGCCTGGACTTTCAATACAGATATAGATCCTCTATCTCTCTCTAGCTAACATATATTCCAGATATCCTGGGGCAAGAGCTGTCC
Organism: Lacerta agilis; assembly: GCF_009819535.1. Taxonomy (NCBI): domain Eukaryota; kingdom Metazoa; phylum Chordata; class Lepidosauria; order Squamata; family Lacertidae; genus Lacerta; species Lacerta agilis. The sequence continues at coordinate 39,896,243 of NC_046327.1, read as the reverse complement.
CTGCCCCCTCTCTCTGCCAAGCAGTGGCCAGATCGCATGGGGTCACTGGCGCCCGCACAGGGTATGTGTCCCTTTCGTTAGAAGAAAATTTCTCTGGAGAATAGACGACACTGTGGAGACACTCGTGCTTTCAGAAATAGGGTTTATTCGTCTGTGTGTAGGGAGTCCAGATCTTACAGCATGGCCAAGAACATGGCAGGCAGTCCTTCCTTCACTCAGAGCAGTTACCCTGGTGACACATGGGACAAGGAGTTGTGGACGATCTTCGGTGGTTCTCTTGTAATGCTGACAGCTCTGCTCTTCCCTCCGCCAGCTAGACTGGTTTGCGAAAGGCAGCTTAAATTCTCTCTTCACATCGCAAACAACCCCAAATCCTAGCATTTATTAATTTTAGTGTTTAGGGGGACCCCTCCCCCCACAGGTTCTTTTACCGGTACACCAGTTACAGTAACCTCTTTATTAGGACCGAACCGATGAAAATCATTGAAACAAGTTTTAGGGCTCAGCGGAACACCTCGGGCTGCAGGAGAGAGTCCAGCAGGGTGGGGGTTTTCCGTGAGATGCCAAGCAAAATCCTTTCTTTTTTTCTGCTGAACAACGCGGACGTTTTCTGGCCCTACCAAGGGAAAGGAGGGGAAAACCCCCAGGAGAGTGATAAATGTCCCTTCCCACGCGCCTTCCTTCCCCGCCCCTTCCGCCTAGCGAGACTTCCGCTTCCGGCAGCGCTTGTCGACTATGGCGGCCCTTCGGCGGCTGGCGGGCGTGCAGAGGTTGCTGGGGTTACCGGCCCGGGCGGCCCGCGCCGTCTCTTCCGGGGGACCGGCCAGCTCTTCGGCGACAGTGCAGGTGCCGCCCGCCCCGAGCCCCGCGCAGGTGGCGCCTCCGCGCAAGCACCACGACGACGACGACGAGGAAGTGTCCGTCTTCATGAAGGTGAGCGCGGGGGGGGGAGGGGGAGAGACGCGCGAATCCTGTCCGTCAGTTCCCAGGGCCATGAGCCCCCGGGGATCCTGGAATCATGGAAGAGTACAAGAGATCCCGAGGTTAAGAGTTCCCCACTCTGCCGACGGAGCTGCCTACCTAACCCAGAGGCTTCCTTGCAAGGGGCAAAAGAACATGGCTTTTTGAATGTCCCAGGCAGACATCTTGTCACCGGGGGCGAACCACACACACACAGACACCCAGGGAAGAAGGAGTGAGTGAAGATCTACATCAGGAACAAGCAGGGAATAAAGATCAGCAATGGGATCCGCTGCCCCTGGGGGTCATGCTGTGGGAGGCGGTTCCCTCACCTTGCTGACCCTGCTCCCTGGGATGCTGTTGTTGGGTGTTTTCTGGGCAGCATGAATGCTTCAGGGAACTGCACCTGTGCTGTGTTGCAGGATTCCATTGCCCAGTAGAACCTTTTGTTGTTGTTTAGTCGTGTCCGACTCTTCGTGACCCCATGGTCCAGAGCACGCCAGGCACCCCTATCCTCCACTGCCTCCCGCAGTTTGGCCAAACTCATGTTAGTAGCTTCAAGAACACTGTCCAACCATCTCATCCTCTGTCGTCCCCTTCTCCTTGTGCCCTCCATCTTTCCCAACATCAGGGTCTTTTCCAGGGAGTCTTCTCTTCTCATGAAGTGGCCAAAGTATTGGAGCCTCAGCTTCAGAATCTGTCCTTCCAGTGAGGACTCAGGCCTGATTTCCTTAAGAATGGATATGTTTGATCTTTTTGCAGTCCATGGGACTCTCAAGAGTCTCCTCCAGCACCAGAATTCAAAAGCATCAATTCTTCCGCGATCAGCCTTCTTTATGGTCCAGCTCTCACTTCCATACATTGCTACTGGGAAAACCATAGCTTTAACTATACAGACCTTTGTTGGCAAGGTGATGTCTCTGCTTTTTAAGATGCTGTCTAGGTTTGTCACTGCTTTCCTCCCAGGAAGCAGGCGTCTTCTAATTTCATGACTGCTGTCACCATCTGCAGTGATCATGGAGCCCAAGAAAGTAAAATCTCTCACTGCCTTCATTTCTTCCCCTTCTATTTGCCAGGAGGTGTCTGAAGTATCTGAAGAAGTGTGCATGCACACGAAAGCTTATACCCAGAACAAACTTAGTTGGTCTCTAAGGTGGTACTGGACAATTTTTTTACTTTTTTTATTTATTTTGACTGCGTCAGACCAACACGGCTACCTACGAGAATCTAGGATTCTATTGTGTTCTTGCCTCTGCATGCAGGATGGTGCCACTGCCAGAGAGCAAGGGACACATCAATGATACAGGGAGTTTCCTCTGTCTTTGAGAAGCATTAAGTGGTAGGTGCTTCCAACAGTGGTATAGGAACACAGGAAGCTGCCTTATACTGAGATCAGATACACAGTTCCATCCAGGTAAGTATTGTCTGCGCTGATTGGCAGTAGCTCTGTAGGATAGAGGAGTTTCTCCCAGCCCTACCTGGAAGTGTCAGGGATTGAGCATGATGCCTTCTCAGTGGAAAGCAGATTTTCTACCATGTGGTTGTGGTTCACTTTCAGTGAATGCTTCAGACTCAGTTGTGGGTATCACTGTTGTACTGGGTACAACTGCCAGTTCAATGCACACTGAAGATATCTTTGGGGCTTTCTTAATTTTTGAAAAGTGTAGCAGGTTCATTTTCTTGGTGATTAATTTTTGCCCAAATTAATCATTTATTTTACAACAGACTAAAACTAGAGTCACTTGAGCTCCGTCAACGTGAAAGATTCATTACGTTTCTTAGCTAATGCTATGTGCACACTAGCCCAGGATAGCACTTCAATATCATGAAAGTAAGAGCTGTTGGACAGTGGAATTTGCTGCCAAGGAGTGTGGTGGAGTCTCCTTCTTTGGAGGTCTTTAAGCGGGGGCTTGACAGCCATCTGTCAGGAATGCTTTGATGGTGTTTCCTGCTTGGCAGGGGGTTGGACTGGATGGCCCTTGTGGTCTCTTCCAACTCTATGATTCTATGAGTGGATTTCCTTGGGTTACAGCATGTTGGCATTAAATATTCAAAGATTTTTTTATTGTATTTTTGTTGTGGCTTTTAGTTCTTATATTGTGTTTAAACTCTGGAATGTAAATTGTAGTACAATAAAATAAAATAGAAGAGAGAAAATAAGCAACAAAATGTGATTAAAAATCAAACAGCATGTAACACAGTGCATGACAGTTGCTACAGCAAACAGAAAAATCATTACCGGTAAGTGGTCTGCCCAGACCATCAGCAGTTTTCTGGTGGTCCATGGAGAGAAAAGAGTTTGAGAAGCACCAGCATAGAAGGTTCTTGCCTAGTAGCTCTTCCTTTCTTCCATGTTTCAAAGCATTCGAGAAAACAGGACTGAGGACCAGTTCCCGACAGCACACAGGCAGCTTTCCACTTACAGTTGTCTGCTTCAAAGTCTTATTTTGAGGCCTTATTTTGTCATGCATGTTCTAAAGCTGAGGCTCTGAAGCACAATACAGAGTTCTTAGTTCTTCAGTATCCACAATGCATTATTGCAGGCATGTCCAACTTCAAGTTGGTTGTGATCTACTATCTAGTATTAAAAACTGGCAGTGATCTACCACACTCCTGTTGCCATTCTTCAACTTCTTTGCTTTAGGGGCGTGGGCCGAGGGTGGCTTCCTTAGCAGAGTGAAGCGAGAGAGGCGCGCCCTCCGGAGCTCACGGGATGGTGAAAGCGGAGGTGTAGCTTGCTCCTTCCCGCAGCTGAGCCCTGAGCAAAGGCTGCCTGGCCATAGTGTGATCAACCAAAATCCATCCTGCCTGATCTACTTGGACATGTCTGCGTTATGGGAATAGTGGCTTGTGCAATGCACCATCTTGCCACTAGGTGGTGCTGTGAATCCACATGCCATAGCTAGGCCAGGCGTTCTCTTTCATAGATGTATTGCCGGTTCTCTTTCCTCTGTAGCTGTGGTGCCTCAGGGAAATGTTAAATATCAGGGCAAGAGAGCTAGTGTTATTCACATTCCCCATGAGCTTTATGGCAATGTTCAGTTCAATGTTGTTTCATTGTCTGGTGAAGTGAGGTCAAGGCTAAGAGGAAAATCTATTGCCTGCTTTGTCTGAAGTAGGTTTGCAGCCATTTGTGGTGTACGGGTGGGAACCCAGGAGCTGGGCAGGGGTTGGTCCTCGAGGTTGCGCTGGCATCACACATGGGAACACTTTTTCCTCCCTTGCCACCACTTCTGCATTAGCTATACACCTGTAGTATCCTCTCTCATTTTTTATTGAACTTCAGTTACTCCTGGTTTTCACTGGCTTGCCACGAGTAGGTAGGTCTCTCTTTGGAGGTCTTTAAGCGGAGGCTTGACAGCCATCTGTCAGGAATGCTTTGATGGTGTTCCCTGCTTGGCAGGGGGTTGGACTGGATGGCCCTTGTGGTCTCTTCCAACTCTATGATTCTATGAGTGGATTTCCTTGGGTTACAGCAGTCTTCTCCAGCCTGGTGCTCTCCAGATCTTGCTAGACCATTACTCCCATCATCCCTCGCCATGCTGGCTAAGGCTGATGAGTCCCACGACATCTGAAGGGCACCAGGTTGGGGGAGATTGGATTAAAATTATACAGAGGTTGATGCATGTGACAAGGGCAATCTATCCATTGTCTTCTGTCTCAGGTGGAAACATGATTCTGCTCAATTTCAGGCAAAGTAATGTTGAAAGGGGAACACATTTTTGTCTTGAGTAAGTGTTGTGAACCATTGGAATTGACTCTGGCCAGTCTAGCAAAGGCCCATTAAATCCCTCCTTCATTAGACCTTGGTATCAGGACTCTTATCAGAAGTTGCTCCCAGTGAAACCCAAGATCCGGGCAAATGGTGAGTGAGGAGCCTTGTGAAACCCTCTGCTACTCTTCACATGGGAGGGTGGAAGCTTTGAAGAGCCTTTGGCCTGCCTCCATGAGTGAACAGCTAAGATGTGCATTAGGGAAAAAGCTGTGTGTAAACCTCCATTGTTGTTCTCACTGCATGCAGCAGATTGGAAGTCTGACTTTGTGCTTGTGTCCTGGCTTTATATGGGGAGAAGCAGCTGAGATGCATAATCAGAAGGACCCTAGCAATGTGGGTCTCTACTGCAAGCCAAACAGAAAGTCCTTAGGCCACCAGTTGTTACCTTTCCCTATCTTGAGTCCTTTGTTGGAACTTGCACCAGCGAAGGACTCATCAAATAGGAGGGGCGCTTCAGTAGATTTGAGTGCTGGCCATACCAAAAAAATGGTGTGAAGCAGCATTCTTTGGGCAGTAGGTGCTGGTGGGGCAGGGGGAGGCATTTTTTCCCCTTCTGACCTTTTACCTGTCTTTGGCATTTAATAAAAAGCCAAGCTCCAATCCAATGAGGTTGAGGGAGAGAGTATGTGCGTTGGGAGGGTTCTTTTGACATTATGTTTTCTCTGTCAATGTTTATGATGAGAATTGTGTATTGAAGCAGTAAGCCTATGGCAAAGTGTGAACACAGGCATAGGCTGGTGCAGTCTCTTCCAGAATTGGGCACAGCGGTTTCTTTTTTCTTAACCTGTTATTAGCTATTTAGCGTCCCTCAGCAGAGGAGGTGTACCATTGCAGGGTGAACAGATCTGGACAAAGCAGCATGGAAAGAACAGAGGCTGCATGGATTTGCAATGTGTATTATTGTCTGTGTGTAGAGGGGCTGCCACTTTGATTTGTATTCTGGGCAATTTAGGAAGAAGTTTCATCAGAAAATTCACCAAGTAATCCTCCTATCTACCTTACCATTTCCCCATTATGCTAGACAAGTCTCCCCCCTCCCCCAGTTTCCTGTCTGCTGTCTCTTTATATTAATCATCAGTATTTAAACAAAGTCTCAATTTACTACTTCAAGTGCCATTGTAGTGATGTATCTGTGCACACTGCTCTGGAAGGTTGGAAGAACCTCTGGAGATGATGTGGTTTTTTGGGGGGGTGGAACTCTAGGAGGAGGAAAGGGCACATCCCATTGCACAAGTGGAAATCAGAGGGCACCATAAGACACACTTTTTTCCTCCTAAAAAGAAAGGGGAAATGTCTGTGCGTCTTAGGGAGTGAGTGTGTGGTCCCTGGAGCCAAATTGCTGGAGTCCGGCAGGCGTCGTTGCCCCACCCTCCCGGGATGCTGGTTGCGGCAGCCTCCCTTTTCCCCTGAAGCCCCAGGAAGGTTTATGAGCAGTGGGCAGGCTGTGTGCCGTTGCTCCGCTCCTAGGCTGCTCTTTGGGGGTGGGGGCAGAGCCACGCTGCTCTGCCAGCAGCCTCCTCTGTCCCCTGAAGCCCAGGGAGTGATCCCTGCAGAGGCTTAGGATGGAAGCTGCGCTCCACCAACCATATGGCTGGCGGGCGCGCATCTTACCTCCCAAGCCTCTGTGGGGATTGCTCTCCTCCCGAGGAGGCTGTGATTCAGAATATTACTTTTTTCTTGTTTTCCTGCTCTAAAAACTAGGTGCTCCCTGGCACACATAGGATGATGGGAACACAGGATGGTAGTCAGACATTGTGCTAAGCTCCTCTTTTAAGGGGTGACTATGTTGCCTTCCCTTGACCCTTGTTGCCTTTCTACTGCTTTCCTCTTTGCTATTATCCTCCTATTTTGTCCACCTGTCTATCCCGCCACAGGGTGGTGACCACCTCAGGGTGACGGATTTGGGATGTCAAAGATGGATGAGTGGAGGCACACAATTTGTTGTTGTTGTTGTTGTTGTTGTTAAAATTTGTATAGCTCCCATTCTTATTATTATTAAAATTTGTATACATCCCTATACCCACAGGTCTCAGGGCATAGGATCTGACCCCAAATTACCATCAGTTGTGCAGTAGTCCTGTACAAGCACCACAGAAATGACTGAGGATTGAGAAAGAGCATGGGGTGGCCCATGCTTCTTCTTCTTCTTCTTCTTCTTTGGCGATCCCTCGTAGCAGAGTAAGATTGTCTTCCATAAACACGGTTTTAACACTGAGTCCGTAAGTGACTGTGGAGGCCAATTCTGGAGCCACACGTCCTTCCACAGTGGGGGCATAGGTTTCCAGGTGGGAGTAGATCATGGTGAGGGTTTGCCAAATGTGCTTTTCTCTTAGGATGTTTCTCCCTTTCATCCTGAGTTTGAGTGTCTTCAAAACCCAAGACACCTTTGGTAGAGGCTGTTCTCCAACTGGAGCGTTGACCACCAGCATTATGCTTTCCATTTTTAAGTTCTGAATAGAGTAGTTCCTTTGGAAGACAATAATCAGGCATCCACACAACATGACCAGTCCAACAAAGTTGATGTTGAAGAATCATTGCTTCAACACTGGTGATCTTTGCTTCTTCCAGTACACTGGCATTAGTTTGCCTGTTTTCCCAAGTGATGTGAATTGATGGAATCTTTCAAGGAGTTGGAGATGGTGTTTATAAGTGGTCCATGTTTCACAAGCATACAGTAAGGTTGGTAGTACAGTGACTTTGTAGCTAATTAGTGAGAAGGTGGCGCCATCTGAATTTTGCAATCTAGATAGAAAAAATGTATTGGGCTGGTCCTGATCCTGCTCTTCCCTTATCTTTGGCAGGAAAGAAACAGAGCCAGGATAGGTCTAAAGAACCAAAGACGCTCTGAATGTAGACAACAGAATAGTAGGGAGGAGATAGAACAGAGCAAGGTGCAGCAGGCAATGACCCACAAAGGTTGCCCCTGCAGAAGGTACATCCAGCAGCCAGCTGCTCAGTGCCTTCTAGGACCAGATATCCCATCTGTCCTTTCAACAGATGCGCTGGCTCAGAGCCCAACCCATCAGAGCACATACAGCTCTGCCAAAGCCAGAACTGAGGCTGTCATCATACCCTGCAAAGCCCTAGCTGCTCTGCAGCTTGGATTCTTCTCATCTGGGGCACAGCCTTGGAGCTAGAGTTCCTAGGAGGGAGGGAAAAAGATGTGAAAGGCTTCAGCAGTGGACAAAATAGCTCTCCTTATTTCACCAGACACAGTGGTCCCGGTGGTGCCTCACAATGCAAACAGCTCTCCTGTCTAATAAATCTGGCCCTAGTCCCAAGGGAAGAGACAGGGGCAAACAGTTCCCTGGTCCCTTTGGCACAGCATGCATCTGCACTGCTGCACCATGCTCCTTCTGGCCCAATAGTTCCAGGCAGGGATTATCCAATGAGCTCTAAAAATGAAAATGTGGAAGAGTGGTGCCAGATGCAGCTGCTGCTGGGCCCAGATTTAAAGAATGAAGGAGAGGAAGTGTGCTCACAGGTGTAGCATCAGACACAATAAGCAGACTGCACAGCTCTATTAACATAGAAAGGGGAGGGGGTTGGGGAAGTCAAGAATTTGAAACCCAGATGCAAATCCTCTCCCTGCAATTTACTATCCTCTCTTCCCTGAAACCATAAGGTAATCTTGGCATCCTTCCAACCACCCATGTTCTCTCTTGCTTTAGCTGACCACTAACCTCTACCCTTAAACTTATCCCAGCCCTTCTACTTCCTTTATTTTTATAATGCTCTGTGGAATTGCACAGCACGGTGTACAGAGCAGGTCTTGATGGCTGTACAGAATGTAGTTGGTGCAAGACACAACACCTCACCTCTTAACATGGGAGGCTGGAAGCTCATAAAACTCGGCATGGGCTTTTCCTGTACAATTCAAGACCCAATTCAAGTGTAACTTATGGAAACTCCAAGAAGCACGTGAGCCATATGGGCCATTCCATTGTCACGGGTGGGACACTTTGACCATGTTTTTTGGTATTCACACATGTGTAACAATGTAAATATACATAAAAATTAACAACCAAAATTTAAACTATGTTCTTAATAAGATGCTGAACATTTTACATTTTTTATTATTATTTTTATGGATATTTTTGACAATTTTATTAAATGTTAAAAGTGTTGTCACGGGTGGGACAAAAAAAGGACATGGAGTTTGAGATAAGTTTGATTTATGGAAAAACTCTGTGAATTGGGAGGTGAATCAATGATAAACTCAGCATATCTATTTAAATCAATGTCTATTGGTTACAACTATGCAATCAGGAATTAAGTTTAAGAAATTAAACGATACAAAATTAAGGAAAAAATGGGACAATCATCAGAAAACTTTTAACTTGAACACTTCTGTGAAGACTACGTGGGTAGACTTTTGAAAAGAAGGTCCATAAAATAAACTTCTTTTGTCTTTAGCTTTTTAAAAAAATGGTTAGACTGCATGTTTGGAATCTTCCTCACCAAAGTCCAGCGCTCATCTAGCATTCTTATCAGGCTCATTTTTCATGGAATGGCCCATATTCAACTAAAGCCAGTGCAAATAATTCTTCTAGCACAAAGAGACTCCCCCTCCACATGTGCCCCAAGCTGGTAGATTGGGGGAAGCCCAGAATAGAATTAATGGGGCATGGGGGAAGAGAGTGGGAGAAGGTCCTGTAGTGCAAGAAAAATCTTTGAACTGATGGAAATTTAGCCACAGCTCTACGTTGAATGCAAACCAGTGCCTCCACTCAGCCATCTTTGACATCCCAAATCCGTCACCCTGAGGTGGTCACCACCCTGTGGCAGGATAGACAGATGGACAAAATAGGAGGATAATAGCAAAGAGGAAAGCAGTAGAAAGGCAACAAGGGTCAAGGGAAGGCAACATAGTCACCCCTTAAAAGAGGAGCTTAGCACAATGTCTGACTGCCATCCTGTGTTCCCATCATCCTATGTGTGCCAGGGAGCCATGGCCAATCAGAGAATGCAGAACCCTCTGGTTTTTGTGTGGTGTGGTTTTTCAGTGATGGGTGACTCTTAACCTGTACAATGGGTTACATTGCACCCATACAAAAACCAGAGGGTTCTGCATTCTCTGTCCTCCATTCAGGGAAGTAAGAGACATTATCCCAGTACAAGAACTCCTTTCAGACAGGCAGGAGCACTCATAGTGGGGAAAGAGCACTTTGGGGGTGAAATGTAGTCTAGGGAGAGGCACAAGAACTGTAGAGGTGCCTGGAAGCGGCTGCATTTGGCTGTCTGGGCCTGAGGTTCCCCTGTCCCGATTGTGGTGTATTCATCTTTGTCTTCACACACCCTCCACCACTCCCAAGATCTTAAGCTGGCTGTATAGGCTTCACTTTTATTTTTGCATGTTTTGTATCCTGGTTTCAGAGGAACTACAACAATAGTCTTGCTTTAGCGTGTATTTATCCCTATTGTTACCTTGCTTCTTGGCCCATCTAGCTCAGGGTTGTCTATACCAAAGACAGAGAGGTTGTGCTACTGCAGAAGGTATTGGACTCCAACTCCCTCCCCTCCTTCCCAACCAGCAGAGCCAATGGTCAGAAATGGTGGGGGTTGTGGTCCAGCAGCAACATCCAGAGGGTACCGGGTTCCCCAGTCCTTGTCAGCGCCGACTGGTAATGGCTCTTTGGGGTTTCACAGCAATCTTTCCGAGGCAGCCCTGCTTGGAGGTGCCAGGAATTGAACTTGAGACGTTCCGCACATAGCGAAGGCTCTCCTCCACTGATCCGTGGCCATTCCTGGTACATGGGAAGTCAGAAAAGGCAAGTCTTGCCCTGCAGAGATTACGGTCTAAATATCAGGGGGTGGGGAAATAACAAAAGCGAGGCATGGGAGAACTGAAGGAAGGAAAATTACGAGGGATCACAATCTCTTCTCTCTGCCCCCTGGGTCGGGCTGGGACAGTGAGCACAGCCCTGCCAGAAACATCCAGCCGCTGCTACCACCACTGATTTAAGTGTGGGCTGCAGGCATGTGTAGCCATTGACCTTCTGGTACTTTGCCATAGGAAGAGGGAGCTCTCTAGGCTCGTGTCATCAGGAAGGTTCAGTAGGTAAGGAGTCCATGGCCTCTCACGCTCCTGCTACCTCCTGGCCCTGCCTTCCTCTCACTTTCAGAGCTTGCTTGGGCTACATTGCATCTCCACAGACCTGCTGGCTGATTGTTGTTAGTCCACACCATGGTTTGCAAATCCACTGGACTGAGGTGGGGGACAGAGGGACGTTCACATGTGTGCATTGAGCAGTGACAGTTAATTTGTCTCTGAGTGCCTTCACCCTATATAGCAGTAGTGCGGGGACCACAGTCCACTTCCATTCCCAATAAGTGAATGATGAAGAAGCCCCAGCTGTAGAGAAATGAGATTTTCCCAGCCTAGCAGCACCGCTGCCATAAATCTCCTGCCAGGTTCACTTTAGAAGCCGCTCTCTCTGTATACCCTGAAGTGACATTAACCAGGAGCTGGAACAGACTCATACTCTGTGCTGGATGGAAATGTGATAAGACGCTTGAGCATCTTGGGAGCAATTTTGAACCTGGCTCCATAATTAGCACCCAGCACATGGGGGGGCTGGGAAAAGGAAGGGGGGCTGCCTGCATATGAGCAGGAGGCATTGATTGCTGTGTCTGTAGGCAGGAGTTGGGTTTTGTAGCTCCAGGCGGTGGTTTACACAGGCTCTATGAGTGTCAGCACTGATGCTGCCTGGAGAAGGCAGCAACTGTGGAGCCCTGGGGGTAGCCATTTATTAGACCCAGGGGAAATTAACAGGAGTGACTGCTGTATTTCTGATGGGTTGGGAGGGGCCAGGATGAAAGGAGAGAATAAATTTCCACTTGAGGAATTTTTCACCAAGTAGAGAGGGGTTCCACCCCCCCTGCCCACCAGGGGGCTGGTCTTCAGGGGTAGAGAAGCACCAACTGCCTGCTGATATCTCTGGGGGAAGATCTCTCTACGTGGCACCTTGCTTCACTTCCTGCCTCAGCGTTTTTTAGAAATCATTGGCTTGTGGAACGCAAGGAGCTGAAGCCACTCTCCAGCCTTCTCTGCTATGGCTTTTGGTGGGTGGTTCTTGGCTGGGCTTGCTAGGAGGCCAACTTTGAGGTTGAGAGGGGAGAGCGATCACAGGGCTGTGTGCTTGAGTGCTGTCTTTGACTCGGCAGAGGGCTGTGGAGAAATGGAGCCATGCTCTGGGAGTAGCCCCATGTCTTCAGTGACTTCTCTTCAGCACTGATCCATCCTCTGCCAAAGGGTCAGCCTCCAAAGGGCAGTGTATTATGCCGCAATCCCTACAACCATGTGTGGCAAGTGGGAGCAAGGCCAGAGAAAAGAGAAGTTCCATAGTGTAGCGCAGTTGCAGCTGACAGTATCCTGTTCCATGTAGTTCTGACAATGTTGTGAGACAGGGCAGAGACTCCCCCAAAGACCTTAGCAGTCAGCCAGCATCATGCTGGAGAAAGCAGTAGTCCTTAAGCACCATTCATCAAAACTATTTAGAGCATTCAGTGATAGCCAGCCTTTTGAACTGGGACGGAAAGAATCCAGTGGTCAAGCGAATGTCACATAACATGGCATTTTATGCTTTGCAAAAGGAGAAAAGGCTTCCATCGGTACTTTGGCTGCAGCATTCTGTAGCATCTGCAGTTTCCAAACACATTCCAAAGGCTGCCTCATGTAGAATGTGCTGGGAGTAGTTTAACCTGGATGTGATGATGGCATGTGCAGCATTCGCAGTATCTGTAAACTAAGCAGATATGGGATAACCTTCTAACCTGTGTGTTATACAGATCTTGTCTTCCATGGGTTTGCCCTTCCCAAGCTAAAACATGTGGGTGGGGGTGGACTAGTTTCAGCGTTTGAAATTAGCTGCGTGCCAGTCACATTTTGTGACTGGTAACCAACCGTTTGCGACTGGATGGAGATGTCTGGGTGCCACCCTTGGTGCCTAGCATCTCCACCTGCTTAGCTGTAGTCAGCTGGTCTTCCGGGCGCAGTGGCAGCAACCCCTGATTCACCCGGCAGCAAAAGATATAAGATTACAACAGTGTGATGCAGCAGCTAAAAAAGCCAATGCAATTCTGGGCTGCATCAATAGGAGTATAGCATCTAGATCAAGGGAAGTAATAGTACCAATGTATTCTGTTCTGGTCAGACCTCACCTGGAATACTGTGTCCAGTTCTGGGCACCACAGTTCAAGAAGGATACTGACAAGCTGGAACGTGTCCAGAGGAGGGCAACCAAAATGGTCAAAGGCCTTGGAATGATGCCTTATGAGGAACGGCTTAGGGAGCTGGGTATGTTTAGCCTGGAGACGAGAAGGTTAAGGGGTGATATGATAGCCATGTTCAAATATATAAAAGGATGTCATATAGAGGAGGGAGAAAGGTGGTTTTCTGCTGCTCCAGAGAAGCGGACACGGAGCAATGGATTCAAACTTCAAGAAAGAAGATTCCACGTAAACATTAGGAAGAACTTTCTGACAGTAAGAGCTGTTTGACAGTGGAATTTGCTGCCAAGGAGTGTGGTGGAGTCTCCTTCTTTGGAGGTCTTTAAGCAGAGGCTTGACAGCCATCTGTCGGGAATGCTTTGATGGTGTTTCCTGCTTGGCAGGTGGTTGGACTGGATGGCCCTTGGGGTCTCTTCCAACTCTAGGATTCTAGGATTCCCCCACCCACTTCTCTTTCTCAGGGTTTCCAATGCGTACCGCAGCCGCATGAATGCCACAGTTCTCTCTCCTTTTAAATTTACCCCTTTTTACATCATATTTACATAAATGTGAATATAAGCAGTATTTCAGAGGGCAGACATTGTCTTTCTTTCGGGAGAAGGGAGAATCTGTGCAGCCCGTTTGGGTGGGTGGAGGGAGGGCGGTCTGGAGGCTTGCAGATTCCGCAGACCACAACGACAGTTGCAGGATCAGGTAACACCTGTCCTTGGCTGAAAGAGGCGGGGGGTGCTTAGGAGAGGTTTAAGCACTGAAAACCTGTGGGGGGGGGGAGCAGCAAGTGATAGGCTTTGTTTTGTATACCAAGTTGCCTCCTTGGTCGAGCATTCAAGAGCCGGGAGGAAGGCAAGGATGGCCACTGCTTCTGCGCTTGGAGGGAGAGGGCGGTCCCACCCCCCTTCCCTGACACTGAACACACACCACCACCACATGGGCACTTTCCAGTTGTACGTTCCCTTCCCTCAGCAGCAGCTGGAGGAGCTATCAAAACTTCCTCTCAGCTGCCCTCCACCTGCCTGCCCAGTGTCGGCTTCCTCTTCCTCCCCTTTCCCCAGGGGCGGGGGAAGGGCACAGGGCCAACGTCCGGTGAAGTGGCAGCGGCGGTGGCTGCAGCAGGAGAGGAGTCGTTGCCTGCGGACGAAGGGGGACAGAGGCGGCGGCAGGAGCAGTAAAGGAAGTGGAGGGAGAGCTGCTTAAATGCTGTGTGCGGCTCTCGCTTGGACAGCAGCCGAGGGGTCCCGCTGCCGTCCAGTGCCTTCGCTCCATAAGACGCACTGACCTTTCCACTTACTTTTTAGGAGGGAAAAAGTGCATCTTATGGAGCGAAAAATACGGTAATCAGCTAAAGGTTTGGGTTAATTAATTTAAACAGATCTGAACTTGTAGCCTTAGTCATTCAGGCAATCCAAAGGCAATGTGTCCTATTCCTGATGCATGATTAGTGGCCTTTAGTCCAGCCTTTCTTGGGAAATGTTTGAGGAAACAGATTCCATGACTTTCTGTGCCACCTGCTCCTTTGAGGAATCATTTGAAATGCATTCATGCTGAATAGGATGGTATTCTTGATGCAATGAAAATTCCCCTTAACTGCTCTTAAGGACCTCTATCAAAACTAATAAATACACTGAGACTTTATGTTCTGAGCAGTTTGCATCTACAACAATAGCTCGGTATTGCACATTGTAGCAGGAAACCTGATTACGGCTTGATCTCTTTTCCTCCTGCCATCTCTAGCTGTTACAATTTGTTTTCCTTTAACAGGAAAAGCTAGCTTCCTGGTTCCAGTCTCTGCTCCTTTTCACTTTTCTCTCTTGGGGCAGTTTCATGCTTGGGACTCTCTTAAAAAATGAAAGACTCTAGTTAGACATTATGTTAGACATGAACCATAGTGGATGAGGAAGATGGAATTCTGGGGATATCAGATTTCAAAGTACATAAAAGGGCATTTAGCATTAAGACATATTTTTCAGGGGCTAAAAGTAAAGCTGTGTCAGGCACAGGGCCAGTGGGTTATGTTTCACATTGAATATGGGGATGGATTAAAAATTTTAAGGAAGTTCAAACAGCATATCTAAATCATGCAGAATAGTAAAACTTGAGCTTCCTTGAGCTAGGCAGATGCAGGGTGCAGCATCTGCTGTTGGGGGGGGGGGCTTTGGCGTTCTTAGGGGCAATACATTTTCCAGCAAGTGGCTGATTGATTGGAAGTGATTTCTGCAGCCATGCTAGTCTGCGTTCCTCTAGGGGGCATCTGGTTTCCTATCTGCAGAGAGGAATGAGGTGAAGTGAAGTAGTGTCTCTCCCACAAGCCGTCTGACTACCTGCAGAATACAAGGCCGAGTTCAGTAGCAGCATGGCTCCCTGGGAACCTTGGTAGGACTTTTCAATTGAGCCTGAAAAAAGAATTGCTGACTCAGCTATGGCTGCATGTGTGTGCTGTTGTTTCTCAGTAAATGGCAGGCAGAGTTGTCAGGTGTGATCATGGTTGAATTCCAATAAACTTGGGTTTTTAATTTATTAGTGAGTGAGTTTTTGTCCTTTATAGAGCTAAGCTGAAAGGATGTTGGCAATGTCTGCTGGAGCTTGTGTTGTTTAGAGTGTGGCATCCCAGTAATCTATGTGGCACTGGCCAAACTGTCTTCTTCATGGCCCCAATATGCTCCTTTGTTGCTGTTTCTTCTCTCGATGCTGCCACATGTTGGGCATTTGGGGAAGGCTGAGCTGAATACCTGGTGTCTCCTGCTGCTTGCATTGTGGTTTTATGATGTTTACGGATTTTATGCTCCCATGCAAAGCTGTAGGTTATATTTTAATGTATTTGTTTTTTGTTTTTTAATTGAATTTGGCTGTGCACCGCCCAGGAAACCTTTGAGATGAAGGGTGGATTATAAGTGGAATAAATAAAAAGATGGTATATATAAAATACTACTGTTTGCCAAGAAATGTCAGCTCAAGTTGCTGAATTTGCATTCTGCTTCTGTGCACTGTCTTACTGTGTGGCTATCTATTTACATAACCTGGATATGGATTTTGGAGTTTCTTTGTTGTGGAAGCCTTGTGCTTGATAAGCCCTCCCCTGCCCACCAAACTGGTAGGTGTTGAGCTCTAAATCAAAGTGTAGGAGCTGGTTGAATTTGGTCAAATGCATCCATTCCCGGGAAAGACTGATTGAGCAACAGTGCTGAAATCCTATCTATCCACTAAGCATTAGAAATCCAAACATCCCTTTGCAACTATGAGGTTTGATAACTTGTGGTTTCATTCTTAAGGAAACAGCAACTTGGAAGCTTAGTTTCTTGAGGTACCAGGGTGCATATTTATGGAATAAGAATGCTTTGGCTCCAAGCGCCCTTGGCGGTGACATTGAACTCCAGAAATAGAGAGTAGTGTTTAATCCATGAAAGTGTTGAGGAAGGCAAGCTATTCCAACGTGAAAAGAAGTCTGTAGGGGCCACTCTCACGCATACTCCAAAGAGGAATGAGCAGAATTCAAGGAACGCTTTTAAGTATGTCGTGTTCCAGACAGCTCTGTGGCTCAGGCCTCCCCCCCCCAAAGCTGCTTCTCTTCTTCTAGCTCACGTCTTAAAATGCCCCCGCTCTCCTTTGAATAGGGTGTGTGCTAAGAAATCAGGTGGTCTGTTAGCATATCCTTTGGGATGGTTGCAAGAATGACATCATTTCTGATGCCCCAAAAGGAGGACTGTGGGAGACAGGCAGCTCCAAGCCCCATCTACCCATTGCTACTGCATTAACATCTTCCGCACTGGGTTGGCAGGCAGCACACACCTGCTTTGAGCAAGGGGGTGGGGTCAGGTGCCACTTGCCAATAATGGAATAATAAGCCTCCACTGACAGCTTGTCAGGGCTGACACCCCCGCTTCCTAGCTTGCCAAGTTGATGCCTGACACAAAGATGGGCTTGGGAGGGGGAAGCAGGTCAGGGCTCTGCGCGCAGCTCCTTGTTTGCACCACCCACAAAGAAACTTCACTGTTGTGCCGTCATGTTGGTGTGGAGCATGAAACCTATTGGCTAAGGAGTTTGCACAGGGTGGTTGTGTCTCTGGAAGCAGAGTCTGCAGTAAAGATGATACTGTACAGCACAGGGGGAGTGGGGAGCCCCTTGATACCAAAGATAACATAATTTAAAATACAACCGCTCACATTTCCTTGCTTACATCTGCTTGTTAATGCTTATATGTGGACATCCTACAGAGGTTTGTTGGGTGATTTCCCTTTAAGTAGGCACCACTCGTTGCCACAGGGACGTTTGAGTCACTGACTAACCCTTCCTCATTTAGGATCATGTGCAGATGTATGTGTTTTTTGTGTTTTGTCCCTTTTCCTGCTCCATCATTGCAGCAGAATCTCTTGTGTTCCACGCTGCCTGTATAATTTCTACAGTGATGGAGAAAAAGACCATAGAAATTAGGGGGGCAAAGTTGAATTGTACTGCCTACCAGGGTGGATTTGATTTAAATCACTAGTCAGTAAGGCTCAGGATGAATTTAAATTTTAAAAAATCCGATTAATAAAAAAAAAATCCACCCAGAGCCTTACTGACTAGTGATGCTGCCTACCGGTACCTATTATTACATGGGGCCCAGGTGGCGCTGTGGGTTAAACCACAGAGCCTAGGGCTTGCTGATCAGAAGGTCGGCGGTTCGAATCCCTGTGACGGGGTGAGCTCCTGTTGCTCGGTCACAACTCCTGCCCACCTAGCAGTTCGAAAGCACATCAAAGTGCAAGTAGATAAATAGGGACCGCTCTGGCGGGAAGGTAAACGGCGTTTCTGTGCACTGCTCTGGTTCGCCAGAAGCAGCTTAGTCATGCTGGCCACATGACCCGGAAGCTGTCTGCGGACAAACGCCGGCTCTCTCAGCCAATAAAGCGAGATGAGCGCCGCAACCCCAGAGTTGGACACGACTGGAACTGATGGCCAGGGGTCCCTTTACCTTTACCTATTATTACAAAATGGTAGGATATTTTCAAATCCACTCTTATCTAGATCCTGGTGATTATAGCTTTTAAAAATGCAAATAGAATATCCCTTGAAATCTGACACACATTTTAAAGGAGCCTGAGCCTGGGCCAAACACCTGCCTGGATCTTGCTTATATTTCATAGAATCATAGAGTTGGAAGAGACCACAATGGCCATCCAGTCCAACCCCCTGCCAAACAGGAAACACCATCAAAGCATTCCTGACAGATGGCTGACAGACTTTTAGTTATCACAGCGTTCCTTTCTAGGTGCTCACAGACCGTTTGCTTAATGATCTGCTCTAGAATCTTTCCTGGTATTGATGTCAGGCTGACTGGGCGGTAATTGTTTGGGTCCTCTCTTTTCCCCTTTTTGAAAATAGGGACAACATTTGCCCTCCTCCAGTCTGCTGGGACTTCTCCTGTTCTCCAGGATTTCTCAAAGATTACTGCCAGTGGTTCTGAAATCACCTCTGCCAGTTCTTTTAATACTCTTGGATGTAGTTCATCTGGCCCTGGAGACTTGAATACATCTAAATTAGCCAAGTATTCCTGTACTACCTCCTTACTTATTTATTTCATGCCTCACGTGTGCATTCTGCCCTTCCTTCAAAAAGGCCAGGGCAGTATGCCTGTGCTTGTCTCATTTTCTTCTTGCAACAACCCAGTGAGGTAGGCTAGGCTGAGAAAATGATTTCGGGCTGAAATAGTCAAGAGGGCATTCTCAGATAACCTAAGGCAGGCCTGCACCACTACCCTAGGCAGGCACTACAAGTGCATGGGTGGACTGATCTCTGATGGGCTGACCCGCGTAGCCAGTGAGGGCTGCAGGTCATGGTGGAGGCATGGCCTTGCGAGATACATGGGACTGGGAAGAAAGTGACCTCTTGCTTCTACAAGATGGAACAGAGTCTCCCTTAAGGAGCCATGTGCAATTGAGCCCAAATTGCCCCACCCTTATAAGAAAGGAGACTTGGAAGGCAGCTCTGGGAGTCCAGAGAGCAGCAGCTGCTACCAACAACCTTTCCCATCTACTTCATGACTTCAGTCTTCAGGAAGGATGAACCATGCTTTCTGCAGCACCTGCCAATTGTCTCTCTCTGTGTGTGTGTGAGCAGCATGCTTTTTCTCTCAGTACAAAGACTCTTTAAATATTTAAGCAGCGGCAAAGCTGCTTGTGCTGTTTAATAAATCATAGTGACCTGAAACTGCTGTCTTGCCTAAGGGGAGCTCCAGAGCAAGGTGGCTGACACTGCTGCTGGTCATAGCAAGACGGAGAGGACAGAAAGGGAGCAGGCAGGGGGGAAAGGATGTGCAAAGAGCTTCTGCACCAGGCTGACTGGGAGGGAAGCCCTTTGAAGCTGCGCACACACACACACACACACACACACACAGGCACAGGCACCCCCACCCCCACACTTTGGTTCCATACTTCATAAAACCATAGAATTGTAGAGTTGGAAGTCCCACCTCCTGCAGTGCCCCCAGATTAAGCCCCAGGATTAATGCCTGGACCTGACCACGGTGCTGTTGTCTTCTTCCTCCTTAAGAATATGGCTCCAAAATCTTTAACTACCGCACAATTGCACTCATTTCACACGCTAGCAAGGTTATGCTTAAAATTCTACAAGGCAGGCTTAAGCAGTATGTGGACCGAGAACTCCCAGAAGTGCAAGCTGGATTTCGAAGGGGCAGAGGAACCAGAGACCAAATTGCAAACATGCGCTGGATTATGGAGAAAGCTAGAGAGTTCCAGAAAAACATCTACTTCTGCTTCATTGACTATGCAAAAGCATTTGACTGTGTCGACCACAACAAACTATGGCAAGTTCTTAAAGAAATGGGAGTGCCGGACCACCTCATTTGTCTCCTGAGAAATCTCTATGTGGGACAAGAAGCTACAGTTAGAACTGGATATGGAACAACTGATTGGTTCAAAATTGGGAAAGGAGTATGACAAGGCTGTATATTGTCTCCCTGCTTATTTAACTTATATGCAGAATTCATCATGCGAAAGGCTGGACTGGATGAATCCCAAACTGGAATTAAGATTGCCGGAAAAAATATCAACAACCTCAGATATGCTGATGACACTACCTTGATGGCAGAAAGTGAGGAGGAATTAAAGAACCTTTTAATGAGGGTGAAAGAGGAGAGCGCAAAATATGGTCTGAAGCTCAACATCAAAAAAACTAAGATCATGGCCACTGGTCCCATCACCTCCTGGCAAATAGAAGGGGAAGAAATGGAAGCAGTGAGAGATTTCACTTTTTTGGGTTCCACGATCACTGCAGATGGTGACAGCAGTCATGAAATTAGAAGACGCCTGCTTCTTGGGAGAAAAGCAATGACAAACCTAGACAGCATCTTAAAAAGCAAAGACATCACCTTGCCGACAAAGGTCCGTATAGTTAAAGCTATGGTTTTCCCAGTAGTAATGTACGGAAGTGAGAGCTGGACCATAAAGAAGGCTGATCGCCGAAGAATTGATGCTTTTGAATTCTGGTGCTGGAGGAGACTCTTGAGAGTCCCATGGACTGCAAGAAGATCAAACCTATCCATTCTCAAAGAAATCAGCCCCGAGTGCTCACTAGAAGGACAGATCCTGAAGTTGAGGCTCCAGTACTTTGGCCACCTCATGAGAAGAGAAGACTCCCTGGAAAAGACCCTGATGTTGGGAAAGATGGAGGGCACAAGGAGAAGGGGACGACAGAGGATGAGATGGTTGGACAGTGTTCTTGAAGCTACTAACATGAGTTTGGCCAAACTGCGAGAGGCAGTGAAGGATAGGCGTGCCTGGTGTGCTCTGGTCCATGGGGTCACGAAGAGTCGGACACGACTGAACGACTGAACAACAACAAATATGGTATAGTTCAGGGATGGGGAATCTGTGGTCCCAGGCAGCTCCCACCCCCCTGCATATCAGCTCCAGCCAGCAGGGCTCATGGGGCGGGGGGTCCTTTGTCTCTCCTCTGCTGTATTTCAAAGCAGAGAGAAAGATGGCAGGACTCATGAATGCATCACTGTGCCTCCTGAGCAGGAACGGGTATTTGGAAAGGCTGCTGATCCGGACCAGGCAAGAAAGTTGCTCTCACAAACCTTTCCCTCTTTATATATATCCCATGCCAATAATGTGTCCTTTAAAAAACAAACCAAAAACAGAGAGAATTGTCCCAGCTCTGCTACAGAAGCAGGGAGGGAGGAAGAGAGAATTGGTTGCAAATATAGCTCCCTAGATGTGCAAGAGAGGAGGGGCGCCTGTTCTCTGAAGCCTGCTGTGACTCAGCCTGAACCAGTAAGTGGGCGAAAGAAAAATACCCCCCCCCCGCTGCGCAGGGAGGTGGGAAGGGAGAAAGAGGAGAGTTGGGTGGCATGAAGCAGGGAAGCTCAAAGTGCCCAAACTGGTCCTTTGACCAACTTGACACCTCCTCACCACCAGCCCCACTGGAGGTCTTGAGGGTCCTGTACATCACTAGGTCAGCATGCCTGCAGACATGTCGCTTCTGTATGGTTCCAAGGAGGCAATAAAAACAAGTGTGCCTGTATGCATGCGTGTGGGCTGCTCCAGGAGAATTTGCTCCTTTTGAAGACTGCTCTTACCCAAGCACTTCATCCTTCACAGCCCCAGTGCCTGGAACTGGGCAAAAAGGAGTATCCAAGCAACAGCCTAATGAGATCTCATCTCTCCTGTTTTTGTTAGCTCTCTGAAATTTCCTTCTCTCCCTCCCTCAATTTTGGGGTGTGTGTGTATGGTTGGGGAGATAAACCCAAAGTTTCATGGCACAGAAAGTTGGTTGACATGACAAGGAAAGCACACACTGCCACAGTAGGCTGCAAGTGCAAGTACAGTGGTGCCCTGCTAGACGAAAATAATTCGTTCTGCGAGTATTTTCGTCTAGTGGGTTTTTTGTCTAGCGAAGCAGCAATGCAAGCCGCGGTTTTCGCTAGACAAAAAAAAAGACAAAAATTTTTCGTCTTGCGAGGCAGCCCCATAGACTTTTTCGTCTTGCGGGGCAGCCTTCCGCTAGACCGGGTATCAGCAACCCGCGGCTCTCGAGGCGCAAGCGGCTCTTTAGCAACTCTGGCACGGCTCCGCAGGGCGGGCATTTAGGGGCGAAATATAGGCGGCGCTGCTCCGCACTGCTGGCCCGCCTGCTGCCCCGCGTTGCTAGAGACGCTCTGCGGTCGCGACTCGGAAGGAGGAGAGGGGAGGGGGAGCGGCGCAGGCAGCAGGCTGGCCAGGTAGAGACGGGGAGGGAGTTGATGGGACGGAGCAGGGAGTGGTGGGGGGGGGGAGAGGCTGAGAGAGAGGAGGAGGCTTTAAAGGAGCCATGTCCAGTCACGAAATTAGAAGACGCCTGCTTCTTGGGAGAAAAGCAATGACAAACCTAGACAGCAACTTAAAAAGCAAAGACATCACCTTGCCGACAAAGGTCCGTATAGTTAAAGCTATGGTTTTCCCAGTAGAAATGTACGGAAGTGAGAGCTGGACCATAAAGAAGGCTGATCGCCGAAGAATTGATGCTTTTGAATTATGGTGCTGGAGGAGACTCTTGAGAGTCCCATGGACTGCAAGAAGATCAAACCTATCCATTCTCAAGGAAATCTGCCCTGAGTGCTCACTAGAAGGACAGATCCTGAAGTTGAGGCTCCAGTACTTTGGCCCTGGAAAAGACCCTGATGTTGGGAAAAATGGAGGGCACAAGGAGAAGGGGACGACAGAGGATGAGATGGTTGGACAGTGTTCTTGAAGCTACTAACATGAGTTTGGACAAACTGCGGGAGGCAGTGAAGGATAGGTGTGCCTGGCGTGCTCTGGTCCATGGGGTCACGAAGAGTCGGACACGACTGAACAACTGAACAACAACAACAACAACAAGCCCCACTGAACTCAGAGAGGCTTGCTTCTGAGTAGACATAAATAGGATCGCACTGTAAATCATTAATACCTTTGCGGTTGTATGCAACATTGCATGCATGAAGTTCCAGTCACACAAAAAGACTTACTCTGCTCTGCTCTCCCCACATGTCCTTAAAATCATCTCCAGAGGATCCCCCACCTCTCTTGAGCATATATTAAGGGTGCATGGGGGCTGCAGTGTAGAAGAGGGGAAAGTTCCATTCTGCAAGCACAAGTCTGCTGTGCTAGTGGAACAGCAGGATTGAATATAACCCATAAGGCTGAAAATCTAGGGATGTAATCATCACTAAACATCATAGCTTACCATGGAGGGGATGTACTGGGACACCTGATCTCAGTGATCTCGGACAGGAGGAGGAGTTACGCTAAGACCAGACCACGTCATTACCGAGGAGGCAGGGTTAGTCATTGTTTGAAGACTATCCCTGCCTCCGGGTCTGGTCTTGACCAGAAGGATGCTGGAATCAACAAGGGCGACCCACATGACCGTAAGGTGGTGCTGTGCAATACTAGGTCAATGATTCATAAGACCACTGCCATCCATGATCATGGATGGAGGACTTGACCTAGCATGTGTAACAGAGACTTGGTTGGATGAGGTGTATGGTCCTGTTCTTGTTGCTGGTTGTCCACCAGGTTCTTCTTATGCACCGCAACCCCAGGCCATGTGGGTGGGGAGGTGGGATGCAGTGGGGGAGGGGGGAATGCAGTCATTAGCTTGCACCAGGCATCCTAACAGGAAGACCCAGTTTTCTGAGTGCATGTTATGGAAGTTGGGCAATAGGGGCAGTACAGGATTCCTTTTGGTGTACCAAACTCCCCGCTGCACCAAGGATTCCCTGCCTGAGCTGCTTTCGGTGGATGTTCTCCTGGAGACACCTAGTTTGGTTGTCCTAGGGTATTTTAACATCCATGCCAACACGACATTACAAGGAACCACACAGGACTTCATGGAAAGCATGGCCTCCGTGGGGCTGTCCCTGAATAAGTGTGGCACAACTCATAGCCACGGACATGCCTTAGACCTGGTGTTCACCTCTATAGATGTGGGTGATCTGACACTAAGTAAAAGCAAAACAAAAGAAGTGCCATGGTCAGATCACTTCCTGGTGCAACAGGATTTCTCAGAGACCCTTCCCCTCTGCAGGGAGGTGGGACCGATTTGGATGGTCCGCCCCCGCCACTTAATGGAGCCAAATGGTTTCCTGAGAATTGTAGGGGATGCTTTATCCCATGTTGATGGCCTTTCAGCTGATTCCCTGGTGGCCCGCTGGAATGCGGAGTTAACCAGGACTATCGACTGTCTGTCTCCCAAGCACCCTCTCCGATTGCATGGAGCCTGGTCTTCCCCAGAGATGAGGGCGATGAAACAATCACTGAGGCAGCTAGAGTACCAGTGGCGGAAAACTCATTCTGAATCAGACCGGATACAGGTTAGAGTTCAACGTTAAGCCTACCAAGTGGTGATAGTGATGGCGAAGAGGACCTTCTTCACCGCCTCTATTGCATCTGCAGAAAACAGCAGCAGGAGACTCTTTCAGGTGTTTTGCAATCTAATGGAACCACCTTCGCCATCAGGGCCTGGTGAGGACCGCAAGACCTCTTGCAATGTTTTTGCAAAGTTTTTTGCAGATAAAGTTGCTCATATTCAGAAAGATGTAGACTCCACCATGGTAGCATGGCCTGGTTGGGAGAGTGCTAGAGTCCTGTCTAGTCAAGTTCATTGGATAAGTTCTGATCTGTTACCTTTGAGGATGTGGTCAGGCTACTTGGACGAGTGAAACCGTATACCTGTCTCCTTAATCCTTGCCCATCCTGGCTCATAAAAGCAGGTCAGGAAGCGATGGGCTCTGCAGGGTGGTGAAAGCCTCCCTCTGTGAGGGAGCCTTCTCAGACCTGCTTAAAGAAGCGGTTATAAAACTGCTTCTTCAAAAAACTTATTTGGGCCCAGCCAATATGGCCAACTATCACCCAGTCTCAAATCTTCCATTACAGTGGTACCTCTGGTTACGTATTTAATTCGTTCCGGTTGTCTGTTCTTAATCTGAAACTGTTCTTAACCTGAAGCACCACTTTAGCTAATGGGGCCTCCCGCTGCCGCTAGAGCACAATTTCTGTTCTTATACTGAAGCAAAGTTCTTAACCTGAAGCGTTATTTCTGGGTTAGTGGAGCATGTAACCTGAAGTGTATGTAACCCGAGGTACCACTGTATTGGGCAAGGTGATTGAGCACGTAGATGCTAAGCAACTCCTGGCACGCCTGGAGGATGCAGATCATTTGGATCCCTTCCAGGCCTCAACATGGGACTGAAACTGCCTTGGCCGCGCTGGTTGATGATCTCCGGCAGCGGGCTAAGGACAAAGGCAAAAGCTGTTTCCTAGTTCTGCTGGATCTCTCAGCAGCCTTTGATATCATTGACCATGGCTGACTGTTTGCATCTTTCCCTTCCAGAACCCAGATTACCACGGCTTTGACCCAGATCCTGTCATTGACGCCTGGAGCATGCGCGTAGCCTTCTTTTTTGGCATATCCATTACCATTGTATTGGGCTCCACCTTCGTGTGCTATCTGCCGGACTACGGGTAAGGTCCATTTGGGAAACCTTGTTCCAAGCTGTGCTGAGACTTGCAGGCTTTTCATCCCTCACACAGAGACTCTGGGCAGCCCACTCATCAGGCAAGATGAGGCAACCACCTCGGGCAGCAGGATCCACCAGAGTAGCCTTCCACCATGCAGTCTCTCTGAGAATAGGAGGCACTGCTGGTCTCATCCCACCCCTGTGGAGGAAAGCGTGGTGGCTGCCCTCCAAAGTCTTCTGGGCTCTGCTCCCACTTTGCATGATTCAGAGCAGCTCCCTGCCCTGCAACAGCCTTTGTTTCTCACTTCAGCCATTGAGTGAGGTTGATTTTATTCCTCGCCCTTTTTCTGATGTAGAGCTTCACTTGCCTCCTTGTAGATCTACTTTATCCCCCCCTTTGTGGTGTGTGTGGGGGGTGCATTTTGAGGTTTGCCTCAGGCACCAAAACGTCTTGGGCCATTCCTTCAGTCCAGATGTTATGGGGCAGGGCAGGGCAGCCAGCATCATCACTAGCACAGCAACTTATCTGCTTCTGACCTGTAGTTTCCCCATAAGTCCATTCATTTCCTGAAGCACATCCTGGATCTCCCAACCCCCTCCTCTCATCCTGCTTCCCCATGAAGTGATCCACCCCTTCTGTCCCTGTTTTCAGACTCCTTCTGATCTCTGGTCTGTTTTGACCAAACATTTCGTTGTTGTTGTTGTTGTTGTTGTTGTTGTTGTTGTTGTTGTTGTTTTATTTTCAAATTGGACAAGGAAAGGAAAAAGAAAAAAGAAGACAAATGACAATTTTAAAAAGAGTTGGGAATAATAATATTACACAAATAATGCTAATAATAACAGTAGATCACCATCAGTTCACATTGCTGATACAATGACTGTCAGTACACAAATCTTAAATTAAACATATAAATTATTATAAGCCCTCCAGAAGTCCAAATCAGTATCCAGACGAACTTTATGCCCATATGAAATACATTCAAATGTAGTCAGGAGAATGAAGCCGCCAGAGCATTATGTAATAGGTGTTGGGTATGTATCAGCCAAGGCTCAAGGTAGACGTTCCTTAGCCACCATAAGGGCTCACAAAAATCCACTTTTGTTGCCCATATGTTAATCCCCAATCTACAAGGATATGTTTTAAGAGTTCACAAACCTCTGTAAACATCAAGGATTTTGCTAGTACAAAATTAATGCAAGTAACATCTTCAAACCAAAAGGAATATATCTGTCATTTCCCTTCCCAATAACCCAAGTGTTTTCTGTGGTGGGAAGGAATAAGCCTATAAGAATCCATCTCAGTACTTGCAGTTAGTCAGAGAACAGCTGGAGAGGAAACCCTTTACTTTGTGTATCTTGTTTCCTTCTTCAACCTTCCTTTTACACATATCAGCACCAGACCACAGATGTTTATCTTAGCCCTGTATTGTGCATTCTCCACCCTCCTCCTTTCCAGAGGTGAAATTCTCATGCAGAACTCCAGTAGCCCAGGGAGAGAAGTGTCATTGGTGAACAAATATAACAATATTATGCCATTCAGATCTTGAAGAATGTAAATCCTCTTTTAGTAAGCGTTGGGTATGTCGCAGGGTGTACACATGTAATGGTGATGCAAAGCCAACTCTTAGAGGCGCACCAAAGATGTGTTGAACAAGAGCGTCTATAATTCCATCATATGTGAGGCTGTTTAGCCCAGGCGGGGGGGGGGGGGACATCTCTGGGGAGATGAACAGAATCTTCATTAAAATGTCACAGAAGAGATGAACTGTGCCATACCTATATGGGTGAAGGTGTTCCTGCAGATAACCAGGTTCCATGTTGTTTAAGTTTTATAAATCCAGCAGCGAAACCTTCAGCCTTGCGCCTGCTAGCAAATAGGCAGCCCTGCACCCAGACATTAGCTCAGGGCTTTCTTGGTCACACCTGACTGAGCTATCACCCACCTAAATAAGACTTGCCCTCAGATCTCCCTGGAAAGGGGGTTTCTCTCTTGGTGTGGTTGTTCTTGAGCTTTCTCAGTCTTTCTGTTACTGTGCAGTTAACCATTTGGGCATATTTAAGTCATCTTGTTGTGCATGTGTATTTTTCCTACTTCAAGAGGCAAGATTTTGTTAGAACTGTACAGGATGGAGTATTAGACCATTTGTACCTCTAGATATGACTAACCTCCTATAATTTAACGAGAGCTTTATTTTATTTTAAGGTATTTCCCTGAAGAAAGACTGTGCAGCCTGAAACACACTAGAACTTTGGACATTTTTGTGATTCAATAAATCTTCCATGCACCCCTAACGGTCTGCTTTGCAACAATGTTTTGGAGCTGTCTCCCTTCATTTTTGTACCCTTTTTATGGTGTGGTA
This sequence comes from Lacerta agilis, assembly GCF_009819535.1. Taxonomy (NCBI): domain Eukaryota; kingdom Metazoa; phylum Chordata; class Lepidosauria; order Squamata; family Lacertidae; genus Lacerta; species Lacerta agilis. Next base: position 39,868,441 of record NC_046327.1, on the reverse strand, counting down.
GAGATCTTGCTTTGAGGAGCTCAGAGGGAAAGGTTTAGGAAAGAGATGGAGACAATTAGAGGGAAATAATCCAAGGCCCTGAGTCTGCTGCTTGTGGGAGGTCTAAGATCCTCGGGAGATGTAGGTGGATTTGACTGACAGCAGGCTGTCAAAGCAGCTTCTCTCCCACCCAGCGAGGAGCAAGGATCATGGCTCCTGGTTAAAAACACAGTTTGCTGCATTTGATGTACCTTTCTGCTGTCTGAGGGTCCTATATGCTCTGCGCCCATAGCTGCCCTCTTCATCCCTCTCCGAAGTGGCTTCCGGAGTCTTATCCCGATGAAAAGTTGCCTAGCAGAATTGCCTCTGGCACTGAGGCAGCTTTGCCCTGACAGCAATCTCCCTAGGTCTTGAGTATGAAGAAGGCAGCAACTGTTAGCTGAGAGGGCTGTGAAGCTGGGAAGGAATTTGTGAGGCTTCTGGACCTAATCCCCTTCCTTGTACATGATCCTCAACAAGCTTGTGCACGCTTAACCAGTCAGAACACCAGTGGATTCATCCAGTACATTGCCACTTCCTCTTGGTGTTATTCTTGGGGGTCAGGGGAGAACACAGAATGCTTTGCCACTAAATCTGACTGATGAAATGTTATTGCACAACACTTAGGCACCCAAAAGTCAGGATAGGCCTTCTGCTTCCCAGATTGGTACGAGCGAAATTCCTCTTGCCCTCCTCTGCATGCCAGGCTTTCCACCACAACCATTCCAAGGTGGAAGCAGCTCCTCTTGGTCTTCTCTTACCTTGGCCATGACTGTGGGAGCCACAGTGGGTGCTTCTCCCTGCAAAGCTAGAGTGCCCGAGAAACAGCTGTAATAGGAAGGCCACTTTTACTGAGAGTGGAGGTCCTTCCCTCAGCTTTACAAGGAAAGAACATGTTGCAAGAGGAAACAAAAGTGGGAAAGGCTACTGAGAGGGATGCTGTAGTCTTCCATCATTATTTTAGGGTGGGAAGCTGGCCAACTTCTTTCCCTCCGCCCCCCCCCCCTTAGGACCCTGGATAGTAGAGGGAAATGGGCCTTCTAGGAGAAGGGAGGTGTATTAGGAACTAGACGCTTCCCTTCCCATGCCAACTAAAATACCCTCCTGGACTTAAGTCTAGTTTCTGGACTGTAATCCTTTTTCCTCAATAAGTAGGAAGGTGAAAAATTGTTGTGGGTTCAGAGGATCTGGTTGGGATGGAGTTAGGGTGGTGGTTGGAGGATGGAATATCCCTGATAAATGGCTGCATATTCTGAATGGAGCCCCCCACCCCACCCCCAGCAACATTATCCTTGCTGCATTTGTATGTGTGTGAGAATAATCTGGACCAAGTGACCTTAGGAGGGGTAACCTGAGCCAGTGGTTAATGAGTGCTCTTGGCTTTTTAGGTTATTTATATCATGTCCTATCCTGGGAGTTTATGGCAGCTAATGCCTCTGAATAATACAGAAGAGTTTTGTGGCTTGCAAAGGGCTCTTAGTAGAAACCAACTAGATAAATGGTAAGAAGAGAACTAGGAAATACTATGTTGGGGTGTGTTGCTAATAGAAAGTGGTATAGAAAGAAGGAGAAGAGGAAAAGGAAGAAGAAAGTGGATGTTTCAGAGGAAGGAGTAGGGAAGGAGTGGGGAAACTCAGTCCTGGTGGCCAGTTGTGTCCCTCTGGGTCTTACTATCTGAACTGGCTATACCTCTGCTCCCCAGGCCACACCCTTCACTGGGACCCTGGATTTCTGCTGAAATCCCAGATGTTTTTGCCTGGCTGCAATGTGTCCTTGAGCAACAATGCAACACTGAAGTGTCCATTCTTTGCTCAGCTTACCTTTGCCTGTAACCATCACTCTTCCAAGGTTGCTCAGAAGGGACTGCAGCCCCTAATCAAAGGGACATGGCTTGCTTGGAACAGTGTGTGTTTGTAAGCTGGCCTGCCCTTGCTTCTGCCCTTTCCTCCTTTGTTGGCAGGTAGGCTGGTACAGATGGGATGTTCTTGCTCTCACAACAGAATGGCGCAGGCTGCAGGACCTCTTGGGTGTGAACCCCTCTGGCCCACTTTTAAACCAAAGTGAAGTGTTCCTTTGGCATCAATATGATCCACCACCAGGAGCCAGTCAAGCCGTTGTAGTGGTAAGTGTGCTAGACTACGATTCAGCCTCCCTGGGTGGCCAGTTGCTGTCTTTCAGCCTAGACTAGCTTCTTCTGAAGGTAAAATGAGTGGGACAGATGAAGCAGGTATACAGGTGAAACTTGAAAAATTAGAATATAGTGGAAAAGTTCATTTATTTCAGTAATTTAACTTAAAAGGAGGAACTAATATATGAAATAGACTCATGACATGCAAAGCGAGATATGTCAAGCCTTTATTTGTTATAATTGTGATGATTATGGCATACAGCTGATGAAAACCCCAAATTCACAATCTCAGAAAATTAGAATATTGTGAAAAGGTGCGGTTCTCAATCCATAACATCTGCAAAAGGTTCCTGAGCTTTTAAATGGTCCCCCAGTATGGGTCAGTAGGAATCGCAATAATGGGGAAGGCTGCTGACTTGATAGCTCTGCAGAAAACCATCTTTGAGACCATCCATAAGGAGGGAAAGCCTCAAACGGTAATTGCAGAAGAAGTTGGATGTTCCCAAAGTGCTGTATCAAAGCACATTAATGGAAAGTTATGCAGAAGGGGAAAGTGTGGAAGAAAAAGGTGCACAAGCAGCAGGGATGACCGCAGCCTGGAGAGGATTGTTAGGAAAGGACCATTCAAACGTGTTGGGGACTTTCACAAGGAGTGGACTGAGGCTGGAGTTAGTGCATCCAGAGCCGCCACACACAGACGGATCCTGGAGATGGGCTTCAGATGTCTTACCTGGGCTACAGAAAAAAAGAACTGGTCTGTTGCTCAGTGGTCCCAAGTCCTCTTCTCTGATGAGAGCAACTTTTGCATCTCATTTGGAAACCAAGGACTCAGAGTCTGGAGGAAGAATGGGGAGGCACACAATGCCAGATGCTTGAAGTCCAGTGTGAAGTTTCCACAGTCTGTGTTGATTTGGGGAGCCATGTCATCTGCTGGTGTTGGTCCACTGTGTTGGTCAACGCAGCCGTCTACCAGGAGATTTTGGAGCACTTCATGCCTCCTTCTGCAGACGAGCTTTATGGGGATGCTGACTTCATTTTCCAGCAGGACTTGGCACCCGCCCACACTGCCAAAAGTACCAAAACCTGGTTCAATGCCCATGGGATTACTGTGCTTGATTGGCCAGCAAACTCGCCTGACCTGAACCCCATAGAGAATCTATGGGGCATTGTCAAGAGAAAGATGAGAGATATGAGACCGAGCAATGCAGAAGAGCTGAAGGCCGCTATTGAAGCATCCTGGTCTTCCATAACACCTCAGCAGTGCCACAGCCTGATAGCATCCATGCCACGCCGCATTGCGGCAGTAATTGATGCAAAAGGGGCCCAAACCAAGTACTGAGTACATATGCATGCTTCTACTTTTCAGAGGTCTACTATTCTATTTGCAATCCTTGTTTTGATGATTTCATTTAATATTCTAATTTTCTGAGATTGTGAATTTGGGGTTTTCATCAGCTGTACGCCACAATCATCACAATTATGACAAATAAAGGCTTGACATATCTCACTTTGCATGTCATGAGTCTATCTCATATATTAGTTTCATCTTTTAAGTAGAATTCCTGAAATAAATGAACTTTTCCACGATATTCTAATTTTTTGAGTTTCACCTGTACCACCTTGACTAGAGGGCTCCTGTTTAACTGTGGCTAACTGGTATAGATGTAACATCTGAATCAGGCTGGAGGGGAGAAAGCTCACAGTCCTGCAGCCGCCTCTAGCCTCTTAACCAAAAGTGTTACATCTGCCCCAAGCCATATTAAGTGCCTCTCAAGAACAACAACCCACCAGTCAAATTCTACATCTAGAAGACACAGACCCTCTAATGATAATTTTAAAATGATATGTCTACAAGCAGTTTTTCATAATATATTTTGCTTTCTGATTGAGTTTTTCAGCTCAGTTTTGTTTTTGTTTTTTAAGGAAGGTAGATGGCTGGGTTGGGTGAGCTGAGCAGTAACAGAAATGCACCCCCACCCTGCTGAAGCCCTTTCCTATCCTTTGCAAGGTATTTCCTGCACACTTCAGGTGTTTTCTCTGTGATAATGAGGGCTAGAAAAATAGTTTGTTTTTCTTCTAGGGAAGCTGCATTTCTCAGGATGCTGGATGAATAATGGATTATAGTTGCTTGTGAGTCAAAGCGAGGCTGTGCCTGAGTGGCAGCTGGTGGGTGGTCCAACATCCACGACAAGCTTCCTTCTTCCTCTGTGCCTCTAAAGCCAGGGATGGGGAAGCCTGTGGTTCTCCAGTGCTGCCGGACTCCATCTCCCTTTATCTCCGGCCACTGGGCCATTCTGGCTGGGGCTGATGCGAACTGGAGCCCAGCAGCCTCCGATGGACACAGGTCCCCCACCCTGGCTTTAAAGGCATTAGCCATGGCCTGTGCAAGAGCACCCACACCCTCCTATTCTCCCTCTTCTCTATCCCCACTCCCAGCAGCCCTCCCAGTCTGCCTTCCAAACCCCAGCCTGGCCCTGGCTTTGCGAAAGGGTTTCTTTTCAGACAGGGCAGGCTATTTAGAGGGTGAGTTGTGGAAATTCACCGCTGCTCAAGAGCCACTAGAAGTTATTTTGGCGGTGCACTAGCTGGAGCTAGGTGTGCGCATGTATATTTAGCTTATGGGATATAGATAGAGGAGCCGAGGTCCAGAGCCGGGAGTCGTGCTGTTTTGGCTGGCAAGGAGGGGCAGGTTACAGCCTGGCTCTCTCTGCTGCTGACGCACATCGAACCTTCTGATCAGAAGCGGCTTGCGCAGCTCCTGCTCGCATCCGTTCTGGCTCTGCAATAGACCCTGTAGAGGAGCATTGCTAATGAGCAAGCCTTTGCCCCCAGCTTTTGAGCTGAGATGGGAACCCAGGAGTCCTCATGTGCAGCTTCCTCCTTCTCATCTTCTGAGACAACACATTTCTCTTACAGCTAAGACTAGAGCCAGCTCTTTGTTTGTCTCCTTGTTCGGGGCCTGTGTTGTCCTGTGTTACTAAGGAATGGGGGTGGGGGGCTTCTGTTGGGCAAACAGACAGGTGAACTGGGAGTTGAAAGGGCAAAGCTGTACACTGAGAGCAACGTAGTCAGGGAACGTATTCCATGGTTTGTACTGCAGCACTGCAGAAATTAGAACTGGGTGCAGAATTCAGCATTTAGAGAACTTGTACCCTTGCAGAGCTTTCTGGGTACTGGGAACTGGGAACTGGGGGAAGCAGTGGCCCTCCTGGTGCTGCTGGGCTCCTGTGCAGATGGGGGGGGTGTTGTTTAATTCTTCGCTTGCTTGGCTTGGCTTTTTTCTCTGCCAGCCCCCACTACTGGTTTCTCCCACCATTACTGTGTACATCACAAGTCCTGCCTCTGCCTTCATGGTGTTTCACCCACAGCTGCTGCAAATCAGACCCCAGGAACCACAGAAAGACCAAGACTTAGCAGGCAGAGTATATTTGGTGTAATTCTGAGCAAACAGCACCTGCGTTCTATCAAAGTCCTGTTTGTCAGACACAGTCTATTCATTACTAACAGAGTTGGCTACTACCCATACTAGGTACTCTGCACTAACTCTGAATCAATGCAATCGTTTTAAGCGAAAGACAAATGAAGGTGGTTTGCGGGGGACAGGGGTAAAGCAATGTGATGTATTCATACTCCATACACCCAGTGGTAATGGACTCTTCTTAGAAAATACTGGCTTCCATATCCTGGAAAAATGGGGACTAGAAACTTGTGTTAAAAAACAAACCTTGAAGGCTAGAATTCTTGGAAATAGAATGGAAAAGGTACAAAGTAATCCTTTAGGACCTTCATTCAGTGACTGGCAGTCAGTCCACATAGGATCCTTTCTTCTGGGCACAGTGAAAAAAACTGAGTGCACAGTTGAAACCTTTTTGCCTATTTATCATAGCCAAAATTCTGAGGCACAGGCTTGCAGATTCTCTCTTGCGATGCATTCCTAAACTCCTTAGGGTGACAGCCAAAAATCTGTCATTGCTTTGCATCCCTCATTCTCTGAAAGCATCTAGTTATGTTGACTGTGAAAGTGCTGGGATAGATGGACCAATAGTCTGGCTTGCTGCTGCTGCTGCTGCTGCTGCTACCACCTCCACACACACCTCGGAAAAGGCCTAGGTCCATCTCCCCGTCTTGATTGTCAGTGTTGGGAGCCTGCCTGTCTCCTTTTGGTGTTCTGGGGAGGCGCCAAATCACAAGACATAACTCTTCTCTAATTGATGGGGTCTCATTAGCGAGGTCTTTGGGGAGCCTCTAACGAATTCCTGTTGCGACAGCAGGATCCTCTGCTTGCTGGAGTTGGGGAGGGGGACACAGGGGAATTGAGCTGACAGCATTTAGGCAGAGGAGAGGACCAGACAGGAGAGGAGAGGAGGGCAGTGGAGAAAGATGAATGCATATTGTAATGAGCATCTCAGCTCTTTTGGGTATCCTTAGTTATAACTGCAGTCTTAGGACAAAGATCACAGACATGCTGCTTTGCCTTGGAAGCAGCCCGTGTCAGGGAACTGCTGGAGCTCTGCGAGTCTGAAGGTTCCCAACACCCCTGGAGCAGCAGGAAGACATCCTGTGGGAGCGACAGGCAGGAAGAGAGCTCCGTGGGGAGGGGGCTGTGGGATGCTCCAGACTCCCAACACCGACCAAGGGGCTCGGTGGAGGAGGGGGCAACGGCAGTTCCTTTGCCCCAATTGCATAGAGGGGTGAAACGCAGGGATGAAAGGAGGAGACTTGGGGTGCTCTCGAAAAGCGCCACTTCCGGGATCTGAGAGTGACTGAGACGGTCACAAACTTTTGAGCTCTGCAATGTACCGTTATATATTTGTACAATAAATCCTGTAAATAAGAGGATCTGGAGTCAGGACTTTTTACTTGCGAGAAGCCACTACAGAAACCTTACAGCCCACTCTTCCCGTTTTACAGATGTGGAACTGAGACTGAGCGTTGAGCGGCTTATGCCCTTTCCAGTTGTGTCTGTGGCTGAGTTTGGGGCTTGAAAGTGCAGCTTCTCCCCCACTCTGCAATGTTGTTCTGCATTGTTCCAGCCACTGGACTGTTCCTGAACTTCATCTCATCCAGCTGCACCCCTTTTGCTGTTGTGTTCCCCATAGTCTGCCTGATTTTGAGGTAGTACTGCTCGTGTGTACTAAATACATTTTTGAAATGGTAGCTGTGGTACACACATAGGCCCCAAACATTGGCAGCAACTGGGCAGGTGGGTGTCAAGGGGCGGGTGAGGTCCATCTTTAGTCTGTTGCTGTTTGACAATACCCTTAGGGCCTAGGTTTTCTCCCCCGCCTCCCTCCCCTTCTGAAAGTCCAGGGCTGCTTACATTTTATTTACATTTTATTATATCATCTTATATTTATGATCCACTCAATAACAATGTTATTGGAGTGAAGAGCAAATAAAATTGCTTAGCAATCGGAGAAGACAATCAAACACTAAAAGCCAATAACCAAGGCAGAAGTATGCCACTCCCTCTTACCCTATCTGCTGACATAAAAGCACAAGAGCAATCTCGTGAGGCTACTGCTCCCATTTCTATTTCTCCTTTTCTGAAGACTCTTCTTTCGGACTCCTTCCAGGAAGGAGGGAGAAGGCCTCCCCTCCTACACAGAGAAAGAGCTCTGCTCCCTGGCTCCTCTTATGACTGCCCCTTTCCCCTTCTCTGTGGAATTGCTGCAGTCCCATTTGTCAGCCAGGGAGCTTCAGATGAAAGCCTGTTTCCCGTTAATATTCTGCTTAATGAGCTGACAAAGCAGATCCTCTGTGGTTGCGGAGTGGGAAATAATAATTAAACTTATTTTAGGCTGATTCTTTGCATTATTGTCCTCGCTGCAGGTCATGAGAATGGCCATTTCTGGGCAACAACCTCCCCTCCCTCTCCTGCCTCCTTCAGGTGCTGATCAGGTGGTGTTCTCTCATGTAAGGGATTGTCCAATAGCAGCAGCACAACATCTGAAGTGTGGGGTGGGGGTGGGGCAAAAGGGAACAGAGAGCACATTAATTGATAAATACACTTTATGGCCCAGGTTTATCAGTCTTGAATGAAATGCTAATGGCACAATGAAGCCTGTTTCTGAGTTCCCCTCTAGTGCCCTCTACTAGGAGTGGAGAGTGTACTCTTCCATTCTTACTCCCCCCACTATGGATGCTCTGACATCAATCTTTTCTTATGAAGTTGTAGCTATCCCCCCCCCACACACACCTCTTTTCCCTGGGCCAGAGTAGTGAGCACCCGCATGTACACATTTTGATCCACTGGGCTGCATACGTGCAGTTGCGCACGAGGATCTTGTGTGCCTGCTTGCCAAAGGGAGGGCCGCTGCTTGTGTGGAAAGATGTTTTGGAAGAAGGGCGGAGTTCTTCGCTCCTGCCACTGGACTAGGAAGGAGGGGGTGATGCTGCTGCCATTGCCTCCCTCCTGTTTGCCACTAGAGCAGGGAGAGTTCAAAGGATCCTCCCTTCCTCCCTCTGTTAAATGTGCCTGACTTCATGCTGTCTGTTGGAAGGAGAGAAGGAAATAGCAGGGGGTGGCTGCAAACTAGGCCAGGCCCCATTACTGCGTTATGAGCCACCAAAGCAGCTGTCTGGTTTGTGTTTGTATGTGTGGAATCAGCTGCTTGTGTGTATTGGACTTGCCCTTTGCTAAGAGCACTGACTAAGCCTCAGGCAAGAAGTCCCAGAGCGAATGCAGGCAAGAGCCATGCCTGATCAACTGGGTTGACTGGTCTGTGTTTGGTCAGCTGAGGCAGGGGGCAAAAGGTACTTTGTTGGGCAGAGCCATGCCAGTCAGTAACTTAATAAGGAAATTGGACTAGGATTGCACGCTCTCTCTCTCTCTCTCTCTCACACACACACAGCGATTCTGATGTTTTCACAGGAAGCCCAAAACTGAATAGAGCCCAGCTAAGCAGCAGGCTGGAGACTCCTTAATGAAGCACTAATTAAGGCAAGCTGCTTTGCACTTGATCTCAGCACAGTATAATTAATGCTGCAGCTTTGATTGGGTTCACACTCCTAACTCCTTGTGCCGATGTGGTACATCCAGGATATAACACTCAAACAGCTCTGAGTGCTCCTTGATCAGATGTGCCTTTATGCATTGCTAGAGCAGAACTGGAGAACTTAGTTACTCTCCAGAGGTTGTTGGACTACAACTCCCATCAGCCGCGGCTAACACGGCCAACAGCCAGTGGTGGAGGCATTGGCAGTCCATCAGTATCTGAAGGGGCCACAAGGTTCCCCACCCCTGTGCTAGAGCAGCAGAAAGCATGCTGATAAATGTGCTGTGGGGCTTGAGCAGTTCTGTAGAAGTGCCATGCAGTATCTATCTCCCCTAAATATTCTATATGAATCCCATCTCTGGTTTGAAGACACAAACAGTCTTGGCCTTTGATGAATTTTCTGTGCTCCAACACATGCTGAACTTTGAGTGGAATTCAATGTCTAATGCAGAACCTGGCTTCCTAAGGAAATGTAGTTTAAGCAAGCTTCTGGCCCTCATTGTCATGCAAACACTGCACTTTCTCTGCCTCAATGAAATGGGCTTCTGCATCCTGCTTGGCCATCTCTGTCTCTTTCAGGGAAACTGCTCCCCCTGACTTAGGTGTCCTTGTGTTTCTACCCCTGCACCTTTCCTCCTTCCAAAGAAATCCAAATTCTGCAGCACCTTGCCTTCCTACAGTCCATCCAGTGGCTGCAGCTTGCCTCTTCTCATTTTTGCAGCCTGGCTGCTGGCCCCCTCCGGCCGAATTTGGTCCATAGCAGGAGCCAGGTCCCTTTACAGTAGAACAGCCTCCCTTGGCCTGGTGCCCTCCAAATGTAGCCAGACTGTAGCTGCCATCATCCCTGACCTTTGGCCACATTGCAGAGGGCTATGGGGAGAGGAGAGTCCCAAGACCCCACTCTGGGGAAGGTTGGAGCCCAGCGCTCCATAGCCCTTTCCTGTATTTTCAGGGCACTGTTGACACCTTGCAATAACTTGCTCTGCTTTGGTCTTTCTTTTGTCTCTCCCCCAGGATGGAAGAGTGGTCTCGTCGGGAAGCTGAACGGAAAATTAAAGAGCGGGAGGCACAGGGGCTTCCTGTGCTTGACTCTAATTATTATGACCCCAGCAAAATTGTGCTGCCTCCAGAGGATGAGGAATAAGTTCCATGATGTCTGCCTGTCTGGCTAAGCTGAGAATAAACCTCCAAGATGATTTGTCTTTACTGCCGGCTTCTCTCTCTCTCTCTCTCTCTCTCTCTCTCTCTCTCTCTCTCTCTCTCTGGAAGCAAAAGTTCAGCCACCTAAAAGGGGTGTGTTATCTGAACAGTAGAGTAGGCCAGGCGCCAGCCACCCCACTCCCTTGATGTTCTGCTTCAAGGGCGATTGCATTTGCTGCATATCCCAGCTGCTGTGTTGTCGAGATGCTGCATGTGCGTGTCGTTGTGAGGAAACACGACAGTGAGCCCTAGGATGCTGGCAGACACTACACACAATCAAGAGTTAGCCTGTGCGTTGCCTGTTGAGAAACAGGCTAATGCTGGAAAGGAGAGGGAAACATCAGCCTTTGGACTCATAGCTGCTGTTGTCACAAAGGGAAATTGGGGGCCTGAGGGCTTCTTCGGTTTCTGCCAGGCCTTTCCTTGGCCCTGCCTTGGATATAGTATAATTTGGCAGCACCACACACTCCTGGCTGAAGCCAGGCCTTGAGCAGATGGTCCTCCTGGTGCCTTGCAGTGGAGTGCTATATTTATCCTGTGTATCGCTGCCCATGCTTGTATGTGTATCAGTTGTGTATCTACAGAGCCTATCCTGTGTCCCTCTTGCTCAGTATTGTCAGGACTGGCCATTAGTCTGGATTATAGCCCTCCAGGATCCCAGCACAAAAGCAGATATGTGCACCATGTGAAGGGAAAGAGATCTTGTTAGCTTTCTGGCTTTTTTGAAAGACACTTCCAGCAGAGTGTCTTCTTCTACCATTTGCAGCTATGTCAGGGTCAGAAGTCCAACAGATTAAGCTTTCCTGTGTCTGTGCCTCCATGCTAAAGTGGAACTGTGCCTGTTGGGTTTCTGCCTGTTGCAAAAGTTTTTGGAAGTGTTTAAGCACTCTCACTGGCAGGGGAGGGTGAGATTCAGCAACTCCTGCTAATCACAGAAGACAATTTATGCCTTCAGAGTTTACAATTGACCATAGGAAATATGCACATTTTTTTATCTGTGTTCTTGAAATTGAGGGCACTTGTGGTTCTGTTCCTGAATCTCTACCACCTGTTCTGTTTTTCAGATATTCCTTTAGGGAGGAAGCCCCCATCCCCCTTTCCCCATTAGTCATGTGATATACTGCCTTTCTTTCCTGGCCGTAACAATAAAGTTGCAGTGACAGTCCTCCCTCCCTGAGTCCTGGATGCTGGTAAATAATAGCACGGGAATGGATGGCTTGAAAAGCTCTAGGCCAGGGGTCCCCAAACTAAGGCCCGGGGGCCAGATGCAGCCCAGTCACCTTCTAAATCCGGCCTGCGGATGGTCCAGGAATCAGCGTGTTTTTACATGAGTAGAATGTGTGCTTTTATTTAAATGCATCTCTGGGTTATTTGTGGGGCATAGGAATTCGTTCATATTTTCTTTCAAAATATAGTCCGCCCCCCCACAAGGTCTGAGGGACAGTGGACCGGCCCCCTGCTGAAAAAGTTTGCTGACCCCTGCTCTAGGCTTTCTTTGCAGTCACTTCAATGTGGTGAGGGAACGGGGGGGGGGCATGTTGCATTAGAGTGGAGCTCTGTTCCATGCGCCACAGGACTAGGGCAACCAGCAAAGCTTTCTGAGAGAAGAGGTGCCCTGAGCCACTCACCACGGGCTTATGGGTTGGAGAGTCCTTTTCAAAAGCAGTACCCTCCCCTGTACCTTTACTGGATGGAGAGTGCTATCAGGTGGTGGCTGGTGTGTGGTTTTTCCTTGTTGCACCAAGCAAAGAGGAACACCAATGATGCTCAGTCCTCACTAAGTGCTTTTGCACCTGTTTGCAGGGTCAAAGTACTTCACTGTTGAAGAGGACAAGCAAATGGCAACCATTTGAAGGAGCAGATGTGGAGGGTTGGGGGAGAATTTTCTAGATCCTATACCTGTTCTCTGTGTCAGCTTTGTAATGCAGATAGTCTAAAGAAGGGATAGCCGATGGATCCTGCAATCTCTGATCACTGACCATGCTGGTTGGGGACAATGGGAGTTGCAGTTCAAAACATTGGCTAGCCTCTTGTAGAGTACAGCATCTTCCTTCTGCCACCACCTGCATATGAAACACCCACTTTCCTTTGCCCCTGATTTCTCTCTGCTCCCTGCCTCAGTCTCCCCACCCCCACCCCAAGGTACAGGTACAGTTCTAAGGCCAAGCACTTGGAGAGAGAAAAAGCACCTTCCAGCTCCCCTTGCAGGCCAACTTCACCATTTGACACACTGCTGCAGCCTTCTAGTTACGTAGTGTTGGCTAACACGAAGAAGAAAGTAGAGTTGGTGTGTGTGTGATGCTCCTCCCTGGTGATTCTGCCCCACTTCCATAGACCAAAGCTGAACTCCCAGCAGCTGCTTCACTGGGCTGCCATTTGGCATGAGCCGTGGCCTTCTGGGGCTCGGCAAGGCCTCCTTCCTCTGGGATGTTCCCTTCGTGCTTTATCACCAGACTTGGAAGCACCTGTCAAGACACACCCCTTGGCTGCCATTGCTTTCCTTCCCACTGCCCTTCTCCGCAGCCCCTCTGGAGTTAACATTTTCACACACAAACACACATCTCATTTGAGTTTATTTTCTTCTTGCTGCCTTCTACAAGGAGCTTTGTTCAGCCGCGCCTGCTCCCCATAATGCCGTGCATGGCCAGAGCTTTCTCTGAGTTGCACATCTTTAAGGGTTTACAGCAGCGAAGAGAAGTCATTATCCTGTTGGAGGGAGGGAGGGAGGGAGGGAGGGAGGGGAGGGGAGAGAAGCAAAGTCTCAAAGAACAGATGTGACTCACGCTCATCCTGCTGCTGACATGCACCCTCTGCAAGCAGGCAGTGGGAGGCTTAGGCAGAGCACTCTGGGGCCCCTGGCTTCCAGCCCCATACCTCCCCCACTTTGTCTGCTCTAATCTGAGCCTATAGCCTGGGAGTCTCCTGCTCCCCTGCCCCATCCAGAGCCATAGCCGGGTGATCTTGCGCCCCTGGCAGAACTGTCCAGATTGCTCCCCCTAGCCACAGACAAATTATTTCTTCATTCTGCCTCTCCTCCAACTCCAACCCGCATTCAATTCACCCTCTATTAAAAACCATTTCTTATGAGACAATAATCAATACTTATATTTATGGACATATTTTTAGCTGATTTTGTGCCCTCCCCCCATCGCCTGAGCCCCTGGCGGTTGCCCACCTGATCACCACCCCCAGCTATGGCCCTGGCCCCATCAGGCACTAAAATCGCTTATTCTCCCTTCAGAGCTCCAACCAGAACCCAGGAACTCCTTCCCTTCTTTGCTTTTCATCAGCATTTGACAGTCGCTCTGGGAATAGCAGTTCCTAAATCGGGTACGGCTGCTCCCATTCAGCAAATGGTGCTAATTTCCATTCACAGCCCAAGCAGAGCTGTGATTGCATTTTGTCAAGCGTGCCGATGTGTTCTGGACGGCTGTTCTCTTATTAGTCCCACCCCAGAGGTGGCTGCATCCTGTATGTGTGACAGACAGTCAAGAGGAGGTGAACTGAGGAAGGGATGTAGGCTAGGGAGGGGAGGGGGATGAGTTCCCCAACTTTGGGGTGGGGAGTTCATCCCTGTATTCTTTGTTAAAATTTGGTGTCCATGTTAGGAGGGCCCAGTAAAGGGATTAGAAAGCTCTAAGCTGCCACTGGTGAAGTAAAGCCAAGTGAGATGCTGGCTGGAGGGAGGGGCAGAGGAGTGTGAGCCCCTCGGGAGATGAAACTATTATTAATATTTTGAAGAAACACTGGTTATCCTTCTCTTACCCCCAAGGAGCTTACAAGGTCCTCCCACCACCATCTATGTGTATCCTCACAACGACCTTGCAAGGTAGGTTAGGCTGAGATAGGTTGACTGGCTCACAGCCACCCGGTGAGCTTCATAGCTGAGCAGGAATTGAACCTGAGTCTCCCTGGTGCTAGTTTGACATGTAAGAGCCGTGGGGTGTGAGGGCACAATGCCAGGTCTGAGAATGCAGGGAGCAGGACGGGGGAATATGCACCCTCCAAATATTGCCCTGTACAGCTGTGACCATTGGCCGTGCTGGCTAGTTCAGCAAGAGCTGGAGGACCACAGGTCCCCTGTCCCCTGTCCAGCAGAGAGAAGGGGGTCCAAACAGAGATCGGCATTGGCTGCCTGGCATCAGCGGAAGAGAAGGACTTGCACCGCAGTGTTTGCTCCCTGTGCTTCTTCAGGAGGAAGGGCAGGATCAGAATTCAGTAAACAACAAAGCCATGGAGTTTCCCTTGAGCCTGCTGATACATTCCTCTTTGGCCTGGATTATACCAGTTTGGCTACATGAGGAGCCACAAATAGGATCAGATGTAGATTATGCCCCACTTAAAGCCACAAAGGGAAAGGGACCTGCCCTGTCTGCTCTCCTGCTGGAACAAGGCCACTGTTTGCTCTCTCTTAATGTATCCCAATGCTTGGCTCCTGCTATTCCCTCCCTTGGATTTCCAGCTTGTGACCTCCCTTAACCTTAGCCTCTGCTCCTCCTTCCCGTTCCTCTTCCTTGTAAGAAGAGACCTGCAGGATTTGGCCAAAGGCCCATGCAGTCTTGCATCTTGGTCTCACTGTCCAACCAGTTGCCCAGGAGAAGCTCCCAAGCAGGACCTGAGCGCAGCAGCGCACTCCCCACTGGGCAGTTCCCAGGGATGGCTCCTCGGTGGCAAAATGAGTAGGACATAGCTATCGGTTGCTTCTCTTGCTTCCGCCTCCATTCTTCCAGGAAATGGGTTTCCTTAATAGCAGTTGGCAGGGTTTGGGGTCAGAAGGCCAAGCTGCACTCGGCATGCCACAGGGCTGGCTTACCACTTTTTGAAGCAAGTGAAGTGCATTGCCATGGGGGAAGTCCATTTTAAGTCCAGAGTTTTGACATTTCCTAATTGCCACTACCAAATAAGGCTGCGTGCCCAACCTGTGTGGCCTAGGGCTTTGAGCAGAACCCAAGCATCCTGCCACCCCCCTCCTTCCACGGTGGAAATGGTGTATCTCACACCCACAGAGGTTTCTGCTGCAGCAAATAGATTTGCAGATTACACATTCAGACAGACGTTGCCCTCTGTGGGGCCACTGGCACTTTTGATGCACTTGTGCATGGGGTGGGGCACCATCACAAAGGTCTGCACACCCCTTAGGAAATATTCTGCACATGCACACATACTGCTCTTTCTGGAAGAAACTCTGCAAAAAAAAAACCCACAAGTGCACAGAGTTAAACTCCCCCCTGGTGATTTTATAAACCCAGGCTCCATAACAGACCAGAGGTTTATGCAACTGCAGCAATAGAATGAACTGCAAACAGGCCATTGCATATATGCACACACCTAAAGGAAATGCATTCGGTTCTAGAATTTTCCAGCTCTGCAGCTCCATGCAAATAATCAGCTACATAAAAATGCACAGTTGTATACAGAGAAGATATGGGAAGGCACCGAATTTCTTGGGAACAGTTGCATCACTGCAGTCCCTGGTCATTTTGTCTCTGTCTCCCAGCTCCCATCACTTCCCCCTGCTCCAGCCTCCTGACTTCCATTCCAAGCCCCTTCCATCCATCCCTGTATCTTGCTATCCAGTTGTACTTGATTCACCCGTCACTGCATGTATACAGACACACACATTTGTTTATTTGTTTCCAAGCTGCCTCCATAAGCAGGGTTCTCTGGTATGATGTTCACAGCCCACCATCCTATCCTGGCTGTGTCCTGTTCCCTTTCCTTTGCTGCCACGGGGAGGAAGGGCTTGCGGAGACTTCCTTTTTACAGTGTGCTGAGTCCAAGAGGGGAACCTTCAGGTGTCAGGCAGCCCCCAGCATGTCGCTTGACCTGTGTGACCAATATGCCAGATGGGAAGCAAAAACGAGGAGAAATGCTGGCAAACCAAGAAGTCTGTTACAAAAGAAGCAGAAATGGAGGTGGCGGGGTGGGTGGGTGGAGAAGATAAAGAGCAGCACAACAACATGATCACTCTTCTGATCTGGAGAAAACCTGCTTGCTAATCCCAAATATGAGAGGCAAACGCTGATCACAAAACAAAAGCAATCTATTGAGTCCTCAGAATTGACAATTCGCAGGAGCATACATTGATGCACCCCAAAACTTACTACCCACACACGGGGGGGGCGTCTCTGATATACAGGTACTAGTCTAAAGGAAGGCAATGCACTTTGCAGATCCCAGCTGGGATAACAGGACTATAACTCTCTCTTACACACACACACACACGCAGCCCCACCCCTCCTTTGTGGTGAAAAGGCACAAATGCATCAGCGACCGGCTCTCAAACACAAACTTGCACCCGTTGGCCCTCATTTTCCACAGCTGCGGTGGTCGGAGAGGAGCAACGTGGCGCTTCGCTTCACGCCCGGGCAGCTCTGCAAATACTTGCCAACGTACCAAACTCCCCTCCCCCCCACGGCAGCCACAACCACCTGCTGTGCAAACGTCAGAGAGAAGCAGATGTAAAGGATGTGACACAGGTAAGTACAGGGCCCCAGAGGCAGGCAGAGCAACGAAGATGCGCAGCAACTGGGGGACCATTCTCACATGTGCTGATGTGCGTGCATTTGCACGCACGCACGCGCTCACACACACACACACACACACACACACAAAACATGCAATATTACACAGGGCAGGCACACTGCCTCTTAAACACACACACACGTCCACCCTCCCTCTTGCCCTCTCTCTGCCTAAATCACATGTCCCCAGCCTCGGGCTCTCCATGTGTTCCTGGGTCTCGCCTCCCTCGGCGCCCCCCCCCCCAGCAGCCGCTCCCGCCCCTGCTTTCTTCTCCTTGGGCTCTCTGCCAGGCAGGCAGTGCTCACACACTCTGCCAGGGAGCGCAGAGGCAGGCAGTTCCGTGCCATGGCTGAGCCATCCCAAGCTGCCGACCCTGTGCCCCGTGGCAAGCTGTAACGTGGGAACTCATCCTGCCAGCCCCAGGTGGGGGAGGGACACGCAGCTCCCCCCAGGTAGGAAGCGGGAGGGGCAGCAGGAGGGCTGGGGGGGGTGGAGGAGTTTGCATTTCGCGCAAGTATGCGGGAGAAGGATGCATGAATGGATGGACCGGAGGTGGCGCGCAGGGCGTGCACGGAGCTAAGATTGTGACTGGAGACGGGTGCAGAAGCGCAGGGACCAGAAGTTGGGATACAAGGGTCAGCTAGGATTCTGACCTGGCCACTGCCCAAGTGATTATATTTTTTTAGACACCCAGAAAGTTTAGGAGCATCTTTGGGACGGGGCAGAAGTTCCCTCTGGATTGAGGACAGGGCTGTGAGAAGAGGGCTGCACAGTAAAGGAGAGAGAGCAGAGGCGCTTTGGGTGCTGCTGAGGGAAAGCGGTGAATAAAAGGCACCGGCAGCACCGTATAAGAGAGCACACGTGCACACAATCAGAAGAAAGGGGTTTTTTAGGCTCTCAAATGCCTGGCAGGGGCAGTGGGAGCTTTGTAAAAGCTCATTCTACATTTGAACGTTTCTCTCTCAAACACACACACACAGGCGGAAATGGACTACAATATAGCTTTATTGGTGTGTTTGTAATTACATATAATTTACACAGTAGAAGTGGGTTCAAACGTGTGTGTGTGTGTGTATGTATCCACATTATATTGAATCTTTTGTTTCTGTGAAAGATAATGCATCCAGCGATCTCTGCAAATGCATTCATGTGCACTAATGCATACGTATCTCCTGTTTGTATGCTTTTGCTATTGGTTGGTATATGGCCACCTATGTGTCTTTGAGCAAGCGCATGTGTGAATCAATAGGCCGTTGTTCTCACCAAGCTACATGTGTGTTTAGGTGGCATGTGCATGCAAGTCACAGGGTTCTTTCCTGGCAGGAACTTTACAAGTGTGTGTGTGCTGCATTGCTCACAGGGTCTCTCTCTCTCTCTCTCTCTCTCTCTCTCTCTCTCCCCCCCCCCTCCACACACACACAAACACACACACCCACACCCCATAAGCATAGTTTTTTACTACAAACTATTGGATTCAAAATAACAGTCCTCAGCTACTACAGTTTATTACAGAATAAGGACCACCAAATTCAGTTGTGGTGGTGGAGTCAGCGTTGTATATGGGAAGTCTAGTGGGCTTCTGAGAATCAGTAATCCTCATGGTTGTGGAAAGATGCTTCCAGGAGACCTGGGACATGATCTCAGTGGCCAGAGTGAGTGATCGGCTTCCTCCCTGACACTCCCTGCCCTTTCCTTCAAGGGTTTGAGATCCTCTTCCTTCCACCTCCTATGAGTCCCATTTCTACATTGACTTCTGTTGCACTATTTTGAAAATAGGGCAGACTACCTAGTTGACCTTGTCTCCTAAGAAGCTGTTAGCGCTTCTGCTGATAGCCCATGGGATCTGTGTAGCATAAATAACATCTGATTGATTCATTAGATCAAATAATATTTGCAATATCGTGTGTGTGCCTATGTCTAAACTGCATTGCACATTCTGTTCCAATAATTCTCAGTTGTCAATTGTGAAGCTTGGATGTGCAACAAACTGAGGTCTCCAATTCCCTAACCCCTCTGTTCTCACACAATTCTGCTTGTAGAGTTATATCAGGACTAAACATGCATGGAGAATAGGAAAATCCTGTTCTGTAACCCTTCTGGCACATAAGGGTGGTTGTAGTGCTCGCTTCGGCAGCACATATACTAAAAATAAGGGCGGTTGTAATGCCTTCTATTCCTTGTTAGGAGATCTTGAGCATGTGCCCTGTTGTGTGCGTGTGCGCTTAGACTTGTGAGTGTGCTGCACAACTGCATGTTGTAAGCGCATGGATTAAACTAACTCGGCTCTGAAAGAGGATAAGATGATGGGGGACTTTTGAATATATATTCTCTCCCTCGCCATAATGCTGTGACTGCTCAGGATCACCCAATGAAATTGATTGACAGTAGATTCAGGACAGACAAAAGAAAGCACTTGTCACATTATTAATTTACAGAATTCATTGCTGGAGGATAACGTGATGGTTCACTGTCACAGGTAGCTTTGAAGGGAGATCAGATGAATTCAGGGAGGATAGATCTATCAAAGGCTAGTGGCCATGACAGAAAACGCTCCACAAAACCTCCATGTTCAGAGGCAGTGCACCACGCAAGGTCAGTTGCTGGGAGGCAGAATCAGGAGGGGGCTCATGCCTCCTCTATGCCTGACCACTATGGAAAATAGGATGCAGGACTAAGTGGACTTTTGGCCAGGGCTTCCATTAGGCTCTCATGAAGCATCACCTGCTCAGTCCTGTGCTCCATGTATGGAAATGTCAAAACTAATCTCATCCAAGCGGAAACATCCTTATATCTCCCCCATCCCTTCCCCCAAAGTCAGAGTTATGCAGTCTGGGGATCTTTCCTTGAAACCCCTTATATCAAGTTGATGCACCAAATGCTCAGCAGATCACTTACCTGGGTTCACCTGGGTGGTAGAATAAGAATGGACCTCCTTAAACTTGGGAAATCCCCAATAATTCTCGGAATGGTCTCCAACTCTCTTGAACAATCCTATTTGCACCTTCTGTCCTTCATGGGATAATGCTTGTTCTCTCTTTCTTTTTCTCTCTTTCTTTCTGAGGGGTGAAAGGAAGTTAAACTCTCTGGTTTTTAGACAGTAGGCTGTGAGCGCATTCACACTCAGAGCCAGCACAACCTATTTAGTCACTCTAGGTGAAAATTAATTTTGCTTCGCCTTCCACCCTGGATCATGGTTTCCTTCTCGACCTCACTGAAGTGTTTCCCAGTCACATTGTGCACTGACTGGTGTGATTCTACAGGGTTTCTGTAGGAATCCCTCTTAGCCCTGCCTGGAGGTGCCAACTGCACTGAGCCTGAGGATGTTCTGCCTCTCTTCCCCTTGGAGGGATTTCCGATGAGCCTGATTCTCTTGTCCACAGCAGCAGCCTTGGTGCCCTCCAGATTCAGCCATCCCTGTTCCTGCTAGATCTTCTTCGGGGCAGAATAACCCACACAGATAATGTATCCTAACTGGTGTTGCAACTGTGACAATCTGGTCCAGGCTCAAAGCAGAGAAAGGTTGGGCATGAATCGCCATGAGGAAGATGCGTTCACACTTCAGCCATGAGCAAGTGGTCCTGCAGAGTCAGCAAGAGAGGAGCCAGACCCCAAGGCTCCTTCTCTGGGACCAGGAACATACCTCACACATATGGCGTGCGGATAATATTCCCAATGAGGCCTCTTTCTTAGGGGAAAAGGCTTAAGAGGTCAGGGATTTTTAGGTTGGAGGTGGGTGGGAAGACAACCAGCTGAGGGGTTTATAGCCATTTATAAAATTAGGAGTGAATGAGTTACTTTCTCTCTCTCAGAGCACCAGGCACTGCTCCCCATAGGCACCCCAAGCACAACATGCTCGCATGCCTTGGCCACCACAGATCTAACATCCACAGAGGAGAACTTTCCTGTCTCCTCCAAGGCTACTGTGCTTTTCGGGCTGAGTCAATTCTCACATTTACTGCTGCCAGTCAGCAAGTGCAGAGGAACCAAGTGTTGAGAAATGGAGACACATGTGCGAACCAGTCCATCTGCTGGAATTCAGGCCAAACCAAATGGAAAAACATGTTCACATAATGCAGAATTATCCCGTGAGCACACCTAGCCCCCAATTTTATGTGTGGGTGTGGGTGTGCTAGCAAGCCCCCTCCAGCACCAAGCAGTCACCCCTGCCCCACACTGTGCCCCCCACAGCGTCCCCCTCCTAGGGCTGCCACTGCTGCAGTTGCCAACCTCAGCCTCCCCTTTGCAAGGGAAAAGCTTTGCCCAGCAGCCTTGTTGTAATGGAGCAGAGAACTGAGCATCCCCTCAGCCCATCACCCATTCAAGTGCTGTTAGCAGGTAAGGCCAGGAGCAAGCTGGAACATGCAGGGAAGCTGGGGGCTGGAGCCAGACAACTCTTGGGGGGAGTGGCAGTGTCCATTCTGCTGGACCAGGCCAAGGTGCTTGGCCCTGGCAAATGCGCACTATGGTGGATCTTGCTGCTGGGCCTGGCTGTGCTGTTGTTCTGTTATTGTTCTGTAGTACCTGTAAATTTTATTTTTAGTATCTGTAAAATTTATACCGGGATAGCTCAGTCAGTAGAGCATGAGACTCATACTCTCAGGGTCGTGGGTTCAAGCCCCATGTTGAACAAAAGATTTCTGCATTGCAGGGTGTTGGACTAGATGACCCTTGGGGTCCCTTCCAACACTGCAATTCTATGATTATTTTATAAGCCATCCTGAGAATGCCTGAAGGGCCGAGTATGCATTTTAGATATCAATGTTCTCTTATGGTAGTGGTGGGGAATTTGAGCGGCTCTCCAGACCTTGTTGGACTCCAAGTCTCATTATCGCCAGCATGGCCAATGGCCGGGGGTGATAGGCGCAAAATCTGGAGGGCCAACCCTGGCTTATGGATGTGATACTAGGTTAAATGGCAAAGCAAATTAAATCCATGGTCACAAGCTGATGATGATGATGATAAATGAAACTGCTGGGAACTGTATTCTGGAGTTTTGAGGAAAAGTGAGGATCACACCCAACTCAGCTTTTCCACTCTAATCCAGAGCGGCTGTTCAGTGTTTGGATCAATGCCTGGAAGTCAGTGTCTGGATGAGGGCAAATGAATTGAAGATGAATCCTGATGAGAGAACTGAGGAGATCTATTTGTCCAGGGCTGGGAGGGCAGCATACCTGCCAGCACCCAAAGGAGCAAGTGTCTGGTTTGAGGTATCCCTCATTCCAACTTACCATTGGAAGCCCAAGTAGCAAGGAGTGCCTTAGCTCACTTCCGGTTGGTGCACCAACTAGGGCTGTTCCTGGACTGAGCTAGTCTGGCCTCAGTGACCTATCTGGGATAGATTACTGCAAAGCAGTCTATGCAGGGCTTTCCTTGAAGATGGTCTGGAAACTTCAACTGTACAGAATTCTGCTACCGGGCGGCCAGTGGAGCAACCTGTAGGGATTTATGTAACACCAATTCCAAAATCTATTCACTGGCTGCCTATGAATTAACTTGCATTATTTAAGATATTGCTATTAGCCTATAAAGCCTTGAATGACTTGGGACCCAGGTACCTAATTGGGTGTCTGTCCCTATCCTGTTCACCCCTGTCCCATGAGGGCATTTTCTGTGGTGGCTCCCCAATTCTGAAACTTCTTCCTTGGGGAAATACCATGGCCTCCAATGTGGATTGAAACAAGTAAAGATTGTTTTATTTCACCAGGCATTTGGTTGAAGAGTTTTTACTATTGTATTTAACTGATCTGCTACTCTCTTGTCTACTCTGTAGCTCATGGAATTTTATTGATTTTATAGTGGGTTTATTTATGTTTCTTTTTTTGTTTTCCACACACACACACACACACACACACACACACATTTTCATGCCTGTTGTAAGTCATCTTGGGCTTCATATTTGAGGGAAAGCGTGGTCTTCAAGGCACACTCCCATCATATACCTGTATGTAAAGCACTTGGCTTCCCTGCTCCCAATAATCCTGGGCTTAAGGTAGTGGCTTAAGGGTGCTGGGAATTATAGCTCTGTGCAGGGTAAACTACTGTTCCCAGGATGCTTTTGGGGAGAGCCATGACTGTTAAAGTGGTATAAATGGGCTTTAAATGTATGGTGTGGATTTGACTTTGTCTAACAAACAAATTATTCAATTTCTCTTTTAGGATCTAGGACTCAGATGGGAATTTGAACAGAATATAGTCGTAGAAAGTAGTTCTGGTTGTAGCAATAGGCACTCATTGCACTTAGAAAATGAAAAATATTTCACAGACATTATCCTTACAACTATTCTGTAAGATAGGTCAATATTATAATCCCCACTCTGAACAAGGAACAGAATGAGGTTAAGGCCAGAAATAAACAACAGCCTGTTATTGTTTTTCCAGAGAGCTGAAGGCAGTTTGAGAGATCACTATTATCTTTTTAAAGAAGAGAATAAAAATATAAAATTGAAAGATTTGTTAAACTACTTTCTTATTGCTGCATGTCCACCAACTGCCAAAATATGGAAAACATATTCTGAAATCAACACCTCATTGTGGTGGAGTAATATATGGAAAATTGCAGGACATTAAAAACTTACATGGTACAACCATTTTTTGAAAGGAAAAATATTTTGTCTCAGTTTGGTGGGATTTAAATGAATACATTAAAAAAGAAAAATTACATTTGTCTCTTCTTGACATGGGTGGCACTGTGGTCTAAACCACAGAGCCTAGGGCTTGCCAATTGGAAGGTCAGCGGTTCGAATCCCCGCAATGGGGTGAGCTCCCATTGCTCGGTCCCTGCTCCTGCCAACTTAGCAGTTCGAAAGCACATCAAAGTGCAAGTAGATAAACAGGTACCACTCTGGTGGGAAGGTAAACGGCGTTTCCATGCGCTGCTCTGGTTTGCCAGAAGCGGCTTAATCATGCTGGCCACATGACCCAGAAAAACTGTCTGCGGACAAACGCCAGCTCCCTCGGCCCATAGAGCGATATTAGCGCTGCAACCCCAGAGTCGTTCATGACTGGACTTAACTGTCAGGGGTCCCTTTACCTTTACAAGCCTCTCAATAAATTTGGGATAAGGACACCTAATTGCTTGAAAAAGTTTCTTGATGTAATATAGAGCCTTTTATTATTGGTATGCCTTATGCCTCTGATAGTTTCAGCTATAGGTCTATATTTCTGAATATTTTAAAATTAATATGCGCCACACTTCTTGCTCTCTCATTTCTTATGACTGTACTCTCCACTTATATGTCTGCATCTTATTGCAAATATCCAAATAAGCAGCTTTATCATTTCTTCATGTCAGCCTTGGTTTGGTTTAGTTTTTATGTGTTTGTCTCATGAAGTTTTATTTTGTTATCAGAAAAGAAAAGAAAAGAAAGAGGGATCACTATTCATAGTGTGTGCATTTCCCCCACTTCTGCTTCTGTTGAACAGGTCTGGGAGGTTTCTGGCATTGTTTGAAAAGCTTGCAACACCTGTTTAAACCAAAAGGACAAAGGAAATGTATGAGTGCACCACAAGAAGTAAAACTAACCAGAATCCCACTATTAAGTCTCTTCAAAACTTCTGACTGTCCCATCTTAGAGAAGGTGGTTTCTTTAAGGTTATCTGGTGAACTTATGACAAAAGGCAGGATTTGAAACTAAAGATTTGGCTAGCTTGGCTAAGAAGGCTAGAAAGGAAAATAAGCACCTCAATTTTGGAGCAGTAAGAGATCCAAGGGGTCTCAGCATCCCCCTTGGGTTTGGCTCTCTTGGAACAAAGGTCACTATAGGCATCTGGTGTTTCCTGCTGCATTAGGAAGGGTTTTCTACACATAGACATATAGGCTGAGCAGGAGTTGGAAGAAGCCATGGCATTAATACTCCTATTGATCCTGTCCAAGCAGGAGATAACCACAGCATGCACCACTCTGGCAAGACAGTCCGTGGGCAGGTAGGGTCTCAGCCTGCGTACCAGATGAAGCTGGTAGACAGCTGTCCTGGACACAGAATTAACCTGCGCCTCCATGGACAGCTGTGAGTCCAAAATGACTCCCAGGCTGCACACCTGGTCCTTCAGGGGCACAGTTACCCCATTCAGGACCAGGGAGTCCCCCACACACGCCGGCCCCTGTCCCCCAAAAACAGTACTTCTGTCTTGTCAGGATTCTACCTCAATCTGTTAGCCACTCTCCATCCTCCAACCGCCTCCAGACAGGATCTTCACTGCCTTCACTGGTTCCGATTTCTGGCTATCATCCGCATACTCATGAACACCCAGCCCAAACCCCCTGATGATCTCTCCCAATCATATAGAT
The DNA here is from genome assembly GCF_009819535.1 of Lacerta agilis. Lineage (NCBI taxonomy): Eukaryota > Metazoa > Chordata > Lepidosauria > Squamata > Lacertidae > Lacerta > Lacerta agilis. The sequence continues at coordinate 39,843,285 of NC_046327.1, read as the reverse complement.
GTGAAAAGGCATGTGAGAAAGAGAGAGAGAGAGAGAGAGAGAGAGAGAGAGAGAGAGAATGAGAGAATCAGGGGATGCATTAGGAGAAAGCTGGCATATAAATAGAAAATCTTATTTTCTGTTTCTGCATATTAGTTGTTGTCTGCTATAATTGTGGTGAATACATCCACTCAATACAGTGTTCTGGTACTAGATTCCACCCCCACCCACCCCCTACAATATAGAGAACTTGAAATTTTGTAATATTTGGCGATTAAATGTACATTTTATTTATTATTTATTACATAAAATTTATATGTTGCTTGATTGTAAGAAAAGAAAGAAAATCAACCCACAAAGTATTTTACAAAAAGATAATACAAGCCAAGAAACATGTACAGCCCGACTTCAAACCATATGAAGTCAAAGGCCAAGGTCCCTGCTTGTTTACTTAGCACCATCGATGTTCGGGGGGGGGGGGGCCTACCACGTGATCTTTGTTTTGTTTTCCTCCAAGAGCAGCAGCAGCAGTGCCTGCAACCCCTCCTTGTGATATGTCAAACCGCTTTCGAAAGAGGGTGCAAGAGGGTCAGCTGTTTCAAAGGAGAGAGAAAAGGCTTTAGAATTCCAGTTGGTTAGATACAGCTTCTTTGTATGAACTTGAGCAGCTTTGGGAGATTTCCTGTCCATTGTCTCCCAGATTCATGAATGGGACGTGCCACTCATCATCCCTCACAGAAGGGTTTGCACGCTGTCTCCTCTGTGGCCCCAGCAGAAGGTGGTCAAGGAGGTGCCTCTGTATGTGTGTGCATGCATAAAGTTGCAGGAGGGTGGATAGTAAGGGAGCCCAGGTTTGGAAGGGATCCCCCGTGCCATGGTGTGCCTTTGCCACCTTTGTATCCCAGGGTTTATGTTTTCCAATGGAGTCATAACATGCCTAATGAAGAGGTCCCCCTGCTTAGTCACAAAATGCAGCCATCTGCTTACAATATACTTGCTGGTTGTGCCAGTTTGCAGACTTGCATTTCTGTCTCCAGTGGGGGTGTGTGTGTTTGTGTGTGCAATATATCTATATACAGATGCACCACATTATGTGTGTTCATTTTGAGATCCGGAAAATGTTCACGGCTTGGTGCCTCAGTGCACCCTCCCTTGGGTTTGTGACGTGGCAGGTTTGTGCAGCTGAGCATGTTTGCTTATGCCTATCTGCTTGTAAATTGCTTTTTTGTCCGTGAGACCCTCGCGCTGCCTGAGACGGGACGAAGCCTGGTATGTGCGCAGTGGCATGTGATGCCTTCAGTGGTGTGTGTGCACTTTGTGGTGCATGTGAATGTGGCACTGGCACAGATGCCAGTCTTGCCATAGACGTTCACGCTGTGTGGCTGTGTGTGGGCATTTGTGTGCCTGAGGGCCCCCCCCCCCGCACCTTGGCACTTTGACTGAAAAAACTCACAGGCATTCCTTGGTTCCCTATCTGTGTGTCAGGTGGGCCACCACTGGTTTTGCACCTCCTGTTGCACATACTTACACAGCTGTGTAAACAACACATGGTTGCCCCATAGGTAGGGTGTGAGCATATGCCTGCCACTCTCGGCTGACTGCGTGTGTCTCCTGCTGGGTGTGCCTGAGCCTTCCTTCCATCCTCGCCTGTTAAGTTACCTGACACTAACGTTGCTTTGCTGGGTTGCCATGGCAATGCCTGCTTTCTTGGAGGTTACAGCCTGGATAACAGGGTTACAAGAACTTCCCACAGGCTCTCTCTCTCTGGCAGCAACAGGTTCTGAGCAGCTGAGGCTGAGAAACCCAAAGGAGGGAGGGGGCCTTCAGCAGGAAACGTTGAAGGAGGTTGTCTGATGGGACGGGGGAGCAGAATAGAGGGCAGGCGTGGCTGCACAATCTTTTGTCTCCATCTAAGCAGCAGACAGCAGTTCACCCTCAGCATCGTATGCAGACTCTGGCTGCCCTGTGGGGATCATCACATCAAAAGCTCCTCTGATCTCCTCTCTTCCTTCCCCTCCTTATTCTCTCTCCTGCGCTCCCTCTTCTGCAAATTCATCCCTGGCAGCTTTCTCCAGGTTCCTTCATTATTTTTTAAGAGGGTACCTTCTCCTCTGCTTCTTCTAGTCATAAAGTGATGAAGCTATCAGTCCCCAGATGCGCGCATACACCGCAAGCAGCCATGCACACTCCCTCGATCCCAAGCCCACACGGTGATCACACCGCCCCCAAATAAAACCCACAGCTAATTGTCTTCCAAGTGTGGCACTGCCCCCTAGTGGCATGTGAGCAACTCCACAGCCACCCCTAGGAACTTTGTAGAGAGGAGAGCGTTGTGTAATCGTTGTGACAGCAGAGCGATGGAAACAGAGAAATGCTTTCTGCTTCAGCGTCCCAAATATGGTGAAGTGCGCGGAAGAGATTCTGCACATGCAGCTGCAGACGGTGATGCGATGTCTCGCTAGCAAGCAATGGAGGAGAAACTGTGCCTTGGTTTGGCAGAAAGAGGGGAAGAGCGGCATCTCTCCGAAGCTCCTCATTTGAGCTTCATTAAAAAAAAAAACCCTATTCCTTTCCATTATATCTCTTTTGCTCCTGATTTCCGCCCTGGGCTTCTGTGGCTGCCCGTAACAGGGGACAATGGAATCTGCACTCTATTGTAGCCCATCAAACTTAACAGTGAAGTGTATCCGAACAAGCCGCCGGTGTCCTCGCTTTCCCCAAGATTGCCTCAAAAAGCAAAACGCAGGGGGCCAGGAGAAGACACATCTTCCAGTACTAGATCTGCCAGGATTGTCCCTGGACATTTCAACATCAAAAGATGAAAATCCAAACAGCTTCTCCTCAATTCCCTGGCACATTCTGCAGTTAAAAAATAAACAGCAATTTGTGGTAGACACAGCCTAACGTTTTGCTGCCTTGGGTAAGGGACGTGTCTCTCACACACACATTCACAGCCACCCCGGACAACCTTTTTATTGTGCATTCACGATGTTATGTGCTTGTGGTAATATCTGGGAGGTTATACATGAGGCCACTTTCAGTGTTTCTATGGGGCAGGCATCCTGCTTCTCTTCCAACCAGGGCAAGTGCTGGAACATCCTGCGGAAATCCTGTGGCTTTTCATACCACAAAAGTTCTGGTTTATACCGTACTTTGTCTTTCTTTCCTTGTGCCCCTCCAGAGGGCAATAAGATGGTATCATTTGGGAAAGATCATGGAACAATAAATTGGGCGGAGTGATATGTAGGTGGTCCAATATGCCCACCCCTAAAGCACTCTTAGTGCATCCATGCGTGTTGCCATCTCGAGAAGCCCAGTCATTGCACACGCAGAAGATGACAGACAGGCTGTTGTGAATTACTGCAATGCTGGCTACAGGAAAGCATTGTCCCAAGCAGGGCCGGTGCTAGGGTTTTTTGCGCCCTAGGCGAGATCACCTTCTGGCGCCCCCCCCCCAGCCAATCCCTAGCACCGGCCTTGCGGAGAAGCCCGATTTCAGGCTGCTCCCCCCTCCCCGTCACTCTGCCGCTGGCGGAGGGGGCGGAGAAACCCAATTTTGGGCTGCTCCCTCTCCCCCGCCACTCTGTCGCTGGCGGAGTGGCACCGGGCGGGGGCGAGGGGCAGGCTGGCCAGTGCCCCCTCCATTTTGGCGCCCTAGGCAACTGCCTAGTTCGCCTAAATGGACGCGCCGGCCCTGGTCCCAAGAGCAGCAGTGTAGAGAAGGGCAAGCAATGGCAGATGGAGCTCCAGCCTTCAACACCACAACTACCAGTCCTTGCTCCAAAGCACCTGCTGCCTGAGGTTGCTGCCTCACTCTGCCCAATGGTAGGGCCAGCCCTGACTGAAACTTTGGAGTAACTGTGCTCCAAATTTGCTGCCTGAGGCTGGGCTTGAGAGCTGAACATACTGTATTTCCTTGCCAAATGTGGAAGGTTTGTAACCTAAAATGGGAGATGGAAAATTGCTTGCATGAGACGCAACAGCTGCATGCAACATTTCTCCGATGAAAATAGGGACATCCAATTCAATAATGATAATTTTACTATTTATACCCCACACATCTTACTGTGTTGCCCTAGTCACTCTGGGCAGCTTCCAACATATATAAAACATTTTAAAAAACATTAAGAAATTCCCTAAATAGTACTGCCTTCAGACGGCTCGGGAGTTGGATAACTCCAAACCCTCCAACATTTATCTGATGAAAATAGGGAAGTCCCAAGGAAAAGCGGGACATTCTGAGCAGGGGCGGGGGGGGGCGGGCCCTCCTCGCTGGCCCACCCCTCGCTTCTGCGGCTCCGCCTGGGCCAGCGCTGAAAAAAGCCCTTAAAAAAAAGGAAAGGAAAGCAGCCGCTTGCTCACTTGGCCGGCAGCTGCTTTCCTTTCTTTTTTCCTTTTTCTTTTTAAGAGCTTTTTTCAGCGCTCGGCTGGGCGGAGCCGCACCGTACGGAGTGCGCATGCGCAGAATTCCACACATGTGCACTCTGTACCGGGTGCTGTAAGACGCCGCCCTGGATCCCGGGGCGTGACAAAAAAATTGTCGCCCCCCGGCCGGTACCCTCTGGGCTTGCTACCCCTCTGATTCTGGGATCAAATCAGAAATCGGGGTGGCTTTGCTAAATCAGGGACACTTGGAGGGTCTGCAGTTGTCCTTCATCTTCAGGCTTCAGTTCCCTTTCCAGGGCTTGTATGGAGGAGGGGATAATGTACCCGATCTCCAGTGAACATGCATGCCTATACATTAGGGCTGAGATTCTCAGCCTTCTTGGGTCCACGGCTCCCTTGACCAACTACAGTCTTTCTGCAGCACCCCTGTGGGGCTCAGGAGCCCAGTTTTGCCACCCCTTGCCTGCAAAGCCGGCAGCCCCTCACTCTTTTTCAAACACCCTCCCTTGCGGAGTGTTACCTCAGCCTCCTCTCCCCTTTCCTGAGCTGCCCCCCTGCCCAAAACAGAGGTGCCTCCTTACACTGCCCGACAGGGGCCTGGGAAGCACCCCCTGGCCAGCCCCAGAGGCACCCTTTGCCTGGGGAGCTTGTAGCCAGGGCTGCCGCAACAAACAGCTGTGCAAGCCTTTGGGAGGCAGAGACAAGAGAGGGCATCAGAGGGGAGGAAAGAGGGACAGAGACCAGTGTTGCACCCCTGACCATCATTCAAGGCACCCAAGGGTGCTATGGCACACTGGTTGAAAACCACTGCAACAGGGTACCATGCACAGTACATTCTTCTGTTTCACACACTGCACCTGCCAAAATCGTATTTTGAACTGTGAATGACATATTGTGGGGCTGGGCTCATGGTTTCTGGTATGTCTTTAACTCAAAGCACAGACACTGGCTAGGCTTTAAAACTGTTTGCAGAACAGATGACTGTATTAGGCACAGTAGAGCCTTCTGTGATGTGCAATTGTGTGTGCTGCCCAGTGGGGGGAGTTCAGGTATGCATTTGTGGTATTAAAAATGCTGTCTCTACAGATGTGCAGTTGTTTCTGCCTGTGCAATGTGGAAGGGTGTGTGATCCAGCCAAAGTAAGCCATGATCAAGGCAGGAACTATAGGGGGAAAGTCCCTACACCGTAATCTTAAGCATGTTTCCCCCCAAGATAAGTCCTATTGAAAGCAATTGAGCAAGTGATTGCAATTGACTTAAATCCCACTGCTTTTAATGGGCATTACAGTGCAATCCTTAGGTGTCTACAGAGGGTCTACTCACATGAAAGTGTTTAGAGCAGCCTTCACCAACCTGGTGCCCTCCAGATGTTTTCACCCACAACTCCCATCAGCTCTAGCAAGCATGCACTGATGAGAGTTGTGTTCCAAAACATCTGGAAAGGGCCAGGTTGGTGAAGGCTGGTTTATTTGCAGCTCACTTTTGCTGCACCAGGAGTGCTGGCTGCAGCCCTGGACATATTTAATATAAATAATCCACCTGAACCCAGTGGGACTTACTGCTGAGTAACCATGCATAGGAGTGAGCTGTAAGCTACCACAGAGAGTTGATAAAAGTGCCCCCGTGACCTCTTCCTCTGACCTCCTGTCAGACTTTTAAAATGTATGATTACTGTGTTCATTTCCCTCCTGCTTTGTTTATTTTGCAACACTGCTTGTGAAAATACTGTAGTTCTATATTGTTCTATATTGTTGTTTTTGGTAGATTATTGCCAGTTTGTGAATATGTCTTAGGGAAACCGAATCAGATGGGTGGGTAATAATAATAATAATAATAATAATAATAATAATAATAATAATAATTTATTTATACCCCACCCATCTGGATAGTTTTCCCCAGCCACTCTGGGTGGCTTCCAACAGAATGTTAAAATACAATAATCTATTAAACATTAAAAGCTTCCCTAAACAAGTCTGCCTTCAGATGTCTTCTAAAAGTCCAGTAGTTGTTTTTTCTCTTTGACATCTGATGGGAGGGTGTTCCACAGGGCAGGCACCACGCAGCTTCTCGCAGTGAGGGAACTGCCAGAAGGCCCTTGGCGCTGGACCTCAGTGTCCGGGCAGAATGATGGGGGTGGAGACGCTCCTTCAGGTATACTGGACTGAGGCCGTTTAGGTCAGCACCAACACTTTGAATTGTGCTCAGAAATGTACTCGGAGCAAATGTAGGTCTTTCAAGACCAGTGTTATGTGGTCTCAGCGGCCACTCCCAGTCACCAGTCTAGCTACCGCATTCTGGATTAATTGTAGTTTCTGATAATAATAATAATAATAATAATAATAATAATAATAATAATAATAGGACATTCCTATTTTTATCAGAGAAATGTTGGAGTGTATGATTCTATGCTATGTGTGTCATTTTGTTTTTTTGTTTTTTAAATCTTTTTATTCATTTTATAAGGAAAAAAAACATACAAAGCAACATACAAAACACAAATATCTCTTATCCAACCATACCTTTTTCTTAACACCATGGGTGACTTCCCCCGGTCCCCCCCCTATCTGAATTCCATTTCTAATCATCTTTGACAGTTTCTAAATAAAAAAGCATTACAAGCTTAGCTTAAAACTAATCCTAAATATTTTAAAGAAAAAACTTAACCTAAAATCTAGATCTACACCAAAAGCCTATAACATCTTCCCTAAGGCATATTAAATACAACAATACTTATTGAAATATAATTTAAATTTCTTCCAATCTTCTTCCACCGTCACTTCATCCCGATCGTGGAGTCTTCCAGTCAGTTCAGCAAGTTCCATAAAGTCCATCATCTTCATTTGCCATTCATCTATAGTAGGAATACTATATAGTAGAAATAAAAGGTGCCCCATGATATTCTTGTAAAGAAGCTGGTAAAATGCGGGCTAGACAATGCTACCATTCAGTGGATTTGTAACTGGCTGACTGACCGAACCCAAAGGGTACTCATGAACGGTTCCTCTTCATCCTGGAGAGATGTGACTAGTGGGGTGCCACAGGGTTCTGTCTTGGGCCCAGTCTTATTCAACATCTTTATCAATGACTTGGATGATGGGCTTGAGGGCATCCTGATCAAGTTTGCAGATGACACCAAATTGGAAGGGGTGGCTAATACCCCAGAGGACAGCATCACACTTCAAAATGACTGTAACAGATTAGAGAACTGGGCCAAAGCAAACAAGATGAATTTTAACAGAGAGAAATGTAGAGTACTACACTTGGGCAAAAAAAATTGAAAGGCTCAAATACAGGATGGGTGACACCTGGCTTGAGAGCAGTACATGTGAAAAGGATCTAGGAGTCTTGGTAGACCATAAACTTGACATGAGTCAACAGTGTGATGCAGCAGCTAAAAAAGCCAATGCAATTCATCTAGATCAAGTGAAGTAATGGTACCACTGTATTCAGCTCTGGTCAGACCTCACCTGGAATACTGTGTCCAGTTCTGGGCACCACAGTTCAAGAAGGATACTGACAAGCTGGAACGTGTCCAGAGGAGGGCAACCAAAATGGTCAAATGCCTGGAAACAATGCCTTATGAGGAACGGCTTAGGGAGCTGGGTATGTTTAGCCTGGAGAAGAGAAGGTTAGGGGGTGATATGATAGCCATGTTCAAATATATAAAAGGATGTCATATAGAGGAGGGAGAAAGGTGGTTTTCTGCTGCTCCAGAGAAGCGGACACGGGGCAATGGATTCAAACTACAAGATGTTATTTGAAGATTAAGAATAATGGTGAATGATTGTTAAAATAGTTTGTTCAGTCGTTCAGTCGTGTCCGACTCTTCGTGACCCCATGGACCAGAGTACGCCAGGCACGCCTATCCTTCACTGCCTCTCGCAGTTTGGCCAAACTCATGTTAGTAGCTTCAAGAACACTGTCCAACCATCTCATCCTCTGTCGTCCCCTTCTCCTTGTGCCCTCCATCTTTCCCAACATCAGGGTCTTTTCTAGGGATTCTTCTCTTCTCATGAGGTGGCCAAAGTACTGGAGCCTCAACTTCAGGATCTGTCCTTCTAGTGAGTACTCAGGGCTGATTTCTTTGAGAATGGATAGGTTTGATCTTCTTGCAGTCCACGGGACTCTCAAGAGTCTCCTCCAGCACCATAATTCAAAAGCATCAATTCTACGGCGATCAGCCTTCTTTATGGTCCAGCTCTCACTTCCGTACATTACTACTGGGAAAACCATAGCTTTAACTATACGGACTTTTGTCGGCAAGGTGATGTCTTTGCTTTTTAAGATGCTGTCTAGGTTTGTCATTGCTTTTCTCCCAAGAAGCAGGCGTCTTCTGATTTCGTGACTGCTGTCACCATCTGCAGTGATCATGGAACCCAAGAAAGTGAAATCTCTCACTGCCTCCATTTCTTCCCCTTCTATTTGCCAGGAGGTGATGGGACCAGTGGCCATGATCTTAGTTTTTTTGATGTTGAGCTTCAGACCATATTTTGCGCTCTCCTCTTTCACCCTCATTAAAAGGTTCTTCAATTCTTCCTCACTTTCTGCCATCAAGGTAGTATCATCAGCATATCTGAGGTTGTTGATATTTTTTCCGGCAATCTTAATTCCGGTTGGGGATTCATCCAGTCCAGCCTTTCGCATGATGTATTCTGCATATAAGTTAAATAAGCAGGGAGACAATATACAGCCTTGTCGTACTCCTTTCCCAATTTTGAACCAATCAGTTGTTCCATATCCAGTTCTAACTGTAGCTTCTTGTCCCACATAGAGATTTCTCAGGAGGCAAATGAGGTGATCCGGCACTCCCATTTCTTTAAGAACTTGCCATAGTTTGCTGTGGTCGACACAGTCAAATGCTTTTGCATAATAAATGAAGCAGAAGTAGATGTTTTTCTGGAACTCTCTGGCTTTCTCCATAATCCAGCACATGTTTGCAATTTGGTCTCTGGTTCCTCTGCCCCTTCGAAATCCAGCTTGCACTTCTGGGAGTTCTCGGTCCACATACTGCTTAAGCCTGCCTTGTAGAATTTTAAGCATAACCTTGCTAGCGTGTGAAATGAGTGCAATTGTGCGGTAGTTGGAGCATTCTTTGGCACTGCCCTTCTTTGGGATTGGGATGTAGACTGATCTTCTCCAATCCTCTGGCCACTGCTGAGTTTTCCAAACTTGCTGGCATATTGAGTGCAGCACCTTAACAGCATCCTCTTTTAAAATTTTAAATAGTTCAGCTGGAATATCATCACTTCCACTGGCCTTGTTGTTAGCAAGGCTTTCTAAGGCCCATTTGACTTCACTCTCCAGGATGTCTGGCTCAAGGTCAGCAACCACATTTCCTGGGGTGTATGAGACCTCCATATCTTTCTGGTATAATTCCTCTGTGTATTCTTGCCACCTCTTCTTGATGTCTTCTGCTTCTGTTAGGTCCTTTCCACTTTTGTCCTTAATTGTGGTAATCTTTGTACGAAATGTTCCTTTCGTATCTCCAATTTTCTTGAATAAATCTCTGGTTTTTCCCATTCTGTTATTTTCCTCTATTTCTTTGCATTGCTCGTTTAGAAAGGCCCTCTTGTCTCTCCTTGCTATTCTTTGGAAATCTGCATTCAATTTCCTGTATCTTTCACGATCTCCTTCGCATTTTGCTTGTCTTCTCTCCCCCGCTATTTGTAAGGCCTCATTGGTCAGCCACTTTGCTTTCTTGCATTTCTTTTTCATTGGGATGGTTTTCGTTGCTGTCTCCTGTATAATGTTACGAGCCTCCATCCACAGTTCTTCAGGTACTCTATCCACCAAATCTAAATCCTTGAACCTGTTCTTCACTTCAACTGTGTATTCATAAGGAATTTGATTTAGATTGAATCTTACTGGCCCAGTGGTTTTTCCTACTTTCTTCAGTTTAAGCTGGAATTTTGCTATAAGAAGCTGATGATCTGAGCCACAGTCAGCTCCAGGTCTTGTTTTTGCTGAGTGTATAGAGCTTCTCCATCTTTGGCTGCAGAGAATATAATCAATCTGATTTCGATGTTGCCCATCTGGTGATGTCCATGTGTAGAGTCGTCTCTTGTGTTGTTGGAAAAGAGTGTTTGTGATGACCAGCTTGTTCTCTTGACAGAATTCTATTAGCCTTTGCCCTGCTTCATTTTGATCTCCAAGGCCAAACTTGCCAGTTGTTCCTTTTATCTCTTGACTTCCTACTTTAGCATTCCAATCCCCTATAATGAGAAGAACATCCTTCTTTGGTGTCATTTCTATAAGGTGTTGTAAGTCTTCATAGAATTGATCAATTTCGGTTTCTTCAGCACTGGTAGTTGGTGCATAAACTTGGATTACTGTGATGTTAAAAGGACTGCCTTGGATTCGTATCGAGATCATTCTATCATTTTTGAAGTTGCATCCCAGTACAGCTTTCGCCACTCTTTTGTTGACTATGAGGGCCACTCCATTTCTTTTACGGGATTCCTGCCCACAGTAGTAGATATGATAGTCATCCGAACTGAATTCGCCCATTCCTGTCCATTTTAGTTCACTGATGCCTAGGATGTCAATGTTTATTCTTGCCATCTCATTTTTTACCACATCCAGCTTACCAAGGTTCATGGTTCTTACATTCCAGGTTCCTATGCAATACTTTTCTTTACAGCATTGGACTTTCCTTTCGCTTCCAGGCATATCCGCAACTGAGCGTCCTTTCGGCTTTGGCCCAGCCGCTTCATCAGCTCTGGGTCTACTTGTACTTGTCCTCCGCTCTTCCCCAGTAGCAAGTTGGACACCTTCCGACCTGAGGGGCTCATCTTCCAGCGTCATATCTTTTATATGCCTGTTGTCTTTGTCCATGGAGTTTTCTTGGCAGGGATACTGGAGCGGCTTGCCAGTTCCTTCTCCAGGTGGATCACGTTTGGTCCAAACTCTCCGCTATGACCTGTCCATCTTGACCTGTCCATAGCTTGCCTGAGTAATTCAAGCCCCTTCGCCACGACAAGGCAGTGATCCATGAAGGGGGTTAAAATAGTTACAAAGTTACTAAAGTAAATTAGAATTGAACGCAGAAGAGAGAACGGAAGAAGTCCCTTAAATAAGATTTGAAATAAGATTATAATAAGTAGATTGGTGTGTTCCTGTGTTTTTGTAGGGTGAGAGGTATGTATTAGTTTTTATTTGATTGTTATTTGTATTTTGTGTTGTGTTTGTTTTTATATGTAGAATGTATGTTTTTTATTTGTTGTTTTATGTGGAAATACCAATAAATTTTATTTAAAAAAAAACTACAAGAAAGAAGATTCCACCTAAACATTAGGAAGAACTTCCTGACAGTAAGAGCTGTTCGACAGTGGAATTTGCTGCCAAGGAGTGTGGTGGAGTCTCCTTCTTTGGAGGTCTTTAAGCGGAGGCTTGACAGCCATCTGTCGGGAATGCTTTGATGGTGTTTCCTGCTTGGCAGGGGGTTGGACTAGATGGTCCTTGTGGTCTCTTCTAACTCTATGATTCTAATATCTTGAGTTCTTGGCTAATAATAACATAGCAGCTGTGGCATACAGAAATAAAGTAATTTGGGAATTTCTTGGGAATTTCTTCCCCTATTATTCCCAGTAAAAAGGTTTCTGGTTTCTTTATTTCAACACTTTTTTCATCTCATTATAAATCTGTTCCCAGAAGTCTTTTACTTTGGGGCAGGTCCACCACGTGGTAAAAGGTTCCTTCTTTTTCTTTACATTTCCAGCATTTATTATCAGAAGTACGGTACATTTTCACAAGTTTAACAGGTGTTAACTACCATCTGTACATCATTTTCATCATATTTTCTTTCTCTCAAAGCTGTACATGCCCTAAACTTATAACCTTTTCCCCACAATCTCTCCTAGTCTTTAAGCATGATATGCCCCACATCTCTAGCTCTTAACTGATTTCACTTGTTCATCTTTCGTATGCTACTCCAATAACAAATTATACATCTCAGAAAGATTTTTACTCTTTGTTTCCAACAATTCCACTTCCAATCTGGATTTCTGTTTGAAAACCTGCATTTCTATTATCTACCTTAAACATTTCATTAATCTTATGATATTGTAACCAATCATTCAATTTATCTTTAAGTTTGTCATAAGATTTCAATTTGAATTTATTATCATCTTCCAACAGCAAATCACTATATTTCAACCACTTGGTTTCCATATTTAACCTTTTATGGGCCTTAGCCTCTAGTGGTGAAATCCACCTGGGTGTTTTTCTTTCTACTAAATCTTTATACCTAATCCAAACATTAAACAATGATTTTCTAATTATATGATTTTTAAATCCTCTGTGAGCCTTTATCTTGTCATACCATAAATAAGCATGCCATCCAAATACATTAGCAAAACCTTCCATGTCTAGAAGATCAGTATTCTCCAACAAAAACCATTCCTTCAACCAACAGAATACCACCGCTTCAAAATAAATCTGGAAGAGCAAAGACACCTCTTTCTTTCACATCCATCATTAATTTAGACTTGATTCTGGGTTTCTTCCCCTGCCAGATAAACTTGGACAATACTTTTTGCCATTCTTTGAAGCATTTCATATTATCAATAATTGAGATCAGTTGGAATAAAAACAACATTTTTGGCAATACATTCATCTTTACAGCAGAAATTCGGCCTAACAAAGATAACTTCAAATTTCACCAAATATCTAAATCTCTCTTAATTTCATTCCACAGCTTATCATAATCATCTTTATATAAATTCAAATTTTTAACCGTCAAATTCACACCCAGATACTTCACCTTTTTAACAAAATTCAAACAAGTGGTTTCCTCTAATCTCTTAATCTCCTCCATTGAAAGATTTTTACACAAAACTTTGGTTTTACTCTAATTCAATTTTAAACCTGCAATTTGTCCAAATTCTTGTATCAAATCCAGTGCTTTACTAGCACCGGATTCTGGTTCCTGCAATGTCAGCACCAAATCATCGGCAAAGGCCTTTCATTTATATTGTTTCGACCCTACAGCAATACCTTTTACTTCCTCATTTCTTCTTAACATATTCAGTAATACCTCCAGGACAGAAATAAATAGTAGAGGGGAGAGAGGACATCCTTGCCTGGTTCCTTTTTCAATTCTAAGTTCTTCTGAAACCACATTGCTAACAATAATTTTAGCTTTTTGTTTGAATGGATCGCATTGATACCATTAAAAAAAAAAAGGTCAACCTCTATATTATTTAAAGATCTTTTCATAAAACTCCAAGAGACATTATCGAAGGCCTTCTCCGTGTCAATAAACATTAGAATAGCTTTACAATCCTTTTTAACTTCTAACATTTCCAATATATCAATAACATTTCTAACATTATCTTTCATATGCCTCCCAGGCAGAAACCCTGCCTGGTCTTTATTTATATATTCACTCAAAACCATCTTCAGCCTTCTCGCCAAAATATTAGCAAAGATTTTGTAATCCACATTCAATAATGAGATTGGTCGATAATTCTTCACTTGAGCTCTATCCTAATCCGGTCTAGGAATCAGGGTAATAAAAGCATCCTTCCAGGTCTCAGGTGCTCGCCCCCTTCAATATTTTATTGTAGACATCCTTCAATGTTTTGTAATATTTGCCTGTAAGACCATCTGGTCCTGGGGCCTTACCAATTTCCATTTGACCTATTGCCATCTCCACTTCTTGCCTCAATATCATATCATTGAGTAGGGTCTTTTTACCTGTGGGAATTTTCTGCAATCCTTTTGAGTTCAAAAACTGCTGTATTTTTTCATCATCTTCTTTTTCTATTTTATATAATTGTTTCTAATATTTCTGGGGGGGAAATTCTAATCTCTGCTGGGTTCTCAATAGATTTTCCATCAACCACAATATAATAATTGTATTTTGCTTCTGTCTCTTCTTCAATTGCCATGCCAGCAACTTTCCACATTTATTAGCTAATTCAAAAGTCCTTTGTTTCATCATTTTAATTTTCCATTCTATCTCCTGATTGATAATCTGTGAAAATTGCACCTGTAGAGCTTTAATCTCTTTTTGGACTTGTTGGTTTTTAGGGTTGCCTCTGAGTTTCCTCTCTTTCTCCTTCAGTTGAGACAGAATATTTTCCTTTTTCTCATTCTGGGTCGTCTTTCTAATTGCATTTTGCTGAATTAGGAACCCTCTCATAACAGCTTTGCTTGCATCCCAGATGACCCTCAAATCTGTGTCAGCATTTATATTTAGATCAAAATATTCCTTTAGGGTCTTTTGGGCCTTCTTAACAATCTGGTGGTTCCTAAATAAAGCATCATTCATTCTTCATCTAAAGGGTCCCTTCAGATGTAATTTTAATTCCAACATAACTGCATTATGGTCTGAACAGGTCTTAGGAAGAATATCTCTGGTCTCTGGTTAGCCAAATGTAGTCCAAATGACTGAATGATTGGTTTGCATCTGAGAAGAACATAGAGTCTTTTTCCATTTCTATCAATAAACAATAACAAGAAAAATAAAATTATAGTAATAACATTTATGTCAAAATTATATCCAATTCATTTTAGTCATTCCATTCATCACAGAAAAAGGAACTAAATTATATATCCAACTCTCCACTGATTCCATATAAAAAAATTGAAAAAAGAACACATAACACTGGCACCCCTTATTGTACCCCTATTCATAAATCATGTAACCTCACAAATTATTTTATCACTATTTCTTTTCAACTTATACAAGAGTTATTCCAGCACGTGAACCATGTTTAGGTTTCACCTCCTTTTTAAATAACATAAGAAACTATTCCATTCTTGAATAAAATTGCTTCTCGGATTTTCTTTTCTTTTCTCTGAAAGAAAGGCCAACTCAATGTATTCTACAGTTTTGTTCAGCCATTCTTTTTTGCTAGGGATTTTATCACTCTTCCAGTGAGATGCCACCAGAATTCTTGCTGCCGCAGAGGTATATAAGAAAAAGTTCTTTATTTTGTTGGGTATGTCGGAAGTTGTAATCCCTAACAAGTATGCTTCTGGTGTCTTAGAAAATTGGATTGACAGAATTACTTCCAACTCTGGGTGGATTTCGTTCCAGAATGTTTCAATTTTTTTACATTTCCACCAGATATGGTATAGATCTCCCACCTCCTCACATCTCCAACAGGTGTTTCACACATTCTTGTACATCTTAGAGAGCTTATGTGGAGTAATGTACCATCTATAAAACATTTTTATTAGGTTCTCTCTAATTGCACTGCAGGAGATGAAATTCCAGCTCGTTCTCCAAAGATTTTCCCACCTTAACATCAATATATTATGCCCTATATCTTGCGCCCAACGAGTCATTGCGGACTTAACTTCCTCCTCCATTGCCTTCCAGTCTAATAAAAGACGGTAGGCCTTCAAGGGGGTTTTAACTTTTGAGTTTATCACTTCCAACTCAATTTTGCTGCTTCTTTTTCAAAACCTATCTTAATATCAGATTTGAATCTTTCAAAGAGCTGATAGTATTGAAACCAATCATTTACTTTATTTTTCAATTGTTCGTAGGATTTTAATTGAAATTTATTTATTTTTTCTTTCAGCAATGCTCAATATGTGGGCCAACTAGTTCCAGTGTTTCCATGTCTAGCTGCAAGAGCTTCCAAGGGGGAGTTCCACCATGGCACACGTTGCTCAATTAGATGTTTAAACCAAACTTTTAATAAAGAACCTCATAATATGATTATTATTATTATTTAATAAAGAACCTCATAATATGATGTCCTTGCCATATATACCTTGATAGATGTTTCTGCCATTCCCTCAGTCTATCCTCTCCATCCAGTATTGGTATCATTTGGAATAAGAATAGAAGTTTTGGAAGTACCATCATTTTGATTGTTGCCACCCTCCCCAATAGGGAAAGTTTGATATTGTTCCATTTATCCAAGCTACGTTTGATGTCGTTCCAAATTGGGACATAGTTGTCCTGATATAGGTTTATATTTTTCGGGCTAATCCTCACTCCTAAATATCTTACTTTTTGGCAGACCTTTAGACCTGTGCTTTTTCCAAGTGACTCTATATCTTTTTCCATCATATTTTTGACTATAAGTTTTGTTTTTATTTTGTTTAGCTTAAATCCCGCCAAACTCCCATAGTCCTCTATTATCTCCATGGCCCGTAAGATACTTCCCCCAGGATTTTCTTTTTCTTTTTTTGTAATGAATTTATTGATTTTTACAAAACAAAGAACAGCATAACACATAACACATACATTAACACAAACCCCACAATTAAACATAATAAAACAAATCACACCAATAATTCTTTTTCTTGTTTGCACAAAAAAAAAACTTTTCTTGTTCGAATCATTACTCGGTGACTTCCCCCGCTTTCTCTCCTTTGGTTCCAATTCTAATTTTACTTTAATAACTTCTCATCTCTAAAATTAAATCATTCAAAAATCAAAACTAAACTAAACATACTTCTTAAAATCTAATTTTTACTCCAAAATAATCCATCACTTCTTATCTTATCAAATCTATTCCAAATATTACTTCATAATAATTAATAATACAGCTTCATAACACAACATATTACTTCTTGTATCAAATCATATCAAACATCTTCTTTCACTCAAACTGCTGCTAATAAAAAAAATTCAAATATCTCTTCTCTAGTTCAAAAAACTTAAAATCTTAACACACCGGCTTCAGGGTACCATAATAAACCATCCTAATTTTATCCTTAGTATATTTCACCCTATCCCTTTTCTGACCATTTTCTCTCGCCATCTCGGGGTTTCCCCCCAGACATTCCTCCATCTTACACCAAAACCATTTTTCAGAGTGTCCTCTTTTCTTATAAGTCCACAGTTCCAGACGTAGTCTACAACAGTCCTTGCAGGGAGCATCAGGGTACACAAATCATCACATTCCAGCATCTCCGCTTCAAAATTCCGTTCATCTTTTGATTGTAGATAAATAAATCTTTTCCCCATCATTCCTGGGCTCTCACCCCAGAAATTGGATATAATTTGTCTTCCGATCCTGGGTCTCTCACCCCCACAGGACCTTTCACCTTCTCAGAGTTGCAAAAACATTGTACTTTGTACTTCAATAATTCCCTTAAGCTCCCTGCCAAGGTTCTCTTCCATTTTAGCCATGTTCAGAAAGGTCTGTTTTGTGGGATATAACTGTCTTGCGACATCCTGGTTCAACAAAGTTAATTTCTGGTTCAACAATTCTAATTTCAGAAAAATAATCCTTTGTTCGTAAGTCAAACCAGAGTCCAAAGCCAGCTTGAAAGCGAAACCCAACATGGTAGAAGTGGGCATAGGGTATCAGGTTTCAGTATTTTTCCATCTTAATCACAGTACTTTTCCATCTCAGTCACAAAACTCCGCAGCCATTTTCCCTGAAGTCAGGGCGAAAAGACCACATTCTGCCCACTTCAAGAAGAAATATTCTCATGAACTTAAGTCCCCCAAAAGGGATTCAATCAGTCTCACTTGTCAAATTTGAAACAATATATCCATCACTGCAACAGCAGTCACCATCAAAACAGTTACTTTCTTTCCACCAAAGGGAGAAAAACGGGCTTCCTTTCCGTCGTATCTCCCGGAGCGCCAAATGTCAAAGATAAATTCATTGTTCTCGTACTCACAGCCAACGGGCTTCTTTTTTTTTTTTTTTTTTTTTTGCTTCTGCCAGGTAGAACGATCTCGCTCATCGCGAGCGGCGGCCGCCGCTTCGCCGGTCCAGTTGGGGCATGCCTCCACAGCCCGGCTCCGTGGTCCCTTCACCCCCACTCCCCCTTTACAGGGGGAACGAGGGAAGGGTTCAGAACCATAGCGGGCTCGCCGGAGAGCCCATGCCGCGGGACGCTCGACCCGCGGTTTAGCGGAGCCCCGCTTTGCGGTAGCGGGGCTCCTACCCCCGGGCCGGCCTGAGTCGCTTCGCTGCCGAAGCGACCCACGACCGCCCGCGATGGCGTCCTCGCCGGAAGTCTTCCCCCAGGATTTTCTGTGGTGATAATTAAATAATCTGCGAAAGCTTTTATTTTGTAGCTTCTTCCTTCTTTTTTCATTCCCTTAATATCTCGGTCTTCTCTTAATTGATTGTTAAGAACTGCCTTTTTCCAATTATATTTATTAAATTTTTCAATTATAATAATCACATCAAATATTCCAATTTTACATATGAATATCGAATAATCCAAATAATCAAAATAAGTCCAAATAAACTGCCAAATTATTAATTTTATATGACTTCCCATGCTTCAAAGTTTTAAGAGTCTTAATCAACATCGAATTTCCGTTGCCTTCTATAGTCCTCCAATGTTTTCCATACCCTTTCTGATGTTGTCCTTCATTCTTCTTTCACGCCACACAAGTGAGATAAAACAGCTAAAAAATGACATTTCTGTGTGGATTTTATGTCTGTAATCTTCTACCATAAATTGCAGCTCCCCCTGACACACTGGTGTTTCTCAAGTCCAAATCCAAAAGTCCATACTGCAGCAGCCGCCATCTTCACTTAGTCCTGATATAATCCAAACAGTGCGTTCTGCTCAATATCTTTTCAAACCGACTATATCAAAGTCTTTCCAGGGGAGGTTCACCTGTCAAACTATGAGTTCATATATATAAGGGGTAATTTATTGGCTTCTCTCCCCCTCTGACTTTGATGATTCACGGCCCATTCTCTTCAACATGGTGGTTCCTAATTAGACATAAATCAAAGCCAGACCCTTCCAGGAAACCGTCCTAAATTCTTATAGAAAAAAGAAAACATCCAGTGGCAAGGGGATGCTCTGCCAATTAACAGATTAAAGCACCTTTTATCCTCTTCCAAACTACTCTGAAATGTAATGTCTTATTTGTAGGAATGGTGTTATTATATCATATTTTCATTTCCACACAGTTTATATTTTAGGAGCCATATTATGTCCACATATATCACACTTTCAAACTTTCAGATCTCGCTTGTTCTAAATAGTGAAAACAGCTCTTCTAGGTTTTTTTTTTTACCCATTAATATATTAATATATATAACAGAGTACAATCACAAAGAGAAAGGCTCCCCTCCCCCTTTCGTTCCGCTCCCACATACCGATAGGGTGTTGAAATCTTCTTCCTCTTGATGTTTCTTGTCTTCTCAGTGGCTGGATTTTTTTAGCAAAATACTTTTTCTCCTTCTTGTCCGAAGCATGTCCAAACTTATTATCAAATTACCGGTATTCATTTTAAGTATTGGAACTCAAGCACAGGCGGGGTAGCTTCCAGGAGTGCCAAAAATTCTCTCAGGGGCTTTCCACCCAAAAGGGCCCCCCCACTCCTTCTTCCTCGGAATTCAGAGCAGGGTTAATGGGCATCTGCGGGTGAGGCAGTGTCTTCCCACAGCCCCTGGGAAGATTGAGGAGGCTGCTTACTCCCATCGCAGCCTTCAATTACCCCGTGAGAATTGGAGCGATGTTATAGTCGGCCATCACCCATCCGTGCTCAAGCGGAAGTTGATTGTTAAGAACTTCAATTACAAATATAAAAATTAGTGGGGAGAGAGGGTACCCCTGTCGAGTGCCTTTACATATTGGGAAGCTTCTGGTTATAGTCCTGTTGATTATTAGATTTGCTCTTTGATGTTTATAGGTGGCACTGATTCCTTTACAAAAGGTGTCTCCAAATTCCATCTGCGTCATTAATTCTTTCATAAATGTCCATGAGATTTTGTTGAACGCCTTTTCGGCGTCAAGGAGCATAAATGCAGCCGGTTTATCTATTTTGTAATCCAGGTACTCAATAATATCGATAATTCTCAATTATATCGATAATGTGCTGTATGTTATTATGTAAATAACGCCAGGGCAATAACCCAGTTTGATTTTTGTGTATTATGTCCTGAAGCACTACTTTAAATCTTTGCGCCAATATATCAGTGAATATTTTATAATCTGTATTAAGTAGTGCATGTTTTTCAATCTCCTTATATCTAACAGATCAAAATTGTCCACTAAATCAAAGAATGTTTTTGGTAGCCTTCCATCATTTGAAATCTTTTGTCTCTGTGATCTGTCCATCAACGTGGAGACTACTCCATTTAGGTCCCCCATCAAAATTATTTTGTAATCCAAATATTCCAGTAACCTTGCTTCCAGGTTCTTATAAAATTCAGCTTTACCATCATTTGGAGCATAAATTCCCACCATTAAAAGTTTTTTGCCTTGTGCCGTGATTTCCACTGTGATCCATCTTCCTTCTTCATCCTTAAAAATCAGTTTAAGTTCAAGTCTCTCTTTGGCGTAGATCACGATGCCTCTTTTCTTAACTGTATCTGATGAAATAAACTCTTGGCCTAATCTTTTGCTTTGCAAAATTTTCCTGTGGCTTCTCATAACATGTGTTTCTTGTAGACCAGGCATGTCCAACAGGTCAATCATGATCTACCTGTAGATCGCCAGGAAGTTTCTGGTTGATCGCTGGTAGATCGTGGTTTCCTTAGTGATCAGCAGCCTAAAAGGGAAAAAAGCTCTCCCCCTAAAAAAAGCTCAATGACTCATCTTTCTCCCCCTCCCAAAATCTGAAAATAACAATGAGCTCCTTCCCTCATGCCGACAAAGAGCTGGTGTGCCTATCAGAGACCGGATCCTAGCCTGCCACCCTGCTTTCCAGTGTGGAGATCTGTAGGCCTCCTGCATTGTGACTAGGAAGGTCTTAGACCTTGCCTTGGATCTCATCCTTCCTCGTCTGCCCGCTTTTTTGTATCCACGCTGCATAGTGCTGGCAAGAGAGGAACAGTCGTCTGTCCCAGTTTCTGCATTTGCCAGGCTTCATTGTTGCAAGGGAGCTTGGGAAACTGAGTTCCCTTGCATGGGCTGAGGATCCTGGGAAACTGAGTTTTTCAGCCATTTGGGGCTTTCTGTGTTTGTGTGGGGAAAAGCTTTTCTGTTGGCGGAAAAGCTGTTTTTCGAAGCTGTTTTTGTTTGCTGTTTACATAACGTGGTCCTAATATGCAGGACCTTCTGGAAAAAAATCCTGACTTTGTTTTTCAAACAGAGAAGTATGTGGCTGAAATTGATTCTGTTATTCTGGAGTTAGAAAAAAGATTTGGTGACTTCCAAAAAAATTGAATTGTAGAGTACATGTCATTTCCATTCAAATCTGATTTGGACATTTAAAAAAATGCAGTCATTATCAGTACAAATTACTCATTGTGCAAAACATCTCTTGGAAATGAGATATTAACTCTGAAAAATGACATTTTTCTGAGGGCCCATGTAGAAGAAGAATCATTTTGGAAGTTTGTGCCTAGACAGAAATTTCCAAATTTGAAAAGATGCAGCGAAATGTTCCACTCACGTTTTGGTTCTACTTATTTGTGTGATATGAAAGGAACATTTCATACAAAGATTACCATAATAAAGGACAAAAAGTGGAAAGGATCTAACAGAAGCAGAAGACATCAAGAAGAGGTGGCAAGAATACACAGAGGAATTTTACCAGAAAGATATGGAGGTCTCGTACACCCCAGGTAGTGTGGTTGCTGACCTTGAGCCAGACATCCTGGAGAGTGAAGTCAAATGGGCCTTAGAAAGCACTGCTAATAACAAGGCCAGTGGAAGTGAGGATATTCCAGCTGAACTATTTAAAATTTTAAAAGATGGTGCTGTCAAGGTGCTACACTCAATATGCCAGCAAGTTTGGAAAACTCAGCAGTGGCCAGAGAATTGGAGAAGATCAGTCTACATCGCAATCCCAAAGAAGGGCAGTGCCAAAGAATGCTCCAACTACGACACAATTGCGCTCATTTCACACACTAGCAAGGTTATGCTTAAAATTCTACAAGGCAGGCTTCAGCAGTATGTGGACCGAGAACTCCCAGAAGTGTAAGCTGGATTTCGAAGGGGCAGAGGAACCAGAGAGCAATTTGCGAACAAGCGCTGGATTATGGAGAAAGCTTAGAGAGTTCCAGAAAAACATCTACTTCTGCTTCATTGACTACGCAAAAGCATTTGACTGTGTTGACCACAGCAAACTATGGCAAGTTCTTAAAGAAATGGGAGTGCCAGATCACCTCATTTGTCTCCTGAGAAATCCCTATGTGGTACAAGAAGCTACAATTAGAACTGGATATGGAACAACTGATTGGTTCAAAATTGGGAAAGGAGTACGACAAGGCTGTATATTGTCTCCCTGCTTATTTAACTTATATGCAGAATTCATCATGCGAAAGGCTGGACTGGACGAATCCCAAGCCGGAATTAAGATTGCGGGAAGAAATATGAACAACCTCAGATATGCTGATGACACAACCTTGATGGCAGAAAGTGAGGAGGAATTAAAGAACCTTTTAATGAGGGTGAAAGAGGAGAGTGCAAAATATGGTCTGAAGCTCAACATAAAAAAAAACTAAGATCATGGCCATTGGTCCCATCACCTCCTGGCAAATAGAAGGGGAAGAAATGGAGGCAGTGAGAGATTTTGCTTTCTTGGGTTCCATGATCACTGCAGATGGTGACAGCAGTCACAAAATTAAAAGACACCTGCTTCTTGGGAGGAAAGCAATGACAAACCTAGACAGCATCTTAAAAAGCAGAGACATCACCTTACCAAGGTCTGTATAGTTAAAGCTATGTTTTTCCCAGTAGTGATGTATGGAAGTGAGAGCTGGACCATAAAGAAGACCGATCGCCGAAGAATTGATGCTTTTGAATTCTGGTGCTGGAGGAGACTATTGAGAGTCCCATGGACTGCAAGAAGATCAAACCTATCCATTCTTAAAGAAATCAGCCCAGAGTGCTCACTAGAAGGACAGATCCTGAAGCTGAGGCTCCAATACTTTGGCCACCTCCTGAGAAGAGACAACATTTGTGTGAATCTGCATTTTCATATTTTAAAATGACGAAGAGTAAGCTACGTTCAAACATGACAGATGAGCACCTTAAGGATTCCCTGAAACTGGCCCTGACACAGTACTCACCTGATATCGAACAGTTGGTTACCGAAATAGTGACGTAGGTGTCACACTAACAATGGATGAAGGCCTATATTTTTAAAGGAAATCTTGATAGGTAGGTTAAAGTAGTGGGTAAAGTGCGGCATACAGTTTTGTGAGTTCTTTTATGCAACTCTCTTCCAATAAATCTCTAAAAGTTTCTGTTGTCCCCCGTAAGAAAAGTATTTGGGCAGTGCTACCCCCAAAAAGGTTACCAAATCTGGTCACCCCCCTTTCCTTCTCCCTAAAAAATGCTCAACAACTAAAAACGAACTGATTCCCATAAAAAAACCGGGCATTCCTCATCCCAGAAAAGGTCAACAACTTTGAGCAGATCACTGCCAGACTTTAATTCTGAAAGTAGATCACAGTCTCTTGGGAGTTGGCCACCCCTGTTGTAGATGGATAACATCCAGCTTCTGCTTTAACATAGCATGCTGTACCTGGTTCCTCTTTGTGCGTAAATTAAGTCCACTAACGTTCCAAGAAAACACCCTCAGTGCCATCTTGGATTAAAGTCCTGGAAAAGAGGAAAAAATTGGAAGTTTACTCTGCTACTCCTGCTCCTGTCAGTTATCGCTCACTTTCAAAATCTTTGACGTTTTTGTCTAAGAACCTCTTCTTTTCCTCTTTGTTTCCTCCCCAAATAACTAAAGGAGAGTCCTTGAGTGAATTCCCAATAAAAGGGAATCTTCTTCTGTCTAAGAGCACCAGCAAGATCTGAATATTGACGTCTCAAGTCCAAGAAGCGTTTGGGGATCTCTTTGTAAAGGATTATTGGTTGATGTTGAATTTTAAGATTATTGGTATAATGAAGCTCGAGGATCTTATCTCTTTGTTCCTTTGTACTGATAATTATCAAACGATCGTTCGGAATTTTATCTTCCTTCTTCCTTCTAGCTCCAAATCTGAAGGCCTTCAGGATCCAGGAATCAAGCTCCAACTTCTCCAAATCCCCAAAAGAAGCCAATTATTTAATTAGCCAATCCCTTAGATTGTCTCCCTCTTTCTCAGGCACCGCTCTCAGTCTCAGATGTGTCTCTTTTTCTTTCATCTGCAAAAATGCAATTGAGTCTAAAGTGGCTTCCTGAGTTCTTTCCACATCCGTTAATCTGACATCCACTTTAGGGTCACCTTCTTCAAGAGCCTTTACCCTTACATCCAAGTTTTTAGCCTCTATTCTCACCTCATTGACCTCTTTTTTCAGGCTTCCAAATTCCTTGTGGAAATCATCCAATCTGGCATTAATCTTGCCTACTCCTTCTCTATTGGCTTTGGACTCTTGTTTAAGTCCTAAGATTTCCTGTTTGATGTCCAATAATAATTGCACTACTGACTCTTCAGCAGGGGCTGCTTTAGATCCTCTTCTCTCTGCCCCCCTTTTCACTTCTTGTTCCTGATGCCACCACCAACAGTCAGCCTCCAAGGTCACTGCCGAGGCTCTTTGCAAGACAGGAAATGGAAAGATAAACAAAGTCTCTTGACACAAACAAGCATCAAGGCAAAGATTTCTGCCCTTGCTAGAGCATTTAAAATTTTCAGAATAACTTCCTCTTCAAAAGCATGTCCCCAAACCTCTCCAAAGTCATGCAAGAAAGTCCAGGAAGAAATTTAAATAACTATTGTGCTGTAATTTAATCTTTTAGACTGTTGCAGAAACACTGTATCCCCAGAGTGGAAAATGAAAGTACTTTGTAGCAATCAGGCTGCAGTATAACAAAGGGATCTCGCCTCCGGACCGGGTTGCCCACTTTTGGAAGGAGAGCGGCTGATTAAATTAAATTCTCAGGCTTTGCAGGATCATAAATGCAGTCAAACACCACCTCCCCTTTCCCTGCCAAAAAGGGGGGGGCAGCAAAAGTGCCTTTGGGATGGTTAAAGAGCAGTTTTAAAGTCTGTTGCTTCAGCTCAATGGAGGCTGCCACTTAAATACTTCTGCGGAAAGGGATTGACCTCTGTTAATTTAAATCCCTTTCGTAGCCAATTTCTTTTCCAATTAATGTCCAAATCATAGATACTCACAGCCTCAAAAAGGCTTTTCTATTTTTTCTGAGAATTGGTCACTAGCATCCCCCGGACACGAAGCCTTGCGCAGAGACTGAAGCATTGAATCCACAGTGCCCACGTCTCCGATCACCCTCACTCTCAGGGCTCTTTAAAGGGAGGGAGGGGGAGAGTCCCCCTGGGCAACCGCCAGATCACTAAGTCCTCAGAACGCCCGATCTGAGTTTTGCGGTTCCCCATGCCTTCAAATAAACCCCCGTCCGAAATGGAGGTGCGGCCAACCGGAAGTCTCCTATGTGTGTCATTCTGAGCTCATTGGAAGACCAGTGGAATATAAATATAACAATAAATCAATAAATAAGGTGATAAGCTTTGACTGCAGGTTAAGCTGCTGCTAAAGATAGAGAGAGAGAGACACATGAGGGGATGAAAAAGCTGGAAATTCTACTCTGGTCCAATCCCATCTGAGGGCTTATTTCCATTCTCTCTGCTCCTTTCTTATTTGCCCTTCTTTCTTTCTCAGGCTTCCAGCTCCCCCACTCATTTCTCCTCCCAACCCCACAAGGTCTCTGTTTTTCAAGTACTCTGCCTATTCTGCCCCCTCTCAGTCCTCCTGCCCATCATCCCTGGGCTCTGTTTCTGCTTCCTTTCAGCAATGCATACCTTCTCCCATCTCTTGGATCTCATTCCAATGCAAATAGCGGTTTCTGCAGAGGGTTTTTTGTCAGGCCTCCAGCAGGGGAGGAAAGTGCTCCCCTGCACACTGCAACCCTGCTAATTATTGGTTAGCCCCCCCCCCCCGCAAAGCAGCTTCTGTTTGCAGCTTTTAAATGCACATCTTAAATGCAAATACAAATTTAACATGCTGTCCAGTTTGACCCCAAGTTGTACTGTTTCTCAACATTCTATTGCCAGCGCATAATTCAAATTAAGATCTGACACTCA
This sequence comes from Lacerta agilis, assembly GCF_009819535.1. Classification (NCBI taxonomy): domain Eukaryota; kingdom Metazoa; phylum Chordata; class Lepidosauria; order Squamata; family Lacertidae; genus Lacerta; species Lacerta agilis. The sequence goes on along the minus strand of NC_046327.1, from coordinate 39,817,045 downwards.
TTTTTGCTCTGTTCTAAATGACCTCTCTGCAAACTCTATTTCTTGTGCATGCCTTACTTGTCAATGAGATGACTCTACTATTAGGTAAAGTGAGGCAGCTCTCTCAGCAGACATTCCCCTTGAGCCATCTAGCCATTATCTGGCAGTGCTGACGCTTGGTGGTTGCTGGCTGTGCCCTTGGGGAAGGTTCCTGGCTTGGTGAGTCCTGCTGAGACCATGGACTCCAGCATGGGTCACATGTGTGCACCACTCATGTGATGCATTGCTCCGTTTGTTCAGGCAGTGAGCAGGTGCACGGCTCCTTCTTCCTTGTTCTAGGAAGCACAAAAGGAAAAGGGTGAGAGTGGGGAGCAGAAGCTGCTGAGAGCCTGCTATGCCACACCCACTTGCAACCTGAGCTCAGGTTAAGCCTTTCATGTACGCAAGTGTGAGTCAGTAACTGTATATTACAACAGAAGAGATGTGGGTGTTGCACAGATTACTGTCCACCCTGATCATTTCAAGCATCTTTTTCATTGGTGCCCTTATGTGAGAAAAGCACCCGTCTCCATAATTTCCTCCTCCAACTCACATCAGCCCCAGTCAGCATGGCCAGTGGTCAAGGATGATGGAGTTGTGGCCCTCCTGCATTGGTCACCCTGCTCAGAAGAAATAAACTACAAATCCAAGAATACAAAATTCAAAGTGCCGAGTAGCCATTTGGAACAAAAAGAATTGAGCCTGGTGGCTGACAGATGAGTTGCTGCTAAGAGTGGCAAGCAGGTCCCTCCTTTGATGCAGGCTGCTTCTGCAACTATTTCTGGCAGTTATGTCACCCCTTACAAGGTATTTAGCAATGCTGTTGTCAAAAGAATAGATTTACTGAAAAGGAAAAGGGGTTATGGGTCAAAAAACAAGCCTGAGGCAGGAGTTGGTTTGCTTGTGAGGAATTTGGAAAACTGGGACATTTTATTCCTGTGTAAGAAGCAACTGCCTCCAGATATTATATCCAACTATATAAGTTTGGAGTCAGAAATTATATGGATCTGTTCCTCAGGTTCTTGATGACTCACCGAGAACTGATGCAGGAATGCAGCCTGGCTGACTTCCAGCAAGGGAGTGGGGGAAGAAAGAGATGGATCATATCTGTTGCCCCTCTGCTCGGAAAGGAAGGCCATGCCAATCACCGATGACACCCTGATAATCTTTGCTGGAGAGCAAGGGGCCCATGCTAGGAAAGGAGTTTGTAAACAGAGCCCACTGGCTGCCAGATCTACAACTGGTAGTCTGACCACCTTTTGGAGAAAGAGCACTGGAGATTTTACTCACTCATATATTGGAAAATATATTTAGGTTGTTTCTTCCATTTCTGAAAACCCCAAACAAAAAAAGGAAAAAGGAAACTTATCCATTCTCCTCCCAATATTAAGAAGGCCAGAAGAAAACACAATTAAGCTCAGCCACACAGTCCAACTAATAAACATTGGTCCTGAGAGGCAATTTGAAAAGCATAGGTGTGCAGGATGCGGCCTTATACTGAGAGTGCTTCCAGACAACCTGATTATTGAGCATTCAACCTGATTTTTTTACAGGGATATTAGATGATGTTGGCTCTTTAATGAACATTTGTTCTGATTTGTTTGTGGGGAGGTTAGATTACAGTTCCATCAAAGCAAGTGTTTCACCCCATTTTCTAATGCATTTCTCCATTACTTTGTCAGGAAAAGTCTGATCTTTTGGGGAAGCAAGTTTGTTGTGCAAGAGTTCAAAAATCACCTTTAATTGTATCTTTTGAATTTGCAGGTGTGTGAATGAATCTCAACAAAAAAAAATAGCTCTGTGGTCTGCAAGTTCCCTGAATCAATGCTATTCTACTGCCCATCCAGCTTAGCGTTGTCTAGACTTAACAGCAAGCGTTTGAGAGAGGGAGCTCTCCTAGACCGACAGCAAAGATGCAGGAAGACCCGGCGGGGGGGGGGGAGGCTGTGCCCTGTTATTGTCATGGGACATAGTACTGCCCTTGTGATCCATGTCTATGCCTCCAAGTTATAGTTTGTCATTGCTCCCAGAGGCCCGGGCAAGGTCTCCCTCTTACATTCTCTCCCTCCCTCTGCAGGGTTTGAAGCAGAGGCACAATGCCATGCATCTTTCCAGAAGTTAGTGTCTTCTTGTGTTTGGAAAGTGATAAAGAACTCAGGGGTGAAAGTATCTGAGTCGTAAGTGTGGTGCCCAGAGAGCAGAGCATAAGGGTGGACTAAAAGGGTGAGTAAAATCATACAGCTGGCACCCCATAATAACCATGCCTAAGGGCCATGGCATCCCAGAGTCTCCCTTTCCCGCCATCATGGCCACTTATAACAGGGAGGTTTATATATACCAGCATCTCCTTAACCACAACTCCCCCGTAGCTGCTCTCACAAATTCCACAAAAACAAATTAGAGATGAGCTTGCACTATCTCCAAATCTGGTAGAGCTGTATACAGCTATTAACCAAATGAAAAACAACAAAGCCAGGGGACCTGATGGGATACCTGCCAAAGTCTTCAAAGTGGGCAGAATTGAACTTACACAACAACTTCACAAGCTCATCAAAAATATCTTGGAGAGATTGGAGATCCCAGAAGACTTTAGGGATGCCAAAATTATCATGATCATGAAAAAGGTGACAGAACGGATTGCAGAAACTATCAAGGCATCTCTTTACTAGCCATGGCCGGCAAAATTATTGCAAGGATCTTAGCAAACTGTCTCTTAACAATATCTGAGGTGACCCTTCCTGAATCCCAAAATGGTTTTTGACCTTCTAGAGGGACAGTGGATATGATTTTCATCTCTTGACAGCTTCAAGAATAATGCAGAGAGCAAAACCAACCCCTGTATATTGACCTGACTAAGGCCTTCAACACTGTAAATTGCAATGCCCTGTGGACTGTCCTTCTGAAAATTGGCTGCCCAGATAAATTTGTGAACATGATAATATGACAGCAACAATTGCAGATAGCAATGGCTCCCTAAGTGAACCATTCACAGGGTTGTGTTATCACCCCAACTCTATTTATTATTTTCATTGTCATGATCCTACACTTTGTCAAAGGGAAACTCCCCACCGGGGTAGAAATCATATACTGTATCAAACAAATGGAAAGCTCTTTAATCTGGGTAGGCTGAAAGCAAAGAGTAAGGTTACCATAACTTAAGTCATAGAACTTCAGTATGCAGATGACAACGTTGTGTGTGCACACTCTCCAAACCACCCTAAATATCTTCGAAGAAGCTTACGGAAAGCTTGGGCTATTGCTCAATATCCAAAAATCAAAGTGTTGCACCAACAAGCACAAACAACCCATTGGCAGCACCTCAAATCCAACTTAATGTTGTAACATTGGAAAATGTTCTAGTTACAGGTAGGTAGCCGTGTTGGTCTGCCATAGTCGAAACAAAATAAAAAAAATAAAAAATAAAAAAAAATCCTTCCAGTAGCACCAACTAAGTTGGTCTCTAAGGTGCTACTAGAAGGAATTTTTTTATATTGGAAAATGGCGATCACTTTTCCTACCTGCGCAGTTATCTTTCCACAAGGGCCAACATTGATGCTGAAATCCAGCATTGCCTGAGCTCTGCAGCTTTTTCCCAATTGAAGTGCAGTGTGTTTGAGGACCAGGACATTCACAGGGGAACCAAAATTCTTGTTTACAAAGCTAGTGTACTGCCAGCCTTACTGTATGCTTGTGAAACATGGACCACTTTTAAACGCCATCTCCAACTTCTCAAAAGATTCCATCAATGGTGTCACTGAAATTTTTTACACATGACTTGGGAATACAGGTAAACTTGTGCCAGTGTACTGGAATAATAATAATAATTTATTATTTATACCCCGCCCATCTGGCTGGGTTTCCCCAGCCACTCTGGGCGGCTTCCAACAGAACATTAAAATGCAATAATCTATTAAACATTAAAAGCCTCCCTTTTAGGGAAGCAAAGATCACCAGTGTTGAAGCAATGATTCTTCAACATCAACTTCATTGGACTGGTCATGTTGTTTGGATGCCTGATTATTGTCTTCCAAAGGAACTACTCTATTCAGAACTTTAAAATGGAAAGCGTAATGCTGGTGGTCAACAAAAGAGGTTTAAAGACTCTCTCAATGAAATCTTTAAAAAATGTAGTATAAACACCGACAACTGGAAAACACTGGCCTGCAAACGCTCCAGTTGGAGAACAGCCTTTACCAAAGGTGTCTTGGGTTTGAAGGCACTCGAACTCAGAACGCAAGGGAGAAATGTGCTAAGAGGAAGGCACGCTTGGCAAATCCACACTGTGATCAACTCGCGCCCGGAAACCAATGTACCCACTGTGGAAGGACGTGTGGATCCAGAATTGGCCTCCACAGTCACTTATGGACTCACTGTTAAGACCGTGTTCATGGAAGACAATCTTACTCGGCTACGAGGGATCACCAAAGAAAAAGATAGCGCCCCCTTTTGAAATGCCCCAGAGCTATCTCTCTGTTCAAAAGTGTTGCTTTTGTACAATGTGCTTTAACACACAACCACATTTACGAAAAAGAACTTGGGATTTTAGGAATAACAAGCTCTGCATCCAGCCAGTCCATGACAGCTATTAATAGCTACTAGCCAGAATGGCCATCTTCTGTTTCCGCTGGAGGCCATTTGTCTTGGAATTCTGGTTGCTGGGAATCCCAGGTGAGGAGATGGTTGCTGCGCTGAGGTCCTGCTGGTGAGCTTCCCATCGGCATCTGGTTGGACATTGTGAGACTGGGGTGTGGGACTAGATGGGCCACTGGCTTGATCAAGTAGGTCTATTCTTATGTTACTTTAAGTCTCATTAATTTCCACAAGGCTTCTGCACAATTCGTCTTCTCTGGATTGGGATCCTTGGGGAAGGGAGATGTCATGTCAGGGATGGGGAACTTTTGGCCTTCCAGATGTTGCTGAACTAGAACTTCCATGAGTGCCAGCAAATGTGGCCAATGGCCAGGAATGATGGGAGTTACAGTAGAGCATCATTTGAACATGTCCCCCACATATCATCCCTGGAATGGGTGCTGTTTGTGCTGTCTGATGTGTCACCATGCTTTCCATGGTGCTGAGGGAACCAGGACCCCTGGTTCTCTCTTTAGCCTTGGGAGAGGCATGGGATGGAGGCTATGTGCTTCCTATGTGCTTTGCATCCTATGCACTCCCACCTCTGGTTTGGGGAGCGGTGGACACACCATGTTAGGCACAATCTATATCTATCCTGTTGCTTCTTATGAAATTCTGCCTTTTTATGCATTTCCCTCTCAAACCGGCTTTGATCTGGATTGAGAAAAAGAACGTAGCTGCCTCTTAAGCCAGAAATGTGCACACAGCATGTAGACAGGTGTATTTGGGCTGGTGTGTGTGTGAGAGAGAACTCAAGGGTTTTGTCCCCAGCTCTGAAAGGAGATGTGCGTGCTCTTCCGCTCTAGCTGCTCCTTGCCTCTGGAGTGTGAAGGCCATGCTAACGAAGCATGAAGGGAACGTTGACAGGAGAAAGGGTCATGGAAACAGGAGGTGCCTCTGTGTGTCGCCACCCCTATTCCTCCCTTACAAAGGGGCAATGGTTCCAGTTAGGAGCAGGTTTAGGGGCCCCGGACAGCCACCCATGCTGTGAAGAGGGTTGCAAGAGGGGTTCTGGTTGAATGGATCTGGCGTGGGGTGTGTGTATGCCAGTCATGGGGTGATAGGCACTTTGCAGTTCTTTAGAAGGGAGCCTAGGAAGTTAAAGAACACATGTTAAAACATTGTGCTAAATTCTGCACACACAAAACTCAAGTTGTTGACTTAAAACAAAACCTACTGACCTGTTTATGTTCGGACTCCAATATTTAGGGGCTGCAGAGAATTCGAACAGCTGCAAGAACAAAAAGTTTCCTTAATTCTTATTTAATGTTACGCAGATTCCCTCGGTATTTCTACTACCCTCAGAAGCTTGGGGAAGCTTGGCCTGGGAGGGGGCTAGTTCTCTGTGGCAGCTCCTACATTGCAGAAGTGACTTCCCACGGAAGTGCAGCTAGCATCTTCACTCTACAGCTTACGCTCAAGATGCTCCTCTTTAGCTTGGCCTTTTGATTTGTGAGACCCACCTCTTTTCTTTCATCCAGGCTGCTCTGCTCTTGTTTGGAACTGTACAATTAGATTGTGGCAACCTGCCCTGAGACCAGACCCTCCAAGTGTCCCTATTTTCCAGGGACAGTCCCAGTTTTATGGAAGCCAACCCAGTTTCTGATTTGATCCCAGAATGTTCCTATTTCCCTTAGGATGTCCCTATTTTCATTGGAGAAATGTTAGCGGGTAGGGAGTTAGGGGACTCCTGAGCCAAGGAGACCTTTAGAAGACATCAGAAGGCAGCTCTGGATAGGGAAGTTTTTAAAAATATTTTCTTATGTTTTTATATATGTTGGAAGCCACCCAGAGTGGCTGTGGCAAATTATCGTTATATTATTATGGAATATGACACCCCTATTTTCATCAGAGAAATGTTGGAGGGTATGTGAGACTTTGTGGTGAAGGGTGGGTAAGAAATCTAAGGAAGGAAGATTTGGGGCTAGATCACGTGCCAGTGGCCTGGCATGGTGGCACCCTCCTCCCTCTGTCCCCAGATTACACCGGGAATCATTTCAGCCTACTTTGCTTTTCCTCAGGATGCCGTTTGGCTGCATCGGACTTCGGGATGACAAGAACTACAACAGCCTGGCTGACATCACGGACAAGTATGAGATTGGGCAGCTGCTGCGGGCGTAAGTAGGGTAGCAGGATGAAGAGCCCCTCATGCAAATGAGCCTCATGCAAATGAGGCGTGCAAATGAGCCTCATGCAAATGAGGTGCCACAAAGCATTGGGGGGGGGAGAACGCACAACGCTCACTGTGACTTGAAGGGGTGTGGGCGGATGGTACCCCAGGTCCAGGTGGACCGAGTAAACCACGCACAGCTAATGCTTTTGCAATGCTGTGGTGAGTTTTAAGCTGAAGGCCACTGGATTTGCTCTGGCTTGTGCTTGAGGCTCTAGGTGGAGGTGCCAAATGCCACCCCTTGAAGATGGCACCTTTGTGCCCCCTGAGAGGGCAGTGCCCTGGTGAAATGTGCCAGGCTGCTGGGTGGAGCCCTGGCTGGGCAGAGCTGTGCTTCTGTGGCTCTTCCCAGCAGGAAGGAAAAAGCAAAGTGTGCTGCTGTGTAATCCAGCTGCTGCACTGAGCAACTTATGAGTTGTGGGGTGGGCATGCTGAGAGTCACCCCCCTCCCCTGGAACCTGGGGCGGTCTGCCCCCCCTAGTGATTATTTGGAATGTCCTGTCACAGCAGCCAGCCAGGCGCCCTTTGGCATTTCTGGCACAGCTGCTGCATCCTTTCTTCTCTTTTGCACTGCCATCCTCAGAGCAGCTGCAGCATCTTCTCACCCTTGCTTGGCGCACGTGGAAGTTGGCACTTGGCAGTAGGACAGAGCTCTTGGCCTCATGTCTCTCACGCCACTGCTTTGTGGCTGCCCACCCCTTTAGCCGTTAGCTCCTTCCTTCCCTATGCTCTGCTCAAATTGGCCTTCAGCACCCCTGATGCACATAATGGCTATGTACTTTTAAAGCACATTTCCCCCCAAAGAATGCTGGGAAGTGTAGCTTATCCTTCACAAAGCTATAATTCCCAGCACCCTTAACAAAGGCAGTTCCCAAGATTCCCTGGGATGTAGGGTGTGCTCTAAATGCATGGCACATATACAGCCGGTGAGCTAGGGACGGTTAGCAGCTCCAGCAGTCGTTGCTCTCATTTTAGCCCATGCCCTGGCTGCCATTTTGCCACAAGTGAGCAACAAGAAGAAGAGCAAGGCTTTTCCAAAATGGCCTCCTAGGCTGGGAAGGATCCATGAACTGGCTGCTGGGAGAAACCAGCTGAAGGCCAGAGGATAGTCCCTTCAGGACAGCACAGGCAGCAAATGTCCAACCAGCCTATTTGGCATCTTCAATGCACCACAACCATTTTTCAAACTTGCCTGGGTGCCTCTGGACTTGGTTTGGTCATTGCATTTACTTCATGCCTTCCCTCCAAGGAGCTAAAGGCAGCCCATGTCCTCACTTTCTCCTCACAACAACCTTGTGAGGTAGGATGGGTTGAGATAGTGATAGCCCAAGGTTACCAAGTGAGTTTCATGGCTGATGAGGATTTGAACCCTGGTCTCCCAGGTCCCAGTCCACCACTTGAGAGTAGGAATGGGGTATCTTCCAAAAGTTCCATCAACCCCACCCAGCATGGCCAAAGGTCAAGGATGATGGGACTTGTAGTCCAGCAATATCAGGTGGGTCACAGGTTCCCCATCCCTCCCCTAATCGCTATGCTACACTCCAAAAAGTGGTCCCCAACCCAAAGCATGGAGAACTGATTTATTAATGTTTATCAGCCATGACAGCTGAAAGGGCCCTGTAAAGTCTGAGGCAACAGGGCACAGACTATCACCTTTCTGCCCCACTTGCTTGCTTCCCCAAGACATGATCTGGCCAGCCACTAGAGAAAGCAAGATGCTGAACGAGGCAGCCTGGGCGGCTCATCTAGCAGCAACAGAGCAGTTCTCACAGCGAAAGTGGGTTTCTTTTTTGCCCTCCATTGTCCCACAGGAAGGAGTTCTGTGAGATTTGTGTGGCCCGTGAACGCCAGACAGACCGACTGTATATCTGCAAGAAGTTTCTCAAGAAAGACGGGCGCAAGGTGCGAAGGGCGGCCAAGAATGAAATCCTCATCCTGAAGATGTACGTGCCTGAGATGGGGGTTTAGGAGTGGTGTGTGTGTGTGTGTGTGTGTGTGTGTGTGTGTGTGCTGGGAGTCATCCACACTTGCCCTCACCCTGCCGCTTTCCCCCAAGGAAATCTGAATGTGGATTTTCCCAGGGAAAGTGGCAGGGTAAGCAGAATGGGTGGGGTAGAAATATGATAATAATAATAATAATAATAATAATAATAATAATAATACCTCCCCAAAGTCCCTTTGCCAAGGGTCCCTCCATCCTGCAGGCAGCCCCAGTTGGCAAGCCTGTGCCAGGGAACTCCTGGGTGCTCCCTGGCCCTCATCTGTGTATAAAGCTCGTGTGTTTTCTCTGCTCTTAAGCCCCTTTCTTTATTCCCTGTACACATGTGATTGCACCCCACTGTATAATTCCAACACAATCATCAAATTTGCGGATGATACAACAGTGGTGGGGCTCATTAGTGAGAATGATGAGTCTGCTTATAGGAAAGAAGTACAGGGGTTAATTCAATGGTGTAAAGAAAATAATCTTATGCTTAACACCAAAAAAACCAAAGAACTTATAATTGACTTTAGGAGAAAGAAAAGTGTATTTTTACCATTGCACATAAATGGCGAGGAGGTGGAGAGGGTTGGCAGTTTTAAATACCTGGGCATTTACATCTCCGAGGACCTCTCATGGACTGTAAATATTAATATGGCTGTGAGGAAGGTGCAGGGGAGGTTGTATTTCCTGAGAATGCTCAGGGGATTGAATCTATCTCAGCACCTACTCCTGTCCTATTATCACAGTACCATTGAGAGTGTCTTAACCTATAGTATACTATCGTGGTATGGGAGCAGCTCTGTAACGGATAAAAAAGCTTTACAGAGAATAATTAAAATTGCCCAGAATGTTATTGGGCTCCAACTACCAACCCTGGACGAGATCTTCACGTCTCGCTGTTTGAAGAAGTCACACAACATCCTGAGAGATCCCACCCATCCTGCTCACAACCTTTTTGAACTGTTGCCTTCGGGCAGAAGATACATGATAATGAAAACTCGAACCACACGCCTTCTGAATAGTTTCTATCCAAGAGCTTTGATTGCACTTAATAATGATCTCAGGGTCAGTAGTAAGTAATAGTAAGTAGTGAGTAGTAAGGAATGAGACAGGCTTTTAGGTTATGCTATGCTTTTAATAGGTTATGTTATACTCTGGATTATGTTATGTTTTAATAGATTATGTTTTAATAAGGATGAGAGTGTTGGAGATATGTGCAAATGTGTATGGTAAATCCGGTCTTTGGGTGTTTGATTTTTGTTGTTGTGTATACTGTGTATATACGGACAATGACAATCTATCTATCTATCTATCTATCTATCTATCTGTTCTGGGGAAAAGAAGCCGTGCTTCTGTAAATCATAACACTCCCTGTAGCTTCTTTTCAGCAAACTGCCAAGTTGACAGGCTGCGGAGCGAGTTCATGGCCACCGAGCCAAAGTTAAGCTTGCAGCTAAATGTTCAGTTATAGCAACGGAAGTGAGGCGTCAGGGCTGGGGAGCTCCAGGATTGTGAGGAAATGAGACAGGGAGACTGGGAGACATGAAAGGAGAATAAAAATATTCATGAAAGCAGATGCATCAGTACAAAAAGGTTGCCCTTTGTTTGGGGGCGGCGGTTTTCCACTGGGAAGGCTCCTCTGGTCTTTAACATCTCTCTTATGATATATGGTTTGAAGGCTGATCGGTTTAAGAAACATTTTCTAATTAAGAAATTATATACAGTATATGGGTGTGTATACACACTGCTGCACGATGAGGCAGAAATTCCACAGATAAAGCTTTCCCTTCACCAGTTCTGCATGCTGAGAAAATCACCACTTTCTGAAAACTGCAGCAGGTGGGGTGATGGTGGAAATATATCTATCCTACCTAGTAAGGGCGGGACATGGGTGGTGCTGTGGGTTAAACCACAGAGCCTAGGGCTTGCCAATCGGAAGGTCGGCAGTTTGAATCCCTGTGACTCCCAGCTCCTGCCCACCTAGCAGTTCGAAAGCACGTTGAAGTGTAAGTAGATAAATAGGTACCACACCGGCGGGAAGGTAAACGGCATTTCCGTGCGCTGCTCTGGTTCGACAGAAGCAGCTTTGTAATGCTGGCCACATGACCCAGAAGCTGTACGCTGGCTCCCTCAACCAGTAACGTGAGATGAGCACTGCAACCCCAGTCGGACACGACTGGACCTAATGGTCAGGAGTCCCTTTACCTTTACCTTTACCTGGTAAGGGTCAAGCAAGGAAGCTAAAATTCAGAGCAGAGAAGGAAGGGTTATGAGGGGCGTGGTGCTGGAGCGGCACGGGGCTTTGCGCACCCTTCCCAGCGCTCCAGCCTGCCGGAGCCCGCCCGCCCGCCCATGGGGACGGGTTGGGGAGGGGGCGCCCGGTATTCCGGCGGGCTCGCGGGGGCGCCCCTGGGGTGCCCGGCGCCCTGGCGCGCCGCGCCACCCAGCATCTATGACGAGACGGCCCTGGCGAGGAATGCAGTTTCCCCAAAACATCTGCTTTATATACTATTTACACAATGGGCTCCACGTGATTGGCTAATTCCGGGATACTCCTGTATGCCAATTGGGTTGCGGATTCACTTCTACCTGGAGCTGGATTGGGTGGCTCCTGCGGACCAATCAGACTGCTGCATTCTGAATCCTATTCAACTCAGTACATAACAACCACCTTAACTTGGTTAACTGCCAAATCATTTGGAAAATATCCCTGTTTCTGCTTTGTAGTTGCACAGCCCAACCCAGGTGAGCACTCACACAACACTCACCCTCATTTTGTGCTAGCATTTGCCAGGGGGAAAAGGAGGAATATTAATATTTCTCTTTAAGTGTTTCTGCAAGGCAGGTTGATGTAAAGAGAAAGAAAGAAAGAAAGAAAGAAAGAAAGAAAGAAAGAAAGAAAGAAAGAAAGAAAGAAAGAAAGAAAGAAGCCTAAGGCAGAGGGAGCCAAAAGGAAAAGGTGGCAGCCCCTCACCTGTCTCCATCCCAAATTGCAAGCAGCCAACCCCTCACTGCATCTCTGTTTGCCACCCTCAAAGCCGTGCACTTGATTCCCTGCTCAAGCTCACATCATCAGAGCTAGTTTTAGCCTCTTTAGACATCTAAAGGCCAGGCATGCATTATTGACTAGGGCCTTGGGGGCTGGCTGGGATTTCTGCTGACTTGGTCTTTGCACAAATGTCCCTCTGATGCAAACAACAAAGACAAACTGGCAGGGGACAGGCAGCGAGAATGGTGGAAGGAGTCAGATCAGGAGAGAGAGGAGACTGAGGACTGGGCTGGTGCTGAAGCAGTTTGGAGGGGTGGGGAGTGGATACTCATGGAGGAAGCAGGACAGGAGCTCATGCATCTCTGCATTTTTCTTCCAGGGTGAGTCACCCCAACATCTTGCAACTGATTGACACCTTTGAGACAAGGAAGGAATTCTACATCATCCAGGAACTGTAAGTTTCACTGGGAGGTGGAGACGTACTATGTCAGGCACAAATGTGCCCAAGAAGCAGCTGGTTGAGAGGGCAAGGAGCCCTTCTACCTGCCCTGAACATCATCATCACCCTCATCCCACCTGAAGGGCTTGGGGCAGGTTAGAACAATTAAAGTACAATGTTAAAAGCAGTTAAAAACAACTTACCATCACAGAAATAATGCCAGTGCCATTTTGATTTGGGTAAAGCTGATTATACCATGCTAGGCGTTTGTGTGCACTTGACTGGGTATTGAGAATTGCTTGGTTGGGCTGTGTCTTTGAACTCTGATAATGCCTCTCACTTGCCCAAGTGGAGGCTAGACAGGGGCATATTTAGAATAATAGAATCATAGAGTTGGAAGAGACCCCAAGGGCCATCCAGTCCAACCCCCTGCCAAGCAGGAATCATGCCTAATCTGCTTTTAACTGCAAAAGTAACATCTGCATTAGCTGCTTTGCCCACTTTTGCCTCTGAATGTTTGCACATCTCTAATACTTGTATATCCCACCTTGACTCCAAGGAACTCAAGGTAGCAAACATGGTCCTCCCCTTGTCCACTTTACCCTCACAACAACCCTGTGAAGTAGGTCAGGTTGGCTGCCTCGCTTAAGGTGAGCATTGTGGCTGAGTGAGCAGCATTTGAACTCTGATCTCCCAGGGTCCTAGTCTTTGGAAGAGCAAAGTAAGAATTACTTGGGCTGTCACCTTTCTGCAATCCATGCTGTTATTTGGCTACTCCGAATCCAGCAGTGCCCAGCAGGGAATGGGGTGTGTTGCCTTATTTCCGTTGATTCCACAAGTCACGCTGGATTCTGTGTGTTGCCTGCAGGGCCACTGGTGGGGATGTTTTTGACTGGATCCTGGACCAGGGCTACTACACGGAAAAGGATGCCAGCAATGTTGTCCGGCAGGTGCTGGAGGCATTGGCCTATTTACATAACCTGCACATTGTTCATCGCAATCTCAAGGTAAGGAAAGATTCCTGGATCCCAGGAGGCGTGACATGCTCAGAGTGACCTCCCTTCCTCTGATGGTCCTTTCACTCTTCCAACAAAAGGAAAATGCCCAGAAAATGCCCTGAATACATTTGTACTGCACTGTGCTGTTTTAGGGCTGGGGAGAGATGATGGCTAACTTTGTTCACCTGTGTCTCTGCTGCCTCCAGCTGGAGAATCTCATGTACTACAACCAGAACAATCGCTCCAAGGTGGTACTGCGGGATTTTTACCTCTCACGCTTCGAGAACGGGGCCATCACAGAACCGTGCGGGACCCCTGAATATTTGGGTATGGATATGTCTTTCCCTTTCCCAGAGCTGGATTAAAAGCTAAGAGGCATGATTTCTCCTCCCCTGCACAGCTCTAACTGGCCTTCGTGGCACATCCACAGAAACTAGGAGCTTTGTAGGCTGCCCAACACTTTTCCCCTCGCAGGCAAAAATTCAACAGATAGCGCTGTCCTTCTGGAACAGAGACACAATGACAAAGAAGACATTGCCTTTTGCATTTCTGCCTTGGCTGGGTGGGGGTGGCTGGGAAGGTGAAAAGCAGCCCCTGCCTCCTCATGCCACTAGTTTTATCTTAACCAGCTCTTAAATGTTTTCCCCCCTCTGACCCATGTCTCTCTCCCCACAGCTCCTGAAGTGGTTGCTCGGCAACGCTATGGACGTCCTGTTGACTGCTGGGCTGTTGGAGTTATCATGTTTATTCTGTGAGTTCCACTAGCATTGTGTGTGTGTGTGTGTGTGTGTGTGTGTGTGTGTGTGTGTGTGTGTGAAAAGGCAAGCAGAAAGGAACCTTGGAATGGCCAAAGTGGCAGTCTCACAAGCCTGACAGACATGGTTAGCCATACTGGTACAACCCACAGGTACAGCCTCTGAGATTGGCAGACACAAAGCACAGGGCCTTCAGGGCTGGTCTTCAGATGTTCCTTGAAGACTCATTTCTTCCCGTCTGCCTTTTTTGGGCCACATTTTTTACCACTGATTCCTGAGACTAGGTGCTTCCTTATGATCCTGTATTCTTATTTAATTTTTTTAACCACTCAACTCTACCCCCACTGGGTCTCCTTTAGTTATATGCTGCCTTGTGAGGCTATTCCCTGAGAGGTGGAATACATTATTATTTCCATGATGTGCTGGATTCAGAATTGCTTGGGTCCAAGTCTTCTGTTGCCTTGCAATGCTTTGATTCTCCCCCATTCCCTGCCCCCCCCAAACAGGCTGTCTGGGAACCCCCCGTTCTACGACGACACAGACGATGAGAACAGCAACAGCCACAACCGCCGGATATTCCGCAAAATTCTGGCTGGGGACTACGACTTTGACTCCCCCTATTGGGATGACATCTCTCTTGCCGGTAAGAGAAGGAGGCCTGGCCAGGACTCTGGGAACTGACTGGATTCTGACCCGACTCCTCTAGCCTGGTCTAGGCATGCAAATGAATGAGACAGTAGAATCCCAAGATGGAAAAGTGGGTGACTTCAGGCTTCAAGTGGGAAGGACATTGGTTGTTAATATAAAACTCTGCCTGTTTGTTTAAATGAATGAATGAACAAACGAACGAACGAACGAACGAACGAAGAAAGCACACACGGGGAGAGCAACTTCTAGCACAATCTTCTGTGTGGTTTGATTTGGTTAAAAGGAAAAGAGATATGGTATAATAAAAGGAGAATTCCCTGGATGCCAAGATCCAGGTTTGGGGCAAGTACAGTCATACCTCAGAAGTTGAACAGAATCTGTTCGACTTCTGAAATGTTCGACTTCCAAAGCATGGCTTCTGATTGGCTGCAGGATTGTGGAAGCCCTGTCGGACTTTTGGCTTCTGAAAGAACATTCAAAAACCGGAACGCTCACTTCCAATTTTCGTTCGCTCGGGAGCCGAAACGTTCGACTCCCAAGGCATTCGGGAGCTAAGGTATGACCGTACTCTTTGGCAAGAGAGCCTCAGCAGATTTTAAATCACAAAACGTGCAAGACTAATATACCGGTAAGCCTGGCAGGACAGCTTACTCTATGGTCTTAACCCCTTCATGCATTAATTAGACTTAAGCATGTTGGTTATATGAGGCTGGGTATCTCACACGCTCCTCACAGTGCTGGTCTTCTATCCACCCACAAAAAATACATAAGGGAGAATTCAAAATGTATGCTCCTCTTCTTACTTGAAATGGTAAAGTCCATTCTACCATGGAATGTGTATGAGAAAAGAAGACTCCCTGGAAAAGACCCTGATGCTGGGAAAGATTGAGGGCACAAGGAGAAGGGGACGACAGAAGACAAGATGGTTGGATGGTGTTCTCAAGGCTACCAACATGAGTCTGACCAAACTGCGGGAGGCAGTGAAAGACAGGCGTGCCTGGCGTGCTCTGGTCCAGAGGGTCACGAAGAGTCGGACACGACTGAACGACTCAACAACAACAACAACAACAACAACAACAACAACAACAAAAAGTCCATTCTACCATGGAACGTGTATTCCAGCTTTGCTCTGGGTCACGGGGGACAGGGGACGGGGGACAGAGAAGACAATTGTTCACTTTCTTTAATGTTTCCCACCAAACACCCTTTTCCTTTCTTCCCTTGCAGCCAAAAAGTTGGTGTCACAGCTTATGGAAGTTGACCAGGACCAACGAATCACTGCCCAGGAGGCACTGGGACATATCTGGTGAGAATTCACCATTCATGAGGCCCTCCCCAGGCCCTGAACATACATGTGCATGGGGGGAAATTGTTTGCTTGCAGTGGCGTCGCTAGCCTCTGCGCTGCTGGGGGCGGCGGCAGCGCAGAGGCACCCCCTGGGGGAGGGGCATGACGTCACGACGCACGTGTATACAGAAAGGGGGGATTTCCCCCTTTCCGAGGCTTTTTTTCGGCGGGGGGTGGTGACCAGCGAGGAGGGGGTGACAAGCGTGACCCCCCCCCGCTGGTCGGGCCCCCCCCCCCCGCCGAAAAAAAGCGGCGGAAAGCGGAAAAAGAAGCAGAGTGACGCTTAAACGCGCCTGCTCTGCTTCCTTTCCAGGCTTTCCCCGCCCCCCCCCCCCGCGGTTTTTTCGGCGGGGGTGGTGACCAGCGAGGAGGGGGTGACAAGCGTGACCCCCCCCCGCTGGTCGGGCCCCCCCCGCCGAAAAAAAGCGACGGAAAGCGGAAAAAGAAGCAGAGTGACGCTTAAACGCGCCTGCTCTGCTTCCTTTCCAGGCTTTCCCCGCCCCCCCGCGGTTTTTTCGGCGGGGGTGGTGACCAGCGAGGAGGGGGTGACAAGCGTGACCCCCACCTCGCTGGTCGGCCCCCCCCCGCCGAAAAAAAGCGGCAGAAGCACCCCATCCGTGTGCTGCTGCTCCCGGGGTGACGGAGGGAGCGGCGGCGCGTGGGAGTGGCGGGAGGGGCCGCCGCTTGTCACCCCCACCCGCCGCTGCTCACCCTGTCACTGGGGGCGTACCGCCCCCACCGCCCCTCCCCAGCAACGCCCCTGTTTGCTTGTTACATATTGCAGCATTTATTAGATGACTATGAATGAAACTAAATTCTATCAATACTAGCAGGATGTGTGTGGAAAACATGCCTATAATCTGCCCCATTTCTTCCCCATCCGTATTTTCCTCCTGCCTTTCATTAACAAACTGGAGTGACTGGCTTAGTACTATGTGTGAACCAGCACCTATAAGCTGTTTCTGCTGAAAGAACTATGAGCCACAAGGCCAGTTCTACCATTAGGAAGAGTGAGACAATGGCTTCAGGCAGCAGGTTCTGAGGAGCAATGGGAACGGCCCTGCAGCTCTTCCCCCTGAGCCCCCTGGACATACCCTTCTTTTGTGAACTGAGTGTGCCAGGAGGCCTACCCTCATAACTACCCTTCTCCCTGCAGGTATGGCAGAGCATATTATCCCAATACTAGCATTGAAGTAAGACTAGCTGACCTCTGAACATGGAAGGGTGTTATTTTGTCCATTTGAGGCAGCCAAATGACTTGGGTTTGCCCTGGCAAGCAGGAAGCCAAGAAAAATCAGTGGCTTCCACTCCTGGTGGTGTTTTTTGTTTTTGAGAGAGAAACAAACTGCAAGTGCTGGTTTGCACATGGCGGTGAACTAGCCACTCTGTGTGTGTTCCTGCTCTAGGAAGAGAAGACCAAAGTGGGACTAACAAATGTTAATAATAATAATAATAATAATAATAATAATAATAATAATAATAATAATAAAATAATGGGGCCATAGTCAAACAAAACACTGCCTTAGTACTGCAGTCCAAGGCACACAAACCTGGGAGTAAGCCCTGTTGAACTGAACAGGGCATACTTCTGAGTAGGCATGCCTGGGATTATTCTGCATGTGAGGCATTCCCATGTTTGGGAATGCTTCTTCTGAGAGAGCAACCCACTTTGTTGTATCATTCAAGCTCAGCCTGGCATGCCCATTGTACAGCCTGGACAAGGGCCCACTATTTTGAGACCTATCAAGGTGCTCCTTGTCGCTGCAGTTATGTTCTGATCTCAAATAACATACCCAAGTACATACCACTCTCTGGAAGTGACAGACTTGTGCAATGGATATGAATCTGGTTTCCTGCCTAGGACTTTCAATCAGTGCATCCAGCCTCCATCCAATCCAGCCTCTCTCTGGGGCTCCATAAGGTATGTTCAGGTGTACAGATCCTTGGGAGAGGCTTTTTTCTGACCTGCTAACATCTGAATTTGGCAAGACCTTGGGAGGGAGAGGGATTCCTCAATGGCTGCTCCCAGGTTCTGCTAGCAAATACATTTTCATTTAGATAGGCCTTTGGCCCATAAGCTGTATGTAGTCATTGGTGTTCACTGTCTGTCTGTTTGTTTTTTTACTACAGTATTCCATTTGGTAGAGAGGCAGGATACTAACTAAACATGCCTTCCACAACCTTGCAGGTGTCCCCAAAGCCCTTTTCTTCTTTCTGGTTCTTGTGTAAGAACACTAGGAAAACCAGGTGGTAAAAAAAACCGCATTGTCCCTGTATTATTGAAAACCTACACTCTCTCACCTGCAATTCTACCTTCTTTACCTGTCAGGATATCTGGAAACATTGCCTCTGAAAAGAACCTCAAGGAAGGGGTCTGCGCCCAGATTGAAAAGAACTTTGCCAAGGCCAAATGGAGGGTGAGTGAGTCGCATGTCACATGGTGGTGCTGTGGGGAAGGAAGGGGAGTAGAGAGCAGTGGTCAGCCACTTTATCTTAGCCAAAAGGCTGAGAAGCTATTGAAATCCAGCAATTTTGATCAGAGTCCCCTGCCTCCAAATGCAGCTCCCTCACCAGAGGCAGAGTTGGAGGAAGAAGGGTGTGGGATCAGTCAGAAATATGTATCTTATTGTGACTTTGTATTGTATTTTAATATTTGTTGGAGGCCGCCCAGAGTGGCCGGGGAGACCCAGCGAGATGGGCGGGGTATAAATAAATAAATAAATAATAATAATAATTAAAACAGCTCATGCCTTTCTCCTGAAATAGTACAGCACTTGTGGAAATCGACAAGATTAGTGTCCCGTGTGAAGAATGTGTCCTGGCCCAGACACTGCATGTGGTGCTTCTTTGGTCCAGTCAGTCTTAGCTGGAATTCAACTGGGCAGCAACAATTTTACCATGACCCACTTGGTGCTGCCTCATGACCCACAGGCTGAAGTCCTCTGATCTAGGCAGTAATAGGAATTATGATGTTGCAGGCAGCAGATACTGCAGGGGAGTCTAGGGAACCAGGAAGTGTTCTGGGGCACAGACTAAGTTGACATGAAGTGCTGGCCAGGCCTATGGGACGGACCTTTCCATTTCAGAGCACGCTGTTGTGGCTCCGGCCTCAAGCTCAGGGTGAAAGGAGAAGGATGAGCTAGCTGAGTCTGAGGCTCTTCAGTCTTTCCCTAGGCATCAGCAACCCCATTCAATGTGACGTGATGTGTTTTTCAAAGCCAATGGTTCCAGGAAATCTGTAGACAGCTTCCCTGCAACCATTGCAAGCGGGTCAGAGTTGGCGCTGTGCTTTGTCCTGCTTACCAGTTTTGGCAGCCTAGGCTAGCAATATCTCTGCCTGTCGTACCCCTTGTCACCAGGACACTCAGGAAAAACTGGGGGGCCAATCTTTGACATTGCTCTTCTCTTTGCAGAAAGCCATTCGTGTTACTACATTCATGCAACGTCTCCGGGCTCCTGATGCTGGAGGCCGTCTGCCCGTGACTCCCCGTTCCTCCATGAGCGTTGCTCATGAGGTCACCATTGAGGCACCCAGGCTGCCCGAACGTTTGGAGCAGGAGCAGCAGAACAAGACAGAGGAAGTCACGGAGGTGGAGGAATAATGGCCCCTGCTTCCCCAATCCCATATTCTGATGCCTTCTTTGCTCTTGGAAGGGGTGGGTGGGGTCTGTGGGACGGTAGTTAGGGTAGTTATGGGGCAAGGACCTTGGGAGACCCTTAGCAGTGTTATTCCCTCCCCGCACCCCTGCCATTGGTCAGGAGCAGGAGCTACCGGTATTTGGACAGGCAACCAGAAGGAGAGATGGACCGACCCCACAGAGATGTGTATGGGAAGGGAGGACTGAGCATAAGAAGTATGGTAGGACAGGGGGGTGGTCGGCTACCCCACCCCCAGCTCCCTGGAAAATGCACCTGTCTGAGCAGAAGGGGGGAGACTTCTTCCTAGGCCTTCCCCAGTAGTGGGTGCCAGCTGTGCCCCTTGCCATATTGCATCCACCACCCCGACGCAAATGCGGAACGCCTTGCAGGGTGACCGTCTCTCCCAGGCCTCACGGATCCACATCCCACACATCCACATCCTTGCCTTTGCGATGTCACAGGGGCTTCAGAGAAGTTCCCTTCCTCCACAAAGAAGCTGGAAGAAGGGGAAACCTTGTCCTCCTATTTGCAGGGCCTTGGGATATGCCAAGCATTTGCAAACATCAGCCAATAATGGAATGGGAAGCAGTTTCAGGCTAGTGAAGCAAGTGTTGGAGAAGAATCCATTACATGGAGAAAGGATCTGTTTCCCAGCCTCCCCCTGTTCTATTTGCCCAGTCTTGCATTTCACTTTTAGCAGGGGCAGCAACAGCAGCCAGGTGGGAAACTTGCTACAGATGGCTGCTGCCCTCCTGGTTTGGATCCCCAACCTCAACTGGACTGTGCAGGGGAGGGGCAAGAGAGGTGCATGTCTAAGTCAGCTGCATGTTTTATGAAGATGCTATTTTAATACAGAAACCTCCCAGCTGCCCTTTCCCTGGTGCTGTCTTTCCCCTCTCCCAGGGCAGCTCTGGGAAATAAAAAAATGAACGGAGTCTCTGGTTACTGATGATCTCTTTTTGTTGATGGTGAGTGTTATTATTGAGGTTGTTGGTATTGGAAACCTTAAACAAAGTGTGGGAGAAGGGCCTAATTTGAATTCTAACCTTAAGAAAGGAATGGAAAATAAAACTGTCAATATCATAATGCAGTTATACAAAACTATGCTGCAACCACACTTGGTATATCACCTGACCTCAAAAAGGATATTGTAGAGCTGGAAAAGGTCCAGATGAAGTTCTCAAGAGCAACTCTCCCACGCAGACAGGGTTAATAATAATAATAATAATATTTATTATTTGTACCCCACCCATCTGGCTGGATTTCCCCAGCCACTCTGGGGTGCAACATTTTAAGTTTTTTAGTTCAGAAAAAGAAGAAGCCAGGGTTGGGCCACAACAGAGGTACAGAAGATGTGTGGAGAAGATGCTTGGTGTGGAGAAAGCAGATAGGGAGAAGTTTTTTCTCATAATACTAGAGCCATCCAATGAAGCTGAATGTTGGAAGAAAGTCCTTCACACAGGGCACTGGTAAACTATGACCTTTGCTCTCCTAAGGCACAGTGGGAGTCACCAATCTGAGTGGCTTCAAAAGAGGATGTGACCAATTCATGGAGGACAACGGTTACTGGTCATGTCAATGACGTTCTGTCTCCATTGTCGGAGGCAGTATTGCCTCTAAAGATCAGCTGCTGGGAATCACATATGGGGAGGCGGCTGTGATACTCAGGTCCTGCTTGGGGGCTCCCCCCAGGCACCTGCTTAGCTCCTGTGAGAACGGGAAGCTGGATTGGATGGTCCCTGGCCTGATCCAGCAGGCATCTTCTCTTGCTCTTTCTTCTCTTCTCAAATGTATGAGGTCTGACTAGCACACCTATGTGTGCTCCTGGGCACTTTCTCCTTATGTTATACAGTAAAACTCAGTAATTGAAAATGGACAGCCAGAGACTCTTGACTCAAATTAAGCTGTCTCCCTGCCACTTCAGTCTCTTATCTGAAACACAAATTCCCTAAACAAAATGGTTGGGACCAACTGAAGCTGCCTCTTCTACTATGAGGGCTGGTTTTAGAAATCCCAGATAGATTGTGGTTGGCTATGGTCGCAGGGGAAAGAAACAGCATTATGTGTGTCAAACTGCTGACAACACACTCTGAAACTCCAGAGTACTACACTCAGCAGCTTCATATAGATATTAAACAACATGGAGGATAGAATTGAGCCTCGAGGGACCTCATATTGAAGGTCCCATACTGCTGAAAATCAGTCCCCAAGCATCCCAACTCAGATAGCCTCTCCAGGGGAATACAGTGGTCGATGGTATGGAAAGCCACCAAGAAATCAAGGAGGATTAGTTTTCTCCTGACAGAGGTAATCATATAAAGTGACCAGGGCACTTTGTGCCAAAACCAGGCCTAAACCCTGATCAAAATGGATCTAGAGCTCCTGGATCTGGTCAGCGACCACCCACCCAAGAACACTGCCTAAGAAAGGGACATTGGCAACTGGCTGGTAATTACTGGTGCTTAAGTTCTCAGGATCTAGGGATGGTGTCTCAAGAAGCGCTCCTTTCACTGCCGCCTTCAGCTTGGCAGGAACCACCCCTCTCATAAAAAGGCACTGACCACCCCCTGGGCCCACATAGATCTGCTCCCTGCTGGATTTTATTAGCCAAGAGGGGCAAAGATCCAGAGCGCAGGTAGTTGCATGAACACATCCAGGCCCCGATCCAAGCTCTGGTAGATGTTGTGGAAGTGGTGAGGGAGCAGGTGGCACTGTGATTTAAACTGGGGAGCTCCCGTTGCTTTGTCCCAACTCCTGCCAACCTAGCAGTTCAAAAGCACACCAGTGCAAGTAGATAAATAGGTACCACTGCATTAGGAAGGTAAACGGCATTTCTGTGAGCTCTGGTTTCCTTCATGGTGTTTCATTGCATTTCTGGAAAAGCTGTTTGTGGACAAACACTGGCTCCCTCAGCCTGAAGCGAGATCCAGTGCTGCACCCCATAGTCAAGTTTGACTGGACTTAACTTCCCAGGGGTCATTTACCTTTATCTATAAGTGGTGAGTAAACACATCAGCCACCATCATCCGCTCACCTTATATATCATGTTGTTGTTCAGTTGTTCAGTTGTGTCCGACTCTTCGTGACCCCATGGACCAGAGCATGGAAGGCACACCTGTCTTCCACTGCCTCCTGCAGTTTGGTCAGACTCATGTTGGTAGCTTCAAGAACACTGTCCAACCATCTCATCCTCTGTCGTCCTCTTCTCCTTGTGCCCTCCATCTTTCCCAACGTCAGGGTCTTTTCCAGGGAGTCTTCTCTTCTCATGAGGGTGGCCAAAGTATTGGAGCCTCAGCTCCGGGATCTGTCCTTCTAGTGAGCACTCAGGGCTGATTTCCTTAAGAATGGATAGGTTTGATTTTTTTGCAGTCCACGGGACTCTCAAGAGTCTCCTCCAGCACCAGAATTCAAAAGCATCAATTCTTCGGCGATCATCCTTCTTTATGTTCCAGCTCTCACTTCCATACATCGCTACTGGGGAAAACATAGCTTTAACTATACAGACCTTTGTCGGCAAGGTGATGTCTCTGCTTTTTAAGATGCTGTCTAGGTTTGTCACTGCTTTCCTCCCAGGAAGCAGGCGTCTTCTAATTTCATGACTGCTGTCACCATCTGCAGTGATCATGGAGCCCAAGAAAGTAAAATCTCTCACTGCCTCCATTTCTTCCCCTTCTATTTGCCAGGAGGTGATGGGACCAATGGCCATGATCTTAGTTTTTTTGATGTTGAGCTTCAGACCATATTTTGCACTCTCCTCTTTCACCCTCATTAAAAGGTTCTTTAATTCCTCCTCACTTTCTGCCATCAAGGTTGTGTCATCAGCATATCTGAGGTTGTTGATATTTCTTCCCACAATCTTAATTCCGGCTTGGGATTCATCCAGTCCAGCCTTTCGCATGATGAATTTTGCATATGTTAAATAAGCAGGGAGACAATATACAGCCTTGTAGTACTCCTTTCCCAATTTTGAACCAATCAGTTGTTCCATATCCAGTTCTAACTGTAGCTTCTTATCCCACATAGAGATTTCTCAGCAGACAAATGAGGTGATCTGGCACTCCCATTTCTTTAAGAACTTGCAATAGCTTGCTGTTGTCAACACAGTCAAATGCTTTTGCGTTGTCAATGAAGCAGAAGTAGATGTTTTTCTGGAACTCTCTAGCTTTCTCCATAATCCA
Source organism: Lacerta agilis (assembly GCF_009819535.1). Classification (NCBI taxonomy): domain Eukaryota; kingdom Metazoa; phylum Chordata; class Lepidosauria; order Squamata; family Lacertidae; genus Lacerta; species Lacerta agilis. Next base: position 39,793,251 of record NC_046327.1, on the reverse strand, counting down.
GCGCATGTTCGCAATTTGGTCTCTGGTTCCTCTGCCCCTTCGAAATCCAGCTTGCACTTCTGGGAGTTCTCGGTCCACATACCGCTTAAGCCTGCCTTGCAGAATTTTAAGCATAACCTTGCTAGCATGTGAAATGAGCGCAATTGTGCGGTAGTTGGAGCATTCTTTGGCACTGCCCTTCTTTGGGATTGCGATGTAGACTGATCTTCTCCAATTCTCTGGCCACTGCTGAGTTTTCCAAACTTGCTGGCATATTGAGTGTGGCATTAACTTCCGGGATAATGGCGTCAAGGCAAGCTATCCCTCCGCTTTGTCTGCGTGAGTAAGAGCGTTTATAACAATAATACGCTGATAAAGAGACTGAGAAGAGTCTCAATTCAGAAATAATAACTATAAACCAGCAGTCTTATCAGCAAAAAATTCCGGGAGTTGCTAGGAGGACGCTGTTAGAAGGAACTTTAAATCTTTCCCCCTCCTTGCAGCCCGTCAGATTAACCGTGAACTCGTTAAAGTCGCTCTGACCACCTTGAAATTAGTCATGGTTCTGACAAGGCAATGCTATAAAGAACTGGGCATATTACCCTTATGTGACAAGGATATCCCTCCAAATAAAAAGCAGACCAAGATCCCCTCTTTTTTCCAGTTGGAAAAAAAAGGATGTGGAAATTTAGAAAATCCCCTCCCCCACCCACACGAATGGTCTGTAGACCACCTCTGGGATAGGAGAGAGGATAAAATAGATGATAGAGGGGCTGCAATAGACCTGGCAACTGAGTTGCAACAAGCGGAGCTGGCTAACGAGGGGTACGAGGATCAAGCTGCCTGCTCAGATCAAGATCCAGCCCAGGAGCAGGGATTGCCACTTGGGAGCTCCGAAAATGAGTCAAACACAGCCATTATACCCTCCCCTTCTGGAGAGAACTTAAGGGGTTTTCATTCGTCTGATTCAGAAGAACGACAAGGCAGCACCGGGCTACAATTTATGGACAATCTTCGTTATATCATAGTTGGGATGTTTGAAGATTTGCTCAGCAACTACTCTGCACAGATAAGCAAAGACCTTGAGTCAGTCAAAGACTTTCTGTCAGAGAGCCTGGGCCTCCTCTCCACCTTAGTTGAACTAATTAAGAGTCAAGAAATGTTTCTACCTCATGAAACAAGCAGCAATGCCCCTAACAGCGATAAGTTACAACCAGACACTGAATTTAGGGAATTAAATCTCCCCATAACAGGTCAGACGAAAAGTACCCACGTAGCCAGGAAATCATTCTTAAGGAGGAAACGTCAAACACAAAAAAAGAAAAAGACCAAAAACATTAAAATGGGCCGCCGCTCTGGCAATCTGTACTCTCAGTGCAGGAAAATGAACTTCTCAAAACTCTTCAAATTGCTGGAGGACTCCATGACAAAGAATTCTTCCACAATAATAAAGGAAAAAATCCAAAAACCAAGTACCCCAATAAATCAATCTGCGGCTGTGTCCCAAAATACAGCAGAACTCATACTGCCTCCAAATGAAGCCGCGGAAAAGCTAAAGACTCCCTCAGTGCTCCAAAATATGACAGAATGTACGTTAACGCCAAGCAAAGCCCCGGAAAAGCGAAAGGATCTCTTGGTGCCCAAGCGGTCAACCTTACACAAGAGGGCTGTGGGATTTAGTGAATATTCTATACAATCCAAAAAGACGCCCGCTAAATCTCTGCAGAATGGATGGAATCTAACTTTAAATAAATACAAACTGGTTTTTATAACCTTTGATAATTACGGATACCATTCAAGGCAGAGACAAAAGGAAGGCAATATTCGGATGAAAATTGACCACGCTATTAGAGACCTCGTACGAGCAGAAAACATCAGCAATATAACATTTCTCCCATATGACAAGATATACAACAGGGTGGTGGTGACCTTTAAGGACTGGAGGGCAGTAAAGCAAGTACTGGCAAATAAAGACAAACTGTGGAGAACTGGGCTACGGACATTTCGCCTCTTTGAAAACATTGGAACCCCCCCTCCACTTCTAGAGAAATGCAAGACGGACAGATGCAAATTTAGATTCACAAAGCACAGTGAGGCAGAAATCCCCAAGCCAACCCAGCTGGACACTGCCAAAACCTGTACTCAGGGAAACCAATACCCGGAAATTCAAATACCTCCAGAAAAGGCAGAAAATGACACCACATTTAAAAACGGGCAGTGCCTGATGGCCAACGTAGAGTTAATTCAGAAATCTCAAGACGCATATTGAGTGTAGCACCTTAACAGCATCATCCTTTAAAATTTTAAAAATATCAGCTGGAATATCATCATTTCCACTGGCCTTGTTATTAGCAGTGCTTTCTAAGGCCCATTTGACTTCACTCTCCAGGATGTCTGGCTCAAGGTCAGCAACCACACTACCTGGGGTGTATGAGACCTCCATATCTTTCTGGTATGATTCCTCTGTGTATTCTTGCCACCTCTTCTTGATGTCTTCTGCTTCTGTTAGGTCCTTCCCACTTTTGTCCTTTGTTATGGTAATCTTTGTATGAAATGTTCCTTTCATATCTCCAATTTTCTTGAACAGATCTCTGGTTTTTCCCATTCTGTTGTTTTCCTCTATTTCTTAGCATTGCTCGTTTAAGAAGGCCCTCTTGTCTCTCCTTGCTATATTTTGGAAATCTGCATTTAATTTCCTGTATCTTTCACTATCTCCCTCGCATTTTGCTTGCCTTTTCTCCCCCGCAATTTGTAAGGCCTCATTGGACAGCCATTTTGCTTTCTTGCATTTCCTTTTCTTTGGGATGGTTTTCGTTGCTGCCTCCTGTATAATGTTACGAGCCTCCATCCATAGCTCTTCAGGCACTCTGTCCACGAAATCTAAATCCTTAAACCTGTTTCTCACTTCAACTGTGTATTCATAAGGGATTTGATTTAGATTGTGTCTTACTGGCCCAGTGGTTTTTCCTACTTTCTTCAGTTTAAGCTGGAATTTTGCTATAAGAAGCTGATGATCTGAGCCACAGTCAGCTCCAGGTCTTGTTTTTGCTGACTGTATAGAACTTCTCCATCTTTGGCTGCAGAGAATATAATCAATCTGATTTTGATGCTGCCCATCTGGTGATGTCCATGTGTAGAGTCATTTCCTGTGCTGTTGGAAAAGAGTGTTTGTTCTCTTGACAGAACTCTATTAGCCTTTGCCCTTCTTCGTTTTGAACTCCAAGGCCAAACTTGCCAGTTGTTCCTTTTATCTCTTGACTCCCTACTTTAGCATTCCAATCCCCTATAATGAGAAGAACATCCTTCTTTGGTGTCATTGCTATAAGGTGTTGTAATTCTTCATAGAACTGGTCAATTTCAGTTTCTTCAGCACCGGTAGTTGGTGCATAAATTTGGATTATTGTGATGTTAAAAGGTCTGCCTTGGATTCGTATTGAGATCATTCTATCATTTTTGAGATTGCATCCCAGTACAGCTTTCGCCACTCTTTTGTTGACTATTAGGGCCACTCCATTTCTTTTACAGGATTCTTGCCCACAGTAGTAGATATGATAGTCATCCGAACTGAATTCGCCCATTCCCGTCCATTTTAGTTCACTGATGCCCAGGATGTACTTGAGAACCAGATAGAGGGCCTTCTCGGTAGTGGCACCCGCCCTGTGGAACGCCCTCCCACCAGATGTCAAAGAGAAAAACAACTACCAGACGTTTAGAAGACATCTGAAGGCAGCCCTGTTTAGGGAGGCTTTTAATGTTTAATAGATTATTGCATTTTAGTGTTCTGTTGGAAGCCGCCCAGAGTGGCTGGGTAAACCCAGCCAGATGGGCAGGGTATAAATAAATTATTATTATTATTATTATTATTATTATTATTATTATTATTATTATTATTATTATTATTATTATTATTATTATTATTATTATATCCAGTGCTTTTTTTCTAGGGGGGACGCATACCCCTAAACTACATTTTGTGAATCTAGGTTTGGTCTCATTGAGGGGCAGTATTTTGATACTACAGCAAAATGAGAAAACCCCAAAACATTTTTTTAGAAAAAAGCACTGCGTATATACTGTATTGTACTGTACAGCACATCACATCACATCTATGAGAGAGATCGTCCCCTCCCCCCTCCCTCCCCGGCCACGTGCTTCTGCGTCCTCCACGCGACATCAGGAGCCACGTGCTCCCTCGCCCCTCCAGGCGACCGGCAACTACATTTCCCAGGCAGCACTGCGGCCCCGCCCCGCCGGCCGAGCCGAACCACCCGAGTCGCGGCGTGAGGGGGGAGTTTCCCCCTCTGAGCCTCCCCTCCGTTCCCGCCCGAGCGCCCTTTTCTCTAAAGGAACCCAAGAGGAGGCGAAGGCCTCTGATCTGCCGCGGCGCGGCTCAGGAAATGCGGCGGGACTTCCGGCAGCTCGGCTTTGGGGCTGAGGGACTCCGCCCCCCCCGGCTCGCGTGGTCTCGCCCGGCGCTCTCCTCGCCGCGGGGGGCGGCGGCGCGCAGCGTCAGAGGCGGCGGCGGGAGCAGCAGCAGCAGCAGCCGGAGCCGGAGCGGAGCGGAGCGGGGACGCAGGCGGTGCACGGAGGGGGGGTGAGAGCCGGGCGGGAAGAGGGGGGTGGCGGGTGGGCCGAGGGGGCGGGAGGCGCCGAGGCCTCGCGGGGAGGGAGGGAGGGAGAAGTTCGCGACCCCCCCCCCCCACAACCACTTCCATTTGGGGCGCTTTCCCCACGCGTGGGATCAGGCTGGGCGAATGGCTGCTCCAAAACCGGACATCCTGCATTTCCCCTCCCCCCCCGGACCGCCCCCCCCCGTGCGCCCCGGTCGACACCTGTGAAGCCACCACGTAACTCAGCGCCAAGGCTCTTGCGATCGTTGTGCACGCGTCGTCCGCTTGCGCCTCGCGCGCCCCGCGGGGTGTTTCCTTGGGGGAGGGGGAGGCTCCGACCTCTTTCGTGTCTCCGTGCCTGCCCGGCACTCGGAAGCCAGCTTCACCTGTCAGCATAAATGACACCTGTCATTGCAGTGGTTAAAAAGAAAAGGGTTAAGGATCATAGAACAGGGGAGGGGTCCCCAAATTAAGGCCCTTGTGGGGGGCCGGACTATATTTTGAAAAAAAATATGAACGGATTCCTATGCCCCACAAACAACCCAGAGATGCATTTTAAATAAAAGCACACATTCTACTTATGTAAAAACACACTAATTTGTGGACCGTCCGCGGGCCGGATTTAGAAAGCGATTGGGCTGGATCCGGCCCACGGGCCTTAATTTAGGGACCCCTGATCCAAGACAACAAGGGTTAATCATCTAAGATTTAGATGGTTAGTTTACCAGTTGTGGTCAAAATAAGAGGGGAGTGGGATAGTTTTTTATATTGAGGCAAGAGATCCTAGAGAAGATCCTAGTTATAAAAAGTTTGTGCAGGAGTAAAACTGTGGATCAAGAAGGCAACAGATTCAGAGCAGGCTAGCTGAGATGGTTTATGGCACCTTTTGACTGAGCTGCTTCATGCACTGAAATACCCCAAGGTGCCAGCTGTGCTCTGTGTACTTTGTGTTGTTTGTGTGGCCTTAAAAGTTGGCAGCTTTAGGCCCCTGAGTTAGATCTGCTCCCTTGAGGAATGTCACTGGCTTCTCAGCTGCCAGCCTTGAGGCAAAAAGGGGCACTGTGGCCAAAGAACCTGTTGAGAGGCCCAGGCCCACCCATCTCATCTCCCTCATTCCTCAAAGTGGCTCTTCAGCAACAAGTGCTTTTTCCTGGGTGACTTGCCCAACCTGCCCCCCATCCCATTCCTGGAGAATTCCATGTCAGGTTTGGGTTACAAACAACTCCCTAAATTGCTCTCTTTGCCTAGCCATGTTGGGAAAATATTAACTGTTCCAGACACTAAATTCAAGGTGCAAATGTCAGCAATATTTGTCTCCTACAAGTTTGTAATTCTGTGCAGCCTTTCAATTCTTATTTTTTTTTTGGGAAATACTATGCTGCATACTTATTAGAGTATCCAGTATAGATCTTGAAAACAACTTCAGATATGTTCTTTTCTCCTCTTGTGCAAAATGCCCTGAAATCATTTTAGTTCACAGGCAAATTCCATTAACTCAGACTTCAATGAGACACTAACAATGCTTGACAAAGATTTTACCACACTGTTCCCTTTGTTAATGAGCAAAAAGCCAAACTCGGCCTCCCTTTGGCCACTTTTCTTCCTTCCCCTGCACAAACATGCATTAATGCAGGTCATTCCCCACACAGAAGTGTACCAGTAGCTTTTTTCTTACTGGCAGCTGAGAATGGGTAAATACTTCTGGTCCAGCAACAGAGATTCTTGATAATCATAGACTGTCTCCAATGGTTGTTTACGCCCAATTGCTGTTTGAGAGAGTTGGACAAATCCAGCTGAGAATGGAGTCTGATATTTTAGGGCGGGGGAGAGGAACCTGTGGCCCTCCAGATGTTGCTGGACCTCAGTTCCCATGAGCCCCAGCCAGCCAACTACGGCAATATCTGCTTTTCAACATCACAATATATGTCCGACTCTTCCTGACCCCATGGACCAGAGCACGCCAGGCACGCCTATCTTTCACTGCCTCCCACAGTTTGGACAGTACAGTATATAACCAGCTAAAAACCACGATATCTCGATATATCATGATATATATCTGCAGTGGCGAAGGGCCTTGCAGGGTCTCCCTGTGGCGGCAGAGGGTCCCGCCGTATCTCCCCACAGCAACAGAGGGCCTTGCTGGGCCTCCCCATGGTGGTGGAGGGCGAGGGAGCCAATGTTTGTCCGCAGAAGTTTTTCCGTGTCATGTGGCCAGCATGGCTAAGCCGCTTCTGGCGAACCAGAGCAGCGCACGGAAACACTGTTTACCTTCCCACTGGAGCAGTACCTATTTATCTACAGTGGTACCTCTGGTTACATACTTAATTCGTTCCGGAGGTCTGTTATTAACCTGAAACTGTTCTTAACTTGAAGCACCACTTTAGCTAATAGGGCCTCCCACTGCCGCTGCGCCACCAGAGCACGATTTCTGTTCTTATCCTGAAGCAAAGTTCTTAACCTGAAGCGTTATTTCTGGGTTAGTAGAGTATGTAACCTGAAGCGTATGTAACCCGAGGTACCACTGTACTTGCACTTTGACGTGCTTTCGAACTGCTAAGTTGGCAGGAGCAGGGACCGAGCAACCGGAGCTGACCCCATCGTGGGGATTCGAACCGCCAACCTTCTGATCGGCAAGCCCTAGGCTCTGTGGTTTACACCACAGCGCCACCCACATCCCAAACTTCCATATAATATCAGTTACAGGTGGGTAGCCGTGTTGGTCTGCCATAGTCAAAACAAAATCGAAAATTCTTAATCTGAAGAAGTGTGCATGCACACGAAAGCTCATACCAGGAACAAACTCAGTTGGTCTCTAAGGTGCTACTAGAAAGAATTTTCGATTTTGTTTTTCCATATGATTTACTCTTCAAGTTGCATATGCTTCTCCAACTCAGAGGTCTAAGTGGAATCTGTGCACACATAAGCCCCACTGAGTTAAACTAAACTTCTACTTTCCTGGGAGTAAGCCCCATTGAATTCAGTAGGGCTTACTTATGAGTAGACATGCATTTGCTTTCACTGCTTACCGAAAAACACCCTCCCTCCCTATCATTTTCACACAGTACACAACCTCCCATTTCAGCATAAGGCAGCCAGCTAAATCTTCTCCCCTCCATTCTCTCCCAAGGGCCCCCAAAAAGCTCTCATCCAACCAATATCTCCCTTTTTATCAAAGGGAGGGAGGGAGGAGAAGCAAGCAAAAAGAATTTTGTTTTTCATTCGTTCAGTCGTGTCCGACTCATAGAATAATGGGGACCCCATGGACCAGAGCAAGCCAGGCATTCCTGTCTTCCACTGCCTCCCGCAGTTTGGTCAGACTAATGTTGGTAGCCTCAAGAACACCATCCAACCATCTCATCCTCTGTCGTCCCCTTCTCCTTGTGCCCTGCATCTTTCCCAACATCAGGGTCTTTTCTAGGGAGTCTTCTCTTCTCATGAGGTGGCCAAAATACTGGAGCCTCAGCTTCAGGATCTGTCCTTCTAGTGAGCACTCCGGGCTGATTTCTTTAAGGATAAGTTTGATCTTTTTGCAGTCCATGGGACTCTCAAGAGTCTCCTCCAGCACCAGAATTCAAAAGCATCAATTCTTCAGCGATCGGCCTTCTTTATGGTCCAGCTCTCACTTCCATACATCACCACTGGGAAAACCATAGCTTTAACTCTAGGACCTTTGTCGGCAAGGTGATGTCTCTGCTTTTTAAGATGCTGTCTAGGTTTGTCATTGCTTTCCTCCCAGGAAGCAGGCGTCTTTTAATTTCGTGACTGCTGTCACCATCTGCAGTGATCATGGAACCCAAGAAAGTGAAATCTCTCACTGCAAAAATCTCTCTTAAATTAAAAAACCACCCTTTTTAATATGGAAGAAAGCTATTTAGGGGGAACTACCAGAAAATAAAAATAGAAGCTCTTTCCCCAAGTTTTTTCAAGGTGGGGGTGAGTGTGAGGAAGAAAGAAGTGCTTTGTTTGTTTATGGGGGGGGTCCCCTCTTGGATTGTTAGCAGGCTCTGCACAATTAGTTGAGTTCTAAGCGGAAAGCTCATAGAGTTTGCTGCTTTGTGTGAGGGCTTATCTACTTTTCTTATAGGAGGAGGGAGGGAGGGAGCAAATTATCTGCAAAGCTGAGCTACCCCCTGGAAAGCTGTTAATTCTCCACCTTTTGTTCACTGGTATATTGCCTTGTTGAAACACTTATAAAGATGTTCAATGGTATGGCAATTTATTGCTCAGCCCTACAGCCAACAAGGTCAGGGATGATGGGAGTTGTACTCCACAACCTCTGCAGGGCCACAGGTTCCCTATGCCTGCTTTAGAAAGTACAGTGCTGATAGCAACTGCAGAGATCAGCTCACCATGAGATGGGGAAAGAAGCAACAGCTTTGGATGGTGAACTGTGATTGCCATCGCAAAGGGCGGAGCAGACTGCTCTCATTCCCAGGAACAGAACCCATCCATAATTCCTGCGCCGGCCTCTCTCAGATGAATGGGAGCAGCGCAAGAGCACCGCTGTGGCTTGACTAGCTGCTGGCAGAACACTGTGTGGGATTTAATGGACCTCTGGTGTGGTTCAGCAGAGCTGTTTTTCTGTTCTTAAGCCACTTCCCATCTGGAAATATTTTCCTATGGCTGCATTTCAAGCAGCAGGTAATATGGATGAGGGTAACAAGCATTGTTCACATTTACCCTACAGATAGTGTCAAAGTCCTTTCTTCTTGGTTTACCCTGCTCTATCCCAACATGATTGATTGATTGCTTTGTCTTTGTTGAAAACAAGTCTCTAGTCTGTTGCCTTTAGCTTCTGAAGGTGCCTGCCTGTGGAGAGGCGGCTGGCACAGCTTTGCTGTAGGGAAGGAAAGAGCCACATCCCTGTGGTGTTGAGCAATCTCAAGGAAACCCGGCTCCCTCCGGCTAGCTGGAGAACCCAGGGGAAAGATGGCAGAAAGGAAGTCTGGCCCTCCCCCTGAGGCAGATAATGTACGTAAAAAGTGCATGAAGGCTAAAGACAAGACGTTTACTTCTCTGAGCAACTCATTATTGTTACTCATTACACTGGTCTTTGGTCATTAGGACCTTCCAGCGGAAAAACTGTGGCAGCAAAGTAGCCAGAAAAGTGCTGGGTTTCTATAAGGCTGGAACCAGACAGTCCAACCTCTCAGACCCAGTGGGCCTCAAGGGGACTTTGACACAGAAGCCGCAGGCAACACACTGAATTAAATTTCCATATCATAAATTAAAGTGTTTGCAATATAATTAATATTATTTAATATACACAATAGATTGAGTCCATCAGAATAAAAGGGGGTATAAATAACAACAACAATAATAATTGTTGTTATTTTAGAAGGCTTCTAGTCAAAAGAATTCAAGCCTCTTGTGAAGCCAGTAAATAAATGCAGCCCACGAGAAGGAGGAGGAGGGGGCACGGGATGGGGGGCAACAGCTGCCTCATCCTCACTTGTCTGCTGGTTGCCCACAGCTGCCACCATTTATCCCACTTGCCCCCCCCCAATACACCACACACACAGCCTCTTCAGGCTGGTTGTTAACTAAGGGGGCAGGGATCTGTAGAGTTGGAAGGGGACTCCCGAGGGTCATCTAGCCTGACCCCCTGCAATCCCTGGAAGGCAGCCCCCACCCCCACCTAGCTGTCAAACAGGGCAGCCAGCAGCAGAGCCTCCCTGCCCAGGGGCAGCCCAAGCACCCTGCGGAGCCCCAGAGGCCCCTCCAAAGCCCTCCTGCACGTCTCCACACACCGTGTCTCTGCTGGGCCCAGGCTGCATCACAGCCTCCCTCTGGCCTGGCGGCTCCACTGCCATTGCCGCTTCCCCTAAGCCTAACCCTTGGGAGAGGGCCCAAGAAGCAAGCAAGCAGTGAGAAGAGAACGGGGACGGGGAAGGCAGAAGAGCCACTGAAGGGCAGGAACAGGGCAGCAGAGGGCAAGGGCTGCCTGAAAAGGCCTTGTGGGCCACAGGGGGGACCACCCTGGCCAAAATGCTTTATTGTGACAGCAGTTCCTTTAAGAAGTGACAAGCGAGGGACCCTTGTTTTCCGGATTAAGATCAGAGGCACACTTCACTTGGCACAGAAAGAGAGAGATTTCTCACCAGCTCCCAAAGCAATGGGCAGGCATCATCTGTGTGGCTTCAGGGTAGCCCTCTGGGTTTCCTGCTGTTCCTGTTCCCCAAGTAAGTCATGGCCAGGTGTGGAGGTGCTTTGGGATTCTTCTGCACCTGGCAGCTGTTTACATTCAGAATCTAGGAGCATCCTCATGGCATATGAAACGTTCATACAGTTTGAAACATGGGCGGAAACTGGTTTTTTCTACTTGAGATGTCTGTCTTTCCTTCATCCATCCATCCACCCACCCTTTCAATTATTTTTGTAAATTGTTGTTGTTGTTCAGTCGTTCAGTCGTGTCCGACTCTTCATGACCCCCTGGACCAGAGCAAGCCAGGCAAGCCTATCCTTCACTGCCTCTCGCAGTTTGGCCAAACTCATGCCAGTCGCTTCGAGAACACTGTCCAGTCATCTGATCCTCTGTCGTCCCCTTCTCCTTGTGCCCTCCATCTTCCCAACATCAGGGTCTTTTCCAGGGAGTCTTCTCTTCTCATGAGGTGGCCAAAGTACTGGAGCCTCAGCTTCAGGATCTGTCCTTCTAGTGAGCACTCCGGGCTGATTTCTTTAAGGATAAGTTTGATCTTCTTGCAGTCCATGGGACTCTCAAGAGTCTCCTCCAGCACCATAATTCAAAAGCATCAATTCTTCGGCGATCAGCCTTCTTTATGGTCCTTTTTGTAAATTTATGGTCTTTTTGTAAATTACAATTATGTAAAAAGAAATATATGCTATATTTATTTTCTTATCTGATTCAAATATTTCTACATGTGGGACCTACAAGGTATTATAATATAACAGGATTGGAGAGCTGCATTTCTTCACAGTCCATTTGCCACCTTTTCTCTCTCTCATTCTTCTTCCCATTTTGCTTTATCAACCCCTTCTCACTCTCTCTTTCCATTTTTTAAAATCACCTCTCCCCTAAGCCCCAAGCAGTCTGGCCAGTGGTCAGGGATAATAACACATGGGGGGCACCACATTTGGTACCCCAGGGTAGCTTATTGGGAAAGGGTTGTGGGGAGCCCTGAGCCTGTCTGCTCCCCAACCTGCACATTGGAACAAATGACAGTTTTGTGTTCCATATGGACTCTGGGAGCTGCAGTTCTCACCAAAGCAGGACAAGGGCTGAGTGGGAGCTTATGAGAGTGCCCTTTATTACCAAAACAAAATAAAATAAAAAATTCCTTCCAGTAGCATCTTTGTTGTTGTTGTTGTTGTTGTTCAGTCGTTCAGTCGTGTCCGACTCTTCGTGACCCCATGGACCAGAGCACGCCAGGCACACCTATATTTCACTGCCTCTCGCAGTTTAGCCACACTCATGTTAGTAGCTTCAAGAACACTGTCCAACCATCTCATCCTCTGTCGTCCTCTTCTCCTTGTGCCCTCCATCTTTCCCAACATCAGGGTCTTTTCTAGGGAGTCTTCTCTTCTCATGAGGTGGCCAAAGTACTGGAGCCTCAACTTCAGGATCTGTCCTTCTAGTGAGCATTCTGGGCTGATTTCTTTAAGAATGGATAGGTTTGATCTTCTTGCAGTCCATGGGACTCTCAAGAGTCTCCTCCAGCACCAGAATTCAAAAGCATCAATTCTTTGGCGATCAGCCTTCTTTATGGTCCAGCTCTCACTTCCGTACATTACTACTGGGAAAACCATAGCTTTAACTATACGGACCTTTGTCAGTAAGGTGATGTCTTTGCTTTTTAAGCTGCTGTCTAGATTTGTCATTGTTTTTCTCCCAAGAAGCAGGTGTCTTCTAATTTCGTGACTGCTGTCACCATCTGCAGTGATCATGGAGCCCAAGAAAGCGAAATCTCTCACTGCCTCCATTTCTTCCCCTTCTATTTGCCAGGAGGTAGCACCTTAGAGACCAACTAAGTTTGTTATTGGTGTGAGCTTTCGTGTGCATGCACTCTTCTTCAGGTATCTGAAGACCTGAACCCAGGTGGCGCTGTGGGTTGTTAAACCACAGAGTCTAGGGCTTGCTGATCAGAAGGTTGGCAGTTCAAATCCCTGCCACACAGTGAGCTCCCATTGCTCAGTTCCAGCTCCTGCCCACCTAGCAGTTTGAAAGCACATTAAAGTGCAAGTAGATAAATAGGGACCACTCCAGCGGGAAGGTAAACGGCGTTTCTGTGCGCTGCTCTGGTTCGCCAGAAGCGGCTTTGTCATGCTGGCCACATGACCCGGAAGCTGTCTGCGGACAAACGCCGGCTCCCTCGGCCTATAGAGCGAGATGAGCGCCGCAACCCCAGAGTCGTCCGCAACTGGACCTAATGGGCAGGGGTACCTTTACCTTTACCTTTAAGGTGCTACTGGAAGGAAATTTTTTTTAACATTTGAAAACCTTGCCTTAAAGGCTGTTTCACATATTTGTGAAGGAGAAAATATTTCATGAGAGGGTTTCCTTGCACATTTTTTCTGGAATTCCCCATTTTTCCATTGGAAGAATTTGGGAAGAATTTTTGTGTCAGGATCTCTGACAATGTCCCAAGCCTCGCCTTAATCCCCAGTTTTCCTCTTCACCCCACAGATTGCAAGAGTGAAGGCAGCACTGGACCTGGAGGGAAGCCCAAAGGGGCTCTAGGGGGTCAGAAGGCTCTGCTGCAGGTGTGAACAATCTTTGGCTTCCAGGTGTTGATGAACTACAATACCCAGAAGATCTAGCTAGCATGGCCAGTAATCAGGAAGTATGGAATTTATAATCCAACTCCATCAGGAGGGCCAAAGATTTCCCACACCTGCTCTATTGCCAAGGGCTTCCTGGGGGGGGGGGGGGAGGAAGAAAATCCAGCTGCAAACACTGATCCAGCAAGTGACCAGGAAGAGGAGGAGCTGCCTCAGGGCCTGATCCAGAACTCCCTCCTTCAGCTCCCACATGTTCTGGTCATGGAGGCTTCTCCCCCTTTTGCATTCTGGGTGTTCTCATCTGTGCAACACAGCTTTTCAGGGCTGCCATGGCTCACATCTTAGGAACTGTGACATGGCTTTTCATGGACATCTGACCTGGGAAGCTGGTGGGGTACCGGTATATGTCGGGGGTCACCAGCATTTTCCAACCACTGGGCACATTTTGAATTTAAGGAAAGTGTTGTGGGGGTGTGGCATAACACAAAATGGCTGGTGTGGGGGCAGGGCTTAACACAAAATGGTTGCCACAACCGAAATAGGGGGGGGGGAGATTAAAAAAGACATTGAAGGGGTGTGGACATGCCCCCCAGTAGCTGTCCCATCCTTTGGTTGGCAGGGAGCACCTACATCATGCACCACTGTATTCCCTCACAGAGAGATGCTGGTTGCACCTCTCCTGTGTTCAGAAGGGGTGAGTGGGAGCCCAATCCTGCCATCCAGTCAGTTGAGGGCATATTCAGCAGGGCTGTTTTTCTAGAAAAAGAGGGGGCGGAACTCACTAGCAACTCCTCCGTCATTCTCTTAGGATGGCAATGGCGCCCCCCTCCCCGCCCCGAGAGAGTGTAGGCAAGGCCAAGCAAGTGAAAACAGAGAAAACAGCCTCTTGAGGCTTGTGGAGTTTTGAGGGAATATTTACAGAGACCTTTCATGGGCTCTGGCCTCCAGATCCCAGTGTATGTGACACATATTTAGTGGACTGTGGAGGGCTACTCAGATTGAGAACCAAAGATATATGGGAATGCAGAACGCCTAGCAGCATGTTGACATTTAGGGTATTGCATAGGAAGGGAAGGCAGGGTTTAACATTGCCATCCATGAAGTGGTGTTGCATGCTCTAGGTCTGGGATTGGAATGAGCTTTGTCTCCTAATAAGCATAGCCTGAATTATGTTGAAGACAATGTCCCTTGAGGGTGTAGACCCACAGCAAGCGAATAGGAGCTATGCACTGTGCTGGGTTGCAGTGTTGGAATAGTCCCTGCGGCTCAGAGTGCTGTAGTGCAAGACATTATTTTACACCCACCCTGCTGTATACCCGGAGGTCTCAGGGCGGTTCACATAACCCACCTCCCTGCATTAACCCAGAGGCAGCCATTTCTCATTCCTGGCAGTTCACATCTAACCTCAGCCTTGACTCTCTTGGTGATCTTAGCCAAACCTTTACCCCTCTTTTTTAAATCTCACCCACCCCCAAGGAGTCCAAGTGAGCAAACAACAAAACCACTGAAAAAACTTTTTCTTTTTTATACAAACCAAATACCTTTAATGTTAATATTAATCAGTCTATATTAATATTTCAAGAGTGCCAGCAACAATGTCTCTCAGCGCTGCCCAATGCCTGAGTGAATAGGAATGTTTTAAAATTCCACTTAAATGTTAGTAATAAGGAAGAGAGATTAACCTCACCAGAGAGGGCATTCCATAAGTGGGGGCCACTACCAAGAAGGCTCTGTCTTGGGTTGGCATGCAACAGGCAGCCATCAACCCTGCCAGGCGGGGAATGTGAAGCAAGTTGACATTGGAGGTATTTGGGTTGCAGGCCATTGAGAGCTCTGTGCGCTAGTTTGTCCACCGTGGTGCGTGCTTATACTTCTTGCATGCGTATTGTGCTTTCAGGCCTCTGTATCCAAACACACCATAAGTGTAAGAGGCCGCCTTTTGGGTGTCTGTTAATTTGAGGAATGTTAATCCTTGGGCAAATACCTCTGTGCTGTTCTCAAGAGGCTGGTGTGCACTAAACATGTGCCCCAAAAGCTGAATTCTGTGACAGCGAATGTGTTGTGCTAATTTGCCTACTTTGTTTTTTGTTAACTATTTTTATGTTAGGCATTAAAGGGGAATACTGCTCAAGCTCAGCTCTGAATAGGAGGGGCTGTACCTCAGTGGGAGACCTCATGCTTTGCATGCAGAAGATCTCTGGTTAAATCCTTGCTATCTCCAGTTAAAGGATCTCAAGCAGGAGGGCAAATCAGCACCTTGGTCTGCCTGAGGCCCTGGGGAGCCACTGCCCACTGCAGTAATCCACTCTGCATCAGGTGGGCCAGTGGTAGGAGGTAGGGCTGGATATTTGACTGTTCAAGATAGATTTGGTCAAGTGAAGCTCAAGTATTTTTAAGGCATTAAAGTTGTGGGAAAACATGAGGTTTGATACTAATTAAGAGAAAAGTACTAACTTAAATAATTCATTGCTTTTTTTAAAAGTTATTTTTAAAATTACATCCTTCCCCCAAAGAACCTTGAGCAACACCCATTGTTCTCCTAACCCCTTTCATCTTCACAACAAGCCAGTGAGGCAGGTTAGGTTGAGAGATGGTGGACTGATCCAAGGTCAAAGCAGCCCTTTGAAAGGGGCATTTCCAGTTGGCACTTTGAACAGTTTCTCAAATGCTTGGCAGGCACCATCAGTCAGCTGCAAACTCCCCGGAGGGCAGGTGGGCTTGGCTTGGCTGAAGTGACCTGGTAGGCCTAATGAGGTCTGGAGGCTGGAGGTTCACTGACTAAGCAATTGCTCTTCAGGGTTTCAGGTGGGTTTTCCCCAGGCCTGCCTGGAGATCCCTGCAATTGAACCCAGGGCCTTCAGCCTACAGAGCAGATGCTCTACCGCTATGACTCTTCCCCAAAGGAAGATGCCACTCTATAAAGGAAGCTAGATTGGCATGTACGCGGATAAGGGCATTCTCCGTGGTGGCCCCACAATTGCGAAATGAAATCCCATGGCTCACATGGCAAGCCCCCTCCCAGGTAGGTTTTAAGACCTGCCTTTAGCAGCTACTTTAACCTGACTTGCAGAATTCCACAATTTTTGCTAGATTTTGCTGGATTGGCATTAGTTTTGGTATTATTTTGAAATAGTGTTTTGATATTTTGTGGTGATTTATGGTCTTAGATTGTGGCTTGTAAACAGCTTTGGGAAGAATTTTTCTTGAAAAGCCATATAGGTATATAATTAAAGAATGCATTTGTGCCCTGGATCATAGGGCTCTCATAGCACAGTTCCATACATGTTTACTTAGATGTAAGTCCAACTGAATTCAGTAGGGCCTATTTCCAAGAAAGGGAATACAGTACAAGCCTTCAGCTTCATTTAACTGATCTTCATGATCTGAAGTCTGGTCTCAAATTTGTTAGATTTATATCCTGCCTTCTCAAAGGAGTGATGAAAGTTAGAGCACGTATATGAGGTGATATTGCTCACTGGAGAATAGATCTTCCTAGTTCTGTTGATTATATGGACTTTTCTAGCACTGGGAGGGCACCTCCAGAACAGGACACCACCTCTGCTTATGTTCTCTTGTCCTTGTCCTGATGAATGAGTTGGGTTTTGTGGCCTGGAATGTTTGTCTTCCTGACACATGAGTATGGCATGAGTGATGCCACTGAGTTTTTTCCTCCCGGAGGTCCTGTAATAGGCAGTAGGAGCAATCACAACTATAATGTGCATATTTGTGGCAGCCTGTTTTGACACTGATTTAAGTTGCTGGTTATGGTCATGGGCAACAATGAGTTTTCTGAATTGTAAAATAGGGTGATTTGCATTGGATAACCTGCATCAGAAACATTTATGCTGTCTGAGAGCAGGGGTCACCAGCCTTTTGGAGCCAGCAGGCACGTTTGGAAGTTAGAGAAAGGGCCATGGGTGCCGGTCACAAAATGGCTGCATTGGGTGTGTGACATAACACACAATGACTGGCATGTTTAAAATAGAACAGGAAAGGAGACAGGAATGCAAAATGGTGTGGGTATTGCCCATCAATGGGGAGGAAAGGCACCTTAGCTGTTTGCACCTCTCTTCTGTTCAGAACAGGTGGGATGACAGGTGTCTAGGTGCCAGGTTGGCGAATGCTCTCCTAGAGAATGATCTAATTTAGCATTTTAATTTTACTTGTATTTAGTAAACAAAACTAAAATTTTTGAATCTGAAAGCTTACCTCTTATTATGCTTACAATAACGTCCATTCATTGTGTTCTCTTCTGCATTGGAGCCACAATATAGCATGGTGGCTGCTAGATTATTCCAGGACAAAAATTTATTTTGGATCTGAGCCTCACTCTGAAAATCTGATTGGGCCAGATTTGGAGGCTTCAGTGGATGTTGTTGGATAAACCTTAGACAGATTGTGAGTAACAGGGCCCAGGAGGAGAACATGACGTAGGTGTGCATCAGGTCAGTCTTTTTGGTGAAAGATTATGAGGAGCCCGAAAAAAGAGTAAATAGAAGTATGAAAATGTGTTTAAAAGCCGCACGCCCATTAATGAAGATGGACCAGAGGTTAATGGATACCACAAATAAGGGTCCTATCCTCATCAGCTTTATAGTCCTGTCCTCTGGATTTTTGTCCCATGTTTTGCAACATTCTGTAGAAGTGAGTTCCAACGAGCATTCATTTATTGTTGATAGAACTTTTGTTTTATTTTTGCCTGCTTCTGCTCCAAAATATTTTGGAATTGCAAGTAGTTGACCCATTGGTCCAAGAGAATAAAAGGCACAAAATGGGTACGTATTTGGTTGCAGCTGCTCTGCTTTTCTGTTTTGAGCACCAGCCTTTTATTGATATTAATAATAATAATAATTTATTTCTACCCCGCCCATCTGGCTGAGTTTCCCCAGCCACTCTGAGCGGCTTCCAACAGAATGTTAAAATACAATAAATATTGAGCAGATAATATCCTCATCATCATATTATGATTTCTACCCCGCCCATTTAAATTTGGGAGTTTATTCCTTGGGAACAGTTTGACTCTTAATTGCATTGTCAAGCTTTCAGTTAGTCCTTGCAGACACTAATTCTGTGTCGTAGCATAGGTAGTTTTTTTCAGGAGGAAACAGATTTTTTTGAAAAATAGAAAAAAATGCTACATTAGGACTTCTTTTTTCTTTTCCAGATTGAAAGTCATTCTGTTACTTTAGAAACATAAAATATAACTATGGACAATTTTAATGGGCATAAAATTATCACAACTAGCATATTAAAAATATAGTGTATCCAAACAATTATTACAAACAGAATTTACTTTTAAAATAATATTTATTTGTGTTTGTAACAAATGGAGCAACAATCTCCTGAACTGTTTACTAGTTTATGTGGAAAGAAAAAAACCTCCACAAAACAATTTTTAAAAATCCAGAAGTAACAATTATTCATATTTCCTCTCCACAGTGTTAAAAACAAACAAACATTCTCATAAAAAGAACTGAAGAAAGAAGTGGGACTAAGTTTCAGTGAATAGGCATGAAATTTATTCAGAATCATTTTCTGAGCTGTAATTAAGTACCGGTATATACTTTCAGGCCCTTTTTGTTGCTCTATACTGTATTTCTTCCAGTGCTTTGAGGCCTAGTGAAGAGGAACAGAACCAATGCATACCACACGTATGCAAAAACAAAACTGAAACCTTTCTCTTTTCTGATAACAACAGCACCTCCTAAAGGAAGAAATGTATCTTGTTCTTGCATTGGAGAGTTGAGTTTGTAACCTGGGACTTGTTTGTCCTCACAGAAAGTAGAATAATCTGATACCCTATTAGAAATGATTTATAAAATATTTGAAGCCCTTATCTTAAAATATTTTATTCATTTTGTTTAAATAAAATATTCCATAATCTCTTTATTATTTTCCCGGAAAAAACAAAAAAGGCTTCAGGAAAAAAACGGGGGGGGGGGGGTCGGTGGTGGTTTTTTCCGAAATTTTCCTGGTTTTTTCCTGGCCTTCACATCTCTAAGCATAGGTTGCTCCACGAGAAAAGGAAGATTGGCACAAAACATTTTAAGTGCCCCATTCTTCCACCTTGGTTTTGTATATTCCAGAGTAGCAGCTGTATCGGTCTCTTGTGGCAAAAATGACGTGGGATCCAGGGACTCATTGAAAATTAACAGATGCCTTTTTGTATGAGGACTTAGGAGTTGGTGACTGTGTCAACAATGAATCATGGCATCGTAGAGTTAGAAGGGGCCTCCGGGGCCATCCAGTCCAACCCCTTGCAATGACAGATGGCCACCCAAGCTCTGCTTAAAAACCTCCTAGGAAGGAGAGACTCTTGAGAGTCCCATGGACTGCAAGAAGATCAAACCTATCCATTCTCAAAGAAATCAGCCCTGAGTGCTCACTAGAAGGACAGATCCTGAAGTTGAGGCTCCAGTACTTTGGCCACCTCATGAGAAGAGAAGACTCCCTGGAAAAGACCCTGATGTTGGGAAAGATGGAGGGGAGAAGGGGATGACAGAGGACGAGATGGTTGGACAGTGTTCTCGAAGCTACTAGCATGAGTTTGGCCAAACTGCGAGAGGCAGTGAAGGATAGGGGTGCCTGGCGTGCTCTGGTCCATGGGGTCACGAAGAGTCGGACACGACTGAAGGACTGAACAACAGGAAGGAGAGTCCACTATTCTTCCTAAGCATTTCCCACACTGTTTAATGAATGACGATTTACTGTGCGCTGCCCTTGACTGAAGGGGGAGAGGACAGGTCCCTGCCCTGAGCGGCTTGCAGTCCAGGGCTCACCTGCTGATGAAGGGAGGAATATGCAAAGAGCATTCCAGCCTCGGCCAGGAGCCGCTTTCAGGCTGGACCCCGAAGCCTCCTTGCCTGCCTGCCTGCCTGCCCAGATTCACTCTCGCGCGCAGCCGCGCTCCGGCCTCTGCGTGAAGCCCAGGGGCGGGGCCACCGAAACGGAAAGCCCTGCCCCGCTTCCCCGAGCCGGGGGGCGGGGCTTCCCTTGCCTGGGGCTTTCATCATAAAAGGAGGCAGGTCTCCAGGTCAGGGGGCGGGGCCCGGCGACCGACCGCCTCCCCCGCCAGCCTATCCGGGCGCGCGGTACCTCTGAGGGGCGCAGGCCTAGCCCAATGAGCTCGCTCCGAGGGCCGGGCGGGGCTCTGTGCGGCTTGGAGGGGAGTGGAACGGCGCTGAGGTTTTTGTTCCGGGCCCGGCCGCCGCCATCTTGTGTCCGAGCGGGTCGGAGGAGGAGGAGGAAGCGGCAGCAGCGCGGAGCGGTGACTCGGCAGCAGCAGCGGCCGCGGCGGGGCCTGACACAGCCTTATTGGTAACTGCGGGGGGGGGGCGCTCTCAGCTTCCTCGCTCCCCATGACCATAGAAACAGAACCCTGCCAAGGTGCCTGTCGCCATAGAAACAAGGACTCTTCCCCGGCCCCCCCAGCCGCTCTGGCCTCGGCCTTAGGACCCTCCTCGCAGCCCCTCGGGCTCTCGCTGCTCCGTAGGGGGGGGGGCGGACCGCCTTTGAGGAGCCAGGCTAGGAGGGGGCGGGGGGCCCTTCCGCGTTTCTGTGTCACCCGCCTCTGTCTCGTGTTCGCTTCTTTCAGAAATGCCCCCCGCCGCCACTTTCCCCTTTTCTGCCAGAACTTGAAAGGAGGCGGCGCCCCCCCCCGAAGCGGGAGGGTGCGTCGCTTCCTTCTCCGTCCTCGCGTGACGCGCCTGGCCGGGACGCCCCTCCGGGAAGTGCCTGCGGCCTTAGCTGCTCTGGCGCTTCGGCCTCGCTTCTTCCTTTCTCTTTTTCCCCAGGATGGAGGGGGCGGGGATTGCAGAGAAGAGCCAGGATAAAAAGTCCAGGGGGTCAGTCAGCTGGGAGCCATGGGAGCAGGCAAGTGCGGGGCTAGCGGTGGGGGGTGGGGGAGACGGGGGCGGGGAGCATTTTAGCGCCTCTCTGTGGCTCCTGGCGGGGGCGAAAGGGATTCATTCCAAGGAGGAGGGAGCCCGGGGTCTCTGGATACCCCATCCTTACCATTATGGTGGAGGTGCAAAGCATGGGACGAGGCAAGTAATAGACTAATAGCTCTTTCAAGCGTGCCTGGAGATGGCATGCCTTTGAAGGAAGTTTGATTTGGGGTGGGTGCTGCTTTAGTCTCGGAATAGAAATTTAAGCTGGTAAATAATTGTAAAATATTTGTTATTGCTTACAGGGTTGTGAGGCTGTACAGGTTTCACAAAACCAACCAGCAACTTATTTTGCTCAGGTGTCCTCCTTCTGCATAGATATCCACTTCCCTGTTAGAATCATAGAGTTGGAAGAGACCACGAGGGCCATGCAGTCCAACCCCCTGGTTAGGTCTCTAGGCTGGAGAGCATGGGAACTCAGGATTGTTGCCTCTTTATCACTGATCCATATCCCTGTATTATACCGGTATGTATTGCAGGGCAGTTTGAATGTAGCAGTAGGTCTGGCAGGCTGTTGCCTGGAAGAAATAGTGCCTGGCTTACCCTGAGCAAGAGGTTAAGTCAGGGCTAGGCAACCTAAGGCCTGGGGGCCGGATGCGACCCAATCGCCTTCTCAATCTGGCCCGCGGGTGGTCTAGGAATCAGCGTGTTTTTACATGAGTAGAATGTGCCCTTTTATTTAAAATGCATCTTTGGGTTATTTGTGGGGCATAGGAATTCGTTCATTTTTTCCCTTCAAAATATAGTCCAGCCCACCACATGGTCTGAGGGACAGTGGACCGGCCCATGGCTGAAAAAGGTTGCTGATTCCTGGGTAAAGTAGAGAATTGCCTTCCTTACTATGATCCTTTATTGGCATCCTTTGTTAGAATGGGCTCCAGTGTGTAAGATAAATGGCAGCTGGTTGGGTGTGGCTCAAAACAACTGAGTGTCAAAGTTCTGAGAGAACTTGAACATGTTATATGAGTGACCTGATTTTCTTGATCAGTAGTATTGTTAACTTCTGGCTAACCTCAGCCTGATACAGTATAGTCTAAATCTATAGAAAGAGAGAGTAAGGATCTTAGCTTTATTCTCACAAGGGTTTGTAGCAGGAAGGCTTGGAAAGGAGGAGAACTTCATCCTTGGTAAGGAATCATCTGTCAATTCCACCTCATGATTCTTTACTCCTACCAAACTACTTGCAATAGACTGTTTCCATCTCCCCTAATCTTGAGTGGTCTGCTTATAATAAGCAAATAAGGTTGGTGGAATTTTATTCCTCATCCTTGGTACAATTGGAAGGCTTGTGTGCTAAAGTTGCCAGACTGAAGCCACATTGATTTATATGTCTTACTCTTCTAGTGTTTGCATGGAATGGCTTCTATTTCGGTTATGCTTTTAAGCTTACCGTTCATAGGTAGCATTCAAAAATTAATCCCATAAGCGGAAGCCTGTGCAAGGACTTCCACTTGTGCAACAGGGATTTCCCCCTTCTATCGCCAATACCCTGAAATTGGCTCATGGTGTTAAGAAGAACCCCCAGAACAACGTGCCAGGGAGGAGTGGCGGGAGTTCTGTCTAACAAGCCCAAATGATTGCACTGATGGAACAATAGCTTTAGCACAACATTGAATTCCACCCAACATGTATTTTGCTTTATTGCAGAAATAGTTTGAATCTCCAGAATTAATTATGCGCTTGTTCGTCCTGAAATGCTTATGTACTATGATGTCGAGCAGAAATAGGTGCTGTGTATCTAGATGGAAACTGGACTGCAGCATCTTTCCCACCCACATGTCACCCCCTTCCTGGTGTAAATAGCCCACAAGAAAGTATGCGATAGTTTTGTGACATAACTGGAAAGGGGGCAGGAGCTAAACCCCTACATATGCTAAAGCTATTTTTGGTCATCTTCATACTATTCCTTGCTTTTTCCTGTAGGACTAATTGCAGTCGCTAACAGTCATCAATAGGTTTACCATACTCATTGAGTCAATCACGCATCTCCTACTATCCTTCTGAGAAATACCCCACCCCACCATCCCACTATATATAAGGGTCTGGTGACTTCTGCTTCAGAGTATCTGAAGAAGGGTGTTTGCACACAAAAGCTTATACCCAGAACAAACTTAGTTGGTCTCTAAGGCAGGGGTAGGCAACCTAAGGCCCACAGACGGTCTGGGAATCAGCGTGTTTTTACATGAGTAGAATGTTTCCTTTTATTTAAAATGCATCTTTGGGTTATTTGTGGGGCATAGGAATTGGTTCATTTTTTTCTTCAAAATATAGTCTGGCCCACCACATGGTCTGAGGGACGGTGGACCGGCCCACGGCTGAAAAAGGTTGCTGACTGCTACTTATGGGACGCAGGTGGCACTGTGGTCTAAACCACAGAGCCTAGGGCTTGCCGATCGGAAGGTCGGCTGTTCGAATCCTCACGATGGGGTGAGCTCCCGTTGCTCGGTCCCTGCTCCTGCCAACCTAGCAGTCCGAAAGCACGTCAAAGTGCAAGTAGATAAATAGGTACCGCTCTTGCAGGAAGGTAAACGGCATTTCTGTGCGCTGCTCTGGTTCGCCAGAAGCAGCTTAGTCATGCTGGCCACATGACCTGGAAGCTGTACGCCGGCTCCCTCGGCCAATAAAGCAAGATGAGCGCTGCAACCCCAGAGTCGTCTGTGTCTGGACCTAAAGGTCAGGGGTCCCTTTACCTTTAAGGTGCTACTGGACAATTAAATTTATTTCCCCTAGAATTTGTTACTGTGCTGCTTCTGAAGAACCTCTGAGTAGCCATAAACCCTGTGGCTTTGCCTGATACCCCATGGACAAAAAATAATGAGATTCATGCTTGCCCTAGAGGAAAAACCCGAATGTGGGTAAATGGCTACTGGCTTGGAGGGCCTGAACTGTGTGTACTTAGTCTTGTACACGTTGCCATACTTTCAGGAGTAAGCAAGTGTATATTTGCTGTGACTAGACTATCCTTGCTATTTGAGCTTAGTATGTACAATGGTTATTTTTGCCACACTGCCCCCTTGTACAGTGGTACCTCGGGTTAAGTACTTAATTCGTTCTGGAGGTCCGTTCTTAACCTGAAGCATACTTAACCTGAAGCACCACTTTAGCTAATGGGACCTCCTGCTGCTGCTGCGCCGCCAGAGCACAATTTCTGTTCTTAAGCAGAGTTCTTAACCTGAAGCGTACTTAACCCGAGGTACCACTGTACTAAGAAGTTTGTGCTTAGAATTCATATTATTGAAGTATGTGGCAAGAAATTAAAATGAAACATTTTCTATTTCTTATTCTCAGCAGTTATTTAATGCATTTCAAGTTTTCAAAATACTTCAGAGCCATCATGTCAGTAATCCTTTTGTAA
The DNA here is from genome assembly GCF_009819535.1 of Lacerta agilis. NCBI lineage: Eukaryota > Metazoa > Chordata > Lepidosauria > Squamata > Lacertidae > Lacerta > Lacerta agilis. The sequence goes on along the minus strand of NC_046327.1, from coordinate 39,768,622 downwards.
GTCCAAGGTAGACTGTGTATAGCATTATGCAGATGCAGTGGCTGAAGAACCTGCTGGGTGAGATTTAATTAAGTTTTACTCAGAGTAGACCCATTGAAATTAATGGACCTTGAAATTGAATGCCCCCCACCAAATTTGTGGGTAGGGTTAGATTTGTACTGGCAACATCCTAGCCTAGAATTCCCTTTGCTAGCTTTTAAGGTACCTCAGTGCTCTTTTAAAAAAGAAACGAAGTTAGCTTCAGCTCCATTTCATTTTCTGTTTTGGTAAGCCCTTTCTTAAAATGTCCCAGCCTTTACCTATAGTGCCCCAAGACACAACAGCTAAGTCCCAATCCTATTTCCTCTCTTCTCTTTCCCTGCCCTGTAACCTTTTAGATCTAGGGTACTCTTTTCTTATGTGTCACATTCTGTCAAGATTGAGCAGATTGAAGGTTGCCTTGCCTCTTGGAAGGCTGCATTTGTGCTTCTTGCTGATGTGTATTTCAGATCCTGGTTTTCTCCTGGTTGAAGAAATGTAGTCACTTGTCACCAACTTGCTGTGTCACTGTTGGCTTCCTGCATGGGGTGCAGAGATGCTGCTAGTTAATTTAATCTCAGCATATGGCGAAGCAGCAAGGTGCTGTTGAAATGGATGCTCATTCATTGAGCTAGTGGAAGAGCAGGGTGTGGCTCTGCAGCAATGCAAGCAGTTGTTTATGCTGTGGGAGTATAAGGACAGAGCTGTAACTGGAGTGCTGGAACCCAGGCTGCTGTCCCAGCTGTCTTGTCTCGGGACCCAAGAATAAAAGCAGTACTTGTGGATGAATTTAAGCGGCCACTGTACAAAAGAACTGGCTTAAGGACACAGGGCACTGGGATTGGTGTTCAGGGAGGAAGTAGGAATATAGTGGTCTTTCCCTTCATCACCACTGGTTTGTGATGCTGGATGGTATTTCTTCTTCACTTCTCTTCTGCCTGCCTATGATCTCCCTATTAACAGAAGGTAGATGATGGTCTGTTGAAAGATCATTGGCCAGTTTCTAGTGGACTACTTTGTGCCTGCCGGGAATCACTGCAAAAAATTCTGAGCTAGGTGTACCTTGGGAATGCTCTTTATGTCCTGAAGCAAGTATGAATACTCAGGATTGCTTTGTAAGTTTTGAAATGCATAAATGATAATTTAGGTCAAAAGAAACAGTAGACAAAACAAGACCAAAGTTGACCTGCCTAGGGTTATATGAAGAAACTTGTTTGAACTCGGTCCACTTGGATAAATTCACACATTATAAAAGCTAATGAATTACCTCAATTCAAGTAAGTGTAACTGCATATAATTCTAAGAGGTTTTCAGTATAAGCTGAGAACCTGACCACAACTCCTAGGGAATTAGTCCTGCTGAATTCAGTGGGGTGTAATTTCTCAGTAGGCACATATTAGGATCTACCTGCGTAGCTCCAGTGGCATAGAGATTATTACCATTATCTCTGTTATATGGTGTGACCAAGTCCCAATTTTCCACTTAAAGTTCTTTGTTGGTCAGCCAAGTCTCTACAAAATCTCCCTGTTGGGAGAGTTCTTTGGACCTATAAAGAGAGAACCTGATTGCATTCTGCTTTTCCTTGATCTTTCAAGGCCATTGCTTGGAAATTCCGAATGATCTAACCTTTGCCAGCTAAGGCTGATTGTTTCCCAGCTGACTCATATCCAGCCCCTCCCTTGCCAGCCCTGTCTGTGTGACTTATGATTCTTCCTGTACTGAGCTGGAGAACTCTGCTGGGAGGGAGCAGCCTAGAATGAGGTCATGTGGTTCAGATGTCCACAGGGGTGGCATTGAGATTTAGCAGCTTTACACAGTGGGTTAGTCTAAGATTTCCTTCTCAGTAACAGCAGGTAACAGGGGTGTCTTTTTGTGTTGACCTGATAATACAGGACATCTGATAGCACAGAACTCCCTAAGCCAACACTTTGGGAAATCACTGAGTGCTGCAACATCAAGTTAACTGTTAGGACATACTATTGAGTACCTCCAATGGGCTAACATCAAGGGAACCTTCACTTTTTATGACTCATTCATTGCAAGAGTCAAAAGGTTTTGCTTCCTCCCACCCCTTCTTCACATGAAATGACAGTCTTGTATATTTGGGCAGAGCCAGAATTCTGCTGCAAGAAGCCATCACAATCAAGGGACTTTGTGCCCTTGCAGGCTATAGACCAAGCCTTGTATTCTTAACAAGTTGTATTTTCCCCTTTACTGCATTCAGATGTCCAGCTCGCCGTTGTCCAAGAAGCGTCGCTTGTCTGATTCGGAGACGAAGACGGGTTCAAACTGCTCCTCTGGCAAATCCGTACCGACTGATCTGCGCGAGGCGCCTGCCAACGTAAGACTTTGTGTTGAGCCCATTTCTTACATCCTGGATCTTAGGTGGGGAAACTTTTGTATCTGTTCCAAGGAGAAACTAGGTCAGACCCCGCAGTCTTGATATTAGTAAAGGGTCTGTTGCCATGATGGGTGGAACAGAAAGAGGGTCTGTTTGTCACAGGAACTTCTGCAGCATTTGTACAGTGTAGTACTGCACCATCTTTTGCGTGGAGGGAGGGCCACCCTGTCAAGGCTGAGGGTGAGAAAGATTTGACTGCTGTTGTTTCTTGGTGCAGCAGTAGTTTACCTTTTCCTCTGAGGTGACAATTACACGAGAGAAAACGAAAGGGCAGCCTCAGGGATATCATTTAGATGCAAACTAAACATGCCCCAGAATTTTGCACCCGGACCTCTTGCAGCCTTGACAGTGCAATCATCTCCATCTTCCTCCCCTTGTAGATCTCAGTGGGAGCTGTTGGGAACCTTGTTATCTGGAAGCAAATGTTCAAGGCAGCTATCATAAAATCAGTACAACACTCCTATAACTGCAATAGCTGGTTGGGGCTGTCTCTGAATATATAGCAAATGATTATTATTAACTAGCCAAACAACCTGCTTCTACCAACTGTTTGGAGCCTTCAGTTATGCTCAATAGACCAGCATTACAGCCTTAAACCTCAGGCTTTTGTGTAGATTAAAGCAGAGGCTCTCCTGCCCTACCATAATGTGTGCAAGTAGCAGGCAACCAGCAAGAGAACCCTGCTCCTTAGTCAGCCAGTCATTTGGAGAATAAAGGCACCAGCTGCATGACTTACAGCTGCCTTCATTCATAAGTCTGGCTCAGGTCTTGATTTGAGCTGGAAAGGCCTCAAACTATACAGCTGGAAATTCCAATATTGGGATAAGATTATGTGAATGTATAGGCATATAAATATCTTGGTCCCATTTGTTGAATGTCAAATATTAGACGGCCAATATTGCCAAATGCTAGAAAATAGTTGAAAGGGTGGGTGGGTTTGCAACTCTGCTTCCTGACCATGGGCAGCCTTAGCTGTTCCCTTCAGAAACAGACTGTGCGTGTTAAGTTTTTGTCAGCAACTAGGAGGCCTGGAAATGCATGTGTTTTTAAAAAGAATGCTTTGATTTTTCCAGAAAGCTTCAGTAGTCATTGCATTTTGTACTAGTCAGTATTCCACTTATTCTGTGGTACAGTCAAATAGCTTGGGAGGAAAACACTCTGTGTTGGTGCAAGTTCTGCTAGCGATCACCCTCTTGCCTTTCTTTTTTCCAGGGTATGGCCAAGAATGGAAATGAAACGGACATTGATGAGGGTCTGTACTCAAGGCAGCTGTAAGTACCAGAAAAGGGGGGGGCAGGAGTCACTATAATAATAATAATAATAATAATAATAATAATAATAATAATAATAATAATAATAATAATTTATTATTTATACCCCGCCCATCTGGCCGGGTCTCCCCAGCCACTCTGGGCGGCCTCCAACAAATATCAAAATACAATACAGAGTCACAAATTAAAAACTTCCCTAAACAGGGCTGCCTTTAGGTGTTTTCTGAATGTCAGGTAGTTGTTTATTCCCTTGACTTCTGACGGGAGGGCGTTCCACAGGGCGGGCGCCACTACCGAGAAGGCCCTCTGCCTGGTTCCCTGTAGTTTTGCTTCTCGCAGTGAGGGAACCGCCAGAAGGCCCTCGGCGCTGGATCTCAGTGTCCGGGCTGAATGATGGGGGTGGAGACGCTCCTTCAGGTATACGGGACCGAGGCCGTTTAAAAGGAGTTGTGGTGCTGTTCTTCTGTGGCTGTTGAGCTTCAGCCGTTTTTCCGTTGCTGAGAGGCAGCTGAGTGGGGGCAAGATGCCTTGGTTTTTGGTTGGGAAGGCAAGGCTCTGAAATTGACCCTTTGTTCTGAGCAGATATGTACTGGGCCATGAGGCCATGAAACGAATGCAGAATGCCAACATTCTGGTGTCTGGCCTGCGAGGACTGGGCGTGGAGATTGCCAAGAACATCATCTTGGGAGGAGTGAAATCTGTCACAATCCATGATCAGGGTGTGGCTGAGTGGTCTGACCTTTCTTCCCAGGTAGAGTCCTCCTACATTTACTTAAATGGCCTAAAGTGTGTCACCTCTGGTAGGCATACTGCTCCAAACACTTCATACTCTTTCCCCTCACTCTCCAGTTCTACCTGCGTGAGGAGGACCTTGGAAAGAATCGAGCTGAAGTATCCCAGCCACGACTAGCTGAGCTGAACTCCTATGTACCTGTTACTTCTTACACTGGGCCCCTCAGTGAGGACTTCCTTAGCAACTTCCAGGTACTGTAAAGCAGGATGGCAGCTTATCGATAACTGGCTTTCTCTTCATAGGGGAAATGTTGGTTAGGTTTTCAAAAGAGAGGAGGGTTAGATAGCAGGATATAATAATTAGTTTTGAACAGATCAAGGGTCCATCTAGTCTATAATTTTGTCTTCAGCAGTGCTTCTGGAAATTCAGAGGAAATTCAGTATAACGATAGTGGTTGTGATACTTTGTCCCCAGCACCTAGCATTGCCCCATACATTAAGGTTCCATTTAATTATCATGGCTAACAATGTGACATGCATCTCATTTGTGCATATACTGATTGTCATCTTCCTCTCTGTCTGCTCACCTAGTTTGTGGAGAGCCATTTTGAATCTCTTTAGTCTGCTTGGAACTTGGCCATCATGAACTGTTTGTCATTTGGAGGCCAGGTTCCTTCACTATTTCCTTGACTCCGGATCCTTTAGCAATCTTAGATAACACAAGTCCTAATACAAATCCTCATGGAGAGGCAGGGGCTGCACTGCTTACTTTAGAGCTCTAGGCAAAACTGCTGCTGCTTTTCTGTATACTTCTCCATGCTTTCTGCTGCAGTCAGTCTAATCCTGTGGATGCATATAGTTTTAAGAACCAGCTAACTACAGGAATTCGCTGGTAAGAGATTCTAAGAAAAGTAATATTACTGAAAGCAGAGCTTCTTAATTCTCTGTGCCATAGAACAGAGTGGAAAAACCAGTATTGTGGAGAAAAGTCCTCTCGTTGTTTAGCTTTCCTGCTCTGCTAAACACTCTTAACTGCTCTCACTCTAAGAATGAGCCGGTACAGAGCTCAAGATCTGTGGTGTTACCAACAACGGCAGAGTGTGTGTTGCCTAGAATAGCACTTAGAAGGCTCTTTTGTCCCTTCTGCAGGTGATTGTGCTCACCAACTGCCCCTTGGAGGAGCAGCTGCGCATAGGTGACTTCTGCCATGGCAAAGACATCAAGCTGGTTGTGGCTGATACAAAGGGCCTTTTTGGGTAAGGTGTAATTCCAGCTCTGTTCTTTTATCTCTGCTATAGCAACCCTTCACCATTTCATTTGACTGGGATCTCCATCCTGTCTAGCATGGACAGGTTTGAGAGTTCCAGTCTTTATAGCCAATAACATGTCCAGCCCAGCCTTACTGCTTAGGGTATTGTTAGGGTATCAACGCTGCTGCTGCTGCTGCTGCTGCTGCTGCTGCTGCTGCTGCTGCTGCTGCTGCTGCTGCTGCTGCTGTTGCTGTGAGTGTCTGGGAAGACCGCTCCCTCCTCCGGCCAACTCCATCGGGCCTAGGAGGTGGGCCTACACTCACCAACACAGCTTAAGAGGCGCCAAGAAGGGCAGCCTCAGCTCTTACTCTGTAAATTACTATTGTTTGTATAATGTATTTTACATTGTGATGTAGCCAAAGCAAATTCTGAGTATATTGAAAAATGTACTTGGCCAATAAATTATTGTTATTCTATTCTATTCTTTTCTATCAGTGACAGCACTGAGAGTTGGATTGCAGTGGAAATGGCACTGTTGGCCCCTCACCCGTTTCCTTTTTCTTACAGCCAGTTGTTCTGTGACTTTGGTGATGACATGGTTGTGACAGACACTAATGGGGAGCAGCCGCTCAGTGCCATGGTCTCCATGATTACCAAGGTAATTCCTTCCTGAGGCCAGAAGCCACAACCATTTCCTGGAAGGCAGGTGTGCAGTCTTCCTTATAGAGGGCACATGTATGCATTGCCTCTTGCAATGTCTTGCATTGATTTTGACAGTGGAACGGACTCTCTCAGAAGGTGGTGGAGGTTTTTATGCAGAAGTTAGATGGCCATCTTTCATGGATGCTTTACCTGACATTCCTGCATAGCAGGGGGTTGGACTAAACGATCCCCAGTGTCCCTTCCAACTCTACAGTTCTGTGATTCCCTTATTTCTGTACAGGGGTGCCCTGGAGAGGTAACCTGTCTGGATGAAGCTCGTCACGGTTTTGAGACTGGCGACTTTGTTTCCTTCACTGAAGTTGAAGGCATGAAGGAGCTCAACAATTGTGAACCAATGGAAATCAAAGTGCTTGGTGAGACCCTGTTGGTGCCTTGACTAAGCAGAGCAAGTCTTGGATGCCACTTGAATAGGATGCTTGCTGGGGTTTTAGGCTCTCATTAAGTGTCTGGCAAAACTACCTGGATAGATAGTAATGCCTTTCAGTAGTGTTCTAGCGTTTACTTTAATTATTTGGAATTTTAGCTTGCTCTGTCCCCATATACCCTAAGAGGGTTGCAATAGATTAAACATGCCAGAAACAAAAAATGTACAATTAGACAAATGTTAACTCTGACCATCCTCTCTCTTGTCTGCTTTCATGATTGTCTTCCTAAGAGCCCTTTTCCAACCCAGACACAGCCTATCAATCCCTAAATCAACAAACATTCCCATTCTCCAGCATTCCATCCCTAAAACAATAATGCAATTTAAGTCTTCTCCTACTGTTTTGACTTACACCTGAGAGCACACCATTCCCTTCACTCAAAACCGTATCAACCCCTTTACACATAGGCATAGAATAAAATTCATTCCACAACCTGTTCACATCTCCTTTTTTCTCTCCTTCTTTCCCAAATTATAATTTAATCCTATTAAAAGGATAGAAAGATCTCTTCCACTCATTTCTGTATCCATATTTTTATTATTGAGTGTCCCCAATTGCAGTATTGGCAGAGCTGGCCCTCTCGGTAGTTCCTCCACCCTCAGAGTCTCAGGAGGGGTGGCAGCTCGGGAGAGGGCCTTCTCTGTGGCAGCCCCTCAGCTGTGGAACTGCCTCTCCACAGAGGTGCATCTGGCACCTTCATTGTACAGCTTTTGGAGAATGCTGAAGCCTCTTTGCTTTTGATACCAGTAGTGCCCACTTTATTTTTGTGATGGTAAGCTGTTTGAAACTGTTTTTAATATTGTGTGTTATTGTTGTAATCCACCCTGGGACCTTAGGGTGATGGGCAGGTAATAAATAGTTGGACTAATAATAACATTTTGAGATGGTTGCTGGAGGCCCTGACCCAAAGCAGTGTAGCATTTCTGCAGTACCGTTTTATTCCTAGTTTGATTTCTTGCGTGAGACTGACAAAAACATGTATTCTCTCTCTTGCTCTTTCAGGCCCCTACACATTCAGCATTGGCGACACCTCCAACTTTTCAGACTATATACGTGGTGGTATTGTCACCCAGGTCAAGATGCCAAATAAGATTAGCTTTGTAAGTGTTGTTGCTGACATACTCTGGCTTTTTTGCAGTGCTCTTGTGCTGGAACAGCCTGGTCCCCTTTGGGCCACGTGTGCCATTCCTTGGGAGGCATCATGATCTGGAACTATCAACTCTCCCCTTGGCTATAGAAAATTGGAGCCATGAAGTGATCTTATGCACTTCCCATTTCACTGGATTGATAGTGCTGCCCCAGTTGTAGTGAATGTTCCTATCCAGGGTTCTGGAATGTTTAACCTACAACTGCAGTGAATGTGGCAGTATTGAAGTTTCACTGTTTATATCGGATAAAGCGTGTGTCTCCATGTTCAAAGGGAATATTCACCTGCTTATCAGGGTAGGCAGAATGTGTGGGACACACGTTCTCACTCTTCTCTTCCAGAAATCTCTGCGCACTTCTCTGCTGGAGCCAGAGTTTATCATTACTGACTTTGGCAAGTTTGACCGACCAGGTCAGTTGCACTTGGGATTCCAGGCCTTGCACGAGTTTCGCAAGAAGCATGATCGTTTCCCCAAGCCCCGCAATCAGGTAGGTTGTTCCTTCTTGGTGGTATTGTGGTACCTTGATCTCCATGTTTTGATGTTCTCTACAGCTGCAGCTGCTCATACTAGCCACAGAAATCCCAAGTTTTGTAATAAGCAGAACTTGCCTCCTGAGAACATTGGTGCAGATAGCATTTTATGTAAAAAAAATCTGACATTGTATGAGGCTACTCAATTTTGCTTCATGTTGAAGCTGAGGGCCAAACTTGTTGTGTCATGTTAAATTCACCTTTGCACCTTTAAAAATGAAAATAGCATCTGTTTGAGGCTGATAATTATCCTGACTGCAGCAGATAGAGAGAAGTGTATTGCTTTCCTCCTTCGTTTGGGCTCCTGATTGTACACCCAAAGCTGTTACTTGCATTGGGAGAAAAGCTCCTGTGGGCACTACTTGCACTTCAAATGCAAGACCCAGAGTGTCTAGTTTCGCCCTAACCCTTTCAGTTTTTGCACAGTTGCTGTTTATTTTCCAAAAGGTACTGTGCAGGCAGGGAGTGGAAACGGGTAATGAGTGGTATGTGGGGAAAAAGATGTGGTTGTTGTTGTATGTAATGTTGTTGGGGTTTAAGTGTGTGCATGTTTAGTTCTGTACCCTGTCAATGTGAATTGTGGATCCAGAAAAATACAATTCCACACGTGTGATTTTATCATTTTTAGTTGTTTGCATCATTCTGGCTTTACTACTGAATTGGAGGGGCAAGGAGTTTGGGGGGGGGTGGTACTTTGTGCTCTGTAATTTATTCAAAACTGCCTGTGCCTCTGTGGGGGTTATATACCTACAATCCTTGTTTAATAGAAATGCGTGAGAGCTGGGTAACAGCACAGGGCAAAGGCTGTACTTCAGTTCTTGAGTCTCCGGCAGATACTATTATATCAGTTTCAAAAGTATTGCCAGAAACTTTGCAAGGGGATTAGATGTATTTCTTGTAGTTCCATTCCATTATCTTTGTCAGATCTCTGCATGCTTGAATGATCCTGCAATCTAACTGAAAATTTGGGTCTTTTCCTAGCCTATGTCTGACTTCTCTCCCTTCCTTTTCAGGCAGATGCTAGTGAAGTTCTAGCTTTGGTCAAGGATTTGAATGAGCAAGCAGCACCCTCACTAAGACAAGAGCAGCTGAATGAGGATGTCATCAAAGAACTGGCCTTCCAAGCTACTGGAAACTTGGCTCCTGTCAACGCCTTTGTTGGAGGACTGGCTGCACAGGAAGTCATGAAGGTAATGCCAGGCTCCAGGAATTCACCTCAGATACTGGGGAAGTTGGCTAGGAGCTCAGGTCCTGGGTTCTCTTCAGAAATAATTTGTAGTTTCCCCTTTCCTATCATCATCAATTTCTTCTTCAACCAGGAGCTTTGTATTTGACTATTTAGAACAGCAAAATCTTTGCCTCAATAATAGAGAGACCAAGGTGGATGAGTTGGGCATGCATTGTCAGCCCAGCCCACATCCTTAAATGGGACACCAGCCTCTTTGTAAAAAAGCCAAATGACCATGGCATAAGATATGACCGTCTTCCTCTTTCCTCACTCTCTTTCAGGCTTGTTCCGGCAAATTCATGCCTGTTACACAGTGGTTGTACTTTGATGCACTGGAGTGCCTCCCTGAGGAAAACAAGGATGCCCTGACTGAGGAGAATTGTACCCCTGTAAGCAGTGTGGGGTTTGAGATGCATGCCAGGAATAGGAGGGAAGTTCATTTGAGGTTGTAAGGTTTAAGCCCCGGATAAGGAACATGTTTAAATTTCTGCACTGTTCTGATGAAAAGGGTAGTATTCGTATTGTGAGAGCTCTAAGGGTAGCAGGACCTTATGGGTGGTATTTTACATACATACAAATTTTGTTGCTTATAGCCAAAGACCATTGCAGTCCAAAAGTAAATAAAACCAGCATCTAATATGTACAGGAGTAAATATGCTGTAACATTGACTGGAGTTTGTTTTTGGGGACCACAACAAGGTTGAGGAAATGGAGAAATCAAGCATTGGCTAGAAGAGGAGATGAAAACTGTCTTTGTTTCCTCTCTCTTTATAGAAACACTGTCGATATGATGGGCAGATTGCTGTCTTTGGCAGTGACCTGCAGGATAAGCTGAGTCAGCAGAAGTATTTTCTGGTGAGTGCTAGTACCATTTTCCTATGCCTTGGTCACTATCCCAAGCACCTTGTTGACATTTCTGCTCTTTCCCACTCTTAGGTTGGTGCCGGTGCCATTGGCTGTGAGCTGCTGAAGAACTTTGCTATGATAGGTCTGGGGTGTGGGCCAGGTGGAGAGGTGGCTGTGACTGACATGGACACAATTGAGAAATCCAACCTCAACCGGCAGTTCCTCTTCCGGCCTTGGGATGTTACAGTAAGTTCTGTTTATCTACAGCTGCTTTTGCTGGGATTGGGATGAGTGACGCTTTAGAGGTGTGTGGTCTTCCACAGTACCTGTTCCATAAGCCCCAATGAACCCAACCACTATAAAAGATTGTTCAGATATGACTTAGTGCTTGCTTAAGCTTTCTTCCTGAAACTCTGCTCGTTCTGGTACTGCATTCTGTGTCAGTTTCCAGATTCCTTGTTTGACCAATAAACCCATAATGAAAGCCAGTCATAGTTATGTCTGAACATTAATAAAGAACAAAAACAGTTGTTGGGATGAGGCTCATAGCTGTAGTGCTGTGTCCACATTGTGTGGCTTTCTGTCTGCCCAGAAAATGAAATCTGATACAGCGGCGGCAGCCGTGAAGGAAATGAACCCGAACATTCACATCACAAGCCACCAAGACCGTGTGGGCCCAGACACGGAGCGTGTTTATGATGATGACTTCTTTGAGAGCCTCGACGGAGTGGCAAATGCACTGGACAACGTGGATGCTCGTATGTATCTGTCAGGGGTTGACTTGCTCACAGAGGATGGCTTCTCTGGCATTGTTCTTGCATTACTAGGTGGTGGATAAGAATGCAGTGAGAGTATTGGGGGTTTAACTAATTAGGGGGGGAAACTCACTGTCTGGCCCCGTCACCCTCTGAACCAAACCCATTCATTATCTGAGGTGGATCCCATTACATAAAGGGCTTCCTAAATATGAGTGGTTTGTAAATGATGTATGAATGTTCTTACATACATAGCCATCTGATATATATTCCTGCAATAATACTGCAATAATTTATGGGAGAGAAATTCAGAATGCTGTTGCTTAAAACACCTAGAATACAAATTTCTCCCAACTAGTAGTGTTGGAAAACATTCACTTTCCTGTCCGATTCCTGTGCTGTTCTGGTTGGCAGCATTTTGCTGCTTTCTTGTGTAACCGCTTTCCCTCTCCTTTGAACTAGGGATGTACATGGACCGTCGCTGCGTCTATTACCGCAAGCCCCTGCTGGAATCAGGGACGCTGGGGACCAAAGGGAACATCCAGGTGGTGATCCCCTTTCTTACGGAGTCCTACAGCTCCAGCCAGGACCCTCCAGAAAAATCCATCCCCATCTGCACACTCAAAAACTTTCCCAATGCCATTGAACACACCTTACAGGTCAGTTTGTATTAGGTTGCATTTCCAGTTTCCAGTTTTCAAGGCAATAGTTGGTGTATCGTAATAATTGGGAACCAGAACGCTGCCTGGGTTCTTAGCAAAATGAATTTACTGCATGACCTTGCATTTCAGTATGTTAGCCATATGTGACTACTGCATCTTGTCTCATAAATGGGAGGCTGGATCCTGTCCCCATCCGGTTTTGTCTGTTGAGGCAGCATTTACTGCCATGTCTAATCTTATGTCTAGTTACTATAATTTTACGCACCAGTGTTTGGAGCAAAGTGAGCTAGCTGCTGCTGTGTACTATAAAACCTCCAATCTTCTCTTCCACCTAGAAATCATATATTTATTATCATTTATTTTGATAGTGGGCCCGTGATGAATTTGAAGGCCTTTTTAAGCAGCCCGCAGAGAATGTCAACCAGTACATCACGTGAGTAAAATGCTGTATTTGAGGATCTTAAAGTGGTCAGAGTTGGAGGCCAAAGCTTTGCTCTGCACAACAGAAGATGCAGTGGATTGAGCACTGACCAGTAAAGTTTAATGATGTGCAGTAAATGAAACACAGGCAGATGAAACATGGAGAACAGGCAGTTGGGGTGTGGCTTTGCAGTTTCTGCTCATTTCAGAACCTTTCAGAAATCTGGACACACAGAAATTGCAGAGCCAGTTCTCATTTTCATCGGTAATTGGTTTTAACTATTTTTAATACTGAATTTTAAATAACTTCAATAATAATAGTGTTGATTTTTCTCCAGAGACTCCAAATTCATGGAGCGGACCCAGAAGCTGCCAGGCACCCAACCTCTGGAGGTGCTGGAAGCTGTCTACAAGAGTTTGGTGACTGATCGGCCCAAGTCGTGGTCTGACTGTGTGACGTGGGCTTGCAACCATTGGCACACTCAGTACAGTAACAATATTCGTCAGCTGCTGCACAACTTCCCCCCAAACCAGGTGAGCAAGTGAGGGTTGATACGTTGAGGCCTCAGCATTTCCTTCTAGCAGTTAGAGGGGTAGGTTTCCTTAACTGCTTTCTGCTTTATAACATCCCTTCTGTTTTCTTTCAGAAAACTAATTCAGGAACCCTCTTCTGGTCAGGTCCAAAGCGATGCCCTCATCCACTCACCTTTGATGTCGACAATGTAAGCACTGAGATGGGGGTGGAGAACTGGCACTGCTAACTAGAAGATAGGTGGGAGTGAGAAGAAGGTGACAAGAGCCGGTTCCTGTCATATCTGTTGTGCTCAAAAAGTTTACTAACCGTATTGCAGCTGCATTTAGTCTTGGTATTAATAATTCTTAAAAGAGACATTTAGGCTACAATTCTCCTTTAGACACTGGGATGTTAGTTTTGGAACAGGAAAGGAGCACATGGGCATGGGGTGTGGGGGAAGGAAATGCTGGGTGCTGAAACCATTGCAGAGCAAGAAGCTGTGCTGAAGCTGGGCAAACTCCAGTCAGCAACGTTCACCCTTAAGTTGCTCCCTCTTCAACTACCATGAGTTAGACATGTGGTGGAGGATGAATGGTTTCTGCTTTGTGATGATGACCTTATTTGAAGGTCAGTGAGAGACATTCCTCCATGTCAGATTTGGCTAGAGACACCCTGAACAGGAGAGAACTGTGCATGTAGCCTGAGTCTTTGCTGGAATTGTTCAAATTGTTTAACAAAACTGTTATTCAAATCATCCCAGTTCCTCTAGCATATAAGGCAGCTTGTTCAGGGGACCATGGGGTTAAACCTGAACGGAGGTGGTGTGTGTGTGTGTGGGGGGGGTGTAATCAAGTTAGGCTAGATTGTCTTCAAGACCATTCTACATGATATGTATTCATTACTTATTTACATATTATTGATTCAGATGAAAGAAGCATGGCTTCTGGTCAGAGTGTGAGCATCACTTAGAGAATCAGGACTCTTAGGTAAACTAGGCTCCTGGCTTAACTTTCCGTCTTTGCTTCCTCAGCTCTTGCACATGGATTATGTGGTGGCAGCAGCAAACTTGTTTGCACAAACATATGGCATCACAGGAACCCGGGACAGGGCAGCCATAGTGGAGCTTCTGCGCCAGGTGCAAGTTCCAGAATTCACTCCAAAATCTGGTGTTCGCATCCACATCTCTGATCAGGAGCTGCAGAATGCCAACGCCTCTGTTGGTAAGGCTTCCTAGAGTTGAGAGTGCAGTGGGGAGCGCGCTCTACCTTGATAGAGAAGTAGGGAATGACAGGAAGATAATTGGAACATTCTTCCTCCTAACAGCTTCATATTTGTAGACCGGAGGGGTATCACATAAAGTATTTTCTGCCTGCTTCAATATTGTGCCAGATTGGATTTTTGCTTCCTGCTGAGGGGGACGCCTGCACAACCTGCTGAAATGTTTCAGTTCTTTTGGGTTGTGAGGCTTCTCTGAATCCTTCAAGCATCAATGGTGAAATTTGGCTGCGTAACTCTGTTAGGGGAACTTTGCTGGGTCGGTCAGTTGGTGGGTACCAGAGTTCACTGAAAGAGGGAGGGTGACCTGAGGTTGTTGTTAACCTTTTCCAAGACTCCTGTTTTCTTTTTCCCAGATGACAGAAGGCTGGAGGAGCTGAAATCCTCACTCCCAAGTTCCCAGCAACTGCAAGAATTCAAGATGTTCCCTGTTGATTTTGAAAAGGTAAGGACCAGTTGAATTTCTTGGTGGTTAATCCCTAGTTTTACCTCCTGATTTCTTGGCATGGTGGGATTGGCTGGAAACGGTCCCTAGGTTGCCATGTGGAAATGCTTCGGGTGCCTAGTCTGGAAGTTATGGTCATGTCTCCAGCTGTGCAGCTTCAGATGAGTCCACATTCTTCAGTTTGCAGCTCCCTGGGGCATATGCGCCCAGAAGAGGTTCTAGGGAGGGAAGTGGTACTGTGGTACTATCACAGGCTCAGTTGTCATTTTATTTGCATTTCAGGATGACGACACAAATTTCCACATGGATTTCATTGTGGCTGCATCCAACCTACGAGCAGAGAACTACGATATTCCTCCTGCTGATCGGCACAAGGTAGGCTTCCCTGTTGGGTGTGAAGAGTGCAACCCTGGTCAGTGGAAGGTGGCGGCAATAGTGGGTACTTGGCAATTAAGTGGGCTGTCATACATTCTTTATCTCTTCAGAGCAAGCTGATTGCAGGGAAAATCATACCAGCTATTGCCACGACGACGGCCGCTGTAGTAGGCTTGGTGTGTCTGGAGTTATTCAAAGTGGTACAGGGCCACAAACAACTGGAGTCCTACAAGAATGGCTTCCTCAACCTGGCATTGCCTTTCTTTGGGTTCTCTGAGCCCATTGCTTGCCCCAAGAACAAGGTGAGTGGCGTGGCTTTTCCCTGAACCTCTTCTTTTGTTTACACCTTCCAACTTGCATTCTTTACCCCTTCTTTAAGTACAGAAGACACCAGTCATTTAGCAATACAGTCATTGCTAAATTCTCCAGCAAGCAGGGGAAATATGTCTCATTAGGGCAGTGGTTCTCAAAAGGTTTGACAGGAGAGGGTGGCGGGATGATTCAAGGAGAAGCAAAAGCATTTCACTGTAGTTTAGTATATTGTAACAAAATATTACACACACGCACAACGAGAAACCGCATCCATGCCTCTCTTCAAGAGTATTGGCTATTCTACAGTTCTTCATGACATTTTGTTGTGAACAGAGATTGTCACCTCTGACAAATATGAAAGATCAGAAAAGAGAAAAGTTTGTGTTGATGAGATCAAAGTTAGTTTGTCTGAAATTAGACCTAATATAAATGAGATTACCCAGCAAAAACAAGCTCACACCTCTAATTGAGTTTGTATATATACTTAAGGTACATGTGTAAAAGGCTCGTTTATGTTTATATTTTGGGAAGAATTCATGTTCTTCTGTAGCTGCATTGCTTTATAATTTCTGGGTGCCGCCTGATTGTTTTATAAAGTCGTGTTCTATGTTATAAATCAGGCACTGCTAGGAGTTGTTTCTTTTTGTTTTCTATCGTATTCTTTATCAATCAAAGATTCATTGTGTTGTGAGCATATTTTTATTCTGAAAGTGTGCCCCAGTGAAAAAAGTTTGAGAACTACTGCTGTAGGAACTTGGGAGGTGGGGAAGGGGAGACAAACATCAGCTGAAGCCTTTCAGCACTCAGGTGAAATTCCAAAGAGCTTCTGTGTGGCTGCACTCCCAAGTACAATAATTTTAAAACTTCTTGCAGCTCAACATTTCAGATCTTTTCTTTTTTATATACTAGTTTCTTTGCTTTAAGAAGGCAAGTCCACTGGAGGAGGGCGTTCCTATAACTGTCACTTCACCATGTTTAGGGTGTGGAGTGCAAAATTACATAGGCGGGGGGGGGGGCCCTGGGAATTTTATTATTACTGTATCCAAGAATATGCATTGAACAATTTAAAATATTAGAACAAAGAGATATACAGTCATACCTTGGAAGTTGAACAGAATCTGTTCTGGAAGTCGGTTCGACTTCCAAAGCATTCGAAAACCAAAGTGCGGCTTCTGATTGGCTGCAGGAAGCTCCTGCAGCCAGTCAGAAGCCCCGCCGGATGTTCAGCTTACAAAAGAACATTAGAAAACTGGAACAGGTGAGTGTGCATGCTCACGCATCAGAAATGATACCTGACTGCAGGTGCAGAATCCCTTTTTTTGTATGTGGTGAGGGAAGTGTGCATGTACACATGTCCCGTCATGCAGACAAGTGATCTTCCTGTGGAGGGCCTGATTGCGGAGGCTCAGCTATAGGGACAGGATCCTAGGAACATGATGGAAACTTTTCAGGTTTAATGTCTGTAATTCCCAAAATCTATGTTTTTTGCCCTCTCTTCAGTACTACAACACTGAGTGGACTTTGTGGGACCGTTTTGAGGTGCAGGGCATCCAGGCTGATGGACAGGAGATGACCCTGCGTGAGTTCCTGGCCTATTTCCAGGTAAGAGCTGGGGAGTCCAGAGCCGTCCCGTGTCAAAGTAGCTTAACAGTTGGAGAAGTTTTTTAGTAATGGAAGTGAAATATTTCTTGTCTTACACAGAAGGAGCACAAGCTGGAGATCACAATGCTGTCCCAGGGAGTCTCTATGCTATACTCCTTCTTTATGCAGCCAGCCAAGCTGAAAGAGCGGCATGACCAGGCGTATGTATCATTTGGCTGTGCTTAGGCTAAAAAAAGGTGGACAACTTCAGCCCATGCTTTCTCTGACCATTGTCCTCTCCCGTAGGATGACTGAGATTGTCACCAGAGTCTCGAAGAAGAAGATTGGTCGCCATGTGAAGGCCCTTGTCTTTGAGCTGTGCTGTAATGACGACAATGGGGATGACACAGAGGTGCCCTACGTGCGTTACACCATCCGCTAGGGGCTCCTTTGCTAGCACCAGCCTCCTGCCTGCCACGGACTGTTAGTGCGGGGAAGGGTCCGCCTCCCTTCCTCACCCTTCACTGTTAAAGTGACTCAAAACATGAAATAATGTTTATACCCCTTTAGGATTTCCCCCCGCCCTGTTGTTTTTGTCTCCACCAGGGCTTGGGAAATGCTCCACTCCTGTGGCCCCACCCTCCCATCCCTTGCAGTTATGTCATGTTTTTGAGGCGCCTTAACCCCCCCCCCCAATCCTGTCCTTCAATGTTAGTCGTGTTGTGTTTTGGCTCCTGCACCACCACCTCCCCCCTCCACCACTCTCTGGTAGTGGAGGCTGCTCCCTCCCTCATCCTATTCTGGAGAGGGGGCTTGTAACAGGAAGTGCCCCCTCCTCGTCTTCTGAGCACTGGGAGGCCTTGCCCTGGCTGGCTTTGAGGGGAGAGGATGCGATGGGCCGAGAGCGTAGGTCAGAACTGGTAAGAGAAGTAAATGAGTCAATAAACGTTTGCAAAAGCCAGTGGTCCTTTATTGCTCCACCAAGGAACTCAAGAGGGATTGTTGGTTGCATATAACTTGGAACTGTGACCATTGTTCAAATGCCTGGAGTTCTCAGGCTGCTGCTAAAAAGTGCATTGATAAAGCTGTAGACTAGGGTGGTTAGGAGTTGGCCTGGACTGATAATTGTCCTGATTTTCAGTTCCATGCAAGCAGTTTACATTTCCTTATAGACAGCTTTTTAAATGTACTGCTGCTTTCTGAAGACGCCCCCTCCCCAATCCACACGTGGAAAAGTGTGTGTGTGTGTGTTTGTGCTTCTGCTTGCTTCTGAAGTAGCAGAGTGAAGACTACACTGACGGTTTTCTTGAAGCTCTCCACAGTGTTGGGAGAATGTGACCATCTTCTCCAACAAAAGAGATTGAGTAGCAACCATGCATAGTTGTGGCAGAATGTTACCTGTATTGCATTTCCACCATATGTCACACCCAAGAGGCAGATGGTCTACTTTCAGAAACATAGTGAAACCATTAATAATGGCTGGTACATCTACTTCACTCAGATGCAATGAAGTTTAACGTGGAGAACAATTCTCTTTGCAGGATTTCTTCCCTCTCTGGCTTGATGTTTGTACTGGGCCTTCCAAGTTGTGGTTTAGGGAGGAGGGACCTTCAAAACAGTGCTCCTTTTCAGGGGGGAGGGGTGTGATAAGAGCATCCCTTCATGTTGAGGCTGCTTGAGGACCACTGGTGTACATGGGGCAGTTCTGCCAGAGCTATTGGCACCAACTGATGGCTTTCTCCCCTTCAAACAGAACTACAGGAACCTTATATGAGCTTAAGGAGCCCTTTAGTTTTGCATTCCCTCAAATCTTTTTGAGGTATCGATTTTACCCAGAATCAACTGATTTGTCTTCAACAATACTTTATCTCTCCTATTGGTCATACATGCTTATTACTAAATTTGGGAATGCTCAGCAGAGCTTAGCCTCTAGCAGATTCCCAGTTATGTTTGTAGTGCAGAATTAAAATTATTATGAAGCTGCTGCACCAACACCCCACCCTGCGTGCTTCAGGACAAAGGTGGAATGAGGCAAGTCAGGTGAATTTTGTCTCCATAGGTAAATAAGACAAGCAAGTTTATGGATTGGTCCATGGATATGGATTGGTCCAGAAGCATCTTGCACATTTCATCCCCAAATTGGATAAAGGACAGTCTAGTCAGTCAGCCATCTATAACTGGTTCATCGACTTTACAGCTTGTGTTCTGTGTGAAGAATCAGTTTTCATTTATACAGTATATGCTTCTGGGTTCACTTGGATCCAAAAGTCTGCCATAAGGTAGGACTCCAGAGTGCTGTGGGAGGTGGAGAGGTTTTGACCACGGAAGAGAAGGGGCAGTTCTTCATGCCATTTTGACCTGGGAGCATTCTATTGGGTCCCTTGTTCAAGGAAAACTATGGACAAGACACTGGCCTTTATAGCTTAAAGTTGCAGAATTTCAAGTTTGTACATTTGGGGTAAGGGTTAAAAGAAATGTGTCAGCATCTTTTGAATTTGGGTAGTGTTTTTATTTCACTTTGACTCATCCTTATGATTATGAAAATACAATCCTGTGAAACAACACAACTTGATTGGCTGCCATGTTCTGTCTCTTAAAACTGCTAATCATCCGACCTGCTTGGAAATGGTTCACTAGAACTCAATGGGCACCCAGTGAAGCTCAGTATTGGGTACAGATAAAAGAAAGTTAAAACTATGGAATTCATTGCCAGAGCAGGCCCTGAAGGCCACTAACTTTGATGGCTTTGAAAGTGAAGAGTCAAATTCATGGAGGTAGAGATCGTGGCTACTAACCATAATGGCTGCTTTCTGCCTACATAAGCATCTGGTTGGCCACTGTGAGAACAGGGTGCTGGAGTAGATGGCCCCTGCCTTAATCCACCAGGTTCTTAGGACAATGCACTACCTTCAGGCTCCATTTAAGTCTCAAGAGATTAGCCTGCAACAAGCCAGCATGTTACTGTTTTTTCCTGGTCTGTGCTAGAACACAAAGGCTGAACTACTTCAGTACTAGAGGTGTATGTGAGGTTAATTGCATTGATTGGCCTGGATCTTGGAGGATGCAAGTGCCTCTTAGGTTGAAGTAGATCATATTTTCATTGATAGTATTTTACGTTACTTTTCATAATGGAACAATAAATTGCACTGCTGTTGCAGACATACTGATTTTCAAAGTATGTTATGAGTGAGGACTTGTGATGGATGGTGAAGAGAAGGTAGTGTGATGGCCAGTAAGTGTCTCCTCTTGACTGGGCTGCTTTTCTCATCCTTAATTGAACAAATTTGTACTCCCAACTGGAAGGCCACAAATTTTCCAGCCTGAACTATGCACACTCTGTTCACGTTGTGCATAAGGCAATCAGCTTGAAGCAGGAGTGCTCCTTTTAGATTTGGTGTTCTAAGCAGGACTTCGTTTCTAAAAGGAGACATTCATTTCTCAAGCTTTCCTGGCTCCTACCTTTATGTCACAATCAAAAAGTAATGTAAAAAATAGGACCCCTACATAACTTAATGAAAATGTATGAGTTTAATTAAAGATCTGGCATCTGCTCTGCCTCTTCAACTGAAACCTAAGGCACCCATGTAATACAATCTGAAGCATATTTTACTCAAGTGACTGTAGGGACTAATGGTCTAACATGACATAAGGTAGCTTCCTGTTCCTGTTTTACATCCAAGCAGAGGTAACCAAAGCCACTAGGAGGGCACACATAAAAACTAGTCCTGTGAACAGCCTTTCTATGTAGTCTAGGCTTGTCTTTAATCAGGTAATTCCACCAGCTGTCTTGTCAAAAAGCAATTAAAAGATTTTTGTGTCTCCAGACTGCCTACCAGCAAGGAGGCAGCCTTTTCCTCTTAACTGTTCTGTATTGCCTCTGGAGGGGGCGAGACTTCCATTACTCCTGGGCCAGAGACTATAGAATTGAGTTAGTGCCTACTGGTGTGGATCTAATTCCTTATTGCTGGAGGCACAGGCAGAATTAAGTCGGGTGAACTGGTAATGTAGTACAGTTGTCTTCAGGAGCAATTATCTTATAGAACTAAACAGGTTTCCTCTAATTGCCAGTACAAAGGGTTTTCAGCAAAGAGCAAGAAGCTTAAGCTGTGTGTTGGTCTAGACCAGGCACGTCCAACAGGTACCTGAACCCAAAAAAGGGGGGTAGATCACTGCCAGTTTTTAACTGAGAAGTTGGCCATTCCTGTTCTAGACTATCACTGTGGTCAGTATATAGACTGGCTGTAGTTCAGTGGTAGAACATATACTTTCCACAGAAGTACAGGCTTGATTGGTCTCAAACCCGCATTAAATTTGGGACTTCCCCTGCATGCAAAAGGCAGGCTCCAGCAAATTGAGAAGAAGAAACCAATAATGGGTCCAACAATTGAGAAGTGGGTTTCTGCGTGTGCCATAGAGCAAAGTGAGGGCAGATGGGGCTTGTCAACCTGGGTAAACTCTTGTCCTAAATCTCTGCTGCCTTGTGGCTATACTCATTTGTGAGAAAGGCTTCAGGAGTAAACCCCAAGGGAAAATCAGTACCCCCACTGCCTTGCTGAAGAAGAAAAGGCTAAGGAGTAAACCCTACACAAATCCTGAGTGGAGTCCCTAAGGCAGTTGGATGGTGCTTTGTATGCCTCCTTCCAACAACTCCTGCAGCCAAGCTGGGCCAGACGTCTTGCTCTGCTTTCCTTTGAAGTACATCAGTGAGGCCAAGAGGCTTGTCATCTGGGCAGCCCAGGACCTCACACACTGACCAGGCTTGCACCCTTTAGTGCTTCTAGCACAGCAGTTTGATTTCACCCCTGGAGGCACACTCCATTCTCTTCTCAAAAAAGATGAGATGCCAACTGCAGGCTCAATCCCTGGCGTATCTAGGTATGATTGTGAACAACCCTATATGAACCTCTGGAGAGGCCATGTCAAGAAATGGAAGAGATTGGGGTATGTAGCAGTAGGGAAGGGCCTGTTGCACAAGCAGAAATCCTTGTACTGGTGGCAGCTGTTAGTTGAATACCCCCAAAATCTAAGCTTGCACCTGTTGCAAAAGAAAAACAACATAACCAAAGAAATTTATTACTGCAGCCTTCCCTGATGTTGTAAGAGACCTGTGTGAATTGAAAGGTTGATACTATTTGGTGGTTGTGGACTATGTTACTGATCTTCATTTGGTGGGTCAGGATCCACTTGTGGCCTGATCGTAGTTGGGTTGCAACAGGAGCACTGCCACCATGCAAATATATCGTAAAAGATCCAGAAATGGGTCCCCAAATGCATGCTTAGGTTAAAAATGGGTCCAGGCTCTGAAGAGGTTGAAAATATCTGGATTATGATTCCCCAATAACACTGCAGCTTTTCCTCATGCTTATACTTCTGCCACCCCCAAAACCCTCAGGAGAGGCTGTAGTGGAGTGTAGAATTCCCCTTGAACAAGCATGAATTGTTGTTGTTTAGTCATGTCCGACTTTTAATGACCCCATGGACCAGAGCATGCCAGGCACTCATGTCTTCCACTGCTTCCCGCAGTTTGGTCAGACTCATGTTGGTAGCTTCAAGAAGAAGAGAAGAGTTTGGATTTGATATCCTGCTTTTCACTACCTGAAGGAGTCTCAAAGCGGCTCACATTCTCCTTTCCCTTCCTCCCCCACAACAAACACACTGTGAGGTGAGTGGGGCTGAGAGACTTCAGAGAAGTGTGACTAGCCCAAGGTCACCCAGCAGCTGCATGTGGAGGAGTGTAGACACGAACCCGGTTCCCCAGATAACGAGTCTACCACTCTTAACCACTACACCACACTGTAACCACTGTCCAACCAATTCAGCAATAGATACCACCCATTATTGTTTTTATTTTGTTGTTCTACCCATTACTATTTTGAGCATTGCAACAGAAATGTTAAGCTACCTTGGGAGAACTTGCCCTAAAAAGCATGGTGGAAATAATGTAAACATAATATTATTCAAAGCATATCACGCTCTCCTTGGCTAATGTTACCTGTCACAGCGTTCTTTCATAATCGATAATTGTTAACCGGCATAACAGAGGAAAAAGTGACCTACAGTCTTACGCAATGGACAGTAGCTAAGCCCCAGTCATTCTACAAGTTTCACCACATCACCACTAGCCCTCAGTACCCTCAAGCAAACAGGAAGGTGGGGAGACCAGTACAGGCAGCAAACAACAAAATCTCTCAAGCTATACCTCAACACTGCTGCTGGATCGTTTCATAGTGGCATGACCTGTAAAAGTCTTCAGATTACCAAGCTAAGTGAAGTTCCAGTTACAGGTAGGTAGCCGTGTTGGTCTGCCAAAGTCAAAACAAAATAAAAAATAAAAAAAATCCGTCCAATAGCACCTTATAGACCAACTAAGTTTGTTCTTGGTATGAGCTCTCATGTTTTTATTTTGTTTAAGAGAAGTTACAGTACCAGTATTGCCAGTATTTCTACAACTACAGTGGTACCCTGGGTTACGTACTTAATCCGTTCCAGGTTACAGTACGTAACCCAAAAAGGACGTAACCCGAACAATTCGTTCTGCGCATGCGCAAACAAAACAAAAAAACTGTGAAAAAAACTGAGCAAATCGCGCACATCGGGTTGCGCTTCCGGGTTAGCGGAATTCGTAACCCAAAAAGTACGCAACCTGAAGCGTATGTAACCCGAGGTACGACTATAGTACAATTTTGTAACACGTTTACAGCCAGGAGAAAGAAAAGACAGCTACAGTCATACCCTGGGTTGCGTACATTTGGGTTAAGAACACCCGCAACCCAGAAGCATTTCCAGAGCATGCACGCCCCCCCGGATGCACAGAACGCTTCTGCGCACTTCGTGCATGTGCAGAAGCACTCAAATCGCGCTACTTCCAGGTTTTCGGGGTTTTTTTGTGCGTTCGGGATACGCACGTCCGCGTTACGCACAGTGACCCGGAATGGATTGCATGCGTAACCCGGGGTTCCACTGTACTATGCTGACAAATGAATAAACACATAATGGGTTGCACGAGCAGAACTTAAACTTGCATAATGGGGCTCCTTTTCCCCACTTAAAGGCAAAGGGACCCCTGACCATTAGGTCCAGTCGTGGACAACTCGGGTTGTGGCGCTCATCTCACTTTACTGGCCGAGGGAGCCGGCGTACAACCTTTGGGTCATGTAGCCAGCATGACTAAGCCGCTTCTGGCGAACCAGAGCAGTGCACGGAAATGCCATTTACCTTCCCGCTGGAGCAGTACCTATTTATCTACTTGCACTTTGACATGCTTTTGAACTGCTAGGTCGACAGGAGCTGGGACAGAGCAACGGGAGCTCACCCCGTCGCGGGGATTTGAACCGCCAACCTTCCGATCAGCAAGCCCTAGGCTCTGGTTTAGAACACAGCGCCACCCGCGTCCCACTTGTGTGCCCCCTAAAACTCTTCCAGGAGGGGGGGGAGAGGGGGAAAGTCCCCCTGCACAAGTGGAGGTCATTTAGCTTGCACATTTATTTGGGCAAAAACTGCCCAGTACGTAGACCACATTCTGCTAAGACTGCCTGGCACATAAACATAAACCAACATGGCATCTTCCTATTGTTGAGAAGCTACAATTGGCAAATGCCACAAGTTCATCTCAATCTTCCAGTGCCGCCTGACGTTACTGCTCAGATGGTTACTTGGAAGCCTGGAAGATTTAGAGGTGAAGGAGTGGTTACTTCATCAATGTGTCTCAACAAAACTTCAATATTATTAAAAGTTCAGATAACAATAAATAATAATTTATTATTTATACCCCACCCATCTGGCTGGGTTTCCCCAGCCACTCTGGGCGGCTTCCAACAAAATATTAAAAATACAATAAAGCATCAAACACTAAAACCTTCCATAAACAGCGCTGCCTTCAGATGTCTTCTAAAAGTCAGCTGGTTGTTTATTTCCTTGCCATCTGATGGGAGAGTATTCCACAGGGCAGGCGCCACTGCTGAGAAGGCCCTCGGAGATGGACCTCAGTGTCTGGGCTGAACGATGTTTGAGAGAGCACTAAGATGCCTGAACTATACCAATTTTGCTATTTTCGGGGCGGGTGTGTTCTTTGGCCACCTCATGAGAAGAGAAGACTCCCTGGAAAAGACCCTGGTGTTGGGAAAGATGGAGGGCACAAGGACGGCAGAGGATGAGATGGTTGGACAGTGTTCTCGAAGTGACTGGCATGAGTTTGGCCAAACTGCGGGAGGCAGTGGAGGACAGGGGTGCCTGGCGTGCTCTGATAGTGCAGGGCAGCTCCATCCAGGAAGAGTCCCAGACATTTGGGCACCTGGGGCAAACCACGGCAGGCAGGCAGGCACCTCCAGAGGGGAGGGAAGATCTGCGTCGCGAACAAGGGCCAAGTCCAGCCCGGCACCGGCTGCAGATCCTGCCGTCCGAGGCGGACCGGCCCTGCCCAGCAGTTGCTACGGGATCCCTTTGCTGGACCGAGGGCACCTCGGGAGTTTCCTGTGCCGCCTCTTGCTGGGAGAAGACGGTGGAAGGTGCGGCGCGAGCCTCCTCGGGCCCCCAGAGGCTCCGGGGCTGAGCTGCTCCCAGCAAGGTCTCCTCAGTCTCAGGCGCCCTTCGGCTGCTCCGCGCTTGCCCGGAAGCGGGCCGGGGCTGCGATCAGTCCAAGGAGGGGGAGAGGGAGAGAGAGAGGCCGGGGACACCAAGCGAGCCTGGGCCTTCGAAGGCGCAGCTGCTGTTCTCGGGACAGACTGACTTTCGCCTCAGGGCGAAAAGCGCCGCCAAGACTTCTCCGCCTCTGCGGGGCGCCAGAGAGACACGCCCAAAATGGCCGCCAAGCAGACTCCGCTCCGCTCTCCTCAGCCGAGCAACAATTGGCCGGGAAGCGCCTCTCCTGCGGGCTCCTTGGGCTGGGCGGGGCTTCGTCGGTAAAGCCGCCATTGGTTACCGCTGACCCTGATGTCACCGGGTGGGCGTTTACCCCCGCCTTGGCCGGGAAATCACAAGGGCGCCTTCGTTCATAGCGGGCTCCGATTGGCCAGGGCAGGCTGCCATTCGTCAAAGAGGCTGATGTGGAAATCGCGGCCTCCGTCGGCAATAGGAGCAATGTTCGTTTGTGTCGAGCACAATTGGTCAGTTCAATCTGCCTATCAGCCAATTCTGTGACTGGGCGGCGATTGGCCGCCGTGTTCTCCCGTTCCGGAATCAGACAGCGCCCGATGACGCAACCAATCTCTCGTTTGGCACGAATGACGCTCTTCCATTGGCCGCAGCATTCTGTCAATCCGACGGAAGGGAAGTCTCAGACGCCTTTTATAAGACAGCGACGGCCTCGATGTCAGTAGGGAGTTACGCGATTGGGCTGTGGCTTCTGTCAATCAGGAAGTGGGAGGGGGCTGTGAGGGGGCTGCTGTGGAGAGTCCGGGCGCCTGCGAGTGAGCCGGGCGGAGCCGGCAGTGGAGGCCGCCGAGAGAAGCGGGTAAGAGGGAAGTTCCTACGACAGCGGGATGGGAAGCAGCTGCCCTAATTGCGACTGGGCCTCGTTTCCTTCAAAATTGAGGGGCTTTAGCCTTAAGAAAAAGCTGTTGGTGAAAAGTTGGGGGGGGGTTCGTATGTGCGGCGCATGCGCGAAGCCAGAAGACGGTTGGCTGTTGGGCGGGGTCGCGGTGGCGAAGGTGGGAGGAAGCGCGCCTGATTGGGCGGCTCCGCGGGAAAGGTTTCGGGGGACGGAGGCGGAGTGGGGCTTTCGGGAGCACCTTGCGCATGTGCGGCCTAAATCCGTGGCTGGAGCTGCTCGAGTGGCGCCCCCCCCCCTCCGGATGTCCTGCGAGGCGCCTCCCGCTTAGGCGCGGGAAAGGGCCGAAGAGGCGCGTCTGAATTCCGCGGGGGTGGGACTCGCCTGCAGTGTGATTTTTGCTGTAAACTCTTGTACTTTTAAATCACGGAGTTGTGGCGAATTATAGCAACTTGAACTCGGTCCGCGTGAAAGGCCGCCGTTTTGCATGTAATCCTCTTGATGGCAGGTGTGCACCATGTAGTACCGTAGGTCAAACCTGTGATAAAAAAGACAAAAGTAACCTGGTTCTTAGTATTGATGGAAAAGTGTCCTGTTAAATTCAAAAGCTTACGCTGTGTATAGGTATTGCATGCTGGATCGCTGCCCAAGTATAACCATAGCTGTCAACTTTTCCCTTTTTTAAGGGAAATTCCCTTATTCCGAATAGGATTCCTCGCACGAAAAGGGAAAAGTTGACAGCTATGAGTATAACCTCTTCAATGTACATTAATTGTCCTTCCACTTTGATGGAATGGTGTGTGTAATTGTCTTGCTTTAATCAAAATACAAGAATATTAACAGACATCTACTTTGTAGGATGTCCATTATCACCTGCTCCTCCTCCAAAACTGATATGGGGTGTATTACAGCTTTTTTAACCCATAAAAACACATTCCACTTTATTTTTGGAGGAATAAATTATTTAAGGCATAAGCTAGATATTGATACACAAGTTTTGGACATGAAACTGTAAGACCCTAAGAGGTATCTTAGTTTTTGCTAGTTGGAAAATAATAAAAAATAGTGAAATTTAGACCCACATGTAATGAAAAGATTTTTCTATTTGATCTTAGAAGGTAGGCATAAATACGCAGAATCCGAAGACATTCATATATTTAGAGAGAATACTCATAAGCACCCCTATAAGACAAACAAGGAGTGGTTCTATGTGGAGTACATCATCATATTAATGCTGCAGACCTGGAAACACTCTGTTGCAAATGAACTCCATTGAACTTGGTGGGGCTTGGTTCTGTATAATCATGAAAACAGGTTGCAAAATTAATTGTAGAGAAAGTCAGCTATCCTGAATGCAGTTCACATCTCACTTCATCTTCATAGATGATATCCTTGAAAATATTAGCACAAATCAGTGTATTTGTCTAGCATAATCTGTAAGATCCATAGTTCCTGCTTCTTCTTTAGAATCATAGAGTTGGAAGAGACCACAAGGGCCATCCAGTCCAACCCCCTGCCAAGCAGGAAACACCATCAAAGCATTCCTGACAGATGGCTGTCAAGCCTCTGCTTAAAGACCTCCAAAGAAGGAGACTCCACCACACTCCTTGGTAGCAAATTCCACTGTCGAACAGCTCTTATTGTCAGGAGGTTCTTCCTAATGTTTAGGTGGAATCTTCTTTCTTGTAGTTTGAATCCATTGCTCCGTGTCTGCTTCTCTGGAGCAGCAGAAAACAACCTTTCACCCTCCTCTATATGACATCCTTTTATATATTTGAACATGGCTATCATATCACCCCTTAACCTTCTCTTCTCCAGGCTAAACATACCCAGCTGCCTAAGCCGTTCCTCATAAGGCATCATTTCCAGGCCTTTGACCATTTTGGTTGCCCTCCTCTGGACACGTTCCAGCTTGTCCGTATCCTTCTTGAACTGTGGTGCCCAGAACTGGACACAGTATTCTAGAGCGGAATACAGTGGTACTATTACTTCCCTTGATCTAGATGCTATACTCCTATTGATGCAGCCCAGAATTGCATTGGCTTTTTTAGCTGCTGCATCACACTGTTGACTCATGTCAAATTTATGGTCTACCAAGACTCCTAGATCCTTTTCACATGTACTGCTCTCAAGCCAGGTGTCACCCATCCTGTATTTGTGCCTTTCATTTTTTTGCCCAAGTGTAGTACTTTACATTTCTCCCTGTTAAAATTCATCTTGTTTGCTTTGGCCCAGTTCTCTAAGCTGTTAAGGTCATTTTGAAGTGTGATCCTGTCCTCTGGGGTATTAGCCACCCCTTCCAATTTGGTGTCATCTGCAAACTTGATCAGGATGCCCTCAAGCCCATCATCCAAGTCATTGATAAAGATGTTGAATAAGACTGGGCCCAAGACAGAACCCTGTGGCACCCCACTAGTCACTTCTCTCCAGGATGAAGAGCAGCCGTTAATGAGTACCCTTTGGGCTCGGTCAGTCAGCCAGTTACAAATCCACTGAATGGTAGCATTGTCTAGCCCACATTTTACCAGCTTCTTTACAAGAATATCATGGGGCACCTTGTCAAAGGCCTTGCTGAAATCAAGATAGGCTACATCCACAGCGTTCCCTTCATCTACCAGGCTTGTAATTCTGTCAAAAAATGAGATCAGATTGGTCTGACATGACTTATTTTTCAGAAACCCATGCTGACTTTTAGTGATCACAGCGTTCCTTTCTAGGTGCTCACAGACCATTTGCTTAATGATCTGCTCTAGAATCTTTCCTGGTATTGATGTCAGGCTGACTGGGCGGTAATTGTTTGGGTCTTCTCTTTTCCCCTTTTTGAAAATAGGGACAACATTTGCCCTCCTCCAGTCTGCTGGGACTTCTCCTGTTCTCCAGGAATTCTCAAAGATTACTGCCAGTGGTTCTGAAATCACCTCTGCCAGTTCTTTTAATACTCTTGGATGTAGTTCATCTGGCCCTGGAGACTTGAATACATCTAAACTACTGGTAGCCAAGTATTCTTGTACTACCTCCTTACTTATTCTGGGCTGTTTTTCCCCTGCTGAATCATCTGCTCGATATTCTTCAGGTTGGGCATTGTTTTCTTTTTTGGAGAAGACTGAGGCAAAGAAGGCATTGAGGAGTTCTGCCCTTTCTCTGTCTCCTGTTTGCATTTCACCATCTTCTCCTCTAAGTGACCCCACTGTTTCCTTGTTCCTTTTGCTACGGACATACCCATGAAAGCCCTTTTTATTGCTTTTAACCTCTCTAGCAAGCCTGAGTTCATTCTGTGCTTTAGCTTTTCAGACTTTGTCTCTACACATGCTGGCTATTTGTTTGAATTCCTCTCTGGTGATTTCCCCCTTTTTCCATTTTTTGTACATATCCCTTTTAACTCTTAAATCAGTTAAAAGTTCTTTAGATAGCCACCCTGGCTTCTTTAGGCACCTTCCATGTTTTCGTCTCATTGGTACTGCTTGAAGTTGTGCTTTTAATTTCTCCCTTTTAACAAACTCCCATCCATCATGAACTCCCTTCCCTTTTAGTGTTACTGACCATGGGATCACACCCAGCGTTTCCCTAAGTTTTCTGAAATTAGCTGTCTTAAAGTCTAGAATTTGAGTCTTAGTATGCTTGTTTGCTCCTTTCCGCTGTATAATAAACTCCAGAAGAGCATGATCTCTCTCACCTAATGATCCTGCCACTTCTACTCCACTTACCAAGTCATCACTATTGGTTAGGACCAGATCTAAAATGGCTGATCTGGACAATGAAATTGTCTGCAAGGCCAGTGAGGAATCTGTTTGACCTTATACTCTTGGCTGAGTTTGACATCCAACAAATATCAGGATAGTTGAAATCCCCAATTACTACTATCTCACTTCCTTTTGAATGCTTGGTCCAGGAAGGCATCATCTGTGTCCTCAGTTTGGCTTGGGGATCTGTAGTAAACTCCCACAATGAGATCACTGTTATTTTTCTCTCCCTTAATTTTGACCCAGATACTCTCAGTTTGGCTTTTATTCTTCATGTATGTCAGAGTTACTGCTCTCGTGTGTTTGTTTCCTGATTTTGTGTGTGTGTTGTATTAACTTTATTTCAATTGAAATAAAATATGGAATCTTGAGACTTGCAACGGCCTTGCCACCAGGTTACGGCAACAATATGTTTGGCAGACTTGGAGTTTGTTAAATAATCTAGACAAATACAGTAGCAGTGCTGTCATTACCTTTAAATCAGGGTTCTGTGGCAATGTAATTAAGTCTGTAACAATAATGCTAACCAGTTTCATAATAGTCATACCTCGAGTTGCGTACGTTCGACTTACGGACCTCCGTGACCCGCAAGTCCTCCCCGGAGCACGCGCAGAAGCACTTTGCGCATGTGCAGAAGCGCAAAAATGTGTGAACTTCCGGGTTTTTTCTTTTTTTCGGGCGTTCGTGTTAAGTTATTACATGTCTGAGGTGATGGTTCCTCCTTTTCTTTTCTTTTGTTTAGTGCTTTATTGAAATTAAAAGACAAACAGAAATTCATCCAGAAATAAAAATAGAAAATCTTACATCGTATCACATTAAATTCTTATTACAGTGGTACCTCAACTTACGAATTACTCAGCATACAAATTTTTCGACTTACGAATGAAAAAAGTGCCCGCACGCCTACAAATTTTTCGACGTCCGAAGGACATACGTCGGCGGTTTTAGATGGGGTTTACTCGACTTACGAATTTTAGATGCAGTTTACTCAACTTACGATTTTTTCGAATTTTTCGTTTCCAATGCATTCCTATGGGGAAATCGCTTTTTTTTACTTACGAATTTTTCGACCTACAAATGTGCATTCAGAATGGATTAAATTTGTAAGTCGAGGTAGGAGAGAGAAACAACAGTGACCTTACTGTGGGTGTCTGCTATGGACTGCCAAGCCAGACTGAAGACTTGGATGATGCCTTCCTAGAGCAGATTAAGAAGAGATAATAGTAATCGGGGGGGGGGGGAGCAGGCAGGCTCTCTCCCTTTCTCATTAGCAAGCAAGCAGACACGCAGTTGCTGATTTCTGTTCTTCTCCCCTCCTTCCCTGAGTATGCACGGTCTGCCTGTTTCAATGAATGTGATTCAGCAGACATTGAGCAAAAGGGAGGGAGGGAAGGAAGGAAGGAGGGGAAAGGTATCTGTGTCGCACGGAAGCGCCATCACATCTGGAGCCTGGGCTGCTGCTTCCCGGCCACCTCCTCTGCTTGCCCTAATAATAAGAAACATGCCACCTCACTTGCCTGCACACAGGCAGCTACCCCGAGCCATGCGGCCCTGCTGGAGGCACCTCCACTTGGAGTTTTACACCCGCCCCCTTCGCTTCTCATCCAGTACCCAAGAAGTCTTTTTGAAGCAAGCAGGGGGGCAGGGCTCAGGTGGCACTGAGGTTGGAAAAGAAAGAAGTTCTCACAGACTGGCTCAGGCACAAAGGAAATGACCTTGGTCGCGTCTGAGCGTTTCCACACACGGAATGTGACTTGTGAATGGAGAGTTTCAAACACTGGTGACCTCTGATCCCCCTGATTTTGTTCCTCAAAATTCACTTGGAAGTTTTGTAGGCCTGATCCATCTGCATTGTAGGGATCAGCAAATGAAGGCTTCATGAGCCCAAATATGGTTCCTGTTAGGAGTACCAGTTGGCCCTTCCAGTTGCCAACCCAGAGGCAAGAAAGATTTGTTGATGGCATAGAGTCTCTGCTTGAGGGGCTTGCTAATGTATTGGGTCTTGAGTGAAGGTAAAGCCCATCCCCAGTTGCTAAGTGGGTGCTGCTTTTCTTCCTTCAGGAGAGATGGCTGCCATACGCAAGAAACTTGTCATTGTAGGAGATGGAGCATGTGGAAAGACCTGCCTCCTTATTGTCTTTAGCAAGGACCAATTCCCAGAGGTCTACGTCCCCACCGTCTTTGAGAACTATGTGGCTGACATCGAGGTGGATGGAAAGCAGGTAATACTGATGTTGGGAGCCTACAGGGCCGGGCAGATGCCTGGGCGCAATGATAGTGCCTGATATCTCCACCATCTGGCTGGCTGGCGTTTTTTTGCTGTGGTGCAAGAGCAGCAGCTTCTGCAAGCCACCTGACTCGTGCAGCAGCAGAAGAGTCTGCGTCTTGTGTAGAGCATTATGTACCATTCTACATTTTCCATTTCTCTGAGGCCCAGCTGGGGTCCCGCTGCAAGCCCCTGTGCTGAGCCCAAATTGGAGGTCAGCTGCTTGCCCACTATATATATTTATATATTGTCTGGGGCATTTGGCCTCCCAGTGTTTTTTTTCTCTGAGTTGGTCAGCGTAATGTGTGAAATAGCCCTCTTCCTCTCCCCACCCCCAAGAGCAGAGAGGAATTGATTTGAGAGAAATGAAGAATAGCTGCAGAAAAGAACAGGAACTGCATTTCTTGGTGGCAACAGGGAGTAGAGTTTGGAGAATGCTTTTCTGATTGAATTACAACAATACCAGCATCTTTCCACTTTGCTTGTGATTCATTACAGAATCACATTACATTCATTACAGAAACATTCATTACAGACGCGGGTGGCGCTGTGGTCTAAACCACTGAGCCTAGGGCTTGCCAATCAGGTCAGTGGTTCGAATCCCTGCGACGGGGTGAGCTCCCATTGCTCGGTCCCAGTGCCTGCCAACCTAGCAGTTCGAAAGCATATCAAAGTGCAAGTAGATAAATAGGTACTGCTCCAGCGGGAAGGTAAACAGAGTTTCTGTGTGCTGCTCTGGTTTCGCCAGAAGTGGCTTAGTCATGCTGGCCACATGACCCGGAAAACTGTCTGCAGACAAACATCGGCTCCCTCGGCCAGTAAAGTGAGATGAGCGCCGCAACCCCAGAGTCATTTGCGACTGGACTTAACTGTCAGGGGTCCTTTACCTTTAAGGATCTAATGGGGAAGACACTAGCACATCACAGAATATGCTTTAGTTTAATGGAGTGATGACAGCACTTTGAGGACTTGCCCCCATTAAGTTATCATATTTGCATTTCTACAGGTAGAACTTGCCCTGTGGGATACAGCTGGCCAAGAGGACTATGACCGCCTGAGACCCCTCTCCTACCCAGATACAGATGTCATCCTCATGTGTTTCTCCATTGACAGCCCCGACAGTTTAGGTGAGTCTCCCCTGAGTATGTGGGAGGGCTGACTGAATGAGATACAGCAGAGACTTCTGTAGACTTCTGACTCTGGTCTCTTCCCAGATGTCAGATTGCTGATGGGAGCAGTTAAACTGCCATAGTAGTTGATTAGCTGGTCATATGATGTGTATTACATCACACCACTGCAGGCGTTCAGTGTTCTGCCACTTGTCCCTCCCCATTTCCGTCTTTTCTCCCATTGCCCCCCCCCATGTACACATGTCCCAGCTTTAACGTTGGTTGCACCACATCCATTTTCTGAGTTTGCTGCTCCTGTACCCACAGTAGTGGAAGTCCTTTAAATTTCATCCTGGTGGTATCTGAAGGAACTTGAGATAGTTTCCCAAATCTTTGCTTTGGGGCACAAGTGGCTTGGAACTCCACGGTCTTCCTAGGTTTATGCTTACGGTTTTACTTTGTGCCCCTACAGAAAACATCCCTGAGAAGTGGACTCCGGAGGTGAAGCACTTCTGCCCCAATGTGCCTATCATCCTGGTGGGGAACAAGAAGGACCTGCGAAATGATGAGCATACACGCCGGGAGCTAGCCAAGATGAAGCAGGTGCAGAGAGGATTTGGTATTGCCATCAGAATAGGAGGAGGGTACAAACAGCTATGCATATGGCCATTGGGGGCTTGAAAGGAATCTGTGTCCTTTCCATTTACATCTGAGCAGAAGCACAAGCCCATCCAGAGAGGTATATTGTGGCCTTCCTCTCATTTTTGAAGGGGGCTTGGCGAAGCACAAAGCTACTGGTTTCTGTAGGGTTCTCAGTACCTTTTCACAACACACTCTATTTGAAGACAGCATGGCTTGCATGATGCCATAAAGTGTAACACATGCATGATGGCATGTGTAACAGAGACTTGGTTGGATGAAGCAGATGGGACTGTCCTTGCCACTGCTTGTCCACCAGGTTTCTCTGTCGCACAGCAACCCAGGCCTTGTGGGCGGGAAGGGGGGGTTGCAGTGATTTATAGGAAGTCATTAGTTTGCACCAGGCATCCTGTTGGGAAGACCCAGTGCTCTAAGTGCATGTTCTGGAAGTTGGGCAACAGGGGCAGTACAGGATTACTCTTGGTGTACCGATCTCCCTGCTGCACCAAGGATTCCCTGCCCGAACTGCTTCAGGTCGTGGTGGATGTTCTCCTGGAGACACCTAGTTTGGCTGTCCTAGGGGATTTTAACATCCACACCGACACGACCTTACAAGGGGCCGCTTGGGACTTCGTGGAAAGCATGGCCTCCATGCGGCTATCCCTGAATAAGTTTGGCCCAACTCATAGCCGCGGACATGCCTTAGACCTTGTGTTCACCTCTATGGATGTTGGTGATCTGACACTAAGTAAAAGTGAAACTAAAGTGCCATGGTCCAATCACTTCCTGGTGCAACTGGACTTCTCCGCGACCCTTCCCCTCTGCAGGGAGGTGGGACTGATTCAGATGGTCTGCCCCCGCCACTTAATGGATCCAAATGGTTTCCAGAGAGTGGTAGGGGATGCTTTATCCCATGTTGATGGCCTTTCAGCTGATTCCCTGGTGACCCGCTGGAATGTGGAGTTAACCAGGGCTACTGACTGTTTGGCTCCAAAGTGCCCTCTCCGATTGCATGTAGCCCAGACAGCCCCATGGTTTTCCACGGATCTGAGGGCAATGAAACAATCGCTGAGACGGCTAGAGCGCCGTGGTGGATAACTCATTATGAATCTGACCGGACACGGGTTAGAGCTCAATGTCGAGCCTACCAAGTGGCGGTAGCGACGGCAAAGAAGACTTTCTTCACCGCCTCTATTGCATCTGCAGAAAACAGCAGGAGGAGACTTTTTCAGGTGGTTCGGAATTTAGCGGAACCACCTGCTCCATCGGGGCACAGTACGGACCACATAATCTCCTGCAATGATTTTGCAAAGTTTTTTGCAGATAAAGTCGCTCAGATTCGGGAAGAGGTAAACTCCACCATGGGAGCAGGGCCAGGGCGGGAGAGTGCTAGAGTTCTGTCTAGTCAAGTTGCGTGGGATCAATTCCAATCTGTTACCTCTGAGGGTGTGGACAGGCTGCTTGGACGAGTGAAACCAACCACCTGTCTCCTTGATCCTTGCCCATCCTGGCTTATAAAAGCTAGCTGGGAAGGGCTTCACAGGGTGATTAATGCTTCTCTCTGTGAGGGAGCCTTCCCAGACCCGCTGAAAGAGGCGGTTATCAAACCACTTCTTAAAAAAGCATCTTTAGATGCGGCCAATGTGGCCAACTATTGCCCAGTCTCAAATCTTCCATTCTTGGGCAAGGTGATTGAACAAGTAGTTGCTGAACAACTCCAGGCATACCTTGGATCCCTTCCAGTCGGGATTCAGACCTCATCATGGGACTGAAACTGGTCAATGATCTCCGGTTGGCTAGGGACAAAGGTGAGAGCTGTTTCCTAGTTCTGCTGGATCTCTTAGCAGCTTTTGATAACATCGACCATAACATTCTTCTGGACCGTCTAGAGGATCTGGGGGCACTCTTATACAGTGGTTCTGCTCCTTTCTCCTGGGCCGTGCTCAGAAAGTGGTGGTGTTCAGACCCCTGGGCTCTCACTTATGGGGTGCCTCAGGGTTCTGTCCTCTCCCCCATGCTTTTCAACAACATCTACGTGCAGCCGCTGGGAGAGATCATCAGGGGGTTTGGGCTGGGTGTTCATCAGTATGCGGATGATACCCAGCTCTACCTCTCTTTCAAATCAGAACCAGTGAAGGCGGTGAAGATCATGTGTGAGTATCTAGAGGCAGTTGGAGAATGGATGGCAGCTAACAGATTGAGGTTAAATCCTGACAAGACAGAAGTACTGTTTTGGGGGGACAGGGGGCGGGCAGGTGTGGTCCTGAATGGGGTAACTGTGCCCCTGAAGGACCAGGTGCGCAGCCTGGGAGTCATTTTGGACACACAGCTGTCCATGGAGGTGCAGGTCAATTCTGTGTACCAGCTCCATCTGGTACGCAGGCTGAGAACCTACCTGCCCACAGACTATTTCACCAGAGTGGTGCATGCTCTAGTTATCTCTCGCTTGGACTACTGCAATGCACTCTGTGCATCTTTGAAGGTGACCCGGAAACTATAACTAATCCAGAATGCAGCAGCTAGACTGGTGACTGGGACACCCCCATCGTTCTCCCCAGACACTGAGGTCCAGTGCCGAGGGCCTTCTGGCAGTTCCCTCGCTGCGAGAAGCCAAGTTACAGGGAACCAGGCAGAGGGCCTTCTCGACAATGGCACCTGCTCTGTGGAATGTTCTCCCACCAGATGTCAAAGAGAAAAACAACTACCAGACATCTGAAGGCAGCCCTGTTTAGGGAAGCTTTTAATGTTTAACGGGCTATTGTATTTTAATATTTTGTTGGAAGCCGCCCAGAGTGGCTGGGTATAAATAATAATTAATAATAATAATAATAATAATAATAATAATAATAATAATAATAATAATAATAATAATTTATTAAGTAAATCGCCAACTTCACAACCCTAGCAAGGGCTGGGTACCAGTTTTCAGCAAAGGATACAGTCCCAGGGAGTTAGTATTGTGTGGTTATAGGAGCCAGGAGTTCTGATTGCTGAGGTTTTGCTTTGATTGCTAGATTCTACCTCATTTCCCTTGCCAGGAAAGATCCCAGGTGACCTCACTCTCTGTTTCGCCCTTCCCTTTCAGGAACCAGTGAAGCCAGAAGAGGGACGTGACATGGCAAACAGGATTAGTGCTTTTGGCTACCTGGAATGTTCTGCAAAGACAAAGGATGGAGTACGGGAAGTGTTTGAGATGGCCACCCGGGCTGCCCTGCAGGCCAAACGTGGGCGCAAGAAGACCTCATGCCAGCTGCTGTAATTCCTTCCCAGCCTGCCTTCCCTGCCAGCCAGCCAAGCCTTTGAGCTCTTAGCTTCCAGGCTTGCCTCTCTTGTGATACCATGGACTGGCAGGTCTCCTCAGAGAGGGGGCTTGCTAGAGCTGGGCAGGGGCTCTTCTGGAGCATGACAACTAACTTTGGAGGTGGGGTTCCCAGTCTGCCCCAGGCTCTGCCCATCACCATGCAGGGATGGCATTTCCCCCTTCCGTCACAGGCTTCTGACTCCCTCAACAGGTCAGAAAATTCTGGCCCTCAGTGGGTCAGTGGGAGAGCTCCTTGTCTTTCCATGTGCTTGCTCAAAGCAGTCTTGATTCTCGTTGGCAGCCTAGGGCACTACACTGCTCCAGGCCCTTTCTTTGCAGAAGACTTTTTGCCAAAGTGTGAAAGCCCTTTGCTTCAATAATGGTCAGAGCCTTGAATTGAAACATCGGGCCCTGCCTAGTAAGGGACTCTTGACATGTCAACAAGTCACTGATTGTCAGTGGAGCCAGTCCTCCTGCACAGTGGGCAAGCGGTCACCCGTATCTTGGCAGACTCATTGATCCCTTAGCTGGCTTTTCTGCTCTTTAGGGTAGAGCAGAACCACTTTGGTGCATGTCCCCTTCCTCATGGCGAACATAGCCCAGTACAAAAGCCACCCACTTTCAGTTTCTTGAGGGCTGTCTCAGTAAAGTGACATCAGGTCCTCCACCTTCTCTCTCCCCCACCCCAGAACAGAATTGTCTCCACTAAAATATTTATCTCCTGACAGCAGAGCAGACAGCTGCCTTTCCTTCAAACTGGCCCAAGAGACTGGGCCTTGAAGCCTGGCCCCTTTCTAGCAAAAATCTATATTTGTAAGCAGAGGTGCTATGAGCCAGTTTGTTGCTGTTTGGAAGCTCTCTGGATAGCTGGTAGCTGGAGTAGCCACTGCCACAGCTTCAAGTGCAAAGGGCCTCCTCTGTTGCTTCTGTCTCGCTGCTCCCCTCACACTCCTGCTTCCCTTCCCTTCTGCCTTCTTTGTACTCACTGCATTGCCACCGGGGTGTATGATTTTGTGTTTAATTTGTATTCACATGTTTAAAAAGTGGTTGTTACTTTTCAAAATGTACTTGAAAGAAAAATCTGTAATAAATTTGTAGCAATGTTTAGTACATGGTGGGGCTTTGCCTTTTGCCTCTTAAAATCTGCTCTGGAAAGGGAACCACTAAAAAGGTGAGCATTTGTTTTTCTTTTCTTCTTTAATGTATTTTTATTTAGATTTTCCGTCATTCAGTTTAATAAAAAAGAAATAATACATAACAGAATAAACATTATACATTAAATCATTATACAATATCCAAAAGAGAAAAAGAAAAAACAAGATAAACCCCCACCCTGTTTAACTCCCCTCCACCGCTGCTCGTCTTCTCTAGAATCAATTTCACCCTTATCATTGCATTCTGGTTGTTTTTATTTTCTCTTTATGCTGTATTTTCCATGTATAAGATGCCCCCTATTTGGGGGGGACTCAGATTTAAGAAAATGGGGGGAGATGGCCCTGTGTATAAGACACCCCCTAATTTTTTCAATTTTTTTTAGGGGGGAAACCTAGTCTTATACACGGAAAAATATGGTACATACATGTCATTATTGTTTTGATGCATTTACATTCTTAATCTAAGCATATTAGCATGTCTTTTTAGAGCAATATTTTGTCATACAGTGGTACCTCGGGTTACAGAAGCTTCAGGTTGCAGACTCTGCTAACCCAGAAATAGTACCTCGGGTTAAGAACTTTGCTTCAGGATGAGAACAGAAATCGCGCAGCGGCAGCGGGAGGCCCCCATTAGCTAAAGTGGTGCTTCAGTTTAAGAACGGACCTCCAGAACAAATTAAGTTCTTAACCTGAGGTACCACTGTATAATCATCAAAGCATTGCCATTCATCTTTTAGTTTTTTATTTGACTGCTGCCATAGGGATGTTGTTAATTTAGCCAATTTTAAAGATTCATTTAATTTGAGAAGACATTCCTCCTTGGAAGGTAGTTCTTCAGCTTTCCATTTAGATGCTATTACTATCCTAGCTACGGTGGTTGCATATAAGAAAATTCTTTTTTTCAAAAGGCCCAGTAGGTAAGCCTGGTTTTTTCGTTAATGGGATTTTAAGCATTTTTTTTAACTCCTCCTGTATTTCTCCCCAGAAGTACTTAATCGTGGTGCAACTCCACCACATATGCGTTGTTGTACCAGCTTCCTTGTTGCATTTCCAAGAGAAGTTGGATTTCAGTTTATAGATTTTTGTTAATTTGACTGGTGTTAAATACCACCTGTAGAACATTTTGACGAAATTTTCTTTTATTGTACTACAGGTGGTAAATCTTATGTTTCTCCCCTTGGCCGAAGTCTCACGCCCATTTAATCATTGTCTCTTTCACTTCCTTGTCAATCATACCCAAATCTAGCAAAAGGTTATACATTTTAGATAGTATTTTTTGTTGTTTTTTAAAATAATGTTTCTTGCATTAATGAATTCTCTTTAGCAAAGCCTTTCTTTGAGTCAGAGTTAAAGACACTTCCAAGTTGTACATATTGCCATCTGTCAGAGACATAATGCCTTGTTTCCTCATATGGTCTTATTCTAAGTTTACCTTGATCTTCCATTATCAAATCTTTGTATGTTGCCCATCCCTTACTCGTGTTTAATTTTTTCATGGCATGGGCTTCTAGAGGTGAGAAGAAGAAGAGTTTGGATTTGATATCCTGCTTTATCACTAAC
Source organism: Lacerta agilis (assembly GCF_009819535.1). Classification (NCBI taxonomy): domain Eukaryota; kingdom Metazoa; phylum Chordata; class Lepidosauria; order Squamata; family Lacertidae; genus Lacerta; species Lacerta agilis. Next base: position 39,728,458 of record NC_046327.1, on the reverse strand, counting down.
CGAAGGAGTCTCAAAGCGGCTCACATTCTCCTTTCCCTTCCTCCCCCACAACAAACACTCTGTGAGGTGAGTGGGGCTGAGAGACTTCAGAGAAGTGTGACTAGCCCAAGGTCACCCAGCAGCTGCATGTGGAGGAGCGGAGATGCGAACCCGGTTCACCAGATTGTGTCTACCACTCTTAACCACTACACCACACTGGCTCTCTTAACCATGGTGCCATTGGCTCCAGTCTCGTTTTGTACTTCCTCCGGACTTTGAACTTATCGTATGTGAGGTAGGCGTGCCATCCATAAAAGGTGAGCATTGATTTTGCTTACAGCAGTTGTACACACTGTCCCCACCAAACTGCTGAGCCCATGGAGTGCTTTGGTTGGACTAAATTGTGATGGCTGGTAAAAGTAATCACACGCTTCCCATAACCTTCATGAGGAAATGAGTCTTACCTAGAAACAAGAAATGTTTTAAGCCAGAACCAAGATGGTGGGAGAAGCAGTCCAATAGACTGGGAGCTAATCAGAGCATAGAGAGCTTGGCTTCAGGTAGGCCTGCTGCCCCTTTGGATTCCTGTAGCTCTACGTTGCGCTAGAAAGTGTAGGGAGCTCTATGGAGAAATAATGTGGTGGAAAGTAAACTTTCCAAACAGTTCTGTTAGAAACCACTTTGCAGAACTACTGGAAAGTTTCTCATAGTTGCAGCATTATTTGCTGATTTGTACACAATAGCAAGATTGGCCTTCTCACTTTAGGTGAACACTATACAGTACTCTGCCTGCATTCCTTGTCCTTGTGCCTACTCTTTGGATAAGATTCTTAGTCCAAGATTGTAACTTTTGGACTTTGCTGTCGTTCTCTCCTTTCGTTCATGTGAAATCCGGTATCTCTTAGGCTCCTTAAATGGTGTACAGGCATTGAATTGACATTCTGATGAAAATTTTTAGCTGCAGAAAACTACCAGCAGTGTTTCTTCTCTTTGTGGTGTCAATTCTTGGTATCAGTATTGGATCTATGTATCCATGATCTGCACCATTTAATACTACAGTGCATCTGCAGCGTACGTCTAGTGACCTTCAGTTACCTAAAGCCAGGCCTATTTAGGATAACTGCTGCTTAATGGCACAGCTAAGCAACCTCAACCCCCCCCCCCATTCTTCTATGTCACTGGAGTTCATGCTTGTTTCATTATCTATTGTTTGTAGCTTCTAAAATATTTCATAGAATCATAGAATCAGAGTTGGAAGAGACCACAAGGGCCATCCAGTCCAACCCCTTGCCAAGCAGGAAACACCATCAAAGCATTCCTGACAGATGGCTGTCAAGCCTCCGCTTCAAGACCTCCAAAGAAGGAGACTCCACCACACTCCTTGGCAGCAAATTCCACTGCCGAACAGCTCTCACTGTCAGGAAGTTCTTCCTAATGTTTAGGTGGAATCTTCTTTCTTGTAGTTTGAATCCATTGCTCCGTGTCCGCTTCTCTGGAGCATTTGTCCTACTTTCTCTGTAGTTTTAGGACAAGTGGAAGGGACATTATTTTATTAACATCTATTTTTACTTTTTTTACTTGTATGGTTTTAGGACAACCAGATTTTTCCCTTCAGCTGTTTGACAGCAAATGGTAGAAAGGAATGACTTTTAAGTCAGAAGACTGAGTTGCCACACATTCTAATTCCCAGAACAGTAGCTGTATTCCTCTGTTCTAAATATATCCTCTATTCTTTTTTTTTTTTAAAGTAACCTCCTCAAACTCAGTGTAGTGCTGCATATGATTTGTAATCTGAGGTTGATAGAGCCAGTCATGGTGAAAACTGAAGCAGGAGAGTATCTTAATTCCAGAGGCCCTTGTAAGGGAGGTCACTCCTTGCCTTCTAGCTAAGCAGGTTTCAAGCCACTATGGAAGTTAACGCCTGGAAAAACCAGGCTAATGTCTAAAAGGAGTACAATAGCTACTGAGCAATGCAGTGGAAAGAAATTTAAGGTGGTTGTAATCTTCATTTTAATGCAAAATTTAAAGCTTCCTATGTTTTGCTTCAGAGCCTAGGGCGGGTAGCAACTCATATCTCGCTTTATCTCCTTAAATGCAGTTTAACTGCTTTGAATGTTCTACCTCTTCTTTCAGAGGTAGGAAACAGAACTTCCAATACAAGGGTCAGTGCAATAGTTTAGATAAGGTGCTTCCTTATCAAATATTTGGGCTTTTAGTTTTTCCCACCCCCATTCTCAAAAGAGCAAAAGGTCTGAATATCTCTATTGTATACCTTTATTGCACAAGATGTACACAGCTGTAACGGCCAGCAACAGAACATTTGCCATTTCAGTTGCTAAATGCTGATCCTAGTCCAGTCTCTTTCTCTTCCTCGGATGCTCACATATGGTCCCTCCTTATCACAACTGGTCCAGATGAGACATGCACTTGCCGACCGCGGGTAGAATCAATGCTACGGCCTGGAAAGGGAGGGTGGAAAAGGCAGCATTACCACATTCATTTACATCCTCCTAAAGCAGAAGGACTCTGCAACCTGTATAAAGTAGCTCTAATAAGCGATGCAGATTTGAAATCCACTTTCCATCAACATGCATCATCTCACACTTTCAATGTCTTTTTACCATCTCAGTTTAACATGCTGACAAGCATATATTTATTTATTTTTGCACTGGCACATGTTCTACTCCATTTTTTCTTTACTATTGCATCTGTCCCAAAATGCCATTAGTTTATAGAAACCTAATGAACAAAAGCCATTTCCTGAAATGCTACAGAAAGTTGTAATAGTCCAAGCTTTGCACTGTAGTTCTCCTGGAGAACTGCTTGGTCCGCAGCATAGCTTCAGCTCGGCTGCTCTCCTAAGATAGATTTCCAGAGTCAAAAACAGATGCTTTCATAAGTAGTGCCATTACGTCTTCATGAGTTTTAGACTTAATATCACAATTCCTCATTATAAAGCACTTTCTATTATAGTTGTGTTTTAAGAAACAAACATGCACTGGATTATGGAGAAAGCTAGAGAGTTCCAGAAAAACATTTACTTCTGCTTCATTGACTATGCAAAAGCTTTTGACTGTGTCGACCACAGCAAACGATGGGGGGTTCTTAAAGAAATGGGAGTGCCTGATCACCTCATCTGTCTCCTGAGAAATCTCTATGTGGGACAAGAAGCTACAGTTAGAGCTGGATATGGAATAACTGATTGGTTCAAAATTGGGAAAGGAGTACGACAAGGCTGTATATTGTCTCCCTGCTTATTTAACTTATATACAGAATTCATCATGTGAAAGGCTGGACTGGATGAATCCCAAACCAGAATTAAGATTGCGGGAAGAACTAACCACAGATATGTTGATGACACAACCTTGATGGCAGAAAGTGAGGAGGAATTAAAGAACCTTTTAATGAGGGTGAAAAAGGAGAGCACAAAATATGGTCTGAAGCTCAACATCAAAAAAACTAAGAGCATGGCCACTGGTCCCATCACCTCCTGCCAAATAGAAGGGGAAGAAATGGAGACAGTGAGAGATTTTACTTTCTTGGGTTCCATGATCACTGCAGATGGTGACAGCAGTCACGAAATTAGAAGACGCCAGCTTCTTGGGAGAAAAGCAATGACAAACCTAGACAGCATCTTAAAAAGCAGAGACATCACCTTCCCGACAAAGGTCCGTATAGTTAAAGCTATGGTTTTCCCAGTAGTAATATATGGAAGTGAGAGCTGGACCATAAAGAAGGCTGATCGCCGAAGAATTGATGCTTTTGAATTCTGGTGCTGGAGAAGACTCTTGGACTGCAAGAAGATCAAACCTATCCATTCTGAAGGAAATCAGGCCTGAGTGCTCACTGGAAGGACAGATCCTGAAGCTGAGGCTCCAATACTTTGGCCACCTCATGAGGAGAGAAGACTCCCTGGAAAAGACCCTGATGTTGGGAAACATGGAGGGCACGAGAAGGGGACGACAGAGGACGAGATGGTTGGACAGTGTTCTCGAAGCTACCAACATGAGTCTGACCAAACTGCGGGAGGCAGTGGAAGACAGGAGTGCCTGGCGTGCTCTGGTCCATGGGGTCATGAAGAGTCGGATACGACTAAATGAATGAACAACAAAAAATGATGTGTTTAGCTTGCCTGAACCAATTGCATTTCATTTTGAGCTGACCTAAAACCCACCTGTTTCCCCAGAAAACCACACCCACCTGTCAAGGTAACAGTGATGCCTGCTGATGGGGGTGGGGTTCAATTTTGCATTGACTGTGCAGGCTAGTCCTCCTTTCAGGTGACTGACAGATGGGTTGGCCTGCAAAGCAGATCCTGCTAAGGACATGGCGTGCAGAGTGAGAAAGGTTTCCCACCTGTGTTCTAGGCAATAGGGAAAGCCATGCTGGCCTCTGGCAGGGGATTAGAAGAGAGGTGAGGAATTTGTGATCCACTGTTAAGAATACAGTTCCCATTGGCTATGTTGCTTTGAGAGCCACGGATCTCCTGCCACTGTGTTTGAAGGTAGAGAGCTCTACAGAAGGCATTTACCTCACAAGACACCTACCTACTCTCTGCCTTCTGGGAATGCAGCGCTGGGCACAGGTGGTGTCCATGGCCAGCCGGCTGGAATCACAGATGACGGCACTGCAGTGGAAGTAGATCTGAGGAAAGTACAAGCAACATAACATAGGAGAACCAGGAAGCAAAACTCCCAACAGTCGGGGTCCTGACAGCTACGTACTCCCCTCCCTGCCCCCAGCATGTGTCTCCTTGTGCCAAAATACATACCAGCTCAGCTTTAATTTTATTGCTTTTAATCAATATGGTGCTCTTGACTTTAATTCCTATGGCAGCTTACAATGATAAAACGTAATAGTTAAGACTGTTTGCATCCACAGAAACTATCAGAGCACAGCAACTGAGGCAGGCAAGTCTGTACTGTGATGGGACCACATTGGGGGGAGGGGGAGTTCAATAGCAAGCATTATCCCATGGTCAAGAGCTTCCCTTACCTTCCCCTGAAGTGCTTGGTTGTCCACCATAAATGTAAACATTTTCACTTCAAACCGCTTCAGGTGTGTAGGGAAAGGGACAGAGTCCTCAGTCACTCCATGGAATGTGGTTTGATGAGAGTCCTCTGTGTTCTCACAACTTTGTGGGGTGGGGGTGGGGGGGAGAACATGACAGAGAAGCTTAAGAGATACAAGCCTTGCTGCCACATCATTGGGCTAACAGCCCCATGGCAATGAACACACTGGGGCAGCCTGAATGCCACAAGAAAAGCTGGAGCCTGTGACCTGCTGTTATGCACACTTGTGATGCTCAGTACAAGCCTAGTACCCCTGTCTCTGGCTTCTGAAATTTACTAAAACTCCCTTCCCCCTTTAAGAAATGTTTGTTTCAAAATGGTCAGGAATACAGCGGCAGGTAGTACTGACTCTCATGCTCCATTCTGGCTTGTGTTGTGTTTTCAGATCATCTCATTAGTTCTAGCCATCACTTCTCCACCCAGAAGTGCTATTCTATTTTTACCCCAGATACCTAAGGCAATAATATAATTTTAAAATGGTAAACTGCCTCAGCAAATGCAACCAAACCAACCAACCTCCTCACCTCACCTCACTGAATTAACAGGGTGTGAAAACATCATCCTTGCTCTTAGAACTAGTAACATATTATTCAGACTCTTACCTGTCCGTCACTATGTTCCACTGGGGAAGACTCTTCCTGTCAGAAGATGCTGTAGCCCAGCAGTCCTCCAGAAAAAGTTCTAGCTGTGGGTCCTGGCTATGGAGAAGCTCAACCTGGAAGTGAAGCGGTTCTCTAAGGTAGCGAGTTACTGGGTGCTCCATGTCTTGGTAGAAGCTGCTGTAGGACTTATCTTCCCATGGTGCCGCAGGAGGGAAGAAAAGCACATATTAGAACCTTAACAAACCCAGAAGAATTAGTTGCTTTTAACAAGCCAAGGCTGGCACTGAGCAGTCCAGGTCAGCCTTTCTCAACCCTTGTGCCCCCAAATATTGTTGGCCTACAACTCCCATCATTCCTAGGCAGCATGGCCAGCAGTCAGGGGTGATGGAGTTGGGACTCAAGGTTGAGAACAGCTGGCCTAGGCTATTTCTCCTAGTACGAGAGCCAGGCTGGGGTAGGGCAATGCAAGTGGCGCCTCTGCTTTCAGCCCTAATATAAACCCTTGGTACCAGGGCTGAGAGATCACAGAGAACTATGGCAAGACCTTATACCAGTGACAGAGAACAAGCTTTTTAACTGTCTGAATCTAGAGCAAATCAAGTGGAAATCTGCTCAAACAGATCCTCCAACATCACACAAAAAGCTGCTCCCAAGGATCAATATGGGGTGGGAGGAGCTTGGAAAGCTGACTTTGTGCAAAAAGAATCATTTTCTGCAATACATCTCTGTGTATTGCATCTCTACTAGGTGGGTCTGGGAAAGTCTGGTGCTCACTACCAAACCATTTGATGTGAGGAATCCAACTAGGCCACTGACATCTCTGCCCCCCCCCCCCAAAAAACAGCCAAGAGATGTTCCTGGCTGCTCTTAAAACACCCCCTTCACATGCTTTTGGGGTGAGGGAAGAAAAGGCAACAGAACTCTTCAGCCCACAATCCATAAACTAGATATTCAACACTCAAATACTGTAGGTTGGATTAAATCTCCCTAATTTTTTTTGGGGGGGGGACTTAATGTGAATACTTACTGCAACTGCATATGACTAGCAACATCTTAAGTATTCTCCCTCAACACACAGGAGCACCATCAAGACAATTTGTATTATGTAGATCTGGCCCTACAAATCTTTGACTACATCTCCCATCATCCACCGCCACTGGCCATAATGCCTGAGGCTGATGGGAGCTGCAGTCCAACAATGTCCAAAAGGGCCACAGCTTCCCCATCCCTGATTTCAGATGAAAAAATGTTCTTCATAAATGTTTTATCCACATTCCTGCCTGCTGTTTTGAGATAAAATTCACATATTTTGAGATAAAGTTTGGTTGCAGCCTTAACCTGCAAGGCTCCCACAGAAGGCTGTGTTGTGACATTACCTCTGGCCAGCTTAAGGGCAAGCACCAGCGCCCCCAGCCCAGGCAGGATGCTTGGCGATGGGGCTTCTATTGGGCTGTACTGGAGCAACAGGGTATCACCAATAAAGTACCGGCAAGCACATTTCAACCTTGAAAAATACAAGTGAGAGAATAGTCCATTCGTTACCCTTCCAGTCCAGAACAGCCCTGCTTTGAGGGGTGGAAGGGGGAGGAAGGGAGCTGCAGCAGAAACTGGCACAAGAGTTCTAGCCGGTTATGTTTAAAGGCAGGATGCATCTCCTAGAAAAAGCTTGCACATGGGGGCTATGTCACGAAGTGACCCTTGTATTACAATGCGGTAAGCAGCTTCCTTCCCCAGTCCTTTGCCCAAGCCATGAGTACTCACTGATAGATAGGTGCCGCTTGGCCTGTGAGAAAATAGAGGACTTCGTTTTCATAGGACATGGTGGCATCTTCAAACTGCAGATTAGATTAGAGGATAAAACAGGAGGCGGTTTCAACCATCTTCTAGAGCAGAGGCTGGGCAACCTGGGGTCCTCTAGAAGCGGTTGGGCTACAACTCCTAATATCCCCTTCCCACCATGGGCCATGCTGGCTGCTGGGTATTTGGAATCTGGCAACATCCGGAGAAGCACAGTTTACCGCCCCTGGTCTTGATGTTCCTTCCCCAAGGAGCTCAGCGTAGCACTTGTTGTGCATGTACATTGTCCCTCCATCTTCCCAACAACCCTGAGAGGCAGGAAGCCTCAAGTACCAGACTAGAAGACTTTGTGCCAAGCTTCACAGCCACCTCCAGTAGCTAAAAGGCAGGCTGCTTCAACCCAAGACAAGCCAAATAAAGAGCAAGCATGGTTTTTTTGAGCTTGACATGTACTGCTGGAGCAAACATTCAGGAACCATCTTCTAACATGAGTGGCCTCATGGACTCTGCTCCTGACAAAGCAGCCATTTCTTACCTTGCGAGTTGTCCCACAAGAGGTCACGTTGAAAATGAATGTTGCTCCTTCCTCTGTCACCGAAACTGGCCTGCAGCGTCTGTCTCTCAGCACTAGGCCAGAAGGCACCAGATCTGGGGTGCCAACCAGCTTCAAGGCAGAGATCCTCATTGTGCCATTAGCTAGGCAATCTGCAAGAGAAATATATTACATATGCCAGAGCAGAGGTCGGCAACCTCCGGCCCATGGGCCAGATGCAGCCCACGAAGGCCATTTTACCGGCCCACAAGCTGCCTGCTCGGCAAGCCTCCTGCGCATGGCATGGGGACTTGCCAAGTGGCGCTGGAAATTGCATCAGTGCATGTCCAGATGCCAAAAATCGCGTCTGCACGGGCACGATTTTCACCGTCTGGACATGTGCAGACATGATTTTTGGCATCACGCTGCACATGTCCGGCCCACGGACATTCTCCGTGGGCTTGATCCGGCCCATGGCCAGATAACCTTGCCGACGCCTGTGCCAGAGCATAACAGACAAGCAGTGGCAGACCTTGGGGTCTCAAATTTCAACAACACTCTGAAAGACACCCAAATTCCACACACCCCGCCTCTCACCTTCCATTCTACATCATAGTTGTGGCACCCCCCCCCCCAATGCTCCACACCCAGTGCAACCCAACTGGTTGTGCTCCCCTAAATCTGCCTCTGCAGACAAGTCAAGAAGCGGAAGTGGCAAGAAGATGAGAGACGGTGCCTTGCTGAATATAAGCAGAGTAGCAAGCAGAAGACTTCAATACAGCGGGACCTCGTGTTACATACCGTCCCCCTTACGAATGCTGCGGGTTACGCGCTCCGCTAACCCGGAAGCAGATGCCCCTTGTTGTGACCTTTGCCCCGGGTTGCAAGTGGAAATCACACTCCGGCAGCACAGCAGCAGAGGGAGGCGCCATTAGGGAAAGCATGCTTCATGTTACAAGCAGTTTCCCGTTACAAATGGACCTCCGGAACAGATTAAGTATGGATTAACACGAGGTACCACTGTACCATCAAATGAAATCATTTTCTCTGCTAATGAAAATGAACAAATAGCTGGTGCCCAAGATGGACATGATGGAAATTATGAATTGACATTAGGAAAAGCAAATAAAATACAGAGTACAACACAACAGAAATGCAGATTGCCATTGCTATGCAGAGAACCAGGTGTCCTGTCCTGTTTTGTTTCTTGCTCCACCCACCCCTGGCATGTGGCCCCCAAATGGAAAAGGGTCCCCTGCCCCTGGGCTCAAGAGAGGGATTACCAATGAGGTCTTTTGGAGAGAAGCTGCAGGAAACGGCAAAGTCTATCATTTCAGCAAGACGATAGTCCTTCAGCTGCAACCGGAAGGTGACCAAAATCCCAAAAGAATCTATTTCCTACAAAGCAAAGGAGACCAGACTAGTTGCACAAGTTAAGAGCTGGCTGCATTAGGAGGCTTGGGCAACCTCACTGCCAACACCTTCCAACCCAAGGTGGATATACTGCAGTCCTCAATTGCCTGCTTGCATCCTTGGTTTCAGTCATCCTTCCTCGGGACAAAGCGGGACGTAGTAGCATGAACAGCCCTTTTAGACCCTTATCTTGGATTATTGTCCAGTCTGTGGACATCTTTCACTGCCAAGGATGCTCCCCACAACACACAAATCCCATTTCAGACAAAGCACCAACAAAGATTAAAACCTATCTCCTACACAGTCTCTAGTCATCGGCACTCACACACTGTTGTGTAGAAGACTGGAACACGGGGGTGTAGCAAGGGGGGGCGGCGGGCGGGCCACCCCGGGTTCCATAATGGAGGGGGTGACAAATTATCAAGGAACAAATTTTTTTTGAAAATGCCTGCTCCGGAGGTCTTATCTTACTATACTAGGGATTATATAGCTATATATGGAATTTCATGCATATCGGTTAACCCTCCTCCACCCAAATAGCTGTTCACTTGGCTGTTTTCCTATGTCATGATTGCTGAAATTTCAGTTCAGAGAACACTTACTGTTCCCAACCCTAACCCTGTGGAAAGCCATCTAATTAGACTTTAATTTGATTTTGATATGTTTTTAGGAGGTAATTTAATTATTGTTTGATTTTATACCAATGTTATGTATCTGATGTTAGCCACCCTGAGCCCATCTTTGGCCGGGGAGGGTGGGATATAAATAAAAGTTTCTTTTTTAATACTTGTTATTATTCCTTTGTAAGAAAATATGAAATAACGTAAAACCATTTTTGCAGGGGGGGAATCTAAGGGGGGTTTGACACGAAATTTTCCACACCGGGTACCACCTGACTTTCCCATGGCTCGGGGGGGGGGGAGGGGGGTGACAAAATTTTGCCCCCGGGTACCAATTTACCTTGCTACGCCCCTGCTGGAACATCAGCCTGTCTTCTGGCCCAGATTCTGAAGGTCACCTTAAGCCTTAGATGGATCTCTAGCAGAGGCAAAGAGGTTCCTCCTGCAGAGCTCAAGGGTCTGGGTCAAGGGTACTCTCATGACTGAAAGCAAAGCAGGGCCCTTAAAAGCATTTTTTGTTGGAGGTGGAGAATAGGGGGTGAGTAATTCCTTTCGCTGAAGCGAAGAGATTTGCCATTCTAGTCATGGTACTCAGTGCCAAACATGCTCAAGAGCAGAGAAGGTAAGAAGGCTTCTTGTGGTGCTGCTGCCGCCAAGGCCAGCTGCCTGTGGTCCTCTCTCACCACACCACTGGAATCATTTACACGCCAGCTGTTCATTCATGCACACCAGGACTAAGAAATGGCACCTGAGGTTCCTCTAGCTCCATTCTTCCTTCCATGTACATCATGTCTTTTTAACCTGCAAATAATCCTCTTACCTTTGTAAGCTGCTCTGAGAGCATTTTCAGCTAGAGAGCAGGGTGAAAATGCGTTACATTTAAAAGTACTTGTACAGTACAAGTGAGTTTGCCAGAGAACCACACTCTTGGCAGGCAGGAGTGCCACCTTGTCCCCATGGCCGTGGGTGCCCAGGGCCTGGCACCGAAATTTGTGGGTGCCTGGGCACCCAGGGCATTGGCACCTATGACTCTTGGGAAGCAATTACCCCAAGGAAACCGATCACCGTACCCCTCACAGCTGCTTCTTGTTTCCCCGCTTCATGGCTGTGCAACCCAAGCTTCTTCACTCACACACTTACCTCATAGCGCACGTGGGCAGCCTGCCTGGGTACCCTTAAGGCCAAGTGGGTCCCATTGTCCAGCAAAGTATAGCCGAGTGCCTGTGCCTTCTCGCGCGTCAAAAGATCGTCCCCCGCAAAGGGAAGCCAGTCCTGGTCCACGTTGCCTCGTTTCACCACCAGGTAGAGGGCCTCGTCATCACAGAATCCCTCAGCCTGGGGCAGCACTGGGAGGGAGGCAGCAGGAAGAAGCAAGACTTTCAAGAGCAGGAGCCCTCATCCATTCACATTCTCCCCGCCCTTCCAATGCCACCGGCACGATTTAACGGCAGTACAACTTTCTAGGCAGCCGAGCAGCAGACAAGGCCCATTCCTCCAAAAGGAATATTTGCATGAGGCTGGGAGCAATTGCTCTTCAGGGTAAGATACCTGCCAGGGACCCAGTGTTCAGGGCACAGGCACACGGAGGCACACCACTTCAGGTGGCATTGGGTCTAGGGTAGGTGGGACACAGTGCCTGGCCACTCACCTGGACAGGCCATGTGCATGTTTGTTAACCCTTCACTGGCCACACTTCCACCCCATTCACACAGTTAAGGCTATTTGTTGTGGAGCACCTACAAAGACAAGGTGCTGCCTGTAGATTCTCAAACAGAATGTGATTCACACACAATGAAAAGTCATATCTGTGTGCATGTAACATGCTTTTACCACCCAGCCCGCTGAAGAGTACTTGATTTCAAAGCCCTGTTAAAGTAGAGCTACTGATTATGAAGTGAAATGGGCCATCAATTCTCACCTTACCTAGAGCAGAAGAATCCCACAGCCATTTGCCTGCCTGACCTTCTCCTGAAAGTCCTCTCTAAGGGGCAATTTGTTTTATCCTTCCAGGCACAATTTCTAGAATAATTTTTGCAGGCTAGAAACTAATCTCTATTTACTGAAAATTACCATTCTAGTACTTGGCTATATTTCCAGGAGTCAACAGAATAGCGGCTGGCGCCCACTGAGACTGGTAAGGCAGAAGAAACCAGAGCCAATGACCAGCAGAGCCAACTGATTCCAGCTATACCCCCATCCTACTCCCTGCTGAAACTAAGGAGGAGAAGCAGGCAGGCAGGGCCTTCCCCTGCACCAATTGTAGGCAGGTGGGGGCTGGCTGAGAGAAGACTGAGGTGAGTGGGACAGTGTCCCCTCTGCCCTAGTGGACCAGCATCCCCTGCAACAGGAGGATGCCTGTTACGTTCAGCAGCTCACAGAATTCTGAAACATTGCAACTTTCCTCCAGGAACTGCCCAGGATGGAGAACTGGAGTGGCCCACTTTTGTTTTTTTCCTCCCCATAACACTTTGAGGTAGGCTAAATCAAGATCAAGACATGACCCTCTACACCGAGCATCAACATTACAAAATAATACAAAGAGTTATCTAAACCTTGGTATAACTTCTCCATTTAGTCACCACTGTTTTAATGATGCCAAGCTATTCGATATTCATAGTTCAATATTGGTGTTCTTTACAGGCAACCCAGAAGCACCCTCCCTGCCCCTGGTGAAATCCTAGATACCACTTCAAATTGAACAATAGGTGCATCTCCCAAATATTTAACCTTCAGCAACTAAAGTTAAGCTCACCATTTCCACTAACTGATTCTTGAATCCAAAATGGAAAGTGGTAAGAATGTTGGTCCCAACCGACTCACCTGCATCCTGGACTAGGGCTGTCAGAGGAACGGGGACATCAAAGGTGTCTCCCTGAGGAATCACACTGAATCCCAATATGGGGTTTGTAGTGTAGCTTCTGATGTTATCTGGTACATACTGGGAAGATAATTTGAGCGGAGGTGAGCTCTGGTTGTTCAGCATCATGACAAACCTTTGTTATTATATCACCATCATTTAACAGCTCTCAAGGGAAGGAGACTTTGTTGTGCTCATAAGCCAGGCATAAAAAGCATGTACACTTTAACCTACATACTTTAACCTGGCATACTAGATTTCAGCGTTTTTTGCAGTCCCATGATGACAAGAAACTACACAGTGATTTATAAAACAGGGCACCATATATAGCTGGTGGGCTGCAATCATCTGTGTCACACAAATCCAGTTTTCCTGGTGCCTTAAGTGCATCATAAAAGATTGACATGCATCTGCTTGAAGGAGCTTGTGCCTAGAATTTGATAGGTGCAGGGTAGCTTATTTTTAATATGCTCCAGAGAGAAGGTATCCATACATTCCAACCCATCAGCTATTGACTGTAGGGACAACACACACTTGGGGTGAGAGGCAATTTGGCAGTTCCAGAGGCATAAACAAGCACCATCCCTTACCAAGTCTCAGTTCAGTTATAGGATACAGGGGGAAGAGATGCAACCTCCTGGAAAGAATTAGATGAAAGAAGCTCCATGTTCCAAGTACCGGTATATTCTTTTGAGTTAGGCCTTTCCAAGGATGTCATGCCAAAATTTGTTTTCCTAGCTCAGATGATTTCAGGATGGATAGTTGATGTATCTACATGTGCTTGTGTTATTTAAATGTCAACTCTGAAGTTAGCCAACTTCCCCAGTCAACAGGACCACCAGCACTTCCACTCTATGCTTTGCCCCTTACAACTGCAATACATTCCTCTCCAAGAGCCCACAGACTAGGCTTGGTGGGTGGCAGCACTCACCTCCCTTCCAACTCCAGGGGCATCAAAGGGCACTTGTACCACGTAGCCCCGACTTCCGTTGGAATACTTAGCTTCATAGATCTTATAGCCCTTCTTCTCAGCCTCAGGTAGTGGCAAGGGCCCTGAAGCATCCACAGTAATACTGACCAGCACTACATCTGGCAGGAAGGTGCCAACTGTTGCATTGAAGAGCTGGAGACTGGCATTAGTATCTGCAAGGAGAAGAGAAATACAGTTTTTGTAAAATAAAACATTTTTCTAGGCCAGTTCCCCATATCAATTTTGCTCATCAGGTTTATGAGTTAAATTTGCTCTCTAATGGATTTCCTCAGTTGTTCTGTCAACAAGCCCCCACAAGTATATGCTGCTTCTCCTTTCTATAAATCCTTCTTCAAGGTTGTCATTTTGAAAACATTTTCTGGATGTTAGTAAGCTAGACAATTTTCCTATTTAACAAAGCTCATCCTTCCTACAGAACATGTTTGCTTATTTGTTTATTCCTTCACCAATTCAATGTTCTTACTTCAAAGACAAAGACCAAGGGTGGTCAACCTGTGGCTGTTCAGATGTGGTGGATGGCAACTCCTGGCATCCCTGACCACCGGCAGGCTTAGGGGAGTCCAGCAACATCTGAATGCACCAAATCAGCTAGCCTCCAACAAAGAAAAAAGGAATCCAATAATTGGACCGTCTAGCCCTGTACTGACTGGCAGAGGCTCTCCAGTGTTTCATATACAAGTTATGTCTAGTCCTACCTGGAGATGCTAACATTTCAGCCTGGGACCTTTGGCAGTGTATGTGCTCTGCCACTGAGCTACAGCTCTTCAGTGCAGGTGGGCAGGACCCATTCAGAATGGGGGACTGAGGAAGCTGCCTTATACCAAGTAAGATCATTGGTGCATCAAGCTTAGTAATGTGTACACTGACTGGCACCAGCTCCTCAGGTTTTCAGACAAGATTCTCATCCAGCCCTACCTGGAGATGCCAGGGATTGAACCTGGAAACATCTGCATTCAAAGTAAAGGCTCTACCATGGAGTGACAAGCTCTTCCCTGAATTCAAGGATCAAGAATAGACAAACACACACACACACACACACACACACACACACACACACACACACAGCAATAGTGAAGTGGTTCCTGGGCTCAAGATGAACATTGTAAGCCAGTTACAGGCAGGTAGCCGTGTTGGTCTGCCATAGTCAAAACAAAATAAAAAATAAAAAAAATCCTTCCAGTAGCACCTTAGAGACCAACTAAGTTTGTTCTTGGTACGAGCTTTCGTGTGCATGCAAGACTATGATGCCATCTCTAACTCTCCCACTGAAGAGTTAAGCACATCTAGGGGCAATTTGATCTTGCTAGAATAGAAGGCATCTACTAGCACACCCAATTGTCTAGCACATCACCAATGTTTCAACAACTTTACAGGACGTTTATTTACAATGAACACTCACAATCTGTAACTATGACCGGCACAAGTTGCAGAGGGGTGCTAATATCCTTCAGGATGGTATGTTTCGTAATACCCCTCTTGTCATCTTCCCACAGATGCTCTAAATAAGGGGTGATTTTGTAGGTAATCATTGGTTTCCCATCAATCACATAGGTCTGGAGCAAGAGATAAACAAGTAGACATCAGTTGAAGAGACCTAATGTTAATACAAGCCATGTTTTGGCAGGATGTGTGAGAAGTTCCCTTGTCTCCCTGGTTCCCACCTTGTTGCTATTTCAATCCCAAAACATGGGCTCTGGACTTTAAGATTTGTTAAGGATTTCTAATACAGGTGTACACTTGACACATTTCATCTCCCTCATTTTGGAAGAAAGTGCCATTAAGACCATTTTGTACAGCAGGGGTGAGCATATCTACATCGTTTTTTCAAGAACTCTTTGCTAGAGCTCTGCCAACCAAAGTCAAGTGCAAAACAGTGGGCTTGTCCACACAGCTGCTTATCCCATGCCGAGAAATCACAGCTCCAAACAGTTCTCAGTTTGTCCCGCTGCTTTCCCAGGGAAACCCCGCTCTTTAGTGCTGAATTGGAGTAATCATCAATCTGCAGAAAACCTAACTGATATTTGCTCTGGCGGAACAAGTGAAGTGTGGATGAGCTCATTGTCTGAGGAAAAGGAAGGGGAACATTCTCTTTATAGAATTCAGGAGTGGGGTGGCTCCAAGCACATGCTCTGTGCCAAGGAGTGATCTAATTCCAGAACCAAACACAATATTTTCACACACAAAAATCCACTACTGGTTTCCCCTCTCTCTTTCAGCAGCCTGCTTCATGAAGAAAGCCTTTTAGTGGCCGCTATTGTCAGCCAACTGCAGGATCACCCACACAGGAGTTTAATGTAGATTTAAAGCAGCTGAGTCTCATCCACATGACCTCCTCCTCCTTGAGCCTAGCAGCCTGCACTTCCTCACATTACATCTGGATTTTCGAATCTGAGGATAATCCAGTAAGGACAGTCTAGCTAATGTAAATGTGCATGTTACCAATGGTGGACAAACACATGTGCACTGTTGGGGCAGGTTAGGGGTTGTTGTTTTTTACATGTGTGGTGCCATGTCACTGAGTAGAGTCCACTGTGCACTATACTCCTTACTCCCATTTGGTTTCTGTCCCAAAGAAAAGATGTAGTATGTGTGGTTATTTTTTTTGAAATTTATTAGCTCAAAGATGGAAAAGGGATGAACAATGGCAAGAAAAAATGATGGAATATGCTGAAATGGCAAAGCTGACTGAGAGACTTAAAGATAAGGACAATAATGATTTCAAGAAAGATAGGGAATCTTTTATGACATATATACAGAAACAATGCACTGAAATGGACTCACTTGCAGGATTTGATCAGGGGCGTCGCAGGGGGGGCGGGGGGGGCCCGGGCAGCGACCCTGCTGGGGGTGACACATTGGGTGGCGGCCCCGCCCATTGGGCTTTTAAAACTTTTTATTTTTAATTCTTTTTAGGCTATTTTCAGCACTGCCAGGGTGGAGCCGCAGGGGCGGCCAGCGAGTCGGGGTGTCACAGCCCCCGCCCTCAAGCGGCTTTTCGCGCCGCTGGCTGGCTTGCAGAGCCGGGGCACCCCTCTTCGCTGACCCGCCCCTCTCCCTGCCCCACTTGCGCTCCCCCGAGGGGGCCCAGGCGGTGGCTTCGGGAGTTTCTGCAGCTCGCAGAGGCTCCCGAAGCGGCGGCCCGGCATCCCCAGGGGCGGGTCATCGCGGCGTGTGCATCATGACGCATGCACACGTGGCGTTGTCCCACCCCCGGGGGATGCCGGGCGGGGGCTTTGGGAGCCTCTGCGGGCTGCAGAAACTCCCAAAGCAGCCGCCTGGGCCCCCTCGGGGGAGCGCAAGTGGGGCAGGGAGAGGGGCGGGTCAGCGAAGAGGGGTGCAGATAGTCCCGAAGCCCCGCCCGGCATCCCCCGGGGGTGGGGCGTCGCAGCGTGTCCGTGCGTCATGACGTCATGACGCACGGACGCACGCGCCGCGATGCCCCCGCCTCCAGGGGTGCCTCTTGGCTTCCTGCCCCGGGCAGCCAAGGGGCTAGGAACGCCCCTGGATTTGATTAAGACACTTACAATTAATCAATATAAACAGAAAATATAAATATGAGAGTAAAATGTAAAGAATGTTAGTAAGGTCTAATTTCAATTTCAATATATAAGGTATATAAAATTATAGACAGAAGAAATGAATGTGATAAACCTGAAAGGGAAGTTGGGGGAAGTGGAGGGGGGAAATAATAGAAAATATAAGATGTAATTTGTGTTTTTGTTTTTAGTATTGATTATGTTAAAATTTTGTTGGAAAATCTTAATAAAAATAATTTATAATAATATTTGCCCTGGCATTTACAGAAAAAAGGAAAGGAAGATCTTTTCCAAGACAAAGTAGGACCTTCTCCCGTCTCTCTCCCAGAAATGAGAGCAGCATGCTCTTATTCAAGCACAGCCTTGCATGGCCCCATTGATTCCACCCCAAAACTTTTAAGTCAATGATTAGAGGCGCCCATGATCCTCCCTGCCTGGTCATTCTTTGCCCTTGTGAGGTACACCACACACATCTCTTTTGTGCAAATCTGATAGACCGAAAAACATGTATTTCAATTTTTTAAAATAAAAAAGTCATGCTTCAAATTTGGCTTTGGTGGAAACTTGTTGTGCAATTCCACTACGAAGGTGCATGCATACTGGTAAGCAAATACCTGCTGTCATGGCCACAATGGACCCCAGGTTTCCTGACCTGCAGAGAGAGGGGTTGGAAGAACTAATTGTGGAAAAGGGGCGGCACAGAGAGTGAATTGAGTCCATCGAGGACCACCCACTAGGCATGAACAAGAAATATTGAGATTTTGGAGGCATAAAATGGAAAGCACTCATATGTTGACAATGGCGCACACACATAAAAATGGCCCATGTAGGCATTGGCACCTTGTATGAATATGCCTTGTGAGACAACCCCCTGCTGAGCCATTACAAACAATCCAGAAACTACCAGTAGATCCCAATCTACCTTCTGTCCACCCCTCTTTAGAGTACATAGTTCAGGAGTGAAGCAATGCATGGCCACCCATTTGCCTCCCTGCCACTTAACAAATTACTCCCCATTCAAAACACCTTGTGCTAGACCATTGAATTATCTAAAGCATCCAGGAGCAATGTCTGTACCCACCTTGTAGTTACCACCCGGTGCACCAATGGGCATCTTTACTACTATAGCATCCTTGTCACTAGTCAGTGAGTATCCCCTACTTTTGATGTCTTGCGCAGACAGTTTGTCCAGGTTGACCCCCATGTCCACTTGCAGCTCCTTGACAATGCCAGCTCCAACCAGGAGAGGAGGGATGCTCTTGGGAATAGTCCAGGTAATTGTTTCCTTCGAGTAGTACACACCATCTGGCAGAGGAGAGTGAGGAGGGAGATAGGGAAATGTAGATCCCCATAGCTTAGGGAGTCTCCAGACAGTCACTCTTTTGTGGGAGAGACTGAAGCCCATCCCAGAAGCTTCGAATTCCCAGTTAGTGGCTTAAAGGGTTCTGCTGCCCCAGCACAACAAATCCACTTTAAAAAAGAAACAAGCTCTTTGAGGGTCAGAAAGTGACAGAGAAAGGCACTGAGAAGTGTGGGATGAATGAATGAGCAACAGGAAGACACACTGCAAGCAAATTGGAATGAATGCAGGTTGGATGCTCATTGGCAAATAACTACCCATCAAACAAATCAGAATGACAGAGACGGCATGTAATCTAACCTCCACATAAGCTTTTTGTGCAAGCAAACCAGGATGAATGTTAAGCAAACAGCTTATCTTTGGATGGAGGAACATGCCAATTTTGGCTCCTCTTGGGGTTGAATCCACTTACTTGCCTTTTGCCCTTTTGCCCTTTCTAAAGTCTGGCAGAGGTCCTTGCTTCAGTGCTCCATGTCCCCCACCCGCCGAGCTTTCCCTGCAAAAACCCACTATTTAAAGCTGAATCCAAGCAAATGTCAATTCAGATTTTCTGCAGGTTGACCATTTGCTCTGATTGAGCTTTTAAGATTGGGTTTTCACAGGGAAAGCTCCAGAACAAAAAAGAAGAAGGGGGGGCGGGACACAGAGCCTGGAAAGAGTGGAGGGAAGGTGTGAATAAGCCCTTTGTTTCTCCTTTTTCTAACCTCAACATTAGTTTGCAAATGATAAAAAGGGGAAAGGCTAAGTCCACATGAAAATCATTCAGCATTCACCACAAACGCCTCCCTTGTTCTTGTACAACTGCAATGGCACCAACCTGAGCAGAGCTTGAACTGAGTTCCAGTGAGTTCTGGCTAAAAAAAACCCGATTTTCACTAATATGAATGTTTATGCACACTTTATCCCCAGTATAAGCAATGCTGCTGTACACATTACTTGTCTGAATAACTGCACTGCAAACTTCAGAGAAGCAGTTTTTTTAGTATAGCTGTGTTCGTTTTCATATTGTTTCAGAAAATGTGAAGAAGGTAGGTTCACCTTTCAGTGCAACTGTTTCGAAATCCTGCACCATCAAGGAGGGAATCCAAAGCATGGAAACTCTTGTGGGCTTCAGCCCCTTGTTTACATACCTATAGGGCAGGTCACTGCTGTGTCCACCATTAGGAGCATAAAGCGCTGCTTGTAGTAGCTGCTGGACCTCACAGAGGAGAAGGGAATCCCATTGACCTGGAAACAGAAGCAGCAGCTCCTGCCTGTCATTTGCCATGTTTCAGTGCCTCACGGCTCAGTCCCTTTTCCCATGAACTAGCAAGAGCAGAGTGATTTTCAATGGCATTGCAGAATTAGGCACATGCCATTCAAATTACGCTTAGTTTGCATCACTTATGTTGGTCAAATAGTTCAGCACCTTTTGTTGCTCAGTTCAAATCCATTCATGCCAAGTAAGTACAGATCATGAGTCTACATAAAGCCCTGGTCAAGGGTCTAGCTTCCATCACCATCATTAGTACCACTCCCACTTTTCTACTTCAGTTGCAGAAATATATCATCTAACACTCAGAGAGACTTCCTAGCCAAGGCATTCTGCTGACTACATGCTTGTTGTTTAGTCCTTTACATGCTACCCAACCCACATTTCTCATTGCTAAAGGGTGCATATCCCAAGCTCAAAAAGACACAGGTGTTCCTGGCCATGCCGGGGTGCTCCATGCTGAAGGGATCAAGGTAGATGTATATATATGCAAAATTTATCTTATGCAAGTTTTGTTTTTACTTGACAAGTTTATAAGTTGCTTTACAGCTTGAGGCCATCAAAGCAGCGTAAAGACACACACACACACAAATACAACTATTAATTCTACAAACCATTCAAGCTCTTGCTGTTTCCTTTTGACTTGCACCTCCCTATTTGGGGGGGGGGGGGTTATGCACTTACCTCCACCTTCTGAGCCTCAGTGGCATTGTAGGGAGCCCTGAGCACGATCCTCGTGTCTGTGGTGTTGACTCCATAGCCAGCAGCATGAGCTTCTTCCACCCGCATGGCCTTCCTCCTGGCGTCCATGTGAAAGACGATTTGCCAGATGGAGGAGGCCCCTGCTACAGCCTATGGGGGAGGGAGGGAAGAAATAATTTCAGAGTTTTAAAATAACCTCCCATATGGAAGTCTGCTGCCCCCCCCCCCAGTTCTTTCTCAGTTGTGGCAAAGGAGAGAGATACCTCTGGAAAGGCAGCAGCCCAGTCCTCAGGTGGACCTGCAGGTTGATCTTGAAGAAAGCCATCTGGGATTGGTGGTACATTCCTTCTTACAGAGACCTTGAGTGGGGGAAAGGGACGTTGTCATTGGGACTCTTCACAGCTACTCTCTGTACAGGATCTCCCATGTGCCTTATCCGTCTCTCTCTCTCTCTCTCTCTCTCTCTCTCTCTCTCTCTCTCTCTCTCACACACACACACACACACACACACACACACTTTGCAATTAGGAGTTCCCAACTAAACATTATTGCTTCATCTGGCAACCAACATGAAATCAAGGAGCAAGGCTCCCGGCCTTTGAAGTGTATACCTCAAATTATTTTCGACATCTCATATTTGTTTCTACCTTTAAGCCTGCCACCCACCTTTCCCCATGTGCATCTGGAACACACAATTTTTCCTCCACATTCTACCCCCAGATCAACTTTCGCACATGACATAAGCAGAGTCAGAGAGGTTCAATAGCATTTTAGTGTACACCTGTAAATACAGGCTGTGCACACCCCATACATTCAAAGTACATGGCTTCCCCCAAAGAATCCTGGGAACTGTAGTTTACCCCTCACAGAGCTACAATTCACAATTCCCAGCACCTTTTTTTTTTAAAAAAGCACCCAAGGTTCATTGAGGGAATCTGTACACTGTGTGTGCAACCTCCTGCTCTAGGAAGTGAAAGTCTTCACGCTCAGAGACTTGGCTTCTTGAAAGGCAGCAGATGATCTCTAGGTACACCTCTCATGCATTTCAAAATGCTGCTTGGCTCCCCAATATAAAAATTTACCTCCATATAGTTTGCCTCACAGACTATTTCTCGAGGCTGCCATGGGCCATATGAGCAGCTCACTGGAATGTTAAGCACCACCGCCTGCTGCATCTCAGGGTCTGTCGCTGCCTTTATTTGGATGTTCAAAGTGAAGTGCTGATCATCCTGAATGTGGGAAGAAGAGGACCAACAGTTAACCTCCATTAAAGGTTATGCTTGCAGTGGTGGAAGTGTTCCTCCTGCAGTATAGGATGAGCTGGATTAAATATGTAACAAACATTCCAGCTGCTCAGAGAACAAAGCTGCTAGAACGTCTGCAATCCAGCAATTATGCAAAGAGGGAAAGTTGTCAATTTGGCTGGAGAGAGAAGCTCTAGCCACAAGACAGTGTTTGAGGCAGGTCAAGGACTGAGATATGTTTCCAAGGGTGTTTAAAGGGAAAGTGGCTGAAGGAATTTATAGACACTGCATTCAGAAATGCCTACCAAAATGAACTTGACACAACATTTATTTGTGGATATTTTCAAATTTTAAGAGATCAAAAAACACCTGCTTTCAGTTAGCTGTGCTTAGCTTTGTACACCTAGTGGAATAACTAGATGTCAAGGTGTTCCTGAGGACTAACCACAGGTGGTCTGAAACATAATAATGCCCCCTAGATGGCACCCTTGTTTGTATTCTTTGTATTCTCCTGGTTGTTTTAAATTGCTAGTCCTCATGGAAGCTACAGGGCATTGCATGCATATCCAACTTGAAGATGCTCCCAAGACCAGGAACAGTGACTGCCTTATGTCCCAACTCCAAGTCACCTTCCTCTATAGCAGTCTCCATGCTTAAGCACACAGCCCATACTTCTGCCCATAACCTTCACTCCCATCAGGAAGACTTATGGGTTCCAGGCTCTGCACAGACTCAGATACAGAATTCAAAGGCCATCACACAGGTTCAGCCACTTTGACCAGAGCAAGCAGATAGCACAGCTCTGGCAGGAGGTCGTCCTGCATGCTCTGGGCCGTCTGAATGGTAAATTAAGGCCCCAGTGCTTCATAGTGCCTTGACGTTTTGATCTGAAACATCCCCAAATCTCTCACAGACTGTCAGCATTGCCTAGGCTTCAATCCACTCTGCCTCAAGAGCCAATGGATAACGCCCTAGTGTGGCCCTTCCCAGTGGGCCTTCCTGTCAGAGTCAATCAGCAGTACAGTGGTACCTCTGGTTACGAACGGGATCCGTTCCGGAGCCCCGTTCGTAACCTGAAAGGTCTGCAACTTGAAGTGCTGCGTCTGCACATGTGCGCGACGCGATTCAGCACTTCTGCACATGCGTGTGACGTGGTTTTGCACGTCTG
The DNA here is from genome assembly GCF_009819535.1 of Lacerta agilis. Taxonomy (NCBI): domain Eukaryota; kingdom Metazoa; phylum Chordata; class Lepidosauria; order Squamata; family Lacertidae; genus Lacerta; species Lacerta agilis. The sequence continues at coordinate 39,705,333 of NC_046327.1, read as the reverse complement.
CGCATACATGAACCACCCAACCCGGAAGTAACCCGTTCTGGTACTTCCGCGTTCGGCGCGTTCGTAACCTGTGACAAACACAACACGCAGCATTCGTAACACGAGGTACGACTGTATCAAGGAACTCCACTTGCAAAGGAACAAAGGGGGAATTACTTTAAGGCCCCAGCTGTTCCTTTTGGACTATGTCCACACATGACATCATAGATGACATCAGGCATGGGGGAAAGTGGGTGTGTTTTGTGGGGGAATCGCCTCACTGGCCAAACTGGGACCCACGCCAGGCCTCATTATGTTGGCGGCTGCTCACCACTGGGCAAAACAGTTTGTTTTGAGCATTAAGACAGCTTCACACAAACAGTCCAGGAGCCTCTTCACAACCCCTGCAGCATACAGTTTAGCCCTACATCCCACCATCAGAGTATAACAGCCAAGCAGCGAGGCACGGAGTTCTATATTCCCCCAAACGTCTTGGGAAATGGTGTATCCACATTTTGTTGACTGGACCTCGTCTATAGGCCAGGGCCTGCCAAACTGGTCTGGAAGGACAAGAATGTAGATCATTAGATGAGGGAAAGGGAAATTGCTTCATAATAGTTACCCACAATAGCATTGTGTGCGTTAATATTTAATTCTTTAACATACCTCATTGACACCCTGCTTATCAGGCCAGCTGCAAACGTCTGACTGTGGGAAAAGAGGCACCAACAGCCTGCGGCACCAGATACTCGATATTTGGCCAGGTGGGCTCAGCATGCTAACATGCACCAGGAAACAGTCTTGCAACCCTCAGTGAAGAAGATATCGGTCAATGCATCTCTGGAGAGGTTGTCTCAAGCCAGTGAAGCAAAGCAAACATCTGGCAACTGGCCAGAACCTGGTTAAGGCACACATGGGGAACCCATTCATCCCCCCCTCCAAAGGTGAAAGGAAGAATGTTACATGTAGAACAACGCCTAACTCTTCTCTTCATCAAAGGCAGGAAAAGAAACAGCACTCACCGATGGCAGCAAAGCTGATGTACTTGTTTTGGAAATAGGCTGAACTCAATCGGAGTCGGGCAAGGCTGCCTAGACATTGCACACTAACCTGATCTGAAGGGCAAGATAACAAAAAATCAAAGTTGTTAGCAAACTGGGCACCGACCTAGCAGGCTCAAGTCAACATGGGAGCAAAACTCCTAAATGGTTCACAAGCCATGGTCCCAGGACCAGGTTGAGCCTCTTGGGGATGCTCAACACATCTATACAGGCTTGCTCCTCATTTTCCTTCCCTCACTCTCCATCCCACGACTGCACCTTCAACACTCTAAACAAGAACAAAGAGGAACAGCCAAAGAGGGGAGTTCAAAAGGTGGCAGCCCTAATTCCCTCCAGCAGCATCTGGCAGTAGCCCACTTAATGACAGAGGCAGCCAAATCTTGTTTTCATGTTGCTGTTCTTCAAGAAGTCTTTCTTTACCTCCATCTGTTCACAGCTGTGTTTTGTGCCCCAGGTTGACAACGACATTCCGAAGGGTTTCCAGCATGTCTACTCCAGAAGGACCAGTCCAGCACGGACTCTTTCTCCAAGACAAAGAACCAAGATAGGAAACGGATTTGCTCCTAGGGTTGACTTGTGTGTTCGCTGCCCTGTGAACTTTAGTTCTCCTCCCTGGCTGCATGAACTGGGTGGAAGATTACCTAGTCTTTTACACATAAACCACCAGCAGCACCAGGGCTCACCCCCTATATATAATGCACCCACTGAGTTTCCTCCTCTGGTGGGAGGACAGGAAGCAGGACCAGCACGAGATCCATTTTTGTGGAGTACAGTAATCCCTGACCACTGGTCTTGCTAGCTAGGGATGATGGGAGGTGTAGTCCAAAAACAGCTGGAGGCCCAAGTTTGAGAAATGCTGGTCTCGCTATTTGGGGAGGGGGGGCAAAAGGAGCCAAGCTGCAGTGGTTAATAATAATAATAATAATAATAATAATAATAATAATAATAATAATAATAATAATAAACTTTATTACGGTCATAGACCAGCAGAAGAGAAAATAAAACGATAGTACATAAAATAAATATTTCTTAAATATCGTCTTTTAACAATACTATTTCAGATCCCATGTTAGATTAAAATTAAGCTAAAATTTAATGGGCGATAGTTCCATTTAAGTATTATCTACTATGGCTTGGTGGACGGCTTTATCGCTGTTGTCGGTTGATATCATGACGCGTCTCAGTCTTGCTGCATGATAGCAAAATTTAGCTACAGTCATAGTGCGCTCTGGGTTGATGTCCTCAATTAAGTATCTAGTCAGCGTTTCAATTGAACGGCCTGGTAGATTTTTTAATAGGGGTTCGATTAACTCCTTCCTCAAATCTCGATACAGAGTGCAGTGTAGGAGAACGTGGCTAATAGATTCGATTTCCTTGAGATCACAAGGACATAGCCTCTGTTCTACTGGGATCCGAAGATATCTACCAGTTAGCAACGCCGAGGGTAATGCATTAAAACGAGCCCTAGTAAAGGCCCATCGGTGTCTCGGGTTTTCTAACGTCTTTAGGTAGATAGCTGGGTGGTTTGGGCGGTGCTCATACAGTTGTCTGTACGTTGAGGGAAGACGAGTTAAGGTGTTTTGGCGGTCGATATCAGCGATTCTTTGCCTAATAATCTTTTTCGCCCTTTCGCTTCCCATAGATAGAGTAGTCGCCACCGGCAGTCCATACAAGGCTAATTTCTTTTGAATAGTCTGCTCCCAAGTGGATTGAAAACTATCAGTATTGATTAAGGGGAGAAGACCATTTGGGGACGTTTTCACTCTTATCCAATACTGTAGAGCTGATTGCCATACTTTAGTTTCTACTTCCTGCACTCCAGCTTCCAGTCGCAAAGCTGCGTTAGGAATACATTTAGGGGTTAGAGTTATAGATCTTAGAAAACCCGACTGAACTTTCTCGTATGCATCCAATCTGGAATTTATCAAGAAGGGTGCGCCATATAGTAATTGGGCTAGTGGTTTGGCCGCGAAAAGCTTAAGGGCTGCCGGGATAAAATTTCCCCCGGTTGTTCGATGATATCTTACAATCGCGGCCGCACTCCTTTGAGCTATCAAGGATGCATATTTAATATGCGCCGTGTTTTTTCTGGAAGATTGAAAGACTACGCCAAGATACTTGAAGCAAGTCACCTGCTCAATAGGTTGGTTATCTATTTGCCACCTTAGTGTTTTCCTTTTATTGGAGAATATCATTATTTTAGTTTTTTGGAAATTCACTAATAGCTGTTCCACCTTGCAGTATTGCTCCAGTTTATTTAGTGCTCTCTGGAGGCCAATACGGGTCTGTGACAATATGACCGCGTCGTCTGCATAAAGTAAGATAGGGATCCTTTGATTCGATAGTTTGGGGGGATGCGAGTCTGCCTCTTCCATCTGGGTGATAAGAGAATTAATGTAGATGTTGAACAGATGGGGGGCCAGAATACATCCCTGTTTAACCCCTTTTGCTGTTTTGATTGGGTTCGAGAGTAAACCTTCCCGGTTGCATCTTACTTTCAAAAAGGTATTGCTGTATAGTTTAGATATTAAAAGCAATAATCTGTGGTCTATAGATAATTTGGTGAGTTTATCCCAAAGGCGAGTACGAGGGATTGAATCAAACGCAGCTTTAAAATCGATAAATGCTGCAAAAAGATGGGTGTTGAATTGTGAGGTGTATTTCTCAGCCAGATGCTGGAGTATTAGGCAATGGTCTAGTGTTGACCTTCCTTGTCTAAAGCCTGCTTGGGCATCATTGAGTATATTATTAGATTCTATCCACAAGCACAACTTCTCACTTAAGTAGCTGGCGTAGAGTTTGCTTAGGATGTTCAAAAGGCTTATTGGCCTATAGTTGTTTGGGTCATCTCTTGGACCTTTTTTATAGATAGGTATAATAATTGACAGCCCCCAGTCCTCAGGGATCTGTGTTGTTCTGTCAATGAAAGAGAAAAGGGCCACTAACACAGGAGCCCACCAGTTCGGGTCGATTTTAAACACCTCCGGTGGGAGATCATCATGCCCTGGGGCTTTACCACTCTTTAGCTGATCTATCAAATGGTGTATTTTCTCTATTGAAGGCGGGGGCCATGGTTGGAGTTGTTCTTCCGGGATGTCTAACGAAGGTAATGTGGAGTTAACTTCTCCATACAGGTTGTGAAAGTGCGACTGCCAGGTTGACACTGTTATGCAAGGTGATAAGTGTGTCATCTCCTGTGTTGGGCGGCCTGTAACTAGCCTCCGGAATAATGACGGGTTTTTATGCTTGGAAGCCTCTATGAGTTGTTTCCAGTGTTGCATCAGATCGGCCCGTTTTTTCCTTGCCAATAGTCTTTTATAGCTTTTTTTGGTCTCCATCATAAGCTGCTTTTTATGGTCTGAGGGGTCTTCCCTATGCTCAATAAAAGCTTGAGTCAGTAACTTTTTTCCTTTTATGCAATCTTTATCAAACCATCTCTTTGAGTGGGTCATTTGTTGGGGTTTATAAATATATGGTTTTACAAATAATTCTTGAAGTCTTGTTATCAGCTTCTGGTATAATACTTGCATATCAGATGTATTTGTTGCCGATTCTAAACAGCTCTTCTGAAATAATTCCACCCACTTCTCACTTTCTTGGGACTTGTACCAATTAGCTGCAAGGACATTCCTTTGGCCATTCCATTTGACTTTTTTGTAACCTGCATCGGTCGTAAGGCGTGCCCTATGTCTGGATTGTGGGGGAGGTTGGCTTTGGGGTAAAATGCATCGCAGACTTAGTGGTAAATGGTCACTTTCTGATCTTGGAATTACTCTGAACTCGTTGATCAGGGGAATCAGCTCTTGTGAGATAATACAGTAATCTATTACAGAGAGCTTCCGTCCTGACCAGAAAGTAAATTGGCCTGGTGAGTCGCCCAGAGCTGTTCCATTTAAAATATGTAGATTTTGTCTAAATGCTGTTTGTATCAGGTGTAAACCTCCCCAGTTACAGGTTTTGTCCAAAGATGCTCTGGAACCTAGTGGTGCAGTAATTTCTGAGTCCAGTGGGCAGAGGTGGAAGTGCGCAAAAAGATCTGCATCACTCTGACCTGTCCTGGCATTGAGGTCCCCTGCTATTAATATCATTGCTGACGGGTAGAGGTCACGACACATTTCAATATAGTCTTCTACTTCTTTCCATTGTTGCTCAACTTGTGCGTGCAGTCGCTTAGGAGGTAAATAGAGATTTATGCACAGCAGGCTGCAAACATAGAAGTCCATGTAAACCGCCGCCACCCAATCTGCATGGTGCTGAAGTTGAGTAACCTTTGCTTGTATATGCGTTGAAATTAGTATGGCGATGCCCCCTTTTGATCTTCCTCCTCTTTGGCTTGGTGATGCATGTGTTACATAGGATTGATAATTTTCTAAATATAATTCTCCTGTTAGCCAGGATTCTTGAATAAAAATGGTGTCATATGTGGTAAGAAAATCTATGAGGAGGGGGTCTTTACTCTTAGGCCCCCAGCCTGCGATGTTCCAGGAGATAAGAGACAAATTATGGTTTGACTTAGTTAATGTCGTAGTGACTGGCGTATCATCAGCTGTGGCCGACATATAGGCGTTTGGAGAAGCCACTAATGGGGATATCTTTCCAGGTGGTACACTGTGTGTGGAATTAGTTGAATCTGTTTTTTGCACCTTGACTGATCTTAGTAAGTTAATTTCTGCTGTGATTGTAATGAGCTTGCTCAGTCCATTGTTTAGTTGGCTGTTCTTCAGTTTTCGTCAATCACTCCTGTGGATGGTATCCAATAGGCCCTGTTTATCTATAAAGATTGAGCCGTTTCTTGAGCTAGGGGTCACTAGCTCAACTTGCTGCTTTTTACTTTGGGGTCTTAATGTAGGGGTGGGGGTACCCAGTTCGTGCGGTGACAGATATAAGCATGTTATCCATTCCTCATTAGACATCGGTTTTGTGATGTTATTTGAGTAGTTAAATTCTAACGGTACTGAGGAGGCAATGCAAGATATGAAGCTTTTGATAGATTGCAGCCTATTTATAAGTGCTTTCTGCGATTTTTGTATTTGTTCCAATGTATCTTCTATAGTAAGTATGTTCTCATTAGGCATAGCCAGAATAATGTCTCTAGGAGAGCCCAGCACGTCCTGACTCAGTAGGTTGGAATCATTAGTATTTGCTGAATGATGATTATTCTGATATTCAGCATTTTTATTTTCCACATCCTTTGAGTAGCTGTCATTCTTGTTTAATTTGATGAGGCGCACTGGAGGGCCAGCCACCTCAAAAAGACGTGTCACGATTAGACCCGCTCTGCGCCACTTGTCCTTATTAGTTAGTAGTTGTTTAGCGATCGCATCATCTTTGAGTGTCAGCATCACTCGATTATACTTAATATCGTTTGGAAGGAAGTCTACCTTGATATCATATCCTTGCGGTAGTAGGCTTCTAATCATTAGATCAATTTTCTTAAGTATATATGTTCTTTGTTGGTCCACTGAAAGTAATTCTGTTCGATTATACATAGGGCAGATGACTAATCTAGTTCTATTAAGAATCATCGCTTGGTTGTTCTGATTTATCTTATTGGGATTAAAATTGTTAATCTCCACTGATTCGAATAAAATTTTCTTAACTTTATCTATTTGTTCGTTCTGAGCTTCCGGAGAATGCGGTTTAGGTGAATGTAGTGCAGCTGTCAGTGTTGCTTCTTGGGTACTGTTCGGTTTTACGGTCTCGACTTTAGTATTTTTTGTATTTGCTTCCTTTATTGTAGGATTCTCAATGAGCTTGAACAGTTTAGAGAAATTCAATTTCTTGATTCGCATATCACTTTTTGACCGCCTTCCCATTTTTATGTTTTTAGATTTCTTCTTTTGGGGTAAGTGTTTTCTTTGGTGATGGAGTTTCTTTTTAGTATTGATGCTTCTTTGGTACAGTTGTTTCTTTATAAGTGGGGGGTGTATATCTCGGCTAATGGCAGACGTAGGTATAGCTGTCATTGAGGCCTTCACCGGTGCACTGGACTCTGCTGGAGCTTCTGCCTCTGGATTGTGGGTGTATAGAATTGCTCCCTTCCTAATGGACTCGGTCAGGCTTACAAGCAGACCCACGGTTTCTGTGAGGAAGTTCCTAATTGGGCCTAGTTCTTTACTTATGTGCATTTGGCATTCGTTCATCATTTCATTAAAAAGCCCAATCAGAGTATGGATAATGGTATGTGGATCCAAGCAGGGTCCTTTTATCTGGCTTGGGTTCTCCTCTTTTCTCTTCATATTTGGGGATTCCATCCTATCTTTTTCACTCCTTCTGTCTGATCTAATTGATCCATTGAGTGAAGCTTCGGGGCAATTTAGGTCCCATTCTTGATCGTACTTGGCGGGGGTATTGATTGCACTGGATTGGGAAACAGCCCAAGCCATCTCAGTTGCCAGATTAATCCCCACTCTCTCCTCCTCCATTTCAGTTTCCTTCCCATACCATGTTCGATCGATAGACCATTCGTGGGGAGGTGGGGATACAGGGCGTGTAAGCTTTGTTGTTTTAGGCTTGAAGTAATGCAAAATTTTCGTCTGCAAGGATACCGGAGGTGTTTCAGCTCTCTGCGTTGGGGAAATCCCCAGGTCTTTACATTTCTGTCTGGTGAGCACCATCACCGTAAGATATATGAGTAGCACCGCCGGACCCTACTATGCAGGTTATCCCTCTTCTCTTTATCTAATAAACTTCCCAAAGCTCCTCGTTTGTTTAAAGCAATGGCTGTATTCTAACAGCTTATCAGGATTTCCTACAGTTCACAGACTGGCAGCCAAGAACAGAGGGAAGTAAACGAGGGTAAATCCTTGCTTCCGCTGTAGCAGAGAGAACGTTGGGGGGGGGGGGGGAGCGGCGAAAGCCTATCTGGCCTGAGTCGCCATCTTAAATTACCTAAAAGGCTGTACTTTGATATTCCCCAGCAGCGTCAGGCGTCCTCCAATGCAATTATTAATAAAATTCCCAGGTAGTAGTAAAAATAGAGTAAAAATAGAGCTCTCCCCTCTTTGAAGTTGCACTTGGTGGAGTATTTCGTTCCGATAGGGAGGCCTCCAATGGTCAAATTCCGGTAAGTAAAAAGTAGTAAATCTCTCAGATAAAAGGTAATAAATTACTCGGCTAAACTGGGATCGGAGTCAACTAAAACTATTCAAACGCTAAAGGCGTTTGGGAAGGACATAAAAAGACATAGAGGACAATTAAAACAATAAAACAAGCAATATTGGGCTATAGCTTATCTGTAACATCAGGGAGCAGCGTGGGGCTGTTCCTCCTTAGCCGCCATCTTGAAGGCCAATTCTAATAATAATAATAATAATAATAATAATTTATTTATACCCCACCCATCTGGCTGGGTTTCCCCAGCCACTCTGGGAGGCTTCCAATGTTAAAATACAACAATCTATTAAACATTAAAAGCTTCCTTAAACAGGGCTGCTTTCAGATGTCTCCTAAAAGTCTTGTAGTTGTTTTCCTCTTTGACATCTGGTGGGCCCTCTGCCTGGTTCCCTGTAACTTGGCTTCTCATAGTGAGGGAACCACCAGAAGGCCCTTGGAGCTGGACCTCATTGTCCAGGCAGAACGGTGGGGGTGGAGACGCTCCTTCAGGTATACAGGACCGAGGCCGTTTAGGGCTTTAAAGGTCAGCACCAACACTTTGAATTGTGCTCAGAAATGTACTGGGAGCCAATGCAGATCTCTCAGGACCGGTGTTATGTGGTCCCGGCAGCCACTCCCAGTCACCAGTCTAGCTGCCGCATTCTGGATTAGTTGTAGTTTCTGGGTCACCTTCAAAGGTAGCCCCACATAGAGCGCGTTGCAGTAATCCAAGCGAAAGATAACTAGAGCATGTACCACTGGCAAGACAGTCCGTGGGCAGGTAGGGTCTCAGCCTGCGTACCAGATGAAGCTGGTAGACAGCTGTCCTGGACACAGAATTAACCTGCGCCTCCATGGACAGCTGTGAGTCCAAAATGACTCCCAGGCTGCGCACCTGGTCCATCAGGGGCACAGTTACCCCATTCAGGATGAGGGAGTCCCCCCACACCTGCCCACCTCCTGTCCCCCAAGAACAGTACTTCTGTCTTGTCAGGATTCAACCTCAATCTGTTATCCGCCATCTATCCTCCAACCGCCTCCAGATACTCACACAGCACCTTCACTGCCTTCACTGGTTCTGATTTGAAAGAGAGGTAGAGCTGGGTATCATCCGCATACTGATGAACACCCAGCCCAAACCCCCTGATGATCTCTCCCAGTGGCTGCATATAGATGTTGAAAAGCATGGGGGAGAGGATGGAACCCTGAGACACCCCAAAAGTGAGAGCCCAGGGGTCTGAACACTCATCCCCCACCACCACTTTCTGAACATGGCCCAGGAGGAAGGAGCGGAACCACTGTATAACAGTGCCTCCAGCTCCCAACTCCTCTAGACAGTCCAGAAGGATGTTATGGTCAATGGTGTCAAAAGAGATCCAGCAGAACTAGGAAACAGCTCTCACCTTTGTCCCTAGCCCGCTAGAGATCATCCACATGTGCGACCAAGGCAGTTTCAGCCCCATGATGAGGCCTGAATCCCGACTGGAAGGGATCCAAATGGCCCGCTTCTTCCAGGCATGCCTGGAGTTGTTCAGCAACCACTCGATCAATCACCTTGCCCAAGAATGGAAGATTTGAGACTGGGCGATAGTTGGCCATACTGGCCACATCTAAAGATGGTTTTTTAAGAAGCGGTTTAATAACTGCCTCTTTCAGCGGGGCTGGGAAGGCTCCCTCACAGAAAGAAGTATTCACCACCCCGCAAAGCCCACCGCCCAGCCCTTCCTGGCTAGCTTTTATAAGCCAGGATGGGCAAGGATCAAGGAGACAGGTGGTTGGTTTCATTCGTCCAAGCAGCCTGTCCACACCCTCAGAGGTAACAGATTGGAACTGATCCCATGCAACTGGACTAGACAGGACTCTAGCACTCTCCCGCCCTGGCCCTGCTTCCACGGTGGAATCTACCTCTTCCCGAATCTGAGTGACTTTATCTGCAAAAAACTTTGCAAAATCATTGCAGGAGATCATGTGGTCCATACTGGGCCCCGATGGAGCAGGTGGTTCCGCTAAATTCCGAACCACCTGAAAGAGTCTCTTGCTGCTGTTTCTGCAGATGCAAGAGGCAGTGAAGAAAGTCTTCTTTGCCGTCGCTACCACCACTTGGTAGGCTCGACACTGAGCTCTAACCTGTGTCCAGTCAGATTCAGAATGAGTTATCCGCCACAGCACTCTAGCCATCTCAACAATTGTTTCATTGCCCTCAGATCCAGGGAAAACCATGGGGCTGTCTGGGCTCCATGCAACCGGAGAGGGCACTTTGGAGCCAAACAGTCAATAGCCCTGGTTAACTCCACATTCCAGCGGGTCACCAGGGAATCAGCTGAAAGGCCATCAGCATGGGATAAAACATCCCCTACCACTCTCTGCTTGTGCAGGGCCTCAATAAATCAGATGTTAGCAAGCAGTATATGCTAACTTAGCAGAGTGTGCGAGTGTCCAGAATGCAAAGAGCAGCATTGCCTCCAGCTGGGTGGCCCTCAATGGGTCTGGGTGCACCCAGCAACTGTCAAATCTTGGCCAACTCATGACAGGAGCTGCAAGTATTATGATCATCCACTCCATGGCAGGCAGACGCCTGGAAAAGGGCCAAGCCCCCAACTCCTGTCCTGTTTGCATGAGTAAGCAGTCCAAGAGTGGGACACACCTCTTCTATAAAGAGGAAGATGGTGTGCTCTTCCTCCTTCCCTATTAACAGACTGTTCACAACAAGGAGGAAAGCAAGGGCATACAAGAGCTTTGAGGAACACATGAGGCATTATTTTCGCCTTGCCATGTGGCTTTTACCTGTTACAGGAACAAACTGAAAGCACAGTCCAGGAGCCAGAAAGCCAAGAAGCAGCAACCTGAAAAGAGAATTATGGAAAAATGGTTGGCGCTGCATGAAAACAGTGGGAGGCAGATGGAGGCCAGCCTTTCCTAGGATGCTCCCAGACTGCCACTATTTTCTTTTCTTTTTGCAATTTACCGGTAATCTTTATTAGAAACCTGGCAAAACACTGAACAAGAGTGGAAGAGCCAAAGGGAGGTAAGGCCAAATATGGTTCTGCATCTTTACTGTTGCTCCAGAAGGGTAGGAGCAAAACTATAGGCGCAGAAGTAGCAAGGGAACAGATTTCAGCTACTGTACATGTTTGGAGATGCTGCTTAAGAGCAAGAGTCTTTCATAAGATGGCAACATCTCCTTCACTGGAAGTACTTAAGCACAGCAGGGGCACACTTTGGTAATATGGCGCCCTGAGTGAGGACAAATTAGGGCACCCCCCTAAATATTTATTATCCGTGCTCACACATGCTCTCAAGGGCACTGCATCATAATTGCGGCAATTCAATTGCCTGTCTGACTGGGGCCTAATTTTGAGTAGGTCCCCATATAAACAAAGGCTTCTTTTGTTGTTGTTTTTGTTGTTCTTTTGTGCCTCCTTGGCTTGGTGTCCTGTGCAAAGGAACCATCCGCACTGCCCTAAATCTAGCGCTGAGTAGAGGCTCAGCAACCACCTGCCAAGGACACTAGCTGCAAGTGTCCTGAACTGAGCAGACGGCATTGACTAGATGAATCCCAAGATGGCTTCCAAATCTGGAAGTTTTGCTCGGACATCTTTGCTAACAAACGAAGTTTTCTGTTGATTTGGAGCATGCCCAACGGGCTGCCTCCTCTTTCCCTTGGGATCGGAGAGTCTGGGGTGTGTGTGTGTGAAAAGAGCAGCTGGCTGGGAGGAAAACAATCTGCAGAGTAGAGAAGCCCAAAGTGTTCCAGGCAGTGCTGTCAAGTATCCCGTTTTCCCCGGGATTCTCCCTTATTTCAAGCAGTTTCCCGCTGCTCTCCCTTATTTTTTATTTCCCTTAAATTTCCCGTTTTTAATGGAAGCAGCTCCTCCCCTGCTGGCCAGGGACTGGGTGGGAAGACCTCACCTACTTGGAGAGAAAAGTCTCAGCCCTCAAAGCAAGTGGGAGCTGTTTCCCGTGCTTACAGGGGGGTGTATTCCTCCCCCTGCATCAGCCCCTAGCCATTGCCACCAAGCCCCTCAGCCGGCCAATAGGGTTAGCTGGCGGGCGGAGCCTGGCTGCCTTTGAGCAGCTGCTGCTTCCTGTCCTGTTTTGATGGGATCAGACAAGAAGATGATGGGGCTCCATTGCGCGGAGCACATGGCTGCCCTCCTCTTTGCTCCGCTCCGAGCCCAAGCCCGCTTGGAGTTTACATTGCTGCTCCGCCCACTTTTGCTTCTGACTCCGCCCACCACTGACATGTGACTGTCCCCGGGATAGGTGAGACTGCTGATCCCTTATTTTCAAATCCGAAACTTGACGGGTATGGTTCCAGGCTAGGACACTCTCCACACCCCAGAGAAGACTGAGCCTTAGCAAGTGGCCCTACCACTAGGCAAAGTGAGACAGCCACCAGAGGCTGCCAATAGTGGAGAGGGAGAGAAGGCAGAGAGCCCTGCGATGGTTGGAGACCACAGCTGTAAGGAGGATGTAGCGCCTGACCTGCAAGAGTTACATGCAGCTTAATCACAAATATATCAGAACAGTTTGTATAAGTGAAAAACCTAGTTAAAGCATAGAAACCAAGAAGACTTTAAGAAACAGTAGACTAGAAAACCAGTGAAGTCAGGTGTACATAATAGCACCGCCTGCCTGGCTAGGGAGTCTCGCTTTAGCAAAAACGCTTCTGTCTGTTTGTCTGAAACGACACTAGCCGTGGCTGCTTTCCTGAGCAGAAGAAGCGGGTGTGTGGAAGCACCTTGTGCTTTGCCTCAGGCAACGGGGTTCCTTGGGGCAGCCCTACAACCAGTCGGTTCAACAACATGAAACCCTGTTCTCCCTGCATCCTTTTAGCCGTGGAGGGGAGTTTGCACCGGAGAGGCCCCCGCTCAGGAAACCTTGCTGGCCGCTCATTTCAGCGGCGGTGCCATTTTCCAATACAAGAAACGCCCCTCTCTCTCACCTGCCCCCCCCCCGCGCCAACTCACCTCGCTGCGGGGCACCAGCAGCAGCTCCCCATCTTGCTGGGCTAGCAATGCTTCCCCGACCCCCTGCTGCCCCTTCTCCGCCTCCTTCAGGCTGCCGCGACCCCCGGGCGCCTTTCAAGGGCTCGGCGTCCCTCCCCCGCGCCCACCCAGGTGCGCCCAATTAGCAGCTGCCCCGCCCGCGGAGATGCGCAGCCGACGGAGAGGCTCAGCTGGTGGGGAGTCAGTCTGTCCCACGGGACGAGCAGGGAGGCTTTCACCCGAGGAGAGGCGCTGGTCGGACAGGGCGGCTTCCTTCCAGGAGGGGGCGGGCCGGGCAGCTGTCTTTTTCCTGGGGGGGGGGGGTTGACCCTAGCGGAGAGCCCGAGTGCAGCATGTCCTTCCCATATAGCCGCTAGCGGTTAAGATCCTGATTTTCACCCAGGCAGCCCGGTTCGAATCCCGGTATGAGAAAGAGTTGCTTCCCCCGTCCTTCTTCTGCCCCAATGTAATCACGAGAAACGGGGGCGCCGCAGCTTCGCCTCCATGTGGCCAAGGGGGGAGCTTATTTAAAAACATAGGTTTCTTCCAGCACCTGCCTGTTGTCGTTTTTAAGCCGGGCAAAGGTTCCTGCCCTGAAAATAATTCCAAGCGTTTCACCAACCAGTCCTTTAACTGCATTCGAATCATACTTCTTCTTCATTTGACCTTTTTAGGCCACCCTTCACTGAAATCATTTCTGGGGCTGTACACATCATTTAAAAACTGCAGCACCTAAGAACAATCTCTGATTATCTCACAGTCTTCATTTAATGCAACTGTTGAAGAGCAGAACCCTATTAATCCGTTACTGCTAAAGGATTCCTCAGGATTCCTGTGTCACCCTGAAGACTTTATTTCTTATCGCAGCCAAAATTTAAGGGACATTTGCTGTTAAAATGTCTATCAATCAAATCCCATACATGTCTACTCAGAAGTAAGACCCACTGAATTCAATGGGGCATGCTCCTCTGTAAGTGGGCTTAGAATTGCAGGCACATTCCATTGTCTCTTGAGACAATGCCAGCAGCATTACATCAATAACATGTTGCACAAATAGTCCTGCAAAGAAAGAAAGAAAGAACACCAATTTGGACAAGCACTTGGAGAGAGAGCCGCCACCATCCAGGCATCCACTTCTGACTGAAGCTTCCAGGAGCTCACCAGATGGGCCACATCCTTTGCATTCTAGGGGACCCACTCAAGAGCCTCTTGATCTCCCTTGGCTGCCTGCCACTGAGGTGCAAATGTAAAGGGATGGGAGGAAATAAAGCCAGGACAGGCATTTAATATGAACATGTGAAAATAGCATTTTGGTCAACTCTTGATCATGTTGTCATTCTGTGGCTCAGCATGCCGTTAGATGAGGGAGGTATTTGAACTTGCCTAGAGTGGCCAAAAACAACACCCACCACAGCCTAGACCATCCCTTGAGTTATCCATTTCATCTGACGTATGAAGTGGCTTGGAAACTTTATAGGTTTTTATAGAGTCTGGTGAGAAATAAAGACGAAGTCGGAGTTTGAGAACCAAGGTGGGTGGGTGCTGGAGCTTATGCTTGGTTGCAAGCCATACTCCCCGATTTATTATAGGTGATGGAATGCACTCTGCACATGACCTGGGGTACTTTTGTTCTTTTTCTAGACATACTAAGTCCTGGTAAACCCTCGCCAGACTTGATTGAGGCAGAAGAAGTGAGGGAAAGCTGTACCTACTGGAAAGTGAGGGAAGTTACAAAACACTGGGAGACTACTGGGATGGTCAGTTAGAGAAAAGGGGGTGATGTGAGTCTTGCAGCTCTTGACCTTGTGCGTATTTAGGCTTGCAACTTTTGGGATTAGGAATGTGGGCAACCACCGTATTATAAATTCCTCTCACTTTCATTTCCTTTTATCTCCTATTGACAGAACTGTTGCTTTTCAAAGCTTTCTCTTTTGGCTGCAAACAGACAGATGATTTTGCCTAGAAGGCATTTTAGTTTAAACATTTTAGTTTTTAAACATTTTAGTTTAAAGACTGGCATGATGTGCTATGCAAGTCACATCAGCTGCTTTTTATTTCTTATGCCCATGCTTTTAGTGAGCAGAATTTCAACAGTTGCATTTTTATTTTTATTTAACCAACAAATTTATATATTGCTTGATTTCTACAAGAAATATTAAAATTATCAATGAAAAAACATGGCATATGTTGGGTCAAGGCCAAGGAGTCTCTGTCAGTACAGAGAGTGGTAATCTCCTCCTCCTTGTTTCTTATGAAGGAAGGATAATTTTTAGTGCATAGAGGTGGGGGTCTGCCCAAACCCACACTGAAGGTCTGTTGTGATTTGCTCAGGGCCAGTCAAGTCTGCAAAAGTCTCTTCCTGTTACCTGCCTTCTTAAGACTGAAAATACACAGCAGCCAAGGGCTTTAGCTCAGAAACATTATTGTGCAAGCTTATATGCCGTTTGTAGATACTGATTTGTCCCACTGAAGGTATTATTGTACTAACCTTGTGGATTGCACTTGAGTTTTACAGGACTCACAGTATAGCCATCTCTCTCTTTTTTCTTCTTCAATTTTTTAAAATTGATTTTAACAAAATAAAAAATTAACAAATACTCCACTACCAACAACAAAAACAATAACACAAATATAAAACAAGAACAACACATAGATCTTAATACACCTATCTTACTTTCTTAACATTGTAGGTTGACTTCCTCCCGTCCTCTCTTCCTGCGTTCCTTGACAATCATCTTTAGTAATTTCTTTACATTGTTATAATCAACGTTGTTAATTAAGTTTTACCTCTCTTCATATCTTCATTATTTATTCAAACAATTCTACGTCTTAAATCTACCTTCTAAATCTACAGCCTGATTTATCTTTCAGTTTACCGGTACTTCTAATCTTTTATCTTACAATGATTTTTTAAATACAATTTAAATTTCTTCCAATCTTCCTCCACCGTGTCATCCCTCTGGTCACGAAGTTTCCCAGTTAGTTCAGCAAGCTCCATATAGTCCATCATTTTCATCTGCCATTCTTCTAACGCTGGTAACTCCTCTGCAATAAATGCTGGAAATGTAAGCAAGTAGAAGGAACATTCTTCCATATGTGGTGGACGTGCCCAAAAGTAAAAGATTTCTGGGAGAGGATTTATAATGAATTAAAGAAAGTGTTGAAAAACACATTTAATAAAAAAAACCAGAAGCCTTTTTACTTGGTATTGTAAATAAAGAAATCCCAAAGTGTGACAGGACTTTCTTTATGTATGCCACGACAGCAGCTAGAATTTTGATAGCTAAGAACTGAAAGACACAGTATAGCCATCTCATAACTCGCTGAAGACGTTCAGCCATGACTTCTAAGAAAGAGAGGGAATGACTGAATGCTGCCTCCACCCAGACTACAGTATTTGGTTCAAGAGGCTATTTTCCTGCCTCCTGGTGGCTGATTGAGGATCTACTCACAGCTGCCTTTGTGCCAACAAAGACAGGAAGAAATTCACTGGTGACTACGTCTGAAGCTCAACATCAAAAAAACTAAGATCATGGCAACTGGTCCCATCACCTCCTGGCAAATAGAAGGGGAAGAAATGGAGGCAGTGAGAGATTTCACTTTCTTGGGTTCCATGATCACTGCAGATGGTGACAGCAGTCACGAAATTAGAAGACGCCTGCTTCTTGGGAGAAAAGCAATGACAAACCTAGACAGCATCTTAAAAAGCAAAGACATCACCTTGCCGACAAAGGTCCGTATAGTTAAAGCTATGGTTTTCCCAGTAGTAATGTATGGAAGTGAGAGCTGGACCATAAAGAAGGCTGATTGCCGAAGAATTGATGCTTTTGAATTATGGTGCTGGAGGAGACTCTTGAGAGTCCCATGGACTGCAAGAAGGTCAAACCTATCCATTCTCAAAGAAACCAGCCCTGAGTGCTCACTAGAAGGACAGATCCTGAAGTTGAGGCTCCAGTACTTTGGCCACCTCGTGAGAAGAGAAGACTCCCTAGAAAAGACCCTGATGTTGGGAAAGATGGAGGGCACAAGGAGAAGGGGACGACAGAGGATGAGATGGTTGGACAGTGTTCTCGAAACTGCGAGAGGCAGTGAAGTATAGGCGTGCCTGGCGTGCTCTGGTCCATGGGGTCACGAAGAGTCGGACATGACTGAACGACTGAACAACAACAACAAAAACCACAAGTTGTGATCAAAGCCTTGAATGGCATGTTGGCATTGTGGTTTTCACCTCCTGTTAAATATTCTGTGGGCTAAATAAGTCAAAGCCATCCAAGCTGGGCAGGAAGCACACAGCTGAAGCATTCTATCAGCAGTTAATTGGGGTTGAAAAACTAGCTTTTGACCATATTCTGCTACACATTCAAAGGCGCAAAAGGCAAAGGAAGCATTTCTGCTGCACCATTCAGACCATTGTCTTCACAGCATCTTTATGTTGAGATGCAGATACCACTGGGTATCTGTGGAGTCACTGCAGTGCTCATGGCATGCTGGGTTAGGCTTCTGATTTAGAGATCAACCACTAAGTCCAGCTTGCAAAATGAGACCCATCTTCAGCCTACTTTCTATTTCAGAGGTTGCCAACTAACCAAGAAAAACATTTTTCTTGCTCCTGTGCTAAAGGCAGCTTGGGCTACAGAAAATGGTGGAATTCATGGCACTTTCCATGCATGCGGAAAAACATGGTCACTTGCTAATGTCTGTGGGTCAAATTGCTGTTAGACACAGGAGCAGTGTCAAATAAAGATGTGGCAACGTTGCTATCTCTGTTCACATGTTTTCTAGCTATATTTTTTCCTGCCTCATGTCAGCAAACGCCTGTCTCAGAAGACAAGGGAAGAGTGCACCTTTGCAGGTGTAGTCAGACCTCTGAAGGGTTACTGCTGTGACTGTAGAAATAGTTTAAGGGAAATGACCTGTCTTGGGGCAAGGCACAACCCCATTAAGGGTCCTCATTACCCCCCCATTTGGAAGCATTAGTACAGGTAGAGATGGAGAGCCACAATGCCAAGGCTGCAATCCTGTACATACTTGCTCACTTCTTATTGTATTTGCTGGTCATTTTTCTCACAGACGAACCCAAAGCGACAACCAGCTAAGAACATTCATCCAACAAAAATCTAAAAACATAGCAGAACAGATAAAACAAATGAGCATTTACTGATCCCACAGAAAGAGGCATCAGTGCTACACTTCATTTTTTATTTTGCAAAGTTAAAAACAAATATTTTATTGAGCATGGCAGCCTAGCAAGGTTGCACAAAAGAAATCATCAAGTAAGGCAGAGATCCCATCTTTGTAGGAAAAGCAAGACTTGCTCTGCTTGGAGGAGGAATTCCATTTAAAACCTAGAGGATAGAAACTCAGTCTTTTCTGCTATTTCTAAACAGAGTTTGTTGGGCTCTTGAAACAAATTCTTGCTTTCTTCCAAAGCTCACAGGTACCAGACACTGCCACTGTCCACCCTTTGGGCTCTAGAACATTCCAAACTGAGATGAACAGTTGTTTGGTTTGGGCAGGGGTTTGTAGCCAATCTGGTCATGTATCATCTGCTCCTGGCTCTTGTGATCAGTGCTGAGTCCCAGCGCACCCTCACCATCACTGGCTCCCACCACGTCCACCTCCTCGTGCTTCCTACAACTATCGAGTTCCTTGCGGGCGCCATCAAACTCCTCAATGTCGTCCAGCTTCAGTTCAAGCCACGTCGGTTTCCGCCGCAGCATCTTGCAAGCAGACCGTTCCCCCGTGGCTCTTGCGCGCGTGCGCAGCAGCTCCTCACTCTTTTCTTCACCTCGCTACCCTTCAAATTAAAGTATAAACTGGGTAAAGATACAAGTCTTTGCCTGGTGCCTAAAAACAGGTAAAGGCTTGCCTCCCTCCCTGGGAAAGCATTCCACAAGTGGGGAGCCACCACCCAAAAGCCCAGATCTTGGGAGTAATCTCTGAATATAGATGCCTAGGTTTAGACTGCAAGATGTCTATGTTTGCTTGGGAACATTCCATTTAACGGGACTTATTTCTGAGTAAACTCAGACTTCATGTTTCTCCTCTACTGTTGCCAGGTTTTATTTAACTCCTTTGCCTTTAACAACAACTAGCAACAAATGTTAGCAGGTGTAATCTAAGGCTTATCTCCATACTATGAAAAGCACCACTTGTGGATATCTACACCACATGCCGCTGTTAAAGACACAAGCCAGTTATTTTTCTGGTGAGTTGGCAACTCCACTTTGCTCCCATCAGCCCGTGAGCCACTCCTTGCCCGCCCCTGACTATACACACCTCTCCTCCCAGGTCCAGGGAAGCTGGTGGTTTCTTTGTGCACAACAGTTTTATTCCAGTTCGGCTGTGTGCAGAACCCGAACAAGGCCACACTTGAATTAAACTAACAAAATCTGACAAGGGAATGTCTGGCCTGACAGCAGGTGGTGAAGACACTTTCCTGTGCTTCAGGCAGGAAATCCACCAATACCTCAGATGGATATTTAGTTGGAATGAAGAGGGGAGGATGCATGTGCATGCAAGGTCTTTTCCCAGGAACAGTCTGATGTGGGAGTATAGACTGAAATGGGATTTCCAGCCTTTTTGGCTTCAGAAGTCAGCAAGTAAGACAGAAGTGCTTAAGGCAAGTTGAGTCCCAGTAACCTGTAGGAGGTGTCTAAGAAAGCTGTGAGATACATAATCCCCTAATTTATCTGCCTAGCTGCCTGTCCTCCTTCACCTGCTTAACCATCTCAGGAAACTCAGGTAACTGGTCATAAAGGGCTTCTTTTGTTTTGCTCTGCATGGCCAACACTGCCCCAAATCTCTGCTTCACAGACTTCAGGATATTCATTCTTCTTTTCCTTAAAATGTGCCAGGCATTCAATTTGCTGGAGATAAAACACACAGCAAACCTCATCTGAGCACCTAACTACAGATGAGTGTAAGAGAGTCCTAAAGCCATTCCCCCCCCCCCCCGAAAGAGAAGCTTCTCTGGAGAGGGAAATTTAGACTAGGTGGTTTGCAAGGGGGAGGTAGTACTTAGCCATTTACTTACCCTTCCCAGCAGACTTCCGAGCACAATGGAAACATAACTGGAATCCTGTGAAGAGGGAGATTATGCAGTACAGATAGGGCAGCAGAGAGACTTAAGCAGTTGTGCATGCACATTCCCCCACCCCCTTCTTGTGAAGCAGTTTGCATTTTTGGAAGGGTATCAAAATACTTTTACATGCATTTGGATGTAGCATGTAATTAGGCTCTGGGACTCACCACAGGAAGTTCAGGATGCATGTGTGACTTTAGATTTTTCTCTATAGCATAGAAGACTGTCATAAACATCAATTATATTTGTGACCTTAGTCACACTAAAAGGCAGCAGTGGGCTCCTTTTTCACAAAGCCATTGGTTGGAATAGCACCTGCATATTTCCCTGTGTATCTCTTGTTCTGCAAGAGACTTTTGCTTGCATACTTTTTTTAAAAAAAGGAAGCAATGAGGGGCCCTTGCTTCAAGATCAATACAGCAGATTCACTTACACCTCCTGGGGGGGTCTGAGTGGTGCACACATTTCTGGTGTGTGTGTGTGTGCTGCTAGACTGTCTCCACTTTGGTTACATGGGAAAGAGGCAAATGGCATGTGCTAAAATTCCCTCTGCTGCCCAACTCTTAAGGGCGCAGCAGCCCTGTCCTTTTTCTTCCATTCTTCTACAAATTAATAAATGGTAGGGTTTTGATTATCTGGAGGATTGAAGGGAAGATTGGAGACCAGTGAAAAAGTGCAGGCAAAGCTTACTTTCCAAGCCAGGGTCTCACCCAGGATATATGCATTAACATGACAAAAGCTGTTGATGGCCCATCTGAGAGGAATCTTGGGCGTGAGCAGACAGAGGTTGCCATGGGGATGGTGTGTGTGTTTGAGGTGACACAAAAAGAGAGTCTTTTGAGCAAGGTGTGCTGGGAAGAAGGGAGAGGTCAGAGACTGAGATCCATCTTGGGCAGGCTGGGAGAGTTGCCTTGGACTCCAGAGCTGCACTGCTGTGGGGGGAAAGCCACTCTTGAAATGACCAAGCTGTAAGATCTGGACTCTCTATAGGCAGACTGAAGGTGTAAATAGGTGAATAAACCATAGTTCTTAAAGCTACAACAGTCTCCAATGTGTCTCAATTCCCCAAAGGATCACAGACCCTGGGCGAGCACCTGGAACTCCTGGA
Organism: Lacerta agilis; assembly: GCF_009819535.1. NCBI lineage: Eukaryota > Metazoa > Chordata > Lepidosauria > Squamata > Lacertidae > Lacerta > Lacerta agilis. The sequence goes on along the minus strand of NC_046327.1, from coordinate 39,684,018 downwards.
ATCTTGCTACAATCAGCAGAGAGCCTGGGTGGCACCCAACTTTTCTAACATTATTGTTTTTACCTAGTCACCATAGTGGTATGGAGTGAGAACTAGACACCTGAGAGATCATGCAGGTGTGCTGGCTCAGACACCCTTGGAACTTCTTGATGGGTAAGGCATAAATTCATTAACTTGTGGTGCCTGCCATATATTGTTGAACTCCCATTGTCTCCAGCCAGCCCAGCCAACCATCAGGGACAATGGAAGTTGTGGTCCAGCAACACCTGAAGGTTGGCTATCTTGCTTTAGGGCTTTATAATTCCAAACCATCACCTTTAATTATTCCTGGAAGGCAACAGAAGATGGGCTATCTCACTCTATTGAATCATTGCTAGTGGCGGCCACACAAAGTCTGTGTTGCAATAGTTTAGCCAAAAGGTTATGAATGGCATGCAGAGGGACTGAATTAAACAAACAAACAAACAAACAAACAAACAGGTTAAAATAATTATAACAACAGCTACAATGAAGCTCAGTGGCCCGCATTCCAGCCACCATCACATTTTTGGACATTATTGCAGGAACTCCTGAAGGCTGTGAGCCAGACTGACCAAGGGAAGTCATCTATGCTGGGTAATGTCCATAGAATGGAAGATGGCAGGATCACAAAGGATGTGCTTTTTGGGGAGCTGGCTTCAGGCACCAGGCCTACTGGCAGACCAACTCTGTGTTATAAAGATGTCTGGAAATGTGACATGAAGGCTGGTAACATTAACCCTGCCATATAGGAATTATTTGCAGATGACCACAGTGTCTGGAAACAGTCAGGTTGTGCATCCACAGCAGTGACCAGAGAATGAATGACCACTGGGGGTGAGTGCTGAGAGATGAAATGCCATGGTGCATCTGTAACAGCGAAACCGGGCACCTTCATCTGCCCCAGCTGCAACAAAACATGTAGGTCCTGTATCAGTCTCTGCAGCCACAGCAGGTGCTGTAACTCTTTAATAGTTTGACTTTATCTCTGATGACACACTCTTCTATTGTCTCTTGAGACAGACAAATGCCAACAACATAGTCAACAGAGCACTTACCTGTTATTAGTGTGTTACCAATGCTTCCTGTGGCCATTTTGGGGTTTGTTTAATTCTGTTATTATGGTACTTACAACCTATTTATATATGATGCAAGTACCATATATGGGTGTGGGTGTGTTTAAAATATGTTGTAAGTTGTCTGGAGACCTTAGGGTAACAAAGGACTAAGAATAATAGTACTTTCTACTCTTCTGGCTTGCCTCCTGCTTTAGTAAGTGGCCCTTTTACATAACATCAAGCTAATGGTTTCCTTTGAAATATGCATCCTGGTATAATTTCTTCAGTACACAGTCTATAGAAAATAACAGGACCACTTAAATTTGGTTTGTGATGTGTAACTGAGTGTTTGCCTTGATTAATTTCTTATTGGGTGAAGTCTAGAGTGATTTTGGGTGACTCATTGCATTTGTGGATTTGCAGGAGCCTTTGTCCCTTGATACAAATGCTGTGTAGTTTGAGGCTGGATGAAAATACAGTCTCGGGGCCTGTCAGAATCTAATACTAAACCATTTCCCTTGTGTTTGGCTATAAAAAGTGAGAGAAAGAGAGAGATTATTCACTGTGCCCTCTGGCCTGACCTCCAAAGTGAGAACCCACAGGACTTTATGAACGTGTGTGTTAGTCATAGAGCGGACTCATGACGCCACCAGGAGCCTTTTTATAATTCACTATCACTGAACTATTTACAGCTTACAATCTTGGCAGAGAATTCGTAACAGCAAGCTTGCTACTAGGAAGCAAAAAACAACACCAAATATAAAACAAAATACTTTCTCCATCTGTTCCCTGTTTGCCTCTCATTTGATTTGCTTCTTGTTGACAGTGCAAAGATCCTGAGTGTATTAGGACAATTTCACAAGTGCTTACTGAGAATGCAGACATATTTTGACTGGTCAAAATAAGAACATCCCCATTCAGCTTATAGGTTAAAATCCTAAACGTTTCATTCCCTAGCAGAAAAATAAAGCACAGTAAGGATGCTGCTATTTATTTATGTACTGTATTTAAAACATTTCTACCCCACCTTTCCTCAATGAGACCATGGCAGTTAACAAGGTACGTGGAAATAATAAGCACAATCTTTAAAAAGAACTTGCCAACAATAAATACAATAGTTGGCCACAGTAGATACCTAAATATCCAAGTTCAGAAAAATCCCCATGCTACAAATCTGCATTTCCACCCAACACTGGTTGAACCTTTGTTCCAAGGTTAGCTCTACTAACATTTGTCTTGTCTGAATTAATATTCAGTTTGTTTACCCGCATCCAGTCCTTTACTGTCTTCAGGACTTCTACAGCCTCACTGCAATGAGATGGAAAGGAGAAAAGTGGGTATAATTCAATATCTCTATTAAACTGAGACTATAAGTTATTTGCTGACATATTGGCAGAAAGACTCAATCAGATATTGAAAGATATAATCCACGAAAATCAGGCCAGCTACTTACCAGGAAGTCAAATACAGAATAACACCATGAACATTGTTGTTCAGTCGTTCAGTCGTGTCCGACTCTTCGTGACCCCATGGACCAGAGCACGCCAGGCAAGCCTATCTTTCACTGCCTCCCGCAGTTTGGCCAAACTCATGCCAGTCGCTTCGAGAATACTGTCCAACCATCTCATTCTCTGTCGTCCTCTTCTCCTTGTGCCCTCCATCTTTCCCAACATCAGGGTCTTTTCTAGGGAGTCTTCTCTTCTCATGAGGTGGCCAAAGTACTCGAGCCTCAACTTCAGGATCTGTCCTTCCAGTGAGCACTCAGGGCTGATTTCTTTAAGGATGGATAAGTTTGATCTTTTTGCAGTCCATGGGACTATCAAGAGTCTCCTCCAGCACCAGAATTCAAAAGCATCAATTCTTCGGCGATCAGTCTTCTTTATGGTCCAGCTCTCACTTCCATACATTACTACTGGGAAAACCATAGCTTTAATTATATGGACCTTTGTCGGCAAGGTGATGTCTCTGCTTTCTAAGATGCTGTCTTGGTTTGTCGTTGCTTTCCTCCCAAGATCAGGAACATTATTAACATACTAGTACTCAGTTAGCCCGTTAAATTAACGGGCGCTAGAACATATGTGGTCAAACATTTGTAAAAACAGAAAAAAGTGGACAACCATGCAGTCGGGCTTATCTCGTTTTTTCCCCCTAATAACGCGAGAGCCACATGATGTAGCCAGCTCTGCGCATAGCGCCCCTGTTGCCCTAGCAACATCGGGAACACGCGCAGAGCTGACCAAGCAGCTCTCGCTTGACATCGCTCACCTGCCGCCACTTGTAACGGCTGCTGCCGCTTAGAAGTAAGTCCACGCGAGCGCGCACCCGCCGCTTCAACAGTTTCGCCCAGCCACCTGAAGTCTCTGCACTCCAAGTCCCAACGGCTGTCCATGGGGCACATGCGCAGTACCGCAATCCCACGGACACAGGGACTGGACGCAGAGACACTTGCACTTTATTATATTTGATTAGAATATCTTGAATTTAGAATTGATAAAATAGTGGCTGTGATGTTTGTGGATGCAGAAAAAGCTTTTGATAATGTATCCTGGTATTTCCTAAAGAAACAGATTAATTTAATGGGTATGGGAGAAAAATTTGAAGGTATTGAAGCAATATATCATAAACAAAGGGCTAGACTGATAATAAATGGTATGTTCTCAGGAAATATTGAAATTTCAAAAGGAACAAGACAGGTTGCCCTCTGTCCCCATTATTATTTATTTTGGTATTGGAAATTTTTTAATAAATAAGATCAGAAAAGAGGAAAAAATAAAAGGGATTATAGTAGGGGGAATTATAAAGTAAGAGCTTTTGCACATGATTTAGTAATAACAACAGAAAACCCTAAAGATTGTATCCAAAAGCAATAGAATCTATTAACGAATTTGGACAATTAGCTGGCTTTAAAATCAATTATAAGAAAACAAACTTGTTAGTCAAGAACATGGGAATAGATGAACAAAAAGAATTACAGGAAAGTACGGGAATGGAAATAAAGAAAAAAGTGAAATACCTAGGCATCTGGTTAACATCAAAACACATTAATCTGTTTCAGGACAATTATGTCAAAAAGTGGAATGACGTGAAAAGAAACTTAGAAATCTGGAGCAAGCTCCATCTCTCCTTCTGGGGCAAAATATTGGTAGTAAAAATGAACATTCTATCTAGAATGATTTTTCTTTTCCAAATGATACCTATTCTGGGAGGTACAGATTGTTTTAAAAATTGGAGGAAAGACATAGCAAAATTCATATGGAATGGGGAAAAGCCCAGAATAAAGCATAACATTATTATAGACAGAAAGGAGGGGGGGGCTTGGCTTTGCCTGATTTGGAGTTGTATCATGCAGCAGCAGCTCTAACTTGGATCAGAGAATGGATGATCTTATAAGATACAGATCTGTTGGATCTAGAAGGTGTAGGAACGCGTTTTGGTTGGCATGCCTATCTGGTGTATGATAAGGTAAAGGTGCACAGGGGATTCTTAGACCATATAATTCAAAAATCATTGTACAAAATATGGGTTAAATATAAAGACTTGTTAGAACCAAAAACTCCCTGGTGGACCTCACCGGTAGAAGCCAGGACTGTGAAGAAAAACAATATGAAAAATGTTTGGGCAACATACAAAATATTATTAAAAGAGGAAGATGATAAATTAAAATTGGGGGAAAAAATGAAGACATCTGAATGCACTTAAATGAGATTGGCTCCAATATTTTCAATTTAATCAACAATTGGGTAAGGATAGAAAAAAAGGATTCTTCAAAGAAATATCAAAATTGGAAGAGAAGTTAATAGTAGCAAAAGGAAAATTTATATCCAGTATGTATGACCTCCTTCTCGATTGGGAAGTGAAAGAAGAGGAGATCAAAGCAGCTATGATTCGTTGGGCATAATATACCTATGAGTGATTGGGAACGATTATGGAAAAAAGATAATAGATTAACTCTATGTTAATAATTTAAGAGAAAACGTAATGAAAATGCAGTACAGGTGGTACTTAACCCCAATCAAATTGGCAAAGATATATAAAGGAACGGCTTAGGGAGCTGGGTATGTTTAGCCTGGAGAAGTGAAGGTTAAGGGGTGATATGATAGCCATGTTCAAATACAGTGGTGCCTCGCTAGACGAAAAACTTGCTAGACGAAGGCATTCGTCTAGCGGGAGGCTGCCCCGCAAGACGAAAAAGTCTATGGGGCTGCCTCGCAAGACGAAAATTTTTCGTCTTTTTTTCGTATATATAAAACTGTATATAAAAGGATGTCATATAGAGGAGGGAGAAAGTTTGTTTTCTGCTGCTCCAGAGAAGCGGACACGGGGCAATGGATTCAAACTACAAGAAAGAAGATTCCACCTAAACATTAGGAAGAACTTCCTGACAGTAAGAGCGGTTCGACAGTGGAATTTGCTGCCAATGAGTGTGGTGGAGTCTTCTTCTTTGGAGGTCTTTAAGCGGAGGCTTGACAGCCATCTGTCAGGAATGCTCTGATGGTGTTTCCTGCTTGGCAGGGGGTTGGACTGGAAGGCCCTTGTGGTCTCTTCCAACTCGATGATTCTATGAAAAATAATATGAACATTTGTTGGAGGTGTAAAGAAGGAATAGGCACGTTTATCCACATGTGGTGGGAGTGCAAGAAAATAAGAGAATTCTGGGAGGTTATTTATAATGAAATTTTAAAAATGTTTAAATTCTTCAACAAAAAACCTGAGGCTTTTTTACTTGGTATTATGTCACAAGAAATTAAAAAAACCTGTCTGATCTTTATGTATGCGACCACCGCAGCTACGACTCTAATAGCCAAAAATTGGAAAAGTAGTAACATTCCCATGAAAATTGACTGGTTAGGAAAAAAATTATCTGGGAGATTAAGAGGAAACATCACACAAAGAGTCAACAAAGATTGGTCAATATTAAATGATTATCTCAAAATTTATATAGAAAACACAAATCTCCTGACAGATGTATAAATAAATCTAATAAATAGAGACGTTAGATGAGAGAAAAGACGTCATTATTACAAAAGATAAACAAAATAAGCAATATGAAATGTGCATAGATTTAATGAGTGACAAAATTACACATGAGACTGGTTGGAAGTCAACAATCACAGTATGTTTGTGTCTTGGTTGGTAGGTAGGTAGTAAAAAGGTAGGTAGAAGGAGTGGTGGAGGTAAGGTAAGTGTATTTTGTTTTGTAATGTATTGATATTTATAATAAAATGTTTTAAAAAATCAATCAATCAATCAATCAACCAATCGTGGGTATAATTCACCTATTGATGACATCAAACTTCAAATTGCCAGATCATTCCCTAAGTGGTTTAGTGTAGATAAGGAGTGGGAAACCTTTGGTCTTTCAGATGTTGTTGAACTACGTGCTTGTTGGGGCTGATGAGAATTGTAATTCAGCAACATCTGGAGAGGGTAAGCTTCCCATACCTAATGTAGGATATTCAAGAACACAGGAGCAAAGGTGGAACACTGTGGGATCCCATAAGCCAGTGGCCAAGGTGTTGAATAGTTATCTTCCAGCACCGCTTCTGGAACCATTGCCCTAGGACCAGAATCACCATAACATTCTGCCATCAAGCCCTGTCCCAGCAAGCTGGAACATTAGGACTCTATCATTGGCGGTATCAAAAGCTGCTGAAAGGCCCAGGGAAACTCCTGTAGCTAATCCACGGAGGTGGCCATTTTATTTAAAAAACATTCCAGTGCTGCCTTTGGCAAGCCCTACCCAAACAGCCTGCTTCCATCCCAAAACTGGGTCTAATGCATGGGTAGGCAAACTAAGGCCCAGATCCGGCCCAATCGCCTTCTAAATTTGGCCCACGGACAGTCTGGGAATCAGCGTGTTTTTACATGAGTAGAATGTGTCCTTTTATTTAAAATGTATCTCTGGGTTATTTGTGGGGCATAGGAATTTGTTCATTTATTTCCCCCCAAAAAAAAATATAGTCCCCCCCACAAGATTTCAGCCCCCTGCTGAAAAAGTTTGCTGACCCCTGGTCTAATGTGAGAATGAGATGGGTCTAATCCAGAGCCTCCAGAAAAACCTGGAGTTTAGATGCCAGCTATGTACTCTTTGCCTAAGAATGTTAGAAAAATGTCTGTTCTCTAGAAGGATTGAGTCTACTTCCTCCCAGCAACTTTACCATGGTGTAGAGTGAGGGGGAATGCATGACCATGATTAAATAAATCATATTTTAAACTTACTTCTCACTGCCGTCTGATTCTTTAAGCGGGGTAAAAAAAGGGGGAGCCAGATTGCTTTGCAGGTGGACTTAATTAAAATAAGGATTCACAGCCTAATTCCTTTGCTTCAACTTGCTGCTAAGGATGGAAACTCTATTCAATCCATGCATGTGGGCGCCTGGAGAGATAAATTGCATTTAAGATATCCTCTCCTACCTATTAAGACCCATCCCACAACATTACCTCTTTTTGACAGGGTTGCACTCCCTTGGAAGGAGCAGGTCTGCAGCTTTGGGGTACTTCCAAATACATCTCTGTCACTAGATGCCTAAGTGTCCTCTGTGGCAGAGTCTGTCAGGTTCACCTGCTACAGCTGTTCCTGGACAGGAATATCCTGACCACTATAGTCCATGCACTGAGACTGGATTACTGCAATGCATTCTCTGTGGGGCTGCCCTTGAACCTAGTCCAGAAGCTTAGTTGGCGCAGAATGTGGTGGCTAGACTGCTGATGGGAGCACATAGCTGCCAGCCTATGAAACTGTTGCTAAAACATCTGCCCTGGCTGCTTATCACCTATACAGCCAGCTGCAGAGTCCTTGTATTAATTTACAAAGCCCTTCGGGACCACCTGAACCCTTATGTCCCAGATCAATCTCTGAGATCATCTTCATTAAAGTTATTGGTCTTCCCCCAAGTTGGCGAAAAGAAACTGAGCTTAGTGCCCTCATCCCAGTCCTGTGGGAACACCCATCGCTAGGCCAGCAGAGATTGGGCAGGTGCCTCCTGTTTATACATGTGAATGTCTGCTGAAAACTTGTCTGTGCCACCAAACTTAAGCAAGCAGTTCAAAAACCATCTTACTGTAATAATTGATGTTCTCTGATGTTAAAGTTTAGTGTAGCGTTTTAGTACATATTGATATTGTTGTAAAGCATTATGATTTTTAATATGGTGGTATATAAATATTTTTAAATAAATAAGTAAAAGCCATCATTTGCCTCTTGCCTTTTAAAGGGCTCCCTTTGGGCAGAGCACTTCCAAGTGACCAGGATATTATCCTCATTTGCCGGAGTCCTATTGTTCTTTTGTCTGCTTTTGTGCTGCTTTTCTTTTCTTTTTTTTTTTTAAAAAATATCACATCGTTTTGTTTGCATTTCTCACTTCCCTTGTCAGATCCTGCTCTAACTTTTTCTTCTTTTTTATATAGAAAAAGTAGCATTTTTCTCTAAAAGCGATTATAAACCGTATCACCTCAATAACGCGGATGAAAAAATCTCAGGCTTTCATGTTGTAAAATTCTAATTCGATAAAACAAAAGCAAAGCCCACCGCCACTTGGCTCCAGCTTGGTGCTGTAATAAGAAATAACGGGCAAGGACAAGTTTACCTGAGTCAGGTATCACCGTCACCTGTCAGGTGTTGTTGTTTAGTCGTTCAGTCATGCCCGACTCTTCGTGACCCCATGGACCAGAGCACGCCAGGCACCCCTATCCTCCACTGCCTCCCACAATTTGGTCACTCATGTTGGTAGCTTCCAGAACACTCTCCAAGACCACAGTCTGAGGCTCCCCCTATTTTGAGATGTAGTAGTAGCCAAGGCCTGTGAGTACTGTGAAAGCTATACCATTGTCAACCAAAAGGGAGGGGGGTAATATCTTAAAGCGTCTCGTTCTCCCCCCCCCCCCGTTCACTGACAAGATTTTAGGAAGGATTTGGTATTTAAAAATGATTTGTGCGCGTTATAAATGATTTGTTCGCGGAGTCCTTTTTCCAATAATCAGCAGCACGTGCCCAACGGCTCGTGGCTTGAAGGTAGAGCAAACCATTTTAATCGCTGAAGAGAGAGGTGCCAGAAATGAAGGCTTTCTTCTCGCTCATCATCGAAATAAAGTGTGCTTTCATTTAACTGGATTTATTGTTAGTGCTGCTACTAAAATGGTACCGGCCCATCATTCTGCAGCTGATAAAGCGGCTTGGGCGAGCTTATTATTTAGGGAAGGAGTAGTGACCCGAGATTTAGCTGGATCAGCTGCGGTGCCCAGAAAAGCCACAGTCTCATATCAAAGGACTCAAGAGAGAGATGTTAACGGGAATTTTCTTTCTCAGTTTGACTAACAGGCTGCTGGAAAGAGATAATCAAAATCGCTGATATATCCCCCCCCCCTCGAAAAGTAAAAATAATATCGCCTCGTCAGGGACCGGAGGTGGGGGGGGGAGGGAGACGAGAAGGACAGTTAGAGCAGCTGAGCGAAAACGCGGCGTGGAATATACCTTTGCAAGTGGTGAGGTGCCTGGAATACTACTACCTTACTGTATATTATCCACTGAACGCCTCTTCAGGTCTGAAGAGCTTCAAGTTAACTCTAGTATAGTGTGCCTATGAATAATCGGAACTCGGTGAAATATGGGAGAGACATTTAGAGTTCTTATCGGGGGAGCGTTCCCCCCTCACACATGTCAGAAATGGTAAGGCTGGGATTCTACCAAATCAAATAAAGAGGGGGGACGCTCTTAACTGCTCTCTCACAGATAAATAAATCTCTGTTTTTCTGGGGGACGAGTGTATTATTTCTCCCACCTTCTTTGGTCCTAAATTATGGGGAGGCGCTGGCGAGGACGCAGCTGCTCGCCGCCTTGGGCTTTTCCTGCCGCTGGCTTGCGGGAAATGGTACGCCCTGAGGGGCGGTGCGAGTGAAGCCCTGCCAGGGGGTTGGCGCGGGCCAGTCGCAGGGCGGGAGGCGGCCGGGCAGGGGGTGGTTCTGCGCAGCTGGGAGGGAGGAGCCGAACGATCCCGGGCTTCGGGGCGGGGGGCAGCCATGGGCGGCTGAGGGGTGCCCCAGTCCAGAATCGGCCCGGGCCGGCGGCCATGGCCGAGGATTACTGGGACTCGCTATCGCAGTAGCCGCCGCCAAGGTAAGAGACGCGGGTCGGGGGGGGGGGGATCGGCGTGACCTTTGACCCCTTGTTAGGAATCTGTCTCCCGAGGGATCACCTCTGCTGCCTTGGGATAGGATCACTCACTTTGAAGCCATTCGGTCCTTTCTGGTCACGCAGGAGATCTGCTCTGACCTCTCGTGTAATTTTCCTCTGGCATTAATTCCTCCCCCCACCCCCAATAGATCTGTTCCGCTTCTTTAATCCCTGATGCCTGGCTGCAGGAGGTGATGTCTGCTGCCATCAGACTGAGGGAGGCTTCGCATTGATCTCCTTGAATTCCCTCCTTACACCCCGGCTAAACCCGGCGGTAGTCTGCACTCCTTGCTGCTTAAATCAGGGGGTGGAGGTGGATTGTCCTGAAGTTCTGAGCATCTGCATCTTCCTTCCCCGTTTGTGTTGCAGTCTTTTCCTCCATTGAGTCCTACCACTCCCAGTTGACTGCCGTGCCCTGGAGGCTTCCCACCCCACTCTGGTCTTCCTTCTGGCCCAAGGCTTTTGCCTGGCTCTGACCTCGCAAGGACCTTTTGGGGGACTCTGCGGAGGCGCTTCTCGTTTGCCTCATGGCTCATGATTCAGGATTTCTTTCTGTTTGGACTTGCAGGGTGATCTTTGCTTTTTTCACGTTGACTCTTGCTGCTAGATTCCCTTGGCTTGCAATTGCTTCCCTCACTCTGACCGTGGACCTGGAAATGTAAGGAGGTGTATCTCTTGTAGGATTTGTTGCTTCTCTGCTATTTGGCTTGAGCCATTTCTTTGTGCAAGTGACCAAGTTTCCCTCTTCTCCTTCCCACACCCCCTCACATCCAAATTGGAGAGCTGGTGGTGTTCTCCTCCTGGCCTTTAAGAGGTGGGTGGGGGTGCTCCCGGATTCAGCATGCTCTCAGGGCACCTCGGCTAGGAAACGGGGTGCAGAAAAGAGGCTCTGCAGGATGAGAAACCACAGGGAGTCTCCGTAGGGGATTCTGAGCTCTCTGTTCAGGAATTCCAGCTGCTCCTGGTGGGAGGAAGTTCCTTTGCTCACCTTCTACCTGAAGACCAACCTCTTCATGAGCCTGATGATGTCATGGGGGCGCTTCCATCTCCTCCCCACTTCACGCTACGCTGCGTCTGTGTGCGACTAATAATGCACTGGTAGACAAATGGGTCCTGTGATGATGCTGTGAGGTTGGCAGGGATCAGGGTTATCTGGGAAGGGATTGGCTTTGGGGCAGCAGCTGGCAGTATTAGCCCTGGAGATGTTTGGTGCAGAGGCCCCTGGGAGGGGGGCTGGTTTTCTAGTTTTTTTCCCTTTCCGTTTGCCTCCATGCTTGAACCAGGAGTTCCCTAGAAGGCTACCATTCCCTTCCTGACACTCTGCTGTGCTCGGCTGGAGCTGACAGCTTAGCAGCTACCATGCTTGGTGGCTTGTCCTGATTTGCTTGTCAACCTTTTGCCTGCTCTCTTGTGAGGAAGGTGTGTGTCAGGCATACTTATTGGGAACACCCACCCTCCCCAAACACATGTCCATACTAAGGTGCTCCTTTCTACTTCTACTTTTTTATTTCCCTGCCAACTTGGGCCTGGGCGAGCAGCTTTTGGCACTCCATGGAGTTGGCAACAGTGCCAGGTCTCGAGCAAGGTTCTGCAGTGAGAGCTGCAATGACAACATCTTAGCTGCTGAGCTGGTTTGAAGAAGGAAGAAAAGCAGAGTGGCTGCAACTGGTGAAAGGTTGTTAGTTTTTTCTCCCTCTCTCTGAGTTTTTACATTTTATGGGTGTCTTCTTAGATCCTAACCCACTGGAAAAAAGATTCTCCATTCTTTAAATGGCTCTTATCTGGTCTTTCAGGTATAGCTGCTGTTTAGCTTGGTTTGCCTCGCTGCTGAACCCACTGAAAATAGAATCGGAATGGGTCTAAAAAGCCATTTAGTTCCTCTCCTTCCCCCAGTCAGGACAAACCTACTTCCAAACCCATCTGAACCCATACAAGCCAGATCACAGTATATCACAGGCAGAGATCAGGTGAACTGCCCAAAAAGTGTCCCCAAAAGCAGAGAGGCAAGGCAACTTGTATATTTCAGAGGAAGAGACAAACAAGAAAGCCACGGAAGAAAAGAACTTCTGTAGCTCTGTACACCAGAGTATTTGATTATTCTCTTAGGATTTATTCATAAGATGAGTCTTCTCCAATGTGAATATTTGTTGCCCTCCACATATTTTGGATTTCAACTCCCATCTGCCTTTGCCAGCAAGGACAATGGTCTGGGCTCCGCTGAATGCAAGGCCACTTGGTGAACTTCATAGTTGAGTGTGGGTTTTGTCCTGGCTCTTGCATTCCCATATCCAGTATTTAATATCCTGGCTCATCATGTTATGCTATTTCTTTAGCTCTAAAATTATTATTATTATTATTATTATTAGAATTATATACCGCCCTACACCCGGGGGTCTCAGTGTGTGATGTTTCTCATTCACCTTTGCAGTGATCCTTTGAGAATTTCCTCACTGTGTGGATGGTGAATAGATAAGTCTCTTTCTCAAGGCTGCCTAGTGAGTGGTTTTTGAACTGTTAAACTTGTATCGCCTATCGGATGGTATTCTATGTTAACACACCTGGAGTAATCTTTCCACCCCCTGCGTGGTAGCATGCCCTCAGTTGCTAACCTAGATTAGAACCTCCGCCATTCATAAGAATTAGAACCCCCTTGCTATTCTTTAACTGCATTGTGAGCATCATAGTCACTAAACTGCAGTCCTATACACATTTACTTGGGAGCAAGTCCTACTGAAGTTACCGTAATGTTGCTTACATCTGAGTAGATGTGTATAGGATTGCACTGTAAGGCTGCAGTCCTTGTGTGCACATACTTGAGAGTAAGCTGTATTAAACTAATTGGGACTTACATCTGAGTAAACTTGGTTAGGATTGTGCTGTAATCTGTACAGTTGTGAAGCACATTCTGGGCTGTTTGGGCTCTTGATCTTCCTGGCTTCCCTTTCTGTGTCCAGGAAGGGGCCCTGTTAACATTAGGGCCCTGGGTATCCCACAAGCTCACACAAACACTAAGCTTAGGATCCTGGTAGTTTCAGCTTTCATTAGTCTCCCCCCATTTTGGGTCCCACTGTCTGGAAAAAAGGGCTTTAACAATGTAATAATAAATAAAATCTCCAAATGGGGAAGATGGGCCTGGGAAGGAGGAGCTTCTTGGCCCACCCCCTGGCTAGGGGAATAAATTATGTTAAATGAGCAACTATAGGCAAAGTGGCTTAATTTACATAACATATGCTGTTTTTTTTGGCACAGAATTGTGATGAATAATCTTACCTTTCTTTTGAGCCCAAACAGTCCTGGTTTTAACAAAATCTTTGTTGTACATACGGACTTTTGTTTCCCCATGACTGCTCTTGGCTGCTTCAAAGCCACACGATCACTTTGCTATTCAGTGTTTATTTTGGAGTAACAGTGGATTTGGGGCCCTACATGGCACAAAATGAATATGGCCCCAGCCTGGAAGCCACCTGATGCATTATTGAGAGCAGGGGCTCCCTATAGTCTCTGGACATACCTAGGTAGTCAGATGCTGCAGTATGCTTGACATCACTTCCCAGGCACAGGGGTGACATTATTAGTTTATTTTTATTTATTTGGTTTCTGACCCCCCCCCCCCCTTCACTGTTGAATCCCAGGGTGGGTTGCAGCAACTTTAAAATAATATTCAAAAGAGTTTAAAACAAATAATAATCATATGAGGGTGAGTCCTGAAAATCTTTATCTCACATCTCCAAGGACAGGGTAAAGAGGCGCTTCTTCAGCATAGGATGCAAACTATACAGTGAAGGCACCCAGTGGACCTCTGTGGGGAGGGAATGCCACACCTTAGGGGCTGCCACAGAGAAAGGGTGGTAGAACTGCCACCTCTGCTGAGCTTAACACCCAGGAAGGTCTGTCAGGAAGGAGGTAGCCTTTCAGGTATGTCATTGATTTTTGACTGGGGATGAAGGAAGAGAAATTGTGGAATGAATATGCATCTTGCATTATCCCGTCGTCTGTTGCCATCCCAGAATGAGCATGAGCTGGCAATGTAATAGTGAAATAAAGATAATACAGGTGGGGGCTCTTTCTTGCTTTTTGTTAGAAGTGGAGCTGTTAACAGACTTAAGAAAACAAGACCAAGGATTAAAATTGCGTCTCTGGAGACCAGATCTGGCTTGTGTGCATGAGTAGTTTGCGTTCTCTGATCTGTCCTTTGACCAGAAAGCAGATAGGAGGAGAAGATTCGATAAATTTTATCTTGGTGCAGCTTCCACCTTACTTTGTCCATGTGCTTGGGGTGCATTAAAACTTAAATCACACATGCTTGATACAAGCAATACCCTGTTGTTTTTAAAGATGCTATTGCTTTATGCCGACTACTAAACATCCACTGAGAGAAGAGCTCTGCACTTCTTGCAGAAAGTAGACAGGCTTGGGCTTCAGTCATATCGAAAGGGAGGTATCCAGTTGAAGAGCCGTCACCAAGATCACCTGTCTGTCTGCCACTGCTGGTCACACAGGCACATAATAGAGTTCAGCCCAAAAGGCTCTCTTACCTGACTCTCTGTCTCTGCTGCTGTGGCTCTTGGGGAAATGAAGGGGGGAAACCGAGGCAGCTGGTGTGCAGACCTCCAGTCCCAGGGCAGGGATGTCCAGATCCACTGGTTCTTCAGGGTTACTGGTAAGGCGCAGATCTGCTGGCAGTTCCTGTTCCTCTTGTTCTCTTCTGAGGGGATCTCATGTTGGAAGTCTGAGCAGGGTTCAATGCCTCTCAACAACAACAACAACAACAACAACAACATCCCACTGCAAAAAAGGGCACAGAGACATTCTGTTGTGGGGACCGTAACCCAGGTTCAAGGTGCCATTTGGCAATTAGCTAATAATAATAATAATAATAATAATAATAATAATAATCTATTATTTGTACCCTGCCCATCTGGCTGGGTTTCCCCAGCCACTCTGGGCGGCTTCCAACAGATATTAGGATACATTAAAGTGCCACAGATTAAAAACTTCCCTGAACAGGGCTTCCTTCAGATGACTGTGAATGTAAGGTAGTTGTTTATCTCTTTGACATGAGATGGGAGGGCGTTCTACAGGGCAGGCACCACTACCAAGAAGGCCCTCTGCCTGGTTCCCTGTAGCCCTCGGCGCTGGATCTCAGTGTCTGGGCTGAACGATGGAGGTGGAGACGATCCTACAGGTATACGGGGCCAAGGACGTTTAGGGCTTTAAAGGTCAACACCAACACTTTGAATTGTGCTCAAAAATGTACTGGGAGCCAATGCAGATCTCTCAGGACCGGTGTTATGTGGTCCCGGCGACCACTCCCAGTCACCAGCCTAGCTGCCGCATTCTGGATTAATTGCAGTTTCCGGGTCACCTTCAAAGGTAGCCCCACATAGAGCGCATTGCAATAGTCCAAGCAGGAGATAACTATAGAGCATGTACCACTCTGGCGAAACAGTCTGCGGGCAGGTAGGGTCTCATCCTGCGTACCAGATGGAGCTGGTAGAGAGCTGCCCTGGACACAGAATGTGCCTCCATGGACAGCTGTGAGTCCAAAATGACTCCCAGGCTGCACACCTGGTCCTTCAGGGCACAGTTACCCCATTCAGGACCAGGGAGTCCCCCACACTCGCCCGCCCCCTGTCCCCCCAAAACAGTACTTCTGTCTTGTCAGGATTCAACCTCAATCTGTTAGCCGCCATCCATCCTCCAACCGCCTCCAGGCACTCACACAGGACCTTCACCGCCTTCACTGGTTCTGATTTGAAAGAGAGGTAGAGCTGGGTATCATCCGCATACTGATGAACACCCAGCCCAAACCCCCTGATGATCTCTCCCAGCGGCTTCATATAGATATTAAAAAGTATGGGGGAGAGGATGGAACCCTGAGGCACCCCACAAGTGAGAGCCCAGGGGTCTGAACACTCATCCCTCAACACCACTTTCTGGACACGGCCCCGGAGAAAGGAGCAGAACCACTGTGTAAGAGTGCCCCCAGCTCCTCTAGACAGTCCAGAATGATGTTATGGTCGATGGTATCAAAGGCCACAGAGAGATCCAGCAGAACTAGGCCCACCAGAGATCATCAACCAGCGCGACCAAGGCAGTTTCAGTCCCATGATGAGGCCTGAATCCCGATTGGAAGGGATCCAAATGGTCCGCATCCTCCAGGCATGCTTGAAATTGTTCAGCAACCACCCATTCATTCATCTTGCCCAAGAATGGTAGATTTGAGACTGGGCGATAGTTGGCCATATTGGCCGGGTCTAAGGATGTTTTTTAAAGAAGCGGTTTAATGACCGCCTCTTTCTGCGGGTCAGGGAAGACTCCCTCACAGAAGGAAGCATTCACCACCCCGCGGAGCCCATCGCCCAGCCCTTCCCGGTTAGCTTTTATTAGCCAGGATGGGCAAGGATCAAGGAGACAGGTGGTTGGTTTCACTCGTCCAAGCCGCCTGCCCACACCCTCGGAGGTAACAGATTGGAATTGATCCCATGAAACATGACTAGACAGGGCTCCAGCACTCTCCCGCCCCGGCCCTGCTCCCACGGTGGAGTCTACCTCCTTCTGAATCTGAGCAACTTTATCTGCAAAAAACTTTGCAAAATCATTGCAGGAGATCTTGGGGTCCCTACCAGGCCCCGGTGACGTGAACCACCTGGAAGAGTCTCCTGCTGCTGCTTCCTGCAGATGCAGTAGCAATGGTGAAGAATGCCCTCTTTGCCGTTACCATTGCCACTTGGTAGGCTTGAAGTTGAGCTGTAGCCCGTGTCTGGTCGGATTCAGAATTAGTTTTCTGCCACCGGTGCTCTAGCCGGCTCAGTGACTATTTCATCACCCTCAGTTCCGGGGAAAACCACGGGCTGTCCGGACTCCATGCTATCGGAGAGGCCGCTTCGGAACCAGACAGTCAGTAGCCCTGGTTAACTCCACATTCCAGCGGGCCACCAGGGAATCAGCTGAAAGGCCATCAGCATGGGATAAAACATCCCCTACCACTCTCTGGAAGCCAATTGGATCCATTAACTAGTAGGGGCGGACCATCCAAATCAGTCCCACCTCCCAGCAGAGAGGAAGGGTCGCGGAGAAGTCCAGCTGCACCAGGAAGTGATCTGACCATGGCACTTCTTTAATTTCACTTTTACTTAGTGTCAGATCACCAACATCCGTAGAGGTGAACACCAGGTGTAAGGCATGTCCGCGGCTATGAGTTGGGCCAAACTTATTCAGGGACAGCCCCATGGAGGCCATGCTTTCCACAAAGTCTCAAGTGGCCCCTTGTAAGGTCATGTCTGCATGGATGTTAAAATCCCCTAAGACAACCAAGCTAGGTGTCTCCAAGAGCACATCCGCCACAACCTGAAGCAGCTCGGGCAGGGAATCCTTGGTGCAGCGGGGAGGTCGGTACACCAAAAGGAATCCTGTACTGCCCCTACTGCCCTTTTATTTCTGTGTTTCTAACACTGCTCCTTGGAGACATAAAATGAATGATTGTCTTCATGGATGACATCCTACAGCAGGGGTCAGCAATCTTTTTCAGCAGGGGGCTGGTCCACTGTCCATCAGACCTTGTGGGGGGCCGGACTATATTTTTTGGGGGGAAATGAACGAATTCCTATGCTCCACAAATAACCCAGAGATGCATTTTAAATAAAAGGGCACATTCTACTCATTTAAAAACATGCTGATTCCCGGACCATCTGCGGGCTGGATTTAGAAGGTGATTGGGCTGCATCCGGCCCCCGGGCCTTAGTTTGCCTACCCATGTCCTACAGGCATGGGGACCTGGTGTCCTTCCAGGTATCGCTGGAGTGGACTGTACTGTAACTCCCATCGTTGTTGTTGTTGTTCAGTCGTTCAGTCGTGTCCGACTCTTCGTGACCCCATGGACCAGAGCACGCCAGGCACGCCTATCCTTCAATGCCTCTCGCAATTTGGCCAAACTCATGTTAGTAGCTTCGAGAACACTGTCCAACCATCTCATCCTCTGTCGTCCCCTTCTCCTTGTGCCCTCCATCTTTCCCAACATCAGGGTCTTTTCTAGGGAGTCTTCTCTTCTCATGAGGTGGCCAAAGTACTGGAGCCTCAACTTCTGGGGCCGATGGGAGTCCATCAACATTTGAAAGGCCACATGTTCCGCCCTGTCCCGCCTGTCTTAACTGATAATACATCGGTGAAAATGCTGGCCATTGTCTTGCATAGGATCTAGGAATACAGACTCAAGGCATTTGACTGTCGACCACAGCAAACTATGGCAAGTTCTTAAAGAAATGGGAGTGCCGGATCATCTCATTTGTCTCCTGAGAAATCTCTATGTGGGACAAAAAGCTACAGTTAAAACTGGATATGGAACAACTGATTGGTTCAAAATTGGGAAAGGAGTACGACAAGGCTGTATATTGTCTCCCTGATTATTTAACTTATATGCAGAATTTATCATGCGAAAGGCTGGACTGGATGAATCCCAAAACGGAATTAAGATTGCCGGAAGAAATATCATCAACCTCAGATATGCTGATGACACAACCTTGATGGCAGAAAGTGAGGAGGAATTAAAGAACCTTTTAATGAGGGTGAAAGAGGAGAGCGCAAAATATGGTCTGAAGCCCAACATCAAAAAAAGTAAGATCATGGCCACTGGTCCCATCACCTCCTGGCAAATAGAAGGGGAAGAAATGGAGGCAGTGAGATATTTCACTTTCTTGGGTTCCATGATCACTGCAGATGGTGACAGCAGTCACAAAATTAGAGGACGCCTGCTTCTTGGGAGAAAAGCAATGACAAACCTAGACAGCATCTTAAAAAGCAAAGACATCACCTTGCCGACAAAGGTCCGTATAGTTAAAGCTATGGTTTTCCCAGTAGTAATGTATGGAAGTGAGAGCTGGACCATCAAGAAGGCTGATCGCCGAAGAATTGATGCTTTTGAATTATGGTGCTGGAGGAGACTCTTGAGAGTCCCATGGACTGCAAGAAGATCAAACCTATCCATTCTTAAGGAAATCAGCCCAGAGTGCTCACTCGAAGGACAGATCCTGAAGTTGAGGCTCCAGTACTTTGGCCACCTCATGAGAAGAGAAGACTCCCTGGAAAAGACCCTGATGTTGGGAAAGATGCAGGGCACAAGGAGAAGGGGACGACAGAGGATGAGATGGTTGGACAGTGTTCTCGAAGCTACTAACATGAGTTTGGCCAAATTGCAAGAGGCAGTGAAGGATAGGCGTGCCTGGCGTGCTCTGGTCCATGGGGTCACGAAGAGTCGGACATGACTGAACGACTGAACAACAATGACAAAGAGGAAAAGAAAGAAGGATGAACAAAAATGCCGATGATATTTCAGAGGGAAAGGGAGCAGATAATGATGGGGAGGTGGGGGCTCTGCTTGAATATGTTGCATAATGTCTTGACAACTGGAAGGCGTGCTTAGAGCCATCTGAGTCTCAACAAGGATAGCCCAATAGCCCCACGTTGCCAAAGCAGCCAAGAGAAGCAAAATTAAAAGGAGAGCTATTTCACAGGCCAATTCTTTGTGCCATGTCTCTTCATGGGCTTGGGATGCAGATGTATTGAAGCTTAACTAAAGACCTGTGCAGCCCAGGCCGCTGACCCCAAGGATAATCCTGGAGTGGCCCATTCATGGTGAAGCCTTTCTAATTCAAGTCCTGATTGAGTCATCTGCTGAGCCTTGATAGGAGAATATCCTAACATGCCTTCCTCCTGGCTTCAGCTGCATCAAAGCCTCCATCCTCATGAAGTTCTATCCTGTCCCTCTGTTAGGGCTGATGGACCCTGTAATGCCTTAATGTGGTGTCTTGCCTCCATCTTCCCCAGATCCTTCCACAGAGTTGTCTGGGGATCCAGTGCTGAGCTGTAGGCACACATGCTGCAACCACAGGCTCCACGGGATGAGACTGATACATTCAGCAGTGAGGGCCAAGAGGGTTGGGGTGTCTTTGAAGTTTGGCATTGTTGAAGAGGCAAGCACCTGCTCTAAAACGGAATATGAAAAGTGGATTGCTTCTTCAGCATCCGAGGGCAACATCAAAGAAACCTCTGGCTCTTAATCCTTTCCCTCTCCCTGTGGGCTGGAGGGCAGGAAGGGGTGGGAGTGATCCAGAGATCACTGCCAATCTCCAGACCACAAGCTGATCTCAAGCTGAGACAGCAGCTGCTGCCTGCAAGAGCCAAGCATTCCAGGATGTACATGGGGTACTTCGGACATGGTTCTTCTGTAAGCAAATCAGTCACAAGTGCTGGGTTCTGGCTGTCATCTTGCTATTTGGGTAATGGATTAGCAGAGGCTAATGGATACGTATTTTCCGGCGTATAAGACGACTGGGCGTATAAGTCGACCCCCAACTTTTTCAGTTAAAATAAAGAGTTTGAGATATACTCGACCGCAGATTCTCCACCCGGCGTATAAGACCACCCCCAACTTTTGAGAAGATTTTCCTGGATTAAAAAGTAGTCTTATACGCCAGAATATACAGTACTTTAGTTTTCTTTCTGCAGCTTCCCTTTTGGGGTCTGGGAAAAGGACCATTTGGAGTGCCCCCCCCCCCAGTTTACCTTCCTTGTGTCACTTGCAAGTTGCTATCTCTCTTTCTGTGGTGGAGGAAAGCAACTTGGCTCCTCTCTTGCTAACTCTGAAGCAAAAAGGCTGGGAGGGGGGAAGAAGGAGTGCTGGATGTGGATTGGACGTACTAGTCCACTTCAGGGGGATTTGGGGGGTCCTGACCTTCAACCTTAGTCTCTCCTTGGAAAGTGACCCTGAAGCAGAGGAAGGACCAAAGCTGAGTGGTAGAACATCTGCTTGGCATGCAGAAGATCCTGGGTTCAGTCTCTGGCATCTCCAGGTGGGGCTGGGAGGCCCCTGCCTGCCTGAAATCCTGGAGAGGAGCTGCCAGTCCGTGTAGAAAGAACGGAGCTGGAAAGACCAAAGGTCTGGCTCAGTAGAAGCTGTGTTCTTCCTGCACTTGTAAGTGAAACAACTTCCCCACCAACGTTTCTCTTTCCCCACCCCATAAAAATACTGATAGTTGCTGGATATTCCTTCTATGTGCCCTGCCCTGGGGAATGCTGGGTCTAGGATACACCAGGGGCTGCCTGCTCCATCACATGGCTTGGACGAATGACTCATATTCACAAGGAGCCATGCATGCAGTATTCTGCACCCAGTTTTGTAGTACTCCCTCCCTCGGAGGTCACACAAGCCCCCTTCCTGTTGAACTGAATACTTTTTCTTATTGCAGCAGGCTTTTTCATTGAATTCTGATTTTGTAGCTTTACCTCATTTTCCATTTCCTGTACGCTGCTTAGAGGCAATAGGGATTAAGTGGCACACAGATTGTTGGAATTAATAAACAAGAAACCCAAATTCAAATCCAGGCTCCTCCATTTACAGTCTGGATGCTGCCTCTTGGTCTGGGTTCTACTTTTTAAAAATGTTTTTTATTATTTTCTAAATTAACACGAACAGCAAAACATGCAATTTGGAGAGTAGTTTGTTACAAAAAAGCTCACCCTCACTACTTCAACAAAATATGGCCACAGGTTTGAAGGAGACACATGAATTCTGGGTGACACGTGGTAGTCTTGGTCCTACTTTTTTGTAGATTGGGAAATACAATGCAAAACCTTGCTGGGTTTGTTGTGTGAGGATGAAATAAATACCATGCTTTTCACACTAAAGAATACTGTAGAAGTTGTCAGTAACCCACAATCTTGAATTAATTGGTATTCTACAGTATATGGTGAATGAAAAGCTCTCTTTGTGTGGGTGAGAGAGAGAGGGGGGGGGGTGTTATGATGAAAGATGGAGACAGCCAGACAGCCAGGTTGATTATTTCCCTAGGAATACGACTTTAGCTTTAAGTGCAACACTCCCCTCATAGGAGAAAAACCAGCCCTGTTTTTGTGTGTGTGTTGCTGAATCTGCCTTGAGGAGGGGCACTTCTCACCCCTAGTTCCAGTTACAGGTAGGTAGCCATGTTGGTTTGCCATAGTAAAAACAAAGTAAAAAATAAAAATTCCTTCCAGTAGCACCTTAGAGACCAACTAAGTTTGTTCTTGGTATGAGCTTTCGTGTGCATGCACACTTCTTCAGATACTCTGAAACAGAAGTCACCAGACCCTTATATATGGTGAGGAAGTGGGGAGGGGTATTACTCAGAAGGGTGGTGGGAATGGGGGATTGGCTGATAGGTGTGGAAAACCTGTTAATGACTGTTAACGAAGGTCTTACAGGAAAGGGCAAGGGGTGAGATGGCTAAAGAGTAGCTTTGTCATGTATAATGAGATAAGAATCCAATGTCTTTGTTCAGACCATGGTTTTAAGTTTGCTTCATGAGTTGCAATTCAGCAACTTCTCTTTCCAGCCTAGGATCACACTGCTGGGGGCGGTGCGCTCCCCCCCCCCGCACTCCTCTTCCTCCGCCAGTGCCTGTGAGATCTCTGTATCTGCACCCCCCCCCCAACACCACAATGTTCAGTCTCCAAGTGCTGTGCTTTCATTTTTCTTATACAAGGAAGTGGAAGTCTTTCACTTAAATGGAGGGGGGGGATTGTATGTTCTCTTGGGGGTGGAGGCTAAACTGCCCCCTGGTGCCCTTAGTATATGGAGTGAGAAGAATGCTTGCCCCCCCCCTGCAACTGTGCCTTCACCTTGCAACCTGCTTGCTTTATCCCATAGAAGAGGAAGCTGTGAAGAACTGAGTGAGCCCCAAGTTGTGCAACTTTTCCATGGGTTCTAGTTTTTATGCTCAAGCTAGACTGCAAAAGAATATTTGGGAGAAGAGGATGGGTTATCAGGAGCTAGTTTTGAATAATAAATATTGAATACAAAAAGTGCCGCTAAATGACTTAGTTCCCTTCTTTTGCATATTTTAAGACGTAAAAGAGAAATTCCTAGGCATCAGTATCTAATTTCCAGGATGTTCCTGGATTATTAGATGCCTGGAATTTTTCCAGTTCTACCAGAATGTTGAGCCATTTCTCTTAGGCTGCACAGATCACCAGAAGGGCTGTTTCTGTGGGTTGGCATCTTCTGCCATCTGTCAAGCCCTGAACACAGCTGCTCCCTCTGCTGGGAAGAGCCTGCACTGTAGTGCCAGCAGCCAGGGACTGCTCCACAAGCCAGGATGTCCCTGTATCCCTTTGCTTGGTTGCTGACTGTGAACCATTTTGGAAACCCAACTTGGCTGAAAAGTGGAATAGACGTGTGTTAAAATAATAGTAATTGTAGGGGGGCTGCGGAAAGCTCAGTGTTGTAGCACATGCTTTGCATGCAGAAGGTTCTCTGTTCAGTCCTAAAAGAGAACCTTCCCCAATCTCGGTCCTCTTGGACCCTACAGCTGGCAGGCGAGGCCTTGTTGCTGGTGCTACCATAGTGGCTGCCTGATCAGTGATGACCTGTGACAGGGCCTTCCTGGTGGTGGCTCCCTTTGTGAAATGCCCTCTCTGGTGAGGTGTCTGTCTCTTTCATTACTGACCTTCAAGAGAATTTTTTTAATATTCCTGTTTACCTAGGTATTGGATGCCTGAAAGAGGCAGTTTCTGGCAACCCTGAGATAACTGTTTTAGAGTATTAAAAATTATTTTATTATTGATACGTTTGCTGCCCTGGGCTCATTCAGGAGGAAGGATGGGATGTGAATTGAACAAATAATAATAAACCCTGGTATCTCATGGCAGGATTGGGAGAAAAACTCTCGGCTGAAACGCTGGAGAGCTGCAGCCAATCAGAATAGATAACACTGCACCATATGGACTAGTAGTCTGACATAGCAGTGCTATTTTTCTAGAAAAAGAGGTTGTGGAGCCCACCACGAGCTCCTCCCTTGTTCTCTTAGAATGGTCATGGTGCCCACCTGAGAGGTAAGCTCTGGCTGAAAAAATGCCCCGTGGCATAGCATTGGGCATATCTGCCCCAATATTTTCAGTTCTGTGGTCCATCCAAAAAGCACATTTCCCAACCAGATTAAAATCTGTGTTGCCTAGAAACCCTAACTCTTGTTTGCTGAGCCTGTACGTGGTTCCAGGTGGAATCTCAAAAAGTCCTTGGTGCTCCCCAAAATGAGAGGGAAGCCGTGCCTAGGGATGTGAGGTGAGGAAATTCTCCGGAGAATATTCTCCATAAACTGTAAATTCTGGTTCTGGTAAGAACCAGTTTTACAACCCACATTTTAAAAAATCTAGTAAATAATAAGTCAAGCTGTGATGTTGCCAGTGTAAGTAATGAATAATGATTTTTTTTTTGAACCAGTTACATTACTGGGCATTGTGTCATTCACCATTGGCAGTTTTTTTTTAAGTTTTAAAAATGCTATTCATTTAATTTGATGAACATATGAATTCGTATGTATTTCAACTATATTTAATAGCCTTTTTCTATTTTGGTGTGCCCTTATTCTTAGCAATTTGTACCCTTTGGCCATACAGTGTGATTATTATTATTATTATTATTTACAGAAAGTAGCTTTATTGCTTTAGACGCTTAAAGTACCTATTATGCGTAACAGCATGTGAGGTGGCCTTGATTTAAACAGTTGACGTTTCTTTATTTTTATTTAGTGCCAGTAACTGGTTTTTGCAGTGCCATTCAATGTGCCATTTACCAGAGATTGACATACTGAAATATATTATCATATAATGATAATATATTTAAATTTAATGGCTTATTTTTATATGTATGCATATAGTTTTGTTTATCAAGCTGTGTTTTGGTCACCAAAACAGTTATTAAGTGTTAGAGCTATTAGAAGCACAAGATAGCCTATTACTAAATTTACTTGTATTAAACCTTAACATCCCAATTGTATTTTTTGACTTGTCCTATAACATGTACATGTTCTAATGGAAGAATAAAATATGATTTAACATGACAATTACTGGTGCCATCACCTTAGAATGGTTTTAACTTTAACTATAAAACATGTTTTACTTTTTAATTTGATACTTGCAAGTGACAAGTAGGCTTGTGCTTATATATTTTCACTGTGGTTCCTTTACTAAACAACAAGTTTCCCTATATGTCAACTGTGCTGACCTGCTGACCAATAAGAAAGAGTTTTCTAGACTCCTCCCACTCCCATGATCCCATCCACACTGTCAATCATCTTCAGTTGTTTAGTGTGTCTTGAGTTTTATATTCCTTTTACTTTAAAAGCTACATTTCATACATACACAACATAATTAGAATTCAAAGTTGATGGTAAATATACGGTTATTGGCAGGCTTAGTTTAACATGAGTCATTCACATTGAATTTTCAATTTCAAGTTTGGTGCAAAAAATCAAAGAATGTGAATTCACTGCATTGCCCCATTGAATAAAAGTATCTGTACAGTTTTTGGTTGCCATCTGAACAAGTTTACCCATGAATAAACATGTATATTAACTAATATCATTTTCAATGAATTAAAATTACATCATTTTCAATGCATTAAAATGAATATTCTCCTATTTAAAATGAAAATTCTCTAATATTCTCAAGAATATTCTCCAAAAGATTATTCTTGAGAATTGAACATCACTAGCCGTGCCCCTGACAGAACCACAGTGCTTTTAAATGGGCTTGGTCCCAGGTGGAGAGGCTAGGGGTCCTCTCCTTCTTTTCCGCACACAACTGTTCACCCCAGTGTCCAACCAATGTTTGGCTGTGTGCCCTGGGACTCTGCAGGGCTGCATCTCTGCCTCTTAGTTGGCCAAGTTATTCCCACGCGTATTAATAGAATGATGAGTACCGCCCTTTGCGTGCCGGGGGGGGGGGAGCAGGCAGGCGTCGCTGAACCTCTCATTGCGGTAGGATTCTTTCCCTCCTTGCGACTGCTCCTTATTGGCAAGGGTGGGCGCTGGAGGGGGGCCCCTTTATTGGCAGCCAGGGAATTCCTGGGGATTCACCCTTGCTTGTCCCTCAGCCCTGCCGTAAAGTGCATTTTAGTTCCTCTGCCGCCTGCCCTCTCAGCCATCCTAGCTTTTAGTTAGAAGGCTCTGAGAAGACCTGGCTTGCTGCTTGGGGTGCTGTGGTTTCTGTGCTTCAACTGAGGGGTTTTACCTGAGCTGGAGAAGTTCCTGAAGGGCCAAACTGGGAGGGGACAGCAGTGGCAAATCCACGTATGCCTGATATATGAGAATATGAAAGGATGCAACCTCGGCTAATGGGAACCTGGGTCCTATACATAAAAAGTACAGAAAAGGCGTTTGTGGCTCCTGCAACCAAGTGAATTTGGTTCTTGGCTGGCTCGACTTTCGTTCTTGGTTCAAAGGAATGGGTGTGAAGGAAGCAGGTGCCTCTCAGTGCTTGCATTGCACACTGGGTTGGGGGAGAGGACTCTGGCTCAGACCTGCTTGCAGAGCCATCATGGTTCAGTCACCAAACACCATTTGAAGTAATAAATAGAATGTCAAACCAAGCATGTGCAGAGTGCCACAGCAACATTGTAGAGATGTTCAGTGGCTACACGAGGTAACGTTAACCACGTCACCCGGGGGTTGGGGATTCCACACCCCAAAACCCCACAAAAACCCTCGGTAGAGCTGCCACCACCCTTTTAACAAATCACGGCCAGTTTCAAGCACGAGGGTGAAAAGGGATAAGTCCCCCGGCTTCCCTAAACTGCCACGGGAAAACCCCAGTCAGTAGGGACGAGCGTTTTAGGCACCAGTTTAGCTTTGTAGTCAAGAGGCACAAAACACAGACAAAACGCCCTTTCAAGGTTTATTAAAAGGAAAGAACTTTTAAGCTAAACATTGGTTACACAGGTCTCAAGAGTAAGGTTACAAGAATATAAAATAAAAACATAATTCAAAATTACTAACTAAATACTCACAAACCCAGGACATAAGGAGATGAAGCCCCTCTCCATTGTGGCAAGGGCACCTGGCGGGAGATCCTGGAGTTCAAAAGGTGACAAGTCTGGGAAAGATAGCTGTCTGCCCCCAGCTGAAAGCAACCCCATCAGTATGTGAATCACACAGGTTACTCCCCACACCACTTAACAAAAGATCATGAACCCTTCAACTAACTAGCATTCCTTTCTAATGAGAGCCAGCACATTCCAGTATACTGACCACTTAGCCCATCTCCCAGCATTCAATGCAACAGAACCAAGGATTTTAGAATATACTGTAATGCTCTCTACTTCACTACAAACATAACCATGCTCCCAAGTCCGAGGGCATCATCTTCAGGCTGGTTTGAGACCCAGCACCTCTTTTAAGTAGCTAACCTTTGGGGTGGCTGTGGCAAGGAATGAAAGTTCTTCCTCCTCTGTCCAGGCTTCACACACTGAGAGTCTTTGTCCAGGCTTGGTCTGTAACAGCTTTATCAAAATCAGGGTGAAATTGCTGTACCCACAGCAGTGCGGCAAAATCACATTGTGTTTATGATGCAACAGCAACACATTTGCATCAGTCTGAAGACTCCAATATTTTAAGAAAAATGTTATTGTGATTTTACAATATGATTTTTAAGTCTCGATTTTTGTAGTGGGTTATATGCTTTCTTTGATAAAACAAAAACAAAAACAAAAAACTCAAAAGGGGCTTGAGAATTGTGTGCCCTAATAAGCCATATCATGGCTGCATGGTTCTCATGATTAGATCAGAATGTGGCAAAAAGGCCGATGGAAGAATAGTAGCTGTTGCTGAGTTTTTGCTTCTGATGAGGACTAGTCAATTATTTGGCTATGTATTTCAATTCAGTATTTGAACTCTGGTCCTGTGCGTGTCTGCAGAGCCTGGCTAGGAGCACAGCTCTTCTCGGCCCTCCCTTTCCTACTTTCCCTTTTCTAGGCCCTACTGACTGATCTACCTCTCTCCAGGATTTGAGAAGCTCAGAAGATGGCAGTCAGAGACACTTGAAAATGTCAGCCCAGTGTGCAGCGGCTGTGAAAAAGGCAAATTCCATGCTAATGTCCCCATGCAAATCCATGTTGCAGCCACTCTTGGAATCCTGTATACTGTACAGTTCTGGTTCACAGCTTGTAGCATTCTAAAACAACTACCAGACTTTTAGAAGACATCTGAAGGCAGCCCTGTTTAGGGAAGCTTTTAATGTTTTATATATTATTCCATTTTAATATTCTTTTGGAAGCCACCCAGAGTGGCTGGGGAGACCCAGCCAGATGGGCGGGGTATAAATAAATAATAATAATAATAATAATTATTATTATTACTACTACTACTACTACTACTACTACTAGCTGTACCCGGCCATGCGTTGCAGTGACTCATTTGGTTCAATGGAAAAGGAAGATAGAAAAGAGAAAGCGCACATTTGTAATTCTGTGAAGATATCACCTGCCTCCACAGCTTATCCCGTTGAACTCCTGCCTGCCTCCTCTCCGTCTTTCCCCCGTTTTCGCCTGCCTCCCCACAGCTTCTCCCGTTGAACTCCCGCCTGCCTCCTCTCCGTCTTTCCCCCGTTTTCGCCTGCCTCCCCACAGCTTCTGTTGAATTCCCGCTTGCCTCCTCTCCCAACGGAGAGGCTCCATGGTCTTCCTCCCTCATAAATGGCTCTTCCGTCAAAACTGCTGGCTCTGCCCCCCATGCACACGACCAATGAAATTACTGTGTGCTGCTTTTGCGTCCAGTAGATGGCACTGTTTTTGCCAAAAATCAAATTTTTACCTGTCACAGGTGTGACATTTATGTAATATTTTTACATAAAGACACTCCTGGATTGGAACACAACCTTGTGTCAAAATTTCAAATCAATCGGTCAAGGACTTTCTGAGATTTGAGGTATTGAACAAACGAACATTTGCATTTTTATTTATATAGATATTGCACACCTGAAAGAGATGCAGAAAACAAGATGATTGTGTGTGGAAAGGCTAAACCATTTGGGGCTTTTTAGATAAGAAAAAGGGTGAGTGTGGCCAAACTGCAGGAGGCAGTGAAAGGTAGGCGTGCCTGGCGTGCTCTGGTCCATGGGGTCACGAAGAGTCGGACACGACTGAACGACTGAACAACAACAACAACAAGGAAGTACATGTGGAGTTTATAACATTGTGTATTGTATGGAAAAAGACATTTTTCTCCACCTCTCCAAATACTTGGGGTCCTCCAATGAAATTGGGCAAGAGATTCAAGAGAGACAAAGTAAATTCTGTTTTTACTCAGTACAGTACATAATTAAGATGTGGAATTTGCTGCCCCATGATGTAGTGATGGCTTTAAAAGGGTATTAGATGAATTCAGGGGGACGCCTCCTTCTCCTTCCCCCAGGTTCTGGGGTAGAATAGCACAACGCCACTTCCGAAGGAGCAACCGTGGGATTTTGCCTTCATGCCGTCTTGCAGGCTTCCCAGAGGAGTTGGGTTGGCCACTGGGGTAAATTGGATGCTGCCGACCTTTGGTCTGATCCGGCAAGGTGCCCTATTTGTCTGAGATATTAGGGCACCTCAGCCAATCACCGTAAGCGCCCTTTATCCTTGTCACAAAATTCCTGATCATGTTGGCAATGTTGCTTCCATTTGCAACAACTGAGCTTTTTCTGGGGAGGAAGTTTTCTTACTCCATACACTACCTGGGTCTTAGGGACCCCTTGCTTCCAGGCTGGACTGATTCAGTGAAGTCACCCAATACAGGTATCTGCTAGTTTACCAACACCACCTTTGCTCCTACTACACTCAGGATCTGGCAGTTCACCATGAATGCCGAGATCCAGGAAATGTCATCCACAGTAGATAAACACAGTGTATGACTTACTGTGTCACTAAAAATGCTCAGGCTCAGATGTTTTTCCTCATGCTGTTTAATTTTTTACATTCATATAATTATAGAGCTGGAAGGGACCCTGTTGGTCATCTATTCTAGTCCAGGGGTCAGCAAACTTTTTCAGCCATGGGCCGCTCCACTGTCCCTAAGTTTCCTTATGAATGGGATTTGTGTCTTTTGCACGCGTAAATACAGAATGCCATGCACATACCTATTTAATTCTTTAGAGCAACCATCACTCAATGTGTAGAATGAGTGATATACGGTCCAGAGGAATTCATGTTAGGGCAGTAGAGTCTCTGGGTTAAAAAGACACGCTTGTACAATGCACTGCTGGAGCTTCTTTTTCCATTTACCGGTAATCTTGAATATATCTAAGCACGAGCCTTTCTGCCTTGCTCTGAATCCCACCCCTCACTCCCAGAAAAACAAAATAAAACTTACCCTTTAAATATATAAGAAATGCCAGCATGTTTCCCCCCACTGGGCATTTTGAGCTGAACATCCCCTGTTCCTTTGCCTGGCCGTAGAATTTGCCTTCTGCCCCCTCTCTGTACAGCACTTATTTATACATTTCTGTGCCACCCTTCCCCATCCAGCTGCAGGGCAGTGTCCAACAGGTGCAGCCAATATAAGGTGGCCTCCATGTGTGGGGTCCTACTACCCCATCATCTCTTGACTCTTGGCGCTGATGGGAGTTGCCAGCCAGCAGCACCAGCTAAAGAGCACCGAGTTGGGGAAGGCTGACTTGCACTCTGCAAACTCTTTCAGGGCAGCATCTCTCATCTCTTCTGGAACTTATTGAAAGCAGAGCAAGTTGCAAAAGGGAGATAGGACCAGTGGCCGCCTGTTGCAGCTGATTCACTCTTGGGGTTCTGATTTTGTCCTTGCTTGCCCCTCTGCTCTACTGTGTATCATATGGAGGTCATATGTATAAAGTAGACAAGTGTGCTGGTCAGTTGGGCATCTACCTGAGAGTAAAGTTACTCAAAGGTAAGTTAGGAACTTGCTGTTCAGGACAATAAGTTGGCTCTCCTAGTACCTTGACGTCTACAACAGGAAAGTGAGCTTGGGTGGAATTCAGCGTCCCGCTCTTCCTACCATTCTGTCTGTTTAGGCATTTCTGCTTGCCAGATGGAAGGACCCCCTTGTGCCCTGTTCTGAGGGGTCTCCCAGCCCCTGGAACCCCATGTTGGGGGGGGGGCCCAGCTGCACATGTGGAAGTGAATCCTGCCCTTGATGAGGAACTAACTTTCCATTAACAAAACCTGGAAGGGGAGACCACATGGGGACTGTTCTGAGACGTATTGGGGCGTGTGTGGACCGTATGTAGAGCAAGCATGAGCCGCCTTACCTTGGATGATAACATGAGGATGTAGAGCCTCAAGCCCAAGGCAGCCTTCTCTTCTTTTTGCCTCCTTAATGAGTCAGTCCTTTTGACTGATGGTGCTGCCCATATTTGCGTCAACAGCCTTCTTCTGTCTGCTTTATTTGGAAGCTGCTATTTTAGAAAGATTTTGAGGAACATTTGGGAAGGAGTGGTTCTCTGACAGGCAGGGAGAAATGCATGGGAAGTCCTGTGTAGATGTTGCAGTTTCTCAGAGAGCAGAGAAGGTCATGCACAGTAAAGCCAGAAAGTTTGCCTCCCTGCAAATGTCAGCTTTCATTTTTTAAAAAACTCAAGTTTCTAGCCCCAGTGGATAGAAAGTCCTGCTCCAAAATGTGTGGTCAATTCCTGCTGAAATCTCAGAAGCCAGAAAGGAAGCCAAACAATATTTTCAGGGGTTTGAAACTTCAGTGACCTGGATTGTTGCTTGTTGCTTGTGGCAAGTAAAAAACCCAAAATGAATTTTACAGAGTGGAGCAGGACTTTCTACTAGCTTCTCAATGTTGGTAGTCAAAAGCCTTCTACATGTCTAATCCAAGGCAGCAGACCTGCTCAAAACAGAACGGGGGCGAACTAGCAATTTAAAAAAATGTCTCCTATTGCTCATCCCCCACCATTCAGCAGCACAGAATTGGTTCTGTGGGATATAAACATAAGGAGAAAATAAAATGAAATGAATATTTCTCTCAGTAGAAAGAAACTGAGCAGCCCTTTCCATGCATCCCCCTTAATAGTCTTCCACATGCCCAGCAATGCTGAGCAAAGGCCCCCACCCCCCCTTGAAGGATTTCACAGATACTGTGCTGCAAACTTTTAACACTTGCTTGCATGCAGCTTGCTCCCGAGAGAAGCATCCCAGTGGAGTTGGCATCAGGACTAAACTGCAAGGCCATGAAGTGATGACTTTTAAAAAATTATTAGGCCCTTATCTGCCTGACAGGATGAAATTGTTGGCAGTACTGTAGAACTAAAGGGCCATTTCTCCACATAGGGGAGTATTCAAAAATGGATTTCCGTACTGGCAGTCTAACTATGTTGTGCTGCATATCTAAATTCAGTCACAGATGGCTTAAAAAATAGATTAGTCAAATTCATAGCAAAGGATCAGCTGCGATAGTGAAATTGAACCTCTGTAGAAGGCAGTATATTGCTGAGCAGCAGATACTGAGACTAGTCGAGGGGACAGTCATAACCTTTGTGCCTTATCTTGCATCTGGATGATCCTCTGTTTAGAAGGACAGATTGCTGAATTAGCCGGTCCTTGGTTTGATTCAGCAAGGCATTGATTAGATTTGTATAGCTGCAAAAGCTGTTGAAATGAAGGGGATTGTTTTTTTTTTTTTTACCAGTTTTGCTTCTTTTATTGTGTGGAATTTAATTTTACCACCATGGGGTGCTAACCCTAACCATTTGGATGCTGCTATTTCACTCTCCAAACTAGAAGCAGAACTTCCTATTCCTGGAGGATGGAAACACAGCTGAGTGCACCCTCTGGCAGACAAGCCCCACCCGCTGTTTAACTCCTTTAGACCAAAGCCTCTCCTGCTTATCAGAAGACGGGCAGGAGACCAGACTTGTTAGTTGGTTAACAGAGGGAATGGATTCTCTTATCTGGGGCCGAGGACTTCCCATACCTTTCTCTTAATGGGAGTCAGTGCCTGGAGTGTGGAAGGTGGAAGGAAGCACTGCAACCCCAAGGATATATTTGGCCTCATGTAGCTGCCAGTTGCTGATTTCTCAGGCTCAGCTTAGAGAAGATTAGGTATAAATAGGAAGTTTACTGGGCCAGGGCTGGGAGCGTTTGCTCAAGTGGGGTGGGGTGGTGGAACCAGCGTGCCCATGCCTGCACTGCAGATGCAGAATATCTTGGAATGTTTTCTCCGTGTTGAATTAGGGTGTCAGGGAAGCAAAAACATTTCTAGGTACCAGCCTAAAGTTGTTGCAATTGGCAGGACAAGGAGAATCCCAAGTGCTTGGGAAGCTAAATATTGGAAACATTTGTCCTTAGTGTCACTGCCCATGTGCTCTTCTGATTTGGTCAGTGATGTATCAATGCTAGATGTGGAGTGAGCCCAGTGAGAATCAGCCAGAAGCAGGTCTCAAGATCAGATGCCCTCCAGTGTCCTCCAGATGCTGTAATCCAGCAGCACCCAGAGAGCATCTGGGCCCCACAGCAGAGACTGGAGCTGGAGCGAGAGCCACCTGGCTCACCTGTGGCTCCCGAGATGCCTTTTCCACATGCTCCAGAGCCGCACTCTTTTCCGCTGTTCTGCCATGATGCAGCCGCCTTTGCCCACAAGGAGTAATCATGTTGCTGAATCATGTTTGGGATTCATGTCCATGTGTGATTTGAGGAGTAGAGTCGTTTGCAACAAGCTTATTTGCCCTTCTTTAAACTGTCTTGGTTCATAAGTAGAGTCAGACAATTGTAATAATTGTCTTGTTTATAAACTGAGCCAGTTCATAGTATAATTTATTCATTACATTTGTGTCCCAGCCTGGCTTTCTAGCACATGCAGGCACATATACTGTGCCCTTTTAAAATGTCACTCTTTTGGGGGGTGTTATTGGGTTGTTTTTATTTTGATTATATACATTGTGATTTTTATGTTGATCTTTTCTGTGAACCACCTTGATATCTCCAGGTATAGGACGGTATATAATTTCAATAAATAATAATAAATAATAAAATAATACTGTCTTCACAAGAAAAACCCCAAGAGTTCTGTGGCTGAACAGGAATTTGAACCCAGGTTGTCCCAGGCCAGATCCAGCCCTTGTCCAGTTCTGAAACGCTTTGTTCACAGGACTCTGAAAATTCTGCCCAGAAGTTCTCTGGTTTTGTGTGTGCAAGCAAGAGGGCTAGAAGCTTGCTTTTAATGAAAAGGAAGCTGAAATTATGGAAATGGTGTTTTCTATAGGCTTCCCAGGCTTGGAGCTGTATGTGCATTTTTACCCTTTGTGCTGCTGTGAGGGTGCTAGCACAGTAGTTTGATATTCCACGTGGGTGGAAGGTTGATCAGGGTCTCCTGGTGGATCTTTGGGCAATTTGTCTAACTCTAGCAATATCAACATCCTCCCCGCTGCAAAAGGCTGCTGAAAAGAATAAAAGTTCAGGGGAAACCAGGAGCAGATTTTTCTGTTTCTGATAGTGAAAACAAATTACTTGGCCAAGGTGTCTTCAGAATTGCCCTCTTCCTTAATTCTGCCCCTCCTTCTAAGCCATTGTTTTGCATTTGGCTCCTCTTGGTGGAAATTGGAGTCTTTGGGGTGTAGAAGCAGATCCCACCAGTTGGACCGCTGGACAGCCTTGCTGCAAGTGAGTGCTGAAAGAGATCTGTTTCTTTTTCAAAAAACCAAATCACCGCAGCAAGGGGAGATCCTATGAGAGACAGGAGACCAGGAGGAAGAGTTTGTGTGGCTTCATGGCGGTACAACTGGAAGAGCAGATATCCCAGATAGGACTATAACGGGGCATAAAGCCAGAAAAAATAATATAGGGTAAGGTGAAATAATTTAGATTATCAGGATGCGAATGTCTGTGCCAGATAGGCTGCTCCTAACAGCCCCCTTGCGATGCATCTTATAGATGCAAGGCAGGCATTGCAGCGCTGGAATGCATGGATTAGGACTGTCAAAAGTGATAGAAAAGAAGGAAAACTTCTGTAACTGTTTCCCCAAAAAAGGAGGATAGAAGTAGGACTTAATTGTTGCAAATTTGGATTTGGATTTGGAAAACAGTTACCCTCCCCCCCCCCAAGGTCTTGAAAGATTTAGCAAGAAACTTTGGCATTATGATTGCTGGTGTTACAGTATAACAGATTGTTTTGACTACAAAGTTGTTCTTTGACCTTGGAAAATGACAAAGGAAAAATGGACTGCTGCTTTTCAGAAAAAGACTTTGGAACTTCTACAAGAGATGGAGCTGAGGAGGTGGTCTACCGCAGAAATCCTGTTTGCCAGGGTACCTGATAATGGTCACTGATTGCATTACATGGGCAGTCTGGCCATTATTTGTGATGGTAAATACTCAGTTCCTGAATCCAGGTCACAGACTCACCCTTTTCATACACAGATACGCCCTTAAGACAGGATTTATGAGCAAAGAGACAATGGGGAAGTTTTCCCATTTCCTTCCTCCTTTGCAGAGAAACATTTGAGGTCAATTTGGGAGAGTCAAAATGATTTGAGGACTATTTTCCTGTACTGTTTCAGACATGTGTTTTATATATTTATGTATGTGTTTGCCTGGTACATTTATGAACATTTATTTTGTATCTTAGACCTTAAAATTCTCATAACAGCACCTTAAACTGATATTATGGACACAACAACAGAATGTCTAGGTGCACTTTTTAGAACAAGAATACAAAGCTCAAAATGAACTGCAGCTAAAATATTATGTTCATTTTCACATGGTCTAGTCCTTCCCCTGCCCCCCCCCCAATATTCTTAAGAGGGTCTCTTCTCCAGTCCTTCGAGAGTAGCTGGAAGTGGGGAGGCAGAAAAAGGTCCTCCTTTCCTTCCACTCTGCAGTTTTAATCTGAAATTTTAGGCACAATACTGCGCCCAGAGTTCAGAAACTGCTCACGCTAATGAAATTCCCAGTAGCAGTTTCACACACTGCTTTCTCATAATAGTTCTGGTCATTCAAAATAACTGCAGTCTGGATCCAAGACTTCCCAAGGCTGCAGGGTTGGTTGAAATAGTCACAGCTGCTGGTGAGCCTCTGACTTGCACCTATCTCAGTTGTGTCTGTGTGTGTTGCAGTTGAAGAACCTGACCCCAAGCGGACCATCTCCTGTGTTTCTCTTAAGCTGCCTTTGGATTCCATCTGTCAACTGAATACCCAGACTGGGCGGTTTCCTCGCACACTCTCCGGCTCCTGGGACTATATTTAACCCCACCATTCATTACGGAAAGGCTCAAGAGGCAGATGAAAGCAAGAATACCCAAAAATACAGCTTGTGACCAAACGAGGCTGGTTCAAGCCTCCAATGAAATCATTTTCCTTCTCCTCTTTGTTATGGCTGGCTCTTTGTGTGTATGATGAGCATGGACACGCACCCTCCAAATTATGCGCTTGCAATGAATTATGCTTAATGGTGTCGCTAGCCGAATTGCCCTGGGGCAAAATTTCTTCCCAGCTCCAAATATGGTGATAAGCATAAAGGAAGGCTTTGGGTCACCCCTCTCTCTCCCCCTCTGTCTCATTGCCCCCCAAATCTAGTGTAAGCTCCTCAAATGCTAATATGTGCAGCCTTGGGAATTTTTGATGCCTCAGAGCAGTGGATTTCACCTTTTCTCTTTTTTGGGGGGAACACTTTCCATTTCCTTTTGTCAGCCTAGGACCCCAAATGGAGGCTTTGGAGCCCCTGTAGAGGATTCTGGGGAGTGTTTGAGGCTGCACATTCCGTTCTGTTAGGCCTCCTCAACCTCTACATGAACAGAGAGCATGTATTCATATCCCCACTGCTTCTGTGAAAGGGCCATAGCTCAGGGGTAGAGCAGGTGTGCCCTGGTTCAACCCCCAGCATCTCCAAATAGGGCTGGAAATGTCCCCTGCCTGAAATCCACTGCCAGTCAGTGTTGGGAATCCTGACCTTGATGCACAAGTGGCCGGACTCTGCCGCTTCCTATGTTCCACTTAGCGGCTGAAGCTGTGTGGTGTTGGGCAAACAGACTTGTTTGCAGTTACTAATCTTATTGAGGAACCTCTTATCAGCTTTCTTTGCAACCTTGTTTGAAAGAAAAGCTTGGGAGAAATTGAGTGACAGACAGGTCAGCTACACAACTGAAATGGCAAACTAAAAGGCAAAAGCTGCCTTTCAAAATATATCCATTTCCAGGTGCTTTGCTCCCAGATTATGCTGTAATCCTAACCTACTTTGTTGTTGTTGTTCAGTCGTTCAGTCGTGTCCGACTCTTCGTGACCCCATGGACCAGAGCACGCCAGGCACGCCTATCCTTCACTGCCTCTCGCAGTTTGGCCAAACTCATGTTAGTAGCTTCGAGAACACTGTCCAACCATCTCATCCTCTGTCGTCCCCTTCTCCTTGTGCCCTCCATCTTTCCCAACATCAGGGTCTTTTCCAGGGAGTCTTCTCTTCTCATGAGGTGGCCCAAGTACTGGAGCCTCAACTTCAGGATCTGTCCTTCTAGTGAGCACTCAGGGCTGATTTCTTTAAGAATGGATAGGTTTGATCTTCTTGCAGTCCATGGGACTCTCAAGAGTCTCCTCCAGCACCATAATTCAAAAGCATCAATTCTTCGGCGATCAGCCTTCTTGATGGTCCAGCTCTCACTTCCGTACATTACTACTGGGAAAACCATAGCTTTTACTATACGGACCTTTGTCGGCAGGGTGATGTCTTTGCTTTTTAAGATGCTGTCTAGGTTTGTCATTGCTTTTCTCCCAAGAAGCAGGTATCTTCTAATTTCGTGACTGCTGTCACCATCTGCAGTGATCATGGAACCCAAGAAAGTGAAATATCTCACTGCCTCCATTTCTTCCCCTTCTATTTGCCAGGAGGTGATGGGACCAGTGGCCATGATCTTAGTTTTTTTGATGTTGAGTTTCAGACCATATTTTGCGCTCTCCTCTTTCACCCTCATTAAAAGGTTCTTTAATTCCTCCTCACTTTCTGCCATTAAGGTAGTATCATCAGCATATCTGAGGTTGTTGATATTTTTTCCGGCAATCTTAATTCCGGTTTGGGATTCATCCAGTCCAGCCTTTCGCATGATGAATTCTGCATATAAGTTAAATAAGCAGGGGGACAATATACAGCCTTGTCGTACTCCTTTCCCAATTTTGAACCAATCAGTTGTTCCATATCCAGTTCTAACTGTAGCTTCTTGTCCCACATAGACATTTCTCAGGAGACAGATGAGGTGATCCGGCACTCCCATTTCTTTGTCAAATGCTTTTGCGTAGTCAATGAAGCAGAAGTAGATGTTTTTCTGGAACTCTCTAGCTTTCTCCATAATCCAGTGCATGTTTGCAATTTGGTCTCTGGTTCCTCTGCCCCTTCGAAATCCAGCTTGCACTTCTGGGAGTTCTTGGTCCACATACTGCTTAAGCCTGCCTTGTAGAATTTTAAGCATAACCTTGCTAGCGTGTGAAATGAGTGCAATTGTGCGGTAGTTGGAGCATTCTTTGGCACTGCCCTTCTTTGGGATTGCGATGTAGACTGATCTTCTCGAATTCTCTGGCCACTGCTGAGTTTTCCAAACTTGCTGGCATATTGAGTGTAGCACCTTAACAGCATCATCTTTTAAAATTTTAAATAGTTCAGCTGGAATATCACTTCCACTGGCCTTGTTGTTA
Organism: Lacerta agilis; assembly: GCF_009819535.1. Classification (NCBI taxonomy): domain Eukaryota; kingdom Metazoa; phylum Chordata; class Lepidosauria; order Squamata; family Lacertidae; genus Lacerta; species Lacerta agilis. Next base: position 39,645,344 of record NC_046327.1, on the reverse strand, counting down.
GCGAGGCTTTCTAAGGCCCATTTGACTTCACTCTCCAAGATGTCTGGCTCAAGGTCAGCAACCACATTACCTGGGGTGTATGAGACCTCCATATCTTTCTGGTATAATTCCTCTGTGTATTCTTGCCACCTCTTCTTGATGTCTACTTTACCTGGCAGTAAACCTCGTTGAATTCAATAGGGTTTATTTCTTTGTAGAGGCTGTTAGGATTGTGCTGTTAAGGGGGCCTGCGGTTGGACATTCTCGGGGGGGGGGCACCGCAGATGTGGAAACTTCCCCTCCTTTGCCTGCATTCCAGAAACACGTGGGGACCTTTTCTTTATTTTCCCAGGCATCTGATCGATAGTTTTCTTAACTTTGTAGAATTCCTTCCCCACATACTTCCAGAGACTTTTTACTTTTAGTCCTTTCACTGCAGTGACCATAATACACATCCCAAGACATAAATATTTTACATGTCTAAAAATACAGTTTAAGAAACAGATGCATTTCGAATGTGAGTAGCATGTGAGATGCCTCTTCAAAGGACCCAGGAGTCCCCTCCCCTTGAAGTATTCAGGATCCTGAATTAGGCCCCCCCCACCGGCATGTATTCAGACTTTTAAGTGGTTTTTTTTAGCATTGAAATATTTCATGGGCCACCTTGTAGGCAAAGAAGCAGGATCAAAATGATAAATACAGGGTGATTCATAACGAAGTATACTGTATATGCATACAATTTGCTACATCTGGCTTATCCTACATTAAGAGTGGATTGGGGTTAGGATTTGTACATCGCCCTGTGGACTGGCATTTCCCCATCCCCATCGCCTATCAAGTGGGAGTTGCTCATATGCTCACCTTGTGGGTTAACCATCTGTTTCCTCCCCCCCTTCATATCATTTTTATTAGTTTTACAATAATACTTTCCATTGCAGTTACAGGTAGCTAGCCATGTTGGTCTGCCATAGTCAAAACAAAATAAAAAATAAAAAAATCCTTCCAGTAGCACCTTAGAGACCAACTCAGTTTGTTCTTGGTATGAGCTTTCGTGTTGCATGCACACTTGTATCTGAAGAAGTGACTTTCCATTGCAATATCTCCTCTTATATTATACATTTTGGCTTTTTAGGGCCCTGACTTCCTTCAAACCTTCCTTATGATTTTCTATCTTTCATTTCAAATTTCTGCATTTTCACTGTTTAACCATTGCTTTAAAATCAAAAACATTAAAACATCATACATTCTTATTCTTATCTGCAGTGGTTTTTGTACCTTTCCTTACAAAGCTTCTTGCAATCCTACCAACGTATTTGATTGAATACAATTGTCTTTCAAATAATTTACAAATTTTTTCCAGTCCTTGATGAACTTCTGGTCCCGCTGTTCTCGGATCCTTCCCATCATTTTGGCCAGTTCCGCATACTCCGTTAGCTTCAATTGCCATTCTTCCTTTGTCAGTAATTCCTCTTGTTTCCACTTCTGTGCTAATAAAATTATTGCTGTCGTTGTTGCGTATAGGAAAAGCTTAATATCTTGTCTGTTAATTTCTGTACCTACAATTCCCAGTAGAAATGCTTCTGGTTTTTAAACATATGTATATTTCAACATTTTCTTAATCTCATTATGTATCATATCCCAGAAGCCTTTCAGTTTCTTGCATTCCCACCACATATGATAAAAGGTACCTTCTTTTTCTTTTACAGGTAGGTAGCCGTGTTGGTCTGCCATAGTCAAAACAAAATTATTTTGCTTTCCATTCCAGTGCCTCAATTGGCCCAAAAGGTGGTAGACCGGCGGGAGGTCTGAGTATCTTCTTGTCGACAGATTTAGGAACCCACCCCAGCCAACTGCAAATAGATAAAAAGTGGATTATGGCCGTTAAAATATTTTCTGCCCACTTTAAGATTATTTGTATCAATGTTTATATGCACCCTCTTATGAAGCAAATTGATCTCAAAAATGCCTGGAACGAGCTGGAAGATTGCATCCTCCTTGTCACAGATAAATTCCCCTCAGCCTCTCTAATTATTGGTGGGGACTTCAATGCAAGGCTAGGCCATTCAGATGAACAGCTGATTAATGAAAGCAAAATAGGCCCTCTAAATGCAAATGACGAATCTTGGCCCCTATTTAGGCGTCACTCACTTGACCCAGTTACGAATTTTGCTGGCGTATGCCTCTTCCAAATGGCATTTAGATTAAACCTCGTTATCTTAAATGGCCTCTCACCGGGTGATCATCCTGGTCAATTCACCTATTGGTCAGGCTTAAGGCATTCTGTTATTGACTATGTACTTGTCTCTCAAGAGCTCTTTAATGAACATATTGAATTTATCATAGATATAAGAACCGAAAGTGACCATTTACCCCTATCCCTTAAAAGGATTGAATTCTGGGAACCCACTAGGTGTAGGCTTGTCCCACAGGCAGTCGACTCCAATGATCTACAACAAAGAGGTAGATCCATAATTAAATGGTCCCCGCATGTCAATAATAGTTTTAACCTCTGGACACAATCAGTAGAAGGTCAGCTTCTCTGGGCTGATCTGACTTCCAACAACACCAAAGTGATCTCCCCAATTGATCAGTTTAACTCACTAACCCGAAAACTCCAACCGTTATTGTCAAGGCTTAGGAGCGTTAACCATAATGAGTACCCTACCAACAAAAAATGGTTTGATTGCGAATGCATTCAGGCTAAACTCATACTCAGGGAATGCTTTAAAATCTTCCAACAAAATCCTAATCCAATTACTAAATTAGACTTGCAACTTAAAAAAAAGAACTATAAAGAGCTACTAAAAACCAAAAAAAGACATGCAGATTCTCTTATCTGGCAAGCCCTCATTAAAGCTAATAAAAAAGATAATACCAACTTCTGGAAAATTATTTCCAGTCAAACCAAAGCACCTAACGAGGGCACAACAATCCCTGCAGATATATGGGAAGAGCATTATAATGGGTTGTTCAGGGACCAATGGTATCCCGCACCCCTTGACATTTCTTTAGATAATGATGCGCCATGGCCCCCTATATCTGAAGCTGAAATCACTTCGCTAATTCTACAAATGAAATCTGGTAAAGCCCCAGGAATTGATTTCATTGTGGTTGAACTTTTGAAAGTGCAAGTAAATTGGTGGGCCCCGATTCTTGCAAATCTATTTTCATATATAGATACAACAACGCAAATCCCTAAAGATTGGGGCCTGGCCATAATCGTTCCTATATTTAAAAAGGGCAATCCCTCTTATCCATCTAACTATAGACCAGTTAGTCTGCTGAATGTGATCTGCAAACTTTACACAAAACATCTATGTCTAAAACTGTGTGAATGTTTAGACCTCAATGACTTATTAGAAACGGAACAAGCAGGATTTACACCCGGACGTTCCACCATCGATCACTGCTTAGTGTTAGATTATTTTGTTTACAAATATGTGAAATATTGGGAAAAAAACCATTGTATGCGGCCTTTGTGGACTTAAAGGCAGCATTTGATTCTGAATCTAGGGGTAGGCTCTGGGCCAAATTGGCCAATATGGGTATTAACAGAAGGCTGTTACTTCTGATGATTAAACTCCATGAAAACAATACCCTCCAGATAAGATTCACACAGGATGGCAGACTCTCCAGAGAAATCCCAGTGCAAAGAGGAGTCAGACAAGGATGTTTATTAGCCCCATTTTTGTTCAACATCTATGTTAACTCTCTAGTCACATGCTGCCATGAAATTGACACCCATCCCCCTGTGTTTTCCAGTGGCAGAAAAGTACCAGTTTTAATGTACGCGGATGACGCCATCCTTCTCTCGCAAACTAAAGTGGGCTTGAAACGCACCTTAGGGAAGTTTAGTGACCAATGTAACACTGAATTGTTAACAATTAACTTTGCCAAAACCAAAATTGTACATTTCTATTGCTCCTTTAAGAAAGACAATTGGAGTATGAAGGGAAATGACATTGAACAAACTAAGATCTTCCAATATTTGGGCATAACTTTTTCTTATAATGCCAAATTGACAACACACTTGACTACCTCAGCTATCTCAGCAGAGAGAAGCGCAAATGCCATCCTTAGGCTTTTCAGAAGGAAAGGCGCCGGCTTCCTCCCAATGGCCCTAAAAGTCTTCCAGGCAAAACCTCTAGCCCAACTCTTGTATGGCTCTCAAATTAACCTTTCTGCTAATTTCAAGATCCTCGAAATCGTACAATCAAAATTCTTAAGATCTTTATTTGGTACCCCAAAGAGTACACCTAATTCAGTGTTAAGGCAAGAGGCAGGACTCCCCAGAGTACCAGTACCAGAGCCTGCAATAAACCCAGATGCCAACTTTGCTGCCACATAAACCTGAACAACACCATTACTGGCCCCAACAACATCAAACATACCAAATCAGGACTATTTAATTGCTCATCTTCCAACATTGTGTATGCAATCAAATGCCAACAGTGCCCTTCAGCTCTCTATATTGGACAAACAGGCCAAACCCTACGGCAAAGGATAAATGGACATAAATCTGATATCAGGAATCACAAGACAGAGAAACCAGAACACTTCAATCTCCCAGGACGTTCTATACAAGATCTCAAAGTATCAGTCTTAATACAAAGGAATTTCAGAAATAGACTGGAAAGAGAAGTTGCTGAATTGCAACTAATTACCAAACTTAAAACCATGGAGAGACCTGGTCTGAACAAAGACATTGGATTCTTATCTCATTATACATGACAAAGCTATCTTTAGCCATCTCACCCCTTGCCTTTTCCTGTAAGACCAATTGCAGTCGTCAACAGGTTTTCTACACCTATCAGCCAATCACCCATTCCCACCACCCTTCTGAGTAATACCCCTCCTCACACTCTCTCTCTATATAAGGGTCTGGTGACTTCTGTTTCAGTGTATCTGAAGAAGTATGCAAGCACACGAAAGCTCATACCAAGAACAAACTTAGTTGGTCTCTAAGGTGCTACTGGAAGGATTTTTTTTATTTTTTATTTTTTATTTTGTTTGGACTATGGCAGACCAACACAGCTACCTACCTATAACTGGAACAATATTTTATACATTTTTGACAATATTTTATACTTATTCAATATTTCAATTTCAAAGTTTGATTTGATATTTCCAAATCCATTTTTCTTCAGATCATCCTTGAGCATCTCATTAATTTGGTAATAATACAGCCAGTCATTAACAAATCCTTTCACCTCTTTGTATGGTTTTAATTTCCATTGTTACCATCCTGTCTGTTTCCTTGTTGGCATGTGCAGTGACTCCAGCCGTTTCCCCACCATGGATCGGATGAAGAAGATCAAGCGGCAGCTGTCCATGACGCTGCGTGGGAGCCGGACAGCAGAGAAGAACCTCAACGAGCCCATCAACCTAGAGGAGAACAACAGCAGCAGCGATAATGGTGAGTGCTCTCGATTGCCAGCAGCGGAGAAGGGTGCGTGTGGCGGGGGAGCTCCCCTGATGCTCTCACATGCCCAGGAACGCACTAAGACTCCGTCGGGTAGTGATAAAGCGGGATATCAAAGCCAAACTCTTCTTCTTCTTCACATCCTGCTCAGAATCTGCTGCCTACTATGGAACCCTCCAACTTGAAGTATTGCTAAAAGAGCAAGTTTCTATCCCTTAATGTTTCAGGGAGTAGGAGCGGTGGGTGGGGAGGACACAGGGAAGTTTGTTTGCAGTTTGTTCAGCCTGAGGATTTCAGTGGTCAGGTGCTGGGACCTTTTTGCTTAATACTTTTATTTATTTGGAAAAGTTTATAAACTGCTTAATAAAGAAAAACCGTAAGTGTACTTAATTCAGTGCATATATCATACAGGCATTGGTGTCTCCTGGTGGTTCCTCAGTCCGTCTTTTTGCCTTCATAGGTTCATTGTACTTTTCCGTGAATTTCTGGTTCAAAGTTCTAACTTCTTAAAAAAAAACCTTAGAAAAGAAATTGTAGGAAGATACAAGTAGCTTAACCTGTGCAAATATTACATAATTGTTTTCAGTCTTGCTGGCATTGGGTAAACCTTTCCTGTCAGAAAGCATGTTACAAACTCAGTCACAAGTTATAGGTCCATGCTAGCCCTACTCAGAGTAGACCCATTGAAATGTATGAACCTGAGTTAGTCCTGTCCATTAATTTCAGGGAGTGCTCTGCTCAGGACTAGCATTGGATGCAGCCTTATCTGTTAATTCAAGATCTCAATTAATGTGCCAACTCTTGAGAAAGTAGCAGGCATAAACTGGTGGTTCCCCCCCAGGCTCGCTCGTCTCAGGGTCATGCATCTCCATGGACCCTTTCTCCGACCAGCTGCTTTCTTGCAAGCTCTATTTACTAACCCGGAGAGGAAGCATGAACATGCCAGTGCCACCCAGCACTCGAGTCTAAAGGTTTACTGATCAACAAACAAAAAGGAGCAGCTTTTCATGTGATGTGCAAGAGAGTTCTTGACCACAAACCAAACAGCTGGATCAGAAATGAACACCATATGAAAAGGAAATGTTGAATCTGCCAGGTAGATACTAGTCAAACATGATAGGTCGCTGCTTGGTTTCAGATCCAAACTTTAAAAATGTTTGGTTTAAGGTAGTCAAAATACTAACATAAAATGGGACATTCACATTTCCCTAAAAAAAATAAAGGGGGGTTGCAACCAACACCAGAGCATGTGAAAAACAGTGGTGTTTGGAAGCTTAGTCATGCAGACCCTGTAGGCACAGAGAATATAAACTAATCCATTTGGTTTTGAATTAGAAATATTAAAGTTTGTTGACTTAAAACGCAGGCTTGTTAGTGATTTGGGAATTAGACATTTAATTGATTCCACCTACTAGACAACCAATTTCAAGTTTCCATGAGTGTTATCCATCATATTTCACAAACGATTTATCCAGTGCTTTTTTTCCTGGGGGGACGCAGGAGTACGTTATTTCAATATGAGTAGGAAAATGAGAGTACGCCTAAACATTTTTTAAAGAAAAAAAGCACTAGATTATCCTAAGAACAAAGATGGGGAACCTGCAGCCCTAGATGTTGCTGAACTCGCAACTCCCACCAACCCCAGCCAGTAGGGCCAGTGATCAAGGGTGATGGGAGTTGGAGTCCAACAGCAGCTTCCGTTTCCCTGCTTCAGAAAGTAATGGGCAAGAGCTTCCTGCAACGATCTTGGCAACCAGAACTAGGTGGCCACTGGAAATTGGTGAGGGGTCTTCTCTTCTGCCCAGGTGAGGCCACTTCCTAGAAGACTGTGCCACCTTTGCTAGGGTGAGGTGTTGCCTTGACTGCAGAGGGTGACAATGAAGGGGAAGTGGGAATAGGACTCACCAGCTGCCTTCCACAAATCTCCTTGGCAGCGTGACAGAGGATGTCGAGCAGCACACGGATCCCCTCCTCCTGGTTTTATGAATTGCAGAGAACGCGGGTGAAATTGCTTACCCTGGATGAGTGCAGCGGACACATGGGGGCAGGGAGTGTTTCTCTCGGTTTATGCTGAGCTTTGGTGTCGGCAGAAGCAGCACAAGAGGCTTTTGGCTGCACTGAAGCCCAGTAAGAGGCCTTTGCTCCCATCTTGCAAATCCTCTGGCAGTCAGAGGGGAGGGAAAGACCACAGAGAATGGCTGGCTACTGATCCAATCACTGAGCATTGAAAACCAGGAGGAAGGGATGGGGAAGAGGGATAGTTCCCCTTGAGGAAAGAAGAAGGAACTGTGAAGAGGGCATAATCCTGATCACCAGAAGTCTCTCATAGGTGTATTCAGATTATAGTTCTCTGGCATTTTTAGGTTATCTCTGTCTCACTGCAGACTAGAAACTTGTTGGTTTTCTTCTTTAAAGTGGAAACCTGGGGATTCCAAGGTATCTGCTAGGTGCTCCAGAGACCTCACTAGAAAACATTCTTGATTTTAAGCCATATAGTCACCTGTCGATGCCAGGTAGAGTATTTTTTTTTAAAATAAAATTTATTGGTATTTCCACATAGAACAACAAATAAAAAACATACATTCTACATATAAAACAAACACAGCACAAAATACAAATAACAATCAAATAAAACTAATACATACCTCTCACCCTACAAAAACACAGGAACACACCAATCTACTTATTATAACCTTATTTCAAATCTTATTTAAGGGACTTCCTCCGTTCTCTCTTCTGCGTTCAATTCTAATTTACTTTAGTAACTTTGTAACTATTTTAACAATCATTCACCATTATTCTTAATCTTCAAATAACATCTTATCTTATCTCTATCAACTTATTCATAACCATAACTTCTAATATAAAAAAACAAATTCTTAACTTCTTATAAACTATTTTAACCTAACATTGTTTAGCTATCGCCTATTATATACACTGATTTCACTTCAAATGTCCAACTTTTCACATTGTTTCAAATAGTCTTTAAATTTCTTCCACTCTTCTTGCACCTTCTCCTCCCTCTGGTCTCGGAGTTTCGCGGTCAGGTAGAGTAAAGGCCTTGATGTGGCTCTGGTATCAGATGCTGGGAGGTTTGGTCCTCGGCTGTGACGGAACCAGATCAGGCGATCATTGGGGTTCATTATAACTGTCCACCCCACTCCTCTAATATTGAAGTGGGGATGTCTCAGAGCTGTGGGGAGAAGGCTGTCCCTCTCAGGTAAGTCCTGCCTTTCCATTACACCCCTTTCATTCCACTTTAAGTTTGATTCCCGTTCTGCTTTGATTTTTCTTTTGTTTTTCCTTCCTTCATATTTCTCTCTCTCTTTTTCTTCCCTCTGTTTGTTTCTTTTTGTGTGTCTGCTTTTTTCTGCCTTCCTTTCATTCTGGGGGTGTGACTCCCTTCCCCTCCCTGCCTCTTTATGCATATTGCTTTCTCCTCCTGTGAGCTTTTGCCATCTGTGCTTTTCTTCCACTGTGTCCAAACTTTCTCCCCCCCCCCCTTTGGATTGTTTGCGATTCCTATTTGCCTCCTATTCACCCTCCTCCCTGTTTATATCACGCTTTCTTTCCTCAACCCCTTAAACTCTCCTTTGTGGTTGGGTGGCGCGATGGACATTTGGCTGGGCTCTTTCCCCAATGCCAATGCTGCCTCTGCCTCTGCTAACTGCTGTGTCCCGTCCCCCCCAATCCCGCTCCATCCTGCTACCCGCTTGACTCTCTGGCACCTCTCATAACCCTTGTATCACCTGCCCCACCTGGCTGTCCATGTGTGGGCTTCCCTCCCTCCCCCCAGGCCCCACAGGGAAGAGCGTGCGCCCCAGCACCTCCCGCAGCGTCCACGCCCTCCTGCACCGCTACGCAGGCTCCTTCCGCAGGCCCCGACTGGCCGTCAGCCGCAGCCTGAGTGCCCACCTCAACCGCTCCGCCCGACTAGGTGACTATTGCACCTCCCACTTGTGCCCAGGAGGGCTCCTTGCTGTGGACAAGGGCTTGGCCAGTGCTGGCCGGTCCAAAGGAGAGCCTTTCTGGAGTCCCACCTGAAATCCTTTCAACCTGGGCCTCTCGTCTCTAAGCTGGGCTACATCAGAGCTGGGAATCCCTTGCCTTTCATTTCTGTTTCTTGCTTCAGAAGGCATTTGGTAAGGGTGCTGGGAACCAAGGCTTAGGGGCCTTATTCCCAGGGAACTTGGCTTCAGGTGCTAGCTCCTTATCAACACAGATCTTAAGATTTGTGTCTCAGTGTTGTGTCAGTTGCCATTTTTTACCAGATAGAAGCGTTTCGGTTTCATCTCAGTTTCACAAAGGCTTATAGGGACAGGGCTGTGGCTGCATGATGGAGCCTGCCAAAGTCCCTGGCATCTCCAGAAGGACTGGAAGGTCTCCTGTCTGAAAACTGCTGCTTGCCTAGATGGACCAGCAGAATGACTTGGTCTGAAGCGGCTTCCTGTCCTTCTAGATCCCCAGGAGTGAAAACTCCCCAATCTCCACCTTTATGAGAGTCAACCAAAATGTAAAAAAAGTGTGGCGGGCTTTTGCATTCTCCTCAGCTCTTCATCAGGTAAGATCAGTGTTTTTCAACCACTGTTCCGTGGCACACTAGTGTGCCGCGAGAGGTTGCCTGGTGTGCCGTGGGAAAAATTGAAAAATTACTTTATATATAGTCAATATAGGCACAGAGTTAAATTTTTTAACATTTTCTAATGGTGGTGTGCCTCGTGATTTTTTTCATGAAACAAGTGTGCCTTTGCCCAAAAAAGGTTGAAAAACACTGGGTAAGATGTCACACAGAGCAGGGTGGTGTGACATGAAATGGAAGTGAAACTGACATGAAACCAACATATATCTGTTTAATTTTTTTTATTGAAACAGTTAATTAGACACAGGTGATAAGGTCCCTGTTGGTATTTACAACATGTTCAGTGCCTAGAGCGGGGATGGGGAACCTCTGGCCCTCCAGATGTTGTTGGACTACAACTCCCATCTTCCCTGACCATTGGCCAGGCTGACTTGGGCGGATGGGAGTTTGGAGTGTTGCAATACCTGGAAAGCCACACAGAGCCTTGGGTGTGGAACTGGGTCTGAACTCGTTACATGACATTGTGCAAGTTTCTGTTGTATGACTTATCAAACATAACAATCTATTTAAAAAGTGAAAACCACCAGCTACTTAAATACCATACTGGGCTATAGTGGACTTTTCTTATTAAAATATGATACTTTATAACAGACATGGTCAAATCGTGCCGGTGGGTATTTTTTAAAATTGGGTTGGGGTGAGAAAGGGGAAATCTGTGCATGTGGGGCATGTTATTCAAACCAGCTAGGTCTTGGTCTACATAAGCAGCAGACGGAGGGGGCTGGAGGGAGTGGCTTTTGAATGGTCTAACACTGAAAACTTAACTGAAAACAGAAAACAGGTACATCAGGAAGAAAAGTTCTAGCCCAGACTTTTGCCTCCTGCACTGATTTTCTGTTTGCGAGGAGTTTTGAATGTAGGTAGGGGGAGCATTTCAAAATGTGACAGCCCAATTCAGAAGTCTGCCACATTAAAGACCAGACCTTTTTTTTGCTTGTGGGAGGCCAATTGTGGAGGCAGTCTGTCCCACAGAATAGACCCCCCCTTTTTTGCAAAGGTGGGGGGAGGCAGTGGGTAAGTGGCCGTGAAGGGAAGGTACAATGACATATTGAGAACCAAGGGAGATCCTTGAGGGGTATTAGAGGGAGTTGCTTGAGAAGAAGGTTGTTAATTTCCCAGCCTGTGCTATCTCCACCTCTCTGTGATGCAGAAATTGTCCACGAAGACCTCAAGATGGGTTCAGATGGTGAGAGCGACCAGGCGTCAGGGACATCATCTGATGAGGTGCAATCTCCAGTCCGAGTGCGCATGAGGAACAACCCAGCACGCAAGATCTCCACCGAGGTGCGAGCATTAAAGATGGGCGTGGAAAGTTCAGGGCAGTTGTCACTGAGGGGCTCTCTCCATCTCCCTTTAGCACAAGCCACTTTTTAGAGAGGACCATGGAAGGGATGTATAGAGATGGCTCTACAGTGTATATGACCCACACTCATTCTCTCCCCCCACCCTAAAAAAGCCAAGAAATAAAGTCTGCACCAAGAAACCTTAAATAAAATAGTGTGAATTATTCAGTTACCTAGCAATATACTTACTTTTCACAGACTCCTTCAGCTGGCACTCTCCCCCCCCCCATAATTTTATTTTATTTTTCAAAAGGTACACAATATTCAATTAGCAATAACAATACAAAATAATAACCAAACAGAAACGGAAACAAAGACAAAAACAAATCGTATACCCATGTGGCTTCCCTCCCCCAATACTCGACATCTCTTAATGTTTAGATTCTTATTAACATTGCGTCTTTTGGTCATCCTTAATATATTACTTTTTTCTAGTTCTGCTTTACAAACTTAGTCTATACAGGTCAACATATTATCCTTAGAACAGGTATTTTTTTCATGTAATCCTCAAAGCATTACCATTCTGTCCTTAAATTCTGATTCGTCTGATGCCTTATGGTTGCTGTTAACTTCGCCAACTCTGAATTCGCTTAATTTACATATCCAGTCTTCCTTTGTGGGGATAATATTTCCTTTCCAGTTCCTTGCAAGCAGTAGTCTAGCTGCGGCTGTGGCATATAAGAATAATCTTTTCTTATCTTGTGGGATATCCTTTCCTAAGATACCCAAGATGCTTCTTTTTCCCAATGTGGGACTTGAACCCATCACCCGGAGATTAAAAGCCTCTTGCTCTGCCAACTGAGATATCCTGAGGCGTGCCCTTCAGAAGGGAATCCTGCAGAGTGGGCACAGCGACAGAGAAAGCCCTCGGAAGACACCAGCTTTCATTGAGGGTTTACAAGCTCTAGTTCTGCCCTCAGAATTTAGACCCCATTTCCCTCCCCTCTCCAGGACATTAACAAGCGCCTGTCACTTCCCGCCGATATCCGCCTGCCCGAAGGTTACCTCGAGAAGCTCACTCTGAACAGCCCCCTGTTTGACAAGCCCTTGAGCAGACGGTTACGGAGAGTCTCTTTGGTAAGTCAGATTTAAATGTAATTTGTTCACTTGGGTTTTCTTTATGGTGCCCCTCCCCCATGACATAGTTCTCTGGGTGGTTGGCCAAATAAAACGATAAAACACAATATTAACACCATCATGAAAACAATGACTGTGTACACATTTCCAGCAGAGGGGGAATGCAGAAATAAAATTCACAGTAGAACTAAAAATACAAAATATGCAATCACTGGGATCAAAATTCAGGTTGGAATTTGCCATTGTGCTTTGTGGGCCTGTGTGTGTGGAAGGAGGTCTGTGTGCAAAACAGGACTTTTCACCCTCTTCCCTGCCCTGCCCCATTCTGGGGATTCCCCCAACCCTCTACAGCCGATTTAGGGGGGGTGGGGCAGCAGGAGGTGGGGAGTCCCATTGAGCAAGGGGGCCTCATTCTGCGCACACAGCACCTTCATTAATCCAGCTTTCAGATCTTTAAAGATCACAGATTATAAAGGCACGGGAGAATAAAGAAAGGCATTCACCTGGCGCCAGAAAGATCTTAAAGAGCACCACCACTGAAAAGGCGCTTCTCCTACTAGCCACTTTCCTTGTCTCTGAAGAGGTATGGGAGAAGGCAACCTTTTGGTCACCTGGCCCCATGCCATTCAGGGCTTTAAAGGCTAAGACAAATACTTATAGCCCCCCCCAGCTGCCTACTCTGTCCTTTTACTGCAGTAGGAACAGGGACCAGGAGCCCCTCCCGACTGGGGGGGGGCGTGCTGTAGGTGGATTCTGCTGGAATAGTGCTTTAGTGGTAGAGTCACATTCATGCTTTCCCAGAGCTCCCACCTGCTTTCCACCTTCTCTGCAGCACAAAAAGGTGGGATAAAGTCTCTACCAGAATGTGGAGGGGGGCTAGTGTAGTGGGTGCCCCCGGCTGGAGAAGGGCAGCCCCTCCCACCCTGTCTCTTTGTGCTTTCTTGTGCAGTCGGAGATTGGCTTTGGGAAGCTGGAGACGTATGTGAAGCTGGACAAGCTGGGAGAAGTGAGTGCCCTGACCGTCCTCAGGAAGGCGGAGCTGAGAACGAATTCCAGTCTAGAACACACTTGGGATAACCACTCAGCTAGGCTTGCTTCATCTCAGGGCACATGGGACAGGGTCATTCTCATGCTGATTTTAATATCTCTCTCTCTCTCTCTCTCTCTCTCTTTAATGTATTATTGATTTCTACTTTGCTTTTCCTCCAAGTCCAAGGAGTGCAGAGTGGTGTACCTAATATCCTCTCAACAACCCTGTGAGGTAGAATAGGCTGAGAACGGGTGGCTTGCCATAGGTGGTCTGAGCAGGGATTTGAACCTGGATCTCCCCAGCACTCAACCCATGACACCACCCTGGCTTAGCCTTAGAGCAGTAAGCTTGGCCAGTCCAGTGTATTTGTTCCTTTGTCTCCATAAGACTTGCAGCTCATCCCACCTTAGTATCACTTCTCACAATGGATTTGATTCAGTCAACCTGGGAGGGTTCCTTTAGTTCAGTGGATTTAAGAGTTCCTGGTTCAACTTCTAGAATGGCCTTGGGGAGTTCCATTCAGTCACCCATCCTTTCCATCACATGCATTCAGAACATGTTAAAGCACATGGAATCTGTTTTCCCCCCAGGATTGCCACTAACACCCTTATCCAGAACTCCTTATTGACCCATATCTCTTATCAGCCTCAACCCTTTCTTCTGTAAAATGGGCCAGTTAATGAATCCATCATAGGGCTCTTGGGAGGATAAATGAGAGAAGGGAATTGCATTAACTGCACCCAAGGTTATTAATTCAAGAGTCAATCATGCCTCTCCAGTGCAGAGAACTTTCTTCCCCTAATCAGACCAGTCTGGTGTTGCGAACATCTTTCTGCAATTACATAGACAAAGTTTTACACTCTGGTTTTTGTGGTGAAATTTATTCTTTGCTGGCACGGGGGCTTAACTAAATTGCAGGGCAGCTTGGGACTTGGAGGAGAGTTGGGGTGAGAGGCAAGTTGACTAGAGGTTGGGCATTGAGCTGCTAGCCTGAGTGCTGTCTTTGCTGCATTAAGGGGACGTACGCCACGGTCTACAAGGGGAAGAGTAAACTCACCGATAACCTGGTGGCCTTGAAGGAGATCCGTCTGGAGCACGAAGAAGGAGCACCTTGCACAGCCATTCGGGAAGGTACATCAACTCTCCCTGAAATTAGAAGAGTCAGTCAGTTTCAGTGGGGCACCCTGCCCTCACCAGACCACTTCCTTCCTTGCACCCAGTCCAAGGGATGGCCCTGGCCGACAGTGTCCTGTACTAGTCTCAGGTTTGCCCTTGTAGAACTCAAGGCAGAGGAAGATGGAGAAAAGCTCTGCCTCTCTTTGGCTCTTGCTCCATCTGCGGAGACCTCTCCACCTTCTGCCTGTCCCAGAGAGCAGCTGCAAGAATTCCACAACCAGTGGAAAGCGGAAATGGCCGCAGATGTTTGGATGAGCCAAACAGCTGCATCCATGAATGGAGGGAGTCCCAGGCTGAAAATGCAGGTGAACACACAGACTCGTCATAAGATATTTGCATTGACCAGAAAAATTACTGTAGCAGCCAGAAGTCCAGAGGAATTCATGTTAGGGCAGTAGAGACTGGGTTAAGTCAGATGTGGCCGACAAGAGGAATATCACCTGCAGCGTTCTTATCATTTCCTTCGCTAGTCAAGTTCAGGGGTGCATGTGCAGCCATAATGACATGTGCACACACCTTTCCCATGCTCAAGAGGGAGGAGGTATCAGTGGGCTTGGGGGAACTCTGAGGTTAGCAGAATGTGATCCATCATCATCATCATTCAGTCAAAGAAGAATAAAAGCAAGGCAACAAATCAAAGGAACCAGTGAGGGCGTGTTGCTACAACTAGGGTACCATTAATCTCTCGTCAAAGTACTGAAAAGCCCCTCTTTAACACACAGAGGTATTCCATATAAACTGCAATTGTCAATAAACTTATTCCACTTTAGCAAAAATATATTTTCCTTATAACTCTTTTTATGTTCTTTCTCTAAGTCTAATTAAAACAGGTTACTTATTGCCATTGTTACACAATCCCACACCTTATTATGCCACAATTTAATTGTTGGACCTGAAGTTCTCCTCACACCTCTCCTAGCTCACACTTCCACTACATGTCGGTTAAACCATTTTTAAAAAACCTTAGGGAGCAAAAGAAGAGAGGTCTAGACAGAAAGAGAAGGATGTCTGTGCCCGTGTGTGGTTCACATGAAGAGGGGAAAGAAGACGGGAGCAAATGTACACACAGCCGAGAAAGGTCATTTCCTGATCCGTAGCCAGATCTCTGCCCCTCCTCCCATCTCAGCCAGTTCCCTTTCACAGCTTTACCTGCCTCAGTAGGACCCAGTAGGTGTCTAGAGGGCAGACCCAAAGGCCCACCCACCCAGTCTGCAGGGAGCAGGAGGAAGACAGACTCTGCTGCCCTTGGTGAGGCTGAGAGAGAATTGCATACTGGCACACACAAACCCACACTTGCCCTATGTAGAGGAAAGCAAAATTACTCACCCCAAGCAGCAGCAAGTCCAGAGCAGTGGATCATGCAGGGACACAGCTGACAATCTCCTCCCTGGAGCTTTCTATCGTTCTCTTTCATGTCGTGTGCTTACTATTCTTCTCTCAAAGCCCAGAGTTTGGGAATGGCTCCATTAAACTCTTTAGAGGTGCTTCTGTTGCGGGTCCCACAACGTGCCTCTCTTTCTCTGTTTTCCAGTTTCACTTCTGAAAGATTTGAAACATGCCAACATTGTGACCCTGCATGATATCATCCATACAGAGAAATCCCTCACGCTTGTCTTCGAATATTTAGTGAGTAAACAGGGGAGGGCATGGGAACTGTAACTTACACTTATGAATGAAAACATCTCAAATTATTTACGACTGAAAGCTGAACATTCAGAAAAGCCCGTATTTTGAACAGCCTGGCTGATTTGAAGGAAGATGTTGCCTACAGTGCACATATAGAGGGTGTTAAAACTGTCATGGCTTCCTTCCAAGGACTCCTGGGAATTACAGTTTTATGATAGGTTTAAGAATGCTCAAGGTAGCTTTCAATGCCCTCTTGAAACAGCCACTTCAGTAGGAAATTATTGTAGCATAAGTGGGGGTGGGTTTTTCAAGGATAGTCTCCTGAAAGTACAGTAAGTGTCAGTTCCCTGCCCCTGAGACCACTACCAGTGCTGGGCCAATATGGAGACGAGGGCTTGGGTGGGACTCCAGCCCTCCTGCTCAGCCTGCTGCAAACCATGTAGGCACAGGGAATCTACTTTAAGGGGAAAGGATGGGGATGTGGGATGTATGAACCTTCTGTTCACTTTATTGGTCCAGGGCACAATCCTGGGTGGGGGAATTCTGCTGAGTCCTATGGCAAGTCCACCGCATGGGAATGCCATGCCCACTCTAGGTTGAAGGATTCCCATATAGTCTTAACGATAAGGGGTGCCATCCTTTCCATGTTTACTCAGAAGCAAGATTCCCTTGAATTCAATGGGACTAACTTCCAGGTAGGTGCTCATAGGATTGCAGACTTATTTGCACAAATCAGTTGTTTTAAATTAATGAAGAGGAAAGCTGTCAATCCTGTGTCTTCTTTCACCCCAGGATAAAGATCTGAAACAGTATCTTGACGACTGCGGCAATGTAATAAATATGCACAATGTGAAGGTAAGTTGCTGACTCCCATCTGAGTCTGTTTCAGTGGATTCTTTTACTGCGTAGCAAGCAACTTTACGGATGTTGCTGCCAAAAGCTCGTTTCAGCATGAGATTGCATTGGGGGATTCGATACTTATTTTGCATGTTCTCCTTCGATGCTCTGATTATTGGTGGTGACCCCATCAAACAAACGTGGAACTGTCCTGAGAAAATAAAGGCGTGTTTCCAAAGAAAATCCCACCATTCAAAGAAGTTATATGAATCGGAAACATTTTCCTAAATGCACTCATTTTGCATCCATGGCTGGTTAGAAGTGCTGTATATGCCAGATCTAGCAGTGAGCTGGAGGGAAAGGCATTGAGACGGCTCTGTTTCCTCCTCCAGCTGTTCCTGTTCCAGCTGCTGCGGGGCCTCGCCTACTGCCACCGTCAGAAGGTGCTGCATCGGGACCTCAAGCCCCAGAACTTGCTCATTAATGAGAGAGGGGAACTCAAACTAGCAGATTTTGGTGAGTACTAATTATCTCTCTGCCCTTGCTCTGCAACATTTACTAACAAATGTAATGAAATGTAAAATGTAATGCAATGCAACTTAACTTTCCCAGGACTGGCCCGGGCAAAATCCATTCCCACCAAGACCTACTCCAATGAAGTGGTGACACTTTGGTACCGACCCCCAGATATCCTATTGGGCTCGACAGAATACTCCACCCAGATTGACATGTGGTAAGGATTCAGCAGCCTGTGGCCAGCTCTCCCTCCTTGTCGTTGAAATCCGTGAATTTTGATAGTACTTTCCATTTGCCCATCAATTGTCATCTCCCACAGGGATGGGGGACTTGTGGCCCTCCAGATGTTGTTGGACTTTCTCTTTAGCCCAGCTAGCTTGGCTTTGGCCCATGGTTAGGAGAGATGGGAGTTGTAGTCCTGGAACATCTGAAAGGCCACAGGTTCCCCATCTAGGGGTGCAGTCTGTTTTTTGCATGGTTCTTGTCTTTTTAAAAGGTGATTTTAATAAACAGAGGCCATGTAAAGGGAACAGCTGTGAATGCCTATAGCTGAGCCGCTTGGATCTCAGGAAACTGCAGAGCTGGAAAAGGAGACTGAAGCTAGAGGCAAACAAAATGCATGGAACCAGTAGCCAAGTCCCAGTGCCTCGCTAGGAACACCAACTGTGGTGGGCAGCGCGGAGTTCCTTAGAAGTTTGTCCCCAATCCCTCCATGTAGAGACCAGGGGTGGCAGACAAGCCGTTCTGAAGGACACCTTGCCCACCGCCATGTGGCATTCCCCTGTAATGTGAAGGAACAAGAGCATGCAAGGTGTGGTGAACTGGGTGCACATCCTAGAACTGGCATAGCCAATGTGGTGCCCTCCAGCTCTTGCTGGATTCCAGCTCCCATTATTCCCAGCCAGCCCGGCCAGAGGTCAGAGAGGATGAGAGTTGTGGTCCACGACATCTAGAGGTCATCTGATGGGCTGCCCCTGCCCTGGAATGCCTTCCCTTCTGAGTGTCAGGTGGCCTCCCAAGGGGACGTTTGCCAGGGAAGAGGATAAGATGCTAACAGTTAACAAGAATCTCCAACAGCAGTTCCAAAATGGTACCCTCTTCAAACAAAAGGGAGATACCAGCAAGCTTGGGGCCCAGTGAGGGGAATCCAAAGGTTTGCAGAAAGAAATACATGGTACCTCGGTTTTCAAGCGTCTTGGAGGCCGAATGCTTCGGAACGCAGAAGTAATTGCTTCCGTTTTCGAACGCACATCGGAAGTTGAACAGCTTCCGCTGTGTTTCCCCCCCTTTTTTCTCCATTGACTTTGCCGACCGCCCTTTGCTCCTCGGTTGTCAAACGTTTCAGAAGTTGAACGGTCTTCCAGAACAGATTACATTTGACAACTGAGGTACCACTGTACATTGGGGAGGGGCCAGGAGTGGAACAGAAGGAGAGAAACCCCTCCCCACTAGCCTCATGCAGTCTGAGAATACTTACTGGCCATAGATGCTGACTAAGCATTGCCAGGGTGCTAGTGAGGAGGACTCTGCGCTGTAACATTTAGTTGCAGGCCCTACTTGTTTCTGAAATATTTCTGGCCCTTTTCAATGCATGCCAGAGTCCTCTGCAATATGCAGGCTAAGTTCCATGGCGGAGATGCAGGGAAGGTCTTTGGCTGGCTAGTTCTAAAAAATATACTCTAAAGACGGAAAGTTTGAAAATCCCTTCCATATATGATAACGAAAACAAGCCATGGAAGGGAAGTCGGTGTTAAATGTATGGTTTGTATTTTGGTAAATGTAAATGTGCAAATTTTGTATGATTAAAAATGATAATTAAGATTTAAAAAGACAAAGAAAGAAGAGTTTAATTCTGCACCCTATTGAAATTATGTGAGTTTTGCATACTTTCTTATATCTTTCTAATTCTGCTTCTGATTTTCATGGGTGGGACAAAGATCTGTGCAGAATCCAGAAGCTGCTCCACCCACTGACTGCGGAAAACCTCTGTTGCTTCTTCTTCTTCACCACAAAAAGGAAATGGTGTTGCAAAATGAAGAAATAGATGCATATTTGGTTAAGTAGCGTAGCACATTCAATGGCAGAATTTGGATCTTCTTGGAGCATAATGTTTTGATCCAGTGGAGAGAATCAGGGTTTTGATTTAAAGCCTAGAGTGCATGGTCCTTGCTTTGCCCTTCCTCTCAGTGATGTCCTTGTCTTTCTCCTCACAGGGGTGTGGGCTGCATCTTCTATGAGATGTCCACAGGACGACCGCTCTTCCCAGGCTCCACAGTTGAGGAGCAGCTGCACTTCATCTTTCGGATATTGGGTATGGTCCTGGGGTGGCCTTGCTAGCACTGCTGTGTTGCCGAGAAATCAGTGGGGAAGCAGCAGTGGGGAGAGGCAGACTAGACTGCTGATTCACAGGAGTCTTCTGAGCTGCTTTGAGGAATCTAGACAAGGAGGGGGGTACAACTCAGTTGATCAATAATCAATTACCATAACAAATCCACAACAATAATCAGTCTATTATATATTTTAGCAAGTTGTTTGTCTACTTGCTATGAATTTGGATAGCTTTTTAGAGTATCGTCACCAACGGGGTGAACTCCTGTTGTTCGTCCCTGCTCCTGCCCACCTAGCAGTTCGAAAGCACGTCAAGTGCAAGTAGAAAAATGGGTACCGCTCCGGTGGGAAGGTAAACAGCGTTTCCATGCGCTGCTCTGGTTTCACCAGAAGCGGCTTAGTCATGCTGGCCACATGACCCGGAAGCTGTCTGCGGACAAACACCGGCTCCCTCGGCCTATAGAGCAAGATTAGCGCTGCAACCCCAGAGTCATCCGTAACTGGACCTAACGGTCAGGGGTGCCTTTACCTTTAACCAAATTTTGCATGGTGGTTTCTGAGATCAAAGAAGATCAAAGATTCAGCTGGATGCCATTTTGAATCAAGATGACAGGCTGAGCCTTTCAAAACTGCACTGATTTTAACCACTGATTTCTTTGTTTCTTAGAATTCCCAAACAGCTCTGCTAGTCAATAATCAATAAAGGACAACATATACATAAGTAAACATGGCAGAAGTGCTTGTGTGGGTGCTCCTTAAAAGTCCTGTTTCAGGATCAGCGCTGCTCTCCTGCTCAGGGCAGGAGTGTGACCTGCCTGTGTCCTGAGCTGACTCTTTTCTGATCTCTCCTTCTCTCTCCTCTGCATCACCAGGGACTCCCAACGAAGAGACATGGCCTGGAATCCAGTCTAATGAAGAGTTCCGAGCCTATAATTACCCTAAATACCGTCCCGAGGCCCTCATCAACCATGCCCCTAGGTGAGTGTCAACCTGCCATTCAGGGGGTGCTAGGGTGGGTTGAACTTTTCAACTTTTCAATTCCCCAAATGAAGGGTGCTAAAAAGTTGTAACATAACTTGGGAATTCAAAATATATTTTGTTAATGTAATTTAGTTTAGCTTAGTAAGTAAAATGTGTGTAAAATTGCATAGAAATCATAGGAAATGATTGCCAAGTACTTACAGGTGGTGGTTGTTATAACAGCCATTTTTCTCCCTGGCCCTTGATCCCAGAGACACCCCACCCCCCTTTTCTGCACTGGCTTCCATTGCTTTCTCCTGAGCAGAGGAGCAGATCAAAGGCTCTCTTTTCCAGAACATGGATTCTGTCAGAGATGTCTGCTTGTGCCCCTCCTCTGCTGACTCTGATGCATGAGCCAAAACTGACTCTGCCCCAATCCCTGCTGTTGCTCACCCTGGGCAGGAGGGGGGCGGGGGGCTTTACAAGGCCTTTGCCTGTGTCTTGGGTTTGGGGGCGTTACTGGCCCTTGAGTCCTGCTCTAGACCTGCCCCTTTTTCAAACCACTTTCCAACCTGTAGTTGGGGTGTACTTTGCTCATTTACAAGCCCCTATTAATGCTGTTAGCGGAGCAGCAGAGCACTTCCACCTGGGAAGCAGGGCCTCCGTTTTCCTTCCAGAGCCTGACCTTCCTTATTTCCTGGATCTCCACAGGCTGGATAACGAAGGGGCTGACCTCCTGGGGAAGCTGCTGCAGGTAAGAAGTTGTGGCTCCCTCTTTGTATCTCCTTCCGGCTGGATGCGGACCTTTATTGTCTTTGCAGCTTCTCTGCTGGGGCTTGGCCTTGCCCTCCTCAGGGAATCGCAGAATGGATTGAGGACTGTGAGCCTTATGTGGCAATGCATTTCTCCATCTTCAGGGGCTCGTTGTTGTTTGTGCCAAGAACAAAATGGAAACCAAGCTGGGGAAAGCCGGTGTGGGGGTTAGAACATGTGGTGAAGGAGTCATCTGTATCCAGCCAGCTGACTGCTGGGCATAGCTTACTCCTGGGTAAATGGCTATACAGTCCCACTTCCTCAGTGGAAGCAGAACGGCGGGCCCCTCTCTTTGCAGCACAGAATCTACCCCTGGAGTTGATCTCTCTCGTCTTCTCTTCTTCCCCCTCCCTGTTCTCTCCTGACGCAGTTTGAGGGCAGGAAGCGGATCTCTGCAGACGAGGCCATGCGGCACCTGTTCTTCCACAGTCTGGGCGAACGAGTCCTCAAACTCCCAGACAGTAGGTGCAGGCTGGGGAGGAAGAGAGGGAAGGAGGCCAGCACTATGGGATATGGGGATGGGCATATCAATGTTATGGAAGGGCATGTGGTGTTGACCTCTGAGTGTGGACCAGCAGGGTGAGGGTCTATGGTATTGATAATGCTCTGTGATCTGTTGTTCCTGGAGTGCACAATCTCTCTCTCTACCCCCCCCCCCCCATTTCTCAGGTTCCTCTGTTATTTTGTAGGGCTGCCAGCTTTGATTTGTTTAAATTGCAGATGAACCAACCAGAGTTTTGCTTGATTAATTGGCGAAGGCAAGTTTTGATCGGTGAGGCTAAGAGTTAAGGGAACAATAGCTTATTTTGAAGCTGTTTTGCTTCTGATTGGTTGGAAACCTGCAGGGAAAGAATTGGCTGGCCAGCGCAACAGGTGAAATTCTGTCCCCCACCCCCCAGCTGGTTTATTCTCATTGCTCCCTTGGGATTGTTTCCAGAGCAGCAGTGATGGTAGAAGCATCCAGTTTCTGTGCCGCCCTTAAGTGGGGAGGAGCTCTTTCAGGGTCCAGGTGTTGCAACCTGATGTACCCTTTGGTGCCCTTGAGGCCTTTTCACCCACCTGCCCTCTTAAGTGCATGTATAATACATTAAAATGTCACACATTAAAAGCTTCCCTAAACAGGGCTGCCTTCAGATGTCTTCTAAATGTCAGGTAGTTGTTTATCTCTTTGACATCTGACGGGAGGGCGTTCCACAGGGCGGGCGCCACTACCGAGAAGGCCCTCGGCCTGGTTCCCTGTAGCTTTGCTTCTCACAGTGAGGGAACCGCCAGAAGGCCCTCGGCGCTGGACCTCATTGTCCAGGCAGAATGGTGGGGGTGGAGACGCTCCTTCAGGTATACTGGGCCGAGGCCATTAAGGGCTTTAAAGGTCAGCACCAACACTTTGAATTGTGCTCGGAAACGTACTGGGAGCCAATGCAGATCTCTCAGGACTGGTGTTATGTGGTCCCGGCGGCCACTCCCAGTCACCAGTCTAGCTGCCGCATTCTGGATTAGTTGTTGTTTCCGGGTCACCTTCAAAGGTAGCCCCACATAGAGCACATTGCAGTAATCCAAGCGAGAGATAATTAGAGCATGCACCACTCTGGCGAGACAGTCCGCGGGCAGGGAGGGTCTCAGCCTGTGTACCAGATGGAGCTGGTAGACAGCCGCCCTGGACACAGAATTAACCTGCACCTCCATGGACAGCTGTGAGTCCAAAATGACTCCCAGGCTGCGCACCTGGTCCGTCAGGGGCACATTTACCCCATCCAGGACCAGGGAGTCCTTCACACCAGCCAGCCCCCTGTCCCCCAAAAACAGTACGCCTCCAGGCACTCACACAGGACCTTCACCGCCTTCACTGGTTCTGATTTGAAAGAGAGGTAGAGCTGGCTATCATCCGCATACTGATGAACACCCAGCCCAAACCCCCTGATGATCTCTCCCAGTGGCTGCATATAGATGTTAAAAAGCATGGGGGAGGGGATGGAGCCCTGAGGCACCCCACGAGTGAGAGCCCAGGGGTCTGAACACTCATCCCCCAACACCACTTTCGGGACACGGCCCAGGAGGAAGGAGTGGAACCACTGTATAACAGTGCCCCCAGCTCCCAGCTCCTCTAGACGTTCCAGAAGGATGTTATGATCGATTGTATCAAAAGCCGCTGAGGGATCCAGCAGAACTAGGGAACAGCTCTCACCTTTGTCCCTAGCCCACCGGAGATCATCAACCAGTGCAACCTAGGCAGTTTCAGTCCCATGATGTGGCCTGAATCCTGGTTGGAAGGGATCCAAATGGTCCACTTCTTCCAGGCGTGCTTGGAGTTGTTCAGCAACCACCCGCTCAATCACCTTGCCCAAGAATGGAAGATTTGAGACTGGGCAATAGTTGGCCATACTGGCCGGGTCTAAAGATGTTTTTTTTAAGAAGCGGTTTAATGACTGCCTCTTTCAGCGGGTTTGGGAAGGCTCCCTCACAGAGAGAAGCATTCACCACCCCACAGAGACCATCGCCCAGCCCTTCCCAGCTTGCTTTTATAAGCCAGGTTGGGCAAGGAACAAGGAGACAGACTCATCCAAGCAGCCTGTCCACATCCTTGGGGGTAATGGATTGAAATTGATTCCATGCAACTCTAGCACTCTTCCGCCCTGGCCCTGCTCCCACAGTGGTGTCTACTTCCTTCTGAATCTGAGTGACTTTATCTGCAAAAAACTTTGCAAAATCGTTGCAGGAGATTGGTGGCATTTCCTACTACTAATTGGGAAAGGTTATTTAATTTAAGCAGTTAATAAAAAAAATCATTTGATCACCGTATTATTTTTTCCTCTTAACACTGAAGGTTGATGAAGAATGTATAGTTTGAACCTAAGCTGCAATAAAATTTAACACACTTTCAAAATTGACCGGAATTTTTAATATATGAAGTGTCATTGTTGAGGGGCACTTAAGCAACCGCCATCCTGCCCCATCCCTAATTGAAGAGTGTGTTTAAAAAATGTGGATCTAGAGAGCTATCCTTTGATTATTTATTTATTAAATTTATATCCCACCTTCCCAAAGGAGCCCAGTAAGGAAAACCCACAATTTTTAGAACAGTTCCCACACAAATGGATTTTAGCTGCAGTTCAGATGCTTTCTCCCGTGATTTTTGCAGACTAGCAGCACCTGTAAAAGGCTCTCACGTGCTCTTGTGTTTCTTCCTTTCCATCTCCTCCTCTTGCAGCGACGTCAATATTTGCACTAAAGGAGATTCAGTTACAGAAAGAGACGGGCCTGAGATCGGCTTCCCTGCCTGAATCAGGTGAGAGGCTACTGCCTAAGCAACGAGAGCCCCGCCCACTGGGAATCAAGCCCCACCCACTTTTACTCCAGCACTTTCCCCAAACGTTCCTCCCCATCCTTTCCTACTGAGAAGTCACCCAAGCCAGAGTCAGCCCTTGGATGAGGCCAGGGTGAGGCAGCCGCAGTTGCCAGAGCAGGAAGTAGAGACCCCACCACAGACTTGTGCAGGAGAACTTCCCCACAGATTATGCCCCTGGGTGTTAATGCATGAGAGGGGAATGGGTGCTGCTTAGATTCTCTGCCTTGGCTCTGGACGGAAGCTCTCCCTCTTGTGAACAGGTAGTCCTGCCGCGCAGCATTGTAAGGGGCAAGCTGGTCCCTGACGGCCTCTTCCTTGCCTCTTGTCCCTTCTCCTCCCCCCAAGGCCATATACTGATGGGGGAGTGCTCTGGTCCCGCCTTCCAGGTTAGAAATGCAGCTGTACAGTCCCTGTAGCAATCGTCTACAACTGTGCGGTGAACGGTCTCTCCTCTCCCACAGGCAGCGCCGCGTTCCGGGTAGTGGACACTGAATTTTAGCCACCAGGTCAGGTATATGTGCCACCCCTCTTCCATCAGCACCCCTTCCTGTTCTCAGCATGACAAGGTGGCACCCCCCCTCTCTCATCAGCATATGGTTGTGGTCCTTTCTGCATCCCTGATCCCACCAACCCCGATACACACCAGCTCGTGGGCACTGTATCGCTGGGGATCAGAAGCAGGCAGAAGAGAGGTCAGGTGCTGGAGGTGCGGGGAGGGAGCCAGGGTGCAAAGAGCACACGGAGCAGAGTGCGAAGGCCTAGAGACGGGGCTGTGAGCCAGGAAGGCCCTCCACCACGAACTCAGTACCAAGAGGGCCTCAGGCATGCCGCCCTGAGTCTCAATCTCTCATCTGCATGGTGGGAATATGGTGCTCCCCTATCTTGTAGAGGGATTGCAAGGAGGACTGAGATAATGTATGGAAAACATGCATTTACAGAGAGCTGCTCCCCACGTAGTTGTAAGAATCTTCATTCTAGAAAGCTTGGAGCTGGAATAGATCCAGAAATGTCCTCTAGTCCAGCCCCCTGCCAATGCAGGAAATCTGCCCAGCCTTTTCTTAGATGCTTAGTATTTTTATCAGATACAAGGAAAAGAATTGGCAAGGGGGCTGAGAAGGGGAAAGGAAACTTCAAAAGGCAATAGCAAAATGGGAAGTGGGGGCAGGGAGGGCGGGAATCCAACCTGCCCATAACCCTTTGCTGTTTTTCCGCAGTGAATGGGCAGAACGGACGACCAAGCCTGCTGCTTTGAAACCTGTGGATTGGGGTTGGTGGGGGCAGGAGCTAAGGCAGCTCCCCCACCCCACGGACACTCCCACCGCCGGCTTCGCCATATCAGACGGTGGAGCAAGGACTTGTGCTGGGATTTCGTAGGGGTGAGGGCTGGGGGCAACAATGCCAAGGAGAAGTGCAGCCTGCCCCAGCACCCGACAGCCAGGCACGGATGCCCTCCCTCTGCTGCTGTGGAACGGACTGCCCCCCCTCCCCACGTGGTGTTTCATTTTATTTTTTAAGTTTTATTTTTTCAATGCAATACTATAAATATTATATTTGCAAATATCTATAGAGAGACACCCCTGCCCTCGCCTCTCCATTTCTGAGGAGTGTACAGTATTAACTACAAGGGAGCCCACCCCCCTCCCCCCTCGGTTGGGCTGGGGGAGAGAAGCATGGAGGGAGGAGAAGCATAGGGCTCACTGTGTCTGGGTCCTAATCTGCTGTATATCTGGGAGCTGTGAACAACGTCAGTGATTTGGAAGAAGGGAAGCTCTTTATTTCATGTGAAATTTCTCTCTCCCCCACCCCCAAGTCACCTTTCTGTGGACTTGAGGCAAGATGTTTTCCTGTTGCAGATACTTGTTTAGGAGCCCAGGTGTTGGACAGGCAAGCAGGTATCCTCAAGGATTCCTGGGAGGGAACTCAATCCCTATCAGGATTATTCATCTGTCTGGCTTTTCTGCTACAGCGAACCCCCCCTCCCCCCACTGCTTCCAGTTAGATCTGCCACTTACTTGCTCCTCCTGATTTTCTCCTCACACCAAAGCCAAGTCCCATGTTTTCTTCTCTTGCTTGTGTCTTCCTTCGGTCTTGATTTGTGCCTCGCTCAGGCTCTCCCCACACCCTCAGCCGGTCAGTCTCGGCTGAGTTACTCCTGTTGACCGGTCATGCCTCTTGCATTACTTGCATTACTCAGGGTTTGATCTTCCTTTGCCTTTGCTGGCCCTGTCCACGGGGAACTTAAACACAGGTGCCATTTATTTCAACCAGGCCTGCGTAGGAGAAGTTCCTGGTGGGTTGGGCCTCATCCACCCCCCACCCTCCGTTTCATACTTACTTGTCCTGCAATGCTTAGATGATCACTCTTCGTTGCTTGTTCCACGATCCCTGAATCCAAACAGCTCTATTTTTAATGGTACCACCCAAACTCTTTTGTTACTGAACCCCAACTCCCATCAGCCCTGAATAGAATGGCCAGTGGTCAGGGACAATGGGAGTTGTAGTCCAGCAGCATCTGCAGAGCACGA
This sequence comes from Lacerta agilis, assembly GCF_009819535.1. Lineage (NCBI taxonomy): Eukaryota > Metazoa > Chordata > Lepidosauria > Squamata > Lacertidae > Lacerta > Lacerta agilis. Next base: position 39,617,730 of record NC_046327.1, on the reverse strand, counting down.
CGGTCTTCGTGAAGAGAACCCTTGTCTTGGCCCCTATTCCACTGTATTTACTTTCACAGGTGTCTCTGTCAGTCTCTGCAAGCTTAACACCTTCCCCCTTCTGTGTCACCTTTACTTAGTTGCTTCTCAGACTGAAATCCAATGACCAGGTCCTACTCTGTCCTGCATGAAAAGTAAACCAGTAGCTCTTCTGAGGCTCACCAGTTTGCACTCTTCCTTCACTCCCAGGCCAGCCACTCAAGGGTTAATGGGCCATTGGCTCAGCTCAGCTCTTTATGCAGTGATCTCAGAAGTCACCCAGTTCCTGCCCAAGGGCCAAGCCCAGCTTGTGTCATCCTACACCAGCACCAGCACTGCTTGGCCTCATGCTAAGTCTTGACTTCAAAGACTTACTCATCTTAGCTTCACCTCTTGTTTTTTGCAACACAGAAGCAAGTGGTGCAGAACTGGTGGCCCTCTGGAAGTTGTTGGACTCCAGCTCCCATCAGTCCCAGGCAGTGTGGCCAATGATCAGGGATGATGGGAGTTGTAGTCCAGGAAGATCTAGAAGCCCACAGGTTCTCCATCCCTGAAGCAAGCTATCAGTTCCTCAAAGGCCAGTCAATCCCACATCTCTACTTACACTAAATCTTACTTTAAGCAAAGGAAACATTGGAGATTCCTGCCTGCCTGTGGGATCTCCAAAGATTTTGGCTCACTATCCTTCCTACTCTGCTGCCGAGAGATGCCTCAAGAGAAGAGGGAAATGTCAACCACACTTGTCCCCAGTTTACAAACCCCAACTCTATTGCAGCTTCCCAGGTGGCTAGGACTGTTCTTTCCAGCTCAGGACAGAGGCCTGGGTGCGAAGAACTAAAGGGAGCAGATCCAAAGGCTACCCATTTGCTCTCTGCGTGTTTCTGGACAAAGTGGCACCCGGCCTTCTCTCTTTGATCACAGCATAGAGAGAGAGAGAGAGTGAGTGAGTGTGTTTGTGTGTGTTTATATGTACATATGTAACCATTTTATATACAGCATGAAGCACTTGTAAGGTTCACAAATCTCCACCCTCCCACAACGAGAGCCATATTATTATTATTATTATTCTGATGATTATTACTACTATTATAACCTTCAGGCAACATAAAAGATATCTGGGAAGGAGTCTCCTCTATATAGGATATGCCTTGGGCTGGAATTCAAGGACTTCACAGCGCAGGGAAAATTCTGCTTGGCAACTGCCTGGGAGGGCAGACAGATCTGAGAGCCCCCAGCACGCAAGGCATGGTCACCCGATGCCAAAGGAGAGCTGCTGTGAATAGGCCAAGGGCAAGGGTGTCTATACAAAGGGGACCCAATAAGCAGGAAATGCCAGCCCTTCGGATTAGAGAAAAGCAACAAAGGGTCTTTGTTTAGCCCAATAACCTGCCTGCATGACACACAACCTGTTCCTTGCTTGTTCCAATTTAGACTCTGGCCTCCCATTTCCGTTTAGTCTCTTCCATTGGGTGCACCATAACTTGTGCTAGGTGGGCCTGTTTCTGAAGCCCATCCAATCACAGCTGCCCTCTTCTTACCTGTTTCTTCCTTAGGAGCTGTGGTGATGCAAAAAGCTCTTTCGGCCTCTGAATTCTTCATCCATTTCTGGGCCGCAGAGGCTATCAACCCCATTTCCCATGGGAGCTTCCATTCAAGGTGCATGTGTTCTGTTTCACCCTTGACAGAATGCTTTCCTGTGGTTTAGCCCTGGCCATGGTTTGCTGCCTTAATGCTGATTAAGGTTTCAGGTATCCAATGAAACCTCCGTTTAATTCGCCAAGCTAAATCCTTCTCCCACAGGGTGCAGCTGAGTAACATGGAAAGAAAGAGGCAGGGAAACTGCCTTAACTATGGTGTTCACTCAATGCAGAAGTCATGGTTAGCCACTAATAACATAAACTGTTTTATGAGCCCCACTACAAACCATGGTTTCAGATCTTGGTTTGCAGCCTATCCCTAGCCATGGTTTAGCTACTGAGACTAAACACTTAATTGTGGTTGAGGACAATGGACCATGGTCAATTAAGCGTTGGGTCTGCATTGGACCTGTGGGAGCTCCTTTTTCAGTGCAGTCTGGGTAGAATAGTGGGGAGAGGCTGGCCAAAGTACATGGTGCCACTTTTTTGAGGGGGTCCAAAATCCAATCTGATTTGGTTCATGGAACTGCTTTCCATTTTGTCTGCTGTTGGCAGATAAGGAGTGGGATTATAGAGTTCAGGGAACTGTAGCAAAAGGGGGACATAGGTGTGCTGCACCCGTCCACTGGTTCCCCCCCCCCACTCAAATAAGTGCCAGGGTTCTGATTGGGCTAAAATGTAGTGCCCCTCCCCCACCCCTGGATTGAGAATTCTCAGAGGTGAACAGGGGGGGACAAATGCCACAAGAATTCAACCAGCATAGATTTCTTGGGGCACATCTGGGGAAGAACATCTGGATTGGATCTCTGCGTGTGAGAGGGAAACCCAAAACGATGTATTGGACAATGAATGTACAGAGGATCTGGACTTTGCTTTTTTGTGCGTAGCAGGGATAGAGGAGTTCCCCAGAATTTGTTTCTGGGCTGGAGGTGATAAACCAACCCTTCCTTGCAGCAAACTGAAACCCTGGAGCAGATAATCGTTCACATTTGGAGCGGACTTATCTTCATGTGGTTCACTGCCCCCTTTGACAGAGTAGATATGGAGATCACTTGTCCTGGTACAGAAAAGGAAATTCTTGTTCTTGTACATAACTTGAATTGAGGGAGCAGCCTTCTATTTATCAAATCAGAAATTATCATTGCAGAAGAAAACTCCCTGGGGAAGGACATGGGCAGACTTCTCTTTCCCAGGTGCTCCCTTTGCCCCTGTTCAGGGTGAACAGATGCGCCATATTCAAATGTACGGAACTGAATAAAAAGTCTCCAACAATTCTGGGTGTTTGATGCTTCTCATTGGGACCCGCGTGGCAGGAGCGCACTCTGGCTTGGTTGGGTTATGGAGTGGGTCTTGATGAAGAGGAAAGAGTTCTGCTTCAGCCTTGGTGGTACACTTGGACCAGGCTGTCCTTTACAAGGAGCAAGAGGGGGGAAATCCCCCTCCCTAGCCTTTCCCCATGGAATATTCTGCTGGTAGTGCTGTTTCTTCCAGGTGTTTTGCCCCTGCTGCAAAAGTTACAAAAGCTCCACAGCTGGGCTTTCCACTTGTTTTACTGAATTCAGATGGAACATCTAGCCTTTTGAAGTATAACCTATGGTTTATGAGCACCAATTCAAACAGTGGTTTCAGATCTTGGGTTCTGACCAATCCTTCAGGGCTGCACTTTCTGCATTCAAACCTTGCACTCGCCATTGCCTGAAGAGCTCACCGACATCTCTTTCCTGGTATTACGGTACACAACTTCTCAGAGGCAGTTTGTGTTCTCTGGTAGAGTTCTTGGTTTGCATGCAAAAGATCTCAAGCTCAATATCCCTGCATTGCCTGGTTGCTCAGTTGGTGAGAGCATGGTGCTGATAAGGCTGGCTTGCTGTGCTCTGCTGTCTAATGCTTACAGCAAGCAAGGATTTCTTTTGGATCCCAGCAGATGGAAGACTGGTGGACTGATAGATAAAGAAGGAAATGGTTTATTGATTGGCGAATATTAACAATAAGTTAAGGCAATGCTGCAGAATAGCATCTAGTAAATAACTCAGAATATAAGCTACTAATATCTACAAAAGCAAAGGTTTCTAAAATAGAAAGACAATACAAATTGAGAAATAGACATGAGCTCAACTGCACATCCTGCCCACCTCTAAGAGACTGCTCCGACACTTCAGGCTGGTGGGTGGTAAAAGGTTGGTCCCTGCACTGCTGATTCTTCTGTTCCTTCTAGTTTCTCAGCTCTTTGGTGCTTCTTCAGAGACTAAACTCATTTCCTCAGGCTGGTGCTCTTATAGGCAAAGAAAGGGCTCCATGCCAGGTTGTACAGGTGCTCGCATGATATCATCCTGCCTCCCCTCTGTTCTCGGCAGCAAGCCAAAATTCACGTCTTAAGTGCCAGTTCAATGGCTGGGTCAAGGTAGGCTTGTCCCCTAGTTGACTCTTCTTATCAGGCCAGCTGGCTAGACCTCTGCTTGACACCAACTAACTCCTAATTGTACAGATAGATTTACAGCAAAGCTGCATTGGAAGCAGACACACCATCTAACGACAGATTTCTGCCACGGCCGCTACATTAGATAGATAAAGATTTACTGCTGCAATTACCTCAAGATTGAGAAACGCCACTTTCGGGCATTGCTCGAGCAAAACAAACGCCAAGGTTACAGGTTTGATCCCCATATGCAGGGGTGAGCAAACTTTTTTAGGAGAGGGCTTGTTCACTGCCCCTAAGACCTTGTGGTGGGCCGGACTGTGTGCGCGCACACACACACACGTGGTGGAGGGGGGGGCTTCTCTCTCCCCCAGCCCCTCCCTCCCTGTTTTCCTACCTCCTCCTCCGCTCTGCCTGTGGTTGGGAGCCAGTGATGGTGGCAGTGCCTCTCCTTTCCGGGCCAGCTTTCCCGGGCGCCAGGCGTGGGGCCAACAAGCATGCCATGCTCCAGCCGAAGTCCTGCGATGTGCCCGTCATGATCCCCATGATGGGCAGGTGACGAGTCTGGGCCGCGCCTCGGCTTTGGATTGGCTGGCACCAATCAAAGCCCAGCTCCCTTCCTCTGCAAGGTGGGGAGAAGCCAGGAGGGAGGGAGGTGCCGCTGTGGCGTGTGTGTGTGTGGGGGGGGGGAATGGCAGCTGTTGTTGTTTTTTTTTTGCAAAAAAATGGCACAGCCCAAACAATCACGTCGATCTAAGCGGCGATTCCAGGACTGTCTGCAAGCCGGATCCAGAGGGCAATTGGGCCTGATCCGACCTGCGGACCTTAGTTTGCCGACGCATGCCCATATGGGACTGCTGCATATCCCTGCATTGCAGGGGGTTGGACTATGTGATTCTCAGGATCCCTTCCAACTCTATGATTCTATGATCTCCAGATGGGGCTGAGGGAGACTCCTGCCCAAATACCGTTTCAACACAACATCTTATGCAGAATATGGTGTTTTATGTGTACAGATGCAGATGCATAACATTAAGATTTCAGACAAACCAGATTTGCAAAATGCAAGCATTTGTGGGGTTGTGAGGCTTGTAATTCACTCAAGCTTCCCCTATGTCACAAAGTCACACAAACAAACAAAACCTGAAAAGGGCTCTGCTAGTGAAAGAAAATAGGAAAATTGCCCAGAAGAAGCACATTGTGAGATTAAACCAATTATACAAAATGTTCCCCCTTTTAAAATGAGGCTGTGTTTTTGCACAAGGAAGTCAGGAAGCGAGCACCAAAGAGTTTGCCAGGTGTGTCCTGAACTTTGGGCATTTTACAGCAACTTGTGTAAAAACTGCTGAGCTAGGCAGTCTTGATGACGGAGGGACATCTGGTATACTAAAGAAACTTGCAGGTAAAAAAAGCCCAAATCCTGTAATTAAGCACCACAGTATGTCTTTAAAAGGGGCCTTCACCTTTCGCAGGGGAATTTGCTTGAAATTGTAATGGTGTATTCACGGGGGGAACCTCAGTTCCATGGCTCAATATAGCCTCCTAGGCATCTGTCTCTCTGGCACTCATAACTCTCCAAGGGCCACACGCTTCCCTGACATTGGTTCCCACCCCAAGAGTTTTTGCCTGCCTGGGATGTGCCCTTCAACACCGATAAGGCTTTTTATCTGGATGGAGGATGGAAAGGAGTGAGTGTGGGACACAAATCAGCCTCCTGTACAAAAGTAAAATACATTTGTTGCTCCCCCCACATTCCCCTCTGGCTCCGCCCACCAAAGGCGCCTGGCCCGCAGAGGTCTCCACACTCCTGGGGGGCTCAGATTTGGGACAGTCCTACTCCAGCAGAGAATATTATTATTAATACCAGCCTTCATCAGAAGACCACAAAATGATACACTGGCAGAGACACTGAACACACTTTTCTCTATCTCTGACTTATCCTGCGCACTCCAGTTCTCCAATTGTCACAGAAACAGAAAACAGGAAATCTGCATTTTATGCAGGGTTTTCTTTGACATCTCCCTACTTACCCAAACGTACTTGCTCTGCAATCCTTTTCAAAAGAGCAAGAAATTGGTGAGGGTTCCCTCCTTTTAAAAATTGTTTTATTTGCATAACAAATGCAAAGGGCCAGCCTCCTTCATCTCTGTTTAAGCTCTGCCTTTCTCCGCCTAGGGTCCCCATTTGCCATTGGACTGCAACTTCCGTCATCCTTAGCTAGCAGGACCAGTGGACAGGGATGATGGGAGTTGTAGTCCAGCTTGGCGTTCAAAACGAAGCAGGGCAAAGGCTAATAGAGTTCTGTCAAGAGAACAAACTGGTCATCACAAACACTCTTTTCCAACAGCACAAGAGACAACTCTACACATGGACACCATCAGATGGGTAGCATCGAAATCAGATTGATTATATTCTCTGCAGCCAAAGATGGAGAAGCTCTATACAGTCATCAAAAACAAGACCTGGAGCTGACTGTGGCTCAGATCATCAGCTTCTTATAGCAAAATTCAAGCTTAAACTGAAGAAAGGGAAAACCGCCAGGCCAGTAAGATACAATCGAAGAATGGAAGAATGGAAGAAATTTAAAATGTATTTGAAAAAATATAGTAAGATTGAAATTTAGAAGGAACTTGGAAGAGATGTTAGACTGCAGATTTAGAATTATGTTAAGTGTTAAGGAAATGTGAAATAATGAATTAAGAAAATAATTTAAGAAAATACGGTTTGTATAATGTAAAGAAATTACTAAAGATGAATGACAATGAACGCAGGAAGGGCAGACGTGAGGAAGTCAAGCAACAATGTTAAGGAAAGAAGCAGTCTTTAACAAATAATTTTTTTGTTTTTCATTTTTGTATTTTGTAGTTTGTTTGTATAGTTTTTATTTTTATATTTGTAATGTGTTTAAAATTGTATCGGTTTATTTTATGTATTTTGTTGATGTTTTGAAAAAAGTTAATAAATACATTTTAAAAAAACAACTAAGATAGTGGCCACTGGTCCCATCACCTCCTGGCAAATAGAAGGCAGTGATTTTACTTTCTTGGGTTCCATGATCACTGATGGTGACAGCAGTGACAAAATTAAAAGACGCCTGCTTCTTGGGAGAAAATGATGACAAACCTAGACAGCATCTTAAAAAGCAGAGACATCACCTTGCCGACAAAGGTCCGTATAGTTAAAGCCATGGTTTTCCCAGTAGTAATGTATGGAAGTGAGAGCTGGACCATAAAGAAGACTGATCACCGAAGAATGGATGCTTTTGAATTATGGTGCTGGAGGAGACTCTTGAGAGTCCCATGGACTGCAAGAAGATCAAACCTCTCCTTTCTGAAGGAAATCAGCCCTGAGTGCTCACTGGAAGGACAGATCCTGAAGCTGAGGCTCCAATACTTATGAGAAGAGAGGATGAGATGGTTGGATGGTGTTCTTGAGGCTACCAACATGAGTCTGACCAAACTGCGGGAGGCAGTGGAAGACATGAGTGCCTGGTGTTCTGGTCCATGGGGTCACGAAGGGTCGGACATGACTAAACGACTAAACAACGGATGAGGACCAAAGGTTTGGAAAGGGGGGAATCACACATGCCACTCTCAAGATGGCGTCTCTCTCCGCCCCGCACTTTTACCAGCACCAAAGATGGTTGACTTCAGTTGACTTCAGATGGGCTAGCTCAGGGAACATGCCCTCAATAAAAATGGCAGCAAAAGCTTCCGCCCTGAGACACGGGCCTGGTTTTGCGGAAGAGAATGCATCGCTTCCCCTTTACTTTCTCTCTTTCAGAGATTCTCTGACGGCACCCGAGATATGGATAAAAGACGCCGTGTCAATTTTCAGCGAGAGACGGGGCACCCAACAGGCCGGGTCCAATTCCCCACCCCGTTCGTCACGGGACCAACCAACATGGCGGCATGAGCGGCGACGGAGCGACGTTCTCGCGGGACGCCGCCCTCAAGATGGCGCTTCCTCTTCTCCCCTTCCCCGCCACACCTCTCAGGGCCGGCGGAAGCGGGTGGGCGTGACCGCGCGGGAGCCGGGACTCGGGCGCCTCCTCGACTCGCTTCCGGGCTGGCGGCGTCCGGGCGGGAGGGAGGCGGCGATGGCTGCGGAGCGGGGGCTGCCGGTGCTGCCGGGGCTGGAGGCCCAGAGGCGGCAGGTCGAGGGCGAGGGGCCTGAGCAGCCCGGGAGGGAGCGCCCGCTTCGAGCCGGAGAGAAGTGGTGAGCGGGGGCGGGGGGGGGGGGCGGGCGGGGGCGCCCCGGGAGGAGACTCTTCCTGGAACCCCCGGGGTCCACTTCTTGCTGCCCGGAGTTCCGCAGATTCCCCTTCCCCCTTCTGATGGGGGTCGTGAGCAACGGGGGCGAAACTTTGCCCGGGGGCAACTGATCTGCCCAGGGCAGCGCCCCCTTCCCGCTCCTTCCTTTTTGTGGGGCAATCAACGCCCTCGAAAGAGCCCCGACCCCCCAGGACCCTCCTTGCAGAGCGGGGAGAATTCCCCCCCCCCCCCATTGGGCTCCATGGGAGGTTTCCTTGCCTCGGGGTAGGATGGAGCTGCCTGGCTGGGCTTCGCGGAGCATTTCCTCTCCCTGGAACCTGGCGGGATTTACCCCCTTAAGATGCCCTCTTTCTGGCTCCCTTAGTCTCCGATGGAAGCAAAATCCTCAAGTTCTTCTGGAGCACATTTCTCATACTGCTGACTTGCTCACTTCCGGAATGAAATTTCTATTCCACTTTTTCCTTTTGGGAGGCAATAGCTGCTCTGAATCAACTTAGCATCTTCTTGCGTTTGGTTGTTTAATTCATTTTCTTCTGTTCCCTTCCTGTGTCTTGTGTACATCAGTGCATTTCCTGAATGTGACCCACTCTTCCTACATGGTTTTTCTTTCTTAAAAAAAGAAATAGAATTTGTGGTTCTAAACTCTTTACCAAAATATGTGTGCTTTGCTGTAGCATTCAAATATTTCTAAACAACTATGTGATTGAAAACCAGTCACCTCCCTTCCCCTTTGTTTTTTTCTTGTGTAGCAGTATTATTGAGGTGACTGTGTCTGTAACAGGAAGGATTTCAATAGGTACTAAGCATGGAGTTATTGTTGGAGAGAGCTGCCCCTGCTCTCCACCTCCTCAGGAGCACTGAGTTGTTGTTTTTAAGGGCTACCTTAGTTTTGGAGGGGGATGATCCCCCATAGACATGTTGTGGGCTTGGTTCCAAAGCCATCTTAACCCCCCCCCCTTACATCCAAGTGCAGTGAAGTTTCGGTTTCTCAGCTGCCCCACCTACAAGGCCAGCCCTCATTTGGTAGCAGTCCCTGTCTCTTTTGCATGAGCACTTGGCGGTCTTCTGTATCCTTGTGTGGCTTTATCTTCTGTGGAAAGAGTTTTAGTTTCACTCTCCATAAACTGGCAAACTTCCTGTTTTTGTCAGACTACCTAGACTCCCTGTGTCAGCTATATATACTTTTCTCCCAGATAGGGTTTAGAGAAACCTTATTTCTCCAACCTGTTTTGTGCCAACTAACATGCAGTTGTGTCTGGGGGAAGACAGTTGGGGAACCACAGCCCAGGTAGTTGTCACAGAGCAGAAAGGCAGAGCTTCCTCATTGCGTTGCAGGGGGTTTACTAGAGGATCTTCGTGTCCCTTCCAACTCTACAGTTCTATGAGGTGCGCAGTCCGATCTTACGCTTCTTTACTTGGAAGCCAGTCATCCCACTGAGTTCAAAAGAGTTTGTTTCCTAGTAAATGTGTGCATAGGATTGCAGCCTAATTGAGATAAGTTTGGTAATAAGTGTGTGACAAGTAAGTCAGTTCACATTGCATACCAGCTTCAAGCTTCTAGTCCATTGCTTTTTGACCAGTGTGCTGTGGCACCCTGGGGTGACATGAGGAACATTCAGGGGAGCCCTGGGGGGCCATCCTTTCATTAACTTGAAGCCCATATCTTCCTGCATTATTTTTTCCTCTGAGGAACATTCAGGGGAGTTGACACTTTTAACTTGCAGCCCATTATCTTCCTGAAATAAAACACTGGCAAAAAAAAGTGGGGAAACATTTTTGCCTGACTGTTTATCTTCTTAAAATCTCCCCCTCCCTACACACAAACAAGAATCCTCCCCAACTTCAGTAACGATAACAGTTCCTTAGTTTTACACATGTTTGCTTGGGTTCCCATTGACACTTGTATTCCCACTTACACATGTCCAAAAGGGGCAGGGCAGAACAGAGAAGTCCCCACTTAATGCCCGTCCTGTAATGGAACCCCAGGGTAAGTGGCTTCCACAGGGGAGCTGCAGAAAGATTGTGGTTGGTTGAGGGAGCTGTGGACCCCACAAGGTTGAAAACCACTGTTCTAGTCCTTCCAGTAGCACCTTAGAGACCAACTACCGGTAAGTTTGTTATTGGTATGAGCTTTTGTGTGCATGCTTAGTTGGTCTCTAAGCTGCTACTGGAAGGATTTTTTAAATTTTGTTTCGACTACGGCAGACCAACACGGCTACCTACCTGTAATTGTTCTAGTCCTTGTTTTTTTAAAACTCTCTACGCCTCTCCTGTGCCCTTCATTCTGCACAGGCTCCGCTGCTGTTTCTCCTCTCTGCTCCTGCTCACACAATGGGCTGAGACAAGAAAGCTGCTGCAGTTACTGCTTGCACAGTTCCAGTTTGGTTCCCCACTTAATTTCCTCCCCATGACTCACTAGTGGGAGGAGCCAGCCGTGCATGGCAGTGAATGAGTGTCATGATCAATATGTAGCTCCCTGGGAAGCTGGTGCAGACTCACCCAGGAGAGGGGGTTGAACTGCTTTCAACAAGCTGTTTGTCCCCCTGTGGTAGCCCTCAGGGATCCCCCAGCCACTGGTTTCCCCAGCCTGAGAAGAACTTAGAACTTTTTCCTAGCATTAAAAATGTTTCCTGGACAATTAGTGGTCTTCATTGATCCTGAGTTAGAACTAGTCTGGGCCTGAAATCGTGAGCAAAGGAAAGAGAGACTATATATTAGACTTGGCAGGCTTTTTAGCTACACAGAACTCTTTGCTGGGCTAATGTTTGTCTAACTAAAAGGCATGCTTTCATTTCATGTGTTGCTTCTTGTGGGTGAAAGCCTTGAGGAATTTCAAGGATGCTGGCTTTATCAGATGATGTAGCTCCTAGGTTCTCAGTGGGACTGTGCCATTGGATGCTGAGTCAGCATAACACCTGCAAGCTGGGATCTTGCCTTTGGGTCCCCCTGCCTCAGCCCTTCCCATTCCTCCTCGCCCCATAGAGCTTGCCTGGATGGAGGCACTACCCAGGGCTGAGCTCAGTTGGTGAGTGTGTGCCATTGGATGTAGGGAAGAGGAGAGGGGAGTCTTCCCCTTACCTTCCCCACCTCTTTCCTTAATGTGCAGAGACCCCTGCACAGTCACAAAAGGACGGAAGCTGAGTGTTCTGCACTTGAACTTAGGTTAATGTCCAAGACAATATTACAACGAAGGGGTTCAAACCTTGATGCTGCTGCTGCTAGAACAAAGTTTCCTCCGTGAAAAGGGTGGAAACTTCGAGGTGGTCTGCTTAAAACACACCAAATATGTATTTAAGATTGTGCCGACCCCTTTTATGGCCCCTGTGGTTTGTGTCAAGCCGCCAGAGATGTGACTGGAAGATCAGGTGGAGGCTCTGCTGCCGTCAGGTTGCTCCTTGCCCTCTTGTGCGGCTGGTGTTAAGGGGACAGCCTGTTCCCTTCCGTGGACGTCTTAATATAGTGCCCCAGGGCAATAGGAGAGGGAACTGTTTTTCAGGATGGGACACATATTTCATCGTCTGAGCTGACCCTATGGTGGTATAAAGGGGTAATATAAAATCAAGCACCTTGGGGGTGGAATGCAGGTTTTTCTGCCCATGGGAATCCAGGCTGTTGGCTAGGAAGGAAGGAGATTATGGGCAGGGATCTTGGTTTACTGCCAAGCAGAAAATTAAAACTGACTTCTGTAGACAATCCACATCTGCAAGTTGAATGCAAGAATAAATTATGCAAATAATTGAGGCTACAAGATTTAATCCATTTAATTGAAAGACTCTTACTTCGAATGTCCCAAGTGTTTCATATACATTGCACAATACTCTGCATGTCTAAGGAGGAAGTCTTGCTGAGCTCAGTGGGGCTTACTCCCAAGTAGGCGAGTGTTGGATTGTAGTCTAATTCTTACACAGTGACCCTGCAAAATGGGATGAGGAAATGTGTGCCCTCCGGGTCTTGGCTGGACTAAAATTCCAGTTTTTGCAGAGCATTGGCCATGCTGGTCAGGGTGATGGCAGCTGATGTCTGGAGGGACCTCCATTGCCCTGCCCCTGCAGGGTGTGAGGAATGGCCATTTCTATCCAGTAGTTGCAAATTGTATGTAGGGTTGGGGTTGAGACTGAATGGCAGGGGCTTGGCTGGTAAATTCATAGCTAAGTTGATATTTGAACCAGGAGCAACTGGAAGGGGTTATTTTATTCTGTGGGGCTGCAGGTGAGGGCCTTTCCTTCTAATGGTGAGTGGCAATTCACAATTTGATAAGCAAAAGTTACCTTGTGCATCCTTTCGCATTGCAACAAAGCACATAGATTGAAGTGTGGGTAATATGTGTGTGTGTGTGTGTGTGTGTGTGTGTGTGTGTGTGTGTATATGTATATATATATATATATATATATATATATATATATATATACTTTAAAGTTAAGCCACAGTTTGGTTCAAGGTGTTTACTTAACTAAATATTTTTAGATGGTGGGCCTAGAAATAACTTACAATTTCTTAGGCACACCCTGTTTGCTTTCAGTCGAAGCTGACCGTGTTGCCCATCTTTACTGAGAAGTGGAGGAGAGGAGGACTTTGGATATTAGCAGACCTGGGCGAGCTGGTACTGGGTCTGTGACAGGAAGCAGCTGAAGGGAGCCATGACCTGCCTCCTCCTTATCTGACTCAGCAATATCGAAAGCAACATGATGGCCAGAAACAATTACAGGATAGAAAACTTTATGGAATAATGCAGTTTGATAGTTTTGATGTTTTGCATTATTCCATAAAGTTTTCTATACTGTAATTGCTTCTGGCCATCATGTTGCTTTCGATATTGCTGAGTCATATTTTGCAACACAGGGGTTTGTTTGTTTACTCCTCCTTATCTGAGCCTTTGGCTAGTGTGATTGTTAACTTTTTAAAGCTTATCTCTGTGGTCAAGAGGACTAGAATTTGCTATTTCAATCAAAATAGTGGGAATTCTCAGTTGTCTGGATTGATAAGCTGCAAGCAGATGTATGCAGTATTTGGCACAGTTGCAAGGCCTTGGATGGAGACTTAGCTTTCCTTGTGGAGGAGGCATCGTTCCTGACCCTGTTTGGGGTAGAGGGTGGATAGAGAAGACTTGCCTGCTTATGTTTACGCACATTGGTGTGGTTCTGGATTTGAACTTGCTGTTTTTTTGCCCACAGGTATTTGCTGGAGAATCATTGGTACAAACAGTGGAGAGCATACGTGGAATCTGGAGATCAGAACTCCATCTCTTTCCCTGGACGGATCAACAATGCTGAGCTCTTTGAAGGTACAGCTTCCTCTGCCCTATTATTTTATTTTGAGATTATTTCCTTCTTCCCTTGACATACGTTCCCAGGGCAGCATGGCTAGATGAAAACCAGCACTATGTCATTTTTATCCCCATCCTCCAAGGAGCTCAGAATGTCATTCATTTTATCCAGACAACAACCCTGTGGGGTAGATTGGGCTAAGATGTAGCAACAGATCCAAAGATGCCCAGTCAGCTGCTCGTCTGTCTGTCTGTCTGTCTGTCTGTCCCAGAGCTAGCTCCTCAATGCAGTTGCTGTATCATGGAAGGGGAAATGTGTTGGAAGTTGAGAAATAGCTTTCCCGTCTTACAGCAGGGAGTTATGCTGATGAAGGTCCTGTGCCAGCCTTTCTCCTTCTCCACAGACAGACGGCCCTATTGGATTTCAAGCCTTTTTCCTTCCCTCCTTCCTTCCTCCCAGATACAGAGTCATACCGGTTGAAGGATAGACTGGTGGAGCATGAGGAATACGTTCTGGTGCCAGAGGAGGTCTGGAACAAGCTGGTGAGCTGGTATGGCCTTGAGCATGACCAGCCAGCCATTGAACGCAAGGTGAGAAGTTTGTAGCTTAGAGAGCATGGACTGATGGGGAATCTGTGCTCCTGATATTGGGATTCCCAGCTGCCATCACATCCCTGAGTGTTTGATTCCTACAACGTCTGGACGGCCACAGGTTGTCCCCCCCCCCCCGCCCCAGAGCGTCAGCACTGGCATATTCTGCTGTGACAAAGGGAGAGGAGGAGAGATGGAGCTTTTGAGAATGAGGTAGAGAATTGGAAGGAAGGGAGGAGGAGAGGCTCCCCACCCCACCCCATTCTAACCTGATGTGCATATTGTGTGTGAGAGAATTTATCTTATCTAGAAGCCAGTTTCCTCCATTCAGTCACACTCTAGGAAGATCAATAGGGGGCACTCTGGCTGGGACTTCCCTTGGTTCTCAGTGGAGAGAGGGTTGCCCAAGAGTCACGGTGGTTAGGCAACTGGCACAGTCTCCACACCAAAGGTACCCTGAGGTCAGCCTTCATTTCCACCTGTGCACCCAAGTGCTTTCTGTTCACTCTATGCAGAAAAGTCCACGGAGACCCTCTTTGAGGTTTATGGACCCTCAGCCCTTGGAAACCAATGTCTGGCCCCCTCTAGCAGGCGTCCGGCAATGGATGGCATCTCCACCCTTAGCTCAGATTGCTCCCAATGCAGAAGCTCTCATTCTTTGCCCGCTTTCCAGTAACAGGCCATTTAGCTCAGGTTATAGACAGTGCTTTTTCTGGGGGGGGGATGCAGGGGTACGAATACCCCTAAACATTTTGTGAATCTAAATTTGGCCTCATTGAGGAGCAGTATTTCAATATGTGTAGGAAAATGAGAGTACCCCTAAACATTTTTTTAGAAAAAAGCACTGGTTATAGAGTACCAAGAGTGTGACAGGAATGTGAGGAGAGGCTGCAGGGCTTTCTGCGTGAAACTCCTCTCCTCATGTCAGTGACAGCAGCTGTCTTGTGTGGAAGAAGAAGAATCTTAACTGGAAGTGTGCTTTATCATTGATCACCAGTGCAGTGCCTGCAGGTGAACATGTGACCCAGAGGGAGCCTTTAGCCAGCTGGTGGCTTTTTGCAAGCCTAACTCCGGCACGGGGGGGGGGGGGCAAGGGCGTTTCCCGCACGCAGTGCTCACATCACTTCCGGTGCTTTGCAGGTGCCCCAATGGACCCCAAAAGCTTGGCAACCCCTGGGCAGCGTAGGTTCCTTCGACGACCTTCATATACGTTTTCTCATAAATTTTTACCACATCCCTGCAATCTAGGTCAGCTGCATTGTTTTGCAGGGGGCACTGAAAAGATTGGTGGGCCTGGTGAGGTCATGGCTGGAGAGAGGCTAACTGGACACATCCCCCTCTGGAGCCATTCTGTTCTCTGGTGGAGCCCAGCATCCTAGCAAGTGCTCTGCTTGTTCCCTTTTGGTGCACAGTGGGCCTCTCTCTCTCTCTCTCTCTCTCTCTCTCGCAGGACCTTAGCTCCCCTTACTTTAAAGGCTGCAGTCCTGTGCTTAGCTCAGCTTGGATTGCGGGGCAGCATCACCTCTGAGCAAAAGACACATGGAGTTGGGCTGTGAAGTTTTATTGAGCTTTTAGCAGAAACTCCCTGCACAGTTTCAGTCTTTTGCCCACACAGCCATAAGAACTAGAAACTCACTGTTTGTGGAGAAACTGTGCTTTTCCTGTTTTTAATGTACTGCTGCTGTCGTAGAGTCGAACAGAACAACGTATTCCACATTGCTCAGAAATACTGATGTTCCTCAAGGATCCTTGGTGTTGGCAGAGAAGAAATGCATTGCTTCAGAGAAGAAATTGCATTGCCCCATCCCCTTTAATGGTACACTGTCTCTTACTGACGGATGCAGTTCTGATTCTTCCTTCTCAGGTGGTGGATCTTTCCAGCATGCAGAAAGTGGAGGTTTACCTGGTGGAACTTTACCTTTGCCAGCACAGTGACATGGACAACCCTGTCACTGCCCAGTTTAGCCGAATGGACGTTATCGGTAAGGACCCAGATGGTGGAGACAAGTTGAAGACTGGCTGTGAGGAGAAGGAATAAGGCCCAGGATTCTTGGAGCATTAGACAGTCTCACAGAGGGACCATTTCTCCTTGGGTCACGTACAGTGCTTTTTTTCCTTAAAAAATGTTTAGGGGTACACTCATTTTCACTCAAGAAAATCCATTTTGTAGTTCAAATCGGGGAAAATTCATACATTAAATTGGACAAAAGTACAAAGAACATGCATTACCTCATATTACGCAGCTGACAGCTCACAGTAACTTCCACATTGGCATGAGGTGCTAGATTCCAACTCCTACCTCACACATTAAACACTCGCTTCCCTCTGAGACTCAGAAACACCGTGACAGGAAATGAGGCCACCATCGGGGGTGGCAACGGAACTGACGATTCACTGTACTAGAGAAGAAACTAAAAAAAATAATTTTAAGTTTCTTTTCCTATTAGATTCACAAAACGTTTAGGGGTATGCATACCCCTGCGTACCTTCAGAAAATAGCACTAGCCACGTATCTATTTTAAACATAAATAAATAAAACAACCTCTTTCCTTCACCTAGAAACGGTGCTGAAGGAAGCCCGACGCCAGTTTTCTGTTCCAGTAGAGGCCGAGACAAGGCTGTGGGTGAAGAACTCAGACGGCTCATGTGAGCGGCTACGGAACTTGCAGATGACGGTGTTGGATGCCTGCCTCAGTTCAGGGCAGGTAACGCTCCTATCGCCAGGGTCTGGGGCTGCTTTGCAGGCAGAAGATCTCAGGATCCATCCCTGGCATGTCCATTCAAAGCAGGTGTGAGGAACCTCTGCCCAGATGTTGCTGAACCAGAACTGCCACCAGCCACCACCAGGAGGGCCAAGAGGGATGGGCATTGCAGTTCAGCAAGATCTGGGGGGCCAACGGTTTTCCACACCTGAGTCCAAGGGTTTGAGTTGGCCTTGGAGAGCTACGGCCAGTTGGCCTAGTCTGCTCTGAGCTCACTGGTCAGCCTGGGCTAGAGGGAGCAATAGCCTGGTGGGATAGGAAGGATGGCTTCATATCCTCTTGGGGTCCCCAGTGTGGAGCCTCTGTGTGTGGCTTTGAGACCATAATGAGGAGCATTTGTGTTTAAGCTCATCCTTCCAGAATCTCTAGCCAGCTCCCCTCCTGCACAAGCCACAGGCTAGCCTTCAAGGGGATCAGATCACCACAACCCCTGACCTGGACTTGGATCCCTGGGTTGTCTTCCCCTCTCCTACACTGGATTCTAATAAAGAACAGAGAAGAGTCCATCGCATAAGCTTGATTTAAAACCAGCCCATACCCTCTTGCTGTTCCTGCCATTAAAAAACAACAACACAAAACTGGAGTGATGGAGGGAGATGAGGCTGAGGGGGCAAGAAAAGAAGAATCAGTTGCCTTGCCTTCAGACAGACACCTGCGCTAGCACCTCCCTCACTGCCCCATTCCCTTTTTTAAAACAAAGTGTGCTGGAGTTAGTTAAACAGTTTCAAAATGTACGTGAGTGTGTTAAGATGCTTGCCACCAGTTTGCCTTTTCTGGCCCCCAGCTGTTTTTGACTGAAGGAATAGCAGCTTCTATTATGAGCCCCTTGTCCAGATACATGGCAGTTATCCCTTCCTTCCTTCTTGCCTTCCTTCCTTCTTTCCTTCCTTCCTTCCTTCCTTCTTTCCTTCCTGCTTCCTTCCTTCCTTCCTTTGTCTCCTCCCCCTCCCCCTGCTGGCACCTGCACTCCTGCCAGGTGGTGGTAATGGAGACCAGGAGTAGGACGGCACTTGGCCCAGCTCTAGACCACATATCATGTGAGTACCTGCACGTGGTGTTTGCACAGCTCCAAAGCAGATAGTCGGGTGTCAAGGAATGGTGGGAGGAACCAGCTGGAGAACCCCAAGGGAAGAGGCTCATAGCCCAGAGATTTGTGGTGGGACGACAATGCGGGCCAGAGGAAGAAGACTGGGAAGAGGAGGTGGTGGAAGCTGAAGGGTAACAGGTCTTAGTGAGCAGGGAGAGTCTGTGGCAGAGAGCAGTCCAGACTCGGAGGCAGAGCAGAGTCCGGCTGCTGAAGAATCCAGGGGGTCTCAAAATATATTTGTGTACACACCTACAGCAGCACGCGTGGTGTCTTGCACAGAAATGGAAGGAGGGCACGACACCAACAAGGAAGAATGGCAGTTGATATTGGCAGAATATATAGAAATGGCTGATCTGATGAGTAGACTAAGATCAGTATGAAAGAATTTTTAAGGAAGGTTGGAAAAGATATTTGAAAAAAAATATTATAAACATATTAAAATGTTAACAGCATTAGAATAAATTCAGCAGTAAGAAATATATTGATACAAAATGAGAAATGGGGTGCGCACGACGGAATAGAATATGTAGTAGAAAAAGTTAATAAAATGAATATCGGATGGGGGGGGAGGGAAATCAACGATAAATGTATGTTTTGTATTTGGACTTAAAGTTATCTGTTTAAAGTTGTAAAAAAAATGAAAATGATAAAAAAGTAATAAAAAGGAACATGGGTGTGTGTGGTGTCTCCTCCTCCTGGTGAGGCCAGCCCTCCCCCTGGTGTCCCAGAACCAGAAGAGGCATGAAGAGGGTGGAGGAGAGGTTGGCTTTATGCGGGCACAGTTTCCAGTTGCTTGGGGAAAACCCTGGAGAGGAGGGGACTTAGGCAGCTGTGAGAGGTGGGCACCTTCTGTCTCAGTATTGGCTTCATGCAGGCAAGACTTACTGGAGATGCGCTGCTGTGCTCATTAGCCTGACACTCCTGTGCCGAACGTGTTTTTGCAATTAAAGAGTTAACTGCAACTTGTGCACTGTGATTTACTGCGGACTGGCTCCTGACCCTGGTCCACATCCTCCCGGCTGCCATTCTTCACAGTCTCCCTCTTTTCCCCACCCTCTCAGGAAGAACTCCCTCGAGGACGAGGAACTCTATCAGGGCCAGCCTGGTGTCTGCGGTCTCACCAACTTAGGCAACACCTGCTTCATGAACTCTGCTTTGCAGGTATGAGGCGCAGGCTGTGGCAGGCGCAGAGCTGGGAGCCAGGACGGCATAGCTGGTTAAGTGGATGGACTAGGGCCAGGGAGACCCGAGTTCAAATTCCCCCGCTGACCATGGCACTTGCCAGGTGGTCTTGGACCAGTTGCTGTCTCTTTAATGCCTAACCCACCTTGCTGTGGGAATAAAAATGAAGGCTGGTGGGGGAGAAGAGCAGCCGACTCTGCCTTGAGCTCCTTGTAGGACATGAGCACAGTAAATAAAAATGGAGGCTTGGTGGAGTGAGGGGCTGTTGCTTGGAGGCTGAGCCCTTTGGTCCAAAGGAGGGTTTTGCTTGAGCTTGCTAGCAGGGTGTGCTGTTGTTGCAGTTCTCCATCTGCCCACTAGTGGGGAGTAAAATAGCAAAACTTGCTGCTGTCTGCTGGAAAGACTTGAAGCAGTTCTCCAGTTGTTGTTGTTGTTGTTGTTCTTGTTGTTGTTACCATTTATTAAATTTGTCTACCGCCCTACACCTGTAGATCGCAGGGGTTAGGTGTTGGTGGGTTAACTGGAACTGGAACCTTGGCTGTGGGAGGGTAGTTGGATTCTGGGTTGGGGGGGGGAATGCTGAACTGGGGAACGCTGTCTTTTCCTATTATTATTATTATTATTATTATTATTATTATTATTATTATTATTATTATTATTATTATTATTATTATTTCTCACCAGATCTAGTATGCCACTGCCCAATGTTCGCAGTTGCTTTGTTTTTGTTCTTGACCACCAGCTACAGAATGTGAGGAAAGGTAGATTTAAAGTAAACTTCCAGGCCTGCTGCTTTTTCCACGAGGGAGGGGGCCGCCCATGGATCCTCCTAAGGCAGAGAAGCCAAGTGGTCAGGTCCCCCACCTCAGACTGGTGAGCCGCTTAATATTGTGTCCTTAGAAGGCTCTCTGAGCTGCTTGAGGAGCCGCCAGGAAGCAAAGAGGCAAAGAAATGCCAAGATAAATATCATGGTTTGGGGGAAATGAGTCTTCTGTGCAGGTCTCAGTGCGTTCTTGGAAGTTTATTTTCACTCTCTTGTACCTAAAGATTTGCTTGGAATACACAAGCAGCTGAGGTTCTCAGGATATGCAAGACCTGTTCCGTTCTGGAATTGCTGAGCTCCTTCTATGGACTATGGTCCTCTTTCTCTCTCTCAGTGTCTCAGCAATGTGCCCCCTCTTACTGAGTATTTCCTCAACAACCGCTACCTGGACGAGCTGAACTTCAGCAACCCCCTGGGCATGAAGGGTGAGATTGCCGAGGCCTACGCTGACCTCATCAAGCAGCAGTGGTCTGGCCACCACCGCTCCATCGTGCCTCGCATGTTTCAAGGTGAGCTTCCTCCCCCCCCCCATTGTGCTTTCTCTCGCCATCTTCCTTGGGGCTTAAGGCCACCCTCTTGGCGTTCCTCTTCCCTGCAGACCAAAGTGGGCCATTTTGCCTCCCAGTTCCTTGGCTACCAGCAGCACGATTCCCAGGAGCTGCTCTCCTTCCTGCTTGACGGGCCTGCATGAGGACCTCAACCGGGTCAAGAAGAAAGAGTACATAGAGCTGAAGGATGCAGCAGGGAGGCCAGATGAGGTGAGCAGGGTGTGCAGGGCCCGGCAGCGTTGGGGATTTCAATTCTGGGGCCCAGTCACTTTTGCGTTGTTTTTTTAAATGAATGCAGCACGTTGGGAGTAAACCTGGGCAAACTTGCAACCTTCTCAGTTGTGATTTCCATGCTCTCTGTGTGTTGCTTCCATAGGAAGTTCAGTGGTTTGCTGAGTCTTTGGTAGTCTTGACCCTCAGTGTAGCTTCACGGAACAGGTCACTAGCTCCCTGGTTGTAACACATGGTGGAAAACTGAGAGGTGCTGACTCGGCCAAAGCTTTTTCACTGGCGGATGATGAATTTGGAGGCTGTTTGAGGCGGTGCCTGAGCAGAGATGGGGAGCCTGTGGTCCTTGAGATTTCTGGTGGACAGTAATTCCTGAGCCATTGACCACACGGATGGTGGCTGATGGGACTTGGGGTCTGACAGTAACTGGAAAGCCGCAGGTCCTCTACTGCTGCTTTAGAAGGTGGGATGCAGGAAATACTCTTGTCACTGGATGTTCAGTTCAGTTCATAATGTTAATGAATTTCTGGAGCCTTCTACCGCTGTACAGTATCTCAGGTGACTACACATCCCACCTTCGCCTCCACAGCCGGGCAAAGAGGACGTTAGCTTTGCCCTTGGGCTTCCAAGCAAGAGGGAAGCTGGAAGAGAGCCCTGTCCTTGAGGGGGTTTGCAGGAGGTCTCTGTGCTTTGCAGGCAGCTCAGTGCTGTTTCTAAGGCAGCTTTCCTCCCCCTGGATGCTTGGCCTGCAATCCCATTAGCCCTGACCAGCACAGAGCTGTAGCCCCAAACCTCTGGTGGGCAGCAGTGGGACAAAGGCTTTTCTGAGGTCTCAACTGCCAGCCTTGCGTCCTGGAAACTGATTTATCAGCTAGGCCTGTGCCTGGGTTTTGGGTGTATTATTTTGGAACCCTTGGCAGTGATGTGCCCCTTGCTAGAGGGAAGCCAGCAGGGGCAGAGAGCCCTGTCCTTCCTTCAGCTCTTCCTTCTCCCTCCCAGGAAGTAGCGGAGGAAGCGTGGCGGAACCACAAGCGCCGCAACCACTCCATCATTGTCGACATCTTCCATGGGCTCTTCAAGTCAACGCTGGTGTGTCCCGAATGTGGCAAGGTTTCGGTGACCTTTGACCCCTTCTGCTACCTCAGTGCTCCCTGCCATCAGCAAGGACCGGGTGATGAGGTTTTCTTCGTGTCCATGGACCCCAGCAAGAAACCCGAACAGGTAAGCAACAAGACGGAAGGTGCCTGGGAAGGTATGAATCAGGATTGAGTCGCTAGGATTTGCAGTAAGGACCAGAAAGCCAGTACCTTGCTTGCCTGCCTGGAGTCTGGTTCAATCCCCAGCACCTTCAGGTGGGGCTTCAAATGTCTCCTGTTTGCAAACCCTGGAGAGCTGCTGGCAGTGCTGAGCTATATTGGGAACCAATGGTGTGGTTGGTACACAGCAGTTTCCTGTAGATACTCTTCCTGCCTGGGTGCACCAGAGAGGCGGTGGCAGGACTTGCTCATACCTGGCAGTGAGCTGAAGGGTGTGACATACAAAGGAGGTGGTCCCCAAGGTGACATCATGGGCGGGGAGACAGGTTCCACCTCATGTCTTAGGTTTGGGCTTCTGGCTTTGTTCCAGGCAGACTCTCAACACTAAATTGAACTTCCTTTTTTCCTTTCTTTGCTTTACAGCACAGACTGATTGTCCCAAAAGCTGGGAAGTGCTAGATCTCTGCCACACCCTCTCCATGCATACAGGGGTGCCTGCTGAGCGGGTGAGTTTGGGGGCAGAGAGAAAAACATCTGATTTTTTTTTAATCGGTAATTTTATTGTATATGTTAAGTAAACTGCTTAGAGATTTTGATTGAATCCGGTTAAATAAATAATCAGTAAAAGAGTTCCCTTAGTTCCTTTTCCCTCTGGTGACTCCGTGTGTCTCTCTTTCTCAGATGATGGTGGCTGACGTGTTCAGTCACCGCTTCTACAAGATCTACCAGATGGAAGAATCTCTCAGCTGCATCCTGGACCGGGACGACATCTTCATGTGAGTGTGGGAGCAGGGGGGCTGCAGTAGAGGAGGGCTGGAGAAGGAAGATGCCTAGGCAGGCTAGGTCTGCAAGAATAGGTACCTGAAGAAGTGTCCATGCACACGAAAGCTTATACCCAGAACAAACTTAGTTGGTCTCTAAGGTGCCACTGGACAATTTTTTTTTTTACTGCGACCAACACGGCTACCTACCTGAATCTGCAAGAATGGGTTTGTGTTGGCTGCACCTGAAGACCAGCAGGGAGGAGCTCTCTTTGAGGAGGGGGCATCTTTGCAGTACCTCTGTGGAACCTGATGTTGGCCAGAGTTGAAGAAATGGGCTCATGTGTACAAAGAGTGCCTTATGGAAGGCATCTAGGAGTTAGTGAGATAATTGAAACTGGCCCTAGAAATAGCATATCTGGGCAGGGACAGAAGTGGCTCTTGTAGCATCCGGCCAGCTATGGAATCCTGCATTGCAGAGGGTTGGACAAGACACCCTTGGGGTCCTTTCCAACTCTGCAATTCTACTATTCTTTCTGCCTGCTGCTGAAATGTATCTGGAGGCCTGACAGGGCCTGCCCTCTGCATATTTATTATATTCTTCCCACCCTTTACTATAACGCCCCAAGGTGTGTTAGAAACAATGAAATTACCACTGTAAAATGAAAACAAAGAACAGCTACAAACATAAAACAAGAAAAGTGTAGAAAGAAAAATGGTTCCATATATATAAAAACCAATGCAAAAACAATTCTGTTTATAGAACTGGTTAAAATAGCTCCAATGCAGACTCAGACTGTGAGAAGGATCTCCACTTCATAACAGTAACAACAACAATGATAATTTTCCCCAGCCATTTGGGCGCTTACAGCATATCTAAAACACTTGTTGAAAGAGGAAGGTCTTGGTGGGTGCCAAAAAGACAACAAATATGCCGAGGGGGGTGGGATTCCAGGGGGCAGGTGCCACCACACTCAAAGCCTTAACTCTACACTTCCTGGTAATATGCATGTCTCATCTTTCGAGGGGGGGCAAGGGGGGCATTGCTTGTTTCCTGCCCCCTCTGGATCTTTCTCTGTCTCCTCCTCCCTCCAGATCGAGGTGTCTGTGTCCACCCTGGAGGATCCGGCCACGGCAGATGCAGTGGTGCTCGCCTGTGTACCTCCGAGAGCGTACCCAGGGCCGCGACTACAGCAACACCTACTATGGGGTGGTGCTCTTTGGCCACCCGCTCCTGGTGTCTGTGCCAACGGGACCAGCTCTCCTGGGACCTCGCTCTATCAGCTCTTGCTGCACCGGCTCTCGTGAGTTCTGGCAGCAGCTTGGCCCCCCCCCCCCAGCCCCTCCAATTCCTCCCAGCCCGAGTGCCCTTCCTGCTTTTGCCTACCTGCTTTGAAGTGGGTGGGAGTGGGTGGGACAGAACTTGCCTAGGGCCTGCCTTGCAGGATGTGCCTGCCGCCCAAAGGCAGTGGGGAGAGTTTTGCCCTAGGTTATTTTTGCCTTTGTATTCTTTTTTGTGTCAGTTCGGCCAGTAGTCTTCAACTTTGTCTAGACCTGAGACCCACCTTAGCCCAAACATATGTATTTGGGGACCTGGGAATGTCGTGTTGCATTTGTATGGAGCTGGTGCTGGTGTGGCTCACCTGTGGTCAGGCTGCTGTCCACTCCTGGATCCCAGCTTTCCAGTTGAAGGCCAGAAGGTGAGATCCAGGTGGTTCAAATGTCCATCTCTTGATTTTACTCCATATCGGAGGGCCAGCAGCTTGTGTGTCTGAACAGTCTCTTGTTTTATAAACCTTGGAGGGGACATGGAACCTTTGTTTCTGGTGGCCTCATTCATGCTTGATGGTAGGCTTCACATAATTGTTCCCATATTTAAAAAGGGCAACCCCTCAGACCCATCTAATTACAGGCCAATCAGCCTCTTGAATGTGATCTGTAAATTATATACAAACCACCTGTGCTTGAAATTGTGTGAATGGTTAGACCAAAATGATTTACTTGAGATTGAACAAGCCGGTTTTACACCTGGGTGTTCCACTATTGATCACTGCCTAGTGCCTGATTATTTTATCTACAAATATGTGAAACGCTGGATGCGGCCTTTGTGGACCTAAGGCAGCATTTGATTCTGTATCTCGGGGAAGGCTTGGCACTAAATTGGCCAGCATGGGTATTAACAGGCGGCTGTTACTTCTGTTAATTAAACTACATGAAAATAATACCCTTCAGATAACACTTGCACAGGATGGCAGACTTTCTAAAAGAATTCCAGTTCAAAAAGGGATCAGACAAGGATGTTTACTGGCTCCATTTTTATTTAACATCTATGTCAATTCTCTGATTACATGCTTTCAAGCAATTGATACTCACGCCCCTGTGTTTTCTAGTGGCAGAAAAGTCCCAATTCTAATGTATGCTGATGATGCTGTACTTCTTTCTCAAACTAAAGTTGGCTTGAAACGAGCCTTAGAGAAATTCAATGACCAATGTAACACCGAATTGTTAACAATTAATTTTTCTAAAACTGAAATTGTTCGTTTTGGCCGTTCTTTCAGGAAACACAATTGGAATATGAAGGAAATGTCATAGATCACATTAAGAACTTCCAATATTTAGGCATAACCTTCTCTTACAATGCCAAATTTTCAGCACATCTGACCGCTTCAGCCACTTCAGCAGAGAGAAGTGCAAATGCCATCCTTAGATTATTTAGAAGGAAAGGTGCTGGCTTCCTTCCTATGGCTTTAAAAGTCTTTCAGGCAAAATCTCTGGCCCAACTTTTTTATGGCTCACAATTGGTCTCTCTGCCAATCTTTAGATTCTCGAAACAGTCCAATCAAAATTTCTTAGAGCCTAAAAACCCCAAAGATCTCTTGAATGGCACCCTGAAACAACTGTCACTCAGAGGCTCCTTGACATCGAATTGCAAAAAGAAGATGCTTTACTCCCTGAGAACTACAGGTGTCTAAAATCTTGGCCCAGCTTTTCAGCTGCCCCTTATTTATCTAATATTACTTATGAATCTTATAGATGGGCATTCTCCAGAACCGATTTGAGGCACTACCTACGGCTGTGCTATACGGTAAATTCCTGCGGGTTCCAATTCACGAGCGCTTATGCCCATGCATGACCAATAAGGTGGAATCTGTTACTCACATTCTCCTACTTTGTGAACTTTACAGTGAAGAACGGTCTCGACTCATATTACCCCTTTTATCATAATTTATACCTTTGCAATATTATTTGGAATTCAGCCCTGAAATTTTACACAAATTCCTTTTGGAAGACTCTCTGAGCTCCGTATCTTACGCTGTGGCCAAATTTTGCACCTTAGCTTAAAAAAAAAATCTCTTTTAATGAAAAATACACTATAAACTTCTTTTGCGCCATTGATCTTTTGTCCCGGCTCTTGGGATTTTGATTTCTTGTGGGGGTGTTGCTGTTTTTTGTTGTTGTTGTTGGTTGTTGTTTTAACCTATGTTGTTTTGTATTGCTGGCTCTTGCTGTAATAAAATTGATTGATTGGATTGGATGGTAGGCCTCAAAATGATGTCTCTGTGCCTGGGTCAACCAACCCTGGGTGGCTTTCACAGACAAGATCACACAGTGAGCAGTCAAGGCTGAGGATGCATTTGAACCTGGAACCCCCCCCTTGTCCTCTGCAAGTAAATGGTTCCCCTTCTGTCCCACATGTTTGTGGGATGGGAATCTCCTTTCCTTACTCCAAGGTGCTTTCCCCTTGGGGCTGTACAGTTTCCTAGGAATTCCTTGCTGGCACCTGCTCCCTTTTTGGTGCTTTCCATATCTGAAGCAGCCTCTGCCTTCCCCTATGCTGTGCTTCCTCCTACCCCACCCCATTTTTTGCTTTCCGTCCCTAAAGATCCACATCTTTGGCAGGGCACTTCCTGAACGGCTTCAGCCGCACTTTGTGGTTTGCATCACAGAATTCAGTAGAAACAAAGGAACATGGGGAACTGCCTTACTCTCAGCCAGACCATTGGTCTGTCTAGCTCGGTATTGTCAACACTGGCTGGCAGCAACTCTCCAGGGGTTCAGGCAGGGCTCTTTTCCCAGCCCTACCTGGAGATGCCAGGGGTTGAATCTGGGGGCGCTCCTGCATGTCCCTAAAAACTGGTTTGGGTTCAGCAATTCCGGTTCTCGTCTTGTGTGTGAGAAGATGGGTTGTTGACTCCAGATTGAGTTTGAACTCCCCATTCAGGCCCTTCAAAAGCAGGGAGGCCAGTGGGGCAGCCATCTGACTACAGTTGTACACTCCCTCTAGGTCTGCTGCTTGCAGGGGAGAGAAATCTTCACAGGGAGCTGTGTTTGCAGTTATGGCAGATGCAAGAACTGCCCTGGGGCTGGCAGGTGTGTTGTATTGGCCTCCTGGACTTGCCTGCCATCTCCCCGCAGCAGCCTTGGGCTTGCTGCTGCACTTGGCAGTGCAGGGCACCGTAGTTGCACCTGTTGGTCTCCAGATGCTCAGAGGGATATTCCTATTACCAAAAGCATGAAGTGTTCAGTGCATGTTCTGGGGCACTTTGCTCCCAGGGGGGAGGGGGCAGATGTGGCCCATTCATGCTCAAACGCTCTGCTCTTTAATAAACCTAGTAAACCTTGGTTCATGCCTGAAGCAAAAACTTTACGGAATTTTCTTTTAACGTTATTTTCCTGCAAAGTAGCTTTGCCCCTGCTCTCCCTCCAGCCCTGTGCCTCTCCCAGTTGACCAGCATGTCTCTTGTTTTCTTTACTCGAATCCTCATCCAGCAGCGCCTTTCATTGCACAGTGCTGCCACGGGGGGTGGGGGTGGGGGGGGAGCTGTGGAGCATGCCCATGATAGTGCTGCCCCTAGTAGCAAAGGGTGTGACTTGCTTTCCCCCCAATTTTGGCAGCCGCTATGTGACACAACCAGACTCTGAGGAAGAGGACGATCCGAGTGAGGAAGACGAGGAGGACCTCTACAACAAGAGGCCCAATGGGCTGAGCGAAGGTGAGGGATTGGCACGAGGGCATAGTGGGGGGGGGGCTGACCAGGTTTTTTATTTGGCCACTGCCTGCCCTTTCCTCTCCAAATGCACAACAGGGGAGGACGACGACGAGGAAGAGACGACTGCAGAAGGCTCCACAAGCCAGGAGCCCAGCTCGGAGGCGGAGGAAAACCCCTTGGACGCCTCTGTGGGGGAGGAAGGGGCTGGCGTGGAGGGGAGGCCCAGCCCCAGCCCAGCTCCTCAGCCACCTCAGTCCCCCCAGACACCCTCTTCCAGCCCCAGCCCCCCGACGGCCAACCAGGCCAAACGCAAATGCTGCCAGAAGCGCCCCAAGCTGCTCTTCACCCTCCAGGCCGTCAACTCCAACGGGACCAGCGACCGGACAGCTGCCCAGGATGATGGCAGCACTGTCTCCTTCAACTGTGAGTCTTCCCTCTGGCTCCCAATACTGGGGGTGTGAGAGTTACTGGGATTCCCTTGCGGTGGTCAGGTGGGGGTGGGGGGCTCCCTTCTGAGCCTTTCTCCCACTCCATGGGCTGCTCCAGCCCCCTTCTCTGAAATTCTCGGGTTCACCTTTTTTGTTTAACGACCTGCAGCTCAGATATACAAACACTCATCTACTGGAATGTTGATTAAGGGTTGTGTCCCGGGTCAGTCATAACCAGAGTGGACCCGTTGACACTAATGAACACGGACTCGCTTAGGTCCACTAATTTTGGTGGTCCTATCAGTTGCTGAAAATTGCAGGAGGGAAGAGTAGGGATGTAAAATTTCGGGGAATTTTGAAGCTTGGAAACCCCCCAAAACGGAAATTTTTGGAAAAATTGAAAAAAATGCTACATTAGCACTTCTTTTTTCTTTCCAGATTGAAGTCATTCTGTTACTTTAGAAACATAAAATATAACTATGGACAATTTTAATGGGCAATAAATTATCACAACTAGATATTAAAAAATTTAGTGTATCCAAACATTATTACAACCAGAATTTACTTTTAAAATAATATTATTTGTATTTGTAACAAATGGAGCAACAATCTCTTGAACTGTTTACTAGTTATGTGGAACAAAAAAAACTCCACAAAACAATTTTTAAAAATCCAGAAGTAACAATTATTCATATTTCATCTCCAGTATTAAAAAAATTTCATAAAAAGAACTGAAGAAGGAAGTGGGACTAAGTTTCAATGAATGGGCATGAAATTTAATCAGAATCATTTTCTGAACTGTAATGATCAGTGTCAGTTTCAATCTCTGCTTCTGCATCTACTCTGTTGTATCTGTCATTATCACAGTTATCATGGACTTCTAAAAACTGAAGGTTTGCTCGGATTGAAACAAGCCTCTCTACCCTTTCACATGTCCACTCATTTCTTGATTTAGTGTGAATGTTTCCAAACCTAGACCAGATTCTTTCACATGCTGCAGAAGATGGAGGAATCTGAAGAAGGCGAGAAGCAAGAGGAGTCAGAGGCTGTGTTGTACAAAGACCCTGCACCATGTTGCAGGAGGAATCTGTTTGGCAGAATCCCAGATTGCATTCCTGGACCAAATCCCTGAAGATGTTCTGTATTCTGCAACATTTGAAAGTACCCTCCCAATATCAAGTCCTCCTCAATGTGATGCTTGTTTTGTAATCCAGTCAAATGCAGTAAGAGTGCTATCATCACATACATTGTCACCTTTGAATCTTGGATCCAGCAGATTTGCAGCAGCATGAATCGGATGGCAACAAAATTCTTCCCCTTTTTAAATAAAATCTTTCACTTTACTTTCTTCTATAGTTGTAAGTGGAGATATACTGAGATGTTCAAAACAATTGTTTTATCTTTGTCATTAGATAAGGAATTTCTGACAAAAGTGCACTATCTGATTCAGATGCAGTGATTGCTGCAGCAATTGACTTTAGAATCTTCAGGGAATTTTGCAGCTGAACCCAGAAGACTTCCTGATCAAGAAGAGTGTTTCTTACACTCCTGGTACTTAAGATCTTCAACTATTACTGTTTCTTGAAGAGCTTCTTTGTTTTTTTAGTAACTTTCAAAGAAGATCACCACTCCAGCCCACCGAGTTTTACTACAGAGCTTCAGTGTCACTATTTTATTCTTCACATTTTTTTCTACTTGCTTCTTCTTGAAAACTGCAGATATAATATGAGTAACTTTTACATGTTTTATAACTTCTTTTGCTTGTCTATAGATCCTTTGAAGGGTGTCCTGTTTCATAATATCATTAAGAAGCAAGTTTAGCCCATGAGATGCACATCCTATTGCAGTAATATGTGGATACTTATCCATTATGATCTTCCGTGCTGCTTTCATATTGCTGGCATTGTCAGTCAGCAAAGCAAATACTGTACCACTCCCATTTTCTGTAGGAGTATGTTTTACAGCTGATATACTCTGCAGTATGTCTATTCTCTCCTGTTTCAATGCTTTTGTAAAAAACTGGTTGAGGTGTTGTTTATAACGAAATTTATAATTCCTTCTCCTCTCACATTTGTCCATCCATCTGTAAGTAGTGCAAGACACAGTGCTTCATTAATTTTTCCTTGCACAGATTCCATTACACGTCATATTCCGACTCCAAAAGAGGCTTGCTCAAAGAATGTCTGCTGGGCAATAGTATGATGGTCTTAGTAATTTTAAAGCTGCCATATTTTCAGTTATTGAAAATGGTGTTCCAGAAGAATATATTGCTCTTGCAAGAACTTGATCAAATTTTTCCTGATCTTCAGGTGTCATCTTGTCTACAAATGAATTAATTGAATAATTTTTGGATGCAGCTGTCTTCAGTATTGTTCACTTGAAGATGCTACTGATGGGACAACACTTTGTGTTGCTGCTGATATTACAGATGGAGTAGAAAGAGGACTTCTTGAACGAGAACGTTAAAAGAAACGTTCCTAAAAATGTTGAATGTTGAAAAAAACCTAAAATACACAAACCAGGAAATCTAGGACGCCCCATCATCTCAGTATTGGCACTATTACAGTGGGTTGTTTCCGGTTATATGGACTCTGTTCTGAAACCATATGCCATCAGTGCTCCCATCTACGTACGTGACACCACAGATTTACTGAGGAAATTACGTTCTTTGAATAATCTTCCTAACAATACTATTCTAGTCACTATGGATGTGGAATCTCTGTATACCAACATCCCACACAACAATGGTTTACAAGCTATAAGGAACACCATTTCAGATAAAACCACAGCGGACTTTGCTACCAAACTCTGCTATTTTGTCCTTACCCACAACAACTTCAATTTGGTGATGATCTGTTCCTCTGGCTCAGTGGCACAGCAATGGGCACCCACATGGCCCCACAGTATGCAAAAATCTTCACGCAGATTAGAACAATGTTTCCTAAACTCCTACCCACTCAACCCTCTCTTGTACCTGCGATACATTGACGATATTTTTATGAATCTGGGCACATGGTCAACAGACCCTGGACACCTTCCACCAGAAATTCCATGACTTTTACCCACCATCAACCTAACAATGAACCAATCTTTGCAAGAAATACATTTTCTGGACACTACTATAAAACTACAGGATGTAGGACACCACCTTATACCGTAAACCAACTGACCGACAAATATATCTACATGCTTCTAGCTGCCATCCCAAACATACCAAACAATCCATTGTATATAGCCAGGCCCTACGTACAGCCGCATCTGTTCCAACTCTACAGACAAGAGAG
The DNA here is from genome assembly GCF_009819535.1 of Lacerta agilis. NCBI lineage: Eukaryota > Metazoa > Chordata > Lepidosauria > Squamata > Lacertidae > Lacerta > Lacerta agilis. The sequence goes on along the minus strand of NC_046327.1, from coordinate 39,586,181 downwards.
TTTCACCTAAGAGATCTACAGCAAACCTTTTTAGAACTAAAATATCCACCTGGTGAAGTTAAACAGCAGATCAACAGAGCCAGACTGATGCCCAGAGAGAACTTGCTGCAAGACAGACCCAAAAAAGAAAACAACAGACCACTAGTAATCACATTCACATACAGCTCCCAAGTTAAAACAGTACAACGCATCATCAGAGATCTACAACCTCTCCTAGACAATGACAGTTCTCTTTCTCAAGCTCTGGAGGAAGACCTTCATCGCCTACAGACAGCCACCCAATCTCAAACAGCTCCTCACCCACAATAATACAACAACAGGACTCAACATGGACACTGGTACCAGAGCCTGCAATAAACCCAGATGCCAACTTGCTGCCACATAAACCCGGACAACACCATTACTGGCCCCAACAACATAAAAAATACCATCTCAGGACTATTTAATTGCCCATCTTCTAACATTGTGTATGCCATCAAATGCCAACAGTGCCCTTCAGTTCTTATATTGGACAAAACAGGCCAAATCCTACATCAAAGAATAAATGGACATAAATCTGATAACAGGAATCACAAGACAGAGAAACCAGAACACTTCAATCTCCCAGGACATTCAATACAAGATCTTAAAGTAGCTGTCTTACTACAAAGGAATTTCAGAAATAGACTGGAAAGAGAAGTTGCTGAATTGCAACTAATTACCAAACTTAAACCATGGAGAGACCTGGTCTGAACAAAGACATTGGATTCTTATCTCATTATACATGACAAAGCTATCTTTAGCCATCTCACCCCTTGCCTTTTCCTGTAAGACCAATTGCAGTTGTTAACAGTTGTAAACAGATTTTCCACACCTATCAGCCAATCACCCATTCCACCACCCTTCTGAGTAATACCCCTCCTCACTCTCTCACTATATTTAAGGGTCTGGTGACTTTTGTTTCAGTGTATCTGAAGAAGTGTGCATGCACACGAAAGCTCATACCACGAACACACTTAGTTGGTCTCTAAGGTGCTACTGGAAAGAATTTTTTTTTTTTTTTTTTGGTTTGACTATGGCAGACCAACACGGCTACCTACCTGTAACTGAAAAAAACTAGGTGCATTTTCATCATTGTGGTCCTCTTCACTTAGATCCATGAATAATTTTTTAATATCTACAGGACACTTGTTACATACAAGAATGTGTTTTGTCATCCTGGTAGCATTTGGAAATGCATATTTCATCTGACAGTATTTACAAATCACATTTTTCTTCTCAGAGGAACTTGTACAGTAATGTGAAAATGCTTTCCATATGCTAGATGTTGGTCTCACCATTTTCCTGAGGGGAGTAGGAAGAAAAATAATTTAATGTTTGCAAGAAGACACTAATATATGGTAGTGGGTGGAGGGGAAGTAAAGGACCAGATTAGTAGTAATTAAGTTATTATTTACACAAAGGTTATAAACTAATGTAGCTAAATGATTCAGTTTTCTGGAATCAGATACTGTTTTCTGGAATCAGATACTGTAAATGAAAACTCTTACCTTTTTAAATTAAGTATACTTTCAGGCCTTTTTGTTGCTCAATATTTCTTCCAGTGCTTTGAGGCCTAGTGAAGAGGAACAGAACCAATGCATAGCACACACATGCAAAAACAAAACTGAAACCTTTTTCTTTTCTGGTGACAACAGCACCTCCTAAAAGAAGAAATGTATCTTGTTCTTGCATTGGAGAGTTGAGTTTGTAACCTAGGACTTGCTTGTCCTCACAGAAAGTAGAATAATCTGATACCCTATTAGAAATGATTTATAAAATATTTGAACCCCTCATCTTAAAATATTTTATTCATAATATTAAAAATAAAACATTCCATAATCTATTTTTTATTTTGCCAATTTTTCGAGAAAAACAAAAAAAAAGGCTTCAGGGAAAAAACGGGTTTCCCCCGAATTTTTCCAGTTTTTTTCCGGGCCTTCACAATCTCTAGGGAAGAGTGCTGCTCCCCTCAGGTCCTGCTTGGGGTCTCCCCACAGCATCTGGTCGGCCCCTGTAGAACAGGATTGCCAGACTAGGTGGGGCCTTGGCCTGAACATCTCAGAGGTCTTGTGTTCTTAAGGATATAGCCCTCAGAAGTGAGCCTGTTCTCACCTTTCTGCCTTCTGGTCAGTGATGTGTCAAGGCTCTGTGTAGGGTCTTAATGGATGCATTGCTGGAGTAAATGCAGCCACCAGTGACATGTGCCCTACAAAAGTGAAGATGGCCCTTTGGCTGGAAACCCTTTCCTGCCCCAGTGGCAAAATTCCTCATTGTTTGGCCCCTTTCCTTCGGACGCACTGCCCTCTGGATACTTCTGTAGGGGAAGGGACAGTACTGGGTGTGGCAGTGGTGACTGGAGAGCAGCAGGATTCTTCAGGGTCCTTCTGGTCTGGGATTTCATAAATGACTTCCCCCTGCACTGCCTTGAGAGATGCTCAGGGTTCCTGCCACTTTAACCACAGTTTCTCCCCTTGGCACAGCCCAACCGTACATTGCGATGGGACTGGGACTCCAACAGAGGAAACGCTACTACAATGAGGCGGAGGCGGAGGTGAGGGCGAGACATTTTCCTGCCCCCAGTGCTCCTCCTTTCTCTCTCCCTTGCCCTCCTCTGCCTTGAGGGAGCATCCTCAAGCTCAGCCACAGGGACCTGGCAGACCTCCAGAGGGTTCTGGACTCCCAGTTCCTGCCAGCCTGGCTCTCATGGTCAGGGACAACAGGCAAAAACTGGAGGGTGATGGGCGCCCCCCCCCAGCTGCCCTCACCCCCCACCCACTGTGTGTGCACTGCCAGGGCTACATCAAGCACGACTGCATGGACTTCACGCCAAGGAAGAATCCAGTGAGGCTGCAGGAGTGCCTCGAACTCTTCACCACCGTGGAGACGCTGGAGGAGGAGAATCCCCTGGTGAGAGCCCTGGTGGGTCGGGTGGGGCTCTTGCTTCCGAGGCACAAAGGAAGGGAAGGAGCTGCCGGTGGAGCAGAGCCGAATCCTGGAGGCAGCTGGCTCTGACCTTCCAGTCGTGGGTTGACAAAGCTGCACCGCCTCGGATTATCTTATGGCTCAAACTGTTCAGGCCTGGTATTGCTTGCTGTGCTCCACTCGACTCTGGCCTGGTAGGGGCAGCCAAGGGGCCTTACAGCTGGAACCTTCTCGCCTAGCCTGACTGGAGAGCCTTGGGGGGGGGGGGGATCTTGAGAAGGAAGGGAGTTCCCCCCCCCCATGTGGTGTTAAGTAAGGGGGGAAGATGTGCATAGGTTTCATCATGGGCAAGATGTGCAGCGGGCATCAGTGGCAGAGTCTTCTGGTCCATCACAGCTGATGACACCAGACTTCTTGCTTCAAGGGATGATGAACCACGGGGCTGGTGGGTAAAGATGCCAGCCTCTTTGCAGATCCTCCTGGTGGCCCTCTTTTCACTAGTGTTGGCTAGGCATTTTTCAGTTTTCAGAATTGGTGTGTGTTGCAGGATTTTGGTGCCCTGACCAAATCATTTTCACTTTTGTTCTCCCACCCCCAACCCAGATACCTGTCTCAGGATTCCTCCTTTGTGTCCTAAGATGGGTTGCCTGCTAGTCCTCATGCAAACACCTGTGGCTTTTCTGCTGTTCTGAGTGCTGTGCTCACCCCCAGCTCCTCTCGTGCAGGTACTGCCCCCCTGCAAGAAGCACCAGTTGGCCACCAAGAAGCTGGACTTGTGGTCGCTGCCAGAGATCCTGATCATCCACCTCAAGCGCTTTTCCTACACCAAGTTCTCCAGGGAGAAACTCGACAACCCTGGTGGAGTTCCCTATCCAGTAAGCCATTTGGTCCAAATCATTAGACAATTTGTGGGGAAGGAGAAGAGACATGGGGGCAGCGTATTTGGGGTGACTCATGCCTCTGAAATCATTCCACTGGGAGAAATCTTTCAGAGGAAGCAGGCATGCTTGTTACGTTTTCAGGATTCCACGGGCCAAAGAGTTACCTCCTCCTTTTGAAGCCAGTATCAATACAGTGGTGCCTCGCAAGACGAAATTAATTTGTTCCACGAGTGCTATTGTATAGCGGAAATTTCATCTTGCGAAGCACGGTCGGAGGAAGCGCAGCTTTACGGGGGGGAAACCCGCAAAACGTTTTCATTTTGCGAGTCGCGGCTATAGGAAACTTTGTCTTGCGAAGCACCCTTTCGCTAGCGAATGCCTTCCGTCTAGTGAGTTTTTCGTCTAGCGAGGCATTCGTCTAGCAAGGTACCACTGTAAAGGTTTTTCAGAATGCATGTTGACTTCCACTGGAGCTGGCTTATGCAGCTTGCAGAGAGCACTTTCCCAGTTCTGAAGATGCCTGATAAAATGGAGCACATTTGCTTTTTAAAAAATGGCTTTAATGCAGGACTGGGGAACTTGGGGCCCTCCAGGTATTGTGGGCTCTCAACACCCATCAGCCCAAGTAAGGGTGGCCCAAAGGTGGAGATGATGAGAGTCAAGAGTCAACATGGTTTCCCCCCATGTCTGACTTAAGGGGACACAGAGTGCACTCTAGAATTGTGTGGTGGCTTGGGAGCCTGAGCCAGCCTGGCATTTGTTCATTTGTGGCATTTATAGATCACTTGATCATTAGCATGTCTAAGCATTCCTCCTATACCAACCCAGTTGGTAGAAGACATTTGTCTTTACTAGTCTGCTAAGAGGTTAGTCATCTGCATTTTCCTGCTTACGCAAAGCAAAGGGTTTCCCTCCCACCACAACCTGCTGGGAAACAGAGGTTAGAAGTCACTTGTTGCCATCTGTCCTTCTCAAGAGACAGTGGAGTGGGCAGTCAAACCACTGTGTTAGCAACACCAAAGTGACCTCTCTGGGGCGCAAGCCTGGGCAGCCAGTATGGAAGTCCTGGGCTGCCCAGAGATAAGACCTGCCCCCCTTTGGCCTCACTGATGGGGTCCAAAGGAAGACGAGCAATGCATTGGTCACTAGCTTGGCTGCAGGAGTTGCCGGAAGGAGGCGTTCAAGGTGCCATGTGGCCATCTTCAGGACTCCACTCAAGATTTTTGTGGGGTTTACTCCTTAGCCATTTCGTCTCCCTCTTAGCAGTCTAGTAAAAACAACTGAAAGCTAATCACTTTCTATGGGCTGATTCACAAGACTGGCCTCAGCCGTCGGCAGGAAGTAAGGGGCATTACAGGGCGCTGGATAGAATTACTGAGCGGGTGTTCATGTTTCAAGGTGTCCTTGAAAACACTTCAGGAAAGTGCAGCTTCAAACCCCATAAGTTAGCATGGTGATTAGGAATGTGCCTTGAGGGTGGCGGTGACTTATGATGCAAATGCTGGTTCTCCCCCAAAACTATGTGGAGGATGTTGCTCAGGGGGCCCTAGAAAACAGCAGCATTATGATCTCTATCCTGTAGGGACCTCGATTTCTCAGATTTTATCATCAAGCCACAGAAAGACACTGACCCTACACTGTACAAATATGACCTCATCGCCGTGTCGAACCACTACGGGGGTCTCCGAGATGGGCACTGTATGTATTCCTTTTGGGTTGAAGGCAATGGATGCAAGGTGGGGAGGAGATACCCAGAGTTGAAAGGAAATGGTTAACAGCAAAATTAGAGCCAGCTTTGTTGGGCAGCCCAAGACTTGGGTCTTTGGTTCATTGATCCTTCCTACAAAGTGAAAATGCACAATAGGTAAATCTGAGATCTGATGGGTGGCTTTCCAGCAATTCTGTCTGCGCAAGCATTTCAGCTCGCCAGATGGAACGATTCCTCCCCGTGTGCTGTTCTGGCGAGTTCTCTCAATTTCCACACACCCTCAGAGCCCATTTCAGGGGGAGCTCAGAGAGGGGAGAGGAAAGGAAAGCGCCATTGTGAATGGAAGTCCCTGGGCAGGGCTTCTGCTGACTGGGGCTTATTAGGTGAACCCCACCCCATGTAGTACCATATTTTTGCATGTATAAGACGACCCCTATTTTTTTGAACCCCAAACTAAGAAATTAAGAAGTTACTCAGCTTTTGGGGGGGGATTGCCCTCAAAGCTGTTGAGATATTTTTGGCTGCAACCCCCGTTCTCCTGGCGGTGGCACTGAAGGGACATTGTGCTTTATTGCTGGAGAGCCTGAAGTCCCCCTAGGCAGCCGTTGCCACTCAGTCTCTTTCTCCAGGGCACACACGCCAAGCAAAGGGGTGGGGCAGGCCCCAGATGCACTTTCCTCTCAGTGCTGCAGTTGCTGCCCTTAACTTTCTGTGGTTTGCGGCGCAGCCCATGACCTGGTGCGTATGTGTGCATGTGCGAGAAAGAGCAGCGTGTGTGGAAGCATGTCTCTGGCGGGCTGCAGGAAGATTAAGGAAATACCATATTTTTCCATGTATAAGATGACCCCCAATTTTGACTAACAAAAATTTAGCAAAAAACATTATCTTAAACACAGAAAAATATTGTAATCTGAATTTTAATCTGTATTGTTGTTATCACCATCTTGTAATACTTATATGATACCCTCCTGGGGGTGGGGGGTTCACATCAAACAGTAGAATAATAAAACTCAGTATTAAAAACTGTACAAACCAATGGAGCAGATAACATTTGTGGAGTCAGTAAAAGCAACTAAATGAAACCAGCATTGGTGACATGCTGTACAGATACAACAGAGCAGATGCTTAATTAAATGAGACATCGGGTGAAACTCCTTGAGGAAGGGGGTAACCTCAGCTTGTTGTAACATACACAATTAAACAATCAGTTTAATTAGTCTTAAGCATAGTTAGTGAAAACCAGCCAACTTCAAACCATGGTTTATGAAGCCAGTTAGTTTTCTGTAACCATAGTTATGATTAAGTTCAGTTTAGGACATCACACTAAACTCTGGCTAATTAGGGCAGAAACTGACGTGTCTTGCCGCTCCACTGCCAAAAACATGAGCCCCATGGCCTGCGGTGGCCCATCAGGATGCTAAACCATTCTTTACCAATGCAGGTGAATGTGGCCTGTGTGAGAGCTATTTCTTTTTGGGGGAAACAAAGCAGTGAGGAACAGAATGACTATGAGAACAGTCTAGAAATGAACAATTTATTCTTGCAGAATTTCACACGGGGAGTAAACAGCTGCTATTAGAAAAGGCTAAGTGCAAACAAATATGGACATTGGTAGATGAAAGGGGGGCAGGTAGAAAGTGGCATCCCTGAGAGGGGGGAAAGCTCAGTGCAGAATAAAATCCCTTCTCCAACTGCGAAGACCTCACCAGCCCTTTTGTAGTTCAGAGATATTAGTGGACACTAGTTCAGCTTAGAACTTGCTCGATTCCGCTTTAAATGTAAACTGAGGCCCTGTTGATGGATGCCTCAGCTAGCAGCAGGATTCATGCAGCAGAGGAGCAATGCAAGTAGCCCACCCTGCAGATTCCCTCCCCAGAGGACTGGGTGCTCCACGCAAAATGCTGTTTGTGCAGAAGCTCCAGCTGGCCCGATTCTTTTCTCTTCAAATGGGAGGAAGGTTCCACAAATGGAGGACCAAAGTGCTTAGGTAGTGGCTGACAGGGGATGTGATTGTGAAGCATCTGACAGGGGCACAATGGGTGTCAGAAGGCAAAGCAGCACTTTGGTGAGTCTGACTGGTCTTTGTGCCCTCTAGACACGACTTTTGCCCGGAACAAAGACAGCGGAACGTGGTTCTACTTTGATGACAGCAGTGTCTCTGCAGTTTCCAAAGTCCAGATTGAGGTGAGTCGGGCAGGGCAGCCCTGGATGGGCTCAGCTTTTTGGCTCTTGTTGGCAGGTGTCTTGGGTGGCAATGCCATCCCACCCTCTTGGCTAGCTGGGTGGCAAAATCTCCCTCTCGGTGGCCTGTGCATCTCTTTACAAAAACACCTCCATCACATCTCAGCAAGGTATGTCTCTAAGCAGACTGGGCTTTTCATTTGCAAGGAAGAAGCAGAACTTGGTTGTCCCTCAGTCTCTTCTCAAGCAGACTGATACTTTCCCCCTTTTCCTGCTTTAGAAGCCCCCTGGTGTTACCCTGAACAAGTTGGGGGGGGGGGCAGGAAGGAGGCCTTGGCACCATGGTCTGTCTGCTTCATTGGTCTTTCCATGGACTAAGAAGGGAGGGTCAGGAACTTGAATCTCTCACGTTGGCACCCTGCCCTTCTTCCAGTGAGCTCAGGGTAGCAGTTATTCAGCCCTCAAGCAATGGATCTCTCCTTCCCCTCTCCAACCCAACAATATCCTCACAACTCTGAGAATGACTTGCTATATCAGCTTCATGGCCTGGAGATGTGGGGCGAGGAAAATACAACCCCCCCCCCCTTCTTGGTTATGTGATCTACTCTACTCCATTGATCCTTTGTGAACTGAGTGTCCTGTAGTGCAAGTTGCTTTGATCCTCTTTGAAAAAGCAGTGCAGGACATTTTAACTCAACAGTGTGGACCTTTGGATGTCTCCTGACTCCCCCCCCCCAATCCTATGCCACTTGAACTCCCCCCGTGACTCTCTTTCCCCTGATCTGCATCTCAGGCTCCTAAGCGTCTCTTTTGCCCTCACCTGCTGCCTCTTATGCTTCTTTTCTCCCCTGACAGTCCAAAGCTGCCTATGTGCTCTTCTACCAGCGCCAGGACAAATCCGGCACCCTGCCCTCCTTGCTGCACCGAGTACCGCAGGTTCCAGAGACCAGGACGACGGTGGAGGGGCCTGCTGCGAGCCCCACCCCAGAGAGCAAGCCAGTAGGGACTTTATGGATGTGGACTGACCTTGACCCCACCCTCCCTCCTCCATTTGCAGCCGGGGAGGGGGGCTGCATGCCCTGCCTCTTCCCTTCCTCAGACTGAAGCTAGCAGTGGATTCTCTCCAAGGGCAGCAGCTCTTTACTTAGGCTATGGAATAGGGGGGAGGGGTCCCCTCTGCTGTGCCCCAAAGTGCAGGGCCCTTTGCTTTGCATAGTTCCCCTGCTCTGAAGGGGGTGTTTTGGGGTGTGTGTGTGTGCTACCCCCTTGACAGGGCCATAGTCTTGCACCAGCATTTTTATAAGATGCAAAGGTGAAGGGGGAGGGGGTGAAGTGTCCCTCTTTTCCATCTCACATGGGGGAGGGGATGTGTGCATTGTGGGTGCTGCCCCCTCCCCTTTTACTCTCTAGCATCAGGGGGAGTTGCCCTTATTCTGCTGCTCCTGGTTTTAGGGCCTCTGCTGTAGACAGCCATGCAGGACTTTGCAAAGGTGTTCTGCAGCCGGTTGGGACACTTCTCCCACCCCAAAAAACCCTCCCATTGGTCACTGGCTGGATAAACAGACCCTTGTTTTCTCTCCCCCCCCCCCAACCTCCCAAGTGCCTCCTCTTCCCCTCAACGAGAGCAATAATTCTAACCATTGCCCCACCACCATCTTCCATTCACAGCCAACGGCTCCCCTTGACCTGCATTTCATGGACCTCTTTCTGACAGCTGGCTGCTTCCAAAGCCCCTCTCTAGCTACAGGGGGTGGTGGTTGAGCTGCTGGGCTGAGGTGCCGCTTCAGAGTCTAGCAGCAAAGCCTATGGCAAGGCCACGGAGGGGTTTGGGGCCTGCACTGTGTCACTGCTACTGCTGCTGCTGCTGCTGCCACCACACACCCTGGCAGAGGAGGAGTGTCTCTGCCACCCGCCGCCACCAGCACTGAATGCCCCCTCCCTTCTTTGCCCTGGCACCTGGTGCCTCAGGTGTTGCGCCTGCCCTGGGCCCACAGAAGTGCATGGAAGTTCTCCCCCCTCTGCCGAGTGTCTCTGGTGCCGCTGCTGCTGCTTCCAGGCTCAGGGATTGCACTGGCTTGTAAATAGGTTTCTGTGTGCAATGTTTGGGGAGGGCAGGGACAGGACACCTGCGGAGGCAGGGCTGGCCTGCAGAAGCACATTAGGTATTTTCTTAAGCAGTTTGGGAAGAATATTCCTTCACTTGACTCTGGGGGCTTCTTTCTTTTCTTTTGAAGGTGTTTTTTTCCCAGAAGAAAATATTTTTGGCATGTGGCAAAACTTGTACATAAAGTAACTTCTTTCAAATGGCATGTGGCCTCTTTTTGCCCCTCTTTACCTCCTGAGCGCTTCATTCCTCTTTGGACCAGGACTCTTCCATGAACAGGGCAAGCCAACTGGATGCCCCCCAACACCCCATGGCCTTATAGGACTTTGTAATCCCAGCAACATCTGGAGGGCACCATGTTGGCAACTTCTGCTCTGCTGCAGATTGTGATGCAATTGTGGTAGCACTTTGACTCAGTCCAGCCTCCAGCTGCCACTGCCTGTCCCATCATAGTTACGCCCACATGTGGGAACAGAGAGAATTCGAGGCTCTCTGCTGGAGCATGGTGCCACTCGTGGGGACTTCTGTTGCAAATGTTCCTGGCCATTGTAGCAAGCCATAGGAGAGTGGCAGCCTAATAGACTTGAGCTTCCTTGTGCTGTTTTTGCCATCTGCTCTGCAGAGGGATGGGTAAGGAAAACCAATGTCTGGTAGCAAGATGCCACACCAATGAATTCAAATCTGGGCAGCAGCAGCAGCAGGGAGGTGCATGCTTCCCTGGTAGCCTTCAAGCTGTTCCATGCTCTTCGGTGCTGGATAGCTTAGAAGTGGACTGACCTCTGGGGAGGAAGACAGTTGGCAAGCTTCAATGAGACATTTACCCCTAAGTAGAGGAGGATCGTGTTCCCCAAACCATCTCTGTTTCAGCCAGCAAGGACAGAGGCAACCACAGCATGAGTCTTCCAACTTCTGGACAGCAACCTCCAATGTGGTGGCCAGCTTGTGCTCTGGAGGCCATGATTCTCTCTTGAAAGGAGGAAAGAACTCCACTGGGTGGGCAGAGTACACCCCACATTGCAGGATGGGATTCAACTTGGGTGCTTGGAGAGGCTGGAGGTGGAGGCCTTTGACAGTGCTAAGTAGCCTGTTCAACTTGGTGGAAGCATTGCTGGAGTTCTCTCAGTTAAAACATTGTGTGTGTGTCCCCCGTTCAAAACTGGTGCCTTATATTTCAAGTTACACTGGCCCTGAGCACTCCTCCCTTTCCCTGCAAAGGTTAAGGAGGTGCCGCTTTTCTCGAAAACTCTTTCATGGTGCAGCGTGGAAGAACCTAGGCAGCGTTTATGCACCAGCCACCAAGGGCAGGCCAGACATGGAGATTGCAAATAAGGACAGTAAAGCAGGGTTTGTTGCAGCTACCTTGATTTTAATAGCCAAACTTGTTCTACACACACTTGGGACTGGCATCCCATAAAGCTGTCTGCCACACTGGGCTTCTCTCTCTGCATGCAAGCAGAACAAGAAAAGGAGCTTTTTGACATTAACCTGCTGGCTCCAGCTACCCCTGCAAGACTTCAGGCACCCAGAGCCAGTTCCACAGAGGCTATTTGCCCACTGCTCTGACTGACTGATTGGGGGGGGGGGGTCATGCTACAGACTTCAAGCTCTCTGCTGCAACCTTCCTGCCTCTAAGACGAAAAGCCGTTCCACGCTGATTACGCAGGGAGGGTCAGCCTCTTCCACCTCCCAAGGAGGTGAAAGGGTCTCTTGCGCGCACACATTTGTCCCATAGGACAGCAGTAGCCTGCAGCGGTCACAGGATGGGATCAGTCAGGCCCAGGCATCCCTGCCAGCTTGAGGTCCTGTGACATCAACTGCTCTTCCACATCCCGTAGAGCCCAGTGGTGAGAAACCAACTCTAAAGCTTCCCACTCAGCCTGGATAAAGAAAAAGAGTTTGTCAGCCTTGAGCAGCTTATCGCCACAGGAACACACGTGCAAGCTCTGCATCAAGCTGCAATCTGAGGGTGGGATCCAACAACACCAAGACCATCGTTCCGTCAGCGTAAGGACCCCTGGTTGTGCATGTTCTCCCATGTGCCCCTTAAATCTGCTCCATATGGTTCCCCCAGCCCTTGGGGACACTTTGGGGGGGGGGAGAGAAGGAAGTCCCATTGCACAAACAGAAATCCTTGTGCTGAACAGGATGTGTGCGGCTGTGTGTGCAAACACCACTGCCATCAGAGATGTTTGCAAGGTGGCAGCCCTGGCAAGCACAAAGCTCTAAACTTCAAAATGAGCAGCGCTGACTGTTCCCGAGGTGTTTTTATGGCCCTTAACTTCCAAAGTGTTCCCATTCTCACTCACAATCCTGTTTTACAATGATCCCATAGGAAAGGTCAGCACTGTCTCCTTGTTGAGGGTGGAGGGAGGATAGCTGAGAGGGTTCTCCTGTCATTTCTTTAAACAGATATTGTCTAGCGCACATATTGGGCCACAGCACCATCTCTCGGGATATGCAGGGCTGCCTACGCCCACACTGGCACAGCAGAGATCCTGCGCATGCACAGCAGCTGGAGTGGCACAGCTGTAGCCCTGCAGATAAGATGCCACCCAGCCAATTAGTCTTGCATCAAATGGACTGCATCTAATCTTATCAGCTACGTGCTCTCACCTAAGTGAAACCATTGAAACAATCTAGGGCAGTACCTTGAAAGCCTTGTTGGGATCAGGTGGGGTGGGGACAGCTGGGCTGAGGAACGGGTCCTGCAGGAGCAGCTGGTTCTGCTCTGCAGCTGTGGAGAGAACAACACAGCAAGAGGTAACTGTCAGCTACTAACAGTCTGGCTGCCTTTGATTAGGTGTAAACTCTCAGCAGAAATGGGTTTTTGTTGATACTTGTTCTTCTGCATTGACATATAGAGCAATAGTGGAGTAGCAAAGAGTATTCCGAATGCAGGAGTGAGTGGCTGTACAGAGCAAGTTCCAACGTGTGACCGCTACAATCCTGAGAGGTTCGGCGCTGCCCCCCACGGTTTCAAACAGGTTCCCAAAGTATCAGCACCACTTCATGCAGCAGTCAAAGTAGTCTCTAGTTCATGAAAGCTCGTGCCTCAATAAGCACTCCCAACGTCCACCCTACACTTTGCAATATGAAGAGGTACATCCCACACAAGACACCCACCCCACCTTAAAAGCCCAACACTCCCTGTCCCCAAGCTGTCTCTCACCGGTCTCCTCTCCCAGGACGAGGCTGTACACTCGGCGGAGGCCAAAAACGTTGAGGAAGTACCAGGAGGCCGAACTCACCCTGGGAAGTGAAAACATCTGTCAGTGACTATCTCAGGGAGCCTTCCTGGCCCCCAGTCCCACAAGGGTGGAAACTAGGCCAGAGGCCATCACCCACCCCAAACCCATGGAGGGGCTGGCTGGGCCTGAGGGCAGGCAGGTGCTTACCAAGAGGGGTCCAAGGAAGGCAGGCTAATTCCACGCTGCAGCATGGGCTTGAACCGCAGGGTAAGGGGGAAGGGAACCTTGGCTGGGAGGGAGGGAGGTTGGGATGGAGAGGTGTTAGAGCTGGACCCACCCACTCCAAGCTCTACAGCTGCTGCCCCGCCACCCTCCTCCCCAGTGATTTACAGCTCCCAGCTTTCTTGCGCATGGTGCCACCCTCCAGATCAGCTCAGATCCCAAGCTAAAGCCCCCCCTTGCAAGCAAAGGAGCAACTTAAAGGGCCTACAATACCTTCTTACCAAATCTCCTCATGCAGGTCACAGAATCCCAGTAAATTACTAGACTGGGTGGGTGGCTGGGAGGGAAAGAGGTTGAGAAGGGTGATCACTTTCCTAAGAGTTCAGGGCAGGGGGCAGATTTGGATGGGGGTCTTCCTGATTCATAACTACGCCTAATGTAGCTAGAGGCAACCTGCCATCAGCCCAAGCTCTCTGGTCTGGAATAAAAGGATGACTAGGGGTGGTGGTCTGTTTACAGGCAAGCTGAGCCAAAGGCTATGAAACACCGGATTCTGGAAGAATGCATCTTGGTGGCATAGGCAAACTCCGGCCCTCCAGGTGTTTGGGACTACAATTCCCATCATCCCTGACCACTGGTCCTGCTAGCTAGGGATGATGGGAATTATAGTCCCAAACATCTGGAGGGCCGGAGTTTGCCTATGCCTGCCTTAAATATTGTTATTTTAAAATATTTCTATACTGCAAAACAAAAACAAAACAGCAGCAGATTTAGAAACAAAATACAGTGGTACCTCAGTTTACAAACTTAATCCGTTCCAGAAGTCCGTTCTTAAACTGAAACCGTTCTTAAAACAAGGCGCACTTTCCCTAATGAGGCCTCCTGCCGCTGGTGCCCTTCCACCATTCAGATTCCATTCTTAGACCAAGTTAAAGTTCTCAAACCAAGACCACTATTTCCGGTTTTGTGGAGTTTGTAAACCAAATCATTGTTAAACTGGACTGTCCTTAAACCAAGGTACCACTGTAATCAAATAGCACATACAGCAATACTAAAACTGTCCACCAGGGGAGGGACCCCCTGTTGCCCTGCAAGGGCTATTGGGCTCCCACCTCCCATCAATCCTAGCCAGCGTGGGGTTATGGGGATTGTAGTCCAGCAACCAGCTAGAGGGCCACCGTTCCCCCTCATCTTCTGCTGCACAAGGAATGGGTCTCCACAAGGGCACCCCCCTGCAGCTTCCAGGCCTGTGTTAAATCCCCGTATCACTCACTGGCCACAAAGCCAGAGAAGGCCCAATTGATCCAGCCTCCAACTAGGACCATGGGAAGGACATGGACCAAGTTGCCCTTCATCATCTCCATAACCAGGCTGGGATCTGCAAGAGAGGGAGAGAGGTGTGTGTCAAACAGGGCACTGTGCAGCCTGGGATTCCACAGGGACACATGGAAACCACAGAAGGAAGTGCCAGGAACAAAATTTGGTTTTATGTGAATATCAGCATCTTTCGAAAACAAAAACAAGTTCTAGCTCCTTGGGGTTTGTGGGCGTGTGGGGACGTATGATAGCTGCAGAAATCTCAAACACAAGTAGGGGTCTACTCAAACAAAATGTCCAAAATAAGGGAAGGGTGCTTAAATAGCATAATTTATATACAGACCACAGAATCCAACCGCTCATTTTCTTGCAGATTTTGCACCACGTCAGCTGAGAATAAACTTGAGCACAGAGCGCTCACAGCCCTGCCTTAAAAAAACAAAACTGGTTCGTTTGTTGGTTTGATATCCTGCCTTGCTCCCAGTACAGGACCCGAGGCACCTGACATCTGTTAAACTGATCTCAGTTTAACCCACAGAGCTGGCGACTGGAGGGCAAATCAGGTTCTGTCCACAAGGACCAGCCCAAGGACACACAGAACCGAGCCCACTAATGGTTGGCAGCTCGTCTCCAATGCTGCCGCCAAAGCCTCACCTGCCAAGGTGGTTTATACTGGAGAACAAAGTGCTTGGTCCCCGAGCCATTTAGGGCTATTTATGCTAGTACTACCGGTAGGGATGCGGGTGGCGCTGTGGTCTAAACCACTGACCCTAGGGCTTGCCGATTGAAAGGTCAGCAGTTTGAATCCCTGTGACGGGGTAAGCTCCCGTTGCTCGGTCCCAGCTCCTGCCAACCTAGCAGTTTGAAAGCACGTCAAAGTGCAAATAGATAAATAGGTACCGCTCCAGCGGGAAGGTAAACAGCATTTCCGTGCGCTGCTCTGGTTTCCCCAGAAGTGGCTTAGTCATGCTGGCCACATGACCCGGAAAAACAGTGTGCGGACAAAAGTCGTCTCCCTCAGCAAGTAAAGCGAGATGAGCACTGCAACCCCAGAGTCATTTGCGACTGGACTTAACTGTCAGGGGTCCTTTACCTTTACCTTTTATGCTAGTACTAACACTTGAATTGGGCCCAGTGCAGCAGCACCCTCAGAACCGGTGCCACATGGTGCCCCACTTACCCACAAACTGCAGCCTCTGGGCCACCTTTGAGGGCTGTCTCACACGTAGGCTGTCATGGTAGTCCAGATGGGCAGTCAACTGAGGCAAGGCTATCATGGCCCAGGAAAGGCTGTAGCTGGCAGATTGCCCAAAGCTGGGCCAAAGGACACATAGTCACAGAAGCCACCTGAGAAGCCACCTGCGGCAAGTTGGAATCCCAGAGTATTCCCACAGTACAAAGCTGCTCCTTCAAGGGGAGTTCCACCACTCCAAGAAGAAGGCGGGACACAGAAGGCACCCACTCACAGGACCTCCACCTTATCAACTTCGGCTTATTGGGCCCCATCAAGTCCATCACTGCTTCCAGGCAGCAGTCCCACGGTTGGACAGCAGCACTGATTGAGTAAGTGGGACGGGGGGGGGGGGAGACAGCAGAACCCTCTCACTGCCCCTTGTACTCCCATGCCCGTTCCCATGGTTACCTGTTAGCAGGTTTCGGGGCTGCACTTTACGCTTGGTTTGGCGGAAGAAGCCACTTTCAGGGTTATTGAAGTGATGCTTACGCATGAGGAAGCCCTGGGGAAAGAGGAAGGGCCTCAGAAATCCAGATGAGCTAAAGGTGTTTTCAACAAGGAAGTTTATCATTGCATTTTAGATGGTTTGAAGGGTTTCATATGCATTATCTTTGGAAGCCTTGCATCTTTTATCAGGGAAAAGGAACCTGTGGTCTCCAATGCTGGACCAACTCCTCTCACCCCTGGTTGCTGGCTGTGATGTCTAGGACCCAAGGGAGCTGGGAGGGCAGCAGCAGTGGCAGCATCTACAGGTTCCCTGATAGGACCTTAGAATGGCCTCATGGAAGAGGAAAGATCTGAACCAGGGCATGCAGTTTCTTATGTTAATGCTATGCATACGTCCTCAGAAGTTAAATAAATAAATAAAATCTTAAGTGGGGCTTCCTTCCAGGTAAAAGCACACAGGTGTGAAGTCTTGGTCACCTGCCTTTTTGAGGGTGCCAGGATGGGTGGAGGCAGGAGAGGTGCAGAGGCCTGCCCTTCAATATATTTACATTGCAAAGATGTATTAAAAAACAACATACTAAAAAACCCCATTTGTTATGGTTATGGTCTCAAGCATTTTCCGCAACCCCCTTCCCAAAGAAGCACCCTTGTGCTCTACCCTCCTTATCAAGAATGACAAGACAGAATTACAAACAAAATTCAGAGAGGGGGAATCAAGTTTCACTTCTGGTATTCAAACCCTCAAATCAGTTCTTTTTAGGCCAGCAGTCTAAGCAAAACAAACACCAGGGACGTCTTAGCCATAGAGCCCTGTGGTGCAAGGCGCCACGGCGGCAAGTTCTGGAGGGCGCCTCCGCCATGCCGCGCCGCCCCTGCAGCCACCTCCCTGCCGGAGGAGCCGCCCTCCAGCCCCGCCGGCAGCGCCCCCCTCACCTGCCTCTTCTCGGGCTGCAGGCACCACGACGGGGTGGGGCAGACAGAGAGATAGAGGCAGGGAAGGATCTGCTCAGGATCCCGGCGGTACAAAGAAGCAGAGATTGGCGGCCCGGCAGGAGGCCAGCCCACCACCAGGGGAAGGCGATCCTGGATTTGGGAGCCGCCGAAGCCCTTCCCTTCTTCGCACGCTCTTCTTCAGCTTGTCGCTGTTGGAAAAGCGGATGAGTCTTAGCCATCAGTCTTGGCTAGTATAGCTATGCTGGTCAGGGCAGATGGTAGTTGTAATCCAAAACATCTGGAGGGCACCAGCTTGGGGAAGGCTGCTCAACAAATTAGTGCCGTGCTGTGCCCGGGGGTCGGGGGCGCCGGATGGATCCTTGCACCACAGGCACCAGATAAGCTTAAGACGGCCCTGACAAAAACCCCTCTGACTTGCATCTATCGAGTGGTTCCAGTATTAATCCAGAACCTCTGTGGGGAATAGATCACATTTGGGTCATAAGCCAAAGGAGGTTGTGTGTGGACCATTAAATTTCCTAGCTTTATGTCTGTACCCTTGCCTAAGGCCTATCCCTTGAGGAGCCAGTGACAGGCCTCTCTCTGGGCAAGGAGGCAAGTGGCTTTTCAGAAGCATCTGCACCCACACTCTCCCTTACCTGATGAGTTAGGAAACGTCCGTTTTCTCTCAGGAGGCGACTACGAGCCAGAATCTGCCTGACAGACAAAGAACACTCAACTCAGCTGTAGGTACAACAGAATTTGCAAACAAAAGTAATGGGATCAAATCATCAAACCAAATACGGCAGTAAAAGACTGGCCTGCTCACATCTACTCATGCAATCCACATGACTACATACAAACAGCTGCTTGGAGCAATGTGTTCAGGGGTGCGAACAAAGCAGTTGTGCAATTCTAGAATTCCACACTTAAGAACACAGTATGATTTGGACACATTTCACAGGACCTGTCATCTATGCATCTGGTTTCAATATTGTGAACCACTTTGAGAAAATGTATTCATTTATTGCACCCATATCCCACCTGTTATCCAAGGAGCTCCATGGTTCCGTTCCCCTCATTTAATCCCCACAACAACCCTGTGAGCTTCATGGCTGAGTGAGGATTTGAGCCCTGGTCTCCCAGGTTCTAGTCCGACACTCAAACCACTGCATCACACCACCTCTCCTTATGGTTAAAGTTAAATATTGCAAGGAAAAAATTGTTTTCAGTGGATGATTTTGGTTTTTAAAGCCTTAAATGTGCTGGTCCAGGGTACCTAAAAGGGTTCCATGCTCCTGGCATCCATCCTCTGAGGCCATACTGTTGTTATAAGAATTCTAAGGTCTCAAATATAAAATAAATGCACATAAATGTACAAGGCAAACACATACATAAGTATATAAACCACATGTCTGAAATAGTACAGGAGAGCGATCCTGAAGCCATTTTGACTCTTCCAGTGACCTCAAATATTCCTCTGCAGTAAGGGAAGAAAATGGGGAAAGCCTCCCCATTGTCTTTTTGCTTACAAATCCTGTCTTAAGGGCGTATCTGTGTATGAATAGGGTGAGCCATCACAAAAGAATGGCCAGGCTGTCCAGGTAATCATGGCAAACAGGATTTCTGCTGTAGACCGCCTCCTTCTGTGATGTATGTATGATGTTTCAGAGGGGTGGTCTTGGGCTACAGGGTGGGCAATTTCAAAAGTCTATATAAGGACTTTGCACCATTGTTTTCGGTTCTCTCCTCCCTCTGTGTGGGGAGTGGGGACCCTGTTGCAACAATACTTTTCTGTTGCAATAAAGATCAGGCTTACTAGCCACTTTGCTTCTCAATATACTCTGGCTGGCCTCTGTTATTTTCTCCTACCGATAGGGAACCCACTTGAGGGCTCTATACGGGCTCTTGGGTACCCCATAAAAGAAAACTAGCAGGGTTTTTTTCTCTTATAACACTGTATAAAGAAATATTAAAAACCTGCTTCTTTCCCTGTAGGAGGTACACAAGAAGCCCATATAGAGGTCGCTAGACTCTCTATCAGTTGGAGAATGAACAGAGACCAACCTAAGATATGATGAAGCAAGGCAGCAAGTAAGCCCGATCTTTATTGTCAGGAAAACAGTCTGTTGCAACAGGGTCCACACTCACACATGCAGGATGGAGGAGAAACCTTGAACAAAAGGGCAAAACACACACACACACACACACACACACACACACACATACCTAAATTAAAATAAAAAAATTGTCCAGTAGCACCTTAGACCAACTAAGTTTGTTCTGGTATTAGCAAAAGTCACCAGACCCTTATATATAGTGGGAGGGTGGGGTGGGGGTTTTCTCAGAAGGGTAGTAGAGATGGGTGATTGGCTTAATGGGTATGGTAAACCTGCTGACGAGTGTTAATGACTGTTAACGACTGCAATTAGTCCTACAGGAAAAAGCAAGGGATAGTATGCAGATGACCAAAAATAGCTTTAGCATTTGTAATGAGACAAGAATCCAATATCTCTATTCAGACCAGGTCTCTCCATAGTTTTCAGTTTGGTAATAAGTTGATGAAGCGGCTGGGCCAAAGCCGAAAGGACGCTCAGTTGCGGATATGCCTGGAAGCGAAAGGAAAGTCCAATGCTGTAAAGAAAAGTATTGCATAGGAACCTGGAATGTAAAGAGATTTCACTTTCTTGGGTTCCATGATCACTGCAGATGGTGACAGCAGTCACGAAATCAGAAGACGCCTGCTTCTTGGGAGAAAAGCAATGACAAACCTAGACAGCATCTTAAAAAGCAAAGACATCACCTTGCCGACAAAAGTCCGTATAGTTAAAGCTATGGTTTTCCCAGTAGTAATGTACGGAAGCAGAGCCGTCTTAAGGGGATCTGCCGCCCTGGCGCGGCTATCCCTCCGGCGCCCCCGCCATGCCGCCTCTCCGCCGCCTCCCTCCCGCGCTTGCCGCCCCTTGGGAGGGGGGTGGGCGAGCGGGGGGTGAGGGGCGTGGCGCTGGAGTGGCGCGGGGCTCTGCGCGCCCTTCCAGCACTTCCGGGATGGGAGGCGAGGGCGGCCGGCTCGCGCTCCCGCGCAGCTCGCGCTCCGCGCGCAGCTGGACGGCGCGGCGCTGCTGGGCAGCTCGCGCTGCATCGGGCGGGCGGCCGGCTGCGCGCGGGAGCGCGAGCCGGCCGCCCTCGCCTCCCAGAGCCCCAGCTGGAGTGCTGGAAGGTCGCGCAAAGCCCCGCGCCGCTCCAGCGCTCCAGCTGGGGCTCTGGGAGGTGAGGGCGGGCTGCTTACAGCCCGCCCGCCGGCGCGCGAGTGCCCGCCTGCCCGTGGGGGCGGGGGCGGGTTGGGGAGGAGGAGCCCGGTATGCCGGCGGGCTCGCGGGGGCGCCCCTGGGGCGCCCAGCGCCCTGGCGCACCGCGCCACCGGCTTCTATGGATGAGATGGCTCTGTACGGAAGTGAGAGCTGGACCATAAAGAAGGCTGATCGCCGTAGAATTGATGCTTTTGAATTATGGTGCTGGAGGAGACTCTTGAGAGTCCCGTGGACTGCAAGAAGATCAAACCTATCCATTCTCAAAGAAATCAGCCCTGAGTACTCACTAGAAGGACAGATCCTGAAGTTGAGGCTCCAGTACTTTGGCCACCTCATGAGAAGAGAAGAATCCCTAGAAAAGACCCTGATGTTGGGAAAGATGGAGGGCACAAGGAGAAGGGGACGACAGAGGATGAGATGGTTGGACAGTGTTCTTGAAGCTACTAACATGAGTTTGGCCAAACTGCGAGAGGCAGTGAAGGATAGGCGTGCCTGGCGTACTCTGGTCCATGGGGTCACGAAGAGTCGGACACGACTGAACGACTGAACAACAACAATAAGTTGTAATTCAGCAACTTCTCTTTCAAGTCTATTTCTGAAATGTTCTCCTCCTGGTTTCTCTGTCTTGTGATTCCTGGTGTCATATTTATGTCCATTTATCCTTTGGCGTAGGGTTTGGCCTGTTTGTCCAATATAGAGAGCTGAAGGGCACTGTTGGCATTTGATGGCATATACAATGTTAGAAGATGGGCAATTAAATAGTCCTGATTTGGTATGTTTGATGTTGTTGGGGTCAGTAATGGTGTTGTCCGGGTTTATGTGGCAGCAAAATTGGCATCTGGGTTTATTGCAGGCTCTGGTACCAGTGTCCATGTTAAGTCCTGTTGTTGTATTATTGTGAGTGAGGAGTTGTTTAAGATTGGGTGGCTGTCTGTAGGCGATGAAAGGTCTTCCTCCCAGAGCTTGAGAAAGAGAACTGTCATTGTCTAGGAGAGGTTGTAGATCTCTGATGATGCATTGTACTGTTTTAACTTGGGAGCTGTATGTGTTTATTAGTGGTGTTCTGTTATTTTTTGGTTCTGTCTTGCAGCAAGTTCTCTCTGGGTATCAGTCTTGCTTTGCTGATCTATTGTTTAACTTCATTGGGCGGATATTTTAGTTCCTAAAAGGTTTGCTGTAGATATCTTAGATAAGAATCCCTGTCTGCAAAGTTGGAACTGATGCGGCTGTAACGTAGAGCCTTATACAGTCATACCTCTGGTTGCATTCGCTGCGGGTTGCGTTCGCTATGGGTTACGAACGCACCGAACCTGGAAGTACTGGAACAGGTTACTTCCAGGTTTTGGTGTGCGCGCATGCGCAGAAACGCCGAATCGCGTTGCGCACATGCGCAGACGTGGTGCTTCAGGTTGCAGACCTTTCAGGTTGCGAACGGGGCTCTGGAACGGATCCCGTTTGCAACCAGAGGTACCACTGTATAGTTTCATTTCAGGTGGAGTCGCTGGTTCCCACGCCTCGGGATATGCGAAGAGGAAGGAAAAACACATATTGGCGAGATTACAGGTAAGTGTTCGTTAGACAAAAGCAGCTTGCTAGAATGTTGACGTTTCGGTGATAGTACAAAAGCATGAGCACATATATTGAGTCCCGTACCGCCCATCCTGGTGCTAACGATCACTCTTTTGTTTATGATTGCAGGAACGGAGACGCCAGGGGTAATGCTTGGTGGGCAAAAGAATTCTGAGGTTATCGATAAAGATCAGGCGTTCCCAAATCCTGCCATTAACAATTGACAGCTATTGTACAAGGGGAAAGGAAGGATTTGTGAATGGGCTATTGACATTTCTGAATGGTGTATCTGTTTTTTATGAATGACCCATTCAATAAAGAGCGTTTTAGTTTATGGATTCATGTGGTTCTTTGTAGACCCAGTAGGTGGCGTTGAGGACCTGTCAAGGTTGCCGAGGCAGTTAGACAGAGTGTGTTGGTTTGACTATCCTAGGTAGCAACATTATTATTTTACCTAAGTTACGTTTTATCATTCAAGGTTATAGTAAAGGTAAAGGGGCCCCTGACCATCAGGTCCAGTCGTGTCCGACTCTGGGGTTGCGGCGCTCATCTCGCTCTATAGGCCAAGGGAGCCGGCGTTTGTCCGCGGACAGCTTCCGGGTCATGTGGCTTGCAAGAGTAAGCCACTTCTGGCAAACCAGAGCAGTGCACGGAAACACCATTTACCTTTCCGCTGGGGCGGTACCTATTTATCTACTTGCACTTTAATGTGCTTTCGAACTGCTAGGTGGGCAGGAGCTGGGAGCAAACAACAGGAGCCAGGGTGTATTTGATTTAAATCACTAGTCAGTAAGGCTTGATTTAAACCACAGTTTTCTACATAAAGACTAATTCTTGCTGGTATAACTTTAATATGCAAGTAGATGAAGATTTTTAGAATAACAACTTTTCATATTAGTTTTTTATCCCCAGTTTAATAGGTTAATCATTCATATTTGGACAACTTTTCTGTTGTACTTAGGAAGGAGAAAAATAATCATTACCTTAATAATAACAATTTAAATAGATTTATTAGATCCATTCCACTCCAAACAATCAGAAAAATATTGTTTCTATTCTGTTCACTGAACTTCTTGAAACTTAACACTGAAGGGGTTGATTCTGTATTCATAGGTTTGTAGAACAATAGGATTAAGGTCTTTTTCTCAACTCTGTTCATGTTATAACATTTTTGCTCTGAAGAAGAGGCATGTGATCTCTGCTGAGTCAAATTCAGTTTTGAGAACTGCAAAAGTAAACCAAGCATCTGTGATAATATCTTGTAGGCAGAGAAACTGCCCAATAATCTTACAAAAATCTCTGGAAGAGCATAAATGACATTGTGAATGGATCAGGACACCCTTTCTCTCCTAGATGAGTGGCCTCCAGTATCCAATTCAGAAGTTATAAATTTAATTGGCCAGATGAAAGTAGGAAAGGCTGCAGGCCCTGACGCCATTCCACCTGAACTGATTAAAACTAAATTCGAGTGGTGGGCTCCGACTCTGGCAGAATTGTTTACGCTGGTCGATAGACCAGGAACTATGCCCAGCTCCTGGCAGCAATCTATAATTATCCCTATTTTTAAAAAAGGTGACCAAAAGCTGCCGGCTAACTATCGGTCTATATGTCTCCTATCTAACATCAGGAAACTATACGCTAAGCATCTGTTAAACAGATTAACCACCTGGATTGAGGACAACAACATCATAGGCCCTGAGCAGGCTGGGTTCAGGCCAGGGAAATCAACCACTCGCAATTGTATGGTGCTGTCTCACTTAGTCGCTAAGTCCACACGACTCTATAAAGAACATCTCTATGTGGCCTTCCTGGATATCCAGGCTGCTTTTGATACCATCGACAGCAGGTTGGTATGGACCAAATTGGAGGCTATGGGCTTAGAACCCAGATTACTTTATCTGATCAAAAAGCTCTATACTAATAATACCTGCCGAATAAGAATTCATCCTGGGAACGAATTGACAGCACCAGTCATTATAAACAGAGGAGTAAAACAGGGCTGTGTACTTGCTCCTACGCTTTTCAATCTTTTTCTTAATGACCTTGCCCCCTTACTAAAGCAGGTGGACGCTCACAGTCCAAAGCTCCAAGCCTTAAGTACGCCCATTCTTCTCCATGCGGATGACATGGTTTTGCTGTCACGGACCAGAATAGGTCTAAAGCGACTGGTTAACGCCTGTATTGAGTACATGTCCAAAATGAAATTATGCTTAAACTTTGAGAAAAGCAAAATCCTGGTGTTTGGTAACTCACACAAGAATTATAGCTGGGTTTTTGGAAGTAAATCCATTCAGCAGGTCTTTAAATTCAATTATCTAGGAATCACCTTCCACCATAGGCTCTTCTGGTCTCCACACCGAGACTCGGAGGTGAATGCCAGTAAGCTGGCTATGCAAGCTATAATGCGCTTTTTTACAACAAGGGGTAATTCGTATATCCCCTCTGCGCTCAAGGTTTTTAATGCCAAAATTATCTCTCAACTGCTCTACAGCATTCCAGTCTGGATCCCAGGGTTCACTCAGACAGTAGAACGAGTGCAATCAGTCTTCCTCTACAAGATTTTTTCAGTCCCACGATGTGTACCATATGCAGTTTTATGTTTAGAGGGTTGCCTGGGTAAGATTTCTTATATTCTGGCTAAACATCTGCCTCGACTCTGATAGAGACCCTCTTCTCCAGGTAATGTTATTGGACACCTTCCTCCCCATTGGGCTACAACACTTCAACAGGAAGGTTCAACAACTGGGGCTATCAGTGGAATTCCTGCACACAATGTCCTTACTATCTGCCAAGGCCACAATAAAAACTAGGTTGTGGGACATCGAGCACCAATAACTCATAGAGGCAGCAGGCAAAACATTTCCCCCTCTGTATTTTCATCTTCCGTGGGCACACGAAACAAATTGTAATTATCTTGATTTTCTACTGAACCCCCCAGAAAGAAGGGCTTTTTCGTTGGCCAGGTTCAATGCAAATCCACCAAACCTCCTATGGGGAAGGTTCTCAGGCAGGGTGGAGGGTGAGAGGATTTGTCCATGTGATGACCACCAGGTGGAAAGCCTTGTTCATATGGTTTTTCACTGCAAACTTTACGACAATCTCCGCCAGCAATTCCTGGACCAGCTCTGTATCCCTAGAAGGAGACCAGAGCGGGAAGTCTTATGTTTCCTACTAACGGGGACTGACCAGGAGCTTACCAAATTGGTAGCTCAATACCTACATTTCCTCTTTTCTCGTCATAATATTCTGCAGTCGTCTGAGTTATCAGGAGTCCCAGAGATGTGATCGTGGTCAGCAGAGTCTTGTCTCTTTTCTCTTCTAACATAGTCTGTGCCACTGTGTAAGTATTAATCCGCTTCTCTTTTATATGTATGTTTGTGTGTTTGATGCCAATAAAAGGTTGATGGATGGATTAATGGAATTTATTTACCAAAAAATTAAACATATACAGCCTTATTCTACATAATTAAAAAACTAATCTTTATTTCATGATTGAATAACCTTTGGATGGTAATATATTTTCCCCAAAAAGCATTTTATTTTAAAAAATCCGATTTAAATTTAAAAAAATCTGATTTTTTGGTTTTTTTAAAAAAATCATTGTTTTTTATCCACCCTGACAGGAGCTCACCCCGTCACGGGGATTCAAACTGCCAACCTGATCGGCAAGCCCTAGGCTCTGTAGTTTAGACCACAGCGCCACCCGCATCCCTTAAGGATATAGTAGTAGTTACATATAGTTACATGAAGTGGAGACATGCACAAATGAGAGATATAGTATCAATTTCCCTTTCCCTGTTCCATTCTACATCATCTGCTTTTCCTTGGGGGTTAGTGGCCAGCAGGTATAGAGCCTTTGCAGCAGTCCTGGAACACCCTCCACAACAAAGCCTATCTAGCGGCCTCTTTCCTCTTCATCAGAAAACAGGTTAAAGCAGGGGTTGGCAACCTAACAAGCGGCCCACAGGGGTTGTTTAACCAGCCCACAAGCCACCCCCCAACCGAGCCACCCGCTTGGTGAGTCCCTGCGCATTGCGCTAAACCAGCACAAGGACTCATGTCCATGGCGCCGGAAATCATGTCTGCTCTGCACAAACGCAGACACCGGAAATCGCGGGTGCATGCACTCACACGTGCGCGGAATGTGGCCCGCAGAGGGATCTCCACTGGAGTGAACCGACCCAGGCGGTGTAAACCTTGCCAACCCCTGGGTTAAAGCATTCCTGCTCCAGATTGTTTTTGGAGGGAGGCAGGGTTTCAATATTTGGCACCTTCGGGAAGCCTGTGAGCTGGACATGAACACACAGTACTCTATCTACCTGTGATCAGGGGCAGAGGAAGGGGGGGTGCCATGGGGGCGAACCGCTCTGGATGTCTTCACTGAGAGAGGTGACACTTGGCAGTTGCAGGTGGCCAGCGTGCCGAATGTCCGCCATTGGCGGCTCGCTCTAGGCTGCAGGGCGCGTGTGCCGCTCCTTGCACCTGAGTGGCTATCCTGCGCCTGGGAGGGCACCCTCCACACCACGCCCCCCTTGGGAGTGTGCCCGCTCTGGGCAGCGCGGGCATATGCTCTGCCACTGCCTGCGATTCCCAGCAAGTGGTATTCAGAGGTGTGACGCCTCTGACGATGAAGTAGAACATAGCCCTTGTGGCTGAGACACAGACAGCCCAGCAACACAAGGGGTCAGGGTGTGTGGCTGTTAACTGGAAGAGGCGGTTGTGGGCAGGATTCCTGCACTGCAGGGGGCTGGACTAGATGACCCTAGACGTCTCTTCCAACTCTAC
This sequence comes from Lacerta agilis, assembly GCF_009819535.1. NCBI lineage: Eukaryota > Metazoa > Chordata > Lepidosauria > Squamata > Lacertidae > Lacerta > Lacerta agilis. The sequence goes on along the minus strand of NC_046327.1, from coordinate 39,559,358 downwards.
AATTCTATGATTCTATTATTTGAGGAAGATGGCATATGGAAGGTTGTCATTTATTACTGGTAGTTGTGGTTTGTGCTTTTTTATTCTAAGTGTGCATATTTTTCTGGATTGTCAGCAAGATGCTATTACACTTGATTGTAGCAAAAACACTATTTTAAACTGATCAATAAATAAAGAAAAAACAAAATCGAAAATTCTTTCTAGTAGCACCTTAGAGACCAACTGAGTTTGTTCCTGGTATGAGCTTTCGTGTGCATGCACACTTCTTCAGATATTGGTATCTGAAGAAGTGTGCATGCACACGAAAGCTCATACCAGGAACAAACTCAGTTGGTCTCTAAGGTGCTACTAGAAAGAATTTTCGATTTTGTTTTGACTATGGCAGACCAACACGGCTACCCACCTGTAACAATAAATAAAGAAAACAAACATGCAGGCTACAAAGTGTCACAGGACTCTTGGTCATGTGTAGCTTAAGGTTACCAGACGTCCGGATCCCGGGGACAGTCCCCGGATTTACAAATCAGTCCCCTGATAAAACCCATGAATTTAGTAGGAAGTTGAAAAGTGTCCCCAGATTCATTGAAAAAATGTGGTAACCTTAGTGTAGCTCAGACTTCTGTAAGACTTAAAAACTTGCGAGCACATGTGCACACGCCCAGAAACACCCCTCCCAGCTTAAGGTGGCCCAAAATAGGAAGACGTCACTTTCACGTCCTCTACCCTGACTCCATCTTAATCGGCGCGGAGTGTGGGCGTGGCCTCCCGCAGCCCCGCCCCCACAGCCGCTCACGTGTCCTGCCGTTGCTCGAGCCAGCCCAGCACGCGCTCGCCGCGCAGCAGGCCCGCTATGCGCAGGCGCAGAACCCCTATGGCGAGCGCGATCCAAGCCACGGGCAGCAGAACCCAGAAGCGAATCGAGCCGTCCAGACGCAGCTCCGGAGCCGCCATGGCATCTGAGAGAAGAGCCTCCTGGGGCGGGAAACGCACAAATGTGGCGCCGGAAGTGGCGTTATTGACTCACCGCCGCCTTCCGGCCGCCTTTCTCTTGTGCCCCACCGCGGTTCTCAAGCTTTGTGGTGATATTGATATGTATATGCTCAGGAGAAAGGGGGTCGGAAGTTGACCCTGCGTAAACGACATCACTTCCTACACCGTTTTTGCTGCCTCAGAACACAGTTTTGTTTAGCAAAAGAAACTTATCTTGAATTACGTAGACGGGCGAGCAGTTTCTAATGAGAGGAATCCTTTTCTGGGCGTTAAAGAGGCACGTTTTCTTTCAGTTACAAGAGTCCCCCTCTGAAGGGAACCCGGATGTAGCAGCCGGAAGTCGCTTTCCGCACCTGCGCAGTCTGTGCCCCGACGCTCGCCGCGATGGAGTCGCCTCCCTGCGAGCGGCGCGCCATAGAGTCTGCCGAGCAGAGCGCCCGCCGCGCCTCATCTTCCCTCTCGGCTCCGGGGCGGGAAGCGGGCGCCGCAAGAGGGAGGCGGAGGCAGCGCCCGAGTTTCCCCTCCGCCGCTTCCCCGGTCCCTGCCATGAGCTGAGAGACTTGCCGGGTAAAGGGCGGGGCGGGCACGAGGCCGGGAGGCGGGAAGCCTCCGCGTGAAGGGAGGGAGGGTGGCCCGCCCGCGTCCCCGCCACAGGCCCGCTTCCCGGCTGGATGGCGGAGCGTCCCGCTTCCCCTTGTTTCCGTGGGAGGAAGGCGGGTGGGCGGGCCCCGAGTTACGGCGATTAACTGCCCCGCTGGTCTCCCCTGCAGGCTCTGGCATCGAAGCTCCCGCGGGAACCTCGCCGCAATGCCGGGCGAGCGGCAGGTGCAGGAGAAAGTGCTTCAGTACGAAGCTTTCGTCAGTGATGTTTTGCAGAGGGATCTCCAGTGAGTGTCTCCTTCCCAGGCCCATCCTCTGCCTCTCCCATCTCATGCAAACCCCCAGGCTGTGAGATCTCGGTTTCTTTTGCTCTACTTATTGTTCATACTTCCAGACCGTTGTTGGTGTTTCTCCCCAGGAAGGTTCTGCAGCAGCGGGATCAGGTCTATGAAAAGATGGCTCAGTACCTGCAGCTCAAGAATATTATTGAGCGGTTGCAGGTAACTAAAAACTTCTTTAAGTTGCTTACAGCACTTTACACAGAAAGATTTGCAGCAGTGTTCTGCGGGGGTTTAGATGCAGGAGACAGCAGGACATTGCGTGTTACTTACCGTAACAGCTGTTTTACTCCAGAGAACAGATCGATCTGTAAACGTTTCTTCCTTTTCTCTCAGGAGACAGGAAGCCAGGAGCTGACAACTCAAGTGGATCTAGGCTGCAATTTCTATGTCAATGCAGAAGTGTGAGTAGCACAAAGACAGAGCTCATCTGGATCCATTTTCATGTGTATTCTTGCCCCTTGACTTCCTGTCTGCTCCAGTGACAGGAGAGACCTGTCTTTGATATAAAAAGTAAGGATTATGCCTAGGGCTGGGTGATATATAAATATATCGTCCAAAACTGGTTTGAAATCCATATTGTGATCTCTCTTTCATAACTTTTGACCTGGCAATGTATCATGAATCATGGTGTGTCTGCTATGCAAAAATCACACTCGGGGGACGGACGTGATTCCTACAGCCCCTATTAACTCTTAACGGCTCAGCTCTCCCCTGCCTCCTGCATTGGGCAGTGAATCACAAGAATAGGCGCAGGCAAAAAATCACGATGTGGGAAAACCCCTGGAGACACCTATTTCGGTTGTCCTGGAGTATTTTAACACCCACACTGACACAACCTTACAAGGGGCCGCTCAGGACTTTGTGGAAAGCATGGCCTCCATGCGGCTATCCCTGAATATGTTTGGCCCAGCTCATAGTTACGGACATGCCTTAGACCTGGTGTTCATCTCTTTGGATGTTGGTGATCTGACACTAAGTAAAAGCAAAACTAAAGAAGTGCCATGGTCAGATCACTTCCTGGTGCAACTGGACTTCTCCACGACCCTTCCCCTCTGCAGGGAGGTGGGACCGATTCGGATGGTCTGCCCCCGCCACTTAATGGATCCAAATGGTTTCCAGAGAGTGGTAGGGGATGCTTTATCCCATGTTGATGGCCTTTCAGCTGATTCCCTGGTGACCCGCTGGAATGTGGAGTTAACCAGGGCTACTGACTGTTTGGCTCCAAAGTGCCCTCTCCGATTGCATGTAGCCCAGACAGCCCCGTGGTTTTCCCTGGATCTGAGGGCAATGAAACAATCGCTGAGACGGCTAGAGCGCCGTGACGGATAACTCATTCTGAATCTGACCGGACACGGGTTAGAGCTCAATGTCGAGCCTACCAAGTGACAGTAGCGATGGCAAAGAAGACTTTCTTCACTGCCTCTTGCATCTGTAGAAACAGCAGCAAGAGACTCTTTCAGGTGGTTCGCAATTTAGCGGAACCACCTGCTCCATCGGGGCAGAGTACGGACCACATGATCTGCTGCAATGATTTTGCAAAGTTTTTTGCAGATAAAGTCGCTCAGATTCGGGAAGAGGTAGACTCCACCGTGGGAGCAGGGCCGGGTTGGGAGAGTGCTAAAGTCCTGTCTAGTCCAGTTGCGTGGGATCAATTCCAATCTGTTACCTCTGAGGGTGTGAACAGGCTGCTTGGACGAATGAAACCAACGACCTGTCTCCTTGATCCTTGCCCATCCTGGCTTATAAAAGCTAGCCGGGAAGGGCTGGGTGGTGGGCTTTGTGGGGTGGTGAATACTTCTTTCTGTGAGGGAGCCTTCCCAGCCCCGCTGAAAGAGGCAGTTATTAAACCGCTTCTTAAAAAACCATCTTTAGATGTGGCCAGTATGGCCAATTATCGCCCAGTCTCAAATCTACATTCTTGGGCAAGGTGATTGAGCGAGTGGTTGCGGAACAATTCCAGGAACACCTGGAAGAAGCGGACCATTTGGATCCCTTCCAATTGGGATTCAGGCCTCATCATGGGACTGAAACTGCCTTCATCGCACTGGTCGATGATCTCCGGCGGACTAGGGACAAAGGTGAGAGCTGTTTCCTAGTTCTGCTGGATCTCTCAGCAGCTTTTGACACCATCAACCATAAAATCCTTCTGGACCATCTAGAGGGGTTGGGAGCTGGGGGCAGTGTTATACAGTGGTTCCGATTCCTTCCTCATGGGCCGTGTTCAGAAAGTGGTGGGGGGGGGATGAGTGTTCAGACCCCTGGGCTCTCACTTGTGGGGTGCCTCAGGGTTCTGCCCTCTCCCCCATGCTTTTCAACATCTATATGCAGCTGCTGGGAGAGATCATCAGGAGGTTTGGGCTGGGTGTTTATCAGTATGCGGATGATACCCAGCACTACCTCTCTTTTAAATCAGAACCAGTCAAGGTGGTGAAGGTCCTGTGTGAGTGCCTGGAGGCGGTTGGAGGATGGATGGCAGCCAACGGATTAAGGTTGAATCCTGACAAGACAGAAGTACTGTTTTGGGGGGACAGGAGGCGGGCAGGTGTGGAGGACTCCCTGGTCCTGAATGGGGTAACTGTGCCCCTGAAGGACCAGGTGCGCAGCCTGGGAGTCATTTTGGACTCACAGCTGTCCATGGAGGCGCAGGTTAATTCTGTATCCAGGGCAGCTGTCTACCAGCTCCATCTGGTACGCAGGCTGAGACCCTACCTGCCCACAGACTGTCTCGCCAGAGTGGTGCATGCTCTAGTTATCTCTCACTTGGATTACTGCGATGCGCTCTACGTGGGGCTACCTTTGAAAGTGACCCAGAAACTACAACTACAGTGGTACCTCAGATTACATACTCTTCAGGTTACAGACGCTTCAGGTTACAGACTCCGCTAACCCAGAAATAATGCTTCAGGTTAAGAACTTTGCTTCAGGATAAGAACAGAAATTGTGCTCTGGCGGCACAGCGGCAGCGGGAGGCCCCATTAGCTAAAGTGGTGCTTCAGGTTAAGAACAGTTTCAAGCTAAGGATGGAGCTCCGGAACGAATTAAGTACGTAACCAGAGGTACCAGTGTAATTCAGAATGCGGCAGCTAGACTGGTGACTGGGAGCGGCCACCGAGACCACATAACACCGCTCTTGAAAGACCTACATTGGCTCCCAGTATGTTTCCGAGCACAATTCAAAGTGTTGGTGCTGACCTTTAAATCGGTCCAGTATACCTGAAGGAGCATCTCCACCCCCATCATTCTGCCCAGACACTGAGGTCCAGTGCCGAGGCCTTCTGGCAGTTCCCTCACCATGAGAAGCCAAGTTGCAGGGAACCAGGCAGAGGGCCTTATCAGTAGTGGCACCCGCCCTGTGGAACACCCTCCCACCAGATGTCAAAGAGAAAAACTACCGGACTTTTAGAAGACATCTGAAAGCAACCCTGTTTAGGGAAGCCTTTAATGTTTAATAGGCTATTGTATTTTAATATTCTGTTGGAAGCCGCCCAGAGTGGCTGGGTAAACCCAGCCAGATGGGTGGGGTATAAATAAAAAAATTATTATTATTACTATTATTATTCCTCAAATGGGGAGCCCCTGCAGAAAAGGCCTCTTCTTGTGTTGTCACCCCCCGGACCTCACGTGGAGGAGGAACACGAAGAAGGGCCTCAGAAGATGATTGCAGGGTCTTTATCTGCCCTAAGGATTCTCCCCAGACCACACCCATCACCTGACCTTCTTCACACTGTCCTCAAGTGCTTTTGCCATGTGGAATATTTATTTCAATTGTGCAACTACAATATAAACTACTATACAAATATAAGAATTGCATCTAATGTTTTGCCTATGGCATCACCCACAATTGGCATGTGCCCCACAAGGGAATGTAGTTAGTTCTCCATTGAAAAATGTTCTGCACATCTCTTTCATGGCATCCTTGCATCTAAGGAAAGTGTGACACTAGGATCCTAAAAGTTGAGAAAGGGCAGAAAGCCAGTAATCCAACTCCCTCTAACAAAGCAGGCATCTCTAGATAATCCTACTCAATCCAGATTATGTTCCACAATCAGAAAGCAGATGTGTTGTGTATGATGTTTTTCAAGCTTCAGATGCCTCAGGCAGGCAGACAAATAGTGCTTCTAGCTGAGGGAAGCTGAGGAATCTACTATGGAGGGGGAAGTAGATAGCTTTCCTCATTATTGGAAGAAAGCGTACAGCCACTGAACATCTGTCAGTCATTGAAGGCATATTTTACCTTTGCTACAAGGTAACCCAGCATCTCTGAGTCTCAGCCTCCCATCGGTAGCATGGGGATAGTAACAAAGCCTGCTTTTCAGAGTTGTTATAAGATTTAGTGGAACAAGCTGTGTGAAATACTTTGAACATTTACACTGCTCTATAAATGTTATTCATGAGAATGTGAGTAGCAGTTTAAGGAGTTCCAGTTACAGGTAGGTAGCCGTGTTGGTCTGCCATAGTCAAAACAAAATAAAATAAAAAATTCCTTCCAGTAGCACCTTAAAGACCAACTAAGTTTGTTCTTGGTATGAGCTTTCATGTGCATGCACACTTCTTCAGATACCAAGGAGGATTAAGGAGGATTTCAGCTGTCTGAGAATCGAAGGGCTAACTGGATCAGGCAGTGGTGTGTAGTACCAAACAGTGAAAAAGTTCCTGAAGTCCTGTAAATGCCATCATGGTAGTCAAGATAACCACAGGATTAATGGTTATTTGCTGCAAGAATGAGCTCATATGTGCCTATCTGCTTGCTTAGAAGTTTTGAGCCTTAGTTTTGGTTTAGCTAGTCAAGAGACTAGCTGCCTGCCTGTCAGCTACTTCCTTTTCTGAGAGATGGGTGAGAGTTGGAAAGGGGCCTCTAAATTATGGGTGAGTTAATTGGGCTGTTGAGGCCAACTAACTTAGCTTGCATTTTGTATAAGTAATGCTTAACATATTAGTCTCTTGCGGACAAATTATGAGGAGGGCTTGCCATTTTCACGTTTTTCTAATAAAGCACTAGAAGCCAAGTTACAGGGAACCAGGCAAAGGGCCTTCTTGGTGGTGGCGTCTGCCCTGTGGAACGCCCTCCCACCAGATGTCAAAGAGAAAAACAACTACCAGACTTTTAGAAGACATCTGAAGGCAGCCCTGTTTAGGGAAGCTTTTAATGTTTAATAGGCTATTGTATTTTAATATTCTGTTGGAAGCCACCCAGAGTGGCTGGGGAAACCCAGCCAGATGGGCAGGGTATAAATAATAAATTATTATCATCATCATCACTAGCATTTTGTGTAGCCCTGCATCAGACCACTCACACAGACCCTCCTCTGGGCCTTTGGATCAGGAGAAGTGGAAAAGGGAGATCGGCTCAATCTGTGCAGAAGAAACCAGGAAGTTAAAAGCCAGGTTTTTCAGGGAGGAATGGCAGAGTAGCTGCTGTAGCTCAGGCTCAACCTTTGCAAGGCCAAACACCTGTCTACTCAGCTGGTGTAAGTATTTTGCCCTTGGGAAAACAGTTGTTTTCTCTTTCAAGGAGAAAATAACATTCATTAAACATATTCATTAATTTCACCATGCACCCATTATCCCATATTTTTAATAGTTCATTCTTCCAAAGTAAGTGTTCCCATTTACTCAGTGGTATAAATTCATGCCATTTTAAATACCTTTTCTTCCTGCAGGCCTGATGCCTCCACCATATTTGTAGCACTGGGTTATGGGTTCTTTGTGGAGTTGACTCTTCCTGAGGCGCTTGCCTTCATTGAGAAGAAGAACAAGCTACTAACAGAGTGAGTAGAAGGTATTCAGTTGTCCCACTCTGCCCCCCCCCCATGCTATCCAAGGGAGGTCTAACACTACTGAATCTTAGTTGGCAGGCCTCACAAGAGCACTCTTCAATAGCTTAGGGTGACAATCTCTTGCAACCAATAATCTGGCTGCTCCAAGCCATGCTGTGGGAATGCAGATGGCAGGAGCCCCCCAAAGCAATGAGAAGAGCCAGAAAAGCACAGGTGAGATCTCTTAGATGGAAACAAGCATACTCTACCATCTCTCTCTCTCTCTCTCTTTGTGCCACTTAGTCTGGAGCATGTTTGTTTGAAAATAAAGTTCCACTGTGTTCAGTTGGGCTCAGGCAAATTCCTCCCGGTATACCATGTTGCCCTAATCTGTGAATGGTCCAAGAGTCTTTAGAGCAGGCTTCCTAAACCTCGGCCCTCCAGATATTTTCAGACTATAATTCCCATCATCCCTGACCACTGGTCCTGCTGGCTAAGGATCATGGGAGTTGTAGGCAAAAACATCTGGAGGGCTGAGGTTGAGGAAGCCTGCTTTAGAGTTTCAGGCTGCATCCACCCTCCTTCCTCACCCACAATTTCTTCTGTCTCCAACAGGCTCAGTGAAGCCCTTACCAAAGACTCTGCCAAGATCAAAGCCAATATTCGGATGGTTTTAGAGGTAATGATGGGTGTTCCTTGCTCCAAGCAGACAGATTCCTATTGGGCAGGAATCCAGCATGGGGAGGAGGAAAGCAGCAGAGAGTTGTGGGCTGCTTTTCCTTGGAGTGCTGCCTATGGTGTGGGAAGCGTGTTTACTTCTGGTGCATAGGACTGGCAGGTGGCGCTGGGGTCTAAACCACAGCCTCTTGGGCTTGCCGATCGGAAGGTCGGCAGTTCGAATCTGCGCAACAGGGTGAGCTCCCTTTGCTCTCCCAGCTCCTGCCAACCTAGCAGTTTGAAAGCATACCAGCGCGAGTAGATAAATGGGTACCGCTGCTGTGGGAAGGTAAATGGCGTTTCCATGTGCTCTGGCACTTGTGATGTTCCGTTGTGTCAGAAGCAGTCATGCTGCCACATGACTCGGAAAGCTGTTTGTGGGCAAATGCCAGCTCCCTCAGCCTGAAAAGCAAGATGAGTGCTGCACCCCATAGCCACTTAACCTCTGGTGCAGTATGAAAGAGATGCTCTAGGAAATCAGTAGACCATCCTAGGCTCAGACTGTCTTTCTCCCACTCCCAACTCCTCTCTGCAGGGCTTGCATGAACTCCAAGGTCTCCAAGATTTGCCTGAGGAGACCAGAAGGGACATCTTCCTTTAGGCGCCAGCCCTTCCTAGAGGGGACATTTTCAATGTGATATGCTGGAAGAAGAGTTAGTCTCTTGGGCATTTTGGTGGTGGCAGCAGGAACTGCGTTTGTAACTGAGGAAACCCTTATGAGTTAGTTGGGTAGGGTGAATGTACTTACAGGGACAGCAGATTGCAGAGTTTGAGAGAGAACAGTTTCTCTTGGGGTGGTTGATTTCACTGCTCCAAATATTCAACCCTTCTCTGCCTCTGTTTTCCCAGGAACTGTGTCTTCGTATAAGTTCGTCTCAATTTGCAAAAGTAATAAATAAAGATGATTATTCCAGTTGGTTGTCTTTTTGCCCCATTCTTCCACCCACCTTCCCATTCCTGTAGGAATCTCTGTCATTTGTGTCTTAGAGAACATTGGCCCATATTTGTTTTTACCTTGCTGAATATTAAACCACTGAAAGGCAATTGTGAGGAGAAAGTGGGTATACTCAGGGAGATTGAGTATCCAAACAAGGATAGCTTTCACTTTTCTATTATCCTGTTCAAAAACTGATACCTTTTCATGTTGGCAGAAATTTTCAGCATTGCAGAAATTCTGCTTTGTAAGTGGTATTTTCCTTAGAAGCCAAATCAAGTGGATTGAACCTCTGCGGAGTTTTTCCCTCAGCAGTGGAGGAAATGTGTCCCCCCCCCCTGCATGGATCCAGCTGGTTTATAATTTAATTGACAAGCCATTGTAAACAATTCTATCCCTTGTTTTGAGATTTCAGCAGCATTATAGCCATTACATCTGTGAACTTTTCCCATACTACAGTTTAAGTAACTTCAAAAATATTACTGTTACTCGCCTTGTTTTGAACTCTATTGATTTGTAGATGGTTCTTTTTTGTGAAAGTTAAAAAAATAAAATGCAGTGGACAATCTTGGGTACTAAGACGTGCAAATGTCTGACTGCTTGAATTCGCAGTACAAGAATCATAGAATCATAGAGTTGGAAGAGACCACAAGGGCCATCCAGTCCAACCCCCTGCCAAGCCACTTGACAACCACAGTGCTGACGGAAAGTCCAAATGGCATTCCAAACCTAAGCATCTGATAGGAGAAAATATATGTTAGGTGGGTCTTCATTTGGACTGTGTCCCTGAGTTACCACTAGAGGTTCAAGTTTGTGGCTCTACCCTTAAAGAAAACCAAATCAAAGATTATTATGCTTTATCCCCAACAGGCAGGCAACCTTTTAGTGAGTGCTTATCCTCTCCTATCCATTAAAAACCGTCCTACACCAACAACACGCTGACAACCTCTGTCCTAAACCCTGATGTGTGTGGACTCTGTAGTTTTTCAGTGGTTAAAGAAATATACTTTGCAATTGCTCTGGGCCACTCATCTCTCCGTCTTTGATATATTTCATGGGAAACAGATCAGTCGTGCATGTCTATTCAGAAGTAAAGATTTGCACTGGGGTGTAGATATGATTGCAGCCTAAGCCCTAAATCTGAGCACTTGACACACATGAGGTTGGTTATCCTGACAACAATCTTGCAAGGTAGGCGGCTGTTCTCCTCCTTGTGGGCTGAGACCTGGGATGGAGCAGCTTGCCAAGACCACCGGAGTCTGGCGAGGATGCACAGGTCTCCCTGCCATTCTGGCGCCCAGTCCACCTCTCAGCCTGGTTTCCATAGCAATCGAGGCCCTGGGCGGCGCGGGCCCCTGGAGGAGGCAGAGAGGTTCCCATGACAGCAACCTCCTTCACTTGCTCTCGACGCCCCGCACCCCGCGCGTGCCTCCACCTGCATCCCCTCCTTCCGTCGCAGTGGCTTTCCGTTGCCGCGGCAACCGCGGGGGCGCGCAAAGATGGCATGGGGGCGAGCAGGTCGTGGGCTGGCAGTTGTGCCAGGCAGCCCCCTCGCAACGTGGGGGCAGGAGGAGGTCAAAGGGCGGCTCCGCAGTTGGGGGGGGGGCTTTTCCAGCTTGGCTCGAGGGAGGGGGCAGAACAAGCTCCCGCCCGCCCCCTCCAGCACTGTGCTTAGAACCCAGGAGTCCCGGCTCCCAGCGCAGAGGCGAGACCCCGGGAGGACCTGACCTCTCTCCCCGCTACCTTCTGGACCCGAAGATGGGAGCCCTCCGATCCAGATGGGCCCGGCTCCCCGTGGCCGCACGCCTCTTTTCCCTCCTCGTTCCTAGCGCAGAGACCCAGGAGTAGTTTGGCTAGGATCCTCTCCGCGCACTCTCCCCCTACAGCTGGGAGAAGAGGACCCAGGAGTCCTGGCGCTCGCTCTCGCGCTCCCCCTCAAGTTCCCTCCCTCAAAGCAAGGATCACTGGGTCCAGATCCTTCCCTCCTGAACTGGGAGAGGACCCAGGAGTCCTGGCGCCCTCTCTTAACTCCTCCCCAGTTAGTACGGAGAGGACCCAGGAGATTTGGCACCTCCTGGCTCCCGCAACCCCTCCGCCCGCCGACGCAACAGCGAGAGGAGGGGCCCAGGAATCCGGCCGGAACTTCTCTCCCCTACCCCACCCCACGCCGACGGTGTGGAAGCAGCCGCCGCCGGGAAAGGACCCAGGCGTCCGGGCGCCAGCTCCGCCTCCCGTGCTTTGCATGTGACAGCGCCGTCAGCTCTGCCTCCCCGACGAGGGACCCGGCCTGCGCGGCTCCGTCGGAGGCAGGAAGAAGAAGAGCGGGGCCGCCGCCTCCCCCAGCGAAGAGGGGGACCCCGCGCGTCCCGAGGGGGCGAGAAGCAACTTGGAGCCAGCCGGCAGTCTCGCCCGGGACAGTGGCAGCCTCGGGACCAGCCGACGACCCGGGCGAGAGGAGAAGGAGCGCGGATCTGTCACCGGGAAGCGCTCGGCGGAGGGGAGAGGGGCCCGCCACCCCCGGCGGCCGAGCTGGGGGCTCCGGCGCAGCGCAGCCCATGGAGCCTCCCGGGTCGGGTGCGGCGGCTGCCGCCTTGCTCACGGGTGAGTAACTGGGGATGGAGGGGGACCCCAGGAAAACGCCCCTTCCTTCCTTCCTCCCTCCCTCCCTCAAGGGCCGGAGCCTGCGGAAGGAAAGGATTCCCCCTCTGCCTCCTTTCTCCCTCTGCTGCTCCCTGCCCCGCGCACCGCAGCTGCCTGCCTGTGGGGCACCGGGGGGGGGGGCAGAGCCCTTTGGCCCCGTCAGGCTGCCTGCCAGCGCCATCCCCGAAAAGTGGCCAGGGGATCCCTAGCACCGGTCTCTTCTCCCCCCCCCCCCGACCGCCATCATTGATGGGGGGCGGGAGGCAGGACACCTTTCAAGGAGCTGGGGAGGGGCTTCACGCGTGGGCATGCGGGGAGGTGGGTGTCCCTTGGCAGCAGCAGCAGCGGCACCCAGAGTGGAGTCTCCATCCGACGGAGTTGGAGTCACTTCTTGTCGGGAAGAGAATCCTTCGCGAGAAAGGCGAGCTCTCCTCCTGTTCGGGGCTCCGTGGATCTCCTGCAAAAAGCCGCTCAGCCCCCTCGCTTCTTGCAGCTGCTCGTCTGTCCACTTCGATATTAAGGTCTCCTGCGCTGTGGATGCCAAAAGACTCTTCCCAGCCTCTGCCTGCCCTCACCACCTGCGCCCCCCCCACCTCTCCCCCAATCCTACCCAGGAGCTTCTCTCCGCCCCCCTCCCCCTGCCGCCTCCACACTCTGCATTAACTGCCGGATTACTGAGTGTTTGGTGGGGTTTTGTATTAAATCCAGCACCAGAAAATCCTTTCTTTAGGCCAAATCCAAAGATTCGGGGCGGGGGGGGGGGGATGGAGCAGCAGCAGAGGAGCAAAATCAGCCTTCTTTTCCTGTCCATCCCTGCAGCTCCTCTTCCGGCGCAAGCCCTTCTTTCCCCAGAGTTAGATGGGGGGGGGCGGTTGCTTTGCCTCCCAGGAGGAAAGGTAAACCAGAAGCTAACAGAGGACCCTTCACTGCGACAATTCGGGGGTTGTCAGCTGAAGCAATGGTGGGGGGGGGGGGTGAGTCTGGAGCTGATGGGGATGCAAAGGGGAGCTAAGAGGACCACCCCAGCTTGGGTCCAGGATTCAGGCTTGGACTTAGCCAGGCCATAGCAAGACTGCTGTCCAGAGTGTGTGATTCTGAGCATGTGCAGAGTTACCTTTCATTTAACACTGAATAACCACAACTGCTCCTCACATATCTAGTAGTGGGAGGTGACCAAAAAATAACAACACCCCACCACCATTTGCTTCCATTTTAGAAATTAATCACTCTTTGAGGGCTACCAATAGGATATGAGACAGGGACAGCTGGAGATTAAAGTCTAGGGGACACGAGTGAATAGTCTCTTACATTTTCTGATTACTGTCTGGTGGTTGTGGACTCTGTATTCTGCCAAAGGAAGTTGTTATTCCAGCTTCTCCCTCCCGTGCACGGATCCTGCCTCTAGTGCATGGCCTGAGCATGTATCAATCCCAGCCAGGAAGGAGAGTGTCCTTCCCTTGCACTGGTGGAACAGATCTGTCTGTCTCTTGTCATACTGGGCTCTGGCGCAGCCTGCAAATGTCACTTGCACAGCCTCCCAGAGCCCCTCTGCCCATGGCTCCTCATACATGCACATGTAAAAGGTAAAGTTAAAGGACCCCTGGATGGTTAAATCTAATGAAACTTCACTATGGCGTGCAGCGCTCATCTTGCTTCAGGCCGAGGGAGCCAGGGTTTGTCCACGGACAGCTTTCCAGGTCATGTGGCCAGCATGACTAAACTGCTTCTGGTGCAATGGAGCACTGTGACGTAAACCAGAGCGCACGGAAACGCCATTTACCTTCCCGTCACAGCGGTACCTATTCATCTACTTGCACTGGCTTGCTTTCGAACTGCTAGGTTGGCAGGAGCTGGGACAGAGTAACAGGAGCTCACTCCATTGCGGGGATTTGAACCGCCAGCCTTCCGATCGTCAAGCCCTACGCTCAGTGGTTTAGACCACAGCACCACCCGCGTCCCATATATGACAACGGTAATGCCTGAATTAAGACATTCACCTCAGGAACTGCCATAGTTAAATGTCTGCCCTTTACTCTCTTGCTGCCCCTTATTCCCGGAAGTCCCTCCAAGGAATGCCTATATAGGCATGCTGTATATATATATATATATATATATATATATATATATATATGAATGAATGCCTGTATAGGCCATGCTATATATATTTACCGCTGTCCATGGAGGTGCAGGTCAATTCTGTGTTGAGGGCAGCTGTCTACTAGCTCCATGTGGTACGCTGGCTGAGACCCTCCCTGCCTGTGCCTTGTCCTGCCAGAGTGGTGCATGCTCTGGTTATCTCCCACTTACTCCAATGCACTCTACTTAGGGCTACCTTTGAAGATGACTTGGAAACTACAACTAATCCAGAATGGGAGCAGCCGCTGGGACCATATAGCACCAGTCCTAAAGGATCTCCACTGGCCCCCAGTATGTTTCCAAGCACAATTCAAAGTGTTGGTGCTGACCTTTAAAGCCCTGAACAGTGTTGGCCCTGTAGACCTGAAGGAGTGTTTCCACCTCCGTCACTCAGCCGGGACACTGAGGTCCTCCTCTGAGGGTCTTCTGGTGGTTCCCTCACTGCAAGAAGCAAAGTTACAGGGAACCAGCCAGAGGGCCTTCTCAGTAGTGGCGCCCATCCTGTGAAATGCCCTCCCATCAGATGTAAAGGAGATAAAGAACTACAAAACTTTTAGAAGACATCTGAAGGGAAGTTTTTTATGTTTGTTGTTGTAATGTATTTCTGTATGCTGGAAGCCGCCCAGAGTGGCTGGGGCAACCCAGTAAGATGGACGGGGTACAAATAAACCCTAAACATTTTGTGAATCTTTGTCCATTTACTGTGTTTCTTTTTCCTGATTTGAACTATAAAATGGTGACCTTCTTGAGTCAAAATGAGAGTCCCCCTAAACACTTTTTTTTTTAAAGAAAAAAGTACTGATTACTACTACTGCTTTGTCATTCCTATTTCTTCTTTCAAATTTACCTTTAAAACACACCTTTCTGTGAAGCACTTGCCATAGGCTCTTAGCCAGCTCTCCTTCCTTTCCTGGTGTCAATTGTAAGCTACTCAGTGTAGAGACCTGCCTTTTTATGTTCCACTGTAAAGCATGGTGTACATTGGTGCCCCATCCATCCATCCTGTCTCTTCTGGGATGTTGTGCTGCTTACTCAGGTAGAAATCTGATTTCCTCAGCCTCTTAGTATAAGAACTGTCTATTGTTATTTAGGAAAATCCTGGTTTTAGACTTACGTATATATGACAAGCTTGGAGAATGACAACTTCCTGTATTGTATTTCATAGGTCTGCTGGCACACATGCAGTAAGTTTTGCTTCAGGACATTTTGAACAACTCCTGGGGCTGATATCTTATGGTATAAGATAACTTATGGTATAAGTTGCAGTGAACTTACTGGCACACTTTATTTCCAAGGCTAGTTTGTGAATGCTGCTGTTTTGTGTCTGTGCATGTGTGTAAAAGAGAGAAGTATTTAAAGATCTATTATAGTAGCTGTTTTAGCAGTTGGGGTGTTTAGGTGCAAGGGCTGGAGCTGAGAGGTAGAACAGATGCTTTGCAAAACACCCATGGTTAACTCCCTGGCATCTCCAGGTGGGATCCTGGACTCGGAAGAGCAGCTTTTAGTTAGCATCAACAATACAGATGATCTACTTTGGTCACAGGCAGCTTTCTGTGTTCCTGTGCATTGTATACCAGAATGATGTCTGCTCTGTTGCAATCTATTGTTTTGGTATAACAGGTTTATCCCAGAACAAGGTGTAATCATTATTCTCAAGAAGTGGGCCAGAACTAAATTTGTAGCAAGAACTGATAAGTTGTTACTGCATACTCAGTTGGCAGCAGTGCTTTTTTCCTGTGGGAACGCGGGGGTATGCATACCCCTAAACATTTTGTGAATCTATGTTTGACCTCATTGAGGGGCGGTATTTCAATAAGAGTAGAAAAATGAGAAAACCCCTAAACATTTTTTTTTAAGAAAAAGAGCATTGATTGGTGGCAAACGATTTTTGCAAAGTGTTTTGTGCCTGGATAAGGCAGGGCAGTCAGCGATTATGTTTTCAACTGTTATCTTTGCATCTTCTACAAGTGTATGTAGAATATTATTAGGAACAGTTATGGGCAAATGATCACTGCACATCTTCTAGTGGCAAGTGAATTGCCTGAGACATATAATCAATTACCACCATAGAACTTGTTTTAAAAAACACAAACAATAAAAACCATAACAACAATAATAACACAGTTTGACAATTCAAATTTAAATACACTGATATACCTATGACTACACCTTTCTTTTTAAACACTGTTTCCCCACCTCTCTCGCCTCCCTCTACCTCCCACCTCTGTCCACCTTATCACTTAAATATTCATTCCAGATTTCTTCATGTTTATCCATTCTTATTTTGTGACGACATGCAGTTCGTTCATATGTAGCTAATCTGTCCATATTATCAATCCATGTGCTCAATGGAATCTTTTTGTGGCTCTTCCAATTCATCAAAACAAGTTTTTCTGCTTATAATATAGCACGGTACAACCATATTTTTTGACCCCCTGGAATCTCCAAAGTTTCCGGAATATAATTTAGAATTAAATTCAGTTCCCCTAAATAACAATTCCTCACCTCGCACCAAAATGATCTTATCATCGGGCAATTAATCAACATATATACTAAGTTCGCCTTTTTACTCCCACATCTCCAGCAGTTGTCTGCACTTGTTATTTTCTTCTGGTATAGTTTTGCTGGGGTCCAGTGGACTCTAAATATTATCTTCTGTTGAATAAGTCTTAGTCTTAAATCCATAGAGGCTATTTCTGTTGATTTTATACTTGACTCCCATATATCATTTGTTATCTGTACCCCTAACTCTTCACTCCATTTTGCTACCACCATAGAACTTGTGACATAACCTTAACCCTGTAAGGAAGCACATGCACAACTTGGCAGCCGGTGTTTCCAACTGTCACTAGTGGTAACTTGACTGCTGTGTAGTGAGTTACTTTCAGCCTCCTTAATTTGCTGGTCCCAAAAGGATACAGTCAACAAAATGATGGAAAAGGTATCACTGCATTTGCTTTCTTGCTGCTGGTGGGCTCAGGTGCATATGTTGTGTTTTGTGCTGTGTTTGTACAGTGGGTTGAATTGTCATTAAATTGTTCCCAGGAAGACTGTAGGTCAACAGGTGATCTGCAAAAGTGGAGTGTAACTCTGAGTGGCCCAGGCAAGTGACAGGAACGTGTGTAGAATCAGGCCCACACACCTGCTGGCTCCTCAGCACAGAAAAGCTGAGGCAACATCAAGCAACACATAAAGCGGCTTTTTGGGGCTGGATCACTTCAGGATGCGAGTGAGGGGATGACATCATTGCTCCCGAAGGAGGAAAGGGAGGGCACCTCCTTGCATACAGAATTCTAGCGTGTCAAGCAGCATTTAGCCTGACCTTTCCCCTGATATGGCATTTTTCTGTGAAGGGAATTGTTCCCTCCTGGACCCAGGAGCATTTAAATAGATGCTTTCCTAACCTGTCATTTAGGAAAAGCTGTACTGCTTGATTCTCCTGACGGTATAAACTGCCCCAGTAACATGTCATAAACAGCACCATTGACTTGGCTGCCTTTGTCTCCTCTAGTCATGGATCCCTCAGTCACCCTGTGGCAGTTCCTCCTGCAGCTGCTGGAGCAGCAGAGCAACGGACATCTCATCGCATGGACATCCAATGATGGAGAGTTCAAGTTAGTTGATGCTGAAGAAGTCGCACGGCTCTGGGGGCTGCGGAAGAACAAGACCAACATGAACTACGACAAGCTGAGTCGGGCCCTGCGCTACTACTATGACAAGGTGGGAGTCCGCAGTCTGGCTTCCCAGCATCTCCCTTGCAGAAGAAGACCAAGGACTCCTAGATTAACCCCATCCCTGCCTTTCTTTGCCCTTCAGACCAGCCTTTTCAGGATCAGTTACCTGTGAAGGAGAATGCACTGGAAAGTTAAAAAAGGGTATTTGGGGTGAGGTGTGTGTGCAGTCTTTGCATATTTATCAAAAGAGAAGGATTGGTGGGCAGGGCTATCAAAAGTAGAGTTCAGCATTATGAGATTCTCACATTCAACCCCATCACTCCCTCTCTCTTTAAAGCACATGTCTAGTCCTTATTTGTGCAATGAGAAGCTTGAAAGTGTGTGAAATCTCGGAAGGCTGAGTGTTGGCTGTGTAAGGGTGAAGACAGAGGCAGAACAGCAGGGCTCCCCACTTCCCCAAGTGGCAAGAAGTTCCAGGGACAGCACACCACCACACAGGGCATTTTACCTTTGGAAGAGACAGCATTGGAAACCTATGACATTTGTGTAATATTTGGTGGTTTTTTTGTTTTTGTTTTACAAATGTATAGATGATTCATTAGTGGAGGCAAAGAGCACATGCTCCTACCACCCAGTTAATCCACCACCTGATATCAGATCTCCAGAGAGATCTCCCATAAGGTGTCTTCTGCTTCTCTGCTTCTATCTCTGCCCTTGGATTAAGCCCCACGGAATACAGTGGGACTTTGCTCTTAAGTAAACTTGCACAGGATTTCTTTGTGCGTGTCTCAAAACTACTGTTCCTTTATACCTACCCATACACCTGTAACCAAGTCTGATTACTTTTACTTTCAAGCAATATCAAAACCACATCTCCGCGACTAACTCCCTTAAAGAGACATCTAGGGACTCTTAGCTTTCATCAGGTGGATTGCTGGTTGTCCGTTGACCATAACTGTATTTCTTACCTACCCAGGGCTGGGGGTTGTGTGTGTGTGTGTGTCTCTGTTTCTGCAAAGCAGCCAGTACACAGCATAGACTGGCTAATGTCTGGGACATCATCTGTAAAAGAAATCCATTTTTCTCTTTAATAAAATAAAGAAATCTACAAAAGTATGCTGTTGCCAGGGGTGAAGAACCTGCTGTGAATTCTCTTCAAATACAGTGGTACCTCGGGTTAAGAACTTCATTCCTTCTGGAGGTCGTTCTTAACCTGAAACTGTTCTTAACCTGAAGCACCACTTTAGCTAATGGGACCTCCTGCTGCTGCTGTGCCGCCAGAGCACGATTTCTGTTCTCATCCTGAAGCAAAGTTCTTAACTTGAAGCATTATTTCTGGGTTAGCGGAGTCTGTAACCTGAAGCGTATGTAACCTGAGGTACCACTGTAACTATCTTCACTTTTAAAACAACAACAGTGAGGGAAGGGGCAGAGCTTGTCTCTCTCCACAAAAATAATAAATCATGCCATACAAGAAAATATTTACAGATGACATAATGAATGCTGGTCAGAGTATTAAGCTTTTCTCAGTGCAGAATTTGAGTTTTATTGTGCCACGTAGTTTTCATGTACAAAGCACAGAGTATGCCTGGTCTTGGTTGTATGGTTTCAGCAGCAAGCAGAGGCAGTTCAGGTGCCAGCCTGGCATTCATGTATGCCCCAAATCAGGGGTGGCCGATGCGGTGTTTTCCGGATGTGGTTGGACTCCAAATCTCATCAGCTCCCATGAACATTGGGAAAGTTCAGGGTTGATGGAAATTGTAGCCTAGCAAGTCTAGGACACACCAGACTCCCTTTCTGGAAGATACCATTGACAGAGCCTCTGTGAGATGCATGGCAGATGTAGTTTGATCACTGTACCCTGTGCTGTGCTAATTTTGCTGCCCTCTGTTCCTTCCAGAATATCATCCGTAAAGTCAGTGGGCAGAAATTCGTCTACAAATTTGTCTCTTACCCGGAGCTTTCAAGCATGGAGGGAGTAAAGGATGAGGGAGGAGCCAAAAGGCCTGAGCAGGTGCAGAGTGAAGCAAAAGGGGGCGAGGGGTCATTTGGGGCCCCCAAAGCCCTGCGTGGAGGTGGGGGTGCCCCACGCAGCAGCCGGAATGAATATATGCGCTCTGGGCTCTACTCCACTTTCACTATTCAGTCGCTGCAGGCTCCTTCGCCCGCTGGACGGGCCTCCCGCCAGGAGACAGAGCTCTTGCCCACAATGCCACCCCCTGCCGCCGCCTCTGAACCACCATCCCCCTCCTTGGCCACAGTAGATGATCTGCCTCAGCTGCACATCAGGATTGAGGAGCCAGAGGAGTCTCAGGAGCCCCTGCAGGTAAGTCACAAAAGTGGAAGGTTTTGCTTTTCAGAGCCGCAAGCGACTCCAGGTAGTGTGTTCCACTTTGCTGGAAGGACAGGACTTTGATTCCAAAGGGATAGATGGCTGGAGGTTCTATATATTTCAAAAGAAGGCCTGTTCTTTGAGTGTTCCTCCTGATTTGTTTGCAGGCAGAGTAGTTGGCATTGGCTATTTAATGAGCATTCATTTGGGTTTATTTGCTAGAAGTTAGGTGACGCTGTGTCAAAGCAAGTATTATCCCACACTTCCCAGTGCATTTCTGCCATTCACTTTCCTCATAGCAAAAAGGCCAACCTTTATTGTGCAAGACCTCCCAATCCATTATTTGATGGTACAGTATGTGATTGAATCCCATCAGAAAACAGCAACTGTCTGGAAGCATGCTGACAATAAGTGAACAAGACTGGAGAAGAGACAATGCTGGCCTCAGCTTTTGGAGGCCCTGCAGCAAGATGCCCTGACTGGACCCACCTCCTCCTTCCCATGGTCACAGCTGTCCATCTCCATGTTCTCTCCCCCTGGGCCCAATTTGGGCCTGGAGGTAGAAGCTCTTGCTGTCACTGCTCTCGAACTCAGACAGGGATGTTGAAGAGGCAGCAGCAAGCTGGGGCAGGCCTCCGAGGAGTTTGCCTGCCTCCTCCCCCTCAGCTGCCCTATAGCTGAGGGGGAGGCGGTGGGAGGACTGTTTGGGGCAGCGCAGAGCCTGTGGGTGCCCAAGCCACCGTGCCACTCCCAGGAGAGACGCGTGGCTTGGGCACGCTGCAGGCCCCACGGTGAGTGCCGCCTGGCATTTTGTCACCCCCCTCAGTGGTGACACCCAGGGCGGACTGCCCCCACCGCACCCTCTTCCTCTGCCTCTGACTTGAGGACTTGCTGGGATGGGAGTGGGAGCTGGGGAGGTTTGTGTGGGCAAAAGCAGGAGAACATAAAGCAGAAACCAGGGACCAGGTCAGCAGGTGTGACTCAGCAGCATGGTTTGGGGGCCACAATGCATTCAGGAAACAGCAAATGGATGGAACAGAAGAGGTCTTAAACAGGCATCTGCAGGGATACAGGCAGAACATGAGGCACAGTGAAGGAAGTATTAGGAAAAAAAGTTGGTAACAGCCATATATGTCTGGTAGGATTCCTTTTTCTGAGACCAGCATTTCTCATTGTGTAGCAGAATGCTCTCCCCTCTCCTCTCCCTAAATATGTTCTGGGGTTTCTCCCAATCCCTCTGGAGCAGATTTGGGGATGGCACAGGTTGAGGCTGAGGGGGAGGGAATCCCTCTAATCCTTTTGCTAGGCAGGCACTTCCAACAGGTAGATCGTGATTTACCAGTAGATCACTGGACGTCTGTGGTAGATCACTGGCTCACCACAACAACTTTGGCTCGCCTAAAAAAAGGTCAAGATTTTCTCCCCGCACCCCCAAAAACGGGGCTTTCCTCCTTCCTAAAAAAGTGCTCAACAACTCTTTGACCTGAAACCTAAAAAACAGGGCTTTTGTTCCTAAGAAAAGCTCAACAACTTTGACTTGAACCCCCCAAAAGGGGGTAAATCATTGCCAGTGAGTAGATCACTACTGTGAGTAGATCGCAGTCACTTGGGAGCTGGCCACTCCTGTGCTAGGGCAAGAATTTGGTTGTACGCCAACAAGGAGAGCAGAGTAAATGAATGGGTCCCAGGTGAGCATAGCTGAAAAGCAGAGCAGGATTGAGGAAGGATTCCTGAAAGCAAGGTTGGGGGTTAAGGGAAGCTGGGGAGGGCAGTAGCAAATTCATAATTAATTTCATAACATGTATATATTGCTTGATGGGGGGGACGACCCCAACCCTCTCTTTGCATGAGATACTACCTGACTGATTCTTCCCTTCCTTCTATTTATTTTTCCCGTCCATCCAGGTCATAGTGGAGCCCAGCCCATTGGATCCTCCCCCCCTTGATGAGAAGGTTCTGGTGAAGGTGGAAGAGAACCTTGACCTTGATGGGGAAGCAGCTGCTCTGCTGGTCTTAATGGAGGCTGGAGTCAAGGAGGAGACCTTGCCTTCAGAGAAGGCCTCTTTGGAGAAGGTGTCCTTGGAGGCTGAGCTGCCAGAGGAGGGGGGTGGTCTGCTGAAAGAGGAAGCTCAGTCCCCCAGCCCAGCAACCGTGTCTCTTGAGGGACAGCCCCAAAAGGGCAAGAAGCCCAAAGTCCTGGAGCTACCATCACTCCCAACCCAGGAGAAAGTGAATGCCGCTGTGAACAGTCTCTTGGCACCTGGAGGGGCAGGGAGCACACTGACCCCAACCACGGTCATTTCTTCTCATGCACTGGTGAGACCATGTTTATCAGTAGGCCCCATTGGGACTGGACTCCATTCGGTTCCCAGAAAACTGGGGGGTAGAACTAGGGTATCTTTTCCAAAATTGTTTTTGTCTGGGAGGATGTGCCTGATTTGAATGGGATGCTTAACATTTCCCCTGGATGGCAAATGTGACTTCTGCTTTGTACAAACAAATAAACAAACAAACAAACAACAGATATGCACGTGGCTCAGTAAGGCAGGAATTGGCAAATGGGGGCTCCAGAGCCAAATCTGGCCCATCAAGTGGCACTTTGGTTACCAACCCAGAGAGACTATTTTGTGCAGCAAAGGGATTTGCTGGCAGTTTGTTTTATGGCATTGGGAAAGGGTGTTCTCACCCACCACCCACTGTCCTAACCTCAAGTTGTGAATTGCGCCGGTTGGATGATCGGGTGCAAAGGAGGTTGCCTTTTCACTTCACACAACATGCCAACTCTGCCAAAATGGTCTCTTCTGAGTGGCAGTCAACAGTGCAGGTCAGGAGCCCTTTGCCACTGGTAATGTTATGTACAAATAGCTCCAAAGAGCAACACATATGAAGAAGAATGGCCTCATAAAATTGCACCCACTTCCTATAGCCAACTAGCCTCGTTGTTCTCAGCTATTACCTAGAACCCTGTGCTCCAGGAGAAGGCAGAATGCACTTTCTTGTCTTTAAATGGCAAGGGCAGCTGCTCCTGCCTCTTACCTTTCTCTGTGCCAAAATCTAATCCATTAGTCCTGCCTTCTGCCTTCTCAGAGCCAGACACAGAAAACAGGCCAATGGAGCTGGACTAGGATTCTTAAAGGAGTGCTGTTTTCTCTCTGCCACCAACCATTTCATGTTCTGGTTGTGACGTCCTGATTTTCTTTGCAGACCCCAGTGCTGCTCACTCCGAGTTCCTTGCCACCCACCATCCATTTCTGGAGCACGCTCAGCCCCATTGCACCCCGCAGCCCAGCCAAGCTCTCCTTCCAGGTATGGTGTAAGATCCTAGGTATTACAGGAGGACTGAGGCGGGGGGGGGGGTGAGGGTGGAAGATTGTGGGTGGAGCCAGAGAGACAATTGGTTTTTTGGGGGGAGTCTGGTGCTTGGTTACAATGGGAATATAACAAGCTGTGTGTTATCTCGCACATCTGGAATCCTCCTGTGCAAGTGTAAATTCTGGTATCCAGCATGCATTTAACCACTTGTGTGTATATCCTTCCTTCCTTCCTTCCTTCCTTCCTTCCTTCCTTCCTTCCTTCCTTCCTTGTTTGGCATCCTCATAGCTGGGACAAAATTGGAAATGTGCAAGTGGTGTCTGGAGACCAAATGGCTCACCTGAGTGCTAATGTGCAAGCATTGCAGTGGATCATTGGTTTTACCGGAGGGATAGCTTTGCCATGCAGATTTGACCCACTCCACCTCCCTTAACTAGAGTACCTGCTGCTGCTGCTACTGGGGAACTTGAACTGGCCACCAGTTTCCCTGTAAAGTGTGCCACATCCCACCTGCTCTGCTGCTGCCATTGCTGCTACTCTGGGGGGGGGGGGAAGAAGGTCACTCTTTCCTTCCCTCTTCCCAAGGTCCCTTTTGTGTCAAGGAGCTGTCAGTGAGTCAGATCAACCAAAGGGCAGGCACACATGGAAGGCATGAAATGCAATTAGCTCTATATTAACTGAAAATAACAACACAGCAGAGTCCTTTGGTTCGCTTTACTTCAGAGCTGAGACATTGCTGAAACTGACCCCACTCTTCCCCCTCTAGCCTGTTACTCTGGTTCCCTCCTAAGTAGACAAAGGCTTGCATCAAGGGGGGAGCTCAGGGCCTGTTTTGCCTGTTGCTCAGCAACGTGCAGGACTCTTCTTGAGGGGAAGGAGAGACAGCAGGACTGGGATTGTCCCATTGCCACGTAGCAAGGGCAACCTCTGTCTGAGTCTGTGCCCTCACTGTGACTGACCCCCTTTCATCGCTCAACCCCCTTGCTTCTAGCACCTCCCAGCTTGTCCTTTCCACAGGCTGCTGTTCAGTGTCCCACCACCAGAATCCGGGATCTAAGTCATCGTCTTCTGTGCCCTCCCTGGGGGCTCTTGGGTGGGCGGCTCCCACCACTCTTCCTCATCCAGCCAGTCTCCACAAGGACACTGCAACATTTTGGTCTTAAGAGACCTTCTGCTAACTGATGGGTATCGACAGAAGAACAGGGGGGAACTTTATACCACCTCTGGGGATTTAGAAGTGGCTGTGCTGTGCTTCATTAAAAAACAGCCTACTTGTTCATTTATTTTGGTTAGGGTGAAATGCCATTGCAGTCATTCATATGGTGCACATTTAGAATTTAAGGGAGAAAACAAAAAGGCAAAGGTTTGTAAGGGCCCCACAATGTGTGGAGATGACCTTTCTTTGAGGCTTTTATACAGCTTAATTGCTTAATTGCTGAAGGGTTGGGTGGGTTCTGAAAAGGAGTGGAAGTCTGAGGCTGCGCACACATTGCCAACTTAAAATGCAGCAAAGGCAGGTTTTCTGCTGTGTTTCAAAACACATTTGCACCCTGTTGCGGTGTCAGGATGGTTGGATACGTTCCAAAGTCGCCCACTGTCCACACTATAGACATTTTCAAATCTGAAGTTGCTTTGGGGGGGCAGTGCATCAAAATGCAGTGTTTCTCAAGAAATTACAGGATAGATGTGAATTGTGGCTAACATGGTATCTACATGGCTTCACAAACAAAAATAACTGAATGTTTAATATGGGGAATGCATGTGAAATATGCCCTAGCATTGGGCAAGAATAGAGGGACATGGGGGAGACGGATGTGGCATCTGAGGGACGATGCATAAAACCTGATGTGTCTCTGCTGTGGTGTATGTAATGAAAGCTTGGGGGGGGGGGATATCTCATCTCACCAGTTCTTTGCTCCAGGTAGGCTCTGCATACTCATGCAGCCACTTGCTTCTGGTGGAGCTTCAATAGGGATTGATGGGTGAAACTGTCAATTTTGGTTGCTCTAAGTTTCTCATTTTTCCACATTTCCATATCAGTCTGTGATTTTGTATTAAAATTTATTAAAATCCATCAACATTTCAGTGTGAATTACTTTTAATATACAGCTGTTTGTAGAAAATTTTACTAAATGCACACATTTTTGCAAAGTAGTGTTCCCTAATACAAAGCATTTTTGTATGTTATCTTCATTCTTATATATATTTTCATAACACTTTACCCTAGTGTATCTGTTGTTGCACACATTACTAGGCTGGAAAACGGCCTTGCAAAATTTGGAGAGGTGTGAATTTCAAAGGATGGTTGTGTTTCATTTTGTGTGCAAATTAGGTAGATTCACCTGTAAAAGTGAACTGAATTGAATTTTTTACCCCATTTCCAGGCATCTGCAGCCCTCTATGTGTGTGGGGGTTTTTTTGGTGGGGGGGGGATTTGGAGCAGAGGAGATTTGCACTTCTCTGCTTTTGTGGTCAAAATTGTCCCACCCCACCCCTCAAAGCTCAGGAAAAGCTGTATTTGGCTTTTGTTATAAGTGTATGCAGATCTTAATCTCTCTCTCTCTCTCTCTCTCTCTCTCTCTCTCTCTCTCTCTCCAGTTTCCCAGCAATTCCAGCTCCCAAGTTCACATCCCCTCTCTCAGCGTGGATGGACTCTCCACCCCTGTAGTCCTCTCTCCTGGACCCCAGAAGCCATAGCTTTTTGGCTCAGCATCGCTGTGTCCTGTACTCCTGCCAAAGAGCTGGTTTGAGTTTCTTTCCAAGCAGTTGGGATTACTTCTCTGGATGGACAACTGTGTGTTTCTTCACTGGCCGGAGGATCCCTTTGGTGAGCCAAGGACTAATGAGCTGCTTGAAGGATGGAAATGGAGTAGCAAACAGATCTCATCCAATTGCCTCGAATAGGCCAGGATGTTCCTCTGAAACCAAATGGTGTCTCCCTAACACCAAGAAGTTGTTGTGCTGCACCTACTTGCTTCTGAAAAGCTTCATGTGACCCTCAAATACCTCTCTGGGGGCAAAGAGGTTATAACCTCGGTTATTTGCTGCCCGCCGCCCCAATTAAGGGGTTGCCCATATGTACCTTTAGTATAGCAGTATGGGCTGTCGTTTGTATTCTCTTTTTTGGTATTCAGTCTCATAATGGAGATGAGTTGAGGTGATGGTCCAAGTTCAAGAAGGCGACCTATCTCCTAACATCCTACAAGGTAAATCAACTATCTCATCTCATCATCTCCCTCTCTCCTTGCTCAGGAGAGCCTTGGTTCAAAGTTAGAAAGGTATAGACCCTGCCAGCAATGTTTGTTTTGGTTGTCTACAGGGGGGCAGAAGCAGCACCAGCCATATTTGTGTTGACTGTGTGTTGATTTCAACTATGGATGATCAGCATGTTGGAGTGCAAGCTATTTTGGGGCCAAAAGAGTTTCAGCCATGTTTGTGGCTGGGTGCAAATAAGGATGTCAAAATTAACCACATCTGTTGTGGCTGAAAGGAGAAGAGGAAGCACAGATGGTCATGTTTCTTCAGACTTCACAAAATATGGTTTTGGCACAGGGTGTTGATTGGCTTGGCATGGCAAAGGAAAAAGCGTTGGGTGTGTTTGCTGGTCAACACCAGAGGAGGAAGCACTGCCAGTCATGTTCACTTTTGCCAGATAAGGTAGCAGTGTCAGCCATGATAGTTCTGGCTAAACAATGTTGTCCATGAGTCCTTTGGCTCCGTGAGGTGGGAGATGTTTCTGGCGATTCTTTTGGATACGTTAGACATTCCATTCGACATCACAACTACAGCTGAGGAAGCCCTCTTTTTGTTTTATTCTACTGATGCACCTCAGTACTGATGCACCTAAAGGTCAAAGGTCACCAGTTCGTCAATGTGGAGACCAGAAAATGGAAGTCCCACCGACTTTACAGAATGGTTTCCTTAATTTATTTGCTGACGACAAAGGTCACCACAGAAATGACCAAGTGAGAAGTCTTAATCCTCTCAACTTGGGAGTTGGTCTTAATGGCTTCATTTCTTTCTTCAGTGGAGAAATATCAGATGTTGACCATCTTCTGGGGAAGTTTAACTTGCTGACTGGTCACTAAAGAGAAAGTCCTCACATACCTCCTCACTTACTTCCAGATCTCAAGTCACCCTGGAAGCCACAGTGACAAATTCCCATGTTAGAGGGTATCCTGGTCATTTCCTGCAACCAAAACAAGGGGGCGGGGAGGGGGGAGGCTTTCTATGGAAACTGTGAAAAGGAAGTTAAGCCTCTTTCTGCAGCTTCCCACTTCCTTCCAGTTACATCAAAAGGGAATTTGTGACTCTTTACAAAAGGGCTGTGTCTTTTCATAAGGTGAGTTTTTAACTTGGGTCCTCAGATCATCCCTTCTGGTTTGAGGTTTTTGTGGGGATTTCTCAGAAGTATTTGTTAATGAAGCAGAAAAGATGCTGTTTCACAAATATCTTATGATTCCTAATCAGAACTCCTGGCACCTTCTATTTTTTCACAGAGTATATATCACAGTTTTATCTATTATCAAAAAAGTTATACTGAGAGAAAAGTAGATGGTTTAAAGTTATATTTATCTTTTTATCCGTCCATTTTTTATATCTATTTTTTAAGGTGGGGGTGGGAGATCAAGATTTATTTTAAAGAAGCAAGGTGGGAAGGAGAAGCACTTGGCTCTCCAGTTGTGTTTGGTTTTTAAGTGGACAGAAGACTATGGGACATGTTTTCAGGGCAGTGGTTTTCAGATTGTTCCCATAACGTTCCCTCAGAAGTTCAGCAATGATGGATAGGCTGCTCTGTGAGACAACTTGCCTACCATTACTGAGGTTCCCCCAACTTCAGCAACAGGGAAACACTGAGCATTTATTTAGGGGAGCTCAGGGAGCCTGTCCAGAGCCCTGGATGCATGCCCTGGCACATTCAGGGACTTGGTAGCAGGTGCTCAGCAGCTCATCCCTCCTTGTGGGAAGGGTTCGCTGAATGAAGAAAATAGTTGTCTGTGCCAAGCTGTACACCTGGGTCACACAGGATGTGGGGATGAAGAGTGACTTCATTGAAATCTCTCTCTCTCTCTCTCTCTCTCTCTCTCTCTCTCTCTCTCTCTCTCGTATCTGAGGGCCAAACTAGAGCAATGGCATGAAATCCATGGGGAGGAATTCTGTGTCATGCTCTTGTGATTGTTCTGTCAGTGCCAGCATTTCTGCTTGCCAGATGGAATAGCCACTCCTCTCCTCCCCCTGGGGGGCGCTCTGGGGGTTCTCCTGACCCTCCAGAGCAGATTTGAGGGAGGCTGGCTGCGAGGGGAGGGGAGAAAGCCCCTTTGCACTAGCGGGAGCCCTTGCACTGGCTTTTGCTGTGGTGACAGGTTAGTTACTACAGGCCCATGTATTTAAACATGGAAATGACCCCACGCCACCTTGAAACTGGGGCTGGGGAGGAGCTGACAAAGGGAGGTCTTCTGCATGAGGAGCATCAAACCCTCCCTGATTCACAGCTCACCACCCCTCAGTTTGTTCTGCATGGTTTTTCCACCAGCAGGGATCCCATATGGAAAGTGAGTTTAGCTGTGAGAAAACTATGGAAAGGGTGGGGTAAGGGGTTATCGCCCCCACCCATCTGCCCCTCTTGCAGTTTGAAAACACACACCTGCTGCATTTGTGTCCAGTTTGGCCCTGATTCACTTACACCCAGTTGTAACTTTAGAAGTAATTAAGATGCACAGACTTCATTCCTTTGGCTCTTTTGTGGCCGATGATGCTAAATGTGCTCTTGCTACCGCAAGTTATGAAGCCAGAGGAAGCCAAAAGGGAGTAGAGATTGAATGATAGAGACAAGATGTGGCCCAAGAGCATTTTAAGTGGCAGATTTTCTGTGCTTTAAAAGAAATATGTGGTTAATTTTAATCATCCCTTTGTGTAGCATTTAATAGTAATAATGATTATACTTTTTGCACTTCCATATTGCCTCCCATCGGGAGAAATCTAAAGTGCTTTACAAGGGGTGGTTTACAGATTTATTTAATAAATTAGGCACTTTGTGTAAACAGCAATCTGCAGCTCAATCAGGTACAAACCATGAGTGTTAACTATGAACAAATCATGTGTGATTTGTGTATAAATTTGTGATTTAGTGCAAACTGTGAATACACCATCCTAAGCCATGAGTTACATGAAAGCAAAACAGGTGGGAATGAGAATACATTGTGGCTGAGCCCAATGTATCCAAGTGGCAGACGGAAGGATAAACCATTGGCAAAGCGCAGGCAAGGAACGAGTGAACTATGGCGAGACATTGTGTAACGCTATAATACATCATGTGTAAGTATTTGTAAACGATGAACTTGTGACGTGATTTCATCAATAAACTGTGGTTTAGCTTTAGCCATCCAACATGCAAACCGCAGGTAAGCCATGAGTAAACAATCAGTAAAATGCAAATATTATTTCATGTAAACTAAGTGAAATATGGTTACACTTTGAGTACACCATATGCAAACAGTGAGGAGATCAAGTAAGCCATGATTGACCAATATGGTCAAGCCATGTGGGAGCCTGCACAATGCTTAGAACCATTTGAGCTGGGCTTTCTCCAATCGCTGGCTCTCCACATGGAGCCTCTCTCTCATGCAGGTGCCATTGGGCTTGTCCCAGTTTTATTGAGAGCACCCAGCAAAGTAGCTTTATAAACCTTTTGCCTAGGACAAACGGCCTCTTTGGCGCTCTCCATCCTGAAGCCTGTGTCTTCGGGGTTAATTGCTTGAAAGTCCCTGGGGAGACTTAGGAGGGTGCGGCTCCGAAGGAGCCAAAGGAATGGCACACAGTCCTAGGGTGGTATTTTGCTCCCCCTCCTCCCTTCAACATGCACAGCTTTCAATAACTTTTTGTGCTGGAGTAAAACAACTTTTGTAGCCATATATCAGTGCTGACCCACGTGACAAAAGGATCCTCATGTGGTGGCATGTTCAAGAGGTGACTGCAAAAGGACCGTGGAACACGATACTGCAGCAAATAGCATATTCTGCGTATATTTTCCTTCTCAAGTTCAGTTATCTTGTAAATTGAGAGTAATTCTGTGAGATCAGTGGATCTGAATTATTTTATAAGCCAAAACAATCAGGAAATACTTTAGCATTTGGGGTTGCTTAATTTTAATTTTTATATTTCTGAAATTTTTATTTGATTTGACAAATATGAAATTATAACAATCCAAATACATATCCATATATTGAAATTACTCTGAATCTTGCGACTTCCCCCCACTCCCTCCATGGGGTCCTATTTTCAACATTTTCAACTTCTTCCATACTCTAAATTTTATATCAATCCATATTATCCAAAGTATTTATTACATTACAAGTGGGATTAAAATCCTGCTAATGTTTCCATCAGTGGTCTCCTAGATAACTTATAAAAATTTCCCATTCTTTTAAAAAGTTTTTGTTCTGTTGGTTCCTGAGTTTTCCAGTCAGCTTTGCCATTTCGGCATCAGCTTAGCTTGCCATTCCTCTCTGGTAGGGACTTTGTCTTCTTTCCATCTCTGGGGTAGTAAAATCCGAGCGGCTGTTGTCGCATACATAAAAAGGATTTCCTGCTCCTTTGGGATGTCAGTACCTATAATTCCTAATAAGAAACCTGTTTCGTTTAAAACAAAGGTTATTTTCAACATTTTTTTATTTCATTATATATCATCTCCCAGAAGGCTTTTATTACCTTACAAGTCCACCACATATGATAAAAATACCTTCTTTTTCTTTACATTTCCAGCAGGTATTTGTACTTGTCCTATACATTTTTGCTAACTTACTAGGAGTCAAATACCACCGGTACATCATTTTCATATAATTTTATTTCAAACATGCCGTAAATTTCAAGTTTGTTTTCCATAACCTTTTCCAATCTACCATCTAAATATTATGTCCTAAATCCTTTGCCCAGTGTACCATTACCGACTTGAACTGTTCATCTTTTGTATGCTATTCTAAGAGCAAACTGTACATTTTCGACAATAAGTTGGTATTATTTTCTAACAGATCTTTTTGAAATCTTGATATCTCACAACTAAAACCTTTCTTTTTGTCTGTTTTAAAAATATCATTTAGTTGGTGAAACTCTAACCAATTTGTTAATAAATCCCTTATCTCCTCATAGTCTTTTAGTTTCACCTGGTGTTCTACTTCGGTTAACAGCTCTCTATGTGTCAGCCAATTACTTCTCATATTCAGTTTTTCTCTCTTTAAGATATTGCTTCTAAAGGGGAGAGCCACCAAGGTGGGTGTTTTTTTGTTCTCATAAATTTTATATTTTTCCCATACCATAAAAATTATTTTCTTATTAAATGATTCTGAAAACCTTTGTGTACCTTTGCTTTTTCATACCATAAATATGCATGCCATCCAAATCTATTATCATGTCCTTCTAAATCTAAAATATCTGTATTTTTCAATGTTTTCCATTCCTGGATCCAGCAAATGCAGGATGCCTTATAGTAGAATTTTTAATCTGGTAAGGCGAAGCCTCCTCTCTCTTTTGCATTTGTTAGCAATTTATATTTTATCCTTGCTTTCTTCCCATACCAAATAAATCTAGAAATATATTTTTGCCATTCCTTGAAGTGTCTTGTACTGCTGATCACCAGTATTGACTGAAATAAAAATAACATTCTTGGCAATACATTCATTTTTATCACTGATATTCTTCCCCAAAAAGATAAATTCATCCTACCTCAAATCTCTCTTTATTTCTTTCCAAGTACTTTTAAAAGACACCTGAAGGCAGCCCTGTTTAGGGAAGTTTTTAATGTTTAATGCTGTATTTTGTTTTTAATATTTGATTGGGAGCCGCCCAGAGTGGCTGGAGAAACCCAGCCAGATGGGTGGGGGTGTAAATAAATTATTATTATTATTATTATTATTATTATTATTATTATTTTATTATATTTAATTTCTTATTTAAATTTATGCCCTGTTTTTTCTTTAAATGCCATGCCAGTAATCTACCTGGCTTATTGGCATATTCAAAATTTTTCTGTTTCATCCCTTTTATTTTGCACTCTATTTTCTGATTTATTATCATTGAATATTGTGTTTGTAGCATCTTTATTGTATGTTTTATTTACTTTCCCCGGTTTTTTAACCAACTCTTTCTCTTTTTTAATCAATTCTTCCAATACTTTCATTTTTCCTTCTCTAATTTTTTTCTTATTGTCATTTTGTTTAATAAAGAATCCTCTCATTACAGCTTTAATAGCATCCCAGACCATCTATCTATCTGTTTCTTGATTAAATTTAGCTCAAAATAATCCCTCAGAGCATTTTCTGCTTTTTGCAAGATGTTCTGGTTATCCAGAATTCCCTCTTTTATCTCCATCTACATGGGGTATTTTTCTCTCCTTTTAATTCAAGTATTATTAAATTATGGTCCGAAAGTGTTCTTGGTTGTATCTCTACCTTTTTAGCCTGTATCAATAATTCTCTCGAGAGCCATACTGAGTCAATTATTCCACTGGAGTGGTGTGTTTCTGAAAAAATGGGAATTCCCTATTCAGTGGGTGTTTAAATCTCCAAATATCTCTCAAACCAAAATTCTCCACCATTTTTAAAAAGGTTGTGGGTAGTCTCCCTTCCTTTGTTTCTGTTTTTCTTATTGTTCTGTCCATCTCTAGGGAGACTACCCCATTTGTATCTCCCATTAAAATTATCTTCTGGTTCATATATTCCAACATATTATCTTCTAACATTTTTTAAAAATCCGACTTTCTCTCATTTGGTGGATATATTCCAATTAAGATTATTTTCTCGCCTTGTGATGTTATTTGTACTGCAATCATTCTTCCCTTCTCATCCTTAAATAATTGTTTCGGCTCCAGTTTGGGTTTTACATATAATACCACTCCTCTTTTCTTTCTCTTATCTGAGGTTACAAATTCCAAACCAATTATTTTATTTATCAAGACTCTTCTATGTTTTTTAGCTACATGAGTCTCTTTTAAGCAAATTATATCTAAATTCTGTTTTTGTAACACAGAGAATCATAGAATCATAGAGTTGGAAGAGACCACAAGGGCCATCCAGTCCAACCCCCTGCCAAGCAGGAAACACCATCAAAGCATTTCTGACAGATGGCTGTCAAGCCTCTGCTTAAAGACCTCCAAAGAAGGAGACTCCACCACACTCCTTGGCAGCAAATTCCACTGTCAAACAGCTCTTACTGTCAGGAAGTTCTTCCTAATGTTTAGGTGGAATCTTCTTTCTTGTAGTTTGAATCCATTGCTCCGTGTCTGCTTCTCTGGAGCAGCAGAAAACAACCTTTCTCCCTCTATATGACATCCTTTTATATATTTGAACATGGCTATCATATCACCCCTTAACCTTCTCTTCTCCAGGCTAAACATACCCAGCTCCCTAAGCCGTTCCTCATAAGGCATTGTTTCCAGGCCTTTGACCATTTTGGTTGCCCCCCTCTGGACACGTTCCAGCTTGTCAGTATCCTTCTTGAACTGTGGTGCCCAGAACTATTGTGGTACTATTTCTTCCCTTGATCTAGATGAATTGCATTGGCTTTTTTAGCCGATGCATCACACTGTTGACTCATGTCAAGTTTATGGTCTACCAAGACTCCTAGATCCTTTTCACATGTACTGCTCTCAAGCCAGGTGTCACCCATCCTGTATTTGTGCCTTTCATTTTTATTTTTATTTTGCCCAAGTGTTGTACTTTACATTTCTCCCTGTTAAAATTCATCTTGTTTGCTTTGGCCCAGTTCTCTAATCTGTTAAGGTCATTTTGAAGTGTGATCCTGTCCTCTGGGGTATTAGCCACCCCTCCCAATTTGGTGTCATCTGCAAACTTGATCAGGATGCCCTCAAGCCCATCATCCAAGTCATTGATAAAGATGTTGAATAAGAGTGGGCCCAAGACAGAACCCTGTGGCACATGTTCTTTCTTATTTCTTTTTGCCTTAGTTAAGGCCATTTACATTCCAAATTAATACTTTTAAATCCACCATTCTGATTTGTTTTAAAATTTTATTATTTCTAGTTATCTAATTACGAATCTTGTTGCTTTTCTACCTCTTCTTGTCTTCCCTCCCCTTCTCCTTCTGTCAAGGGCTTCACTTCACTTTTTATACTTTCTCCAAAATTTCTGTGCCTCTGATATGTCTCTGTACCTTTGTTTTTTACCCTTATATGTAAAGGAAACTCCTTCTGGGAATTCCCATCTATGTGGAATTTGATTACTTTTCAGAGCCTGTGTCAGAAATTTGTAATTAGCTTGTTTTTAAAGTAATCTAATAGGTATCTCCAGGATGATTGAATTCTGTTCTCCTATTTGTAATCTTTTTTGATAATTCATTTGTAATATTGTATCCTTTATTATACATGAATTAAAAATTCCCAGGCAATCTCCTGGCAATTTTTTTGCTTTGGCATAACTTGATGTAACTCTGAAGGCTCTGTCTATCAAATTTTCCACCAGTTCTTCCTGAATCCCTGTCCATTCTGACAGCTCCTTAATTAATGTAGAATTCAGGCATGGCCAAACTTGGCCCTCCAGCTGTTTTGGGACTACAATTTCCATCACCCCTGACCACTGGTCCTGTTAGCTAGGGATGATGGGAGTTGTAGTCCCAAAACAGCTGGAGGGCCAAGTTTGGCCATGCCTGATTTAGATCCTATATCCTCCTCTCATTCTTCTCGAATTCCTCAGAAGCGAAGAGTCATTTCCTACTGGTGCATTTCCAATACTGCTACTGCATCCCAAGATGATTCCTTGGAGGCCCTCACTTCTGCAAACTCCTCCCTCAATTTCTCTTGATCTTTTATTAGTACTTTCCCCTCTGCCTGTGCTTTCTTTGTCTTTTCTTTTAAACTTTGTGTCTTAGTTTTAAGCTCCTGTACTGATATTCCCAAAGCTGTCATCTTATTTGTCAATTCTTTAATTTGTCCTGTCAAGTCTAGTACCAATTTTGTATTCTGATCCAATTGACCCCCCCCCCCAATGTTTTTGCATTCTCCCTCATTTCTTTTCTTAAATCCATAATCATCTCTGCAATATCAGTTTTTGGTTCTAATTCCTAGGTGGAACCCCTTCTCCCCTGTCCTGGAGTTGCCACTGAGGCTCCTGTTGGGGTTGTGTTTGTTTTTGCTGCCATATCTAAATATTTATAATTCTATGGTTTATTTCTATTAATTAACACAATCTGTCCCAATTTTATCACAAGTTTTATCAGATGTACTTTTTTCTATGTCTGCTACTGTTACACTTTCTCTTTTCAACAGAGAAAAAAATCCAGGTGCAATTACAACTTCCCACCAACAGATGTCCTCCTCCCCTCTCCTCCCCTCACCTTCTACCTCTCGCTGTTTAAAAACACTTCTTCTGTTGACCTGACTGTTCTCAAAACAAAGTTCTGCTCACCCAAAGGGAAAGGTTATTTATAGTCTTTCCTGTTATTCTCTGTAGTGAAATACACAGGGGAAATGGAAGAAAATCTGTAAAATGGCTTTACTCTCTGAGCTTTTCTTAATCCAACCAAACAACACCTTAAGAGGCAAATTCAATTCTCCCCCCCAACAAGAAAAGGGAAAGGGTACCCTTCACCCAGGAATCAAATCCAATGTTAAACTCACAGGATAAAAATAAAAAAATGATAAAACCAGAGAGCCAGGAACCCACAGTTTCCAGAGGAATATTTCTCCAGCTTCTTAAAGCTCAATCCAGGAGTGTTCCCAGGGTTTTTTTTTAGTTTGTTCCCCACTGGACCAAATCAATCAAGATAATGATAATGAAGAAATAGATTTTAAAAATAAATTATAATAGAGAAGATTCCAAGTTTTTGGCAGGTCAGGTTACAAGATGTGTATTGGATGTCTTATAATTAATGTCTACAATGATGATCAAGCCAAGTCATTCAATATTATTCACAATTCCCTAGCAGAGAGAAAAAGTCTCAACTTTTTGATAATAAATAAATAAATAAATAAATCCAAATTAAATGTCTCCAGTTCAATGCCTCAACTTTCAAAGTAAAAAAGTAAAAAAAAAGTAAATAATAATTGTTTAGCAAGATTTCAACTCCCAAAACTGAGCTGGGTGTTCAGTTCCCCAAGAAGGTTACTCATTTCCAAATAACACAAAGGAATGGTTTTACCTTCACACCACTGCAAGATAAATTTTAAAAATATGGGGGTGGGGGTGGGGGTGGGGGTGGACTTGAAACCAAGTCCCCTATCCAATCTTCTTAATTACTCAATCCTTTAACACTTAATCATTAGCAGGAAAAAAGTAAATAAAAGGAAAAAACCATAAAAAATAAAAGGAAAAACTTAACCTTATAAAATAATATTAAGTAAGGTCAAAGTCAAGTCCTCTATCCAAATTTCCTTAATTATTTAATCCTTTGGTAGTCATTAGCAGGAGAAAAGAAGTGAAAGTCAAATAAAGATTCTCTTACACTTGTAGAATGTTCCCATGCAGAGTAAAGGAAGCCACAGCTGGTATTCCAAATAATCCAGAAGTTTTTTTTATCTTCAGCTTTACAGTTTTGGGGGAAGGTAACCGCTATTGGCTGGAGCTTGAGGCTTTTCTTCGCTGGGTTGCGCTGGTGCCTTTGCCTGGTGGCTCGATCCCCCCCCCCCCTTTCAGAGCAGCGGGGGAGCACAAGAGACCTCATGTCTTGAGCAGCAGGACCCTGAAGAGCCTAAAAGGAATCTTTTTAGGTTTTTTAAGGGGTGTGCATCATCTTTGCACTTCCCCTAACCCCTAGCGAAGATCAATCCTGTCAGAGAGAGCAGGCTCCTGCTCCATCCACCATTCTGCAGTACCCAGAAGTGGGAGTGTTTGATTTTTAAAGGGCAGTGTTCTAATTGGGAGTAATTTTGTTTTTATCAAGAGTCTTGTACACGTTGCAGCTTCATCCTTTGTGGAGTTCATTGTGCTTAAAAGTGTGCCCATTGATTTCAATGGGCTTACTTACAGCATTCTCCACAGGATTGGGCTGCTGGTGCACATTTGAGGGGAAACTGCTGTGTCACCATGTTGGAATCCCTTTATGCCAACATCATGGTGAAACTGAGGAGTAATCAGATGTGTGGGTGCAAGCTCTCAAAGCAGAAATAACTTTAAGCGGCAGTTTCACTAAACTGTAACTGGGATCATTATATGCCCTTCCTGACCAGATAGAATCCTGAGAGACAGAAATCATAAGCTGTATTAGGAGGTAGTGGAGTTATCACATAGTATGAATTAGAAGCTGATTATTTTCTAGGGTTCCAAGCATGGGCTTGGGCTGCATATGCCATACATTTAAAGCACATAGCTTTCCCTAAAATAATCCTTGGAACTGTATACTTTGTTAAGGGTGCTGGGAACTGTAGCTCTGTGAGGGGTAAGCTACACACCCTGGTATTATTTGGGGAGAGTAATGTTCTTTAAATATACAGGGTGTGGGTGTGGGTGTGTAGCCCTATCCTCCTTTCCTTATTCCCAACTCAAGTCTCTTTCTCCAGCCTAGTAAGCCTAGCTGAGCACCTCTTGCACTTCCTGAGACCGGAGTTCCACTGGTGGATGAGAAAGGAAGCAGTTTTCTGGTGCACTGCCTCCCTTTTATTGGGGAGCCAGGAAGAAGCAAGAACCAGAAGCAGTGCTTTCCCCCCTGGGGATATGCAGGGATACGCATACCCCTAAACATTTTGTGAATCTAACGGGAGAAGAAACTTAAAAAAAAAAGTTTCTTCTCTAGCACGATGAATCATCAGTTCTGCTGCTACCCCTGATGGCCGTCCCATTTCCTGGCACAGTGTTTCCTGAGTCCTTAGATGGAAGCGAGCGTTTAATGTGTGTGAGGTAGGAGTTGGAGTCTAGCACGGTGATTGGTCAGTTTCGTTGTTACCACCTCGGTGATTTTCTTGAGTTAAAATAAGAGTACCCCTACCTAAACATTCTTTTTTAGAACCACATTGTTTCCTTTCTTCATCTCAGCTGAGGCCCAACCCTTCCATTTATTGCCTCCTTTACATCTCCCAAACCAACTGATTCCTTTATGATTTTGAATAAAGTAACAATGGGGTACCAGGGAGTGGCTGTTATTATATAGAGAGACTAGGTAAAATCTCTGTATAGTAGGCATGACAGGCAGAAGGTGGAAATTGCAGCCCTTTCTCCAACCTTACCAGCTTCACTTTGCTAAGTGAAGAAGCTGGTTTAACTTCACTGGTAATTACAATATTGTATAAAGCTGCTAATAAACAAATATAATAATTGTCAAATTTCAAAGCTAAGTCTGTTGGCCAGTGTGTCAGTTGAGATAGGGCCAAGTAGAAAAGTCAAGTTAAAGCAAAACAGAGTCACAGTGGGTAAAATCTTTTTGGTTGTGACTAATAAACTGAACTGAACTGAACTGTCTTGTGGCTTACAGTATTGCAATACAAGCTTTTGAAGACAAGTCACGAAATCAAATGGCATCTAATGAAGTGAGTTTTAGTCAATGAAATCTTACGCTGCACTAAATCTCTCATGGTGTTAAGG
Source organism: Lacerta agilis (assembly GCF_009819535.1). Taxonomy (NCBI): domain Eukaryota; kingdom Metazoa; phylum Chordata; class Lepidosauria; order Squamata; family Lacertidae; genus Lacerta; species Lacerta agilis. The sequence continues at coordinate 39,520,405 of NC_046327.1, read as the reverse complement.
TGCCCAGAGACTTTTTGCAAAGCTTTGTTGAGGATGTAAGATCACATCTTGACCACGTCCAAATGAATAGCCTCTGGATGTGGCCACCCAGTAACGTGTGCCCAAGAGATGGGAATGTGGTGTCTTCCTCTTTTTAAAAGGCTTGCACCAGTTTTCCCTGAGCCTCACATCACATTCAGACCTAATGCTACTATACCTGTTTCTCTTATGGGCTATGAGGAAGGGACTTGTACCACTGATTCCAAAAGAATTGCATCTAATGTATAGCAAGGGAACCTGCTGCAGTAACTAACAATTGTCCGTGGAAAGAAGTGACTTTTTTTGCCTTCCTCGCTTGAACATGCTTCTCTTTGTATTTGGGGACTCTGTCAATTTTGTTGGGTCTGTGCTGTTCAGGATTTCTCTTTTTTTATCTCAGTGGCACTTTGAGTCCTACAGAGTGCCAATGTGGCAGGGACTGGTTGAGACACATGGGAAGACCCAGGCAAAATCCAGGGATTCAGCACTATGGTCTGAAGTAGATAATCTGCTGGGATCCTGTTCCTTCTAGGGCAGGGGGATCCTGCAACATGCTGAAGTAGATGTACTGCAGTTTGCAGTTTCCCCCTTCCTGATCTTCTTCATTGTTGACCTGGTCTTGTGCCCTGAGCCAGGGGTCCCTCTCTGGTTACCTCTGCACTGGGGCTTGGATCCTGTTTTATTTTTTATGATGACTCTCTCTGGGATCCTGCCCTGTAAATAAATTTATTTTTCAACAAAACCCTCTCATTGCTGACTCTTTCTTTTTACCTGACTGTTTCCAGATCCCTTAGTCTCTTGGAAGCCTCTTTCTCCCTTGGGCTACTTAATGTAAATCACACAAAATGTCACTTTTCATGGGGGTAGTGGCACCTGCCTCAATAACCCAAAGCCATGTTACTCTGGAAGTGTACCCCAATGCACATGCTCTGTATCGGGGGCCTGGGGGGGCATGGGAGACTCAGTCCAGACTGGGATGCCACCTGCAGCTAATGGCTCCTGGGGAGCAGTGCCCCTCTCTACAACTCATTTTATTGAATAGAACTGATAAATTTCTCTCTGGTCTGCCCCCCCCCCCCCGTGCAAATCCTCTCACTTCTCTGCAGTCATTTCCCAAATAGCCACAGCCTGTGCTAATATTGCTAAGGGGGGGGGGGTCAAGGGACGAAGGTGATAAAGGGATCCCTTTCTGCTCCCTTTCTCTGATGCAAAGCATGCCTTCTTGATGTCTCTTTTAGGCCAAGTTGCTGTGTAATGTGTAGCTTGTCCCTGTAGGGAGAGGAGTTATGAGGAATTTCTAGCTGTGGTTTTGCAGCTGATGCTTCAGCCAGGCGTGGAGAGCAGAGGGAACCTATAGGCAACAAAGACACACACACCGTTTTTCACATGGGATGCAGAGCTCTCACTACAGTTGCTCCTACCTTAGTCCACCCCGGTAGTAAAAATACAAAAAGAATTCGTTAAATAACTAACCATTTGCTGCCATTGCCTAACCACCACAATCAGCTGCCTCGGCTTGCCCAAAGATAGGGCTGGCCTTAAGTGGCTGTCTTGTACACATGCCTGGAGTGACGTGGCAGTAGCAGTTAGAGATAGGCAGGTTTGTTAATTTCAGTTCTCTCGATTTCCCATTTTTCTAATCTTAAATTCAGTTTCCTTCATTTCTGCTGCAAGTTAAGCATAAGAAAAAACAACACAACATCCTCGTGATAATTCATCAGCATACTACACACATTTTGTCTGCCATTTTGACTAATGTACACCTTTTTGTAAGCAATTTCCCCTAATATAATACATTTTTAAAATTTTCACTAATATATTCTTTTTATGCACACTTTACCGTAATATGTGCATTTTTGTAAATGCATTGCTCGGAGAATTGCACAATCTGGATAACTGAATTCTAAAGGATACCTGTTTTGGTTTAACGTATTGTTTTGGAGAGTGTGGATTCAATAGGTTTGTCTTCAAAGGCAAACGGAATCATTTCTCTCCCATCCCCAGGAGCAAAAGCATTTCTTGGAGTAGAACATGTAAAGGAGGGTGGTTGCTTCCTCCTCCTCCTCCTCCTCTGCCTCCATCTAGTTGGCTGAAGCTGGCAGGGCAGGAATGACCAAGATGGAACCACTGAATAGCTGGATTATGCACACACAGTTTCTAAAACAACTGACTTTTAGCCAGTCTAGAAAGTGTTAATTCAATTTATTTCTGTGTTGCTTTTCCACAGTGAGCTATGCCCAAAGTATCTCTTTCTACTTCTTCCTCAGCAAAAAAGATAAATATTCAGAATTGAAAAACAAAATACCTATCCTAAATGTGGCTGTGTTGCACTGATTTAACAGAATGCTACTTCGTTTTTTGTGAATCTCTATAACTCTGACCATTACACATTTCTTTCATGCCTCAGTATGCCTTGACTCAAGTATATATGTGCAATGATCTAGGAGCTTTCTCCCATTCTGTGTATTTTCTTTGGCAAGAGTCTCTTCTCCCCCGCACCCCCAAAAGGCCGAAGTTGGTGAGTTTGAACCCAGAGAGAAGTGGCATAGTTCAGACAAACCGTTGCTCCTAAACTGCACCCAGCTCCCTATCTTGGGCACCTTGTCTGAGAGGCCTTTGACGATGGTGGCCTTGAGGAGCAGAAACCATCTACAGTAACTCTTGAACAACCTTCATCTGTTGCAAAGGGAAAATATTTGTGCTGTGTTCCCCACCACCACCTCAAAACCTAAAATTTCTTTCTCTCTTGAGAAGGGTCCCCATTACATAATGGAGATGACACCTGAGGCAAGAACCAGCCCTTAACCAGCCTTGCTAATGTTTCTTTCTCAGGGCCTAATTGACTTACATTATCAGCACCCAGAGATCTCCCTCCAGCACCCCAAGAAAAGCCGCTTCAGGAAGGGGTGATTGGCAGCGGAGAAACGATGAGGTGGAAGAGAGTGCCTGGGCATGTACAGAATGTGTAGTTATGTCCTCAGTAGTGTTGCCAACCCAAAACACACAGACACACATGGAAAGCCAGTCTCGCTGGATTTCCTGCTTTTGGACCCGTTTCCAGGAAAGCACTGAGTGAGGCCTACCCACCCTGCTGTGCTTTTAGATGTGCCTCTAGCATGAGTTTTTGTAGCAGGATTCACACTCAGATGTCGAAAACTATTGGGCATTGCTCCCCCCCAAAAAAACTCCTTGGGCTCTGCTGTTGGACTCACTGTATTTATTTTGAGATTTAGCAGCCCTAACACTCAGCCTGGATCGGCCTGCAGTTGCTGCACTCATTTCCCCCACTTTGAAGTTTTAAACTATTGTGTTCTCCTCTGCACATTCACTGGAGGGAAGTAAGTCCTGTTGCTTTCTAGTTTGCTCAGGTGGACTTGTGAAATTTATTGGTAGGCAGAAGGGCAGTTCAGTTGGGCTCCAGAATTTCGGAGGGAAACACGGAGCCCTTCAGAATAACACACACTGCAATACTGCAGGAGTCTTCACTTGCTGAACTTCTGTTTCTGAACTTCAGCCGGCCATGCAGCTGTTAAAACCTAAGTGGAGAGGCCTGCCAGCAAATAGCAGAAAAGTTGGCAATCTTGGGCCTAATGAAGTGGGTGAAACCCTCGCTCCTCCTCTTCCTTTCTCCCAAGCACTCATTAGCTGTTTGCTTTAAAAGTGAGCGCAAATTTGTAGTTGCCACAGCCATTCTCTTTGTTCCTTAACGCATGCTGATCTATTTCTGGCTGACTGTCATGTTGGTGGGATGTGGGGGTGGAAGCCAAATTTGGCTGCCAAGATAAAGGCCTCTACTCCCTAGGGCGCTCCTTCATTCCGGCACACCACCCCCTGGCCACCCCCAGCTCCACAGAGTCGAGTCTACTCTATCTAAAATCTTCAGTGGGGGAGATCTTCAGAGAGGTGGTGTAGCACTGTGGGTAAGAGGCTCATTCAGATCTCATTGCATACCCTCCAAGTCTCCCCATTTCCCCTGCCAGCACCACTGCTGCTTGCCCCACCCACCTTCTGAGTTTGATCCTCATCCTCATCCTCTATGGGGTTGCCAGGCCACACTCTTGCAGTGGTAGCTGAGAACAGAACTGGCAGAGTTGAATCCCTGCCCAGCAGCTCTTACAGCAGGGATGGTGGCAAAGGGGGCATGTGGCCCTTTCAGATGCTGCTGGGCTCCAGCCCCCACCAGACCTAGGCAGCGTGGTCAATGGTCAGCGAATAATGTGAGTTGGGACAACACCTAGAGGGCCACAAGTGTCCCATTTCTGCCTCACACAGGTGACAGGGTATGACTCTCCCTTCTGTCTTTGGCCCACAATTACCCAGCCCCCCAAATCTCCTCCTTTGTCTGGACATTTCCTTCCTGGCCACGGGACATGGCTCCTCCTCTCCTGGGCCATGAGCGTGACTTCACCACAATCTTCTTTCTCCTTGGCTCAGAAGCACCCCATTGCCCCCAAGATTGAGGGGCCCCAGGGTGCGTTGCATGTGCTTGACATCACACATGTCTCTCGGCACCGCACAGGTCAGGGCAGCCTTCTGCTAGGCTGCACCAGTTTCTGCAGCGTCCCCCAACACTGAGGTGGCCAAAGGCACCTCGGCCCCTTGGAGTTGGCACACCTTCAGTCCCATGTCTTCACCAGGTTTTTCAGCCCACTTCCTACTCTGCCCCACTCCCTGTTTCATTTATACTTCCTCCTCCTTTGTAGGGTTGCCATATTTCAAAAAGTAAAAACTAGGACAACCAAGTTGCTGAGCTTTTTTATTTTATTTTATTTTTTTAACAAAAACACCAAAAGACCACGATTTTTCAATTGACTTGCCTAAAATCCAGACAAAGTGCCGCTTGGATTGTGGGATGTAATCCATTGGAACAGTCAAGTACAACATTCTTTATTTCCCTAGAGTGGGCACAGGCAGCGGGATGTTACTCCAGTCAGTGTAACTTCCTGTTCCGCTGGTCTGGAGCATCCTCCCCCTTCGTGTGACCTGGGAGATGGGTGTGATCCTGGCTGACTGCATAAAAGAGCCGAGTCACACAGCCATTTTCTCTCTCTCGCACAGATCTCTTGCTTGCTGCTCTCTTGCTGCCATTTTGTTCTCTTAATGTAATTTTGCTGTCTGCTGGTTCTTAGCCAGCAGCACGTGAGCTCCATCTGCATGTGAGATGAACTCAGAGTTTGTTATGTAACTAATTAAAGCCAGCCTTTCAGGGATCAAATCATGAACTGAAATGTGAGTAAACGTCTTGTTACTTTAAGGAAAGACTCTTGTGTCTTTATTAAGAAGGATCAAAGGGAACACTAGGAATAATCCATCTGGACAAGACAGATTGGATTACTTAACTAAAGAGATTCAAACGAATCTGCAGACCAGCTTCCTACTATATTGAGGGGAATCTGCTCTGCTACATTACTCACTGGTGTGAGTGAAGGAAGGATAATACACGGTGCCTTGCAAGACGAAATTAATTCTTTGTCTTGCGAAGCACGGTTTCCCATAGGAATGCATTGAAATTTAATTCCCATAGGAATGCATTGAAATGTTCGTCTTGCAAAGCACGACCATAGAAAAATTTGTCTTGCGAGTCACCTAAAAAATCGCAAAACCCTTTCGTCTAGCGAGTTTTTCGTTGCGCGAGGCATTCGTCTTGCGAGGTACCACTGTACTTATTCAATATATCCTTTCCTACTATCCTTAACATTCCCACATGGATGCCAATTCTGACTTTGAAATCCTGGTAATGTCCGTGGAAATCCAGATGTATGGCAGCCCTACTCCTTGGTACCTTCTGTATCCTTCTACCCCCCCCCCCGCCCCGGAAGGCAAGCTGATCTTAAGAATTTCATCATCTGAAGCCCCCCTCTCATTAGCCCCTTTCCTTGCCTCAAGTCTTGTCCTCAACCTATCCTTTCCCCAGGTTATTCTTTCTCATTCCATTGCTTCCATTTGACCCTTTCTTTTGCCATCTTGCCCCTTGGCTCCCTGTCCTATCCTTTTCTAGCCCTCAGCCTGCCCTACAAGGTTCTTCCTGTACAATATTTTTTTTATTGCAGTCCAATATTTTTTTTATTGCAGTCAAACTGACAATTTCCCATTACCTTGCAGGGTTTGGACTGCAAACCATGTCAACGTTGCTGTCAGGATTGTGATGTTGTGTGCCAGTGGACTAGCTGAGCCAAACAGAGGCTTCAGTGCTGCAAGCATAATATCCTATCAATGGCCATATTATAGCACACAGTTTCCGGTCTTGACTCTGCCTTCTGGTGTTCCTGAAGAGCAGAAGGGTGTGTACTGAGACAGCATAGCCACACTGTTGCAGCAGCAAATGCATGTTCCCCTCTGAAATTATGCATAATGGGATGGCCATTCCTGTTTCTGCTGCTTCTGCCATAACATTTTGTCAGTAGAGCATGAGACTTTGTGTGTTTGAGTTCCATGTTGGGTGAAAGATTCCTGCATTGCAGGGGGTTGGACTAGAGGAGTCTCGTGGCCCCTTCCAACTCTACGATTCTATGATCCTTGTGCCAACCTTTTCTGTAGCCTGGATTTGGTGTGAGAATCATCTTCAATTGGTCAAGGAATTTCAAACAACTTGAAATGATTGGGAAAATGATAACGATGGGGCCCTGGGATTAGCACTCAGCAACTGCCAGCTGTCTTCTGAGGAAGCTCAGCCAACTCTCAATGGTAAAAGGTGGTCAGGTCTGGCAGACTCATCATCTTCCGACAAAGAGAGTCTATGGGGTTTGACTGAGGCTAGCCAGAAGCCAGCAAGTGGAAAACGCAACGTTGGATTATCCAACAGGGAGGCTAAGCATGTGTTTAGGGCACCAGAAAAGCAGGGGCACCAAATGAGATTTTTAAAAATAAAATAAAATGAGATTTGATATTTTTAAAAAATCATGTGAAAACTCAGAACTTTGTTAGGCTTCCTTACACTCTCCCAGGCACCCTTCTCCCATTTTCCTGTTCTCTTCCTAACACCCACCTAAACCAGGGGGTGTCCTACTAAAGTAGATCAAAATGATGTGAGGTTGCACAGGACCTATATGCATGTGCATTTCAGCATATGTGTAAATTTTGTGTCATTTTGAAAAACAAAAAAATATTTTAGGGGATTAGTATTGTTTTAATTTTGCATCATGAATTTGGGGGGCACCATATTCCCCCCTCCCCAGTGCTTAAGGTCTCTCTCACCCCTTCCTTCTGAAACTGAAGCGGCAGTCCAGCCCAGCTGGAGAAATTGGCCTGTTAATCCCCAAATGCCCACAAGAGGGAAGCATCTCAACCTTAGTTTCTAAAAGCAACTTCTTTTTTTACCTTGGGTAAGATGGATGCATTTCACAGCTTGCACGGGGATGTTCTGTGTTGGCTTCCTCCCCAACCAACACACACCCAAACACTCTCTGTGTTCTTTAATACCACAGCTTTATTCAAAAACTCATCTCTCTCCCCCCTTGCCCCCCAGGGGCTACCCTGTCCCAGGGGCTCTGTCATCCACCTGCTACACTCCCCTCCTTATTTGGCTACGACTACACAGTGAGACCTTGACTAAAGAATAAACACCCAGCTTCCTGGTGCTCTCTAGAGGCGGTGTATGCAAAGGTGGGTGTGCAAGGAAGAAAAGTGGGGGGAAAGGGCATGGATTGGGAAGCCCCATACCCTAAAATCCATGGGGAAGGGAGTTCTTCCACCAGGAGCAGGAGGCCGAGGCACATGTGCCCACCTGCCGCCTGTTTCCTTCACGCCTGTTGCCACAGGTAGGTCTTGGACGTGTCAATCTGGCCTGGTGGAGGGGGCAGCAGGAGAGGGTGCCCCCCTCCTGTGGCTGGAGGAGGGGGCGGAGTTGACATGGGTGGTGCCAGCGGTGCCATGGGCAGGGGTGGGTCCCCCTCAGCATCCCACAAGCTGATGAGGGGCGGGTAGACTTCGTTGAGCGGGATGGCCGCCGCATGCTGCATGTACTTCTTGAGCGAATGGCGGCAGCCTTTCTCCTTGAGTCGCCGTGAGGCGCAGAGAAGCAGCAGCACTGCACTCAGGGCCGCCAGCAAGGAGCCGGTGACGGCAGCCAAGGCCGCCCCTCCAGCCCAACCTCCCATCAGCTCCACTGCCAGCGAGGCCTCCTTGGTGGTGACATTGAGGCAGGAGCGCTGGGTGCGGGGCAGCTGCAGAAGAGGTGGTGTCATGGCAGAGGTTGCCAAGGGGCTTGTTGGGGGTGCTGAGGAGCCCTTGGAAACTGCCAAAGAAACCGGGGTTGTCAGATGACCCACAGAAGAGGCAGAAGACCCTTCTTGGGTTGCCCAGGAACCCAGAGAAGTTGCAGAAGCATGTGGGGTTGCTAAGGCAGCTTCCCAAGAGCTGGTGGAGGTCCCCAAGGATGGGGGGACATCCACGTAACCAGCAGCGGCTGAGGACCTGGGAACAGAGGACACAACAGTAAGGCAAATCTCATAGCGGGTGGCTGGCTGCAGGTGTGTGAGGTTGAACTCCTTGATGCCCACAGGGACTCGTGCTGTGTAGCTCAGGTGGGGATTATGGATTCGCATGGTAGCTGACGACCACGGCAGCAGTGGAGGAGGTGGGTGGGCTGTGGAGGACTCACCACTCCTCTCTCTCATCCTCCCCTCCGCAAAGGATGTCGTCCATTCCACCACCACAAAATGTGACTGAACCTTCTTAGCAAGGACAAGCAGCTGGATGGGGGCAATGGGTCTGTCTTCCGTCACAGCAAGGACCACACTGCGGCTGGTAGAGCCCAGCCCATTCCACGCCACGCAAGTGTAGACTCCTGAGTCTGCTGGGCTGGTGGCACTGATCTCTAGAGTTCCCCCTATCCTCAGATGGAGCCTCCCAGACCCTGTGGTGACTTTCTCCCCCGATGGCGTTATCCAGTGGAACTGCGGTGGCGGCTCCGAGCTGGCTGGGCAATCCAGAGCTGTTGTCAAGCCGGCCGATACCTCCAGCCTCTCGGAGAGATCCTTGGAGGAGATTTCTGGCAGGCATGACCCTTCCATGACACCTTTTAGCTCTTCTTGGAGCTGTTGCCCAGCGGCTTCCGAAGGCAGGGTGCAGAGCGTGGTTTGGGATTCAATCAACCGGACATGTCCCATGGCCAACGGCTGCCAGGCTTCTGAGCAATCACAGCGTAGTGGGTTTCCGTAGAGACTGAGCTCTGCCAAAGCTGGCAAGGCCCCTGTCAGGCCTAAAGGGAAGAGACTGAGGGCCGCATTGCTGGCCAGAATGGTGCGAAGAGCTGGTACCTCCCAGAAGGCTCCAGGGTGCAAGTAGGAGAGACGCGGGTTGTTGCACAGCTCGAGCTTTGCCAACTCCGGGAGATTCTCAAAAGCGCCTTTGTGGATGCTGGTCAGATCCTCCATGCTGTTGAGGCTCAGCTCCTCCAAGTGCAGCATGTCCTTGAAGTCCCCTGTCCGAACTTCTGTGATGGGGTTCTTGTTGAGATCCAGGAACTTCAGGAGAGGAAGGCCCTTCAGTGCCTTGGTGGGAACATGTGGAAGATGGTTGTCATAGAAGGACAAACTTTCCAGGTAATCCAGCCCCCGGAAAGCATCAGCAGGTACTTCACTTAGCTCCATCCCAGCCAAGACGAGGCTGTGAAGCCGTCCCAGTGGCTGGAAGCTGCCCCCTTCTAGCTGCGAGATGGGGTTCTCTCCAATCATCAGGATCTCCAAATTGGGGAGAGAGAGGAACCAGCGATGGTTAATGACACGGAGATGATTGGCATTGAGATGTAGCCGAAGTAGGCTGCTCAAACCAGCAAAGGCCAATGGCTCGATGGAAGAGATGCGGTTGTGGTTTATGTAAAGTTCCTCAAGTGACGTGAGGTCATGCAAACAGTGGTCAGGTAGCTCCTCCACCTGGTTCTCCTCCAAGTAAAGCGTAATGAGGCGCGAGAGGTTAGCTAACCCGGTATCGCTGATTCTGGAGAAGTGGTTCTGTGAGAGGTCAAGCTCAGTCAGGTTGAGCAAGTGCTGCAGCTCCCCGCTGACGCTGGATATCTTATTGCTCTGCAGCAGGAGAACCTGGGTGTCTGAAGAGAGATTCCCTGGCACTCGGGTGAGCAGCAGGTCATTGCAGTCCACTGTACGGGCCTCGTGGTAGACTGACTGTGGCGTGAACCACGGGCGAGTCTCGCAGACACACTGTGGCGGGCAGGTGAGAGTGGCAGGCAGCAATCCCGGCAGGAGCAGCACCAGCAGAGCGCAGAACGGGAAGGAGGACATTGTGCCCTCCCCAGACAGGCTCCCTTGGCAACCCACAGGCTGGGGTCTAGCTGGGGAGAAAATCTTGATCTGTCAGATGTGAGCTCTAGGGCAGTCCATGGAGCAAGCTCATCTCTGGAAGGTAAAAGAGAGAATGAGTTGGACCAGAGGTTCCCAAACTTATTTGGCCTACCACCCCCTTTTACAGAAAAAAAATTACTCACCGCCCCCCCTCCCAGAAATCTACCTTCTTTAAGCAAGCAAACAGAAAGGTGCAGTGACAAATTTGTGATTTTTTAATGTGTTTATATTTCTACCTATGCTCTACAACACTTCCCAATTTCCAGGCCTGGGTGAAGCTGGAAAGGGAGAAGCCCTTGTCTCTAGCATGACTGCTAGATCCAGGGGAGGCACTGTTGCTGTCCCGCAAGGCGCCAGACTTGTCAGTAAGGGTCATTACACAACAGATGAAACATGTACAAACGGTTTTTCAAAAAATTCTTCTCTCTTCTTTCTTTATGCTTCCACTGCCCCCTTCAATGTCCTCCATTTGCACCCAAGGCTACTACCGCCCCCTGGATCATTCCAGTGCCCCCCCAAGGGGTGGTATTGCCCACTGTGGGAAACACTGGGTTAGACAGATATGAAAGTGGGTTTCTCAGAGCAGGCATGTATTCTGAGTTCAAATCTAGCTTCCTGTCTCTGGCTGTATTCTGCTTCCTGTTGACTGTGAACTCCCTGTGTTTCCAGTGCTGGTGGAGGAATTCAAGGTAGCACCATGGCAAGCATTCTGTCCACACCAGCTTTTCAGCTTGCTACATGGAATGCTGCCCCCATGCGCTGCAGGAGACATTAAGCCATTCCTAGCTCATCTCAAGACCAGGTGTGAACCCGTCTTCACAGAGTAAAGGAAGCCAATGCCCCCTGGAGTGCACACAAACAGAGGCACATGAAGCACAAGAATGTGAACAGCTGGGAGTGGGGAGAGCAGTGAAATGACAAACAAACAAACAAACAAACCCACCACAACAACTTCACTGTGCTCTAAAGGAGTAATGTGAACACACCCTCTGTCTCTTTTTAAGAGTAGGTTTCTAGTCCTCAATACTGTAGTGGACAATGTGAGCAACATCTGGTCTGGAAATCACAAGTAGGAATTTAGCCGTGGTCAGGACGTAAGCAGCCCGTGCGTGGCCTGTGCTGTTCCTTACAGCTCCCCCCTTCCCTGTCTCCTGCCCCACCTCAAGTTTTTCACATAACTATTTCTCAACTCTTCTCCAATCATCACTATTTTAGTACAGAATGAATTAGAGTAAGAAAATGTGTGCAAATATCCGTAGAGAAGTCCCTGCTGCTTTCTACACAAGATCCCATTATGTGCCCCAAAGCCTATATCCCATCCCATTTCTTAACTCAGGTTTTCTAAGTAAGTGGAATTTTAGGGGCTAACAACAACAACATCTGTGCACACGGCACTTTTGCAAAAATGGTCACAAAAGGGCAAAACCTGATGAAAACACAGACTATACAAGCCATTGGCTAAGGCGCTACAATGTCACAGCCATGAGAAGGGTCCAAGGCACAAAAGTTGGTGTCAATTGGAAAAAGATGGGGAGAGGTCAGCAGCAGAGGGAGGGGTTTCCATGGTGCTCTCCTGGTGCAACCAACTCTCATCCATTGCGGTTCAAGGTGAGCTGTGGGGCCATTTTTGCTCCCTGGCATCATGTCCACAGCAGGCAACATTTTTGGTCCTCTCCTCCACCACTCTTAAAAGGTTAAATCTGACTTCCCTGCTAAGAGTTCTGTTTGGGAGAATTCCTCTTTTGGTGTGCAATATGTGCCCTTTGTTGGGAAAGGGATCTGAATTTCAAACCAACTTTTCTGCGGTGTGTCGCAGACAGCAGCTCCTGGTTTGCTGCAGTTCAGCTGTGTCTGCTCCAAGCACATTCCCCATCCCCTTCTCTTCCCCCAGGCACAGCTCTCCCACCCCCAAATACTTGGAAATGCCCCTAATTTGAACCTTTTAAGCCCAGTCCCTGCTTCTGTTGATGGTCTAATAGCTACAGAGAGTCTTTGTGATGCCAAATAAATCAAGAGGCAGAAAGGCTTTGCTTGGATAGATTTTCCCCACTTCTCTTAAAATGTAGGATTTTTTTTATTTGTCTTGGCCAGGGATCAGCAAACTTTTTCAGCAGGTGGCCGGTCCACTGTCCCTCAGACCTTGTGGGGGGCCGGACTATATTTTGAAAAAAAATATGAACGAATTCCTATGCCCCACAAATAACCCAGAGGTGCATATTAAATAAAAGGACACATTCTACTCATGTAAAAACACACTGATTCCCAGACCGTCCGCGGGCTGCATTTAGAAGGCGACTGAGCCGCATCCGGCCCCCGGGCCTTAGTTTGGGGACCCCTGGTCTTGGCCATAGGCTAAAAAGTAATGAATGCCCAAAGTCAAAAGCGTGCAAGGAATACAACCCTTTCCAGAAATGTATCTGTAACTCCATACATCAATCAGAGATCAAATCTGAGAAGAATTATGTGTTTATACATCCCAAGTGCATTGCTGAAGCACATTGTCACTGCTGCAATCAATCACATTCCTACTTAAGAAAATCCTTAAGAGCTTTCGCTGCTTGAAAACAAAGTCACACTCCTACTTACACGGTTGTCTCTTCCATTTAAGAGGAATTTGATCTGGCCCAAAGCAGGTAAATTCCTGTCTCTAAAGCTAGGATGACCGGATGCAAAAAGAGGAAGGGGGTCTCTAATAAGATGGAATTTTAGCAAGTGCAGCTTCTCTGTCTCCCTCTCTCTGTTTGTAACTGTTTGTAAGTGCTCATTTTCCCTGGGAGGTCTCTGGAGATGAAAAATGTCATAGGTGAGCATAATACATCTATGAGGAAGCTGTAATGGCCATGAAATAAACCTGGTTTGGTACCCTGATCAGTGCCAATACAACAGATGAGATGCAGATTACACCAGCTTTTCTTGGGTTGTTCTGGGACTAATCCCAAGGAAAACAGCTGGTGTAGATGCTGGCGCTTCTGTTCCTGCTTTGGGGGGCTTGAGGGGGTGAGCTGTATTCCCTCCTCATCCTTGGGAGCAAAAATCAGTGACCAGCTCCTGAACCCTGGGTGCTGTTGATCTGTCCCATCTGTGCAGGATGGGATTTTCTAGACAGTGGTGCTGGCAGCAAGAGGGCCTGTTGAGTAATTGGTGACCTAGATAATCCACTGTGTGGAACAGCTGGGTCCTGACAAGCCGTGCAGATCTCTGGGTGGGGGCAGGGGGGAGAGAGAGAGTCAGGGGACAGAAGATGAGAAGACACGACCCTGTGCGATATGTGAGGAGCAGGGCAGGACTTGTGGACGGCCGGAGGAGAGAGCAAAGTAGAGGCATGGGTTTAGGATGCCGGGAGCAATAAGTTATATCCCATCAGGAAGGATGATGGATTGCCAAATTCAGAACCCATGAGAGAGCTTTTGTCCATCTAAGTTCATTCTCTGGTGCCCTTCCTCAGACTTCAGCTCCCATCAGTCCTGGCTACTGGCTTTGCTGGGAGGGGAGGAGGGGAGCTGAGTGCCGCAAGTTAGCCACCTCTGTCTTGAGGGTTGCATAGAAAAGAGAACTTCACCAGGTGTGATTTTTCCCTTCATGGCAACACTAGGATAGGAGACGCCTGTTTATATTCACTCTGCTTTGCAATCCATGAAGGTGATACAGGAGCAACCTAAGTGATGGATTCTGCCTGAGGGATATTGCAGCCTGCATGTAGGCCCTTGAATCTCCCACCCACAATCAGCTTCTGCTTGTTGTCTGCTCTGAAGGGCACAGCAATGCTGTCCCCTGCCCATATTCCCCTTGGGTGACTGGACTACAAGCGCAATAGGAAGATGGGGCAAGGACTGAGCAGAGCTAGGTGCCTCTGGCCAATCTCAGGCTTCTCTCTCCCTCTTAGGACTGCAAGATCTCAAGAAGCAAATCTGGGTGAATGCTCATGGTCATGAATCAGAACTGCTGCTCAATAAATACCATACACCATCTAACCACCATGTCACCTTTCTGCAAACAAATCAGGATGAAGAAGAACCGGCTGAATCAGTCCAATGGCTCTTCTAGTCCAGCAGCCTGTCCTCCCAGGTGCTTGTGGGGAAACCTTCAAGCAAGACCCAAGCACAGGAGCCCTCTCCTCTCTCCTGAGGTTCCCAGCATCTGGCATCCAGAAACACTGCAGACCCTCCAAGTGCCTCTATTTCCCAGAGACAGTCCCAGATTTACAGAAGCCACCCTGGTTCCTGATTTGATCTCGGAATGTCCCACTTTCCTTAGGACATTCCTATTTTCATCAGAGAAATGTTGGAGGTTATGGAGGGTATGGAATTACGCGACCCCCGAGTCAAGGAGAGGACTAACTAGACAACCTTTAGAGGACATTTGAAAGCAGCCCTGGATTGGAAGCTTTTTCATGTTTAATGCTTTGTTATGGTTATGGCTAGAAGCCGCTCAGAGTGGCTGGGGAAACCCAGTCAGATGGGTGAGGCATGATAACAACAACAACAACAACAACACTTCAATAGTATTTTCATTGGGGAGATGTTGGAGGGTATGGCATTGCAGAGCCAATTTTAGCCTTGTGCTCAATAGAGGACCCCAGTGACTGGTCCAAGTCCAGCCATCAGGCTTTGAGGCCCCCAAAGTCTCCTCAGTCCTAGCCCAACGACCAAGACACTGTGCCACACAGGTGCCTTCCACAAGGTCTACCACTAAGCAGAGGGCCAGCAGAAGCTGGGGGATTTTTTGAGACTCCTCGTTCCCCCCCCTCTCCTGCAGCCGCAGAACTGGCGCCGGCCTGGAAGGTACTGCGATTGAGGCAGTATGTGAGGCAGAGCGTGAGCTCATTTGCACGAGGGCCGAGAGCAGCAACAGCAGCCAAATGCTGCTGTGAAGGGGAAGCTAAAAATAGAGATGTGTCAAAGAGAGAGAGAGAGAGAGAGAGAGAGAGAGAGAGAGAGAGAGAGAGAGAGAGAAGGGGGGAGGTAGAGGGGGGAGGTGGAGAGTAGAGCTTATGACTAGGACTGTGACTTTAAGAGGACTTGCATTGAGGGTGAGCAGCACTGGAAAACAGCGGATGGAAGTTGTCAGGGACTCAGAACAGGCATGGCACAAAGATCCTGGCCCTCTGTCCTCATCTGGGTGCTTCCCTTGTTCAAATTGTGGCAGTGGCAAGGTGCAGGGTGGGGCGTTATATCTGTTTGCTGACAAGGCCTGTGATGAAGGCATGTTCCCCCCTCTACCACCGATGCTCTTAATCCTGACTTCACATCCCTTCTTGTCCCCGGCTCTCTTGTTCAGAGCTGTCAGCTTTGCTGGGAAACATTGCTCTGTGGCTGGTCACTAAAGAAGAGCAGCTTCTTAAAAAAAAGGTTTTTAATTTTTTTAAGGGAGATCTGTTTAGGGAAAGTATAGTGCTGTGCAATGTTGAAATTCCCATGAGTTCTGCTCTGGCATTCCATGGGCAGAAGTACTCCCCCTTGGGACTCTACGCAAGAGCCACCTGGCTTGCTGCTAGAGCAGGAGGAGCTAATGGGGTGCTCCTCAGATGGATCACAACTCCCATCAGCCCCAGGCAGCATGGCCAAGGGAACAGAGATGATGGGAGCTGTAGTCCAGTACAAAACATCTGGATGGGACCCTGTTGGCTGCCCCTGAGTCACAGGGTGGAGAGATCCACACTTTAAGCTCGTGGTGTAAAACACAAAGCTCTTTCATGGTTGCAAATGTGTGTTCCACTCATGGTGCACAGAGCCATCTTCATGGAAGCCAAAGGCCCCTTAGTAAGCCACAGGAACTGACTCTTGCCAGTTACACTAAGCTCACAACTTACGCATTTAACTTGTGCACATTCAGCTTTACACATGTGGCAAATAATAATAATAATAATAATAATAATAATAAGGGGCAGAGAGGGCAGTCCACCCCGGGTACCGCCCTGGGGGGTGACACTTGGGGCAGCGCCCCGCCCCCGCGATCGGCGCTGCCAGCGCACGGCAACTTTTAAGGCTGCAGCACGTGCGCACTGTGATGTCACAGCGCGCATGCGCGCTAGGGGGCGGTGCGCTAGGGGGCGGCAAAGCGGCTCACTACACCCATGATAATAATAATAATATGGAAAGGAGGTGGAGTTCCAGGAAAAATGCCTGCCATTTTACCCAATGAGTTTTGACTATACATGTGATTCCTGGAACATAGTTGTGGGCTTCCTGTCCTATGACTGCTTGATCCTTCTGCTCTCATGGATAGTGTGCGTGTTGTGTGATGGCCCTGCATGCTGTTTTAAAGATGACTTTAAGTTGGTGGAATGCTCTTGGGGCAACTAGTTCTGAGCTATGTGGCCTAACAGTCTGACTCCTTGCAAGCCACATGACATGTGCCCAGCACTCCGCATGGTAAAATGTGTGTACACATAACATATTCTTTATTTCACATTCAAGTGCTTTGAGAACAGCCAAGTTGCCTCAGCTGCAGAAAAAACTAACATCCCTCCCCCATGCCCTGCAATTTTTGTACAGTGGAAGCTCGGTTTATGAACTTAATCCATTCTGGAAGTCCGTTCTTAAACCATAACTGTTCTTAAACCGAGGCACGCTTTGTCACGTGACAAAGATGCATGACAGCAGGAACATGCGTTGGAGTCTAACTGCCACAACTGCCATTCTAGTCTGTAGATGTCTTTCAGTGCTGTGTGAGTTACTTACCTTGACTGTGGTGACTAGTTTCTCTCAGAGTGTGTGCCTGTATAGAGAAGACCCTGTATTCGATATGTGATCTGTTTTTCAGAAGAAGTCTATTTTAAACTTAATAAAAGTTTTTATTTGTTTCAATGAAAACTCTGCTTAAATAATTCCCGCTGCGCGTCAGGTTATGGGCCCAGAGTTTTATGGTTGGTGAATTGCTAAAGCTGGAGAATCAGGGTGCTGTCGGTGAGGACCTCGAGGGGACTGAAAGTCCAGTGTTGAGGCCGCGTACCGAAGAAGCAGACCACCCGGTGCAGCAAGGAGCAGAAGCCATGTCAGCTCAGCAACCTGCGCAGTTTGTTAATCTTGCCAACACTGCCCAGATGGAACGTCTGAATGATAACAACTATTTGACTTGGGCTCTCAAGCTTGAATTAGTTTTAAAACGTGATAAACTTGGCACTGTGTAAAAGATGGTTTGAATCCACAACCCTCTGAGAGAGAACGTGATGAAGATGATAGAGCCAGAGTGCAAATTTTGTTGGCTCTAGAGGAACCACAGGTTCTGCATATTGCAGATTTGGACTCTGCCAAACAATATTGGGATCGTCTGCGTCAGATACACCTGTCTGACAGCGCTGGTTCAATAATTGGACTAACTAGGAGGCTGTACAGAACTGTGCTACCTGAAGGTGGATGTTTAACCACACACCTCCAGACTTCGCCTGGATAGAGAAGTGTGCCTCCAGAGTGTGTGCCTGTATAGAGAAGAGCCTGTATTCTACATGTGATCTATTTTTCAGAAGAAGTTTATTTTAAACTTAATAAAGGTTTTTATTTGTTTCAATGAAAACTCTGCTTAAATAATTCCCACTGCGCATCACGCTTTCCCCAATGAGGCCTGCCACCACCGGTGCCCTTCCACCATTTGGATTCCGTTCTTAGACCACGGTAAAGTTCGCAAACCGGGACACTATTTCCAGTTTTGCGGAGTTTGTAAACCGAATCATTCTTAAACTGGACCTTTCTTAAACTGAGGTACCACTGTATCAGGTTGAGGTAGATTTAATAATTTCACTTTGCAATCACAAAAAGTGACATTATTGTAGTAATGGCATCTCCTGAATGATGAATTTTGGCTCTCAAACCACTTTTTGAGTTTGACATCCCTTTTAAACCTCTGTTTAACTACACTGCTTATGAATATGGCCACTGATGTTCAACAGGTAGAATGACAAAGACTGGAGGAATTTTGACTTCTGCCAGTTTGCAGACTGATCTGATCCACATCTCCTGGACTAATGTGTGATCAGTATGAAGATATATTTCAGGTATTGCTCTTCTCCAAATTTTGTGATGTGGTTCTTGGCTCAAAAAGCAAATAAAAGTTTTTTAAAAGCATATATAAGTCTATGTTTTAAGATAAAATACATTTAGAAATGTGTATTTTGTGAGAAAGCACACATTTAAATACAGTTTTGGGGAGCATATTTCTTTAAAAGAGAAGATTGATACAAAAAGGGGATGAAGATTTATCAGTGAACAAATGTGAAGTACTGGAAATGGACTGGATCTAGACTTATCTATCTTTCCCTGGGTAGAATGTGACCCAGAACTGGATTGAGGCTCGATTTAAAGTGGTTCACACAAGAACTGCCATGATAATCTTCTGGAGAGAAAAGAGAGAGGAGAAAGAAAGACAGACAGACAGACAGACAGAGGGAGATCTTACAGTGTATAGAAATTAAAGTGGGTCATACATTGCAAGTTTGACTTAAAAGTCAGGCTTCGATCTGGAAAAGTCAAAGGCTGGTGAGTCTGAGGACTAATCAGATTGAAGTGATTTTGAATGTATGCCTAGGCTGATGCTTCCCAGAGGTTACACAATCAATGCTGTGTGCTACATGCAGAATTGCCACTGACATGAAGATATGTGAAAGTTCACCTAGCATTCAATTTTTGAAAACAGTTTTGCTGAAATTTTAAATGATTTTTCAAGCTGGCACTAAAGAGCTTCAAAAGACAACTGCTGCTATGTTTTACTTTAGTATTGTTAAAAACCAGAAGGAAAACTTTAAAAAAGCAAATATGATTCAAAAATTACACCAATAGATAAGGCAATAATTTTGGCCAAAAATAAATAAGTTCAAAACTGCACAATAACATATTTAGGCATGAATACTTAGCTTTTCAAAAAGTATAGAGCTGAAAAATACAAATTAAAATATCAGGTTTTTTTTTTTAAAAATTCCATACTGCTAAAACGATCCTGACCAGAAATGTAACAGTGAAAGTGCACTAAGGTATATGGGTTCACCCACCTGATGCCTCATTGCACACCTCTTAAGAAACCCAAGAGATAAAAAGAGGAAGAGCACTTGATCAGGGTGAGGAACCCGGTGGGTCCCTCCAGAGGCTTCTAGAATACAGCTTCCACCATTCCTGACCATGGGAGTTACAGTACAACAACATCTGGGAGGCCACAGGTTGCTCATCTCTGCACTAAAGCAATCTAACCTTTTGTTGTTGTTGTTTAGTCGTTTAGTCGTGTCCGACTCTTTGTGACCCCATGGACCAGAGCACTCCAGGCACTCCTGTCTTCCACTGCCTCCCGCAGTTTGGGCAGACTCATGTTGGTGGCTTTGAGAACACTGTCCAACCATCTCATCCTCTGTCGTCCCCTTGTGCCCTCCATCTTTCCCAACATCAGGGTCTTTTCCAGGGAGTCTTCTCTTCTCATGAGGTGGCCAAAGTATTAGAGCCTCAGCTTCAGGATCTGTCCTTCCAGTGAGCACTCAGGGCTGATTTCCTTAAGAATGGATAGCTTTGATCTTCTTGCAGTCCATGGGACTCTCAAGAGTCTCCTCCAATCTAGCCTTTAGAGATGGTGATAAGGGCTCCATTCTCTTGACAGCAATGAAAAGAAAGTCTGCCTTCTGCAGTCTGAGAAAAGACAGAGGAAGCACATGGGACACTCCAATGATGCTGTGTCTCATTTCCCATAGGAAGTGAATGAACACACACACACACACACACACACACACACACACTGGTCCCAGAATGGACTTGGCAGATTTGTTCCCTGCATGGAAGTGTGCCTATAAACTGGAACCTTCAACAGTCTCTGGTCCACAGATTTTTAATGGCTGCATAAATGGTCCAGACTGCAAGGGTCACAAAGCACAGGCTCAGTTTGAGCAGCAGATGCAGCACGACCACCTACTGTTTGGCTTGCCTTTTGTTGTTTGGTAATTGCCTGCCATTATAAGGGGAAATGGCCTGTGGTGACTGGGGTGAGCAGGCACAACAGGCAGGCAGCTCCTGCAGAAGAGCTTGGGCAGCTGCAGTTTGTGCTACCCTTGGCCGGGCAAGCTGCACCTGCCCAACCACTTCCTATCAGGAGAAGCGTCACCTGCTGTGTCAGCCTGCTGCTCAAGCCGTAGCAATAAAGAATGAAAACAAAAGAGGGGAAATCCCTGGATTTGATGAAACTGAACTGTTGAGAGCCATGCTGTTGTGCAAAATGCAGAAAACTCTCTCTTGCTCTCTTTGCCATAGCCTGGTAGTTGATACAGGGGAAGGGACATTTGTTGGTTTGGATCTAAAGTAGGCTTGCCAACCTCTCTGATTCCTACACCTGTGGCTTTAACAATAGCATGATGGGCAAACATTAGCAGGGGATAAGATTTGTCTCAAGGCCTGCTCTGCAGGGACATTTGTGAAAGCAGAAAACAAACAAAGCCGAGATGATTCCAAAGGCACCATATATTTCCTGTGGATTCTCTCAAAGGCAGCTGATCCTGTTAATTTCGTTCACAATCAAAGAATTGTAGAGTTGGAAGTGACCCCCAGGGGTCATCTAGTCCTGCCCCCTGCAATGCAGGAATCTCAACTAAAGTACCCATGACAGGTGGCCCTTCAACCTCTGCTGTAAAACCTCCAAGGAAAGAGAGCCCCCCCCCCACTATCAATAGCTCTTACTGTCAGAAAGTTCTTTCTGATGCTTAGTCCGAAACTCCTTTATTGCAGCTTGAAGCCACTGGTTTGAGTCCTAGCCTCCAGAGCAGGAGAAAACAAGCTTTCTCCATTTTCTATGTGAAAGCCCATTGGATGTTTGAAGATGGCTATCACTGGACCATAAAGAAGGCTGATCGCCAAAGAATGGATGCTTTTGAATTCTGGTGCTGGAGGAGACTCTTGAGAGTCCCATGGACTGCAAGAAGATCAAACCCATCCATTCTTAAGGAAATCAGCCCTGAGTGCTCACTGGAAGGACAGATCCTGAAGCTGAGGCTCCAATACTTTGGCCACATCACGAGAAGAGAAGACTCCCTGGAAAAGACCCTGATGTTGGGAAAGATTGAGGGGAGAAGGGGATGACAGAGGATAAGATGGTTGGACAGTGTTCTCGAAGCCACCAAACTGCGGGAGGCAGTGGAAGACAGGAGTGCCTGGCGTGCTCTGGTCCATGGGGTCACAAGGAGTTGGACACGACTAAACGACTAAACAACAACAATCATATCTCCTCTCAGTCTCCTCTTTTCCAGGCTAAACATACCCAACTCCCTCAACTATTCCTCATAAGCCTTGGTTTTTTTTTGACCCTTGATCATCTTGGTCTGCCTCCTCTGCACACATTCCAGCTTGTCAACATCCTTCTTAAATTGTGAGACCCAAAACTGGACACAGGACTCCAGATGTGTCTGACCAAGGCAAAAGAGAGTGATACTATGGCCTCCCTTGATCAGGACACTAGACTTCTGTTCAGGTGTGCCGACTTGCCTCTGCAGTTGAGGGGGCCTGCGCTGTGCGACATGAGCACTCTGTGCGATATGCTGATTTCACATGTGCATGCATGCTGTGAGATGTGCTGGCCTGTAACATGCAAAAGAAAGAAAAAAAGTCACAACAGGAATCCTGAATTGTTCTCAGTGGTTCCCAATTGGTGGTCCGCAGCCCCCAGGAAGTCTGTGTAACCCATGCAGGGGGTCCAGGCATCATTTGCATAACACAAACTACCATAGAGATATCATATTTTTTTTTTCAAAAGTAGGGGGTCCATGGCTTGGCTTTAAAAACAGGGGGATCTGCAGCACTTAGCTTATTGGGAACCACTGCTCTCAAAGACTAAATTTTAGCAGGTCTGAGCAAGCAGCAATGAGAAACTCTGTTTGTATGTGTGTTGAGCAGGGGCTTAGATCCACAGCCACAACTAACAAAGACAGGGTTGCTTTCTTTTTGATTTACCCCCTTCTAGTTTTCTCAAACATCAATGTGACATGCAGGACATTTTAAGCTACCGGTAAGTTCTTCCTATCACTCAGAAACTCAGAAACTCTCCGTCTGCTAGATGGGACATGGGTGGCGCTGTGGGTTAAACCACAGAGCCTAGGGCTTGCCGATCAGAAGGTTGGCAGTTTGAATCCCCGCAACGGGTTGAGCTTCTGTTGCTCGGTCCCTGCTCCTGCCAACCTAGCAGTTTGAAAGCACATCAAAGTACAAGTAGATAAAT
Organism: Lacerta agilis; assembly: GCF_009819535.1. Taxonomy (NCBI): domain Eukaryota; kingdom Metazoa; phylum Chordata; class Lepidosauria; order Squamata; family Lacertidae; genus Lacerta; species Lacerta agilis. Next base: position 39,497,918 of record NC_046327.1, on the reverse strand, counting down.
AGGTACCGCTCCAGCGGGAAGGTAAACGGCGTTTCTGTGCGCTGCTCTGGTTCGCCAGAAGCAGCTTTGTCATGCTGGCCACATGACCCGGAAGCTGTACACCAGCTCCCTTGGCCAGTAACATGAGATGAGCGCCGCAACCCCAGAGTCGTCCACGACTGGACCTAACGGTCAGGGGTCTCTTTACCTTTACCTTGAATACAGACATGCTGAACAGAGAAGCACTTGCACATGCCTTTTAAAGGTTTGCCACACGGTAGCAGTGATTCCACTGTGGTCACAGCCCCAGGCCATGCAGTCAACATTCCCCCAGTGGCTTGGAAATTTGGGAAGACTTGTAGTTGCTACTCAGTAAGGTTTTTAGTGGCTCCTTTGCTCCTGTGTGAGTGAGGCTTTGGATTGCTGGTTTACCCACTTAACACACCTGAGGACGCGTATGCATTGCTCTCTCCCACAGGCCCAAATACGAATCCTGACCGTGTGGTTCACTGTAAGTCTCTGTAAGCTTTAGAACTGATCTCCAGGCACTTTGTTCAGCTTTCTTTGGAATCCCTGCAACTGGGACAGAACATGCACAAATATAGCTTTTCTTACTCTTAATTAGGATCATTTCTTGGGCCAAGGTTGAGAGCCCAGCTTAATGGACAGACTATTAATACTGGGAGTATTGGGTTGCAAGTACTGGGATGGAACTGCTCTCTCTCTCTCTGCCCTGCAACACACAAACACAGCATATTGATGCTTGCTCTCATTTCCCCTCCTTGTCTTTGACAGTTTGGTGCCGGAGGCTTATGAATATTAATTGGGCCCCTTGAATAATTGATCCTCACACCCATCAATCCCGAACTTGAACTGACCCTCTTTGTACACACTCACATGTGCAGCGCATGATGCCAGGAAGGACTCGGGTCTGGAGTGTGTTGGCACAAGGCCTCCCATAGTTATGGCTGGGGGGGGGGGCGCACTTGTGACTGCCCATTGATGGTTGTGCATTGTGGTTATTTGCATGTGTTTGCAACGGCTGCGCTGGCAGGTAACTAGATGCAGAGAAGAACCAGGCTCCTTGTCAAATGGATCTACGAAAGCAGGGATTTTGGCAGGTGCAGCTGCTCATCACAAAGGGGAGGGGGGGGGAACAAAACCTACCAACATTCTCTCATCCAAGGTACAGGGGCACTGCCTTCCTTTGGACCTGGGCACTTTTTATATGATAAAACAACATAATCATAATGTTACATTAAGCCATTTGAACAAGCCCCTAGAACCAACATCTGACTGAACTAAGCCAGAGAGAGAGAGAGATAAAATCTTTCATCTGTTCTTCCCTTCTGTCTATTTTTAGATTGTAAGCCCCTTGGGGATCTGTCCCCCCCCCCCCGTTTTGTTTTTGTTTTTTTTGCAAAACAAACAAATGCACTGTACATCTCTCCCTCAAGAACCCCAAATAGTTAGGCTTCTGCCATACCCTCCAACATTTCTCATAGTGACACCCTATTTAACAACAACAACAACAACAACAACAACAATTTTATTATTTATACTCCACCCATCTAACTCCACTTGGGGGGCTTTTGACATATATAAAAACATAATAAAACAGTAAACATGACACAAAACAGGGCAGCCTTCAGAGGTCTTCTGTGGTTTAACTTTTATATTGCCATGATACAGCATGATATAGCAAGACAGCCAGACAGACAAAACAAAGCTATGGTTTGTTTTAAGCAGAATTTGTTCAACAAACCATGAATCACCTCACAGAAGAGCAAACCAGCCATGATGTGTTTCTGCAAAGCTTGATTTGGTTTTCCCTCATGCCTCTATAGTTTGGTGAGCATCTGGGATGGGGTGATCAAACAAACTGTAGTCAAGGAAGGCTGTTGGGTTCAGACATAATGCCAACCCATAGTTCAAAGAAGCCATAGTTTGTAAGCCAACAACAAACCATAGTTTCACATCATAATTTGTGCTGGAAAACGTGCCACAGTTAGTTTGCTGAACTGGTTTCAGACATTCAAACAAGCCACACTTTGGCTAAACAATCATGGCTTAGTTTTATGTGCAAACCAAACCTGTAGTTAGTTTCCCTTGCCACTGTCCCTCCACCAGAGCCATAGCTAGGTGATCTGGTGCCCCCGGCAGAACCGTCCACATTTGCACCCCCTAGCCACGGACAAATTAGCTCTTCTTTCCTCCAACTAACTCCCCCTTCCACCCATTCAATTCACCCTCTATTTAAAACCATTTCTTATGAGGCAATAATCAATATTTATATTTATGGACATATTTTTAGCCAATTTTGTGCCCCACCACCACTTGCGCCCCTGGTGGGGGCCTACCTCACCACCCTCTAGCTACGGCCCTGCCCCCGGACCTTGCACAAGTAAAGGGCTTGTTCTAAGGTGTAATGTAGAAGTTTAGCGTTTCAGATCTCTTTATTTCATTCATTTTCATATGTGGTACTTTAGCTTTTTTAAATTGTACAGCTGGCTGGGTTTGGAATCAGGAGTTTGCATATTTTGTCTTAATATTGTGTAGTTCAAAATGTGTCTTTGTGCACTAAATATGTTTCCTTTTTGTGTGGATGTTTCACTGGTGTGGGACAGGTGATCTAACAGCATGAGTATATTTGGATGGGCATTTGCTAGACATTTTGAATGTTTTTTGGGTGATCTTCCTTAAGCCCTTGAGCACAGAGTCAGGGTTTGTAATATGTCTACAAAATATTTTTAAAAGTTGTTTGTCTGTTCACCATGTATTTGGATATTTAAGATATTGTAACCAAATCTTGCATGGTAGTTCCTCAGATCAAGGAGAATGTTTTTGCCCAAATTTGTATACCATTGCATGCCATTAAACAAGATGACGGGCTGAACCTTTCAAAATTGCAATGATTTTAACTCAGAATTGATTTTGTTTTGTTTTTGTTTCTTAGAATTCTCAAGCAACACTGGGAATGAGGTTTCTTGTATAATATAAAATAATAACTCATGCTTTAATGAGAAGGTGCTATCTAGTTGTTGCTTTAAGCCCAAAAATAATGTTGGACAATTAGTAAATTTCTATAAGTAAAGGAGCATATGTACATGAAAAGTGATGATAATGACAACGGCATGTGTGTCTTGTCCCCTTTTGAGAAAAGGCCAGCCTAACTGATAAGTGGATATTGTCTGTGTGTTCCTGTTTAAACATATCACAGTCCTGAGGCTTCATTGCCCAAATGAGGGTTCTGTTATTTTGATAGTTGTTACCCTGATGCTAATCCAGAGGGAGAACAGCTGTCAGGAGAAATTTATAAGCCTAAACAGTAAGGCCATTGCTGCAGAGGAAGAATTCTAGATCTGGAGTAGAAAAATAACCCCCATGTCAGTGGAAGCCATTCATTTAATGAAGCTTACACACACACACACACACACACACACACACACTGCCCATTTTCAGTTTATTTTTGTTTCCTCCACAGGCAAAAACAAAAGTCCAGAGAATTGGGGAAAACTGAGAAAAAGGAGCAAGCAACATTTTGCAGAAACCTATGGGTATGTGGGCAGAGACACAAATGCGAATTTGGTAGGTTTAATGGAAGCTGGTGGAGACTTTTTATTTATTTCAGAAGGCTTTTGGATGCTGACAGAGTGTGATTTTACATTATCTGACTGTACTGACCACTGAGTTTTTTGTGTTAGGATTTAGGCTGTGCAGAGTGGGGAAGGAACTATCCTTCAGGACTACTTTAAGAGCCCCACCCTGCAAGTTTAGCCCGTTAAGTCAACCAGCACACACCTGGAGCCTGTGATGCCATAGTCAAGGTAGCAAGCAGCATCAGCCCTAAGCAGGGTCGGACTATGTGTGAGGACAAAATCTGGCACCCTGAAATGCATCTTCTCAATTTTGTGCCCCCTTGGCTCAGCGCCCTGTGCGAGAGAACCACCCCCACTGCGCTGAGTCTGGTGCTGCCCCTAAGGCGGCAAGAAACCTTGAGCTGGCCATGTCTGTCCCCCAACCCAGCTCACCCAACCCAAGTGGAGGAACCCAGGAAATTCCACCTGGTCATATAGTTCTTCTGCACTACTAGAGAACAGGAAGTTAAGTGCTGTCCGTGAGGACAAATGGGGCACTGCCCCACCAGCCTCAGCCTTGATTCTTCCGAGCCAACCTGTTGCCTTCTTGCCTGCAACCAGCCCAAGGGAGGCCCTGACTATCAGTTTCCACCTCCATAGTCTCGTGGCTGTCATTGTAGGCATCAGGGGGCAGAGGGTGGGAGAGGAATGAGAATTAATTGTCATTGCCTCTGGCTCCCCCTATTGTTGGCCTCCTGACCTCCCCATGGAAACCAGCCACCCCTGGTTAAGTGCCAGCCTCAGGCAGTCTGGGCAGAGTCAGGGACAAAAGCGAGTGTATGGATGTAGCCAGGCTTTATTTTCGGGGGGGGGGGGGGAGGGAGGCTTTATGTGGTATGTGTGTGAACTGAGTTCTGCCACGCAATCAGTCAGTTAGTTAAGTATTTTTATTTATTTGCTTGATTTGGGGGGGGGGAGCAGCTGCCCCCTGGCTTCACCCATGAACAAGTGGGGTTTGCATTATTGTAGTCTGGCTGGTAACCAGAAGGATGGTGATTTGAGCTCACCCAGGGATGGCTGTGGGCAAGATGCCTGCATTGCAGGGGGTTGGACTAGATGACCCTCAGGGTCCCTTCTCACTCTACAGTTCTATGAACCGCTTTCTCCCGTTGTACTACCCCACCCCTCTCTGTACCACTCCTCCTTGGAGTGTTGCATAAAACGAGGCTGAGGGTCACAGAAATTGTCTGCCTGCAATGACCCTCCCCAGATAGAGAAGACAACTCCTTTCTTTCTTTCTTTCTTTTATCAGAAGTCCACCTGTATGACTCTAGCATCTCACACTAACACAAATTTTAAAAGGCAAAAATAGAGACAAAAAAGGAAAAATTTCACAGAGACAAGCATCAGAAAATATGGAGATGCCCTGGTGAATGCGGATATCTGGAGGCTCTGCTATGGATGACAAGAATATGCAATTGCCAGAATATTTGTAAGTGAAGCAGCAGCAGAGAAGAATACACTTCAGCACGTGCCAGTTGCAGTTCATTTCCTTTATTTCTGAGCCATATATCCATGTAAAGAAATTTTTAAAATCCCACTTTTCCTCAAAAATACTTTAAGACAGCTGACAACAGCCAATCAAAACAACACAGAAGATTTCCAAAAATTAAAAATAGCCAAGGCTGAAGCAATCTAAAGGCATCAAATGAAACACTTAAAACAGCTTGCAACTGAATAACCCACAAAGGAAAGGCTTTTTCTTTGCAGCGAAAGCTCTCTATGGAGGTGGCAAAGTGGCCTTCCCTGGGGAGGAAGTTCCAAAGCCAGTTCACAGGGTCAGGCACCAGTTCTTCTTCTTTGATAATCCCTCGTACCTGAGCAAGATCCGAAACAAAATAGGAAATTCTTTCCAGTAGCACCTTAGAGACCAACTGAGTTTGTTCTTGGTATGAGCTTTCGTGTGCATGCACACTTCTTCAGATACCTGAAGAATCTGAAGAAGTGTGCATGCACACAAAAGCTCATACCAAGAACAAACTCAGTTGGTCTCTAAGGTGCTACTGGAAAGAATTTCCTATTTTGTTTCGACTATGGCAGACCAACACGGCTACCCACCTGTAACTGAGCAAGATTGTCTTCCATGAACACAGTGTTAGCAGTGAGTCCATAAGTGACTAAGGAGGCCAATTCTGGATCCACACATCCTTCCACAGTGGGGACAGGGGTTTCCGGGTGGGAGTTGATCATGGTGAGGGTTTGCCAAGCATGCTTTTCTCTTAGGATGTTTCTCCCTTTCATCCTGAGTTCGAGCGTCTTCAAACCCAAGACACCTTTGGTAAAGGCTTGTTCTCCAATTGGAGCGCTCGCAGGCCAGTGTTTCCCAGTTGTCGGTGTTTATACTACATTTTTTAAAATTTGCCTTGAGAGAGTCTTTAAACCTCTTTTGTTGACCACCAGCATTACGCTTTCCATTTTTAAGTTCAGAATAGAGTAGTTCCTTTGGAAGACAATAATCAGGCATCTGCACAACATGACCAGTCCAACAAAGTTGATGTTGAAGAATCATTGCTTTGACACTGGTGATCTTTGCTTCTTCCAGTACACTGGCATTAGTTTGCCTGTCTTCTCAAGTGATATGTAATTTTTTTTGGAAACACCATTGATGGGATCTTTCAAGGAGTTGGAGATGGCGTTTATAAGTGGTCCATGTTTCAGAAGCATACAGTAAGATTGGTATTACAATAGCTTTGTATTTAAGCATTTTGGTTTCCCTGCAAATTTCCTGGCCCTCAAACATTCTGCACTTCAGTCAGGAAAAAGCTGCACTCGCAGAGCTCAGGCAATGCTGGATTTCAGCAACAATGTTAGCCCTTCTGGAGAGATAATTGCCCAGGTAGGAGAAGTGATTGACACTTTCCAGTGTTATTCCATTGAGTTGGATTTGTGGCACTGCAGAAGGGTTGTTTTGTGCTTGTTGTTGTGGCACTTTGGTTTTTTGGATGTTGAGTGACAGGCCAAGCTTTTTGTATGCTTCTACAAAGATATTTAGGATGGTTTGGAGGTCATCCTCTGAGTGTGCACACACTACGTTGTCATCAGTATACTGAAGCTCTGTGACAGAAGTTATGGTAACCTTACTCTTTGCTCAGATTAAAGAGCTCTACATCTGTTTGATATATGATTTCTACCCCAGTGGCGAGTTTCCCTTTGACAAAGAGTAGGATCTTGACAATGAAAATAATAGAGTTGGGGCGACAACACAACCCTGTGAATGGTTGACTTTGAGAGCCATTGTCAGGCGTCAGTATCATGGCATCGGCTGAAATCCTGCACGCCTTCGGGATGGATTTAGCTAAGACTCATTTGTCTCCAAAATGAATCATGTTCAGAGTCAGATGTCATTATTTTAAGGATGCTGAAAGGAAAATGGTCTCCCCCTCATATAAATTAATGCCACAGAAGACAGAATTGGGATTTGAAGTGACTTTAACAAATTGGAGAACTAAATGGGCCCAAACTAACAGAATGAAATTCAATAGGGATAAATGTAAGTTTCTGCACTTAGGCAGGAGCAGCCAGCTGCACAAATATAAAATGAGGGATTGCCAGTAATACACATGAAAAGGATCTAGGGGTCTTGGTGGATCACAAGCTTAGCATGACTCAGCTGGGTGATGAAGCAGCAAAAAACCCTAATGCTATTCTAGGCTGCATCAGCAGGTGTCTAGTGTCCATATCAAGGGAAATCATACGTAAAGGGACCCCTGACCGTTAGGCCCAGTTGTGGACGACTCTGGGGTTGCGGTGTTCATCTCGCTTTACTGGCCGAGGGAGCTGCCATACAGCTTCTGGGTCATGTGGCCAGCATGACAAAGCCACTTCTGGCAAACCAGAGCAGCACACGGAAACGCTGTTTACCTTCCCGCCGGAGCGGTACCTATTTATCTACTTGCACTTGCTTTCAAACTGCTAGGTTGGCAGGAGCAGGGACCGAACAACAGGAGCTCACCCCATTGCAGGGATTCGAACTGCTGACCTTCTGATCAGCAAGCCCTAGGCTCTGTGGTTTAGAGCACAGCGCCACCCGCATCCCCTAAGGGAAATCATAGTCCTGCTCTATTTTGTCATGGACAGACCACACCTGGAATACAGAAGGCAACCAAGATGATCAAGGGTCTGGAAACCAAGCCTTATGAGGAATGGTTGTTTAGCCTGGAAAAGAGGAGACTGAGAGGAGATGATAGCCATCTGCAAATATCTCAAGGGCTATCATATGGAAGATGAAGGAAACTTGATTTCTCCTGCTTTGGAGGGTAGGACTTGAACCAATGAACTGAAGTTACAAGGAAGGAGATTCCAACTAAACATCAGGAAGAACTTTCTGACAGTAACAGCTGCTTGGGAGGTTGTGGACTCTTTCCTTGGAGATTTTTAAGCAGAGGTTGGATGGTCATCTCTCATGGGTGTATTAGCTGAGATTCCTGCATTGCAAAGGGTTGGACTAGATGACCCTTGGAGTCCCTTCTAACTCCACAGTGCTATGATTTTATAATTCTATAAGTGAATTCACAGATTGTGCATAGAAGTGCCTTCTTTTTGTGAGCTACCTACCCTAGGAGCAGAAGATTACATCCTTCCTGTATGCAACTAATATTCTAACAAGGACCATATTTTGAACTGAGCAAGGTCTGAAAGGCTAGCGACTTTGGCTCTGGCCATTGACTCACTCCAGCATGAGCCAAGTGTGGATAAAAGCCCTGCTGTCTTGCTTCCCCCCTCCCCCTCCATTTAGCCTGAGCAGGTGAGGCATGTACTACTGAAATCATAAGCACAGGGAGATTGAGAATATCCCACTGGCAATCTCCACCAACAATAACCATGACCTCTGCCAGATCTTCAACTTCTAGAAAGAAGTTAGTTACCTGGCAAACATGACCTATGCTCTGATTAGCTGAATTAAGGGGTTTGATGGCAGTGATTCCTGTGGGATGTAAAAAGAACAGGGGCAGTCAAACCCAACTTTTTCTAGAAGGTTGTCTCAGTCCTCAAGCCGGAACTTCCTGTCTACCTGGACTGAGACAAAACTTCCTTATATGGAACTCCACAGTTGGGAGCGGCCAACTGTAGCTCAGGCCGGGCTCCATTTTGTTGCTGTTCAGTTGTCGTGTTGATCTCTCTCTCTGACAGTTTAAAAGAGTAGAAAAGGGGGACTTTCTCTCATAAGGAGAAAGTCACCACATGTATATTGTTTAGTAACTTTTAAGCCTGCCTCTAGGATCCTGTGTGTGACTAGATGATTACTTGTGAGTAAACGTTTTTCACTTGACCGAAGACTGTGAAGTGTCTTATTGAAAGAGGGATAAAAAGGATAACATTTTTATGACTCTAGCGAGTCTATGCAAACTATCCGCTGTGCGTGTGAGGTAAAAAGGGAATGTTAGCTCTGCTGATATTATCGAGCTTGTAAACGCAAGTTGGGATAGGATATTTAAAACAATATATCCTCTCCCACATCCCTCAACATTCCCACAATTCCTGGGTAGTTTGCAGATGCAACAGGCCTACTTTGCAAGGCAGTTGTGCAAGGAAGAGTGTAAGCAGGCTCTCCTAGCCTCCCCCAAGAAGCATAATCCAAAGGCTCTTTAATCCTCCCATGGCAGGCAGGGCACTTTCTATAAGCACCTCAAACACCATTTACCTGAGTTTTGCTTTGTATATGCAGAACACAAGTACCGGTAACTACATTTTGTCATATATTGAAGGCTTTTTTTTCAGGGCTGGTTGTTTTTTTAGTGCCAGTTGGCTTTTTAAAAAAGGTAGTTTATTTTTTGGTGTAGTTTTTGCTGTGATATTTAGTTAGTTAGTTAGTTAGTTAGTTAGTTTGTTTAAAAAACCTGTTTGCTTCTCTTGAGTCCATGGATAGGAAAGGCAAGTAACAAGTATTATTATGAACAGATGGGGAAAACACAGTGCAGCCAGCAAGCCGAGTCGGCAGCTGATCCAGCGACTCACTCAGGTGCTACTTTGTGCAGGGAGAACCTCGGCCTCTGAGGGCACCTTGAGAGATTTGTCACTGCATCAAGTAGAGATAATTTTATCCTAAACCTTTCTGGATGAATGTGTATCCAATGTGCCTCCAGCAACTGGGACCGATTTTTTGGTAGCAGGAAAGTTGTTTTGTTCTCGCATTTGATTTGGTATCCAAGCCTACTCCCTCTCATTGACCCCTAGGTGGCCTCAGGGAGTCCTGGGCCCCATTACAGTGCACATCTCACAGAACTAGTAATTTCTTCACAGAAGCATTCCTCATCCCAATGTAAAAACTGCCCAGTTCCTTCAACTTTTCTTCTTTGCTCTTTGATTCGAAGCCCCCTTCGCGGCTGGGAATCTTTCTAAATTATCTGTTATGTGCTGAGCTTCTTTTCTTATGGGACATGAACAAAATCTCCAAAATTAACCTATGTGAGGGCACCCAGGCAAAAAATAATAATTCATAAATGAGCTCAGTTGCATTAAAAAGAGGAAATGGGGACACGGGGGTGGGGATATGAATGAATCAGTGGACAATTACTGAATGACCATATCCACAGAATCCCAAAGAGCTCTTCTAACTTCTCTTTCTCTCTTGCCTCTGTTTTCTTTAACCAGTGAGGCTGCAGCTCTTGTCTGCTCAAGGGAAAGCATGGCTAGTTTCTCTCCTTGTTTCTGATGAGATTGCTCCCCCCCCCATCCCAGAAGGTCATCTCCGGGGAAGGACTGGCCTTTAGCAAAGGACAGCCTTTGCCCTTCATACTCTGAGCTGCGCCTTCCCCATGTGGAATTCATTTTTCTATTCCTTCGCAACCTGTGCAGGGTGATTACAGGATGACACTGAAAAGCAGAGAGGGCGCAGATGAATGGGTGGTTCCCATCTGCCCAAGACTTCTGCTTCTGTCTAGAAGACATCTTAGGGGACTGGACATGGGACCTGCTCTCATCCAACGCATGTTCTCCTTGGGAAGCTGGGGCAGGACAAAAGAGTCCCATGTAGGAGGGTGGCTTCTCCCAGTGAAACTTTGTCCTCCACTTTGAGTTTCTGCACTGCTTCAGAGTCTCCGCCCAGGCTCTCAAGAGTTGCAGTGAGCAGTGGAGTCAGACTGTTGACTCCTCTAGCTCAGTATTGCCTGCACTGACTGGCGGCATCTCCTACAGTTTCAGGCAAGAAGTCTCTCCCAGCCCCACCTGGAGATGCACCTGGGCAGGTGCTTTCTTCCTGAACTATGCTCCCCTTTCCGGTGGTCACCCTCAAAGAGCTTTCCTTCTTTGCTGCCATTTTAGAGGCTTTTAAGGTTGGGAACAGAGCAAGACCACTTCAACCTCGCCATTCCATGAATCAAAACATAAGTGACAGCACAGTGAAGTAACACAGCAGAGCTAAACCTGCTGCCAGTTGGCACACCATGCACTTCAGTGCATATTGGGGCTGTTCAGTTAATTCCAAAGCACTTGGAACGAAACTAGGAAGCAATGTGTTGATGGCTACCAGCTGGTTGGAGGCAGGCACAGGGAGTCAAACTAACCCTTAAAAATGGCCCAGCCTGCTTGTCTGCATTGAAAGTGCACAGGGATGGAAGTCTGTGCCCCCAGTTAGTCGAGTCCCAGGGTTCCCTCACCAACCTTCCTGGCTGTGATGGATCCCTTAAGCCCTGGCTTCCAGCCCCACCTCACCTGCCTATTCAGTTTAGGATGGGAACACTCCAGGGATGATCCAAGGAGATGTTTCTCTCTCTTTTTTTGCCCAGTCCTAGATGTAGCATGCACCATGGTGACAAAAGAAGGGCAGCTTTAAAAATCACTTCAAATACCACAAGCATAGCATTTCCCCTTTTGTGCCAGAATCAATGATTGCTTCGACTGGATTTGACTTTAGAGGGCGGGGAAAGGTGGGCTGCAAAAGCCAGGCAGAACTCCTGGCTTGCTTATATTCTCTGTCCTAGGTGGGTGGGGAGTGGGGTGTTAGGGCACCAGGGAATCCCTGAGGTTTTTGTCCCTGGAGCAGTAAGCAGGATGGGGGAATAGTGCAGATCGTTGGATTGTACCCAAGTGGATGGGTTAAAAAGAAGAAGCCCCAGATGGGCTGGAAGAATGGTGCTGGGATTGAGGAAGGGGAGCTGAGGAATTAGGTCAGTACAGAGGACGAGATGAAGCCGGGGAACTTTCCGCCTAGCTGCTTCCCCACTCCTCCCCTTCCACCTCCTGCATCCCGTCTCCCGCAGCAACCGCATCCTTCGACCGTGAACTGTAGTACCCAGGCTCACTCACCCGCTGCCTTGCCTATGGCACAGCCGGGGTCCGGCTTCTTTTGCTGGGGTCAGTAGGTACCCAACTCCTGCTTCCAGCTGTCACGCTCTGAAGTCCCAGATTTCAAAGCGGGGGGGGGGCGTTGTAAGGAGAGCAGCGTGGGGGCCGCCCACTTCAGGGAATGACGGACATAGCTTCCTAGCCAATGGGGAGGCGAGGGACCGCCCAGATGGAGATCACCACTCCGTGGGGTGGGCAGGGAACAGAAATGATGTCATGATGTATGGAGGAGAGGTAGGGGGATGATGTTAGACTGACTTCAATCTCCGCCGCCGCCTTTTCTGGAAAGGGGGGCACTAGCTAGGCTGCTGAAGAATACGTTGGCGAGGTATCTTCCTTCCGGGGCTTTGCTCCAGACTGAGCTGGGGAACACACAAGACCAGGACACCCGGGCTCTCTCTGGGCTGCGAACGCGCCTGTTAAGTCTTGGGGGGCAGACTGGGGAAGGGGGAGTTTCCTAAGAAATCGGGGATAGGCTTATTAGGGGTAGGCATAGAAGGAGCTCACGGAATCCCTTCTGCTAGAGCTTGTGCAGCTTGGAAGCAAAGGCTGCAGTCCTGTGCACACCCACTTTGGAGTAAGCCTCACTGAACCCAGGGAAACTTATTTCCAAGTTCACCTGCCCAAGTGTGAGCCAGGAATCTCAAGTTAAGCCACTTTAATAGCCATGGGAAATCTTGAGCAGTGTGGTTAAGGGTGCTGAACTTCCAGAACTACAGTTCCCAGCACCCTTAAGAAGCTACAGTTCCCAGGATTCCCCATGACTGTCAAAGTGGTATGATGATAGCACTTTTAATGTACCATGTAGGGGTGAGGCGACCTTAGGCAAGCTACTATTCCTCAGTGCCTTCCCAGTCTGTAATATGGGGAATGATCACAGAATTGTAGAGTTGGAAGGGAACCCAAGAGTCACCTGGTCCAATCCCCTGGGTGAGCTCAAACTACCAATCTTCTGGTTTACAGCCAGATGCACTGACCCATACTGGTCTACCTTACAGGGTTGCTAGAAGGATTACTAAAATAATATATGCAAAGAGCTTTGAACAATTGAAGTGGGCTTTTATTATTCTCAGATCAAGAACTAGATGAGATTCTTGTTTGATGTCTGGGTCCAGGGGGGGGGGGTGAGGCCAGGACACCTGGGCTCCTCTAACACCACATTCATAGGATCACACTGATATTCCCTGCAATGTTCCATATTCAACACATTTGTCAGATTGGGAATGGGTGTTTATAAACTTGTGAGGGGCTGCTGAGCCTTACTGTCCAAGAACAAAATAGAAAATTCTTTCCAGTAGCACCTTAGAGACCAACTGAGTTTGTTCTTGGTATGAGCTTTTGTGTGCATGCACACTTCTTCAGATACACTGAAACGGAAGTCACCAGATCCTTAAATATAGTGAGGGAGTGGGGAGGGGTATTACTCAGAAGGGTGGTGGGAATGGGTGATCAGCTGATAGGTATGGAAAACCTGTTGGCGACTCTTAATGGCTGCAATTAGTCTTGCAGGGAAAGGCAAGGGGTGAGATGGCTAAAGATAGCTTTGTCATGTATAATGAGATAAGAATCCAATGTCTTTGTTCAGACCAGGTCTCTCCATGGTTTTAAGTTTGGTAATTAGTTTCAATTCAGCCACTTCTCTTTCCAGTCTATTTCTGAAATTTCTTTGTATTAAGACAGCTACTTTGAGATCTTTTATAGAATGTCCTGGGAGTAATACCCCTCCCCACTCCCTCACTATATTTAAGGATCTGGTGACTTCTGTTTCAGTGTATCTGAAGAAGTGTGCATGCACACAAAAGCTCATACCAAAAACAAACTCAGTTGGTCTCTAAGGTGCTACTGGAAAGAATTTTCTATTTTGTTTCGACTATGGCAGACCAACACGGCTACCCACCTGTAACTGTCCAAGAACAGACTGTCTTTAATGGATATGAGAAGGTCAGGGGTGAAAGACAGGGAATAGGGGCTCAAACATCCATTCTCTGCTTCTAGTGGGGGTACATTTGGGCAGTTAACAATGTCAGGAACAGGCTGGGAAGAAAATGTGCTACTGGGGGCCCTGATGATGTCATCCTGCAATTTATAAAAATACAATCAGCTCTGATACCTGAGGGATAAGTGGCAGTTGGAGGGCTGGAGGTGATTTCATACAGATGACATCACCAAAGGTTGACATTCCTCTCCCCTCTGTGTGTGCTTTTGATAAGGGCATGATGGGAATGCTGGATGGAAGGAGCTCTTAGATGGTGAGTCGATATGGCTGGGACCCACCCACTTTAAAGTGTATTACACAATAACACTTTAGATGTGAAAACAAAATAAAATAAAAAATTCCTTCCAGTAGCACCTTAGAGACCAACTAAGTTTGTTCTTGGTATGAGCTTTCGTGTGCATGCACACTTCTTCAGACACACAGATGTGGTTCACAGATGTGGTTCACGTTTTAATCAAAGAAGCAGTAAAAACAATTGTCACAAGGAGTTGAGAGCAGACCTGAAAAGGGTTTCTGGGACCTGAGTCATCTGCATTTCCTACAAAGAAAGTACAGCTTTCGTGTGTGTCCCCTTCAGATGTTGCTCATGCCCTCAAAGTCCCACCTGCCCCATCCAGCCTGGCCAGGGTTCTGGGATGATGGGTGTTTGTGTGGTAGCAAATGGGAGGGAGGCTGCAGTGGGGTGTAATTATATTGCAGCTGACCAACTTTTCTAGTCTCAGTGACTGCACTAATCTCCAGGTGGCGTTTCAGAAGCTGGGAGCATATGGTGCCCTGCAGATTGAATTCATCTCCCAGTGCTAGCAGCCACAGCACACGATGAATCTGGCAGCATCTAGCAAGAAGAGATTTCCAGCTATGGAGCTCTTGCACCCAGCGCCTACAAACCAACCTGCCCCAACCTACTGCCCTCCCCTCGATGTTTCAGTCCCATCAGTTCCAGTCGGCAAAGACTTACTGGCTGGAGCTGGTGAGAGCTGTATTCCAAAACATCCAGAGGCCACCAGCTTGTGAAAGGCTGCACTATTGACAAATGAGGTGCACTTTCATAGATGCTACATGCAGAATCTGAAAATAGAGATGCACTATCTAAATCAGGATCTCCCAAATTTGGGTCTCCAGCTGTTTTTGGTTTACAATTCCCATCATCGCTGACCAATGGTCCTGCTAGCTAGGGATGATGGATACTGTAGTCCAGGGGTAGGCAACCTAAGGCCTGGGGGCCAGATGCGGCCTAATTGCCTTCTCAATCTGGCCTGTAGACGGTCCAGGAATCAGCGTGTTTTTACATGAGTAGAATGTGTCCTTTTATTTAAAATTCATCTCTGGGTTATTTGTGGGGCATAGGAATTCGTTCATGATTTTTTCCCCAAAATACAGTCCAGCCCACCACGTGGTCTGAGGGACGGTGGACCGGCCCACGGCTGAAAAAGGTTGCTGACCCCTGCTGTAGTCCAAAAACAGCTGGAGACTCAAGTTTGGGAAGCACTGATCTAAATGGACAGACTTCCCATGCCTTTAACAGTAGTGCAGAAGAGAGAGAAGCTATGTATGGCTTCTCAAAGAGACAAGAGATCCTGGTGGAAGAGCTGCTTTGAAATACATCTCAGCCACTACAATAATGTGCAGCTGTAGACAAGTGTTGAGTATCTTCTAGATCACATGTGATGATGCCACAGAACTTGCTCTGGAAATTTTTGTCTGCTCAGTTGCCTGAGGGTCCAAGGTTGTGAAAACTGCTATCTTAGGCTCTGTCCCCCCAAGCAGATCCAGGAAACCTGAGTTTCTCGGAATGTTTCTGAACTACAGCTCCCATCACCCCTGACCTTTGCCCATGGGTGACCTGCTCTTGAAAAAAGGCCATGGTCTTAATCATGGAAGCAGGCAGGCAGGCAGGCAGGCAGGCAGGCAGGCAAGTGCCACATCAAGGCAGCATCAGTACCCTGGGGTTCTACCTTCCTGACTCTCACTCCGCAAGATCTCTGAGGAGCACTGCCAGAGCATTCACTGTGGCAGGGGGACATGACTTGCATTCCAGGTGCTTAGAACAGTTCTCTGTCCATTACTGTCCATTATCTAGTTCCCATCTGTGACAGAGATATATGGAAGACTATGGGATGCTACATTTCCCCATTTTGTACAGCACAGCGTCACAGCAGCATGACTCAAGATGCTGTAATGGGGTGGAAAGCATGTTTAGCCTGAGGCGGTGGTCTCTTCTGGCAGATCTTCCAGTGATGGGAAGGTCCAGAGGCCAAAATGCTCAGAATAATGAATGTGAATTGTACCTTTGTACAGCAGGCTAGTTTACACACACTTGCACACTCTCACTCTGTCATCCATCCAGGTGTTCACGGGATGTTATTATGGGCAACCCCCATCTGGGCAAGGCATCTGGGCAACCCCCCACCCCCCCCCACAACCCTCAAGGCAGGTGAAGCAAGGGCAGTGAGGGGGGGCGGGGCTGCGAAAGAGTCCCAAAGTGCAGACAGAGAGACATGGAGGCTGCATTTGTTCCCTGGGTCTGGGTTTCCAAATAATAAAGGGTATTTGGCAATTATCTGAAAGGGAGATGCATGCTGCTTGCTTACCACTGTACTTTGAGTTGTTGTTTTCAAATTTGCATTTGACAAAGGCTGTCTTCAGATCCTTCAAGTGTCCTTATTTTTCAGGGACAGTCTCAGATTTACAGAAGCTGTCCTGGTTTCTGATTTGATCCCAAAATGTCCCACTTTTCCTTAGGACATCCTTATTTTCATTTGAAAAATGTTGGAGGGCATGGAGTTATGTGACACAGCGCACCAAACCCTTCGCTGGGAGGCCCCCCCCCCCAGCATCTCATTTATTGCTGCACATGGTGTGTTGTTGTGGTTTGGTACCTCCCTCGTGTGGCCAGACATGGCTATTACACATCCATTAATTCTTGCTTTTCTTTTTTTGTTTAAGTGAGGCCAACAGAGATAGAGAAAACGGGGGTGGGGACAAGCAAGCTCCTTTAATAATTACCTCAATAATTAATAAATCATTTTTTCTGAAAAAAATATTTTGAAAAGTGCCGTATAATAAAACAACAACAAAACAAATGGTTACTGTACAGTATGTGATTTGAAAGATGTGCAAACCATTAAAAGAGCCCCTCCATAAAACTCTCAAGAGAAGCATTTATGAAAGGGGGGGGGGAATGGAGTTCATACAGAGTTAAATTGATTAGATGCAGTTTGGCCCTTCACTTTCTCTTCACTTTCCACATATCTTGCTGATCATTGAGATCCTTGAGGGGCAAAGAGGGTGGAGAGACGGAGGGAAGCAGGTGAGTCAAGGTGTGCCCAGAATGCCTACCTTTTGCATTGGCCCTGTTGCTGTGCCCTTTCCAGCAGCCGAGCACACTGTGGTTTAGCAGGTGAAGCCGAGAGGGGGGAGCTGCAGGTGGCCCATCCTTCCTGACCCTCGGCCATGTTTGCAGGGGTTGGTGGGAAGCAGAGACCAGTAACATACAGAAGGCCATGGTACCTCCCTCCCTCTGTTAAAGGCAGAGGAGCAGGGCCAATGGAAAAGGTGGCAATACTAAGCCCAAACTCCTATCCATGTCAAGAGGGCCAACAACCTTTCAGAGAGGGCATTTTCTGCTGGTGCAATGACCACAGGCCAGGATTTCCTGCTGAAGCAGCACCTTTGGGAGAAAGCAGAAGCCAGGGAAGGCACTATGACAGAAGGAAACTGTGTTCTCACACTTGCCTGTGCGTTTACAGGCAATTTGGGGTGGGGGGTGAGGAGAACTTTGAACTGGAGATTAATTGCGTGCCCTGGGGAATATTGAATTTTGCCTTAAGTTCTTGGGGGGAAATTGGTGAGAACCACTGAGACCAAATCTGAGTTTGAATAAAACAATTTATTTATGTACCTATAAACCACAGAGCCTAGGGCTTGCCAATCAGAAGGTCAGTGGTTCGAATCCCTGTGACGGAGTGAGCTCCCGTGGTGCAGTCCCAGCTTCTGCCCACCTAGCAGTTCGAAAGCATGTCAAAGTGTGAGTAGATAAATAGGTACCACCGCTCTGGCGGGAAGGTAAACGGTGTTTCCGTGCGCTGCTCTGGTTTGCCAGAAGTGGCTTAGTCATGCTGGCCACATGACCCGGAAGCTGTCTGTGGATAAACGCCGGCTCCCTCTGCCTATAGAGCGAGATGAGCGCCACAACCCCAGAGTCGGACACGACTGGACCTAATGGTCAGGGGTACCTTTAAACATGCCAGTCAGTGGTGTAAAATGGCTTTGTGGCTTGCAGGGCCAAATGGCCAAACGGTTCATCACAGCAAGGTCACACACAACTTACCTTCCAAGCCCACATTGCCTGGACCAATAGCATAGATTTGCCTATGAAATTGATAGAAGCATGCAGAAGCAGAGAGCCTAATGGTTGCGGTATGATGAACTGGGAGGGGGACGAGAAGCTGGTGACTTGAACTGGAGTCCTAGATGCATCAGGGGGCGGGGAAATACTTGAATGCAAGATCCACATTTCAGGCACATGGAGAGCAAAAAAGACAGCCTTTTTTTGGAAATGGAAATGACAGAGAAAAGGGGAAATAATAAATCATGACTTGGAATAAACTGTTCCAAGGAAAGGAGAAGAAGATGAAGCAATTTCCTGAATGTCACTGTGACCTGCGGGCATTGCAGTTGTATACTGGAGTTCTGGAAAGTGCCAGGCAGCAAGTCTTATGAATGTATGACAGTCTGCAGATAATAACAAGGAGACTGAGTATTGTTCAGAACATTGGCTGAACACATAAGGCAGGCTTTCTAGGTTATCCTTAAGCCCTGGGCTCTGCACTGCCCTGGCAAGCAAACTGAGCTCCTTGGGACCTCCCAATAATAATAATAATAAACTTTATTTAATGGTGAGCATGAGGCTTCTGTTGTGTTCCTTTCAGGGTCCTAACTAGCCCAAAGAAAGCAATAAATGCAGAGAAGTGGCAAGGGAAGTGATCTAGCTAGAGCAGGAGCGGTCTGCTCTCATGAGGTCAAGCCACTTGAGCAAAGCCCAGAGCAGCACAGAGAGATAGATGATAGATAGATAGATAGATAGAGAGAGAGAGAGAGAGAGAGAGAGAGAGATCTATGATCCCTAAGGCAAAAGATGAGCTCTTCCAATTGCTCATTAAATAATTGCTTCATGATACAAAAAACCAGCAATATCTGTGCCATGTTGGGTTCCATTAGTTTCCAATTTAGCAGTCTCTGCCTTCAAAACCTGCATCTGTCTCTTTAAGAAAGAAGTACTTTCCCCATGCTAAGGAATGTAGTTTCAGTTCTGCAACCAGCACTCACAGGAAGGATGGAGGGTTAAAAGTAATATAAAATAACGATTCTTAATAACCCGAGCATCCTTACCTGTTTATAATCTTTCTTAATGTCAAATAATTAGATGCAATTTTTATACTTTATTATCTTTCAGCCTGTTAGTTAATGTATTTTCTTATGACAGCATACAATTTGTGTTCTAGGTGAATATTAATTGGTAAAGGTAAACGGGACCCTGACCATCAGGTCCAGTCGTGTCCAACTCTGGGGTTGCGGCGCTCATCTCGCTCTATAGGCCGAGGGAGCCGGCGTTTGTCCGCAGACAGCTTCCAGGTCATGTGGCCAGCATGACAAAGCCGCTTCTGGCGAACCAGAGCAGCGCACGGAAACGCCGTTTACCTTCCCGCTGGAGCGGTACCTATTTATCTACTTGCACTTTGACGTGGTTTTGAACTGCTAGGTGGGCAGGATCAGGGACCGAGCAACGGGAGCTCACTCCGTGGCAGGAATTCGAACTGCCAACCTTCTGATCAGCAAGCCCTAGGCTCTGTGGTTTAACCCACAGCGCCACTTGGGTCCCAAATATTAATTGACAGACACCCAAATCATAACCTGATGCCCTTCGTCTGGATATGATGGTGGTTTTGGCTGCATCCAAAAACATATCTTAGCTCTTTGTGATTTCCAATTCATGCTTTCATTCTGTGTTGATTTTTGAGTTTCTCTATTTTGGATTAATGCAGATACACACAGGAAGGTGATAGACAGGAGATGAAGGGCCCTGCGTGATTGTGACCTGGGAGGGTTCGTTCTTTCGTGTGTGGAATAAACGTTAATATATAATTGGGCTAGAGGGCTTTGTATTTACTTTTACTTTTATTCTTTATTTTCTTCCCTTTCTTTCTTTCTTTCTTTCTTTCATAAATCTTTTTGCATTAGATTAGCTTGGCTTTTATTGCATTTTGTGTGAGAAACTTTCAATAAAAAATGATTTTAAAAAACCCCTTCAACCTTCTGATTGACAGGCCTCTGACTTACATTGTGGGAATTTGTGTGCAAAGGCAAAAATCTCAGAAGGCAAAGTCAGGAAGACCCCTAGAACCGCCCCACCTTGTGACTATCCCTACATTGCCATGCTCTGACAAGGTTGTGTGAGAAAGGCAGCCCAGAAGGAGCTCCTGAAGCTGACTGGGACAACCCCTTCGGACTGTCCCCCCTCCCCCCTCTCCATTTATTCGTTTCCCCACAACCCGTGCAAAGCTGTGCTATAGAAAATATTGGGATTGGCTTTTACAGTTCAACTCTCCATCAAGTGTCCGCAAAGTCCATTATTCGTGAGAGAATTCAGTGAAAGCAAAGTAGAGCTTTATTTTTCCATGGCAACAGAGTTTCCCCACTGCATTGCAAGGAGGTGAAGACCCAGAGCAAAGGTGTAAAAGAACCTTTAAGGGACTTTTGAAATTGCCCAGCCCCTTAGTCAAAGACCACCCAAAAAGCATCATACACAGAAAGAGGTGGTCTGCAGCAGAAATTTGAGAGTGTGGCTTGTTTCCTGTCTGTCAAGATAATACTTGCTGGTTGCCTGGCCCTTCCTCTGAGATGGCAAATACTTTAGTTCTTTAATCCAAGTCACAGGATTCATACTGTATACATACACAAAATATGCCCATAAGGATTTGTAGCTGAAATAACTATTGGGAAAGGTTTCTCCAAGATATTTCCTTCTGCAGAGGAAATATTTAGAGTCATTAGGACAGCCAAGATGACTTTTGGGGGATTGTTCTGTGTGTGCTAAAGTAAAGTGCAATTTTCTCAGGGAATAATTTCTAAAATTTTAAGGGTGAAGGGTTGGTTTTCTGTGGAGCGTGTGTCTGCTATATGTGTGCACCCTAAAATTGTATAATGGCTGCAATTGCATAAGTAAACCAAGCATAAGCTGTAGGTCTACTATATATGAAAACTGATTAATGAAGGCTTTGTTTGTTTGTTTGTTTGAAATTAACAATGGGGCAATCCCCTATGTGTCCTCATGAGTTCAGGGGACTTAGTCTCATGGAAGTGTGGATAGGATTTGCAGCCTGAATCAACACATTTAGAATGCAGGAACGCACACCAGTATCCCCAGGAGACCTGCTGAAAACATGAGGCAGAACAGCACAGGAGAAACAAAATGATTCCACGTGCAGGAAATGTTGCAGGTCAAATTATGGAGCCCTTTGTTGTGTGAAAACAATTGAAGTTCCTAAATTCACCAGGATAACTGTGTGTTTTCTCCAGAATTGATATCAACCCATGTTTCAGGTTCCATTTCAGGGTTTCTGGAGAATTCATGTCAGGAAATTAAGCTACATGACGCTATTTCCCATCATGCATGTAAGGTCTATTTTATTTATTACATTTCCAGCCTACCTTTCCTCCAGGGAGCTGAAGGTAGCCTATGTGGTTCTTCCCCTCTCCATTGCTATTCCCACAACAACCCTGCAGGATGATGACTGGCCCAAGGTCACCCAGTGAGCTTCATGGCTGAGTACAGAGCTGAATGCTGGTCTCCCAGCTCTTCGTGTGTCATGCCAGCCACAACACCACACTGGCTGAACAGGAAATTGGAATATTATTTTCAGATAAGCTGAGTGGGGATTTGCACCCTGTTCCCTAGTCCCACACTCTTAACCCCTGCACTGCCAAACTTCTTTCTCTCGGAAGAGAACCCTAATTTGAATGGTATCTCCACATGTGTGCTAGCAAAGCACTATTGATGCAGCTGACTTGCTCTTCAGCCTAGATGTGTCTCTTTTCCTACTTACATTTACAGAGCCAGCGTTAGGTGTTTCTTCTAAAGTTTGTTTTTGTGCTGAACGTAGCACAAGGGATCAAAAAGGGGAACAAAAAAGTGGTTGAAATGGTTTCTTTGGTGTCTCCAGTGCAACTCTGAGCTGGTGGGAAAGGAGGGTTTGGGGTCTGCAGCTTTGCAAGGCTCTCTGAGTGGAGCTCACACTCAGCTCCAGGTGATTCCCCCTTTGCTTCTCTCAGCTGCAGAAAAGGGATTCGTCTAGGGCTGCCGGATGTCCAGATTTTCCCAGACATCACTGGGATTTCAAAGGCGAAATTGACGTGGGGGGGGGATATCTTAGGCAACTCAATTTAAAAATCGCATTTTTTTGGTGTGTTTTTTGTAAAAAAATAAAAACCTCAACAATTTAACCATTTTTGAGTGACCTGGTTTTTCCTATTTCAAATATGGCAGCCCTAGATTTGCCAGAATTAAAGTGTACTTGCCAGTGGAGTGGCACAATGCACTTGCATAATTTAAGCATAGCCTCAGAGTCATAGTCACTTCCCTAAATACAGTTAATGAATGTGTGTGTGTGTTCACTACCTTATAGTATTTGCAAAAACAACCCCTCTTACTTGACAGCACAATATTTACCGTGTCTGTCCAGCAGTAAGTTCTACTGAATTCAACAGGCTTGCTTCCAGGCTTCCAGTCACTGTTTATCTGAAGAAGTGTGCATGCACATGAAAGCTCATACCAAGAACAAACTTAGTTGGTCTCTAAGGTGCTACTGGAATGATTTTTTATTTGTTTGTTTTGACTATGGCAGACCAAGAAGGGACTCAGGTGGCGCTGTGGGTTAAACCACAGAGTCTAGGGCTTGCTGATCAGAAGGTCGGCAGTTCGAATCCCTGCCGTTGCTCGGTCCCAGCTCCTGCCCACCTAGCAGTTCGAAAGCACGTCAAAGTGCAAGTAGATAAATAGGAACCGCTCCAGCTGCAAGGTAAACGGCATTTCCGTGTGCTGCTCTGGTTCGCCAGAAGCGGATTTGTCATGCTAGCCACATGACCCGGAAGCTGTCTGCGGACAAACGCCGGCTCCCTCGGCCTACAGAGTGAGATGAGCACTGCAACCCCAGAGTCGGACACGACTGGACCTGATGGTCAGGGGTCCCTTTACCTTTACCTTTTATGGCAGACCAACACGGCTACCTACCTGTAACCAGAGCCGTCTCATCCATTGGGGCTGGTGGCGCGGCGCACCAGGGCGCAATGGCCTGGAGGGTGCCTCCGCCCTCCAGCCCCGCTGGTAGCGCCTGCCGGCAGCGCCCTCCGACTGCCCAGCGGAGCAAGGGAGCTGGCCGGCCACGCCACGCCCTCCAGCTGCCCGGCGCAGCGTGAGCTGCCTGGCTGCGCTGCGCCATTCGGCTGCCCCGCGGAGCGCGGGAGCGCGAGCCGGCCACCCTCGCCTCCCTTCCCGGAAGCGCTGGAAGGGCGCGCAGAGCCCCGCGCCGCTCCAACGCCACGCCCCTCATCCCCCGCTCGTCCACCCCCCTCCCAAGGGGCGGCAAGCGCGGGAGGGAGGCGGCGGAGAGGCGGCATGGTGGGGGCGCCGGAGGGATAGCCGCGCCAGGGCGGCCGATCTTCTTAAGACGGCTCTGCCTGTAACTGTTTACTGAGTGTTCATCCTGATTTGTTTGCAGGGAGATTAGAAAGCAGTTGGCTGTTTAAAGAGCATTCACTCCAATCTGTTTGCAAGGACACTTACGTCAAAGCAACTGTTACCCCACTGTTATGTACTGAGCTTGGATCCTAGAACGATAGGCAGGTAGGATCCTAGAATGCAACAACTGGAGGCTCCAGGAGGGAAGCAGAATCAGCCAAACAGACGGGACCCATTATCATATAAACTGGCAGGCAGGAGAAAAAACAACACTCTCAGATCTGTTGGAGACCGCCTTTTTCTGTGATGTAGGTGTGATGTATCTGAGAGGTGGTCCTGGGATACTCCCCTTCTGTGATGATGCTTCTGGGGGTGGTCTTGAACGGCAGCGTGGGCAATTTCAAATTTCTATATAAGGGCAGGCGCCCCTTTGTTCTAGGTCCCTCCCCTGCTCTCCTGTGTGTGAATGGAGTCACCCTGTTGCAACAAAATAAAAAATTCTTTCCAGTAGCAACTAAGTTTGTTCTTGGTATGAGCTTTCGTGTGCATGCACACTTCTGTTGCAACAGCGATAATAAAGACTTTGCTTCTCAATCTTCTCTGGTTGGCCTCTGTTATATTCTCCTACCGATGGAGAATCTACAAAGGGCTCTTGTGTACCCCATAAGGGAATAAGGGCAGATTATTTTGTTTTCAACATCTGGAGGTGCCCCTACAATGGAACCGTGCTCACAAAAAGACAAGCAGCCTTTTCCAGTCAGAATTGCTTGCAGCAGGAGTGGCTTGTCTTTGCCGTCAGGATGAGCTCTGCTCTGCAGGATTTTAACTGGAATAGAATGCCATTCAGAACCACAGATATGATTCTGCTTCTCAGCAATTGCAGAACAGCAATGATTCAGCACAGTGAAGGGCTGTAGTGTAAAACAAAGCAAAACACACACTAGTTGGGAGAATGGAATGAAACACGTTCCCATTCTTGGAGTGGCTCATGTTCTTTATATCTGGGTCACCTTTTTGCCAGACTTCTCCAGCCACAAAAGCCAGGGTGACTCATAAAACAGACAGATGGCAACTGGACTGTACCATGTCAGGAGGTAGGTGGGGCAAATCACTTTTTATTAACTATTCCCTTCATCACAAAGCCACATCAGCTCTCTGCAAGCCAGCCAGCCAGTGGCACACCAAGGTGAAAAGCTCTTTCCTGCACTTTTCCCAACTAGCGTGGAGCATTCAAAGTATCAGTTAAGACTGAAGTGATACGGTCTACCATTTCAGAAACCAACTGGCGTCACTTTCAGGCGAACTGGTTATCAAACATTAATCCTGATTTGTTTGAACAAAATTTTCCTGGAGCTTAGATTACATGAACAGTTTATTGAGCATTCATTTCCCTATCACGTTCTTTATTACAAAAAGGAAAAAAATAATAAAGGGGGGTGAGAGCGGGTTTGTTGTGCAAGATCTCCAAATCTGCTGTAATTGCATAACCTGAATTACCAGTAGCTAGTATGTGCTTGAATCCCACCTGAAAATAATGGGAGTCTGGAAATGGCCTTCTTCATTCACAGAGTTGCTTTACAGCTGTCTGACTTTACAGAGGACATGGTGTGGAAAAATGGATGGTGGGAAGACCTTCTCCCACTTGTGTAAGACTAGAACCCAGAGTTTACCCAATGGAACCTGAATGCTGGGATATTTAAGACAGGTGAAAGGAAGTGCTTCAAACATTGTGTGTGGATGTGATCCCAATGAAAGGGGAAAGGACTGCACTGGGATTTCATGGTTTGCAGTGGCTCAAGTAGGATTGTCAACTTCTTGTCCTGCCCTTGCTGCTATGTCATTAAACAGCAGCTTGATTTGCAACAATCAGCAGAATAAGCCTTTCAGGGTCTTCTACGCCATGCAGGCCTGTTTTTGAACACACCTGGGAATGCTCACTAATGGCACTGTGCATGTACACCATTTGAATAGCAATGCTGATCAAATTGGGGGCCCAGGCCCCTCAAATATTTTATTGCAGGGGCCAAAGCCCCCGTTGCCCCTAGGAGTGGGCTCCTGTGCACAGTGCGATTTACTGCCAGCTTGCTCCTGACAACCACCATGTCAGGAACATGCTGCATGGTTTTGAACGCCATCTCCCATCATCCCTGACCATTGATTAGGCCAGCTGGGGCTGATGAAAGTTGTGAGTCCAGCAGCCTGGCCGTAAATGTGTGCTATCCAGGTAGGAGCTGCCAACAAATAAATATGTTGTAATTGGTCCCCACATCTTTAGTAGCAGCTTGAGCTGCAGACATTAGGAAGGAACAGCACTCATCTCGGTGGTGTGAAAAGCATCTCTTTACTGCTGCAGTTCTGTGGGGTATCAGCCACCCAAGCTGCTTTGTTTGAGCTGTGAAGAGGTTCCATCTCTTTCTTTTTGCAGAGCAGAGATTTATTTGCCAAGGAGATCTCCCCCCCCCCGCCTCTGCTAGCTTCCTCATTCTTCCAATAATGTGTCTTATTTCCTTGACTTAAATAGCTCTTCCAATCCCCTTTCAGTTCTTAAGAAGAAGTTAAATTTCCATGCTGCAGTTTCAGTCTCAGCTCTTGCCTCTTAATTTAGATCATTATCAAGGTTGTTCCCAGAAGCCATTGTGCAAAACAGGAAAGAAAAACCTCTTTTCCAAATGTGGTGTGGTGATATTTTAACCCCCCTTTTGCCCAAATATTAATAAGCAGTGCTTGTTGTTATCAGCTCTTAAGAATGAATGAATGAAGACTAATTACTAATACTATTATCAATAAAACAAACAACAGCAATTATAATATTTGAACATTTCTCAATGTTCCTGGAGCATCTAACAAACCACAGACCACAAAATGCACAATAAACTTTAACACAGCAATAACAATTAAAAACAACCCATTACACATGCTGTTTAAAGCAATTTAAAAACATTTGCTAAAATGTACTAAAATGTAACCACCAGAACAAAGTAGGTACCAGCCATGCCTCCCTGGGGAGAGCAGTCAATAAACTGGGCAACACCACTGAGAAAGGTGCCTTTGAGGAAGATCTCAATGTACATGCGCTGGTTATTAGAGAAACTGAGCCTTGAAGATTGGTTTGGCAATATAGCAGGCTAGTTACAATTTTGCTTACAATTTTGAAAATCTCTCAGTGGTGTACATTATTGGAGGGGAAGGGACTCATTAAAATTCAGCAATGTAAAAACCTATACAATCATTACAACAGGGATTTGGGGAATTCAAACGCATAAGATACGATCTGAAATTATGGGTCAAAGCCTGGGCTAAAAGATAAGTCTTTACAAGATGTATGAAGCAGCTGATGGGTGCAGCATCATGTAAGGCAGAGACGAGGCCATTCTGTAATACAGGGACAATGGCAGAGAATGGTACAGGGCTCTGGGCCAGGAGTGGAATTTCCCCATATGATTGTTCCATCAGGGCGTGCATTTTGGCTTGCTGGACTGAACAAACCCCTTCTCCTGCCTTGCGTGCGGGTTGGGGGTTCCTCTGACCCCCCCCAACAAAGCCAAAAGGGGGAGGAGATGGGGGAAAGTCTCTATGTGCAAGCAGGAAGTCTTTACACAGGCAGTGGCGTAGGAAGGGCGGGGTGTAGGGAGCGCTCCGCCCCGGGTTCCAGGGGAGGGGGGTGACACTCCCCGGCCCCTCCCTCGCCACCCGGCACTCCGTCCGTGCTTCTTTATGGACGGGGCAGCCCCACGACCCACTGCTTGCTCGCCGCCTCGCAGCAGTGCCGGCCAGATCCACTGCGCATGCGCAGTGCATCCGACGTGCCGTGGTGCCCCGCCCCCAGGGGGTGCATCCGCACCTCCGCCCCGGGCAGCGCAGAGGCTTCCTCCACCACTGTACACAGGGATGGTATTGGTTAGGTGAGTCCCACCCAAAGAAATCTCACAGGTCTGTACAAGGGAAGGTGGTATTTCAGGGAACCTGGCCCTCCCTCATGTGTTCCCAGAGTTAACAATAAGACTTTGAACCCGGTCTTGTAGCTGATCGGCAGCCCAGGTCAGAGAGTGGGGAGGGCCAGGTGAATAAGCTGTCTTCTCCCCATGTTGCTTAAACTGCAGCTTTGCCTTTTCTCTCCGCACCCCCATCTGTGAATAGAAATAACATTTTCTGTCTTTTCCTAGCATAACTACATTTTTGGACCCTTTGCTTCATTATCACTTGGCACACAACAGCGGGGATGAGCTGACCTTCAGAGGAAGACCAGGAGGCTTCAAAGAAAGAGAAACAGCAACACAAAGGCAGTACAGTGGTACCTCAGGTTACAGACACTTCAGGTTACAGACTCTGCTAACCCACAAATAACGCTTCAGGTTAAGAACAGAGATCGTGCTCTGGTGGCGCAGCGGCAGTGGGAGGTCCCATTAGCTAAAGTGGTGCTTCAGGTTAAGAACGGACCTCCAGAACGAATTAAGTTCTTAACCCGAGGTACCACTGTATTAAATCAAAGTAGAAGTTCATACCTAGCTGGTATGGACAGTAAAGGTAAAGGTACCCCTGGCTGTAAGGTCCAGTCACGGACGACTCTGAGGTTCTGGCGCTCATCTCGCTCTATAGGCTGAGGGAGCCAGTGTTTGTCCACAGACAGCTTCTGCGTCAAGTGGCCAGCATGACTAAGCCGCTTCCGGTGAACCAGAATGTTTCTGAGCATGACTTTCTATTCCAACACAGTCACTTAAAATAATAATAATAACCACAGATAGTTTTTGAGAATATAAATAGTGCCTACCCCACTCCCTGCCCCACACATAATGATCACACCTTTTTTGGGTCCTGGATTTATTTTCTCTTGATCTGGTAACTGGTACCAGGAGCTTGAAATCTGGTCTGGACTGTTTGGCAAAAGTTTGCCCAAGCTAGATATGCAAATACTCTAACGGCAGTACAAGATTTTGCCTTAAAAACAAAACAGCCTTGAGACTAAAGTGCAGTGACAGATTCCAGGAATGCAGAGATGACTTCATTTTCCAGCTTATACAAACATCAGTGATGCCAGAGTAGGGAAACAGCAACAGAGCCTTGTGA
Organism: Lacerta agilis; assembly: GCF_009819535.1. NCBI lineage: Eukaryota > Metazoa > Chordata > Lepidosauria > Squamata > Lacertidae > Lacerta > Lacerta agilis. The sequence continues at coordinate 39,469,222 of NC_046327.1, read as the reverse complement.
CTATGGAAGATTCATGCACCTGTAGGCCATTGCAACTCCCCCCCCCCCCGGAGGGCTGGGGCACCTTCCAAAATCCCCTCTTTTACATACCTTGAATATTTTACCTCTCAAGGAAAAAAGCAGCTGGAAACAGAGGGGTGATCTTGAGCAAAAATGAAACTGGAAAGGAAATAGTTATCGCCGCCACCACTTAGACTGTGGGCAGTTCAACAGCTGCTGTTCTGCAAGCTGAAAGTGGAATAACAACTCTGCTTCCAGGCTTCATAATTCAAATAACAATCTGTAGCCAAGTGAGCCTCACCCCCCTGCACAAAATATGGAGAGAGGTGGTTTTAATTGGGGGTGCTCTGGGGGTCAAAGGGATCTACATTGGGATCTGCTGTCTCTGTGCATTGTGCTGCCCAAGGTGGTCACCTCACCATGCCTCATGGGTGAGCTGGCCCTGTTTAAAGCATATTCAAAGCATGTTTCCTCCCTCAAAGGATTCTGGGCACTGTAGTTTACCACCCCAAGCTACAATTCCCAGAAACCCTTAACAAACTACAGATCAAAGATCAAAGAGCAAAGTTAATAGTCAACAATGAAATAACAGAGAGCTTTGATATAACAAAAGGCACCAGACAAGGTTGCCCGTTGTCACCTTTATTATTCATAATGGTCCTGGAGATTTTAGCCAAAAGATTGAGAAATTGCCCGGAAGTAAGAGGAATTAAAGTTGGTGCAAAAGAATTTAAGTTAAAAGCCTTTGCGGATGATTTGGTGGTAACGGTAGAAGAACCCCAGAGCAGTGTTCCAAAAATATTAGAAGAGATGGAGAAATTTGGTCAACTTGCAGGTTTCAAATTAAACAAAACCAAAACAAAGATGATGGTGAAGAATATGGAGAAAGAGAAAGTAGAAGAATTAGAGCAAAAAACTGGTATAGCGGTATCAAAGAAGGTGAAGTATCTGGGAATCTGGTTAACCCCCAAAAATATAAATTTATTTGAAGATAATTACCAACCAGTTTGGAAAGAGATCAAGAAAGATTTAGAAGTCTGGACTAGATTTAAATTATCCTTTAGTGGAAGAATAGCTGCAATCAAGATGAATGTTCTTCCAAGGATGTTGTTTTTATTCCAAACGATTCCGATAATTAAAGGGACAGGACAATTCAAAGAATGGCAAAAAACATTGTCAAGATTTATCTGGCAAGGGCAGAAACCAAGAATAAAATTTAAATTGTTGATAGATAAGAAGGAAAGAGGGGGCTTTGCCCTACCAGACTTGAAGTTGTATTATGAAGCGTCCTGTCTGTGTTGGTTAAAAGAATGGATGACATTACAGAATACTGATCTCTTAGATTTAGAAGGATATGATAATAGATTTGGATGGCACTCCTATCTTTGGTATGACAAAGTAAAAGTTCATAAAGGTTTCTTGCACCATGTGATAAGGAGGGCCATTTTTGAAGTGTGGGATAGGAATAAGAGACTTCTGGAGAGAAAAACCCCATGGTGGATCTCACCAATTGATGTACTTACATTAAAGAAAGTTAATATGGAAGGTAAAAGATCTACATATGGGGATTTGTTAATGAGAACGGAAAGAGGTTGGAAGTTAAAGCCATATCACCAGATTGAAGATACTTTTACAGGATGGATACAGTATCACCAGGTGAATAATCTGTTGTCAGAAGATAAAAAAATTGGTTTTGAGGAGAAAAAATCTAGATTACAAACTGAGCTACTGGAAAGTAAAGGCAAATTGCTTACAAAAATGTATGATTTGTTGTTAGAATGGTATGAGTTGACGAAAGAAGTGATGATAAAATGGGCCATAGACTTTGGGCATAATATAGAATATGATGCATGGACAAAATTATGGAAAGAGACGATGAAATTTACTGCGTGTGTAGCTTTGAAGGAAAATCTTTATAAGATGATGTATAGATGGTACTTGACTCCAGTAAAATTGTCAAAAATGTATAGAACGCATGATAAGATGTGTTGGAAATGTAGACAGGAGGAAGGGAGTTTTTATCACATGTGGTGGACTTGTGGTAAGGTCAAGACCTTTTGGGAATCTATTTATAATGAACTTAAGAAGATGTTTAAATATACTTTTCCAAAAAGACCCGAGGCCTTCTTATTGGGTTTGATGGGAGACGAAATAGCTAAGAGGGACAAAAGACTGTTCATGTATGCAACAACTGCAGCGAGAATATTGCTTGCCCAAAAATGGAAATTACAGGAACTACCAACGATTGATGAGTGGCAGACGAAGATGGCGGAATACGCTGAACTTGCAAAACTGACCGGCAGGGTCAGAAACCAGGACGACTCGAGGTTTCGAAAAGAATGGAGTAAATTTGTGGAGTACTTAAGATTGAATAGAGGAAGTTTGAAAACACTGGTAGGATTGGAATAAACCTTTGACATTGGTTAATATGAAGGAATAAAAACTGTGCGATAAGATTGGACTAGAAAACCAACTGACGTGGGGGAGGGAAGTCATAGCTCGGCGGAGCGATGGTTGAATATAATTTGTGTTAGATATTGAATTGATTGGTTGTATAATTGGAAAATTAATAAAAATTTATTTAAAAAACAAACAAACAAACTACAGTGCCCAGACTCCTTTGAGGGGGGAAGTGGGCTTCCAATGTGCCTTAGAGGTAGAATGTGTATGCAGCCTCAAAATGGTTAAAGCAATCCATTGATGGCCACCAGCCATGGTGGCTCTGTCTCCATTGTTGGAGGCAGCAATGCTTCTGATGCTGGTGTGAGAACAGTGTGCTGGACTAGATGAGCCATTGGCCTGATCCAGCAGGCTCTCCTTATGTACTTAGAGGTTATATAAGTGACCAAACTACTGAAGGGTCACAAGGGGTCATCGATGTCTGTTGAAGTGAGTTCTACTGTATTTTTTTAAAGCTGAATTTTCTCAGTTCTGAAGAAAGAAAGGAAAGGAAAAAGCAGAAGCCTGTGGGTGTTGTTTCTGCCTTTGTGCTCTGCTCCTGGCTTCTCCATAGCCATCTGACTATCTACTGTGATGCAATGTTGCTGAACTAAAATGGACCTTTTGTGTGAGCCAGGGTGGGACCTCTTATGATTGCTCGGAGTTGGGGAGCCTGGTTGTTAAAATAAGCCCAGTCTGTGTGTGTTGGTGACACCGGATGACTTGGGATCTGGCCCATGAAAGCTCACGCCAAAGAGCCTCCTGTCTTTTCAAAGGCACTGAACCTGATTACATCTTACAATGAAATTTATGCTCTCCATTGTTACTGTTATTTCCTTTTGTGCTTACCTTTGAGTGTGTGTGTGTGTGTGTGTGTGTGTGTGTCTGTATATATATATATATAGAGAGAGAGAGAGAGGGAGGAGCCTATGGCCTTTGAGATGTTGTTGGGCTCCCATCAGCCTCACCAAGCACCACCAATGGTCCAGAATGGTAGTACCTGTAACAGCCTCTGTAGTTCAACCAGGCAAAGGTTCCCCAACTTAGGGTGTTGTGTGACAGGGTGCCTTTAATGTATCACCAGGTGCACCCCCTTCTCTTCTTGAACTCCTTTCTGCCTCACCTGTACCCTGCCTGTCAGAGCCCTGGTGTGTCTGCTCTGTCTAGTGGCTGTCAGGCTATTGGGGTTCCTGTCATTAAACAGCGCATCCCAATCATGGAGGGGTGAGAAACCTAGGGGGTTCCTGGGTCTACCCAAGGTTTTATATTGTTTTATTTGAGCACAGGATGGAGGGGCTCTAGGCATTAACATTCTAAGAGATATTGACTCCCCATGAGGTTTCCAGGGAAGCCCCAAGCTCAGCTCTGGGCCCAGCACAGTGCAAGACATGCCGCCTCTGTCTCCAGCTTCCAGCATCAGCCAAAAACTCACAGTAAGTACATAACTCTGGCTAGTGTTCTTTGACCTTACAAGGTGATGTTGCTTCTAGCTAGATGGGGGGTGGGGGGTGGTAGTTACCCCATTTGTCTCCATGGCAACATCTCTCTAATGTAAATGGAAGGCTAAGGCCATTATCTTAACTAATAAACTGGTTTGGCTGGTTTCCTCTTATAGAGTCAGACTGCACCTACACAGGTTTGGAAGGGACCCCAGGGTACCATCCAGATTGACTCCAACCCAAACCTTTAACAATACCCAGCTCAGATACTGATGTTACAGACTCCTGCCATCTCCCCAACAGACTATGCTCTACATCAGCAGTGAGGAACCTGTGGCCATTCTTGACCATTCCTCATGTTGGCTGGGGCTTTCGGGGTTTGTAGTGTGACAATGGCTTGGGGGCCACAGGTTCCTCCTTCATGCTTGAGATTTTGTGCATTGATCCACAGCTCTGCCTACAGAGAACAAAGAGTCTTGCAACCCCTCAAAGACTAATGAATTCATCAAGGCATGATGAATCTCAGGGTCCATTATGAATCGACAGATGACGCAGGAAATGGTGTCCTTGTCTGGTCAGTGTACATATGCCTATATCAGAGGCTTTCAACCTTTTTGAGTCCATGGCTCCCTTGACCAACTACACTCTTTCTGTGGCACCCCTGTGGGGCTCAGGAGTTCAGTTATGTCACCCCTTGCTTGCAGAGCCAGCAGCCCCTCACCCCTTGTGGAGTGTTCCCTCAGCCTCCTCTCCCCACAGGGGCCTGGGAAGCACCCCCTGGCCAGCCCCAGAGGCACCCTTTGCCTGGGGAGCTTGTAGCCAGGGCTGCTGCAACAAACAGCTGTGCAAGCCTTTGGGAGGCAGAGACAAGAGGGACAGAGGCCGATGTTGCCCACAGCAGCCCTGGCCACCATTCAAGGCACCCCAAGGAACTCTGGTTGAAAACTACTGGTCTATATGTTCCCACCTTACTTATATTGGTGCAAACTTGTGATCTCCTGGGGGTCTTTGCTTCATAGAATCACAGATTTGAAAGGGAACCCAAGGATCATCTAGTCTAACCCCCTGCCATGCAGGAATATGCCACTCTCTCACATTGGGTTTGAACCTGCCACCTTGGCATTATCAGCACCACACTCTAACACACGGAGCTATCCAGGCACCTCCTTCTGAGTGCTTTGTTGCTCTCCTTGGACTCCGTCCTCTTCAGCTGTAGGTATCTGATCAGGGTGCTGCCCCACCTATCAGGGCTGAGTCACTCCAAGGGAGTATTGCAGGAGGGGCTGGCCAGGGACTTCCCCTGCTCCAAACTTCCCCAATAGCTGGCCATGTCATCTTCTCTCTCTCTCTCTCTCTCTCTCTCTCTCTCTCTCTCTCTCCCTTTCACTCTGCTCCAGAGGCAGCCATGGTGATGGCTGGGGGGAAAGAGTTCCAGCTCCTGGTGGTGGTGTCTTGGTGGTTTGGGGTCCTGGAGGCTCCTGCAGGTAAAGGGGACAGGAATGTTTTGGTAATGAGTAACAATTGCAGGGGGGGGGGGGAATCTTGCTTCACTTTGCATTTAAAGGCTGACCTGCCTAATCTGCACTCTCTAAAACAATATGTGAATTGAAATGCAACCATCCTTTGAAATCTGGGATTCTGCAATTTTTGCAGGGCAGTTCTCCTGCCAAGTAATGTGCATATAACAGGGTGAACTGTGCAAAAAAATTGCATATATTTGTGAAAATAATATGCAAAATTCAGTGTATTAGGGGAAATTGTTTTGCAAGAATGTGTGCCTTAGGCAAAACTGCATACAATAATATCTATAAAAGTGACTGCTTGGAGATTTTTGAAGTGTTAACTGGTTTATAAATGCTTCAGAATAAAAATAAAATATTAGGATAAATATGCACCAACTTGATGATTAATTTTCATGAGGAATTTTAAAAAATCATTACAATCTGATGTGGAAGTATGGAGAACTGAATTCAAGGTTAGAAAAATGAGAAAATAGAGAAATTGAAATTGACAAATCCACCCACCCCTAGTAGTGAGGGAGAGTTGCCACCATTCTCTGGCAGGGCCTGTTCCTGTTCCTGTGCCTGCAAAGCAAGCAGAAATTAAGCCAAGAATGTCCTCCTGCGCACAGACTCCTCTGAGCTGCATTCAGGGGAAAGCTTGATGTCCTTAACTTTTGTGTACTGGTAGCTAAGTGACAATCCTGTTGTGTTTAGTTGCCACTTTTTATTTCCGCAGCAGCAGCAGCTGCACAGCAGGCAGGAATTCTGTGCACACAATCCTTTCCCCCATATATGTGACAGGGAATACTTTGCCTGTTGGATTTCTGCCTGTCCTGCAGATGTTAAGCCCAGGAACCTCACCATGGGAAAAGGGTGGCATATTTAGGCTGCATCTAGGGGTGCTTAGGAAGATTTCAGGCCCCTGCAAGCCACAGGTTTGGCTTAAACATTTCCATGCAACCTGAGATGGCAAAGGTAAATAGTGCGAAACCTGCCTATTATGTGACCAAAGTATCCCACGGGTATAGAACTTGCTTATCGCTCCTTACCAAATCTTCCCTTGGAAGGGCTTGGATTCTCATGTGGTTTCAGCAGAGACCTTCTGTTGTCCAGGAGGAGGACTGATGCAGAACAATCCCTTTATAACCTGAGGCATTTATTTATTTAAATAATAAATATGTTGCTGTTCACCAATATATAAATGGTACTTCAAAAATTAGAATAAAATACCCAAACCAAAATACAATGCAATGGATCCTTTCCCTCAACCCAACAGTTAGTTTTTAATGGCAATGCAGCTCAGTCTTCATTGGGCTTTTTTTGAGGGGGGGGGGCTTTCCCATAGTTATTTTCCCACTAAAGCTTTGTCATGTCATGCTTTGCCATGCATATTTTGGCTACATAAGCAGCACCACTCACCTCTGAACACCAATAACGGGGGGGGGGATGCAGCAAAACCATATGAAGCAAGGAATACTAGAACATAGGGAGCTGCCCTAATACTGGGTCAGATCCATTTAGATCAGTGTTGTCAAGAAGCAGGCTGGGTTTCAGGCACCTCCTCCTAGGAAATGCCAGGGAGCTTTTGCATGCCAGGCAGCTGTTCTGCCACTGAGCAATAGTCCTTCCTATGCAAAGATTATAGCTGATGGTTCTCAAGGGCCAACCCAAACAACAAAGGTTTTACCCATATTCTGAAAACCAGCAGGGAAGAGAGAGCTGGAACTTCCTGGAAGGGAATTCTTTCAGGATTTTGGACTGCTACAAGGAAGCCCTATCTGCTGGCGGTGCTATGGCAGCTTCTTGTTTAATTTGCAGCAAAGGGGATAGTTGAAAAAATTGCTCCATCCTTCATAGGGTTTCCAGGTTTCTTTCCTGGTAGAGCTTTGGTGAAGGTAATAACAGCTTCCCGGCAGGGAGCTGTTGAGTCAGAGAAACTTTTTCTGGCCTGAAGTGATGAGAAATGACAAGTGAGTCTTGTGGCTTCCTGATGTTTACTATGGCACAAATGGCCATGGGCAATTGGTAGTTTCGCCAGATGCATGCTAGCAAAACAGTTCACCTCATTAGGGTCTGCCCACCTGGCAGCTGCATGAAGCATTAACCTCACTTGGCAGATGTCTGTAAAGCAGTGTTAGAAACAGATTTATAAGCTAGGCACCAAATGGCTCCTTAAACCAAGGTTACAGTCGCCAAAATGCAGTGGTGGAGCTTCATGCTCTGGCACTGGGGGGCCGGAGAGCAGGTGGGGGCATGGCTGCCATGCGTCATGGGGGCGTGGCACGCCACCTATGGAGGCGTGGCACTCAGCGCCGGGGGGGGGGGGCAGCCGTGATGGCACCCCACAGGGATCACGGTGCCGGGGGCAGTGCACTCCCCCCGCACTCTTCTTCCTCCGCCAATGCCAAAATGGAACATCTTCTAGTTGCCATTTTGGGGCAAAACAGTTCTAAAGTCTTGTTTTCCAAATGTTGGACTGACTCTGATCGATTCTCAGTTAAACACCTGGCCCGTTCAGATGACAACCTTCAGCTAAGTTAAGAGCTTTGAGAACATAAAGAAGAAAAGTCACTTGCTCCAGGGACTGTCCACATATATATTTGCCTATTGTGACCTATTTTTCTTAATGGTGACATGGACCATTCATAACGTAGGGATATTCTTCACGACTGTGAGCAGGGCGGGGGGGGGGAGGGGATGAAGATGAGCTACTGCAATTCACTAGTCTATAACCCTGTTCACTGCTGCTGCTGCTGCTCAGCCTCGAATTTTGGTTCCTCGAATTCATTATGATTGTGCAGATAAAATATAACTGAAAGAATTCTACAGAATGTGGTATTAGTATGTGAAAACAGTCAAGAGCCAATGACTTAAGCAATTATGTGGGCTTCTACAATTTCCCCCTCCAACTGCAAGTGCTCAGGCTTTTAGGACCAGTTGGAGTGACATGGAGGAAGACATATGGTCCTTTGGATCCGCCACCATGTGTTTTCTTTTTTTATTATAAAAATAAAAAAATAAAAAAATCTCTAGTTAAATATTTATAATATTATTCTAAGGTGGAGGAAACTGGCAACCAGTTGCTGCTTTGGACTACAGAATGTGAGGGTGAGTGAGGTTGCTCTGGGCCAGGGCTGGCCGACCTTTCCTTCCTTCCTTCCTTCCTTCCTTCCTTCCTTCAGAGGAGGGCAACGAAAATGGTCAAAGGCCTGGAAACGATGCCTTATGAGGAACGGCTTAGGGAGCTGGGTATGTTTAGCCTGGAGAAGAGAAGGTTAGGGGGTGATATGATAGCCATGTTCAAATATAGAAAAGGATGTCATATAGAGGAGGGAGAAAGGTTGTTTTCTGCTGCTCCAGAGAAGCGGACACGGGGCAATGGATTCAAACTACAAGAAAGAAGATTCCACCTAAACATTAGGAAGAACTCCCTGACAGTAAGAGCTGTTCGACAGTGGAATTTGCTGCCAAGGAGTGTGGTGGAGTCTCCTTCTTTGGAGGTCTTTAAGCAGAGGCTTGACAGCCATCTGTCAGGAATGCTTTGATGGTGTTTCCTGCTTGGCAGGGGGTTGGACTGGATGGCCCTTGGGGTCTCTTCCAACTCTGATTCTATGATTCTAAATATAAAATCAACTGAAATAGCCTCTATGGATCTAAGACTTGTATGTACATATGTTGATTAACTGTCCGATGATAAGATCATTTTGGTGCAAGGTGAGGATATTTATAGCAAGATAAATTGTTATTTAGGGGAACTGAATTTAATTCTAAATTATATTCCAGAAATGTGGGAGATTTCAAGGGATAAAAAATATGGATTGCGGTGCTATATTAGAAGCAAAAAAAACTTGTTTTGATAAATTGGAAGAGCCACAAAAAAGATTCCATTGAGCACATGGATTGATTTAGATTTAGATTCCTTTATTACGGTCAACGACCAGCACAACATGGATTGATAATATGGACAGATTAGCTACATATGAACGAATTGCATGTTGACGCAAAATAAGAATGGATAAATATGAAGAAATCTGGAATGAATATTTAAGCGATAAGGCGGATTGTGGTGGGAAGTTGGGGGAGGAGAGAGAGGTGGGGAAATATTGCTTTAAAAGGTGCAGTCATAGGTGTATCAGTGTATTCAATTCTGAATTGTAAAATTGTGTTCTTATTGTTATTATGGCTTTTGTTGTTTGTGTCTTTTGCGGTTGATGTTTGTATAAAAAAAATGATTAAATAAATTTAAAAAAAAAAACTGTGTCAAAGCCAGAGATTTCTACGCTCACACCTCTGTCCGTTCGTCTTCCAGGCAAGTGGAAGGCGTCAAGGAGGGTGTGGCCTGAAGAGAGTCCCCAAGTCCACATAGGAAACTTACAGCACCCATTTGTGCTTAGGAGGGGGGTTGCTATCCTCCTGCTTGCAGCCTGCTCTCAGCTGGGTTTTCTCATTTCAGGAGCGCAAAACGTTTTCTGCTACGGGGCATTTGATGCGACTTCAGGGAAGTGCAATGACCTGCTGGGGGAAGGGGTTGCCCAGGACGACTGCTGCCTAAACCACCAATACGGCTTCCAGTTGGACAGGAATGGACCTTGCCAGGCCTGCCAGTGAGTGTCGCACGAGAATCCTATCACTAAGCACCGCACCCATGTTTCGCTCAGCACCTTCTCTAGCTCACCCAATCTCTCTTGCTGGAGATCCCCAAATACCTTCTGTGGCTACGAGCCACAATGGCACACTCTTCCTCCAAATAGCTGTTGCTCAGGATCACAAGTAGGGAGGATGCTGTTGTGCTCAGGACTTGCACCATATGCTCAAAGCACATTTACACACATGGATTTCCCCCCAAAGAATCACAGGAACTATAGTTTGCTAAGGGTGCTGAGAATTGCAGTTGTTGTATGAGGGGGTGAACTATATTTCCCAGGATTGTCTGGAAGAAGCCATGTGCTTTAAAAGTGCACCAAATTTGCTGTCAATGGATTGTGTATAAGTGGTTACAGCATGGAACTCGCTTCTTTTCTTTCTCCCACTCCAGCCGGGGCACCTGGCAAATGCCAAGGCCCATGGGCTCCGGAGGGCCAAACACTGGCCCCCTTAAAAGTATTTTTGGATGCTCAGCTGTTTCAGCCACCAACCTCATTATCCCCAATGGGACCCCCGCCCCCCACCCCAGACACTATGCCACGGGTTGGGCCTTAAAGCACAGGGGACAATTGAGTCCCTGGTGTGGCTGTAGCTGCCTTGCCTAGTACCAGGCCAGCTACACACAGACAACATTGGGGGGGGGGTCCCCCAGTAAAGGTATTGTCCTGCTGTGAAATTTGGAATGTTGGTTAATCAACCAGCATGACACCCCCCTGCTTTTTGTACAGCTTTTGTGACACCACAATTTGACAGTGATAGTGTGTGTGCTAATTTCAAACAAACACTTTGTTAGAGGCAAATATTTTCCCTGCAAGGATATGGCTTCCTTGTGAACAGAAAATCTAAGTAGGGTGCTGCCCTCATTGCTGTCTAACTAGTGCGTTGGGAATTAGCTCACCGTAGTACAAATTTGCACCTAGACTTTGTGAGTGCGCAGCTAAGGGAGGAATTCAGTATAGCCTTTTGCAGATTGCTCTGTCAGCACCAGCAAGCCTGCTGGCCTGAATCTCCCCTCTCCTTCCTGCTGCATGCTGTTTGGGAAGTTCCTCTGACCCTCCAGAGCCAATTTGGGGTAGCAGTGGTGGTGTGTATGGGGCAGGGGAGGGAGGAAAAGCTGGTGGAAGTCCTTCCAGAGGCTTCGGCTTCTGGGGCTTTCTGCAGGACACAGAGCTTCAACTCCATTTGCAGATATTTTTGGATGCAGTATTTTTTGGTATGGTTTGAAGAGAGAGCGGGAGAGAGGGTGTTTAAAGGGTGCTCCCCACTTAACGCAGTTTCACTGAAGTGCGTGGGGGCCCATGACATAACCCCCATGCAAGTGGGGAGTCGCTGTACTTTAATTCTGCCCTGGGCTATCTGTGGAATTTCCCTGGGGGATTTTTACGACTCCCCATAGCAGGGAGGACTTGTAACCTCCTCCTTTTCCTTTTTCTTTTCGCACAGGGCAGCTCAGTGGAGTGGCTGGTCCCCCTGGAGCCCCTGCTCTGTTTCCTGCAGGGAAGGCGTCCAACGGCGCAGCCGGACGTGTCATGGGCGTGACGGCCCGGCCGGCTTTTGTGAGGCCAGCACCCGCCAGTGGGAGATGCAGACCTGCAGCCTGATGGCCTGTTGCCCCAGTAAGCATCTTGGCTCTTTTCTCTTGAACTTGGGGTGTCACCTTGAAGTCCCCCAGGGTCCTTTAACTTGGGCTGAACACAGCTTCCTTTCAGCTACACAGTTTCTTGCTCAGATATACACTCTTGTTATCAGGTTGTTTTCCATTCCATCTGGTTTTTAAGAAGGTATGCTAAGATCTAGGGCCTGAGCTGACTGGTTTTCCTCTTTCCTCCTCATCCATTTCCCCCTTTTAGTTTGTCAGTCTTCGTCAGGGGCTGCCTTGCTCTTATTTATCTTCTGCCAGCTGCTCTGGGAGCCTTTTTGACTGAAGAGCAGGGTAAAAATGCTGTAAACAAATCATTAATATTTATAATTAAATCCACATGGAAACCAGTTGCTTCTCTTCCTTATCTGTAAAACCAAGGGTTTTTTGTTTGTCTTAACATTTTGTAGGGTCATACAGGGCCAGGTAAAATTTACACATAACTAGAATCCAGCCCACAAGTTGTGCATCTCCAACCTAAAATTTCAGTTCTCATATAGTGCAACCTTACACCTGTCTGCTCACAAGTGAGTTCTCTGTAACAGGCTCCCAAGTAAGTGTGTTAGTACAGGTGGGGAAACTGTGGCTCTCGAGATGGGGCTGGGCTCTCAGCTCCCATCGTCCTGACCCCTGGGCCTGCCAGCTGGATCTGTTCTGAGCCAACAACTGTCCAACAACATCTGGAAGACCCCCAGTTCCCCATCCCTGATATATGCAGTGGCAGAGCTTCATGCTTCGGCACCGGGGTGGGGGTGGGGGCGGGGGCAGAGAGCAGGCAGCGGCGTGGCTGACGTGTGTCCCGGGGGGCATGGCATGCGTCACGGGTGTGGTGCACCACAGGGGCTGGGGGCAGCCGCGCTGGCACCCCACCAGGATCGTGCTGTCGGGGGCGGTGCACTCCCCCCGCCCCCATCTTCCTCCGCCAGTGGATATATGGATCGCATCCTGATCACACCTCTAGCACACCTGTCTGTTTATATGACAACAATTTCCCATTAATGTGGATTCTTGTAACTGTTGAATTTCTCTCCCACCCACTTTAATTTGATTTAAATATATGAGCTGAATCTTCAGCTTTCAGCTTCGCTAATAGCTCCCACTTTCTGTCTTCTAAATATATCAGCTAACTGGAGAGCTGCTACCAGTCAGTCTGTGGACATCAGTGGGTTAGATGGGCCGGTGATCTGACTCACTATGAAGCAGCTTGCTTGGTTCCTAAGAGCATTTCTGCAGAAAAGCATGTCAAGGAAGCTATTCATGATTGATGCCGCCCCTTATCTCCTTGCAGGGGAGGGAGGCTGGTCAGCCTGGGCTGCCTGGAGTCCCTGCTCCGTGACTTGCCTCAGAGGGTTGCAGACAAGGAAGCGAACTTGCACCAATCCGACACCAGACTGTGGAGGGAGCTGCCTAGGAGACAGTGCGGAACAACAGCCCTGTGACACCAACCTGATCTGCCCAAGTAGGTCTTTGACAGCTGGAGAAATATTGGAAAATAAGAACTGGGTCAAAGGATGTCAGGAAGGGAAGGAAAATGGATGGAATGAGAGGTCAGAGGCATGAAATGGAGGAGGGAGCAAGGATGCACAGGAAGGTTGAATATGGATTGATCCAACTACATACTGTATATAGTGGATTATTGCCTTCCCCAGAGAGGTCACCTGGTGTCGTTTTTGTGGTCTTTCTGGTACCTTTTTGTTCACTAAGGTAAATAAAGCTTAAACTTGTGTTTCAAAACAAACCCTAGGGCTAGGCCTTCACAGTTTTAATATTGTTTTAAATAAAGCTTATGCTCACCATCTTTTAGGGAGAAATCCTATACACAATAAGCCAGCGTAAGTTAAGCTCATGTAAAGTACACCAGATCCAAATTCTGTTCAGGAGCAGGGCTACTACCAGCTGAGCTGGGGAAACAAGCCATCACAGATCCACTGGATCCTAACCACACTCATCATGGTAGATTTTTCTATAGGATCACTCTCTTAGTGGGGTTTTGAAATGAGCAGCAAATTCTTTAATTCTGCTTCTTCTAGGATTTTTTTTTGGTGGGTTTCTGTGTTTATTGACTTTTTGTTTCAATTATTGTATTTTGACTTTTTAAAAATACCGGATGCTTATTTTTATTTTGTAAGCTGCCAAAAGAATTTCACTGATAGGTAGCCATACAAAATGATCCAAGAAATGGTTATAGTGGGGTTTTTTTTAAAGGCTGTTTTACTTTTGGGGTAGTTTTTTTTAAACTGTGGTGCAGTACAAAAAAAATGAAAATGGTAGAATCAATCTTTCCTTCTGTCCATGAATGGCAGCATTTATGTATTAAAAAGTGTAAGTTCTTACACTCCTTTGCTCCGTTAAAAAGGCGATGGGAATGAATGGAGGAGAGGGAATCAGGGTGGGGGGTTGGGGTGCTGAATGCATGAAAAGAAATATGGCTGGAAGAGCTTCTCTGATGGAGAAGAGAGAGACAGGACAGACTGAGGTCTGGAGCAAGGATGGAGGGGAAACAGGTCTTGTTGAGGCGAGGTTTGCTTGCCCTCTTTCTGCACAGCCCATCCTGACACCCTTCATCTTCTGTGCTTGCTTCTCTTTTCATACAGCCCATGGAAACTGGGGCAACTGGGGCAACTGGGAGCCTTGCCCTGCCACCTGCGTTCCCGATGGCTCGGGGCCACAGCCCAGGCAGCAGCGCCAGCGTCAGTGTAACAGCCCCCCACCTTCCAGAGACCCCCCTGGAAACCCCTGTCCTGGAGCTGACCGAGATTACCGCTCCTGCAGCGGACTGCCCTTCTGTCCACGTAAGGAAAGAAAGCCGCCTCATTGACCCAGCCCTCCTCATGGAAGCAGCTTGCGGGTGATGGAGAGACAAGGGCCCCCCCCTTATGGATTTATTTACTGTGTACCTATTTATGCCAGTTCTATATCGCAAAGTGTATTTTAAAAATATCTCTTAGCGGTGTACAGATAACTAAAGCAACAACAATGCAAAGAACAGAAAATACTACAAAAGTACAGTTAACATATACAAATTAATGCATATGTGAATGTTAGATTCTTTGCCATCTCTGGCCGGCCGGATCGTGATCCTGAAAGGAAATGGCCAGAGAGACTGGCCTGTCCCAATGCTTTCCAAAGTGACAGACCTAGTTTATAGGCTGGGGATGGATGTTGCAGAAAGGACTCCTATAACCCTTGACCATTGTCCATGCTGACGGCTGGAGCTGCTGGGAGTCCAAGAACCTCTCAGCGACCACAGTTTTCCCAGTCCTGCTGCAGGGAGTTTCCAAATGAATTTCTGTTGTGTCTCCTGGACAATGTAGTTCCACACTTTATGGGCCACAGTGATGCCCGTTTGGAGCTTGTGCTTGTCTGAGCAAGTCCGGCTGGAGGTCCAGAGTTCTTTGTGTTGCCCCACAGAGGACGGCGGCTGGGGCAGCTGGAAGCCCATTGGCTCTTGCTCGGTGACCTGCGGGGTTGGCCGAACGGTGAAGAAGCGTCTGTGTGACAGTCCTGCGCCAAAGCATGGAGGGAAGTTCTGCCCTGGTCCAGACACCCACACCGATACCTGTAACACCAGGATGCCCTGCCCAGGTAATGGGGAAGGAAGGAGGTGTGGCAGGGGCAGCTCTTGTGGGAGGGAATCTAGAGCCAGACCACCAAGCTTGCCCGCTCGCTTGCCCTTGCCTGGCTGCTTCCATTTCCTCCAGCCCTCCAATGCCCACTGTCATCTGCGGCCCTCCTGCTAACACTTTCTGGCTTTCTTCTGTTGGTGAATATTGCCCCTTCTTCAGAAGGCTTGTATCCCTTACGGTGTGAAATTCAGGAATCAAGAGGTGAAGGGGAGCCCCCACATATTCCCAAACTAGCCAGAAGAACTAAATGGAACCTCCATGTACAGAGGCCGTATATCTTTGAATTAGGTGCTTTGGGATTGTTGCCAGATCCCAGAAAAACTCTGGCAACTCTGAGCTGTCACATGTTGAGGAGACTGTGGAGGTCTGTCTATCTCTCAGGGCTTTTGCAAGGCTTCTTCTGTGAGTTATTCGGTTTCCCTTTAAAAAGACACCAAGCAAATACTCTGCTTAGCTGCTTGCTAAGAGGTCAACCTGCTCCTGCCTGCTGACCAATGAGTGTGTGTGAGGCCTGGTCAGCTCCAGGTTTGAGGGGGTCTCCTTATCTCCCTTGCCCTGCCTCGTGGCTACGTCTGGGAACTGCCATGTAAATTTCCTACCATGCCCTGAAGTGACACTATTTCGGGGATATATATGGCAGGAAGCGAACATGTTTTTCAAAAGTGGGGTCAGGGCAGCCAACATGGGGGGCTCCTGCTGGGGTGCTGCAGATGGATGCTCCATGCTGACTCTGGGCCTGGTACATTTCGCAGACATCTGGATAGCTGGAACTTACCTTTTATTTAATTAAAATCTTAATAGAATATATTAACACGGGTATCATGAAAAGTTTCATGCCATGGGAACTTCCTGCTTTGCTGGGACTTCCTGCTTGCGGGTTGTGGTCATGTAATGTTTCTGACTTTAGGCTATATTTTTGTAACTTGCTAAAATCTTTTTATAATTTGAACAATCAATGCTTTATAAGTTAGTTTTAAAGCTCAGTTGGTAATTTGGGGTGGAGGTACACACTTAACAACTACATATATGGATGTGTGTGAAACAACGTGTAATTTCTTTGATTCGTACCCCTAGGAAATAATTTATATTTAATTGTAACCCTAGTACCAAGGGCTGCTCCAAGTTACAGTATCCCCTCCCCATGAATCTGCTTGACACCAAGGTAGACAACTTCAGGCCTTGGGGCCAAATGTGGCTCCCCAGACTTCTCTATCTGGCCCCTGGAATGCTCCGGCTGCACCCCACATAGCTCCTGCTCTGGCCAGAACATGCCCCTTTTTCTGTTCTCTCCTGTAGCGATTTTTGCCTGGCTGTGTCCTTGAACTGGGATGGTGACCCTCATTTGCCTAGATGGGGTGCGTGTGTCTGACTACGGTGGTGGGTGGCCCTCAAGTCCCATCCCTGGACTATGGGGCTGGCTGACCTTGCCCACCATCGAGGTTGCCTGGCATTCTTCTTGACCCTCCTCCTTCTCCCGCAATGCCACACAGTGGACGGGCGCTGGAAGGAGTGGTCCGAATGGAGTGACTGCGAGAACAAAGGCACCAATATCAGGATCGCCTGCGATGAGCTGACTGGACTTCAGAAGAGAACCAGGACATGCATTGGACGAGCACATGAGGGCAAGCGCTGTGTGGGGCAAACCATCGATATCAGAAGCTGCTACAATGTCCAGTCATGCTTCTGTGAGTATTGGGGATAAAAAGACAGTCATGCTTCTGTGAGTATTGGGGATAAAAAGAGGTGGAAGGAGCGGCCCTGCCCAAGAATTTATGAAAGGCTAAGCTTCAGAAATGCCACTTATGGGCGAGCCTGGATGATGGGAGGCTGCTAGGAGCCCTAGATAATCTGAGTTTACTTTTTGTCTTCCCCTCCTCCCACCTTCCCCACCCACAATGTGATGGCCATTTCTTGGGTGGCTTTTTTAAAAGAAAGGAAGGAAGGAAGGAAGGAAGGAAGGAAGGAAGGAAGGAAGGAAGGAAAGAAAGAAAGAAAGAATTAGGCACTTGTTTTGAGTATAGGTCACTCAGTTAAAAACTAGCCAGGATATCTAAATGGAACCTCCATATGAAAGAAGCAGTATTTATTTGAATAAAATGCCATAGGGGTGTTGCTACATCCCCAAAGACTCTGGCCCATAACACACATATGCTAAAACCAGCATGTGCTGATGTATAGATGTGCACAGATGTGAACGTTGAGGGAAAGCGGCGTTACAGTATATAAAAAAGAGGGTTTTCAATTCAGGTGGAAGGGAGGAAAGTGCCAAACACCTGGGGCTCCGGCCTCCTGGACAATACTCCTGAGGTGCTGGGTGGTGAATAAGAGGCTGGCTGAGTCCTGCTTCTGAGAGCCCAACGGCTCCTCCACTGGAAGCAGAATGCTGGGCATAGATGGTGCAATCTAATAAGGCCATTCATGGTTCCTCTATCATGTGGATTTTTAAAAACAACAACAACAACATTCTACTTTCTGATATCTCTTTCCCTTTTTAAAATAAATTTTGATTGGATTTTACATTTTTATCACATTGCCACATATCAATTCATCAAAATCAACAAAATACATTTCCCCCCGACTTCCCTCAACATCCTTTTCTAGTCGTCGTCCCCAATTAAACCCTGCCTGCTTTCAAATATTGTACATGATATCTCCATATTGATAATTATTATTTCTGTTCAAAATTGAAAATGTTTACTCATTAGATCATTACATTGTTTCTGTAAGTACAACATGAAAAGTTCCCAATCTTTCTAAAATTCTCTATTGTCTTTATCTCTGAGTCTTTCTGTTTACTTCACCATTTCAGCATATTCCATTAATTTTTGTAGCCATTCTTCCTTAGTTGGTATTTCTTCACTTTTCCATCTTTGGGCTAATAACACCCTAGCCGCAGTTGTTGTATACATAAAGTGTTTTTTCTTTTCTCTTGGTAAATCTTAACCTGTAATACCTAATAAAAAAGCTTCTGGTCTTTTAATAAAAGTCAATTTAAACATTTTCTTAATTTCATTATAAATCATATCCCAATACTTCTTAATCAGTTTGCAATTCTGCCACATGTGAAAAAGGTGCCTTCCTTTTCTTTACATTTCCAACACTTATTTGAACCTGTTTATACATTTTTGCTATTTTTTTCTGGTGTAATATACCATCTATACATCATTTTCATATACAGTACAGGTAATTCTCTTTTATTAAAATACAATCAGTAAATTTAAATTTACTCTCCATAATTTTCCCCATTCTTCCATTTGTATATTGTGTCCTATATCTTGCGCCCATTTAATCATTGCACTTTTTACCTCTTCATCCTTTGTTTCCCATTCTAATAGTACAGTAAATTATGTTTTCTTCAACAATTTGGTATTATCTTCTATAATTTCTCTTTGGAAACTTGAAATACTCAAGCTAAAACCTTTTAAAATCTTCTTTAAATACATCATTTAATTGACGATATTGCAGCCAATCATACACATATTCTTTAATCTTCTCATATTATTTCAGTATTAACTTCCCTTCCTTTTCAATAGAAAATAGCACACCTCTGTATGTAGGCCATATTTTCTCCCAATTTATTTTTTGATTGAAATTACTTCTGCAGGGGAGACCCACCATGGGGTCTTTTGTTCTAATAGTTCTTTATGTTTTTCCCATGCCCTTAAAATCATATAATTATATGATTATAAAACGCTTTATGTATTCTCCCTTTGTTGTACCACAAATACGCATGCCAACCAAATCTATTGTTGTCCCCTTCCAAATCTAATAAATCTGTGTTTTCTAATTTTATCCAGTCCCGGATCCAAGTTTTATCCAATCCCAGATCTCCAACCTAAAATTTCAGTTCTCATATTGTGCAACCTTACACCTGTCTGCTCACAATGAGTTCTCTGTAACAGACTCCCATCTGTTAGGCCAGGGGTTGGCAAGGTTTACCGGCCATGGGCTGGATCACTCCCACAGAGATCGTTCGTGGGCTGGACTGGCACAGCGCGGTGCCAGAAATCGCGTCTACGCATGTCCGCGGCACCGGAAATTGCTTCTGCGCATGCCCAGACACCTGCACAGAAGCAATTTTTGGTATCTGGACATGCACAGGCGTGATTTCCAGTATCTGCGCATGCGCAGGTGCAATTTCCGGTACCACTCGGTTTAGCGCAGCGCACGGGGGACTCACCGAGCACGTAGCTCCGTTCAGAGGCGGCTCGTGGGCCGGTAAAACGGTCTTTGTGGGCCGCCTCTGGTCCATGGGCCACAGGTTGCCGACCCCTGTGTTAGGCCTTTTGGTTAAGATCAAGTGTAGTATCTGATATCTCTTTCCAAACAGATGCAGCCCTCGAGGCACGATGGCAGAGGGTAGGTGAGCCAGCCACGTCTCCCTACCTGATCACCGCCCCTTGCTTTTGAATGCCTGGCCCAAAGCCACCCAGTGTGCTTCAGGTTGAGCACGGCTTTGAACCCATGGCTGCATCTACACAACTATAAGAAATGCTCTGATTTTTTTTGAAAAACTCATAATGGAAAATTTCATAGTTTTGATTCCAGCTCTACAGCACCCTCTGGTATTACATGTTATAATGCATTTATAATGTTTTATTTTTACCAATGTAGCTGAGTCCCATGTCTTTCCGGTCCTTTTCTGAGGCTCTCACTGCCATGCCCCACTGGTTCTTCAGATACTGTACTTGTCATATTGACACCATATTGATTTAACAGTTGGAATGCTTTCCCCCAGAGCATCCTGGGAGCTGTAGTTTGTTAAGGGTTCTGATAGCTGTTGGGAGAACCCTCACAGAGCTACAGTTCCCTGAATGGTAGTTGTTCAGTAGGCAGAGGTGGAACCAAGGGGATGCCAAGCCTGTGGGTCTGATTTGTGTGGCTTCTCTCAGTGAAAGGAGCCTGGACAGAATGGAGCCCATGGGGCCTCTGCAACCCGCCGTGTGGGGAGAAGCCCATGAAATCTCGCAAGAGGGAGTGCAAAGCCATCTACCCCCCTTACCCGTGAGTATGAAATGAGGGAAGGGCAGTGTGCGTGTGTGTGTGAGAGAGAGCTGAGTTGAGAGAGAGAGAAATAGGGAGTTGTTTCATTTTTGAAGGGCAAGCCTGCGAAACCACTTTCTGACTTGCTTAGCTGGCCAGCTGCAGCTGGTGCAGAATTCATGTATTTATCTGACAAGAGTTAATAGGCAAAAACTGCTTGGCAGTTTGCACAAAACAATATTGAATGTTCACTAATAATAGTGATAAAAATCACACATGGAAAACAAATGGGCATACAATTTATCAAAATAAATAAAATCAGATTGGAAACAAATAGGCTGTTGTGAGTTTGAGCCGGGAGGGGCTAGGCGGTATGATGACTGAGTCCCTTCTAATTCCTGGGGTCCTGGATCCAGCAAAGGTTAAAATCCAACGGAGGATTCCATTGTTGGATTATCCAGGAAAGGGCCCTAGTTACCCCCTAAGTCTGGCCCTGAATATAAAGACACCTGAGCCTTTCGCTGTCACATGCAAAACCGGTACAAAAGGTAGCCAGCAACAATATGTGGGGTGCTCTGAGCTGGAATCCAGTGGGGTGAAGTCATGGCTTGGTAACTGTAGTGTGCTAAGGGGGCTGAGAGTTGTTGGGAGACCCCTATTCCCCCCACAGAACTGCAGTTCCCAGAACAGTTCTGGGACAGTCAATTGGTCTTCCCGGGGACTCCGGGAGTTGCAGCTCTGTGAGGGGAATGGGGTAGGGTCTCCTACAAGCTCTCCTTAAAAAACTACAACTCCCAGAATTCTTTGGGGGATACCATGACTGTTTATAGTGGTTTGGCACAGCACCCACCCACCCACCCACCCTGTGTTGGAGGTGGGGGAAGACATATCCTGCTGGAGTTGCTGTGTTGTTATTGTCCCAGAGAAGCCAGTTTGGAGGAACAGGGTAGGGGAGTGTGTTCTCCAAAGCCAAGCAGCCCCTTCATTGTGATCCTTTCTCTCTGGCTTGCAGAATGACAGTGGAAGGAGAGAACGGGAAGATACAGAACGTCAGCTTCTGGGGGCGCCCAAGACCCAACTGCCAGCCGCTGGATGGACAGAGGCTGGTGGTGGAGGAGCAAGAACCATGCCAAAATGTGCCGCCCTGTGAAGGTGAGGTGGTGGTGATCTTCTGGGGAGGAGAAAACAGTGGGGGAGCCCAGCAATTTCCCCTGGATTTAACCACATCTCTCTCTCTCTCTCCCCCCCCCCCCCGCCCCCAGACTGATTTTGAAGAAACTGTGGATTTCAGTGCTGGAGATTACCAGGAGCCAGTGAATGTCAGCTTCCTTTCATCTTTGCAACCCCCAGTAGTTGCTTCCTCTTTTTGAAATGGTGACCTTGAGAAATGAGGAATAATCAGTACCATAGGTTGTGTTTTTTTCTTATATGTCAACACACTGTGTAATGTGGATATTAATTCATATAAGCTTTCCCCCATTTTGTAAGCATTTTTTTCATTTTCACATAGATATATTTCATTGTATGCTTGTTGGTTGTTGTTTTATATATGATGGTTATTTTTGAAATAAAAAAAAATGTTTAGCATATCAAGCCAGTGTGTGTCCTAGGTGGGAGATTTTAATCACATTAGGGATTCTGCTGTTTTCATTTACTGTAAAAACAACCACTACTCTGCATCTGGGTGTTTTAGGCTGTTTGTTGAGAGCTCTGTTTGCAGACAGTTGAATATGGTGTAAAAGTATGTGCCTCCTAGTGGTGCAGCAATAAAACTGCTCACACATTTGCAAAGCTAAGCAGGGTCCCGTTTGGTTTCAAATGGGATGGGAGACAATGTGTTGAGATTCCTGCATTGCAAGGGGTTGGACTTCCAACTCTACAATTCTATGATTCTATGTAGATTTGCTGAAAAATAGCATCTTTGACAATATGCTAAAAAATTAGTAACAATGATAGGAGCTTTGTAAAAATAGACAGTAACCTCTCTAGCTGTTTGCTTGCCTGCTGTGTTGTCCTGGAGTGCTCTTAAAGGTTGTAAGTGTTCCAGAGTGAAAAGCATTTACTGGGCTGGGCTGTGTGCTGAGGTTGCAGAGGTAACAGTAGGGCAATACATTCCATTGTAGTGATTAGTTGAGTAGGAAGGGATGTCCTGGTAGACAATCATCTATTTGAGTCGTTGCATCTGGGCTCATCTAACATGCATATCCCTGACACAATAAAGTGGAGACCTCTGGGTTTTGCGTCAGTCTCTGTTAGGCCTCTGAGTATATATCAACTTGAATTCAGGGCTTGTTTTCCCCATGGTAATGGCACAGGCTTAACAGGACTAAAACATTAGGTTGAATTTAGGGCAGAATTGGCAACAGTTACTTCTATAAAGTGAATGGAGATCCAACGCTGGTTACCAAACCTGAGGCCAAAAAAACCAAAAGCACCACAAGCAGAAATCTTACTGCACACACAAGACACAGTTCAACGCTACTTTATTGACACTCATGAATTAGAGAAATATAAAATGATGTGTTTTTTAAAATGGCTGTCCTCCACTTTCAGGGCTGAGTCCCACTTAGGAAAGGTTCCATATTTTGTCTTAGGTTTGGTTCCTCGGTCAGAGGCTACTTGTGACTCTTGGATCCTCCTATGAGTGCTGGATCGGGCACTATTTCTTCTTTTCTTGTACTTTCTTGGAATTTATCTGCTTGTTTGCACTGGGGAAACCAAGGTGGGAAGTTTCTAGCCATCACCTGCTGGCTGCACATCACCTGGACTCCTGGAGTGTATGAGGTTTTCAGACTTTCCGTTCTCAGTTCCAGTTGCAGTCACTGTGCAAAGCAAGAACCTCTTTCAGCCCCCCTTCCCATTTTACTGCAGAGCGGCATCACGCATGTAGATAACCGTAGGCTGGAATTTTAGGCTTTGTCTACATCATCCTTATGGAACCCGGGTCACTACAGGGCTCTTGCCTTCACACCTGCTCCATCTTCACTTCCCAGGAGCACCTTGCCCAGCTTCCGCTGAAAACAAAATGGGACTGGAATGGACCCTCCGTGGTGTCTGACCGGGCAAGAGCAATTCTTGTGTTAAAGGACCATTGGAACCAGCGGGGTTGTCACATAAATGGGTTTGAAGACAGGAAAGGCAGTTCAATTTGTAGGGCTAGAAGGGGAATGAGAACACAAGGTGTAGGGAAGGAGGGCACTGAGCCAGGGACGTGGTGTAGGAATATGAACACCTACTAGGCCATAAAAAGGGATGGGGGTGGGACTTAGGGGTCCAAGGATGGACCCCTAAGTCCCACCCCATCCCTTTTTATAATACAGATGGGCAGGGAACCTGTGGTCCTCCAGATGTTAATGAACGGCAGCTGCCATCGTCTCTCCCTGCTGGCTCCCCTGCCTGAGGCTGATGGGAATCGGGAGTCCAGCAACATCTGGAGGATTCCTCATTGCTGGACAATAGGGACACAGGAGGGATCTGCTATGTCAAAGCCAAAGAGCTTCAAGCGCTGGGGATGGGATTCTTGTCTGCAGCTTGGATTCTTTGCTTGGGAGATGCTTCTCTGCTGACTTGTGCTGAAGGCCCCACAGAGCCCGTGGTCCATGCATGGAGCCTCTGTGACGGGGCAGGATCAGAGCTCATGGTCCTGTGGTCTGATGGGGAGATCTGTTGGGGAAAAACAGGTTTGGTCAGGAAATCTGGGTTTCTGATGACACCTGCAAAAAGCCATAACCTGGCATCCTCTCCTGCCCCCCCAGCATCTGGTTCTGTGCTCATATTCCCGTAAGTGAATTGAAAATCTGGTGGTGAACAGATGTATGGAAGGCAACCCTCAAACCCCCCCCCCCCAGCTGTGAGAGCAGCAGGGGGGTTAAAGGGGGCTCCACGGGGGGACTAAGGGTGACTTCTCCTCTAGCTCCTTCTCTACCATCCCCTCTCTGCCTTCCAAATGAACAGCACGCTTATCTGAGCAAAAATATATGGAAATTGTGTGTGAATTAGAATCAGGACTGCATGTACTCTGCCCAAACAAATATTTGACATTATGTTGTAAAGGTAAAGGTAAAGGGTCATGTCTGACTCTGGGGTTGCGGCGCTCATCTCGCGTTACTGGCTGAGGGAGCCGGCGTACAGCTTCTGGGTCATGTGGCCAGCATGACAAAGCTGCTTCTGGCGAACCAGAGCAGCGCATGGAAATGCCGTTTACCTTCCCGCCGGAGCGGTACCTATTTATGTACTTGCACTTTGACGTGCTTTCGAACTGCTAGGTGGGCAGGAGCAGGGACCGAGCAACGGGAGCTCACCCCATTGTGGGGATTCGAACCGCCAACCTTCTGATCGGGAAGCCCTAGGCTCTGTGGTTTAACCCACAGCGTCACCCGCGTCCCTCTGTTGTAAAAGGGGGCCTCAAATACAAATTTTGGAAATTCCCTGGGAAATGCAGTTATGTTGAGGGTCTGGCAAAACTAAGGGTCTCTAACACAGATTTCTCAGCAATGTGACCAAACTACAATTCCCACAATCCTTTGGGAGAAGCCATGACAGTTACAGTGACATAAAAGTCACCTGAGGACACTTCCAGGCAGCTGCTGTTTTTGGGTTGGGTTCAGTCATTCAGGCTGCCCAATTATAATTGATTGGGAGGCCTTGCACAACAAACCCACTTAAGAGATCAGATTTTTTTTGCCAGAAGGAAAGTAGCAGGTCAGGAAAATGTCCTGGGAAGTGTGGGATAGCACTTTCTTTGATGCAGCCACCCTCTAAATCTTCCCACAAACAAATGAGAATGGATGCTGCTCACTAAATATCCAACACTGTATGATCTGCTTGCAAACAAATCGGGATGAATGCTCGATAAACAGGTCATTTGGTTTTATAATTTTCATCTCTTTTTTATATACATTATAACATGAAATAATAATATACAACTTTACAAAAATAGAATAAAAATAATTAGAAGCACCCCCTGCTTCCTGCCTAAGAAAAGCTTAGTTCTCTGCGCCTTGGACTACAACTCCCATCAATCCTTAGTCAGCAGGTTGGGGAAGAGACTGTGAGAGAGAGAGAACAGGAAATGGGCACTTACTGCAGGGCTGGTGCTTTCAGGTTTCTCTGGGTGGCTCCGGCGGGGTGCGCAGGTGATAACTGAAGGCCGCATCTGAAAGAGCAGGGAAAGAGGTGTTTTGAGCGGGAGATGAGGAACGACAAGGCGAAGGTGGAAGGAGCACTTAGCCAGGACTTACCTGCTGCAACTGGGAGACAGTGAGGGCTGGATCCAGGAGGGGCTTCCTCAGGGGGCATTTATGTGGGCAGGATGGGTGAAGCGCTCGAGAGTCTCTGCAAGGCTCAGGTCTGGATGTGGTGACACAGGGAACAGCAACCGGGATCTGTGCAGCAGGAGGAACCCTCTGTTCCAGGGAGCTGAAGAGAGAGAGAGAGAGAGAGAGAGAGTTACCTATACAGTATAGCAGAAGTTTCCAAGCTTTCTGAGTCCATGGCTCCCTAACCAACTACATTCTTTCTGCGGAACCCCGTAGGGCTCAAGCCTTTGGGAGGCAGAGACAAGAGAGGGCATGAGAGGGGAGGAAAGAGGGACTGAGGCCCGTGTTGCCCGCGGCACCCCTGACTGTCACTCAAGGCACCCCAGGGTGCCACGGCACACTGGTTGAAAACCACTTCAGTATACAAATGCAGGGGTGGAGGAAGATGGGTGCGGTTGGGGGCGGACCACCCCGGGTGTCTCCGCAGAGGGGGGGTGACATTTGGCGTGCCGCTCACCCACGACACCCAAGCCTACCATGAGCCGTCGGGGGAAGGGGGGGAGTTGCGCTGCTTTGCCAGCGGCATTCCCCCCTTCCCCCTTTGTTTTGACAGCTCAGGGGAGGCTTGGGAGTCGCGGGTGGGCGGCATGCCAAATGCCCGCCATCAGTGGCTTGCTCCGCCCCCGTGGGCAGCTCACTCCGCCCCTGGCTGCAGGGCGCATGCACCGCTCCGTGCACCTGAGAGGCTACCTCGCACCTGGGAGGGCACCCTCCACGCTCCACCCCCTCAGGAGCGCGCCCTGCCCTGGGCAGCGTGGGCATATGCTCCGCTGCTGTACAAAGGATACTGGATTACAGGGCTGGATTAATCCATACGTGAAGTCTGCTCTGCACTGAGCCACAGCCTATTTTGTGGGAATGTTTTTGGGATGCAGGAGGGGATATACCGGTATTGTTTAAGATATCCTATTCCAACTTGTGTTTACAAATCCCAGAAATTAGCAGAGTTCTCATTCCCCTTTTAAACACACGCGCAGCAGATAGCTTGCTCAGGTTTGTTAAAATGTCCTGGTATTTCCCCCATTAATCCCTCTCAAAATAAGACAATACACAGTCTTCTATAAAAGCATAAAATGTTTACTCACGAGAAATCATCTGTTCACAATTGGATTCCAAATGGCAGACTTAAACTTAGTAAAAGTAACATTTACTCAGGACACTGTTCCATAAGGGAAAACAGCCCCTTTGTCCTCTCTTGGCTAGAAGCATCTTAGCAATACAGCTTGTTTGAGAGCGTGGTCCAAAAGAGGAAGATGGAGTGTGGTCCCTGTGGTTTTGTGTTCACCTGCCCAGGTGAGACCACACCCATCTCCAGTTACACAGAGGAAGTCTATCCCAGCCCAGGGGGAAAAGCGAGTTCCGACTGGCTGGCCTAGAGTTCCCCTTCTATGTCCACTCTAGCAATGTTGTGTTTGACTGCTCCTGCATTTTACATCCCACATATTTGAGGGCCAATGGCCATGCTGTGGACTGCCCTGAGATCTATGGATGAAAGACAGCATATACAGGTACATTTGATTAATTAACTAATTAATAATAATAATAATCTAGAGAGTCTCTCTTTGGAATTTGTGGTCTTAGCCTCACATCACAGGAAACAGCAGTGAGGAAGTGGTTGCTCCTTAATGATGTGCAAAATGCTCTCCCCTCACCCACCAAAACCCCCAGCTCTCGCTCCAGGGATGGAGTGTCATGGGTCTTGCACTTTGTCACTTTCCCTGTGGAAGTTAAGCCCTGTCTGCAATGTGGAAGGGGGCATGCCTGACCCCACACTAGATCTCTTGGCAATTCTCTGCCACTTGGATGCCAGGCTAAGCAGTGACCCTGTGCCAGAACTTGCCCGTCAGGAGGTGGCCATATGAAGCTGTCTGGGAGACTTTGGACCAGTCCCTGTTTCTCAGCCTGGTCACAGGGTTGTTGTGACCATAAACTGGGAGGAGAGCAGAAACCCATGTCCTCTGTTAGTCTTCATGCACTGGCAGAGGAGAAGGTGGCATCTAGAGAGATGAGACTTCAGAATATGGCTCAGAGCATCTTCAAGAGGCCACCCGTTCATGTGGGTGTCACTGTGCAAGTCATTTTAACTACAGAACTACAGCTTGTATTCATCCCCACCCCCAGTTTTGTTTTAAATATAAGCATAACTTATACAACCTATACCTATACCTTCTGGTTCGCCAGAAGCGGCTTAGTCATGCTGGCCACATGATCCAGAAGCTGTACGTCGGCTCCCTCAGCCAGTAAAGCAAGATGAGCACCGCAACCCCAGAGTCACCCACGACTGGACCTAACGGTCAGGGGTCCATTTACCTTTATACAATTAATATAAAATAGTCTATACAGCTTATTCATTCTACACTTGAGGGACTGAAGCTGAGAAATTGTTGACTTGCCCAAGGCTCTTCCATCCCATTTAAAATGCACCTGGTCCCCATGGAACTGGAACCATTTTAAAATAGGAAACCATCGTTTCCAGACAATTTGCATGCATATACCTGTAAATATGTGCACCTTTAGGCTTAACTAGAGAAAATATAATTAATGCCTAATTTACAAAAGAAATTTAGTCTTCTACTCTGAATACATTTGATAAAGTTGTGTGTTTGTACATTTGTATGCCACTGTTCCTCCAAGAAGTGCACTGTGGCAAACATGATTATCCTCCTGCCCATTTAATCTTCACAACTACAGGTACTTTGTGAGGCAGGTTAGGCTGAGAGGCTGAGACTGGCCTGAGGATGACTAGTTAGTGAGCTTCATGGCTGAGTGAGGATTTGAACCGTGGTCTCTCAGGTCCAATACTCTCACCACTGAAGAGTGGAAATATATATATAAAATAAAATAAAAATTGTCGAGTGGCACCTAAGAGACCAACTAAGTTTGTTCTTGGTATAAGCTTTCATGTGCATGCACACTTCTTCAGAAAGCTTATACTAAGAACAAACTTAGTTGGTCTCTTAGGGGCCACTGGACATATATATATATATATATATATATATATATATATATATCGATTGCGTCAGAACAACATGGCTACCTGCACTGAAGAGTGGGGATGAGCAGGGCTTTTTTCAGCCACAACTCAGGTGGTGCCATTGGGTATGGTGAGTTCCAGCACCTCTTTTTCTAGAAAAATAGCACGGGGAATGAGGAAGGGCTTTTGTTTTACTTCCTACACTGCATTTATATGCCACCCTTCCTCCAAGGGCCTCAAGACAGTGTACATGGCTTTTACAGAGCACAGTGTCCATTTTATCTTCACAACAAGCCTGTGAGGTAGGTTAGTCTGAAAATAGGATGGGCCCAAGGTCCCCCAGGGAGCTTCATGGCTGAGTGAGAATTTGAATCCTGGTCTCTCAAGTTCTAGTCCAGCTCTCTAACCACTATGCTGCACTGCCTCTCTCACATTTATCAGTGCATTGGTGATTCTAACTTATGCCAGCAACTGCATAGCTCTAAAAGCAGGTGTTAGAGCAAATTAATTCTGAATAAAAACATGCTTTGCAAAAGTAGTGGTATTCAGTTCCATTGAAAGATGGACTAGGTGAGGACAAATCATGATCTCTGGACTCAAGGCTGATTTCCCCCATCTATGAAATGGGAATAACAGTGACCTACTCCACAAAAGTACTCCACAAATTGGATAAAACATGACGAAATACTTGGTCAATGAACTGAGAGAGCTGTCTTCATAATTATAATAAATCAAATCCTGTATGTTCATATATGTACGCTTTTACACCCATTTTGCTTCCTGCAATGTCTTCTCCTAGCAACGTTCCCTCTACACATAGCTCCACCAGGACTGCAGATGGTATTTTCCAGGCCCGGTTCAGAGCTTTAGCTGTTCAACCATCAACCTGGAAGTGGCAATAATCTGTTTGTGACTTGGGCAGCACCCAGCACAGAGCGCCCAGAATGCACACAGGAAACCCTGCCGTGTGACAGATGCCTCTGGGCTGTGCATTGTGGGTTCACTCTTCTTGCACAACGGGGAGCTGACGGGATTAGAGGAAGTGGATGTTACACAGGACACCCCATTGCATGCCATAGCTCAGATGAACAGCACCTGTTTTGCATGCAATGGCCCCTAGTTCAGTCCCCAGCGTCTCCAGGTAGGGCTGGGAGAGAATAATAGAATCACGGAGTTGGGAGGTACCCCAAGGGTCATCTAGTCCAACCCCCTGCAAGGCAGGAATCCCAACTAGTTCATCATACAAGTCACCCAACCTCTGCTTAGAAACCTCCAAGGAAGGTGAGTCCACCACCTCCTGAGGGAGACGGTTCCACTGTGGAACAGCTCTTAATGTTAGAATGTTCTTTCTGGTGTTAAGTCAGAATCTCCTGTCTTACAACTTGAAGCCATTGTTTCTGCTCCTACCCTGGCAAAACCAGCAGTTTTCTATGGAGAACCATTTGCTCTGATTCACTGGTAAAGCGTGAGTTTTCCTGGGGGACATGGAGCTCTAAAGAGCAAAGCTGTGCTTGGAGATTGTGGCACAACCGGATCTCTGAACCCTACAAATCAGCAGGCCTCTGTTCTTCAAGTCTTGGCTGGCCATGAACAGCATGGCGAGGGTGACACTGACACACCTTACAGGGCTGTTTTAAGGGTTGCCAGAGGCTGGAGCCCAAACATTTCAAAAGTTGCATTAAAATTGCCGAGCCTCCCTCCCCTTATGCTACAGCGCCCCCTGGTGGTCCTCAAGGTCACTCACGCTGCCACAGGCCCGCAGGTCGATCGCTTGACTTTGGAAGCCCTCTGCCCATGCAAGCTTCGTTCGGGGCTCCTCACATCCACACTGGGCTTGCGTTTGATCGCATAGACGGGCAGGCGATGGGCTGGGAAGCGGGGGAACCTCGGCTCGTTCTCGAAAGACGATTGACCTGCAAAGAGAGCGCCAACGAAACGTCTTGCTTGCAGTGCAACTTGACAGCAGGATGGACAGACAGAGGCACGCTTGGGTGGGGGTGGGTGCCATCGGGGCAAGGCAAGGCAAGGCAACCGCCTCAGGCAGCAAGATCCCCGGAGGCAGTGGATCCCAAGGATAACCCCGTTGCTCCTGGTGTTGAGCTTCACTGCTCCCTTCTTTCCTGGTGAAAAGGGGGCACCATTTTGTGGTTCACCTCAGGTACCAAAATGTCCGGGGCTGGCCCTGAGTGCTGTGGTTTGGGACTAGGCACGAGACGAGAGCAAAAATGGACCCGGCACAGTGGCAGCAAGCAAGTTCTTTCCTAACGTGGCTGTGTTTGCAAATGTGGGTTTCCCATGATGCAACGGTGACTGGTGGCCCTTGAGACTGGTAGGGCAGAAGGCATGGAGACCCAGAGAAGGTGGAGCCCAGGAGAAGCAGAGCCAACTCAGACCTCTTCCTCCCTGCTGACTTCTATAATGGCAACATGGAGCCTACGGAGGGGGAAGCAGGCAGGCAGGCAGGATCGTGGCCTGAGCTGTGTGGAAGTAAGGGCAGGCAGATGGAGGTTGTTGGGACAGTGATGCATTTGTCCTAAAGGCCCAGCCTCTGCTGCACTTATGGAGGATGGTGCCATTTGGAAACCGTTGAGTTGGGCACTAAATTGTTGCCTTTAAAAAAGAAAAAAAAAGACCAGCTTCCTTCCTTTACCAACCTGGAGCACTCCACATATTTTTGACTCCAGTTCCCATCAGCCCCAGCAAGCATGGCCAATGGTCAGGAATGACAGGAGATGCAGTCTAAAAGATCTGGAGGGCATCAAACTGTTGAAAGCTGACCTAGGCTCATAATGTGCACATGTGCAGCTTGTAATATATATTAAAATTGTCATGCAGCACCTGATTTTCCGAAGCAGAAATTGGTCATGTTCAAATTCAAAACACCGAATTTGAAGTTCTTGCCAAATTTCACATTTGTGTGACACTTGACTTCTGCTCTGCCGTCATACACTGTGCTTTCTGTGCTCACTTCTCTGGAGCTATGTTTTAAACTGGAATGTGCAGGCATTGGAGCCAACTCCTAGGGGCCAAGGGGGCTTCACCACCCTAATAAAATATGCACTGCACCATGTGATTGATTATGCAGGGCAGGGCCTTTCTCCCCCTCCCCCAATATTTTATTCAAGGTGGCACCCCTGTGTGTAGGGAAGAAATATGGGCCGGTGGGGGGGGGCAGGCAATTGACATAAGAAGTAGTTCCTAAACATCCTATTTGGTGTGGAGAGACTTAGTTGACTTGTACCTCTCCCTCCCCTCTGAAGAAGTGTGCATGCACACGAAAGCTCATACCAAGAACAAACTCAGTTGGTCTCTAAGGTGCTACTGGAAAGAATTTCCTATTTTGTTTCTCTCCCTCCCTGTTAACTCACTTTCATTATTTTTTCCCTATTTTTGCCTTATAGCAGGGCAGATTAAAAGATTGCTCAGCATGAGACAGCAACAGTTGTCAGTCTTTAAGGGCCTCTAGAGCAGTGTTTTTCAACCTTTTTTGGGCAAAGGCACACTTGTTTCATGAAAAAAATCACGAGGCACACCACCATTAGAAAATGTTTAAAAAAATTAACTCTGTGCCTATATTGACTATATATAAAGTAATTCTCTTGAATTTTTCAATTTTTCCCACGGCACACCAGGCAACATCTCGCGGCACACTAGTGTGCCGCGGAACAGTGGTTGAAAAACACTGCTCTAGAGCAAAGAATGCTATGGCGAGAGCCAGTGTGGTGTAGTGGTTAAGAGCGGTAGACTCGTTATCTGGGGAACCGGGTTCGCGTCTCCGCTCCTCCACATGCAGCTGCTGGGTGACCTTGGGCTAGTCACACTTCTCTGAAGTCTCTCAGCCCCACTCACCTCACAGAGTGTTTGTTGTGGGGGAGGAAGGGAAAGGAGAATGTTAGCCGCTTTGAGACTCCTTCGGGTAGTGAAAAGCGGGATATCAAATCCAAACTCTTCTTCTTCTTCTTCTATGGCACTCCTGCTCCCACCAGTATGGCCAACAGTCAGGGGGAATGGGAGTCCAGCAGCAGTGCAATCCTAATGTCAGGCTTTGTGGCTCTGGCAGGGATCCTTATTACGAAAAACAGCCATCTTATAAGTGTGCATCTGTTTTCTTGAGTGTGTGCCTGCCATGATTCCACAGGAGCACAGAAAAGGCACAGAACATGGCAATGGGCACCTCTGCTTTCATCTAAAAAAGGTGTGAGCAACACATTGGGAAATGCCAGAGAAGTGGCTGACCTTGATTTCCCATGACAGGTAGGTAGCCGTGTTGGTCTGCCATAGCCAAAACAAAATAAAAAATTAAAAAACTTCCTTCCAGTAGCACCAGGTATCACAGAACCCTTTGACGACTAGTGTGGTGTAGTGGTTAAGAGCGGTAGACTCCTAATCTGGTGAACCGGGTTCGCGTCTCCGCTCCTCCACATGCAGCTGCTGGGTGACCTTGGGCTAGTCACACTTCTCTGAAGTCTCTCAGCCCCACTCATCTCACAGAGTGTTTGTTGTGGGGGAGGAAGGGAAAGGAGAATGTGAGCCGCTTTGAGACTCCTTCGGGTAGTGAAAAGCGGGATGTCAAATCCAAACTCTCCTCCTCCTCCTTCTTGCTTGGCCACAGACCCACTCCAAAAGACCAGGGGAGTTTTGAACAGCAGTACTTCTCCCCCCCCCCCGTTTGCCATGTCTGGGCTGCACCTGCGGCTTGTGAAGAGCAATTGCTGAGAACGGCAACATTCTAAGTCTTAGGGCAGATGCAGAAAAAGGACTTGTTACAGCCCTCCTAGGACTGAACTGCCTCAGGGTGCAGATCCCATTCTGAATGCCCCTCATTCAAAAAAGAATAAGAAAATAAATTAAAAATCCTATACCCATAAAAATGAGCACATTTGGGGAAAGAGCCTAGCTGAGCCATGTGCAGGGAGACTTGGCTTTCATTCATTCATTTTGATTCATCATTTATTTAAAACAGGGATGAGGAACCTGTACCCCCCCCCAAGGTTGTTGGGACTCAAGCTCCCATCATCCCCTGCCAGTGTTACCAAAGGTCGGGATAATGGGAGCTGTATTCCAATGGCATCTGGAGAGCCACAGTTTCCCCACCCCTGTTGTTGTTGGTTTTTTTTTTAAAAAAAAACACCTGATATCCCTTTTAAGGCAAACCATTCAGATACATACACAGTTCCCTCCATCTGCATCCTATGTGCAGTTCTAGATAGGCAATGCCACTTGCCATTTCTGAGTGCATAAGTCTGGACCTCAAAGGAAATGTCTGGGCTGAATGCTCCTTCCTGTTTTCGAAGTGGGTGGAACAATGGCATTGACTAATGGTTCCTGTTCAGACAGGTACTGGTGTGGCACCCGACACCACTTCTGAACGCATTGTGCCTCTAGACCTGCGTTCATATGTTGTGGGATTAGTTAATTAGCAGTGCACCTTGTCCCATATTCATGCCAGTTCTCGCTTGTTTCAGAGCGCTTGCCCAGATTTATGGTGGGGATGAGAGCCAACTTCACATCATATGCGTGAAACATTAATGACAATGCTGCCTGGATCTGCCAAAGTGAGTTCAAGTCCATGAAAGCTACTGTGCAATACATCCGATAGGTCTCAGTGTGCCAAGAGACCCTTTGTTGACCCCCTTCAGCTATGCATTATTTTCCCTAACTGAACCCCACTTTTCCTGCTCTAGGCAGGTAAGACAGAACACTCCCCCACCCAAAGGGGATTCTAACACCCCTTGTATTTTGGGGCTGCGGTCAAGATGAGCACATGGTGCGTTACCATCATCACTGTAAAAGACAGAAGTCTCTGCCCCAGAGAGCATACAATCCAAATTCCAACCGTGAAGACAACAGCGGGGGAAGCAGGATAGACACAGACAAGGGTAATGTGTGCAAATCTAAAAGGAACCACCAGCTGGTGGGGATAAACTGTTCTCCTTTTCAAAAGGCAGCCTATAATTCTATAAAACAAATAAAAATAAAGTATGCATATTTAAAAATCAGAAGGAGGTGAATGCGTGAACAAAATATTGTAAGCAGATTCAAATTAAAAATGGAAAATTTTCTCTCCCCCAATATACTTCCACTCAAACACGCACTTCTAAGGGTGAATCGGTGGGGTGTGTGGAGCAAGGCAGTGTTAGAGCCCTGTGAAGTGGGCCACTGAGGAGGAGAATCTAAGGAGAGCTGAGATATGGGGGGGGGGCAGGCAGGGTGTTGCCTCTCCCAGGCCCAGCACAGCTTTTTCAATTTTTCAATTGCTTTTCATGCCCTCAGGATACAAGTGGTGTGTAGGCGGTGGCGGCTGCATAGGAACAGGGATCCGTGGACAGCATTAGCCTCAGCACTCAGGCAGGTTAAAGGGGATGTGCTCCTTTTAACCGCTACATCCCACTGCCCCTGTGGCTGCAAAAGGGAGCCCTGCAAGTTGCACACAAACTGCATTAAAGCCAGAGGCAAGGCATGGGACTCACCTTCCAAGATGTAGACCTTGAATCCACTGCTCATGCCTGTGGTGTAGTGAAGATCAGCCAAGGCCATCTCTGCTAGGAGGTCCTCACAGGGGGTTGCAGCTTGTTCAGAAGAAATTCACTGCAGAAATCAGGGCCAGCCTGAATCTAAATGTTTAATCTGCTCAAGCTGTGGGTATTTCGAGATCTTTCCCTACTCCAGCAAAGGGAGGCTCTGAATGCGCCCCCTTTTCTCCCCAGGGCTGATGGGGACCACCAGTAGTTCTCTGGACCCAACAGATTGCTCTTCGAAGAGTGCAACTTTCCTGCACCACCCACAGCATCCCTTCTTGAACTTTTGGATTTCTACCTCGCAGAGGCAGAGAGGTGGGGCTAGAATTGGCCAGTTCCAACAGGCCTGACACCCTCCTCTCCCCTCTCTTGTTAGCCCCCTCAAGGCATGTGTGTGTGTGTCTATGCACTATGTCACACCCTTGTGGGGAGGGGAAAGAGATTGCAGTGCCCCCCAAAGAGGCAGGTGTGCAGCAGATGGCAAATAGGGGGGGGGGATATTCCAAGGAGATGATCTGTACAGAGCTTCCATTGACAAATGCTGGAAGAGCAAGGAAGCACTGGGGGGGGGATCAGGGGTTTGAGCATAAATTTGGGGAGATTCTGATCTGCTCATCTCAGTGTCTGTGGGGGTGTTTGCATTTTATGCTTTCTTCGCTGCTTTGTACATCATACGGTTGATCTCAAAACAACAATTTACGGCAGAAATATGGCTCACACTTTTTAAAGCCTATATCAGTTTTCATTTCTATATTGGTATTAATTGATCAGTCAAACAAACACATAAAAGGGACGGATGGCAGGAAAGGGTTTCAAAGGTCCACCCTTTGAATGCATCAAGAATGGGGAGTGGGCATGGGTGTAGCCAGGATTTTTGTTGGGGGGTGGCAGAACCTCAGTTAGCTATGTACTTCAATTGATTTTTATTGATGGGGGGGCAGCTGCCCCTCCCTGCCCCCCTTGGCTACGCCCATGGGAGTGGGTATGGCATTGAAGCCTGGGAGAAATGTTCGAGATGTGTGCCTCTGAGAATGCAGGGGGGGGGTCAGAGCAAGGAGGAGGCGCGAGGATTGTGTCAAATCAAAATTCAAAACCCCCGTAATCTGCTCTGAGATAAGGCATGTGCTGTGTGTGTGTGTCGTCCCCCCCCCACACACACAGGGGGTGATGAGGTGATGGGAATGTATGTAATGAGGTGGAGGCAGGGTTAAATTCTGGGTGGAAATCTGGGGTGCTACTGCACTGGGGGAACAGAGGTGGGTGTGATAGAAAGAGAAGAGTTCGGAGGAGAGAATAGAAGTTGGCTTACACTCTGTGGGAAGCTTGTGGGGTAACTATATTTTGGAAACTGGTTTTTTCTTTTTTTACTGTACTGCAGAATGTTCAAGCGGCTTCCCTTGCATTATCTGGTTGCATTCTTCCCAACAACCCTGTAAGGCAGGACACTGCACCCATACGGCAGCTGGAGGACAGAGGCCGAGAGGGAGCAGCTTACCTGAGGCCTAGTGAATTCATGGCAGCAGACAGGTTCCAAGCAGGGGCAGGGGGCTCCCTGTTTCTTAGCTCAGGGAAGTTTGTGGAAACCGCCCAGGAAAGGGTGGCAGGCTCTGGCAACGGAGAGGTTAACGGGAGGGGGCCCCACCCAGTGCTGGCGTGAGGGAAGCCACGAGCCAAGCCAGCCCGATGACTTGGGGCGCGTGTCAGGGCTGGCTGCCCCCACACCCTTGGAAGCAGTCGGGCTGCATTCCACCAGCCTTCTCCACCCCGGCTTGCCTGAGGGAGGGAAGATGGCAGGCCTGGGTTGGACCAGCAGCCTCCCCCAGTGCCTGGCACGCCCCATCCTGCCCCAGAGGCAGCTGTTTTGTTAGGAAGGAGTGGAGTCTAGTGGGTGAGGGCGAGGAGTCTGGAAGTCTGGACTTCTGAGTGGACTGGGAAGGAGGTGGGGAAGGGAACCAGCAAGTTTAAATCAGCAGGCTGCGGGGCAGGATTCCTGGACTTGCCCGGGTTTGCCCCAGAGGCACAGATCCAGAGATTTTCTTCTTCATCTAGCTTCGCTCCACCTGCATGGCAGTTTCCTTTTTGAGAACAAAATCTCCCTCCAGACATGCATGAGGAGGACTAGCGAAGAAGTTCTGTGTGTCTGAATGCACAACAAGGGGAGGCAGAGAAAAATAGCAGTGACATTCTACCTCCTGGCCAGCACTTAAATACACGTTGTTTCTGCTCCAAGCCTGGAGACTTGCCCTTTAAAAACAAGAAGCAAAAGTGCCCCTGCCTCCCAGCGCCTTTAGCAGCAGCAAGATCTCAAGACCTTAGTTGGGGGGGGGGGGAGGCTGCATCACACAATCTCTCTCCCCATTTGGCCCATGATGTGCGAAGGGGAGCGAGGCTGTGCCTGCCCCACTCTTGATGCCCCAGGGGCCACACAAGCATGTAACATTCGCATACAACATGTGTAGGCATATTCCAACATATTTAGGATTTCTCTCTTTCTCTTTTTGGTAGAGTGGATTTTCTGAATAAAATATGGTAATCTAGCAATCATCTGGGCCTATTTGTTTTTGGATTTTATGTGCATTTTGAAAACCACACCACTTACATAGTCAGGAACACTGGGAGCTTTCCATACTATGGGCTGAATCCCAGAGGTTTGTTGTCTGAGCCTGGGGTTCCCCTTTCATTTTGGTAGTAAAGGTAAAGGGACCCCTGGCCATTAGGTCCAGTCGAGGGCGACTCTGGGGTTGCGGCACTCACCTCGCATTACTGGCCGAGGGAGCTGGCATACAGCTTCCAGGTAATGTGGCCAGCATGACAAAGCCGCTTCTTGTGAACCAGAGCAGCACATGGAAACACCGTTTACCTTCCCGCCAGAGCGGTACCTATTGATCTACTTGCATTTTAACGTGCTTTCAAACTGCTAGGTGGGCAGGAGCAGGGACCGAGCAACGGGAGCTCACCCCGTCATTGCGGGGATTCAAACCGCTGACCTTCTGATCAGCAAGCCCTAGGCTCTGTGGTTTAACCCACAGTGCCACCTGCGTCCATTTTTGTAAGTGCAGTGAAATAATGGGCAGGTGAGCTATGGGAAGAACTCCAAAATAAGGGACACTCAGAGAGACCATAAGAAAATGACTTTTTAAATGTGTCAGAAAACTAACAGTACTTGTCTTAGGGGAAGAGACTACAACTCCCATTTTCCCAATTAACTTGAAAGGAATGCTGCATTGTCACAAGACACTGTACCTAGAAAGAAAGAACAACAGATAAGCCTAGCCTACAAAACTACGTTGAGTGCCTCCAGACTGTCAGTGCGTACCAGAACATTAGGTTTG
This sequence comes from Lacerta agilis, assembly GCF_009819535.1. Lineage (NCBI taxonomy): Eukaryota > Metazoa > Chordata > Lepidosauria > Squamata > Lacertidae > Lacerta > Lacerta agilis. Next base: position 39,430,808 of record NC_046327.1, on the reverse strand, counting down.
CAAGATTAAAGTAGATGGCAGGGCTGTGTCATCCTGGTGCAACAAATCCACTTAAAACAAACATAGAAGTGTGGGACTAAGGAATTACTAATGAGAACATGTGTAAACATCCTGCAAACAGATCAGGATGAATGCAGGCTGAATGCTCACCGCCATATAACTGCCCAGGAAACAAATCAGAGCAAATGCTCAATGAATATTGGATAGAATTATGTAAGAACCACATAAGCTTTGTGTAGATAAATCAGGATGCATGAATATACAAGCCATATGTTAAAACTCTTAGGCACACCTTCACTATTGACCAGGGCTGCCAAATACCTGGAATTTCAAAGGTGGGGGGAATTTGCGAAAAAAAGCTCAACAATTTTGGGGGTGTCCAGATATACCAACCCTACTGTTGACACAATGGTGCCATTTTACTGGGGCTTTTTCTTCAAGCTTTTAAAACACCTTTTGCCATTTTTTTTTTTAAAAATGAAATATTCACAGAATAGTGTTTAGGTGAAAAGGCATTGTGGTACAAATTATGTATTGCCTTCTGAAAGCACACTTCCTTTTCTAGTCTTAACAGCCAGTGCTGTTTTGTTTGCCCTTTCTCCATCCATAGAGCTCTGTCAAGCCACAAGTGTGTTACCCTTTAAAAGGGTGTTACGGTGAAATAACGATCGAGCAAGCAAGCAAGTGAGCACACACACGGTGTGCTACCCCACCCAAAGTGTGGAAAGTCAGTTGCAATTCCACACTCAGCTTACAGCTGGAAAGTAGGAACAAAGTAACTCTGGGAGACACCAGTTCGGACGGATCCTGAGAGTGCTCTGGAATCACATGAGTGAAAAGGAAGAAGAAGGCATCGTTAATGGTTTTTTGAGTGGCACATTTTGGCATCATGATGGAGACTCAAGAACAGATGTTGAAAGGCAAAACTGGGCTGCCTTCTGCTTGTCCTCCCCTCTCTTTAAGTGAAACTGCCTCTTCCCTTCCTTCTGCCGATGTCTCCCTTTCCCGAGAGGAAATCCCCCTCTAACACACCTTCAACAATCCCTGCCCAGAGGCAGCTGCATTTTTGTGCTCCAGCTGGCGCTGCCTGGGCCTCTGAAGCATCTGGGAGGCCTGTGGTGCATCTGGGCCAGGAGTTCACACCAGGCTTGTTGCAACTAGCCGGGAGTGTGCTGCAGTGGTCTGCGTTCAGGCCTGCCTTACTCCTCCCTGGTGGCGCTACAGGTGGAAACACGAAAAACAGTGGGGAGCTGAGCTGCTCAAGGAAAGGGTTTAGCGCCACAACAGAAGTCACCGCACAGAAGGAATGCATTAGGATTGCTTTGGGTGTTCCTGCCTCTGCCACCATCTGGAATTATGTCCCTTTAAAGACCTTTAAAAATATATATATCCCACCACAGCACACATTAACAGGGTAGGAAAAGCTTCACTTTCTGAATTTCCGCTTGTCACACATTGCCCTTTAAGTCGTCAAAACAAAACAAAAAATAAAAAATTCCTTCCAGTAGCACCCAGTAGCATGCACACGAAAGCTCATACCAAGAACAAACTTAGTTGGTCTCTAAGGTGCTACTGGAAGGAATTTTTTATTTTGTTTTGACTATGGCAGACCAACACGGCTACCCCCCTGTAATTGCCCTTTAAGGGCTCACAAGCAAAGCCAGAAATCAACCTAGCAATCCTAAATCCTGCATCGCTCCAAAACTGCTTATGTCCCAGACTGTCTGGGGTACGGCATTTGTTTCTGAGAAATCTCATCCCACTTGGAAGGTAAGTTAGGGACGGAATTTTAAGATTGTGAATTCCCATACATGCCAGCTAAGAAGTAAGTCCTTCAAGTTCAATGGGACTTAACTCCCAATTAAGTGAATTTAGGGTATTTATTTATTTATGCCCTGAGTGCTCACTAGAAGGACAGATCCTGAAGTTGAGGCTCCAGTACTTTGGCCGCCTCATGAGAAGAGAAGACTCCCTGGAAAAGACCCTGATGTTGGGAAAGATGGAGGGCACAAGGAGAAGGGGATGACAGAGGATGAGATGCTTGGACAGTGTTCTCGAAGCTACTAACATGAGTTTGGCCAAATTGCGAGAGGCAGTGGAGGATAGGCGTGCCTGGCGTGCTCTGGTCCATGGGGTCACGAAGAGTCGGATACGACTGAACGACTGAACAACATTTATTTATGCAAAAGGGTTTTAGATCACTGGACCTCAACATATCCATGCTGTGCACAATTTTAGAATATATGTAATATACATAATGAAACAGCGTAATAAAGCAGCTTTCAGCAGCGGCAGAGCAAACCGATCAGGCGCCTGGGGCGGGGTGTGTGCCCTGTGCCCGGGGCAGTGCCAGCCACCCATGGGGGCGGTGCCAGCTGGGGCAGGACGCTCCGCGGGGCCTCTGAGGAGTCTGCCTGCCTCCTCCCACTCAGCCACCCTACAACTGGGGGGAGGCAGCGGGCAGACCATTTGGGCAGGAGAGACGTGTGGCTTGGGCGTGCTGCAGGCCCCGCGGTGAGTGCCGCCCGGCATTTTGTCACCCCCCCCTCAGTGGTGACACTCAGGGCGCCCACCCCTACCACACATCCCTTCCCCCGCCCCTGGCTTTCAGCAGTGGTTATGGACAAATTAACAACATTAAACCAAAGAAGCCTGAGTGAAGAAAAATGCCTTCAGCATCCGTCAAAAGCACAAATGGTAGGATCCTGGCATATATCAAGAGGGAAAGAGTTCCAAAGATCTGGTCCCACAACTCTGAAGGCCCAGTTCTTTGCAGAGGTCAGCTGGGTCTCTTCAGCAACCCGTGACAGAGGGGCCACGTTGGAGCTGGAGGGTTGGTCTGTTGGGTAACAGAGTGCCTTGCATGTGCATGGAATCAATGTTAACAAACTTTGAGTCACTCAGAAAGGACACAATGAACATTTCGGGGTAGGTTTTCTTCATTGCCTTCACAGACACATGGTAGGCAGAATAATGTGCTCTAACACATGTTCAATCAGGTTTGCAGTGACTTTTGCACCATCTGAGTTTTCATTGCACACAGTTCCATACCCTCCAACAGATAAAAATAGGGACATTTCTCACGCCCCCAATTGACCCTTCTCACCCCCCATTCCCCCCACCTGCAAAGCATTTCCTATCAGAAGAAGGGCAAGTGCCGCCACCACTACCCCAACGAGACACAGTACCCATGCCCTCCCCTGTCCTGAGAAAACAACTCCTTAATCCCAATTTTATTTTATTCTTTGGTAGATTTACAACACACACACACACACACACACACAAATTTTAGAAAGGGGCAAGACTGGATGTGGATGCACAAAGCATTTTTTTAATTAAAAAAGCAAGACTCCTTGCGCTCTGCTCTGCTTCGCCTTTCTCCCTGCCGAAGGTGGCCTTGCCCTCTGCCTACTCCTCGGAGCCGGCATGTCCGCCTCCTCACCCGCAGCCCAGCAGCGGCCATGAGCTACCCAAGTGAGGAAACTGGCAGCAGTGGCCATGGGATGCCCCCTCACAACTGCCACTGCCCCCACCATCGCTTGGGCCAAGCACCAACTCATCCTCCTCCCTGAGCTCGGTGCTGGTGGGTGAAATTGGGACATTCTCGGATCAAATCAGAAAGCAGGGTGGCTTTCATAATTCTGGGACTATCCCTGGAAAATCGGGGCACTTGGAGCATATGCAGTTCCTAGGGCCTATCGGAGGGGGGGCAATTTGAATAAAATATTGGGGGGTCAAGTAAGCCCTCCCCTGCACAATTCACCACATGATGCAATGCATGGATACCATGCCCCCTCAAATATTTTACTAGGGCGCCAAAGAGCCTTTGACCCCTAGAGGATGGTTCCTATAGGGTCTATGATAAGCTGCACAGTAACACAGGATCTCAACAGGATCGCCAGTTCTCTCCACAGTTAGAAAATCTCTCAGAGCATACAAGGATCCATCAGATTCTATTAGGTCACATCAACACCATATGTTTAAAGGGCATGGCAGTCCGCCACCCAAGAATCCTGGGAACCTTAGTTTGGTTAAAGTTGCTGGGAATTGTAGCTCTGCGAAGGGCAAGCTACAGTTCCCAGGAATCTTTGCAGAAAATCTGTTTGTTTTAATTGTGCTTTAAATGTAAGGTGTGGAGGTGACTTTAGTCTTCAGGGTGGGATTGCAGCCTTGCTGTACACATGCACACACACAAGTCCTTCTCTTTTCAGCCCACCTTGAAATGAAAATGCATCTTGGTTTGGGTGCGCACATTTTCAGTGCATGGCTTCCTTTCCTCTAAAACGATGGCATTCCTTCTCTGGAGAGATCTATTGGGATCTCTCTCTTCCTGTGCTTAGACAGGCACTTAAAGCACATTTATTGAATCAGGCTGTGCTGATGCTTAGCAGGTTCCCCCCCCACCCCACCAATGTTTAACCTGGTTGCCTGTCGCTGTGTCTTTGTACATTATAAACCTTTTGCACTGTATACGTCTATGTTTTCATTGCAGCTTGAATGATTTGATGTTTATACTTTTTGGGGGGTTTTGTAAACCATTCTGAATAGAATTATTTTGTAGAGCAGCACAGGATCTCTATCTTTATTTCTCTCGCTGTCTATGAAAAACTCCCACCCGCAACTGCCATCAACTTGTCATGTAACAAATGCTTGGAAACTATTCTGAAAGTACAACTAGATCCACTGTGACCTGAAATGGTCTACTATACTGTATACTATTTGGCTTCAATCCTATACCCACCTACCAGGGAGGAAGAGCCACTGAACTGAATTGGCTTGCTTCTGAGTAGACATATATGGGATTATGCTTCTCTCTGGCGGGGAGAAGAATATGAGTGATTTATTGAAGCAGCCAGTGCAGAACAGGACTAAGGCAGATTCAATTAATATTAATTTATTTACATGTATTGCATACCTCTCTGGGTTTCCAGAGCTGCTAACACAATCAGTTTAAAGCAACAAATCACCACATTAAAACATGCCCCCTGCGATGAAGTGCCTTTAGCAACATTTGATGTGGGAGGGTGTCTTTGGTGTGGGTCTAGCGATGTTGCAAGCATGCACAAGTGTCCCTATTTTCATCAGTGAGAACCTGGAGGCTGTGCAACTGTATGCAGGCAGACTATATCTTTCTTTGGATGATTTGGATGATTAGATTTGGGAAGGTGTTGCAGTTTGGGTGGGGAGGGAGCAGGAAGCCAGCATAGGAAGCCTGGAAAGAGGGCTTAGTTAGTGTTGAGGGTGGGTGCCAGTAAATGAAATATGACAGATAGAGATGGGCAGGTCAGGCCTCTTTTTCCTTCCCCACTCACCACGTCAGCGAATCTTTAACCCCAGCACAGCAGACTGAAAGTCAACCAGATAATTTCCCATGCTCTGGGCTGGAAATGTTGACACGTGCTTCATTTCTGTCTATCTCCAAGGCATTCTGGCACCTCCCCCAACCAGGGAAGAAGGAATGAGTGAAGATCTACATTAGGAACAAGGGGGGAAGAAATATCATCATTGGGAAGAAGGGGGTGAGAAGACTAGCAGCACCTCCTATTTCTCAAGAGGCCCCTATACAGGTGGCATGGGGGGCAGGCTGCCAAGGAGGAAGAAGCAGATCTGGCCTCCAAGGGGTGTACCACAGCTGTTCTTGCCACTGTGGCAGCAGCAGGTGGTGCAGTCCATGGAGACCAGCTCTGCTGCCTCTGTGGATCCTGCCACCTGAGGCAGTCACTGCACCTTGCCTCACTGGCAGAACGGCCCTACCTCTGGGGCAGCTGGGAAAAGATAATAGTAATGATAATAATTTATTACATATACCCCGCCCATCTGGCCGGGGTGGGGAACCTGTGGTGTTGGAATCCAGCTCCCATCAGGCCCAGTCAGCATGGCCAGTGGTCAGGCCTGATGGGAGTTAGATTAGTCTGGCGACATCTTCATGGTTACAGGCTTCCCACCCCTGGGTTAAGGGAAATAGTCAATGGGATATCTTGCCCCTTTCTGAGTGGAATGAAATCAAGACGGCAGCGACACCTAGTGGCACATCCTAGCGAAATTGGGCCCCAGCTGATGCTCAGGCTAATAGGGGGAAATCTACCCTCCTACCTCCTAGCTTTGTCCTAGACATCCCCATAGCGACTGGAGTGGTCAAGAGCTTTCCTTTAGCTGCTGTTCTGTCTCTGTACCCCCCATCACTCCCCCCCCCCGCTCTCAGCACTGGGAAAGGCCAGGATTGGCCTAGATGAGAGAATGGGATTTCTAGGGTTCTTTCAGTGCGGTTGTCATGGTGATGCAAGAGCAGAAAATCCTCTAACCTCTCTCCATCTCTCCCTCGCCCCTGCACTACTGCAGCAGCAGAAGTCCTCACAGTTTCTGAGGCTGCCTTGTTTAGTCATAACCCCCCATGAGAAAATGTGAGGGGGGAAGTCAAGGGGCCACAAAAACAAGCAAGCAGACAAGCACACAGGCAGGCCATTCTGCATTGGTGCAAATTGTTGCAGAAATATAGGTAAAGGTAAAGGGGCCCCTGACCATCAGGTCCAGTCGTGTCCGACTCTGGGGTTGCGGCGCTCATCTCACTCTATAGGCCGAGGGAGCCGGCGTTTGTCCGCAGACAGCTTCCGGGTCATGTGGCCAGCATGACAAAGCCGCTTCTGGCGAACCAGAGCAGCGCACGGAAACGCCGTTTACCTTCCCGCTGGAGCGGTCCCTATTCATCTACTTGCACTTTGACGTGCTTTCAAACTGCTAGGTGGGCAGGAGCTGGAACCGAGCAATGGGAGCTCATCCTGTCATGGGGATTTGAACCGCTGACCTTCTGATCGGCCAGCCCTAGTCTCTGTGGTTTAACCCACAGCACCACCTATATACTATATATGCAGAAATATGTTGTTGTTGTTCAGTCGTTCAGTCGTGTCCGACTCTTCGTGACCCCATGGACCAGAGCACGCCAGGCACGCCTATCCTTCACTGCCTCCCGCAGTTTGGCCAAACTCATGTTAGTAGCTTCGAGAATACTGTCCAACCATCTCATCCTTTGTCGTCCCCTTCTCCTTGTGCCCTCCATCTTTCCCAACATCAGGGTCTTTTCCAGGGAGTCTTCTCTTCTCATGAGGTGGCCAAAGTACTGGAGCCTCAACTTCAGGATCTGTCCTTCTAGTGAGCACTCAGGGCCAATTTCCTTGAGAATGGATAGGTTTGATCTTCTTGCAGTCCATGGGACTCTCAAGAGTCTCCTCCAGCACCATAATTCAAAAGCATCAATTCTTCGGCGATCAGCCTTCTTTATGGTCCAGCTCTCACTTCCGTACATTACTACTGGGAAAACCATAGCTTTAACTATACGGACCTTTGTTGGCAAGGTGATGTCTTTGCTTTTTAAGATGCTGTCTAGGTTTGTCATTGCTTTTCTCCCAAGAAGCAGGTATCTTCTAATTTCGTGACTGCTTGCAGAAATATACTAAGACTCAAATATGCAGGGACACATACCGAAATGCACCTTTCATGCAGGTAAATATGACAACCCCAGCTTTATTTATTTGTTGAATTTAGGACCTTGTAGAATGCCCAAGGCAGCAAAACCACAAAATATACAAAAACATGCACATTAAATCATTAAAACAGAAACCATCATACCAAGTCATGCATGTTTGCAATTTCTCATGTAGCCTGAAACAGGCCTGCCAAATGAAATGCTGACATGTCCTTGCAGACTTAGTACACATGAGCAATGTATATGTCATATTCAGTACTTTATCAGGGATTTCCACAAACATCTATATGCAGATACATGTACATTTGCTTTTCCACATGCAGAAGTAGGAATTGGATGGTACACACACTTCCAATAGGTCTTTTCCTGCCCCCTCCTCTTCAAAGCAGTACAATTATGTTCAGCGAGACTGGAGCAGCATGACAAGGTGTAATTTAGAATGCAGCCAGGCCCTGCAGATATGCAACCAGGCGAGTGTGTTATTAACACCTAAAGAACCCCTGGCAGGTCTGGAACTGAGACGTGCAATTACAGCACTTAGCAAAGAAAGAGGAGACAATGCCAGAACAAGAGACTATTTCCACCAGGCCTGTGGGAGATGCAGTTCAATTTACCATCAACATTTACTTTCTTTTAGAATCAAAACCACAGCAAGTTCAGACCCTTTTTGTCTTGGCACCATGCTTTAAGAAAAAGGAAGAAGGAAAGACACACAAAATTCTGTGCTGAGAAATTCATTGCAAAGAACACCATGGGGAAAGTTTATCCTCAGCAGGCACACATGCGCCAAGTGGGCAGCCAAAAGGGGAGCACAAATCAGTGACTATTCAGAATCTGGTGTGAACAGTATGAATTGTCCCAGATACATCCTGAAAAACAAGCTGGTGGTATGCCTACACCCTGAGGGCTGAGAGGGTGGAGACCCTCTGTAATAGTTCTAGCTAAAAAGAGAAAATAAGATGTAATCCTCCCTCCCTCCAAATTATTTGGGTAGAGAATGTTTGACACCTAGGGCTTTGATTTATATTTGATGTATTTGAGCTTAATCCACTTTCAGCAAATGTTGAAAAGGAGATGTGAGTCATCATGGCTAGATGCACAGGCATGTGTTCATCTTTGCTACATATTACCATCACCAGTGTCACATTAACCGGCCTTCTTTGGTGGGAGAGGGATATGTTAAATTTATATGTGAATCCTGGCCATTTCCCTGTACTTCAGATCCAATAATAATTTGAAGTGGGGGCTAAAGCAGTCAATGCCCCCAATCCTCTATTCTCTTTCTGTAAAGATTTACAGATCTCAAAGTTGCACAGGTGAACCTGGGATCTGGATGCTGAGAGGAAACAACTGGCTAGGATACTAATCTGCTATCTTGGCAACTCAATATTTAGACCCCCTCTGAACATGCAAAGAGCACCAGCCTCACCTTGGTTCATTACATTAGTCATGAGGCTTATTTGGAGAAAAAGCATAGTATCTATTGAGTCAAAGAGCAGCGGATCATCATAGATGCGGGGGAATTCAGAGTGTCTTTGCACCTGCTGTTTTGAGAAGGAGCTAGGAAGTTGTTGGCATCTGTCTGTCTTAAGAGACAATGAAGAGTGCCTCCAGAGGTGAAGTCAAACTACTGTGTTAGCAGCACTGAAGTGACCTCCCCGGGGCACAAGCCTTGGCTGCCCATATGACAAGACTCACTTCTCAGCCTTGTTGATGTGGCTCAAAGGAAAGCACCACTCAACTGCGGGAGTTTCCAAAAGGAGGCATGCAAGGTGCCACCCAACCTTCTTAGGGACTCTGCTCTGGATTTGTGTAGGGGTTACTCCTTGGAGTTTCCTTCTCTTGAAGATATCCCACAAAGCAGCAGGGGTTTAGGGCCAGAGTTTTCCTCCTTCTAGATGGGCTACCTTCCCAGGTCGAGGAGCCCCATCTGCCCCTCACTTCCCTCCACAGCATATGCAGAGCATAACTGTTAAGATTCAATCAGCACCATGGACAAAGGCACAGCATCTTCAGCACTATGGACAGCACATCCATCATGATAAATATTGTCTGGTCAAACCTTATGCCGCTGTCCTGCCTCCAGTGCTGAGTGGTGGCTGGTGCCCATTGGAACTGGTAAAGTGGAAGGCTGGGAGGCCAACAGCGGGTGGAGCCGGCTGAGTCAACTAGTTCTAGTTTCTCCCCCAACCTCCTCCTACAAGGGCAGCTGAGACTAAGGAGGAGGAAGCCGGCAGGAAGTGTCAACCCTTAGACTGGTTAGTGAGTAGGAAGGTTGGGAATGGCTGAGGGCAGGCTGAGGTTAGTGGAGCAGTGCTCTAGTTGCTCTCTGCCCGCCCGCATTTATGGCATTATGGGTTCCAGGGACGTTATGGGCTTGTTTAAGCCCTTTCATTCACCCCCCCTCCCCATTTCTGGCACTCAGGAGAGGAGGGGCAGCTTTAGTATCAAGTTATCTCCAGTGGGAATTTTGTCTAATGATACAGCCAAGCCACAGGGGAAGGTTTATAAAGCATTCACTTTTTCAGCATTCTATACTTACAAAGACTGAAACTTCTAGTCATTATAACATCAAGATGCTTTTTCCTGAAATTTGATCTACCTGGAAAGGGGTAAAATCTGGACACATTTCAGAAGCTGTTGATAAACAATGGCTGTGTTGCAGTTTCAAATATTGTTTTCTGGTGTAGCTGTCCCGTGCTTCCTACCATTTTTGGGCACCCCCAAACTATGGTGCCATACCAGACCTTTAAAGTACTATGATACCACTTCAAAAAGTCATGGCTCCCTCCTCCCAGTTATGAGAGCTGTCATTTGTTAAGGGTGCTGAAAATTATTCAGAGGCACCTATTCCTTTTTATTTATTTATTTTTCATAAGAATTTATTAGTTTTTAACAATAATAACAAATACAAAATACAAAATAAACAAACCACTGACAGTTAGGTCCAGTCGCAGATGACTCTGGGGTTGCAGCGCTCATCTTGCTTTACTGGCCGAGGGAGCCGGCGTACAGCTTCTGGGTCATGTGGTCAGCATGACTAAGCCACATCTGGCGAACCAGAGCAGCGCACAGAAATGCCGTTTACCTTCCCACCAGAGCAGTACCTATTTATCTACTTGCACTTGACGTGCTTTTGAACTGCTAGGTGGGCAGGAGCAGGGACCAAGCAACGGGAGCTCACCCCGTCACGGGGATTCGAACCACCGACCTTCTGATCAGCAAGCCCTAGGCTCTGTGGTTTAACCCACAGCTCTCCTAACAACTCTCAGCACCCTTAACAAACTATAGAATGCTTTGGAGGAAGCCTTGACTTTTAAAAGTGATATCATAGTGCTTTAAACATATGGTGTGAATGTGGCCTAAATCTTAATTTTCTCCTTTTAGTAGATTGGAGTTGCCAGGTTCAAGGGTATTGCATAGGTTCTCTTTGTGTTGGCTTGGTGAACATCTGTGTGTATTCTTAATATTATAAAGTCTCAAAGGTTTTATTTGCAATAGGTTATCTACATAAAGGCACATTTATTTATATTCTTGCTATGTTCAAGTTGTTCAGCACATGGTCACTGCCAGATTAAAGCTTCCCAGATGGAGCCGGATTCCCAAAAGAAAAATGGCCAGAGTGAGCAGGCAGCAGCTGCAGAAGACAGAAGATGTGGGAAGGGAAGCTGTTGCAGATGGGTGTGTGTTTGTGAAATGCTGCTTTGTGTGTGTTTTCCTGTGAATTGCTGCTGCAGGTATTCATATGTGAAGTGGTTTTGACAATGTTTGTGTCACCATTTTTTACTTTTTTCATTGAGGCTCTTAAGCTGCAACCCTAATCCTGTTTATCTGGGAGTGTACCCCTTAAATTCAATAGGATTTACTTCTGAGTAAATAGCATTATCCTGTAAAGCACTATACACACACACACACACACACACACAGGCAAAGCTTAATGCCCTGGCTGCTACTTTAACAGGCCAGTTCTTGACATGTTTACTTAGAAGTAACCCCATCTATATTCAGTGGGGCTTACTCTCAGGTGAAGTACATGGCAGGATGCATTTTATTTGTTATCTGCTCAGGATCATTCAGCTTCCTCAAGAAAATTCTCAGGCTACAGCTGTGTGCTTGTGTATTTTCATATGAAGTGATGCTGCATGTATTTTCCTGCATGTTAGGCGCTTCTGCTTGTGTGTTTTATTTACTTTTTTTTAATTTTTAAAATGTATACCCCAGCTCATTTTAAAATAAAAAATAACTAATAAAATCTATAACAATTTCCCCACTCCTATCAAAATTCTCAGCAACAAATCTCAAAATAGACCCCCAAAACTAAAATATTAGAGGTAAACCAGCAGAAGCAGGGGGGAACTCAGTTAGTCAAAAACCTTTTAAAACATTTTTACTAACAATACAGTGATGGGGCCTGAGGCTTCTCATTCCCCTACAGAAAAAATTCTGGCCATGTTTACTATCAGCCATGCTTTATGGCTGTGTTATGCATTCATTTTCCTTACACATTTGCTCTTTTAAAAAATATTTAAATATATGCAGTTTTAACCCTGCAGACTTAACCTCTTAAGTTTGTGTTGGGAAGCCATGGAGAGAAACCATCTGAATGCCTCATGACCATCTTCTTGCCTGAAGAGTGTGTCGGCATCTGCTTTTGCAGCAGCATGGGGCCATGCTGGAAAGCCCCTGCCAATCACAGTTCCCTCTTGTTCTGTGAGCCTGAGATAAACTAGATACCTGTACAGTCTTCAAGGTTAAGAGCACCATTATTTCTTTTTCTTTTTCCTTTTTCCTAATGTTGGTCTGTAAAGCCCTGATAGTGCCATGTAAGCAACATACAAACAAATAAGCAAGCCATGTCCAGGGCCACGAACCTTTTTTCCTTCTACCCCTGTGGACCAGGCAGAGGGCCTTCTCGGTGGTGGCACCCTCCCATCAGATGTCAAGAAAATAAACAACTACCTGACTTTTAGAAAACACCTGAAGGCAAACAGTTTAGGGAAGTTTTTAATGTTTGATGTTTTATCGTGTTTTTAATATTTTATTGGGATCTGCCCAGATGGACAGGGTATACATTATTATTATTATTATTATTATTATTATTATTATTATTATTATTGGTTTGGGTTTTTCTTTTTGCTTGGTGGTGTGCACCTTTCCCTTCTCTACTTATTTTCATATCTCTGTAGCTAAATTGTTGTTTATTTATTTATTTTACAGATTGATAAACTGCTTAAGAACATAAGATGAGTCTTCTGGATCAGGCCAATGGCCCAGTCATTCCATGGCATCCTGTTCTCACAGGGAAGCCTGCAAGCTGGGCATGGGGGCAGCAGCAGCACTTGGCTCACTGATGCTCCCCAGGAATTGGTATTTGGTGACAGAATGCCAGAAGCTCTTGGAGTGGCATTTGATAAGCTAAAATAAGATTAAATGCAAACAATTAAACTAACTCTAGAAACAACCAATGCCATTTCTACAGTTCTACAATTAAAAGACCACATAATGGCCAAGCAGGTAGGAAACAGACCTCCCATTTCTCTTCTTTCTCAGAGTCCTGGGTGGTGGTTGGCTGTCTGTCTCCGGCCCATTCATTGAAGGATCAAAATATGGGCAAGAGGGAAGTTCCTGCCTCTCCTTGTGACTGTATCCCCGTTCCCTGCTGCCCTCAAGGGAGGCTTTCCACTTATTCCGATATCCATTGATACATCCTACAGTGCAGTGGAACCAGTGGGAATATAAATCAGCTTTGGGATTTCTTTGCCACCAGCTTCGTGACATCATCGAGACACTGGCACCATGACGTCAACCTCAGCATTAAGGGCAGTGGCACCACAGCATCAATTCCACCGGAGCGCACAGCATCATCAGCATCCTTCTGCCTCTGTCCCTGCATCTCCGCTGTTGGGTACCGGGCCGTACCATTCACACTCGCCAGGGAGGGGGGCTGAGGAGAGAGCAGCCGAGCTCCTCCCCTTCTCCCGTTGGCTAATGGTTCACCCCGGGATTCGCTTCGCAGAGACAAGGTGCCTACCACTGCAGCCGCAGAGGGGGGAAGGGAAGCATTTGGGCGAGTCCACGCGCAGGAGAGCTGCTTAACTGGGCAGGGCTGGTTGCTGAGGCTCACAGAAGGACTTGGGAGGAGCCGCGCTGGGCTGGCTTTTCCTTTCTCTCGAGCGATCTCCCGCTCCCAAAGCGCAGGGGAACAAGGGCACCCATCTTTTCCTGTAGATCCTCTCCCCAGGAGGCAGGAGCGCCGAGAAAGCGCTTTGGAGGACCCTTTCCCGGCTAGAGATAGGGAGATTTCCTCCTGTAAATCCCTTCAGAAGCAAAAGATCCCAGAGGGCTGAAAGAAAAGAAAAAGAGCAGTCTCATCTTCCCTACAGGAGATAGGTCTGCTGCCTCTCCCCGTTAGACGACCCCCCTAGAGAAGTCCCTGGCAGGCTGGCCGTTCTCTGGATCCTCCTTTAGGTGGGCAACCCCTGAGATCTCCGCGCAGCAGTCATCTGGGGGTGGGGGTGGTGGGGATCCCACCTGGAAGGCTTAGCAAACCCCACCCCACCCAGAGACGCATCGCTCGAGGGGGTTCCCTCCTTAGGAGTCCCCCTGCCCCCGGCGCCAACATGAATTACCTACGCAGGCGTCTCTCAGACAGCAACTTCATGGCCAACCTGCCCAACGGCTACATGACGGACCTGCAGCGCCCGCAGCCCCCTCCGCCGCCCCCCAGCGCCACCTCACCGTCGCCAGGCAGCGTCTCGCCCGCCGAAAGGCCGCCGTCGGCCCCCAGCCCGGGCGCGGGCAGCAGCGGCGGGGCCGGGGGCTTCTTCTCCTCCCTCTCCAACGCCGTGAAGCAGACGACCGCGGCGGCGGCGGCCACCTTCAGCGAGCAGGTCGTGGGGGGCGCCGGCTCCGGAGGGTCGTCGGGGCGCAGCAAAGTGCTGCTGGTGGTGGATGAGCCAGGGACAGACTGGTAAGGAGCTGGCAAGGGGAGATGGGGAAGAAGCCATCCCTCCCGCCCCGCTTTTCCCTCCATCTCTCCATCCATCCATCCTCCCTTCCTTCCTCCTTCCGCCTGAAGGAGACAAAGGATTATCTATCCCACCCCCTCCCCATCACCGCTCCCAGTTCTCCAGAGGGGGCCAACGGGATGGTGATAAAAACCATCTCTATCATTTCTCCCCTCCCCAAGCCTTGGCCACTTTGAGTGTCGTGGCACCAAGTTGTGGCAAATGTTTCCTCAGAGGCAGGCTTCCCCCCACCCAACTGTTTCCACACTGAGTGGCACCTTTGTGTCAAGCACACCGTGGTGCCAGGCAAGCTGGCAAAATGGTAGATGCTCTTTAGCCCAGCCCTGGCTAACCTGGTGCCCTCCAGGTGTTTCAGGCTGCAGCTTCCATTGGCCCCAGCCAGCACTGCCCAAACATCTGGAGGGCACCAGGTTGCAAAGTTTCTTTAACCCTGCCGTTCCCCCCCCCCGTCCTTTTGTCACAGCGCACAACAAGGCAGGCAGCCCCTTATCATGCACGCACTGCAGTGCATGTCTTCATTCCTGGCAGTGTTCTCACTTTTGCATGCTCCCACCTTCATTTAGAGTTCACCCATCCATCCCTCTTCCACCTCTTCATCCGACCTGTCATTCCACCCCAAAATCCACCCCCCTCTCAGCTATTGCATCACCCCCTCACTTTCTCTTCTTATTTTCCCTTTGCACTTTTCTGTTGCCGCATGCCCCATCTGTGTCTGTGCTGAGTATCTGTTGCCCGTCTGGCAGGGCGGCAAGAGGTAACAAAGAAAGGGTTAGAGGGAGGAAGGTGTGAGACAGCAGGTGGACGTTGATGGCCTCCAGGTGATATACCCTTTGGTCTGCACCAGAGGTGAACTCAGCTCAGGGTCATTGTAGACCATGTTTTCATTAAGAGGAGGAAAGGGGAGAGATTTCCAGGTGAAACAGGTTGGTGTGTGTTAAAGCTGTGGGAAAGAAATGGTGCTTAGTTCTTCTAACACAAACGGCTTACCAAAAGAAAAGAAAAGAAAGGGGGGGGCAACCAGCATTTGTCTTGCAGCCCCAACCTGTATCAGGCTGAGAAGTCAAAATGCCAGCTGGGTGGTGGTGAGTGCCAATTTGGCTGCCCTCCCAGCCTGCATCTTGGGTTGGCTGGCCTTGCTAAGGTATGGAGGAGTTCTGAATAATTGAACAGGAATTTCAGGGAGTTATCTGGGCAAAATGGAAGATGCTTCTCTCTGTGTCTGCCTTTCCCCCTCCCCAGGCTCATGGAAGATGAAGGGGAAGGGGAACTGTCTGGCTTCATCCTTAAGCTTTTTGGTGAAACAATGATCACAACCAAAGCCAGTATTGTTCTTAAGGCTGCACTGCATGGTCTAATTTTGTTCCACGTCTCCAGAGAATGTGACTCTCTGGTTTGACACACCAGTCTGACCCATTCCCTCCAGACTCACCTTCCTGCCCCCACCATGCCTTAACCCAGATTCCCTTCCCTTCAGAGGCTACAGCACAGGCGTCAGTTCTCTCCTGGCTCTTCCAGAGCCTACACTTGCCTTCTGCCTTCTTTTCCCTCAACCTTCCGGCTTCCTTGGCTGGGTGACCTTCTCTAGCCCCAGCTGTTGGGCCACTCTGGCCTTTAAGTGGCGTGGCTGTCCAGTTTTCCAGAAGCCAACATGAAGAGAAGGCTCCATTTATCCATGGTTTCTATACAGGGACTCTGAGACCCACCAGTCAGGGAGCACAAGCCTATGAAGGCATCAGTCCCTTGAGCATTGCTTCCAGTGCTAAAATCCCAGGGTGGACGTCAGTTGGGGCAGGCCTTCTCTCGCCTTCCCCTGATTTCTCTGTCAGAGCAACCTTATGGGGTGAGAAATGGACTCTGTGAACTCTCCCAAGGGAATCATGATTTTGAGAGGTTTTGATAACCAAGAAGGGCTAGTTGAACAAGACTGATGGGTAAGAGGATGGAGAACACAATGCTTCCATTATGAATGGGATCAGTCCTTGTGCATGGAATTGGATCAGATGAAATGAGCACATGCGCACATAATTTAAAATAAATAGGGACTTTTAACTAGAAAATACAGCACTACTGCTGAGCTTTGGAATTGAATGCCCCAGAATATGCTAATGGTCAACTGTATAACTGGATTAGAAAATGAGCTAGACAAATTGATGGCAGGCAGGAATATTAGGAGAGCACCAGTTTGCACAATTGTGTTTTGTTTTTGTTTTAATGTGGGGAAATCAACGTAAGTGGGCTGAGTCAGGACCTGCAAGCTCAGTCCATCTCAGAGAATTCAGGAGGATTGCCAATGCGCCATAATCCCCTGGAGGGAGGAAAGGAAAAAGCCAATTCATTGTGACTTCGCCATTAGTTAAACAATAGTTTTGTGAATCAGCCCCGAGGTGATCTAATTAACCTGTAGAATGGGTGTAAACTGAAGGAGTGCAAGCTGTTTTATATACCTCCTTTATAACACCTGATACTGTCCACTGTCCATAACAGGATGCTGGCTAAAATAGATGATTGGTTGTCATGACATAGTAAGCCTTAGGATACAGCAGTAACTATGTAATACTAAAGCAGGGGTGCCCAAACTTTTTTCAAAGAGGGCCAGATTTGATGAAGTGAACATGCGTGAGGGCCGACCAAAGTTGTTGAGCTGCCACGGGGGCCGGATTAATTCAACTGGCGGGTCGGATTGGGCCCCCAAAACAGACTTTGGACATGCCTGTACTCAAGCAATTACACACACACAAGTTCCTGTTTTGCAGGGGCTTGGACTAGATGGCCTTTGAGTCAGGGTCTTTTCCAACCCTACACTTCTATGATTCTATGAATTCTACAAGTTTCTCATGCAGCATATTTATGTCCCAGTGGCACACAGGAAGCTGCATTTCCCAAGATCATTCAAGGTTTCCCTTTCATGCCTTTGAGTTATACATTGGGCGTTATTCATAAACAGAGGAACATCTCTTGGAAAAGAAAAATACATTGGACGCTCAGGTTGTGAACGCGATCCGTGCGGGAGGCGCGTTCGCAACCCACAGCATTCGCAACCTGCACCGCTGTGTCTGTGCATGCGTGTGATGCAATTCGGCGCTTCTGCGCATGTGCGAGTGCTGAAACCTGTTCCGGTACTTCTGGGTTCGGCGCGGAATGCAACCCGCAGCGAGCGCAACCCAAGGTATGCCTGTATATATTTCTGGCAGCTGTGGGGCCACTCTGGTCTGCAACCTCAATGGTTTTCAGTCCTCCATTATCCATGCAGTTGCCAGACAGAGCAGATACTGGCCTTGCTGCCTCTTTGTAATTTTTATGGACTGCTCATGTTTCAAGAGCTCTGCCTGTAATTAATAGGCAGAGTTATGGGCAGAGTTTGCTCCTGTTCTGTGTGTGTTTGTGTGAAGGCAGAATTGGATGTGCAGATTAACTCAAAACAGTCCTTCACTTTCAAACACTTGAGGGCAAAGGGGGCAACAAAGAGTGGCAGCCTTACCAAAAGAAAGAAAGAAAGAAAGAAATGAATAAGGAAAGCTGTGTTGTTGTTGTTGTTGTTGTTGTTAGCGCCTCCCGTTGCCAAAAGGCTCCTAAGCACCTTAAAAAAACTAACATAAAGTATGAAAAACTAGTTACACAGAAAATTAAAATGTAAAGAACCATAATTTAAAGCAGTGCCTGTTTTGGTTAAAAACAAAACAAAATCATAATGTGCTGGTACTCATATTTTGATAAACATGCAGTGGGTTCCAACACACAATGGTTGTCGTGAACAGCAAAAGGAAAAAAGAAAAGAAAAGACAAAAAAAGAGGCGACTGAAATTCAGATCAGTGAGTACTATCATACATAAAAATAATTGATTAAAATACAAAACAAAACAATCCTGTTAAAACATTAAGCTATAGATTCGTAAATCCATAAATTAAAATAAATTAAAATTAAAGCATACCCGTTAAAAAAATACAGCAATTGAAACAGGAGACTTGGGTTGAGACATCAAAGGAATGCCTGTGTAAACCGGTGTGTCTTCAAAGGCCGGCAGAATGCCAATACAGATGGCGGTTAGCTCTAATAACTATTGGCCAATGGAGACCTACCTGGTTCCAGCTTGATCAATCTCTGCCACGTTTTAGTCACCTCACCATCATGGCTATGGCACAGCCCTATTTCCTTCTGTGTCGGACGAGGGCACTGTGGCTTGGGCACACACACATTCCTAGGTGGTTCACTAGGCAAGCTCCCAATCTCAGGCCATGTGGTTTCTCTGTTCAAGCTCTACATCCCAGGCACAGGCAAAGGAAGTCTTGCTAGAAAAAACATTGGTGACCTTAGGGAAGTTGTGGTGCATCCCTGCAGAGCTGATTGCAGGGGGCTCCTTAATTCACATGTCTTTTTAGTGGATTGGGCTTTACCAGTATGTCTTTCTCTGGTGGGGCACCATGACACAGAGTATGTTGATAAGATTGTTCTGGGTGCAATTCTGAAGTAACCAGGCTTACTGTTAGTGTACATTTGGTCTATATGCAGGTGCTTCCTTGACTCTTTGAATTTATACCTGCAGGCCCTTGTGGAATGACATTAAAACCATGGTTTATGTGAACCCTGCCCAGTGGCTTAATCATTTTCTGAAGCTATCCTTTTGTTGTTGGTTCATAACCTTGGCTTGTTTTAACTATGGCTTGGCATTATCTGTGAACCCAGCACCAACCCACCCTAGGCCCTCACCAGACTACAAAGGCATGAAGCAGAAGCAGTGGGAAAAGAAAAGAAATGTTGGAGATACAAGCCATGGTTTGTTTGATCATCTGTGTGGGACAACTTGTGGTTAAGGCAAGGCTGAAATAAACCCAGTGAAACCATTGACAAGATTCTATGCAAACACAATGTACAAACCACTTTAAAATCTTGGCTTCAGTGGGAGTGTTTTTAAGCATATTTTTAACCATTTGACTTCCAAGAAGAAGGATTTAGTATCCTGCTTGTTGTTTAGTCGTTTAGTTGTGTCTGACTCTTCGTGACTCCATGGACCAGAGTCTTCCACTGCCTCCCGCAGTTTGGTTAGACTTATGTTGGTAGCTTCGAGAATCCTGCTACAAGTCCCTTAAACAAAAATGTCGATTTATATATAACCAGACTGGATGGATCATCCTTTTATTAATAGCCTCTAGTAGCCATTTAATTTCCTGCCTGGCTCTATCTCACTTATGACCGGCTTTCACTCACCTGTGATATATCAGGTTTGGGTATCTGTGTTTTGTGATTGCCTATGCGTGGCAGGATATGCTGCTATACTCAGCTACCCCCTTTCCTCTCATGGTATAGTCCCTCCCACTTGCTCTTTCACTCCACCCCTGCTCCTTCTGTTCCCAATTGGCACAGGCCCCCCAAAGCCATCACTCCAGCATTGCATGGTCCATGTGCCAGTTGCCATCCGGAGGTTTTTGGCATGGAGATGCCAGCCCTTGTGCACAACTGTCAACCTTTCCCTTTTTTGCAGAAAATTCCCTTATTATAGCAGTGGGGAACAGCAGGGAGGGTTGACAGCTAAGCCCTTGTGTGGTTGCAGTTGCTGTTGTTAGTATGTGTGAAGGTGCATGAGATTTGAGGAACCTCACTTAGACAGAGGTCAGGATACTCAATAGGGAAGAATGTTAAGTTTATTATGTGAATTAGCAAGATGTGATTTCTGCAGCCTGAATGTGTCAAATCCCAGGCTGCCAATGTTGAGGATTGTCACAGTAGGGCAATTGGCCATCTGTTGTGAATTTGCAACTCTCTCTCTCTCTCTCATCTATTTCTATATCTATCTATCTATCTATCTATCTATCTATCTATCTATCTATCATCATCATCTATCCTGCAAGCAAATAGCATAGAAATTCCAAACTTCTGAGTAGTTAATCAGTTACCTCCTTTATACAAATGTAACCTACTGAATTCAGTGCTGCAAGATGGAGTGGACAATGGCATTTGGCTCAACAAAAGGATGAGACAGGTCCATGGGGTTGGGTGGGAATCCACAGCAACTAGCCATGGTCAGGAAATGGATACCCCATGTACAGAGGCAGTATACCTGTATAATATCAGGTAACAGTGATCAAGAACAGGAGAAGGCTTTAACTCCTGCCTATGAGGCTCTCAGATACAGATTGCTGGCTGTTATTGGAAAACAAAATGCTGGCCAAAATATTCTAATATTCCTAATGACATACATATCACATTTCCCCCCATTTGACATGATTGAATTTGGTAGACAATTGCACAAATACTTCTTAAGGTAAGAAGCCCTCAATAAAAGGAAAGATAAAAAGCACAGAGTAGCATTCTCTCTTGTTGGAATGACTGGTTCCTGTAGAGGCTCTCTGGGTCTCTGAGGCCGGCTGGTTAACAGGGTGACTCAGAAACACCCCAATGGCACCACCAGGGTTATTATAATAGCACAGCAAGTTAAGTGCATAGGCTTACATTCAGCTCCCAGCTGGATTGAGGCTGGCTAATGTGGTAGATGTGCATGCTGGGAAAATGAGCTACAAATATATTTCCCTTCTAGGGACATCTTATGCAAGCTAGGAAGGGGGCTGAGGAATGACTGTATCTGGCTGAAGCAGGGGCAATGGGGGTGCTAGGTGGTCTGCCCTACTTGCTCCACTTGACTTGCTCTGCATCACACCCCCAACTGTAATGCATGCTTTGGGCATCCTGCATTGTCCTAGAGATTGCAGCTTCAGGATGTGTGCACCATAGGGAGCATGGATTGGTGATGTACACAGGCGGCTCTGGATCCCTGCTGGGGATGATGTGTCAGGATGCAAAGGCTGTTGTTTCACGGCAGGGCAAGATAGAGGGTGTCAGTGCCTTGAAGGCTGCGGCAGACACACAGCAGCCCTAAGCAGCTGCAGCCAAAGCCCTGCTCCCCAGCTGTCTCCCACTGGGTGTGCAGCACCATGCTGAACAGAAGATCAAAAGGCTGCCTTGTATATGCTGCCATCTCTTGCACCCTTCCCTGAGCTCATTGTCCTAAGCCACAGCCTCTGAGCATTGCTTGAATCACCCGGGTCCATGTGCTCTGGGCATCACTTTCAATGGAATGGCCTGCTGGTTTGCAAGGATACTTGCCACCCAACTTGACTTTTACTGAACCACTGCATAGTTCTCCTTTCTGGCTGCTTACTTTAATTGTTAGCCAAGGAGGCAGCCATGCTAGTCTCTTGCAGCAGCAAAACCAACAAACACTTTGCGTCAGCTTAATGCAGAGATGGGGAACCTTTGCCTACCCCCACCCCCCACATGCTGTTGACCTCTCATCAGCCCCATTCAACATGGTCAGTGCTCAGGGATGAAGGGAACTGTAGACCAGAGACATATGGAGAGAACAAGGTTCCCTAATCCTTGCGCTGAATGTTACCGGTAACTTATTCGTTCTAGCATAACCTAGCCTTTGCCAACATGCTGGCAGGGCAGAGGGGAGATGTAGGTACCAGTTTGGCAAAAGTGGGTGCAAAGGGTCACTGTGTTTGCTTGCCAAACCTTTCAGCTTGAATTTTATTGTCACAAAATGCCCTTTTTTGCATTTCTTTCCCCTTTAACCCCAGCCATTATGTTTCCTCCCCACCCACTTTTATACTCACATGGATATATTTGTGCCTACTGAGGATTACACTTCATCCATCTATGGACTCAGCTTGTGCCATGGTAGAGTTGTTAGTCTTTCAGAAGCCACAAGGCGTTTCCACGCTTCTACTGCAATTGAAGGCATGCATGAGCACGTGTGCTCTGATTCCACAGTGTTGTGAATGAGTGGCTGGGAGGAGGGATGGGGTACAAATCCATTTTTATTGTAAGATGTTCCTAATTGATTTTGAAAATTATATTAAGAGTCTTTTATCTTGTCTCTAGTGCACATGCAGTGGCATGTGCATGCAAGAACACTAAGTCACCATACACCACACAGCCTGCTGCTCCATCCACTGCACCTGCTGAAGTCTATTTTGAACTGCCAATGACCTACTACAGAACAAACATGTTTCTTTCTTTCTTTTTCTACTGTATTTGTAAAACCAAAAGAACAAACACCATCTTGGCTTTTAAGTCGGTGCAGAGCAAATGGATACAGCAGGCAGCAGGCAGAGAAAAGCCTTTGGCAGTGTGGAATGACGGGTGCAGGGAGGTAATGATGCATGTTATGAAAAAACGGGATGTGAGGGGAGAAGATTGCAAGCCTGTCCTTGCTTTCTTTTGTGAACTGGCGGAGAGTATACTGGCACCATTTCTGCAGGGGCAAAAAGGCAACAGGGAGCATTGTTTCACCAAGGATGTGCAGGTAGCTGAAAGAAGACCCTGAGATTCTTCCCTCACAGCCATCTTGGCCACCTGCTGTCTTCTGCCAGGGCAGCTTCACAGGCAGTGCAGCAGTTTGGGTACCAAACTCCCTTGAGAGCAGGATGCCAGACACCAGATTCCCCAGCACACCCAGGCAGTTGTTGGGCAGGCAGCAGGGTATTCTGCTCACAAGTGACACTCTGCTCATGCCAAGAGGGGCAGTGGAAGAAACTCTGCAGGTGTTCAGAAGCACTCACCACTCCCATATGCTAAAATAGTTATAGGCAAAATGTGACAACTCTACTGCTGAGCACTGAAGCAGGGAAGTGGGGGCTGTCAGAGTAGAAGATGTTTCTGGAGGTATTTGTCTGTAATTATTACTGTATTCCAAGGAACCTCTGATAAACACGGAAGATATTCTACAGTTCCAAGAAAGACTGCTTGAAATCCGCAGAGCTAACAACCTGCAGTCTAAGGGCCTATTCCTGTAACAACCATTTGGTTGTGCCACAATTGTGTGCGAAAGTTTATTATTCCTAGTGTGAGGTCACATTCCTGCCTTACAAGCATTGCACAGGTCTTTCCCCGCTAGCTGTTCACATCAGCATGGCTTCTTTAGGGTCAGATTTGTTGCTGCCGCTTGTGTACACTCCAGGGCACCAATGTGTTTACACAAAGGTGTTCACACCTTGGCTATCAACAAATCAGGATCAGCTAAGGACCTCAATTAGCATGAAGCTGGTTTGAGAAACAACACATCAAACAGCAATATTTCATAACCGTTTGGGATACAGATGCAGTTTGTTGTGTGAACAGGAATTAAATCCCCAGAACTGGAAATGTAACGAGGGCACAGTAAACAGGAGTGTGAACACAACCATGGCCTGTAAAAACCACTGGCTGACACGGGCAGAGTTTGCTTTCCAAGCACTCATTGGGAAGTGCTTGCCTGGGAAATGAATCTTCCCAGCACGTGGTTAAGAAGACAAGTCCTGCATATGTTGGCGGATGCACATGGGGCTGGTTTTCCATAGGCAGGAAGTCCACACTGCTTTTCAGGCAGTGGTGGTGTGCTGAAGTGGTAGTGAGAACAGGCCTTGGCTCTGAAGACTACAATTCCCAGGATGCTCCAGGAGAGGAAGCAGCAATGTGGGGTGGGGAGAGAAAATGTAAGGTTAAAAAGGCTGTGGAAAGAAAATAATAATTGGGACTAGAGTCTCCTGTGCTCTGCTCTGTCTGGAAGACATAAAAGGCTTCTGTAATCCAACTCTGTGGTTAAGGCTGCTTGCAAACCATATATTTAATGTAGATGGGCCCCCACTGCAAATAATAATGGGAACTGTAGTTTACCATCACAGATCTACAAACACCCTTAACAAACTATGGTTCCCAGGACTCTTGGAGGGAAGCCATGGGCCTTAAATGCATGACACGTAGGCAGCCTATGCCTGCCAAGGTTAGAGTGGCCATTTTTATTTTAAAAATAATGATACTTGGGTAGGGAAGGGGGTAAGCCTCATGCACAACAGCAGAAGCAGCAAAGATATAATAATAATAATAATAATAATAATAATAATAATAATAATAATAATAATAATAGAAAGACTCCTATGTCTGGTGCTGGTAAATAAAGTGGATTCAGTTGGTCTATCTAGCTTGGTACTGTCAACACTGACTGGCAGCAACAAAGGACATGGGGGTGCTGGGGATTGAGGCTGGGACCTTGGACATGCAAAGCAGCTGCTCCAGTGTTGCAGCCATTGTTGCGTTCCTGCATAGAATTTGTTGCAGGGTGAATGAGCTGTGCAAAGAGATGGAGGTTAAAGTAACCCCACAGCTGCCCAGAGCTCTCTTGCTCTGTCACCCACTCATCTTACCTTGGCCTTAACAGAGCCTGTGGAGGGTTATTATTATAGGATGCTGAGGGACCATGCTCATGCACCCCCATGTCTTTCGTGTAGCCAGAGGCGGCTCTACTATTAGGCAGAGTGAGGCTGACAACTCTGGCAGCAGATGGGGAGGGAAACAGGCAAAATGTTGACGCCAGAGCTGCACATGCCCTGAAGAGCAAGCTTGCTTCCGCTCTGGTGCAGAGGAGGGTGCTGTCCCCTCGCCAGTGCTGAAGTAAAATTCAGCTGCCCTTCCAGTTTAAATGCGGGTGGACTGAAGGATCTTGTCTTCAGCCTCTGGCAGCAAAATGTCTTGGGCTGCTCTGCATGCAACCATTTGTGAAATGGTCTGTTGGGGCTGAGCACAACAATGTGGATCAATCTTCTAAGCCCACATAATATGAGCCTTTACTCTGACTCTGTCTGTCTTAATCTGCCCCCCCTTCTTCTTCAAAAAGTCCCATCTTCCCTGACCTTTGGCCATGCTGACTAAGGCTGATGGGATCTGGAGTCCAGCAACATATCAGAGGGCCACAGGTTCCCCTCTCCCTGCTCTAGGCCAAATGGATGTGATGCAAGAGATCCATGATTGGATCTCCTGATGTTTTTCTGTTGTTGTTTTTACTTTACTGCAGCCACAGGAGGGATCTAATTTTGATGGTGTCTTAGACTGTTACATCCTGTACCATTTCCCTCACCAAACTCATGCACACCTGAAGCTGTGCTAATTCCACCAAAGTATAGCAGGGGTGGGAGCATCTAGGGCAGAGAAACACCACTGTGGGGATGCAGGGGTTAAACAGCTCCACTCATAGTGCTGCTGCACTGATCAAAATGGGAGCTTCTCTGTGGCTATTTTAAAATACAAGTGAAAAACAATGCACTGAGCACCTGTGTCACTTTCCCTGCTTCTCTTTATCCACCTTGCTCCTCTCCTTTCTTAGGAAACCAATTAAATATTTTTAGTTGGCTAATCACCTGCCTTTTAAGCAATTGAACAATTAATTAGTTCAATTGTAATAATTTCAGTGGTGAAAACTGCTATTTAAGGGTCTTTCTGAGATATTGAGGGAAGTGCAAGAATGAATGAAACTCCGTTTTACTGTTTCCTTTTGGAAGGCAATATTTGCTTTTTGCCATGCCTGATTACAGAAGCATCCCAGAATCAAAGGTAAAGGTAAAGGGACCCCTGCCCATTAGGTCCAGTCGTGGACGACTCTGGGGTTGTGGCGCTCATCTCGCTTTACTGGCCGAGGGAGCCAGCATACAGCTTCTGGGTCATGTCGCCAGCATGACTAAGCCGCTTCTGGAGAACCAGAGCAGCACATGGAAATGCTGTTTACCTTCCTGCCGGAGCAGTACCTATTTATCTACTTGCACTTTGATGTGCTTTCGAACTGCTAGGTGGACAGGAGCAGGGACCGAGCAAAGGGAGCTCACCCCGTTGCAGGGATTGAAACCGCCGACCTTCTGATCAGCAAGCCCCAGGCCCAAAACTGCCTCTTAAAAGAAATATGTGCCTTCAGCTCTCAGTCCTAACTAAATTTGAGCCCCCACCACCCCGGGGAGGGGGTGGCAACCTGTGTCACTTCATATATATTGCTGGGCTGTAGCCTCCATCGTCCCTGACCATTGGGCATGCTGGCTGGGACTGGTGGGACTTGGAGTCCAACAGCATCTGGAGGAGACCACGTCCCCCATTTTTGCTTTATTTGATATGTCTGCTGATTAAATTTGCCTTCTCTTTCCGAAAGATGGCTGTGGTAGCACAGTTCTTGTAATCCTCCCTTGGGGCAGGCTTTGTGACTCACCAGTAAAAACCAGAGCTCAGCTCACTCTCTGCTGTTATTTCAAAGGCACACTCCCTTCCCACCCTGGTCATTTTACCTGGCCTGATAATAGCTAAAGCATTGCTTCACTTTGTTTATTGCTTGCCAGTTGCACCTGTTGAATTTCTGTCTTGCAGAAACAGAGGTCCTATCTACACATGCTACAGAATGAGATGATGGAGGTGATGGAGCAAATTTATGAATGGTCTCTTAACGCTCTGCATATACAGTGATTGCCAACCTTTAGGTCTATGGGTGTAGATGTGTATTTGAGTGAGTGCCTTGGGTGCCACCCCCTCTCTAGTCACTGCTCCCTACCCAGTGAGCCCTCTGCAGAGAGACAGAAAGTACATGCATCCTCACATCACTTTTCCAAGGGATCTCTGTAAAACTTGGATCCAGTAGAATTAATCTGCTTGAAAAGCCCATAGAGTTGAAAGAGGAAGTGGGAAAGAGCACCACTCTCCCAAGTTCCTCCTTCTAGGGAGAAAAAGGTAACCAACCTCACCCCACATGACCAAGGGGACAGTGAATTGGGAGGGCTCAGAGGTTCTTAAGCAGGCATCCCCAAACTCGGCCCTCCAGATGTTTTGGGACTACAATTCCCATCATCCCTGACCATTGGTCCTGTTAGCTAGGGATGATGGGAGTTGTAGTCCCAAAATGTCTGGAGGGCCAAGTGTGGGATGTCTTTTCTAAGGGGTACTATCTTGGCAATGCCTAAAGTAGCACCTCTGCCTTTTCCTGGAAGGGATAATCTGTATTTAAAAGGTGTGACAGGAAGAAATTCAACAGGCAAAACCTTTTCTAGTAGAGGAAAAGCTCTTCTTGTGGCAACATACCTGTTGCATTTCTGTCTATCACAGAGTTGTTATAGGCAAATAAGCCCCGCCCCCGTAACCAATTTTGCAGGATAGTGAGATTCTTGCAGTGTAATATGGGTGGATATGTGTGCTTTTTCTCAAAAAGTGAAGAGGGCATTTTCACGTTAGAGTCAGGCATTGAATAATAATGCATGTGGCAGCCAAACACTGACACGACACTCAATTTCTATTAAGTAAAGTGTCACATCTTCTAGCATGGAATATGTTCATTCTAATTCAAAAAATAGACAATTTCGCTGATAGGTGATATTTGATGTGGAGGGAAATGTACTCTGCACATGCTCAGAAGTACTTTATTATTGTTCCCTATGTTTCAGGTCTGAGCTGGGGCATTTAAACAGGTGCCAGTTTTGAGTCCAGGGTAAAGCTCTGATCAGCAGCGCTGCTCTATGCTAGGGTTGCCAGATGCCGGGGAGGACAGAGCTCCTGCATCTTTAACACCTCCTGAAATTTCCTCTTCTGCACAATTATTAGAAATTTTGGAAGGCCCTGCCCTCCCTACTGTATCTGCAGGAGAGACTCTGCTAGTCTCCCTTCTCTGAAGACAGTAAAATGCAGCTAAATGTGGTTGTAGATATGAACTGAAGAGAATGTTACTTGTGAGGCACGTTGACAGAAGAGGAGGCAGCATGTGGCAATCCAGGAGGTGTTGATGTGCTGTCTTCTCCCTGAGGGTGGTGCCTAATGCTTCCATAATGTGTTAGAAGGTATAAAACTCCCCGCAGTGAAGACTCTTTAGAGCAGGAGATTGGGTTGCAATTTGATAATGGTGTTTCGGTTAGAGGGTGGGGTTGCCAACTGACCTGGCCTGCTTCTCTGCCTTTAAAAGCAGATTGATCTGGAGGAAATGGTAGGTCTTGCAATTCATAACATGGAGCTAAACATCACTGCTGGCTAATGCCTCACATTAAGCTGCTGTTTGATGGTGTAATTACCATGGCAGTTTGAAAAACTGGCAACTCCAGTTGAGACAGCATATTGAAAAAACGTTATAGTGACTGTCTTGACGTCTTTGCTGCAGGGAGAAAACGTAATGAAGATGGACAAGGGTAGGCTACAACATCTTGTTTCATTGCATGGGATTGTTGCTTGCAGTTGTCACACAGATGAAGCATCATAGAACATTGTTATATTTAGAGGTGTGGCTTGGACAATTCAGAGAGGTGGTGCTCTGTATTTCAGGAGAGTTCCTCTTCAAAGGCAACCCATTCAATTAAGCAGAACTACATAGTAAAAACTTTTTCTGGACTGTACCACATTACACTGCAGCTGGGGTGTGTGTGTGTGTGTGTGTGTGTGTGTGTGTATTTTGAATGCACCCCTGTTCAAAAGAAACCAGGCTCTCTGCAGGGGTTAAACTGAACAGTTATAAGAGGGTGGTTTTCTATGCACAGGGAGGTTCACCCAGGGAGAGATCATTCAGATATTTGACCCCATCTGTATCTTGAAGTGCTGCAGTCCTGGAAATACACCACTTGATTCTGCAGCATGTAAAAGCATTGGTTGTGTTGGACAGGTGTGAAGTGTTGTGTGGTTGGCAGCAATGTTGCACAGAGGTTGTGCTTTGCCAAAGTGTTCCACCTGGAGTCGCCAGGTGTTTTGGGGCTCAGTGGGAAATGAAAGGGTGGTCCTGAGAGTTCAGCAGGTTGATCCCCACAGGTTGTACCTGGAGCTTCAGGTGTGGAAACTGATGGGCATAGAGCCAAGCAGAAAATGCCATGTCCCCTTGATTCTGGCCTCTCTCTCTCTGCTGCTTCCCTCCTTCCCTTGGAGATCCTGAGAAGAAGGTTTGAATCCTGCAGGTTCAGATCCAACCCTAAGACCCAGCAGACAGTCACTTAGCACTTGGCTTCTTCCCCACAAAATACTGTGAAATGTGCTAAGGGGTGCTGGGAATTGTAGCTCTGTGAGGGGTAAACTACACTTCCCTGCTTTGGGGGAAGCCATGTGCTCTGACTGTATGGTGTCAATGTGACACTAGCAAAAGGAAGCTACCTCAGATATGTAACGGATGCTTCACCTCAAGAGGACACCCGTCTATCTATATGTCTAAATGCTCCCTTAGGGAGTGTCATTATAGGAGATGCTGATGCACCGCCTCCTTCCTGGATGGGATGAATTTCTGGCCAGGATGTGGGGAATTAGTGGAGCACCGAGATGTGCTCCTCCGTTGTGTGGGCAGCAGGCACACCAAGGTGCAGCAGAGCCGAGAGGAAATCTGGTTTGCAGCAATGCAGAGACAAGGTCCAGTCTACGGGAAAGCAGATCAGTGCTAGCACGGTGGATTTGAGTACCCGTACAAGACTGCAGGGACAGTGTGGTGCATTGCAGAGGGCAATGGTTTTAGCAAGCACAAGTCAAAAGCAAAAGGCAGCTGTATTATCAGGTTTGGTGCAGTAAAACTCTATCAAGGTAGATGCTGGGGGAGTTGCTTTGCAGTCTTATTCTTCCTCTGTTTTTGCTGCAGAATTGCAAGATGCGCATCCAATGACTGTTTCATGATAAGCAGTGCTGCTTGCTAGCAGTGTAGAATGCAGTGCCCTGCAGTAAGAAATATATTTTCTTATCAGAGAACTAGGAGTTGTTAGCCAAAACGAACTTTACAGGCGCAACCAGAAATTCCTGCTTTGTGAACATTTGTTGGAACAGGTGGATAACAAGCCAGGGAGGGGAGGAACAAAGCAGAAGGCTGGAGAAGGTGTGGTGAGCATTTTCACTGTTTTCCTATTCTCATTTGCAGTATTGTGATCATCTTAAACAACCATCTTAAGGTGATACAAAGAGAAATATTTATTTATTTATAAACCACCCTTCATCCATAGATCACAACATAAAAATGCAATATAAAACCACAAATTACATAATAAAAACAAGAACAACCCCCCCCCCAATCAATAAACCCCTTCCCCACACCCTCACAAACACATTTAGAAAGGGTATAAGATATTAATCAGGCAAAGGCCTGGTTGAAGAGGATTGTTTTCATCTGGCTCCTAAAGGTACATAATGAAGACGTCAGCTGAACCTCCTTGGGGAGATCATTCCACAAATGGGGGCCACCGCAGAAAAGGCCCCTTCTCATGTTGCTCCTCTCGTGGAGGAGGCGCAGGAAGAAGGCCTCGGAGGATGATCTCAGCGTCTGGGTCAGTTCATATGGGGAGAGGCGGTCCTTGAGGTATTGCAGTCCTGAGCTGTTTAGGGCTTTATAGGTCAAAACCAGCACTTTGAATTGGACCCAGAAACTACTTGGCAGCTAGTGCGGTCAGGCTAGCATTGGTGATGTATATATATACTCTAACCATCTTCCCCCAGTGGGCAACCTGGCCACCAAATTCTGCACCATCTGAAGTTTCTGAACCATCTTCAAAAGGTTTTTAAAGATAATTAAAAGTAGTTAATTTTAAAGTGCCTTTACATCTTCTTCTTAAAGAAGTCCACTTTGTTCCTTTCAGTGATAGGTGCATGTGTGGTTACACTCTGCACATGTTCAGAAACACTCAGCCTGAGAAACCATTTTTTTCTAAACTGAAGTAGGCATTCATTGGAAGACTAGGGCTACAACATGGATGTTGTCTGCACATGGCCCTTGGGACTGTGCCCAGGCCGCACCTCATACTGGTCCTGCTTTCCCTCCTTATTTAATGGTTTTGCCTGCCTGGAATAGATCCTTGGAAGTCTCTGATCATGCATTTTGCTTCCCCTGTGGGAGGACAGAAAGATGTGTGGGTAGAAACCAGACTACTGTACAAAGGTAAAATTCACATGACTTTCTCTTCCAACTTTTGCCTCTAGCCCCACCCCCACTGGAATGTGGCTTCCAGAAGAAAATGTGGCCCTTGGGATGAAAAGTCCCCCCACCTCTGGGCAACTAGTAAGCATGTTCCAGTGTAGTTTTCCCTGCACATTTAGCAGGCAAATGTTGCTGTGTTGCCAGGCCTCAAAACAGGCTCCATTCACACAACTTGAGTTAGAGGCAGTGTGCAATGGAATGGCTGTAACCCAAGCAGCATAGAATCATGGAATTGTAGAATTGGAAGGTACCTCCTGCAATGAAGGAATCTTTTGGCCCATTTTTGCTTGACCACATGACCTTGAGATTAATAATTTAATGCTCTACCAATTTAATGCTCTACCTACACATTTTGGGGGCTTTTGAGGGTTTGAGTTGGGTAATACAGAATAGGAGCCTGTAAGAACATGCTGCAGTCATACAGCAGAAGCTGTCCATGTTGCAATGCAGATGATATGCATGTTTGCAAGGTGACTGCTGCGCAGAAGATATAGCGCTGTGTAACAAAGCAGTCTGCTATGTTCTGTAAGTAAATAGCATTCTATCCAGGAGGGTGTGCATGCTGTAGCAGAAGAATAGGGTCCTGCCTCCTGGAGGGTAAACCCAAAATTTCAAGGCAGGGCTTTGCATAAATCGAAGGCGTCAGAAACGCAGTGCAGGCTACCATAGGATTTTGCAGTTTTCTTGAGGAGTGTGGAAACAGGTGTTTTGGAATGGTGCAGGATTTTGCAGCCTACCTGAGAAATGCTTTTTCAGAAAGTTGTTGCCATCTGCCCTCCTGAGAGGCCCATTAACTTTCTAAAAATTGCAGCAAAAACAGCTCACGTTCCCTTGCCAGCTGTTTTCGCTGCAGTTTTTAGCAAGAGACTCTCCGTCGAGCAGATTTCAGTAGCTTTCGGGGGGAGTGATTTATAGGTCGGCTGAAAAATCGTGAAGGGGCACGAGGTCGCGTATTGTACAGGAAAGTGCATCTACGGAAGAAACACGCATCCGTAGCACCGCAGGATGCAGTCTCCCGAAGGTTCACACGTTCTCTCTCCCTAAGCGCAGTTGTCTATAGCTGCGGAGAGACCGGAGAAGGGAATGCGGATTTATTTAGCAGAGACCGCTGCAATCTTCGACACGCAGCTGTTGCAATGCGTACGTGTGTGTGTATGCTTCAGTATGGATGACTTTGGGGTGGTGGTGGTGGTTGTTTTGCAATGCGGAAAAGTCTCAGTTTTCGGATGCAACCATCTTTGGCCGGGGGAGAGAAAGGGATTTTGGTGCAGAGTTCGATGCTAAGAAGGGACCATTGTTGCGCGCTGCCGCAGCGGACCCTCGCTTTCCTTTCCACCGATTGCTGACCTTTAGCTTTGAAGTTCTGCAGCCGCTCGGGCTCCAGGATAGCTCTCGAGGGAGATGGTCTCACACCGCGGGGGGAGGGAGGGAATAGGCAGGATGTTCTGATCCGCAGAAAGGAAGCGCTCAGGCACTCGTCAGCTCCTCTCGCGGTGCGCACGGCTGAAGCATCCTCGTCGTCTCTCTCTCCTCCCTCTCTCATCCGACTGAGTCAGGAGGTTGCGGGGGCGCCTCAGTGATGCTCCAGCTACAGAATGGAGCGGGGGGGGGGAACTGTCCGGGATCGGAGACTGGAGAAGGGCACGCCGTAGCATCGCAGCCCGGTCGAGAGGGGTAGCCTAATCTCTCTTCCCCCCCTCCAAATAGCCGCTTCATGGGATTTAAACATAATCTTTGCGCCTAGGGGATCCCGGAAGGGGAGCGAGGAATAGTTCACTTCGCTGCCCCTCGGCTCAGAGAAGCCTAGGGAACAATTGTTGGCTGTGAAAGCACTACGGGAGTTGTAGCTCTTTGAGGGGAATAGGGTGGGGTGGTCTCCCCACTCTCGTCGCTTCTAACACTACAGTCGCCGGGACTCTTTGGCGGAAGCCCAGGCTGTTTAGAAATTGCCTGGCGCTGCTTTAAACATGCAGTGCGGAAGCAGAACCATATCTAGGCTCCCTTGCGCCCTTGGCAAGGAGATGTGGGGCGCACAGGCCTCTAGCCACTCCGAGACAGAGTGGAGAGGGTTTTTTATGCCCCCCGGCCTGTGCCCTTGGTGGGGGCCAGTATAGCCAACCCCTAGGTCTGCCCCTGTGCGGGAAGTTAGGAGTCAGAGGAGAAAGGTGCAAAGGGTGATGTGGGTGCAGGAGTCGTCTCCTCTCCTTGTGAAGAGAAAAGGGCCTAAAGGCTGGGGGGGGAGGGCAGGGGCACTTGAGAAACCACCTTGCTCAGGTAGGTTATTTTTCTCCAGCAATGCCCTGTGATCAGGAAGGGGGGTGTCTCCTAGGTTGTCCCTAGCTCTAATTGCAGAGTAGGGTGTTACTGAGCCAGAAAAAAGAGGCATTTATCGGGGCAGAATTCAGCCAGAAAGAGGGAGGTCAAATAGGACTGACTGGAACATGCCTCCCCCTGCCAAAAAAAGAGAGAAAAAGGTGATGGGTGGGAGCCCAATCAATGTGTGCCCTAGAAAGCAGCCCAGAATCATGTGCCGGGTGTCTGAGTCTAGTTGTAAAGGGAGGCAGTTTGAGAACCTCTGGTCTCATGATTTGAGAGGAAGAAGGGTCTTGTTCATGAGACGAGACTCCTGGATTCTCAGCCCAATTCTGTTAGGAATGATGCCTGGGCAATTTGATGGGCTACCGGTTCCCAAACTGGAAAGGCGAAGCTTGCTTTGGTGAACTGAGGGAGTCAGGGACTCCTGGGTTCCCCTCTAACTGTGCTGGAAATATGGGGTTTAGGGCAGCCTTTGCCAACATGGTGCCCTCCAGCCATTTGGGGCTAAACCCCCCATCTGCCATAGCCATGGGCACGCTGACTGATGAGCAGCTGCAAGTGGGCAAAGGTTGGTCTGTGGGGAGACCATTCATTCTGACACTGCTGGGCACCGGAGCTGTACATACGTTGCTGGATATCCCTGGGGATGGCAAACACCAGCAGCATTGTCAGGGAATGCTTTCAGGTGCGCTCATGCTTGGACGATGTGCAAGCCCCTCTGCTGGGCCCTGGCTTCCCCCTTCTAAGCTGTATGTCTGCAGCCGGGCTCCCTCTCTCGCGGCTGCTGCTGCTTCCTGCTGCTGCGTCTTTCAGTTTGTGCCGTCCTGTCCCTGCTGGGCATTTGGTTGCTGAGAGGAGAGTGAGCTGTAAACGGAGGAAAAAGCTTCTTATTTTTAGCTGCTGTGTGTCTAGACTCCCTCAGAGCTGGAAGCAAAATCCCAAAGGTCTTGCCTGCCCTTTTCCCACGGACCTGAATGTTTGTGTGTGGGCACGAGGGGGCGCCATGTTACAAGAACTGGATTTGCTGAAAGGGGATTAGAATGGGCTGCAAAATGGACCCCAAAGCCCTGGCCCTGACCAGCTGTGATTGTGCCTTTGCAGCCACTGATGGCCTTCCAGGAGAGACAAAAGGAAATATTGCTTCACAGAACATGTAACTAGCCTATGGAATTCACTGCCACTAGGTGTGGTGGATTTCACTACCACAAGCCTCTAGGTTAGGTGGCTGTAAAATAAGATTTAACAGAGTCCTGGTTTTAAAATATGCACACTGCAAAGTCCTGTAGTACCTTAAAGACCAACCCACTATGGCACCAGTTTTTGCGGACTAAAGGACACCGCCAGTGGATTTAGTCACCCCAGCTGATAAGAACATAGGAGAGAGTCCAGCACCCTGTTCTCACAGTGGCCAGCCAGGTGCCTGTGGGAAGCCTGCAAGCAGGACTGGAGTTCTCTCCTGACACTCAGTTCTCAGCAGCCAGGGGCGCAGGAAGCCGCTTCGCCACTCGGGGCGGCAAACCTGGGGGCGGAGTCACTTTGTAGCGCGCATGCACATCGTCGCTACATTTGATGCATGCATAGTGACGCTGTGCATGCACACTACCGAGCGGAGGTGAGCCAGGGAGGGGCGTCAGCAGCCCAAGAGAAGCCCATCCCTCCCCTCTGTTCCTTCCCACTCGGGCTGCGGGTGGAGGGGAGGGGCGGGATTCTCTTGGGCTGCTGACTCCCCTCCCTGGCTCACCTCCGCCTGCAGCCCAAGCAGCAAAGTGTGCACCAATGGCTAACCTGCTTGTTGCGCACTTTGCTATTTCCGGCTCGGGCAGAGGTGAGGAGCGGGTCCACCCCTCGCCTTCGCCCGAGCCGGAAATAACAAAGCACGTGTCAAGCAGGTTTGCAAGCCCCGCGGCTGAGCGTGGCTTTTTCCCAGCGTCTGCGGGGCTCGGCTTGGGTGTCGCGCGGGGGGGGGGGCACCCAGAGTGTCACCCCCTCCAGCCTGGAACCCGGGACACCCCTCCCCCTTTGCCCCCCTTCCTACGCCACTGTCAGCAGCTGGTATATAGCGGTAGACTGTCTCTGCACGGGTAGAAAATTGCCTTTGTGGCTCTTCATGATTCCAAATTAAAGACATTTGTGATGGCTAACTCTGGAAACAGTTGCAATGGAAGGTGCATCAGTGGCTATTTACCTTGATAGTTGCATGGACCTTCCATGTACACAGGCAGTCTACCCTTGAGAATGAACCTCCGTTTCATGCATTGTTTGTGAAAATCCAGTGGCATCTCTGACTGCTTTTGGAAACAGAAGGGTTGTGTGGCTCCCATGCAGTTCTGAGAGGCTTCTGTGGATGCCCTGGTGGATTCATGAGCCCCATGTTAATGAGTGGAAGGCGGACCACCATTTTAAAATTACTATTATTATCATTCGATTTATTATCCACCAGCAGGCCCCAGGTCACAGCAACAGAAAACACAGTATTAAAACCAGCTTGAAACAAATTATAACCATGACTAGAGTTGGTGCTAACAATATATGTACCTAGAGTGTCAATTTTTGATTTTCCGCCACAGGCAGCAAAATGCCAAGAGTTGTGGGGAGATTGGAGCCTGCCATAATTTGAACAACCACACTTTACACAGCAGTTCAATAAATAAATAAACAACAGCAATATGGGAAGTGGGAGGAGGGGAGAGTGTCATTTCCCCAGGAACAAAATACTGAGCTTTGATGATGTGACTTCCCCATGCCAGAAGTGCTCCTTGGAGGGAATATGTCTGGTTCCTGGGCGACAAATGACTAAGTACTGCACCCTCTTTACATTCTGGAAGGCCTTGATGCTTTTTGGAAGAGATGGAGGCCGTGTTCCATAGGTTTCTTTGGGTAGGAACCGATCTAGAAGATAGATGGATTCTGTTTTAAATGTCAGTAATACAATAAAGCAGCGCAGAGCAGGCAGGAATGATTGTGCTCAGAAAAGATGTTGACCAAGGCTGGAATATTCTTTAGCAGCAGATTCCATGTTCCATCCTTGCTCAAATTCAGTTTCCAGGGGCAGGATTGTACTAAGTCATCCTTTCAGCACAAGGATTACCACTGGGGCAGCAGGATTTCCCCTCCCTTTACAGCCTTGAGCCCACTCCAAATCTGCTCTAGAGGGTTGGAGGGAACCCCTAGACTAGATTTAGGATGTGTGTGAAGGGGGGGGACTTCCATTGTGCTGCAGAAATCCTTTTGCTGACAGAACTACTTCACATTGCATATCACCCCAGGACTTCTGTTCCCTCCAGTTCAAGGCAGGGAGAAACCTGTGGTTCTGCAGAGGCTTTTGGTCTCCAGCCTCCGCCATCCCAGACCATTGGGCATGCTGACTGATGGGTGTTGGGAATCTAGCAGCATCTGGAGGACCACAGATGCCCCACCTCCGCTCTAGTTCAACTGAGGAAGCGGGTCTTGTGCTTTGAATTGGATTGATACTTTTTGGCTTCATAGGCCTAGCTCAGATCCAGCCCTGTTGTACTGTGGCTGTGGTGTGATCAGGCAAATGAGTTGCTTGTGTTTGTGCTGCTGGATCCAGTTGGGGTCATTATAAGCTTAGAGATGAGAATTGCAGAATCGTAGAGTTGGAAGGGACCACGAGGATTGTCTAGTCCAACCAGTGGGACTTGAACCCATGACCCCAAGATTAAGTCTCCTGCTTTACCAACTGAGCTAAATGTGGTGTTTGGTTTACTGCCAGAGACATTAACAATGCCTTTCTTCTTCTAGGGCAAAATATTTCAAGGGGAAGAAGCTTCATGGGGAGATGGACATCAAAGTTGAGCAGGTAAGCCAGTGTCCAGTGTGGGGGACTCAAGAACCAAGAGCCTTATGGGCTCAGGCTGGAACCTAGTGAGGACTGTGGGCACTCTCCACAGGCTCTGACAAGAATAGGGATGTCAGCACCATGTTGGCACCTGGGACTGGCAGGCGAAGTGGAGCGGTTGACTTGGCTTCGATTGCTATCAGTGGCCTGGGCTTGGCTCCATCTTGAGCTGCAAAGCACATTGTCTAGACCCAGAAGCAGAACCCACCTTTGGGTACCTATGGCAGCCCTCGACCTGCAGCCAGGTCCACTGCTGGCTCCTGCTTTACCAGCTCCACCCCAGCTGGTGCTTCAGTCAGTGATGGGTGGCTCGGTGCGGGAGCTGCCATTTCAAATCTCCACAATGTCCTCAAGGTAGCATCTCTTTGTGGCATTGTGGGAAATATAAATGTCTGCCTCTTGGTGCTGCAGCTGATCCAGAGCACTCCTTGGGGCCAACTTGAATGATATATGGATGGGCCAGCTAAGCCCCACCCTGCATAATTGTTCATGCAATGTGCACATAGATCATTTGAATGGCAATGCACATCAAATTTGGGCCTCCTCCAGCCCCCTATGGGGCCAACTGGTCTAAGAGCAGAATTCCTCAAACCTGTGCTCCTGTTTGTCACCCCAGACTGACCATGACACTAGTTGCCTGCACGCACATAGCCAAAGTTTGTCACTGAGGAAGCTCACATTTTAAACCCTGAAGACGCAATGTGTGTCTGCAGTTGGCAATAAGTGAGCACGCTGCACGTTTATGAAAGAAGCCTCGGCCTCAGCCTGACCCTCTCTGTGCACCCTGGGGGAGGTAAAAGTTGCCATTCATTGTTCACTCACTTCCCCCCGGGGCAAGGTCATGAGGTGGCTTTTGTGGTTGAGCCACTGGCGCAAACCGCTGCCTGACTCAGAAAGGGGATTCTGGGTAACTTTGGAAATAATGGACGGAACAACCGCAGTGAGAGCAGGAAGTGAAACTCAAGGCTAATGGCTTAGGTCAGCAGTTTCCAAGAAGTCTTACTTTCTGAGAATCCTTTTAATGTTACTTTGTCTTCCCTTTTTTATTTCAAAGGGGAAACAAACAAGCAGACTTACACATACAAAAACACACAACATGTAACTGAAAGCAGACGTATGTAAACCCATATAAGAAAATTGTTCAGCTCAAACAATTGTGCATTATATTCTGAATCTCTTCTGAAGATTGATAGATGCATTGGCATTTAATTGTTGGTTTGTTGTTGGAGGAACCTCTGTGCATTATGAAGGACTCTGTTATGTTTTGGGTGCAGACTGAGTTCATGCAGGGTGGCTGCTTCGGTCTTGGTTTGCCCATGTGAACTGAGAATGAGCCTTCCAATGGGGTAGGCAGAATGCAGGCTGGTTGGAGCTGGTTTCTTCTTTTACTTGAACCCCAGAGTCTACTGGCCTTGTGCAAAATACACATGCAGCATTTATTCATTAATTTTATTTATTATTAAATTTGCACACCACCCTATACCTGCACATTTCAGGGCAGTTACGATATAAAATCACAATATAAAAACAAAAAATACTTAATAAAAACAAAAAACAAATCAAGAAAATCTTTAATAAAAAATATTTTTTTAAAAAACAAAAACAAAAAAACCCAATTAACCTCCCCCTCCCCAACACATTTTAAAAAGGCTCAAGGCCTGGTTAAAAATGGGCTTCTTTTAACTGCTGTGATGTGAAATTTTGCTTTTTTCCCTTGGACCAGGCATGATTTTTTAAAAGCTAATACCCAAGACCGTCTTTAGCAGATGTGGCGCAGGGGTGCAAATATCCGCCCAGCGTGCCCAAATTACCACGGGTGGTGGGGGGGGGGTCGAAGCTGCGCACTGCCAGCCATTGGGGGGCGCAACTCTCCCCTATGCCGCTGCAGGAGAGCAATCCCCACAGAGGCTTGGAAGGGAAGCTGCGCACCCGCCAGCCATATGGGCGTGCAGGGAAAAGGGAGGCCGCCGGCAAAGCTGCGCAGCTCCCCCACTCGCTGGGGCGCCCCTGAGAGGCCGGCACCCTGGCATGACACCCCACTAAGCCTTATGGGAAAGACGGCTCTGCTAACACCGGTCCAATGCCCTTGAGTGAAGGGTGTGGTAGCTTTTTGCTTCTATATATTCTGTTGTAGCTGCATTGGATGAGTGTACACAGAAAGGCAGCCTAAAAACATTTATAAATAAATAAAATTCCTGATTGTCTTACTGAAGAGATTCTTGAAAGGATCAGGCCCGTCTTAGAGGGATCGCCCGCCCTGGCGCAGCGATCCCTCGGCGCCCCCAGCCTGCCGCCTCTCCGCCCATCTCCCTCCCGCGCTGGCCGCCCCTCGGGATGGGGGGTGGGCGAGCGGGGGATGAGGGGCGTGGCGTTGGAGCAGGCGCTCGCGCGCCGGCGGGCAGAGGATGAGGCGCGGGCGGACGGGCGCGGGCGGATGGGCGCTCGCGCACCGGCAGGCGGGCGGGCTGAAGCTGGCCGCCCTCGCCTCCCAGAGCCCCAGCTGGAGTGCTGGAAGGTCGCGCAAAGCCCCGCGCCGCTTCAGCGCTCCAGCTGGGGCTCCGGGAGGCGAGGGCGGGTGGCTTACAGCCCGCCCGCCGGCGCGCGAGTGCCCTCCTGCCCGTGGGGGCGGGGGCAGGTTGGGGAGGGGGAGCCCGGTATGCTGGCGGGCTCGCGGGGGCGCCCCTGGGGCGCCGCGCCACCGGCCTCTATGGATGAGACGGCTCTGGAAAGGATCATGGGGTTTCCTGGGACTTAAGTCAACACACGAAACCATTCCAGTTGCGACCCTGCGAACTGTCCTGCCTATGTTTTTCAGGCTTTCTGTGTATCCCGGGTCCCTCCCCAGAGTCAGGAGGGGGGCTGCTGACTGTACTGTGTGTGCTGCTTGGTCCATGACTAGGTCTTGTGGGTGTCTCCTGCAGGCAGAGTTCTCCGACCTCAACTTGGTGGCTCATGCCAATGGCAACTTCTCCGTTGACATGGAGGTTTTACGCAACGGCGTTAAGGTAGTCCGGTAAGTGGCAGTGCTTGTCCATCGGTGGCTCATTCAGCTTCTTCTGACTCAGGTGTGCATGTGTTTTCTCTGCTCATGTTTCAAGGCACTTCCACACAGTGGGTATTTTAGAGTGGGATCCAATCCCACATAGCAAATAAAGGTCATCTAATCTCCATGTAAACAAAGCAGGATGAATGCTTAAAAATCAGGTCATCTGGAAGCACCCTTGGAAGCGCTTTCCTTTCTAAGATGAGGCAAAGTTTTTCAGCCTTTATGCAGAGAGAGAATCATAGAATTGTAGAGTTGGGAGGGACCGTGAGGGTCATCTAGACCAACCCCCAGCAGGGCAGGAATCTTTGCCCAACATGGGACTCGAACCCATGACCCTGAGATTAAGAGTCTCATGATCAACCAACTGAGTCATTTTATAAATGTTGTTGGACTCCCAACTCCCATCGGCCTCAGCCAGCATGACCAATGGTCAGAGATGGTGGGAGTCACAGTCCAGCAGTCAGTGCAGGGCCACAAATTCCCCACCTCCTGAGTTAGAACATTGGTCCAACTAACCCAGTGCTACCTACCCTGTCTTTGGAAGGTATTTCCAATCAGCTGCTGCCTGAAATCTTTTTGTTTTTTTTAATTTATTAAAATAAACTTTATTGGGTTTAAAGAATTACACAATTTATACAAATTATCATTTGACAAAAGAGAGAAAAGAAAAGGAAATAAAGAAGAAAAAACATGAAATATCTTTGACATACAAAACTTAAATATAGACAAAAAATATAAAAAATATAGACAAAAAAGGAATACTACATTTTTTCACCCCCCATTCCCCAGTGTTGACTTCCAGCGTAATCTGTTATTGCGGTTTCTATAACTACATTTATTTATTTATTTTGTATACCTAAAACTATTGTTTCTCCTTTTTTCTATTCGTCTTGAGCCCTCTCATATGTTGGATAAGAGATTGGCCCTTTCCACAGAGTTCCCTATATAATCTTTAAAGGCTTTCCAATCTTCTTCTATTTTTTGTTCTGTTATTCCCCTAGCTTCTCCTACCTTCCTTGCCATATTTTGATATGATAACTTGCCAATCTTCCATATTTGGTACCGATGTCCTCTTCCAATTTTTTGCAATTAGGAGCCTTACCGCCGTAGTTGCATACATTAGCACACATCTGTCTTTTTCCTTGATTTCATCGCCTAGCATTCATAACAGAAAGATCTCGGGGTCTTTTTTAAAAGAGTACTTAGTTATCTTTTTCAATTCATTATGATGCCTTCCTGGAACAGATGACCAAGCATTCAAAAGGAAGTGAGATAGTAGTAATGGGGGATTTCAACTATCCTGATATTTGTTGGATGTCAAACTCAGCCAAGAGCACAAGGTCGAACAGATTCCTCACTGGCCTTGCAGACAATTTCATTGTCCAGAAAGTGGGAGAAGCAACAAGAGGATCAGCCATTTTAGATCTGGTCTTAACCAATAGTGATGACTTGGTAAGTGGGGTAGAAGTGGCAGGATCATAAGGTGGGAGTGATCATGCGCTTCTGGAGTTTATTATATAGCGGAAAGAAGCAACCAAGCATACTAAGACTCAAATTCTAGACTTTAAGAAAGCCGATTTCAGAAAACTTAGGGAAACGCTGGGTGTGATCCCATGGTCAGTAATACTAAAAGGGAAGGGAGTTCATGATGGATGGGAGTTTGTTAAATGGGAGATATTAAAAGCACAACTTCAAGCAGTACCAATGAGACGAAAACATGGAAGGTGCCTAAAGAAGCCAGGGTGGCTATCTAAAGAACTTTTAACTGATTTAAGATTTAAAAGGGATATGTACAAAAAATGGAAAAAGGGGGAAAGCACCAGAGAGGAATTCAAACAAATAGCCAGCACGTGTAGAGACAAAGTCAGAAAAGCTAAAGCACAGAATGAATTCCGGCTTGCTAGAGGTTAAAAGCGATAAAAAGGGCTTTCATGGGTATGTCCGTAGCAAAAGGAAGAACAATGAAACAGTGGGGTCACCTAGAGGAGAAGATGGTGAAATGCGAACAGGGGACAGAGAAAGGGCAGAACTCCTCAATGCCTTCTTTGCCTCAGTCTTCTCCAAAAAAGAAAACAATGCCCAACCTGAAGAATATGGGGCAGATGATTCAGCAGGGGGAAAACAGCCCAGAATAAGTAAGGAGGTAGTACAAGAATACTTGGCTAGTTTAGATGTATTCAAGTCTCCAGGACCAGATGAACTACATCCAAGAGTATTAAAAGAACTGGCAGAGGTGATTTCAGAACCACTGGCAGTAATCTTTGAGAATTCCTGGAGAACAGGCGAAGTCCCAGCAGACTGGAGGAGGGCAAATGTTGTCCCTATTTTCAAAAAGGGGGAAAGAGAAGACCCAAACAATTACCGCCCAGTCAGCCTGACATCAATACCAGGAAAGATTCTAGAGCAGATCATTAAGCAAACGGTCTGTGAGCACCTAGAAAGGAACACTGTGATCACTAAAAGTCAGCATGGGTTTCTGAAAAATAAGTCATGTCAGACCAATCTGATCTCATTTTTTGACAGAATTACAAGCCTGGTAGATGAAGGGAACGCTGTGGGTGTAGCCTATCTTGATTTCAGCAAGGCCTTTGACAAGGTGCTCCATGATATTCTTGTAAAGAAGCTGGTAAAATGCGGGCTAGACAATGCTACCATTCAGTGGATTTGTAACTGGCTGACTGACCGAGCCCAAAGGGTACTCATTAACGGCTCCTCTTCATCCTGGAGAGAAGTGACTAGTGGGGTGCCACAGGGTTCTGTCTTGGGCCCAGTCTTATTCAACATCTTTATCAATGACTTGGATGATGGGCTTGAGGGCATCCTGATCAAGTTTGCAGATGACACCAAACTGGGAGGGGTGGCTAATACCCCAGAGGACAGGATCACACTTCAAAATGACCTTAACAGATTAGAGAACTGGGCCAAAGTAAACAAGATGAATTTTAACAGGGAGAAATCTAAAGTATTACACCTGGGCAAAAAAAAAAAATGAAAGGCACAAATACAGGATGGGTGACACCTGGCTTGAGAGCAGTACATGTGAAAAGGATCTAGGAGTCTTGGTAGGCCATAAACTTGATGCAGCAGCTAAAAAAGCCAATGCTATTCTGCGCTGCATCAATAGGAGTATAGCATCTAGATCAAGGGAAGTAATAGTACCACTGTATTCCGCTCTGGTCAGACCTCACCTGGAATACTGTGTCCAGTTCTGGGCACCACAGTTCAAGAAGGATACTGACAAGCTGGAACAGAGGAGGGCAACCAAAATGGTCAAAGGCCTGGAAACGATGCCTTATGAGGAATGGCTTAGGGAGCTGGGTATGTTTAGCCTGGAGAAGAGAAGGTTGAGGGGTGATATGATAGCCATGTTCAAATATATAAAAGGATGTCATATGGAGGAGGGAGAAAGGTTGTTTTCTGCTGCTCCAGAGAAGCAGACATGGGGCAATGGATTCAAACTACAAGAAAGAAGATTCCACCTAAACATTAGGAAGAACTTCCTGACAGTGAGAGCTGTTCGGCAGTGGAATTTGCTGCCAAGGAGTGTGGTGGAGTCTCCTTCTTTGGAGGTCTTTAAGCGGAGGCTTGACAGCCATCTGTCAGGAATGCTTTGATGGTGTTTCCTGCTTGGCAGGGGGTTGGACTGGATGGCCCTTGGGGGTCTCTTCCAACTCTATGATTCTATGATTCTATGAATAGTCCTTTTTATATCCAAAATGTGAAGAAGCTCCAGAATCAACAATCCATTTGTTCGATTTATTTTCACAACTCTGAACAATTAAACTCTTTTCTTGCCAAAGTAAGGTGCATTCAAATTTTCCCTTCTTTTCCTTTTCTTGTTTAAAAGGAAGGTGTTTCTGTGCCTTTGGATCCTTACAGTTCCTTGCAATGTGGCCCTCTTTGTTACAATTAAAGCACACAACCTTCTTGGGTGTGTCTTTGGCCTTTGTAAACTGTCTAGATGCACAATTAGTGTCCTTACTCCTCACATTTCTGACTGGAGACTCTGCTCTTACTTTGCATTCCTGTCTCAAATATGCAGTCAGATCTTTAAAAGTTAAACCTTCTTTATGATCCATTATGGAAGCAAATGCATCAAATTTGGATCCTAATGATGCTAGGAAGAAAGAAGTTTTCATATCTTCACTGAGTGGACTTTCAGTGAGTTGAACC
Organism: Lacerta agilis; assembly: GCF_009819535.1. Taxonomy (NCBI): domain Eukaryota; kingdom Metazoa; phylum Chordata; class Lepidosauria; order Squamata; family Lacertidae; genus Lacerta; species Lacerta agilis. The sequence continues at coordinate 39,386,215 of NC_046327.1, read as the reverse complement.
TTTTGTACTATAGCAGTAAACTCATTTATATGCTTTGAGAATTCTGCTTTATGGTTCATCCTCAGTTTAAAAAGCTAACGCAACAGCACCCCATGAGAATATTTCATGGTATCTCCATACATGCTCTCTAAAACCTTTAAAATTTGAGACGCATCATCTCTGAAGTCAACCTGTGATAACTGATCATCTTTATGTCTATCAAAAATAATAGTCTTGGCTTTGCTATTTTGTAGCTTCCATAATCTAATTTTTGCTAAGTCCTCTTCACTCGAGCCACTAGGCTTAGGACTTTCAATAGCATCCAAAATCTCTCTTGATTCTAGGAGTACTATCAAATGTTGCTTCTAGTGAACAAAATTATGTTCATTCAGCTTAGGCATTCTTGGCCCTGCATCTTTGTCAAAAGCCACACTAGCCATCTTAAAAATCAAAAAAATCAAAAATATTCAAAATTTCAAAATTAAAATCTCAAAAATCTCAAAAGTAAAAACAGCTCTTTACTGCCTTAGGTACTGTGAACTCCGAGGGAAGGGGGTGTGCTTAATCCCCTCACACAATGGAACAACAGACCATGTGCTTACCAGGAAATAGACAAAGAAAAATACTCTTCAGTTTAGGATCTCAATCCTTTGCAATCCTTCAAAAATACTCAAAAATACGCAATGCTGGGGCCAATAACCCTTTGTGGGAATGTTGAGGGTAACAGGAAAGGATATATTGATTAATATTATCCTTCCTAACTCGCGCTAGCAAGTCTCTTCATACAGCAGAGTGAGTAATAATAATAATAATAATAATAATAATAATAATAATTTATTATGGTCAGAGACCAGCTTGTAAAACACATAATGGGACTGCACTCCCAAAAGCAAAGCAGACATTTAAAACAATATACAGCAATGGCTTACATGTTTAAAAACCCGTAAACACATAAAATCTTTGGGGAAAACTACCATAGAAAATTGACCCAGAGTCACCCATGGGTCCAAGTATGGGGATTTTCTTGACTGACTTATTTGTATTGGGGGATGGTTTGCACCTACAGATCTGTAGACAGAATCTGGCGATCATCCAGGTCATCTTATGATCTTTACCTAAAAGGAGAAGATCGAATTTGCCTCTTCACAAGTGGTCAATAGTATCTCTACGTGCCTCATTATAGAAAGGACATCTAAAAAATAGATGTTCGGGGCTTCCTGTATCCCCCAATGGGCAGGCACAAAGTCTCTGGGCATATGGGACTTTTTTTGAAGGCTCCTTCCAGGACCAGGGAGGGCAGAGCCAAGCTTCTGGCAAGTGTAAAGACCCTTCTTGCATTTTTGGATACAAGAAAATAGAGATATGCTGCTGGTGCAGCAACATATCTCTCAGTTTCTAGAATTTTGTAGTCGGGGCACCTTAGGCAGTCCTGTTGTCTCTCAGTGTGTATACCATAATTCTTTGCCTGATCGTAGCTTTTGCTTGACCCAAGCCCAGGGTTAGAAGGGCTTGGGGGGGCAAAGCCCAGTTTCTGAAAAATGTTCAGGACTGCTGTCTGTCAGCCTGACTGGAACTGGTCACAAAGGATCAGTGGAGCTATACCACGGGGGAGCAGTTTCAGTGTCAGCCATTTATATATTGACGTTAGGCTGATATGAGCCTCAACACTCATCATCCCCGTTTCTAGTCTGACCCATGCGTTTGAGGCACATCTGGGGACTTGTCGAAGGGCTCTAAGAAGTTTGGATTGAACTATCTCGAGGGGGAAGAAAGCAGAGGATGGTGGGTCCAGAAAGGATCCGTAAAGGAGCTGTGCCAACGTTTCGGCCTTATATAATTTTAATGCTGCGGGGACGAAAAAGCCTCCTTGAGTTCTGAAAAATTTAAGGATACAATTTGCAGTCCCCCCCCCCGGAGCTCCCGAGGGAGTTTATGTGAAGTTTGTTGGATCCTGAAGCCTGGACCACCATGCCTAAATACTTAGAATTCGAGACTTGTTCCAGTTTATGGCCTTGGAGTTCCCAGCTTCTAAGCTTTGGTTTTCCCCCCAAAGCGAGGATCTTGGTCTTTTGGTAGTTAATTTTAAGACATTCCGTTTCACAGTAGGCTGCAAGCTTTCTTAATGCTCTTTTGAGCCCAATAGGGGTTCTAGATAGAATTACCGCATCATCAGTATATAGCAAAACCGTAATATGCCGATTTGCTGTCTTTGGGGGGTGGAATTCTAGGTTATTGAGAGCTGTTACTATGTTATTAAAATAGAAATTAAATAGAAGCGGGGCCAAAAGGCACCCTTGCCTGACTCCCTTAAAGGTGTTAGTGGGGTCTGTTAGGTGTCCTAGGCGGCTACACCTAAGAGCCGTATTTGCGGGAACTTCCTGGATTAAAAACAGGAGCCTTCTGCCTATGGTGGTACCCTGAAGTCTATCCCAGAGTCTAGTTACGGGGACTGTGTCAAAGGCTGCTTTTAGATCTACGAAGGCGGCATAGAGTGAGGCCTGCCCTCCTGATTTATATTTTTCTATGAGTTGTTGTAGTGTTAGGCAGTGTTCTATCATGGACCTTCCGGGTCTAAAGCCTGCTTGTTCTATTGCCAGAATGTCTTCATTTTCTAACCATTCTGTAAACTTTTTCAGTAGGTGCTTTGTGTAAAGTTTACTAATCACACTTAGTAAGCTAATCAGCCTATAGTTCGATGGGCCCCCTCTATTGCCCTTTGGAACTATTATGGCTGTTCCCCATTCCCTTGGGATGTGGCCAGTCTCGTCTATGTACAGCAGAGTGCATTCCCCCTTTACACAACAGGAAGCTAGTTGCAGACCTGTTAGAATCTCTTAAGTTCTATTACTTCTGGTAAGACCCCTTTTATCCCTCCTAAAAGAATAAAGACACAACAGTCTTATTAAACAAAAGGAAGTTTGCTCACAATCAGGCAGAGCACAGTGTGATCCCTGAAGGCAGGCTTCAGGCTTGAGGTTACAAATAAGTACAAATAGGTTTACCCCATATGGCTGAGAGCAGCAGTGCAGTCCAGGTGAAGCAGGAAGCAGGCAGGGCGAAAAAGAAGGGAGGGAGGTGGCTACGTGACTTGGCCTTTTACCAGGTCTGGAAAGGTCACGCCCACCTACTGGTCACATGCAAAGGAAGGCTGCTCCAGCCAGGTGTAACAGGAAGTTTGACTGGCTGAACCAACATTCCCTGCATGTCCACTCTAGCAGAACAAGTAATGTTGTACTTGACTGCTCCAGTGGATTACATCCCATAGAAAGGAGACAGGAGGGCTGTAGGATAAAAGAGAATCTGAGCGACTCGTTGTGCTAGACAACACCAATGTATGGACTCAGCAGATACATTGTGGTTGATTTAGCCCTGGAAAGGAATCTGTGGCTCCTTCAGTGGTCAAAGGACAGCAAGTACATGGTCCAAGAGAACACCTGGTCTCATCTTTAAGATGCAGCAGATTGGAGATTACAGACCTGGGAGCTGAGATTCTGGGATCCTGGTCTCTAGGAAGCAGGCCTTATGAGCAAGGATGGGGGAGAGTGGTTTTCCTGGCCACCATTGTTCTTCATTATCATGCTTCTTCTTCTTCTTCTTCTTCTTCTTCTTCTTCTTCTTCTTCTTCTTCTAGGAGCCTGAAGCCCGACTTTGTGCTGGTCCGTCAGCACGCCTTCAGCATGGCCCGTGGAGGAGACCATCGCGGCATCGTGATAGGACTGCAGTACGCAGGAGTGCCCAGCGTCAACTCCCTGCACTCTGTGTACAACTTTTGTGACAAGCCCTGGGTGGTGAGTGGTGGGGGCCGATGTTTGGGGGAAGGACCAGACCTACATGACTGTAGGCTTTGGACTAGGTGGCAAAAACGAGTGCAGTGTTTATTGGCATACCCACAAGTGGAAGGACATGGGGTGTGTACACACAATATCTTTAAAGCATACTCTTCCCCTTACAGAATTGTGAGCACTGTTGTTTACCCCTTAGAGAATTATAATTATCCAATGAATGAATGAAGGACCCCAGAATTCCTGGAGGGACCGAATGTGTTTTGAATGTGCTTTACAGGTATCATGTGTACACAGGGCTCATTTGCTCATTCTCTTCCCATGGAACCATCACTAAATTAAAAATAAATTGACATAAAGCTGAGACACTAAAACTTGAATGGCCAGTGAAAACCAGTTAAAATCCTTGGATTAAACTGGAGAAGTGTTAACTAAATTGTGGGCAACAGACAGTCATATTGCTTGGCAGGATGCAAGCAGAGAGGCTGTTCTAGAACATAGATGACACCATTCTTGGAGGATAAGGCTTCTGGGGCTACTAGGCACGAGGGTTATATTGCCTCCAGTATTGGAGGAACTAGGCCTCTAAATCCCAGTGGGTGGAGAACCTGTGAGGAGAGTGCTGTGCTTGCAGGATTCCCATGTGCTTCTGGTTGGTTGCTGTGGGAACTGGAGGTTGGACTAGAGGCACCTAATCACCAGATCCAGTCAAGGATAGAGCAGCCACTGTGGGAGCAGGATGGTAGAGTACCTGTTGGCCTGACCCAGCAGGCTTCTTCTTATGTTCTTGCTTCATAAATGGAAGGGAAACAGAGAAGAAGGTCATAAGAAGGAAGGCTAAGGTAGGGACCACCACTTTGATTTTGGCCTGCAGCTGATGGGCAGCTGGTGCAGCTATGCCCAAAGGGGACTTGTGGTGGTGGCTGGGCAACAGCATCCTGCATCAAGTGGAGTTTCGAATGTCTGCCTGTGAAGGCAGCAGCAGCTCCCAGAGGGGAAATGGGGTTCAGGGAAGCAGTAGAGGCAAATGGGAGAGTTAGAACGGAAGCCAGCTAAGAACAGATTTAGAAGGTCTCTTTCTTGTTCTGTCTCTTACCTGTGGTGTCCTCCTGACAGTTTGCCCAGATGGTTCGCCTCTTCCGCAAACTTGGACCAGAAGAATTCCCACTCATTGACCAGACCTTCTACCCCAATCACAAGGAGATGGTAAGTTGGGCTGGAGTGTGGTGGGAGGGCTAGAGATACCATATTTCTTCTTCCCTTTTTGTGCTAGATCAGTGATCAGAGAGGCTTGAATAACAGATTTGTAGAGTTGGAAGGGATCCTGAGGGTTATCTAGTCCACCCCCTTGCAATGCAGTAATCTCAACTAAAGCATCCATGACAGATGGCCAACCTCTGGTTTAAAATCTCCAGGGAAGGACAGTCCACAACCCCCAGAGGGAGACCATTCCACTGCCAAACAGCTCTTACTGTTCTTCCTAATGTTTTCTTGGAATCTCATTTCTTGTAACTTGAAGCCATTGATTTGAGTCCTACCTTCCAGAGCAGAAGAAAACAAGCTTGCTCCCTCTTCCATGTGACAGCCCTTAATATATTTGAAGATGGCTATCATATCTCCTCTCAGTCTCCTCTTTTCCAGGCTAAATGTACCCAGCTCCTTCAAGCATTCCTCATAAGACTTAGTTTCCAGACCCTGGTTCATCCTGGTTGCCCTCCTCTGCACACGTTTCAGCTTGTCAACATCCTTCTTAAATTGTGCCAGAATTGGACACTGGACTCCAGGTGTTTGTCTGACCATGGCAGAATAGAGTGGTACTATTACTTCCCTTGATCTGGACACTAGACGTCTGTTGATGCAGCCTAGAATAGCATTAGCCTTTTTTGCTGCTGCATCACCCTGTTCCCCTAGATCCTTTTTCACATGTACTGCTAGTAAGCCAGGTGTCCCCTATCTTATATTTATGCATCTGGTTCTTCCTGCCTAAGTGAAGGACCTTACATTTGTCCCTATTGACATTCATTTTGATGGTTTTGGCCCATTGCCATTATCAAATGGGGCTGTCATGGGCTTAAATGTTGGCTGGCTCTCATTGTGCACTGGATTTAAATGACATGGGGTGAGATCCCACAGCTTTCAGATTCGAAATATGTCACATGCTTCCTTATATGGTATTCCCATGGACACACCTTGCTGGCCAAGAGACTGCGGCTGGGACTATGAATAAGGGCTTGGATTGGGGTTTCCCAACCCATGGTTTGTGTTTGCTGTTACTGGAACTAGGGTCATGACTGCTGGCCACAATGGCTTTGTGCTACTCTCACAGTCAGAGGTAGCGCACCTCTGAACACCAAAAGCTTATCTTTTTTCTTGCTTTGCTTTGCTTCAGTCTTTCTTCTTTCCTTAGCATCTGCTATCATCATCGAGCAGCCCTCCTCTTTGCCAATCGCCCTTTCCTCCTGTTTCCTCCTTGCCTTTAAAACAATGTTGTACAGAGCTGCAGACAGACAGGGAGTTTCTATTTTAAACTCTTCTTACAACGCCTAGTATAATTGTTAGGCACAGTGGTGGTGGTGGTGGTGGTCCATTGCTCCATTCCTTCCTCTTCAAGCTGAGCCACTGTCTGCAGGGAACAGTCCCCCACTGCCCGTGCTTGAGACCCTGCGGAGCGGCCTTATTGCCTTGGTTTCCTCCTCCCCCCCCCAAGGTTCTCTTGAGTGCACTGCATGGTTGGAGATGGAGGAGGGACAAGGGCAAGCCCCTTAGCTACCTCTCCAGCATTAGGAGCTGCATTTGAACAGCTTGGAAGCCACATGGGGCTAATGATTAATATTGAAAGCAGATGCTTTGGCGGGGGGCAGCATTTCAGGTTCATGGGGAAGGGCCAGGAGTCAGAGGGCAGTTCCAGACTGTCTCTATCTTCTAGTGGGATTCAAATACACGATGGCCCGTTCAGGTTCTGCAGTTAGGGTTGACGGGGAGGTCTTGCGTGACAAACCTACTCCCGCCAAATACTGGGCTTTTTGCAAGAAGGAAAGGTGACAGGGAAATGCACTGAAAAGTGGTATAACATTTGATTTGGTGCAACGTCACCTAACCTGCCCCCAAACAACTCCTTCAATAGCTAGGGTCAGCTCACCTCCCTGCAAACAAATGAGGATGGATGCTCATCTGGAAGGGCCTGCAGAAAATGCCAAGGTGGGAAGGGCTCTATGGCTCATTTTGAAGAAGATTCTCTCCCTGGCCACTGAAGAACAACATCTACAACTTCTCTTGGCTCTATGCCTTTTGCAGAAAACGTTTTGGCTCTTCTGGTTTTTCTTCCAGAAAAAGAAATAGAGGCTTGCTCTTAACGGAAGCTTCAGATTTTCCAGGCAAAGAATGAACAAGGAAGAACAGGCAGGGGCAGAGATGGTGGTTTGGAACTGACGTTTATTTTAAAAAGAGACAATCCAGAGATAGGAAGGGAAGGGTCCACAAAGATATCACTGCCTCAGGAGAACTTTGCGAAGGGAGCCAGGCCCTTGGGTGCTCAGCGACTGCCAAGTGCAGAGGCCGGTGCTTTCACCCCGGGGCAGGCAAGCCAAGCGTTTGGCCTGGAAGCCTTCCCATATCCTGGACATGATCCCATCTGTCCACAGGCACTGGTTGTCAGAGGTGATGGAGCACGGCATGGAATTGCAGGGCACAACCTTTTTGTGAAGGAAGAGTGACACACAGAAACATGAGTGGACAGGTCCCCCTCACACATCGTAGCAACATCCCATCCCCCACCTCTGTTGACCAGTGGAAGCTGGTCCATGGGGATAAGACCAGCCCAAGACATTTTGGCACCTGAGGGGAGCCAGAAAATGGTACCCCCTCCCCACCAGGGAAGAAGTGTGTGTGGGGGGGATCTACATCAGGAACAAGTGAGGTGGGATAAGATCCATATCTGGATCTGCTGCCTCTGTGAATCGTCTTGCCTGAGGCAGTGACCTCACCTTGCCTCACGGGTGGGCCGGTCCTGCAGGAGGGCAAATGGGGCACTGCTCCACCAACCTCATTCTGCCCTCAGCCAGCCCCCACCTGCCTGGCTTCTTACTTGCATTTTGGAAAAATGAAGATCTGGATCCTGCCTCCATCCATTCTTCTTTGATTGATAATGAACTATAAAATTTAACATCCTATTGGGGGTATCTGTGCCTGTCATAATCATTGGCGCCACCTACATAGCTGTCAACTTTTTCCTTTTTTAAAGGGCAATTCCCTTATTCCGAATAGGATTCCTCACAAGAAAAGGGTTGGTCTCCCTGCCTTTTGCGCTACCAGTTCCATTGCACCCCAGCCATCACTGCTGGTGATGTGCTAGCTCTGCCTTGCCCTAATCGTGAGGACCAGCCACCAGTGACCTGAGGACTCACTCTGGCCCCACAGTCCCCAACAATTCACAATCATTTTCTTCCACTGAAGGAGACCATATGGGGGAGAGTTGTGCCAATGACTCCCTTGCTCTCCACACTGGAGAAAAGGGGGCGAAGGAGCCCTCGGACTTGTGCACCTGAGGCATGTCAGAGAGGCTGAATGGGTGGAGTCAGTGCTGCTGACCCCTCAATCCTTGCTGAGTTTAAAATACGGTTCCTGTTAAAAAATAAATTCGGGTCCAAATAGGGTTGCCATATTTCAAAAAATAAAAACCAAGACACCCCAGGACAAAGCGCCACCTTTTGGAACCCCCCCCCCAGACATCAATTCTTCCTCTGAAATCCTGGTAATCCCAGACGTATGGCAGCCCATACGTATAACAGATAAGGAAGCACGTTTTCATTAGACCCTTTGCAGCTAATGTCAAATGACATTGGCTTTTGAGCTAGACAGAGCTCTTCAGAGGGTGCATGCTTTCTCCTGGAGGGCCCTGCCCCATCTGCAAGCATATGGCCTCCTCTTAGCAACTACATCTGTCTCTGAAAGGGTCTGCTGGGGGGGGCAGGTACTCACTGTGCAGTTGCAGCCCTTGCTGTAGTCTGAACTCAGGCCTCGCTTCTGTGCAAAGGACAGCTGAGACCACGGCTCGATGAAGGAGCAGGCCGTGATCATGGCACGGTCACCTTCCAGCATGCCTGTTGGGAGGTGAAAAAACAGGTAAGAGAGAAAAGTTAAGTGTAAATATGGAGGAGGAGGAGAATATAGAGGACTTGTTCACAAGGCTTTGTCACCCCCAGACCTTGCTTTCATAACTAAAATTGTAACCTGATGAGAGGTTTGAAGGTTTATCAATAACGCCACGCATCTTTGCAACCATAAGCAGGGTTGTGCATAACTTGCCCTTTGGTAATAACAAATCTTTTCCTGGACAAATGCAGATTCCATGCTCCCCCAAAATTGAATTGTGTGACCTGAGCACGAAATTCATATGAGGCCATTTTGCAAGTCGTTTTTCTTTTTCTTTTCATCATTTGTTCACTTTTGCATGATTTATTCTGACTTTGGTAGTCATGGCTCAGGTTAGGAAGCCGTGTGAGGTACGGAACCCCCTGTCCCTGAGCATCTCATTCAGCATTCCCTCTGCTTTTTGAGATTTCTGCTGTCATAACAGATCTTTAAAAACACAAGGGCTAGAAACCTGCTGCCTCTGCTTCTTCTTAATTAAATGAAACCTGATATTCTCAGTCGGTAGAATTTCATGCCCCAAACGACATTATGTGTTTTCTTGTGTTTCTTTGGAATCATGACCCATAGCTAAAGTATCCCTGGGAAGAAAAGAGATTTCACTAGTTTCCTAGGCAATCTACTCTGTTATTAAGCTGCCCTTTCAAAAAGACATGCTGTGTTTATTTGTTTTGGAGGGGTTTTTTTGGCCATTAGAGCAGAAAACATATTGTTCACATTCTTTTGTTACAAGCAGCTTTGAGGCCAGCCTAGACAAGGCGCTCACTGTGAGATAAAACTATTCCTGGGCAGTGTCATCTTTGACTGTAGGGGTGCTCACATTCTTGAATACTCATCCATTTAAAAGAACAACTCAATTGGCTGTTGGTGGGGGGAGGCATTCTGGCCTGCCCTAAAACTATCCATGAGATGCTGGCATCCTTTGTGTAGCAACTATTCCACCTGCCTCCATGGGAGAGCATTCAGTTGACCAGTCCCACTCCTGTATCCTGAAGAGGTGCTGTCCACATAGGAGTGCTCACTATGCATTAAGCCAGGCATGTCCAAAGTCCGTTTTGGGGGCCTAATCCGGCCCACTGGTTGATTTAATCCGGTCCCCGCGGCAATATATGTCCTGGGGTAAAATCCTAAAAAAAGGTGCAACAACGTTGGTCGGCCCTCACGCATGTTCACTTCATCAAATCTCGCCCTCTTTGGAAAAAGTTTGGGCACCTCTGCATTAAGCTGTTGGTCTAGATCAGGCCTGAGCTCTCCGACAAAAGCTGGGGTTAAAATGTTGAAAATGTACAGTATAAGGGCTACTCTGGATGCCCTTTTCGTTGGGTATTCATGATGTTTTGTGCTCATGATGGTATCGGGGAGGTTACACAGGATTTCAATACGATTTGCTTTGTTTCTTACTGGTGATTCTCCGTCGCTTCCTCCTGAAATCTTGTAACTTCATAGCCTTCCATTGAAAAACCTCCCCCAACCCTTTTTTGTGTGCTCATGATGTCCAGAACACAGTGCTCCCAAGGAGGTCTTGCGTAATGCTGACTTGTTCTTCCTCTCTTCTGAGAGGGAAGCTTTGTGAGTGACACAGTCCTGGGTGTCATGAAGGCCCTGGGCTGGTTGTGGCTGGTCCAGAAAGAGGAGCAGATTCAGAGCGGGTGTCAAAGCAACAGCACAGCAAAACCATCGCTGAACCCTTACACTGGTTGGCACTTTCTAAGAACATAAGTGGAGCCCTGCAGGATCAGGCCAATGACCCATCTAGTCTAGCATCCTGTTCTCACAGTGGCCAACCAGATGCCCGGGGAGCAGCAGCTGAGCAGAAGAGCATTCTCCCCTCCTGCACTTTCCTGCATTCCAGGGGTCTGACCATAGCCATCATGGTTAGTAGCCACTAATGATTTTATTCTCCATGAGTTTGTATAATTCTCCTTTAAAGCCACCCAACTTGGTGGCCAGCACAGCCTCCTCACCCCATGAAGTTCCTGTATTTTCCTATTCTCTCATTCGTGTTGCTTCAAAACATTTAGTCACCTGAGAGAGAAAATTCATTGGTGCCTGCTCCAGTAAAACAGCATGAAAGCGACAATTTGCTACTTCTTAGTGGGAACTTCAAACCTGCTGCCAAAGGCTTTCGTTCCTGTGACGGGGCTGGCCCTGATCCTGGAAGGGCCCTAGAACTGTCTATCCTTTCTTGTGCAGTTTGGCAGGAGGATGCCTCTGAGCGTGTGCAAAGGGCATTTCCCTTGCTCTCTGGTACCATAGCCACTCCCCACATATCTAGGCCTCAGTGACATGGCGCTCCTCTTGACAAATCCACACCACCCTCAAATGGCTGTGAGCAGAGGGCACATAGGCCTGCCTGCCTTCTTTCACTCAGGGTTATTTGTGAGTTTCAATTTGCCCCAAGTGCTTCCTGGCAAAAAGATGGCACACCATACCTGCAATGACATATTCTTCTCCTTTGAGAGGGCCCTTGTGTTCATAGCCGCAGAGGCTTTCCATGGCAGGCGTGTGGAGAAAACGGACATCTTGCATCTCCTCAGGGCCCTTGTACACCTGTGGAGAGGGGGGGGGAAGGTAGTTCAGTGACCAGGAAGGGGCCAAGAGAGGGACAGGTGCAGGGACAGGGCTCTTCCCGGCTCTTACAGAAGTAGGGAAGAGGTTGTAGCTCAGGGGGGAGCACATGTCTTGCATTCATGCTTGTTCAAGCCCCATAAATTTAACTGATGATGGTGATGATGATAATCATCATCATCATAATGCTGAGAAGGCTCAATCTTTTGCCACCGCCCCCTCCAGAAGGGTCTGCTCATGTGAGCATCTGCCAAGGGAGTGCCTGTCAGTGTGTTGCGGAGGCCTTGGGGGTGTAGAAAACCTTCAGAGGCAGGGAACCTGAGGGCTGCATTCCCTTCCAGGCAACCTCCTGAGGGCTGCATGGCACTAGTGGTGGGGCCAGAGGCAAAAGCATCCTTAGCAATGTACATTTTGCCTTTGTGCTGCAGGCTGGTTTCCCGCCAGACAAGCAAGAGGCATCCTCAGATCTCAAGGGCACCTTGCAGCCCCCCCCCCCCCGGTCTAGAAGTGAGAATGAAAACAAAGGAAAGGAAAGGAAAGGGGGAGAAACCAGCTGTTCTGAGAATGTGTAGTGGGTGGCAGCGCAGAGCCTGGATAGCCCTATCTCTCTGCAAAAACTTGCAAGGAAGGGAGGCAAAGTGCTCACTTTCCATGGGAAGTTTTCAGGCTCAGCAAATGCAGCATCTTCCGGGAAGAGGGAAGGAGCTACTGAGGATGAGGAACGCTTGGCTGCTGCGTTGCATTGCTGCATGGATCCAAGCAGGCTCACTGGCTGTGGAATGGGATCTCCACCAGCTTGTCCTGCCCACCAGCAAAATGGTGGCTTTAGGGGGTCCCATTGGTGAGTCTCTGGGTTACATTATAGTAGCAGGAGAAGCTCACCTTGGTGGTTTTGATCTCGTGTTGCATCCACCACACTGGTTCCCCTACGGAGATGTTCACCTGCTGCTTGCTGACTCCCACAAATTTACCCCGGATCACTGCAGAGGGAAAAATGGTATTGCGTCACAACTTTTCTTCCACTCTTCCCAGCTCTCCTGGCTTTTGACCTTGACTTTGATATCCCTCTCTCTCATTACGTTACACCCTAAGGAGGGATGGTGCAGGATGCTTGGGAATCTTGTCACCTCGGCTTCGGTTTCTTCTGCAATTTGTCTGCTCTGCAGCCTCAGAGTTACACCCAGACTTGCTGTTCTCACAAGGCCTGCAGCAGGGAACCTCTGGCCCTCCAGATGTTGCTGCACTACAACTCCCATCTCCCCGAAGTCTTAGCTCTGCTGGCTGAGGTGGATGGGCTTCGGAGCCTGACTCCAAAGGCTCCCCATCCTCGCACTTGATTTCCCTATAAAACTACACTCTCTTTCTCTTGTAAGGGTCAGAATTCTGAAGTACAACTTCTAACAGGGATGCCTCCCCTTGGAGTTAAGTCAGTGATACCCTCCATATGGACTACCTCCCATCATTTCACCTCTGACTCTGCTGGCCATCTGATATGAAAAGCCCCCTGAATACAGAAAGTGGAGAGCGGGCTGTGACCGCCTGGTTTTTTTTATGCAGACATTTAGATTCTGCTATTTCAGTGCAAAATGTGCCACTCTGAGCAGCGTACAACAATAAACTGCATTACAAACAACAATACAAAGGCTCAATGAAGAAGGAGGCAAATTCAGCCATTGAAACCAAATTATAAAAACAAAACAAAAGCTTGCTGGAACAAGGAAGTCTTCAGTAGTTTGGCGGGGGTGAGGTGGGGAGCCTGGTGATGCTTTTCAGAGTTCCTAAAAAGCCACTGGACAGATTTTCCTGCAACTATGTTCATGTACTGGAGTTGTTGAAACACCACTTGCATTTTAACACTCGGCTGAAGATTATTCTTCTGTCATTCACATTTTGGTCATAGATCCGCTAGGAAATGCAAAGTGAGATGTAATCCTCTTTGTAGGCTCTCCCATAATCTCCCTCCAAGAAGGCTTTTGGAGGAAACTGAGCAGCAGGAGGGAGGGGTGTGTGTGTGTGCGCGCGCGCACGCGTGTTGATTGGACTGCAAGTGGAAATCCCACTCTGAGCTTCTCCCCCTAGTCCAGCCAGGGAAGCTGCTTTCTCTGTGCTGTGTTGTGAGTCTGCAACCAAAGAGGACTCAAATTACTACAGCTTTGTGATGGGCTTGGCCTTTAGGCATAGCTAGTGCTCTCCTCTGATTAGGTCCTTGGAGGGACTGTAGCTCGGGGCAGGGCATCTGCTCTGCATGCAGAAGGTTCCAGGTTTAATCCCCAGCATCTCCAGGTAGGGCTGGGAATGCCCCGTCTCTGGAACCCCATAGAGCTGCTGCCAGTCAGTGTGTAGGCAATGGTGAGCTAGATAGTGCAGTAGTCTGACTTGGTATAAGACAGCTTCCTGTGTTTATATGCAGGAGGTCCCAAGGTCAGTCTCTGGCACCTACAGTTTAAAAGGATCAGGGAGCAGGTGATGGGGAAAAACCCTCCCTTTATGACCAAGACCCTGGAGAGTTGCTGCCAATCAGAATAGACAATACTAGGCAAGGTTGACAAATAGTCTGACCCAGTGCTTTCTTCTAGAAAAATAGGTGCTGGTATTCACCATGCCACACTTTTTAACAACAACAAAAGGGGCCAGTACTGTGTCCCCTTGAGTACACCCTGGAAAAAGCACTGGTCTGACTTGATTTAAGGCAGGTACCTATGATTGCAATTTTTGTTACTAGTGGCATAATAATATATTGATAACAGCTGAGATCAGGGTTTATAACATGTAAACCAAATGAGTTCAGTTGTATTCAGTCACACCGGTGAGATTTGTCTGCAATTCCCCTCCTGCTCCCCACCTCAGTGCTTTATGATTCCTGAGCCTCTTTCAATCCCAACCACTTTCTTTTAGTCAAAGAAAGAACAGAAATCTTAAAAATTCAAAGGGTGAATCACCCAAGGAGCCCCTTCAGAGGAAGCCCTGTGTAAGGACTTCTGCTTGGACAAAAGAGCTCCCCCACTTCTCCTTGAAATTGGCTTGGGGCAGGGAGGCTGGGGGGAGGACCTGCAGAAAAGCAGATGGAAGGGACCGGGGGGGGGGGGGAATCATTCCATCTGGCTGAAGTGCTTGTGCAGATGGAACAGTTGTAACAGTGGGGCATTGCATCCCACCCCAAATTTAGAATGTAGAATAAAATAAAACGGCCCAGAATCATTTTATGTTAAAAATCTTTTTTAAAAAGAGACAAGAAAAGAAAGAGGCACATTTTTTAAATCAGACTCAAGCCTACCAGTTAAACATGCCCATTTGCCTAATTTATTTCAGTGACAGGGTAAACGTTTCCTAGTGACAGGTGGGGGGGGCGAAATTAATTGCCTGATTCTATACTGAATGTAGCTGAGGTACATCTAAGGGAATACGCATAGATTGTATACTATAATGCCAGCAGGGGGCAGTGCAGGGCATATTTACTTATTATCAAGTGCGTACTATTGCAGGACTTAAAAATGCTTCTGAAGCACTTTTAAGGGGGTGTTAGCAAGCGTAAGTACTGAAACAGTTCCAGGAGTGTTTAGAGGGGATAAAACCTCAGCATACCATGATATATGACCAAGTTTCCATTTGCACTGTCAACCTTCGGTTTGTGTAGTGTTTGGGTTCCTGCGCTTCTAACAACTGCCTGGTTTGCAGAAATTTCGCATGTGAAGCTTTTTCTGGGATGGAGATGAACTGTTGGGGGAAGGTTCACTTGCCAAACTTATCCAGGTTAGGTAGTTGAAGATGAGGAAGACCCAAGAGCCCTGCTAGAACCATCATCCTCAACATCCTCATCACCATCTTGGGGCACTTCCAGATAACCTGTTTATTGACTCTGTGTCCTGATTGGTTTGCACGGAGTTTAGATGACATTGGCTATTTAATGAGCAATTATTCAGAGGGTTCCGTGAGGATGTTAGATGACATTGCACCAAAGTGAGGTGGTTCTGCTCTTTCCAGTGCATTTCCTCCTCACTTTCCTTACTACGAACTTTCAACTACAACTGTTGCCGGTCTCCCACCTGAAAATAATGAGAGTCTGGAAGCCCCCCTCAATCCGATTGCCATAGGCATGCTGAGATGATGGGCGGTTCTTCTGGGTCTAAGCACTCACCACTGGGAAGTAATCCAGAGTGAAAGCATTTCTAGTGACTTCAAAACACACTCCTAAAGTCTGACTACTCAAGTGGCATTAGTATGCCATCAAACCCTTTAAATGACTGGTTAGGAACACACAGGCTGTTGGTACAGGAAGGGGGGAATGTGTAGATTTGCCAACTTAGTTACTAGCCTGTTTATGCACCTATATAGTTTGTGGCCTGCCTACAGCCTAATGTAGCCTGAGACATGTTAGAGAACAATTGTATTCCCTTTTATAAAAATACCTTTCTTTAGGTCCACCAGGCAAGTGGCTATTTGCAACCCTGGGGCATGGTGGTGAATTTCAGTTTATGGGAGTGATGGATGGAATCAAAGAATTATAGAGCTGGAAGGGACTCCAACCCACAGCAATGCAGGAAACTCAACTAAATCATACATGGCAGATGACCATTCCACCTCTGCTTAAAAACCTCCCAGGAAGGAGAGTCCACCACCTCTTGTGGGAATCTGTTCCACTGTCAAACATCTAGGACAGGGGCAGAGGACCACATTCCCCCATGGACAACCTTCTAGGGGGCTGCATGACCTAGTGGTAGGAGGGACTAGAGGTAAAAGTGGGCGGGGCTTGCCTTTTTACAGCAGGTTGCATTCCAGCCACATCTACACATGCACACACTTCTAGCCAGGCAAGCAAGAGGCATTGCAACTGTTTAAGGACAACCAAAAACATGTGGGGAGTATGTGGAGCAGGACAAATGAGGGAATTGTCCTGAGTGCTGGCAAGGGCCACACTCGGCGCCTGAGCATGAGGCTCCCCACCACAATGCAGGGACAGGAGTCCGTAGGGGAAGCTGTGCCCCAAAGGGCGGAGGAAGTCAGACAGTGCCGGAGAAAGGCAGTGCGTGGACTTCAGCAGCGTCCAGAGACTCACCAACATCAGCATAGCAGTATGCAGATTGGGGGTGCCGGGGGGCACAGGAGCAGGCTGCAGTTGGATCCCACAGCAGAACCAGAAGGAGGAAGCTGGCCATCAGGAACCCACACACTTTAGAGGAGTCCATTTTTAACCCAAGGAGAGAAGCGACTCAGTCGTGACCTGGAAGACACAAACACACACAGAGAGAGTTGTTTCAGGAGAGGGACCTTCAGGAAAAGGGGTGGGAACATCATCCACAGAGTAGCACCTGCAAGGGAGTTCTCTAACCCTGGCTGAACAAAGCTCTTTGTCTCCCAGTTTTGTGGGTTGGGCAGGATTGAGAATAAGGGACGGGTGGCATAGTGGCAGGCGGGAAGGACCACAGGGGCAGCTCCCTCCACCCTCGGTGTGTGCCACCCAAGCTGTGCGGTGGATTCCTGTCCCTATGGGGACACCCCACCCAGGCTGAGACAGTGGGTTGAAAGGGGGAAGCCTTAGCAGGTATGGGGGAATCCTAGGAAGGAAAGTCAAGCGCCTGAGATTTCTGTGCCAGCGTAGAAAACTGCTGGGAGGAACAAGGACAGGCAGAAGAGGGAGCCTTTGTTGACATTTCGCTGGGTGAACAGGGCTGGGAATCTGCAGGCGGGATTACGGCTTCCTCTACAGCAGGCACGTCCAACAGGTAGATCGTGATCTACCGGTAGATCACTGGACGGCTGTGGTAGATCACTGTTAGAGCACTGGCTCCCCCCAAAGAAGCTCAACAACTTTGGCTCCCCTAAAAAAAGCTCAACATTATTTCCCTACACCCCAAAGAAGCGGGGCTTTCCGCCCCCCTAAAAAAAATCCTACAACTTTGACATGAACTGCTAAAAAAGGGCCTCCCTCCTTCCTAAAAAAGCTCACAATTTTGACTCTCTTGGGAGTCCCCCCCCCCCGGTCTACAGGGTCTGAGGGCTGAGAGATCTTTCTGACTGAGGCCATTTGCTCACCTTGTTCCCTGCCGCTGCCAGTTCAGCCTGCAGCTCCTGGGCTTTCTGGCTGGTATTTAAAGCTCGCCCCACTTTCCCCTCGCCTCTCCTCCCCCTGCTTTTCCTGTCTTGGCTGCCAAGTGGGCGTGGAAGGCGGCGGCAGCAGCAGCCTGCGGTTTTGAGCTAGCCATGCCAGGGTGGAGTGCCTCTTGCCTCAAGAATCTTTCTTAAGGGAGGGACGGGGAGGGGGCAGCTGCAGCCCCCACCCCCCTAAAAGGTTTAGCGGGAGTTTGGGATTACTCGGTTAGTTGAAAGAAAGCGATGGTGGTTGTTTTGACGGCTGGCTTCGAAGACACACATCCTTCTGGAGCTCCCAGAGTGTTATTCTTGTACTCTGGGCGAGACTCTTTCCTTCTCGGTTTGGTCACTGAAATTTCCTCCTTTGCTCTTCCAGTTTAACTACCTTCGTGTCACAGAAACTGGCATACTGAATAAGTGAGATAGAATCATAGAATTGTAGAGTTGAAAGGGACCCTGAGGATCATCTAGTCCATCCCCTTGAATATGCTACTGTCCCATGCAAGGATCAGCACCCTGCTCTAACCAACTGAGCTATCCATGCAGCTGGTATTTCTTACTGAACGAATCAGTCTGTGATTTTTAAGTCTGGGCAAGCTTCTGAGTTTCACAGAACTTCTCTTTTGGTAAAATAAGCATTCTGATGACAGGAGATTGCAGGAAGCAATCTGTAAGCGAGCAAGACAGCTTTCTGCACCTCTTGGAGACTCTGAAAACTCCGTTTGCTGCCTCCTCCTCTTCCTCTTAATTGACTGCCTTTCACATATATGTCTCAAGGTGATGTACATAGTATAGCAAAAACAGCAGAGAAAATAACTGCAGATGAACTGAAATACAAGAAAAGGAGACAACCATGGCAGAATCCTGTTCACCCAGTTGGGAAAGCTAGTCAGAACAGGAATGGGGTAGTTTGGAAAATAACTTGGCTACAAGATGAGCTTTTGCACTGAAACAAGCCAGGAGCTCCAGATGCAAGTTTGGCAACATGCCAACGGGCTTTTCAGTGGTGGTTCCTTTCCTTGCTTGTGGAATGCTTTCCCCAGGGAGGCTCGCCTGCTGCCACCTTTATTGTTAGTTGCCAGGCCCTTCAGGATTTCAAGTCCTTGTGGCCTCCTTTAGTGGGGCAGGCTCTCTTTTAATTGTTTAGTTGTGGGGTTCTTTGAGGTTTACGTTGGGGTTTTTTGTAAGTAGTTTTAGAGTTTATATTGTGTTTGTAAGTTGCTTTAGGTCACTTGTGGGAAGAGTGACTACTAAATATTATTATTATTAGTAATAATAAGTCTTCCGGAAATTGCAGAAGAGTGTTGAAAATAGTTTTGTGAAAACACAAAAACTTCCGCCTCCTTTCTTTGAGCTCCTAGCTTTCTTCAGGGCCAAAGGTCACATTGACAGCTAAGTTCATTTCCAAACCAGCCCATGACGTCTCCTCACCTCTGCTACTCCTCTTCTGCTGTCTCTCAGGATGAGCCCCAAGACTATCCCTTATCAAGCTGGAATGTGTGTGCAACTTCTGTGCCATTCACAGAACCTCACAAGCATGTCTTTTCAAGTTAGCTAAGGTCACAGCTACACCTACCTTTGAATCCCTCTTATACCACTTTAGCAATCGTGGCTTCCCTCAAAGAATGCTGGGAACTGTAGTTTGTTAAGGGTGCTGGAAATTGTAGCCTCGTGGGGGGTCTCATAACAACTCTCAGCGCCCTTAACAAACTACAGTTCCCAGCATTCTTTGAGGGAAGCCATGACACATGTGTGTGTGTGTGTGTGTGTGTGTGTTCATTGCAGGTGTATTCTGCGACACGTAATTGACTCAATATTAGTGCATTAATGGCTTTATGACTGCACATCATTCTGCTCTATTATTTGTTCTATGATGTTCTCCAATGTTACTGTGTTATTGCTATCTGGAGGGGCCCTCTTAGTGCAGCAAAAGGGGGACAAAAAATAAACCGGCATTTTTATGGTATAAAAAGTGACAGGATTTTAGCAGAAAGTGACATGGCATGCACCAAACAGCAATGAAGCGGTGTGATCACCTGAAACTTTTGCAGGTGTAAATGATAATGGAAATGTGATTGTGTGTAACCTCCCCAATAATGTTTTGAGATGTGAAATTAAAAGGACATCTGGAGGGGCCTGCAGTTTGCATTGTTTTGTAAGCCACCTTGGGAATCCTGTTGGAACCTGAAAGTGCAGGAAATGATATGGAAAAGCGGTGCTTGCATAGCTATCCCTGACCTTGGTTTGGCCTCAGTGATGGCACAAGACTAAGCCCCTCTACAGCAGGCTTCCTCAACCTCGGCCCTTCAGATGTTTTGAGACTACAATTCCCATCATCCCTGACCACTGGTCCTGCTAGTTAAGGATCATGGGAGTTGTAGGCCAAAAACATCTAGAGGGCTGAGTTTGAGGAAGCCTGCTCTACAGCACATGTTGCTGCTACTGACTTTCTTGTCCCCCCACTGCTGGTGCTCAGCTCAAGGTCACAAGGTGGCTCATACAATTGTACACTGGTGTATGACTCAGGAAAGGGGATCCTAGGTCTTTTCTTCACTACTGCTCAGGAAGTAAAGGTAAAGGGACCCCTGACCATTAGGTCCAGTCGTGACCGACTCTGGGGTTGTGACGCTCATCTCACGTTACTGGCCGAGGGAGCCGGCGTACAGCTTCCGGGTTATGTGGCCAGCATGACAAAGCCAGAGCAGCACACGGAAATGCCGTTTACCTTCCCACCGGAGTGGTACCTATTTATCTACTTGCACTTTGACATGCTTTCGAACTGCTAGGTGGGCAGGAGCTGGGACCGAGCAATGGGAGCTCACCCCATCACAGGGATTCAAACCGCCGACCTTCTGATCAGCAAGCCCTAGGCTCTGTGGTTTAAACCACAGCGCCACCCGCGTCCCCTTGCTCAGGAAGTACAACTCAGCAAATAAATAATCCTGAATGTTACTCCATCAGAGTGTGGGGATTTTGGGGTCACGTTTCCTATCTTGTCTCCGAAGTTGAGTGCAAACCTTCACCTGCTTTCCAAGACTGGGACCAGAAGATCTGGTTGCAGGAAATGGGCAGGCCTGGGCAAATGAACTTGGCAAGAGTTCTCCTTGAATATGCAGACATTTCTGCTGCAAACACGGAGGCTCAGTATGGATACTGCCCAATCTTCTAACCAGTTAGGAAAGTGAGATCACCCTGAGGGCATTGGTACTACTCCTGCTTCCAACTCTCCCTCCAATTTTCAGAGCTACCCATGGGTAGCATTGCTGGGGGTTTTTTCTAACTGTGGTTTGTTCCAAACTACAACAAGAAGGTTAAGCGTGGTTCTCAAGCTGCAGTGCAAACCTAGCAATAACCACTGTTTGCACCAAAAATAAATAAAGAGTGTGGAATTAATTTGCAAGAGTGAAGGGTGCATGAGAAGTGTGAAGGTCCCCAATGTTCTAATTTCATGGTTTTAAGAGATTGGGCAGCAGACACTGAGATCTTGCTCCAAGGGCCTTCTGGCGGTTCCCTCACTGACAGAAGTGAGGTTACAAGGGTTACAAGAACAACCTCTTCATCCATGGACTATGCAGAGGACACAGCCTAAGGTGCACTCCATCCTGCCTTGAGTTTGTGGTGCTTCCAATTGGATGAAGTGGGTAATGGCACAGAATGTTCTGCTCAAGGAACAAAGCAAACAGACTGTTTGCAGTCCAGCTTGTGTGAAGGGAGGAAGATCTGTCCTCTTGGCTGGGATTCAAACTCACCAGCCGGTTCTTTGGATTGTAGGTATCTACTAGTCACAAATTTTCCAGCATGTCTGTGGGATCTAATGGGCCAAAGCAGATTGGGTTTGGAAAAAGAGCCACCCGAGTTCTATTTCTATCCTGTGTGTCTCCTTGGTTTGAGGGAAGAAAGGTCAGGAGGAAGGCTGTGGTCAAAGGAACGGCTGAATGAAAAGGGAAAGTGAGATTTTCCATTCATCACCAGCAGGAAATTAGGCAGTGTTTTTGTTTATGTTTGATTTGCAGTGTTTAAGGATGAGTAAAAGTTATTGGGAAAGTGAGATAGGCAGGGGAGGCCCCTAGTGATGGAGAGCCCCGTGCATCACCAGCTCCCTCCTGCTTCCTCACTCCCCATCCCTCCAGGGCTTCTGTCTCCTGCCTGGTCTGCCTCCATTTCTCTCTTGCAAAACCCCCTCAGGGCATCAGGAGTCAGGGAGGAGCTGTGACATAAGGGGAACAGAATGGGAACCAAAAGGTGAAGGTCAGGAAGGAGGAGGAGGAGAATGGGCCCACACAGTCACTGCTGAATGGGTGGGGCAGAAGCTGAGTGACGTGTGTCGTGCCTCAGCCCATACGACATATTTTCGCAATTCTCATCCTCTCACCCTGCTCTGGTCTTACATCATAGTTATCATTAATAATGAGGAGATACTTTGCATCTATACAACATTTTAAGTGGATTGACAACACCTACACCCACAAACTTGGTAGGCTTAACAGCTATTTTTTTAAGGAAGATTAGTATCATCTCTATATTGCAGGTGCAGGAAATGGAGGCCAGGAGAGGAGCCTTAAGGCTGGTAGCTACCATGGTCGTGGTGAGTTCATGTCTGCCGTGAGATTTGGGAGCAGTTAAGGACCTCCCCTGCGGATGAAGACAGGCTCTGGCAGTTTGGGCAGACAGGACCAGTCAAGAAGGTGGTTTCTGCCCAGGCTGTGGAGGGAAGTGAGGGGCAGGTGGGGCTCATCCATCTAAGAAGGAAGCCCATCTAGGAGAAGAAAAACTCTGACCTTAGACCTCTGCTGCCTTGTGAGATATCTTTGGGGTAAGAAAATGCTAAGAAGTAAACCTTACACAAATCTGGAGTCCCTGAGATGGTGGGATTGTGCTTTGTACGCCTCCTTTCAGCAACTCCTGCAGCCAAAGCAAGTGCCAAACGTCTTGCTTTAGCCCAATGAGAGGGGGGGGGGTCGGTCTTGTTGTCTAGCCAGCCCAGAACCTCCAGACACATTTCTTCTCAGGCTTGCACCCTAGGAAGGTCACACCAGTGCTGCGAATAAAGTGGTTTGACTTCACCCCCAAAGACGCACTCCATTCTCTCTCTCGAGAAAGACGGATACCAACAATATATTAATATTAATTAGTATTTATTTATACATACATACATACATACATACATACCCGACCCATGTGGCTGGATTTCTCCAGCCACTCTGGGCGGCTTCCAACAGAATATTAAAATACAATATATATTGTATAACTATGCAAGTATATACATGTGACATATACATTGTACACAAATGTTCTCTGTAGCATGCTCATTGGCCTATTCTTCCAGAGTGTTTTCAAAAATGTCAGTTTGCAGCCAGACGCCTGTCAGTTTGAGGGGCTTTGCCAGTGATTGCCATGACAACCAACAGAGGCCCTGCAGGGAAGGGGTTGAGTTCCCTCCCCTCGTCCCCCCCCCCGTGTCCCTCCCTGCCTGTGGGGTCGCTGCTGCTGCTGCCACCAGGGAGGAGGAGGTTTCTCTGTGGTGGCCCCAGGCCCACGGAGATGCTGCTCCCTCCAACATTACATGTTTTTAAGTGTGTTTTGAAAAACATCATTCATTGGAACTACCTTTTCTTGAACAAAGTCTCTCAGGGCCACAGACTGAGCTGTTTTGAAAACAGTGCTGCTTCCACGCTGCTGCTTTGTTTTATTTTTAGGTAAATAGACTTAGATATTCACAAACTGTATGGTGTTTCATTATGTGTGTGTGTTTTTAAAATAATAATAATAATAATTCATTATTCTCTTGAGTTGCCTTGTGAGGGATATGGATGCTAATGCTAATAATTCTAATTCATAGGCCACCTGGTTCTGGGAGGCACCTGCTGTTCTAGGCTACTTGGTAGTGCAGAAGTCTAGTGGTTCCAACCTCTGCTTTCCACATTCAGCCCCAACAGGCTCACTAGTTCCTGCCCTCTGCTGACCTTGGGGTGCCATCCCTTGAAATCTCAGCTGGAGCAACAGCTGGCTCACAAGTGGCCATCAAGGCTTTTGGATGCCTGTTGAGTGAGATGTCTGCACTCCTCCTTTAGCTACGTCCCATCATGTTATGCTCTGTCTCCATCCATATAATGTGCGGTGTAGTGGTTAGAGTGTTGGACTAGGACCTGGGTTCAAATCCCACTCAGTCATGAAATGGGCTAGGTGACCTTGGGTGAGTTACCAGCCTGCCTCACAGGGTTGTTGTGAAGATAAAACGGGGAGCGGGGAAACCATGTGTACCATCTGAACTCCTTTGTGGAAAGGAGATAGAATCATCATCATCATCATTCATGGCAGTAAAAGAACATAACAGCAGGTGAAGAGCCCTGCTGGGTCAGACTAGTTCCCTACTTCTCACCAGATGTACTGGGGAAGCCCCAAGGCAGGACATGAATGCAAAATCCCTCCTCTCCCTGCTGTTTCTTCTCCAATGACGTACTGCCTTTGATCTAGGAGGCAGCCTGCTGTAGCCATCATGACTAGTAGCCTTTTGTAAGAGCAAGTCTCCTTCCTCCATGAGTTGTCGGATCTCCCTGTAAAGCCATCTAAGCTTGTGGCCATCACCGCTTCCTCTGGGCACCAAATCCCACAAGCTGGTTAATGCCTTATTTGGAGGGGTGATTACATTCATGCCTCCCAAATCTGTTGTCAGATCAGTTTCTAGTATTATGGGAGAGAGACCATTCTATCTCTGCCTGCTTCCTTCACATATCATGTTTATCATATCTCCCCACCTCATTGCACACACACCCATAAACTAAAAAGCCCCAAACCCTTTCACATGCAGAAAATTCTCTTCCAACCCTGTGGATTATTCTGTTTGCCATTTGCTGTACCTTTCACTTCTCTTTGCTATCCTTTCTGAAGCAGGACAGGCGAACAGAATTAAAAATGGAGCTGCTCCTTAGATCTCTGTAAGGGCATTATAACACGTTACACATGTTATGAATGTACATTTCAGGAAATGCAATGCCTCTGCGTTCCCCTGCATGGATGCTTTTGCTGACGCAGTGCTGCAACCCACACCCACGGATGGTGCAGGCAGTGACCTTGTGTCATTGCAGCAGTCAGTGCTGCTTCTCTGGACTGTGGCCAAGAGAGAACTGTGCAGTTATCCCTCTATGTCCAGTGGGACCTGTGATTCTTTAGCATCAACCCCATTGCACACCAACATGCTTTTGAAAACTGTGTGTGTGTGCGCACGCGCAAAAGCAGCATGTGATGTGCACGAATGCTCATGCATCTGTTGTTCAAGGGGGTAGGCAGAAGTGGCGTGTCTCACTGAGCATGCCCAGACTCTTGACCAAAGCTGTTTTCTATATATATTTTTAAAAAAATTAAATTTCTTTATTAGTTTTAAAAAGAAAAAACAGTCAACAAACGAAAAACCAAAAGATAATACAAATTACAAAAAGTAAATGTGGGGTACCATTAGGAACATGAGAAGAGCCCAGCTGGATCAGGCCAATGGCCCACCTGCTCCAGGATTCTGGTCCTCACAGTGGCTGGCCAGATGCCCGTGGGAAGCCTGCAGGCAGGATCTAAGCACTTGCTGGATTTGATGCAACATCATCTAAGCTCCCTGCAAACAAATCACAAGGGATGGTCATTAAATAGGCAACACCTTCCATTCTCCCTGCAAAACAAATTAGTATGTATGCGCAGTAAACAAGTGGCCTGGAAGTGTTGTTAAAATACATTAGTGTGGGGTGGTTGTTGTTTTTCTGCAATTTAAGCCCTGATTTGAGCCATGCTGTGAATTCCTCCTGCTCCCAAAATATCCAGATTTCTTCCCCCCTCCCTGTCCTGCTTTTTTAGCATTGGGTCGGCAATTGCTTGAATACTTGACCTAGATTTTCTGGAAAACCTGAGTAGAATGAACTGCATTGATTCCTGGAGAAAATAGCTAATATGGACTAGTGGGATTGGAGGCGCTCACCGGGCAGGGGGCTCAGGTCTGGAGAATGCTGTCTTAGGACCAGTGATGGTGAGCAGCCCTTGCCAGTCTAGGATGAATGGATTGCCTCCTGGGGTCATTTATTTATTTAGGCATGAGCAGCTGCTCATTATTATATGACAAAAGTGAAATAATTATAGTTTTACTTCCAGTGTGATGTAGTGGTTAGTTTGTTGGACTAGGATACTGGTGGTAGGTGAGTTTTGGATTTGATACCCCGCCTTATCGCTACCCGAAGGAGTCTCAAAGCGGCTAACAATCTCCTTTCCCTTCCTCCCCCCCCCCAACAAACACTCTGTGAGGTGAGTGGGGCTGAGAGACTTCAGAAAAGTGTGACTAGCCCAAGGTCACCCAGCAGCTGCATGTGGAGGAGCAGAGACGCGAACCCGGTTCCCCAGATTACGAGTCTACCGCTCTTAACCACTACACCACACTGGCTCTGGTGCAAGAAAACACTGGTGCAAGAAAACAATAGCAGCAGTAGGCAAATTAAACTACTACTGTACTGCTCTAGTAGTAGTAGTTTACCATACTTAAAAATATATATTTTAGTGTAACAATTACTGCTATTGCTACTAATCCTACTTAATAGCTGTTGTACAGAGTTGCACCTCATCACTGGATGAGCCATCGCTGTGTGGTGCATTTTTGTGTGGGTGTTCTGCTGCTCCACCCTAGAGCTGGCTGCAGGTTTTGTTCTGGGCAAAAGAAGAATTGGCCCTTAGCCATTGGACTGTGTCGTTTCCGATGCAGCTCTAGGACTTTGAGCAGGAAGCTGCCTGCCCCTGGTTCTTCCAGAAACAATGGGTTCGTGCTCTAAGATGTAAACCTTGCTTTGTCCTTCATGATCTTGTTAATTAAGGCGTATAAACCTTTTCTAAGGAGTTGTGAAAGCCAAAGCTTGGCCTGCTATCCAGTTGCAACAGTGCATCACGAAACTCATATAAATGACTCTGAGTACCCGGGGAATACCATTTTGGATTGCGTCAAGTTTGGTGTTGTGTTGACGTAAAAGTGTAATTTGTTTCTGCAAGTGTCATTTGACATCTAGGGCCTGGTGTCCCATCCCCCATTCATATTTATTGGTTTTTAACAACAGAAATGCTTTCTTAATGTAAGATCACACTATAAAGTTTCAGTTTCTTGTTGATGTACACGTGTTTCTAAATCATAATAAAGAAAAACAAATATATATTCTTAATCATTTGACTCATTAATATTCTAATTACTTCTGACTTCCCTCCCCTTCTTACTTGGGTCCTTTAGAGTTCTTGGAATGCATATCATAATAAATCTAGTTTATTGGTAACCAATTTTTCACTGTTTTGATGTTTCTCATTACAAGAGTTAATCTAAACCAGTGAAAAAATTAATTCTCCACAGTTGTCCACTGAAGTATAGTTTAAATATATTCCAGTCTTTACTAAATTTTTGTTTCACTTGATCCCTTCTCTGTCCTGTCACTTTATCCATCTCAGTGTATTCCATCAGTCTAATCAGTCACCTTTTTGGATGGCATCATCTCACTTTTCCAATTCTGTGCAATCTAAACTCTCACTGCCATGGTAGCGTACATAAATAATTTCTTTAAATTTCTTGGAATCTCCCTCCCAATAATCCCTAAAAGAAATGCTTCAGTTTTGGGGGGAAATGAAATTTTGAATATCTTTTTCAACTCGTTATAGACGGAATCCCAAAATCCCCTCATTCTTTTACAGGTCCACCAGACATGGTACATCCCACCGCCTCCTTATATTTCCCGCATTGGTCTGAATTATTTTTGTACATTATCGCTAATTTCCTCGGTGTTATATGCCAGCGATAGAAGACATTCATGTAGTTTTCCTTAATAGAATAACATGCTGTGAACTTAAGATGTTCCCTCCACAATTTTTGCCATTCTGAGAGTTGTTTGTTATGACATAAATCTCTTGCCCACTTTACCATGGCTGATTTTAACTCCTCGTCCTTTACTGACCATTCTAATAAGATTTTATACATTTTGGACAATGTTTTCTCATCGTTATATATCAAATTTCTTTCAAACCTTGAAAGTTCTTTGTTAAAGCCCTTTTTTGTCTTGTTTTTAATGGTACTGTAACCAATTGTTGACTCTACTTTTTATTTCTTCAATTTTTTGAGTTTTAGTTGGTTGCCTTCTTCACAAAGAATGTCTTTATATGTAACCCAATCATTCTTTTTATCTCCTTCCAAGTTGGTATATAGTTCTTTATATAGATTAATGTTCTTTGCCGAAATCCAAATTCCTAAATATTTTATTCTCTTACTAATTGTCAGTCCTGTAAGGTGTTGTAGTTCTCTTCTAACCTCTTCTCTCATATTTTTGACTAACATTTTTGTTTTTTCTTTATTAAATTTAAAGCCTGCAACTAGCCAAATTCCGTAATCTTTTCTACCACTATTGGCACACTTTCTTTTGGGTTTTTCATAGTTATAGTCAGGTCGTTGGCAAAGGCTTTTACTTTGAAAGTCTTATTTCCGACAACTATACCCCTTATGTTCTTTTCTTTTCTAATGTTCGTATTCCAACACCAGTATGAATAACAGTGAGGATAAGGGACACCCCTGTCTTGTACCTCTCTTAATATTACAGTTTTCTGTTAGGTTATTATTTATAACTAATTTAGCTCCTTGTTGCGAGTATATTGCATTTATACCTTTATAGAAATTTTCTCCCACTCCTATCATCTCTAATGTTCCCCCCCCCCATAAACTTCCAGGAGACATTGTCAAATGCCTTCTCTGCATCTATAAACAGCAACACTGCCTGTTTTTCATTTCTGACTTCCAGATACTTTAGAGTATCTATTACATACCGTATATTATTTATCATATGACGTCCTGGGAGAAATCCTGCTTGGTCCTCGTGAATATAGTCTTTGAGTATGCATTCCAATCTATTTGCTAGAATATCTGCAAACATTTTATAGTCATTATTAAGAAGAGATTTAGGTTGGTAGTTCTTTACTGATGTTGGATCTGTTCCCTTAGGAATCAGGGTTATGTAGGCCTCCTCCCATGATTCTGGTAGTTTGCCTGTATTTAGAATGTTATTCTCTACTGCTTGGGTGTTTGGGGGTGCACGTAGCCTTCAGGTCACCCCCTCTCAAAGCCTGTTGATGCTTGAGTCTCTCACTGGAGCTCAGACCCACTCCATGATCCTTCCTGTGGCAAATCGGAAGTCCCGCTGATTGAGATTCAGGGCCTGTTTTTGAGATGCTTTGTTTTGGGAAAGTTTATGCATTGCAATGGTTCACAAACAGCCAGTCTAATGGGAAAAGGGGGTGTAGGCAAGCTGCATGTGAAGGATCTGACTTGCTTGCACCCCAGGCCACCTGGGAAGCCCCAAACCTCTCAGATTCTGCAGCTGCTAATTTGACCAGGAGTGGGAGAAATGTTTTCCTAACCCCCATATATATATACATCTAGGTAAAGGTAAAAGGCAAAGGATCCCCGGACGCTTAAGTCTAGCCAAAAGGTGACTATGGGGTTGTGGTGCTCATCTCATTTTTCAGGCCAAGGAAGCCGGCGTTTGTCCACAGACAGCTTTCCAGGTCATGTGGCCAGCAGGACTAAACAGCTTCTGGCGCACCGTGATGAGTGTCAGAGCACACAGAAATGCTGTTTATCTTCCTGCCATGGCAGTACCTATTTATCTACTTGCACTGGTATGTTTTCAAACTGCTAGGTTGGCAGGAGCTGGGGCAGAGCAATGGGAGCTCACCCTGTTGTGCATATTTAAAGTGCTGACTCTCCGATCGGCAAACCCAAGAGGCTCAGTGGTTTGGATCACAGCGCCACCTGCGTCCCATCTACAGGGGTGCCAACAGGATCTTCAGTGTAATAATTTTTATAAGTCTTCAGTTACAATAATCCAATAAAAGCTGCATTGTCAATACCAAATTATAATACATTGTCAATTGTTAAAATATCAAATGATATTATTTTGTTGGCCCCCCTGCATGCTAGAATTGATTATTTAATAATTTACTTTGCAAAAAAGCTGCAAAACTGAGCTGATCCTCAAAAAAACGGGGCTTTTCCCTTTGCAAAAAAACTGCACAAATCTGAGCTGATCCTTAAAAAAAACAGGGCTTTTAGAGGAGGAAAACCAGAAAAATGTTTTTTTCCTTGTTTCCTCCTCTAAAAACAAGGTGCGCCTTATGGTCCAGTGCGCCCTATGGAGCAAAAAATACGGTAATTTACAGTCCTACAGGCAAAGCCTTCAAACTCTCTCTTTGTTCTTCTTGTGTGTGGCTATTTTTCTGTCCATACTGTTTCTTCCTATCCTTGTACTGTATTTTGTCTATCTTTTGTCACTTGTTGCTGTTCTCCATCATACCTTGGGCAGAGCTAGTATTCCGCTGTTGTTTCATAAGTTCTCCATTGCACCGTTCCAAGCCTCATTGTTTTGCAACTCAAGCATCAACTGCAAAAATATACTGTTTTCTCTCAGCCTGGGGAGGAGAGGAGAGCCAGCTATCAAATTTCAAGTAACTCAGTAATCAACCTTCTTTGGCAAGCTCGCAGCCCCCTCTTATCTCTCCATTCAGCTGATAAGTAGTTACAGATCCAATTAAATTCAATTCCAAAACATTTTATCATTAACAGTTCAGTCCGAGGATGATGAAAAGCAGGGGAAAGTCCGCTCTGAGTTTCCCTCATAAACCTTTGAAAAATAAA
Organism: Lacerta agilis; assembly: GCF_009819535.1. Lineage (NCBI taxonomy): Eukaryota > Metazoa > Chordata > Lepidosauria > Squamata > Lacertidae > Lacerta > Lacerta agilis. Next base: position 39,355,969 of record NC_046327.1, on the reverse strand, counting down.
GCTTCTCTCCCTTTCCCCCCTTTTTTTCTTTACACACACAGTTCCATTTGATTTTATATTTCATATCTGCAATCAATTTTTCACCATTGTCACCTGCACCTCCATAATTTCAACTTCCAACTTAGCAAAGTAAATGTACATCCATAATTTAAACAAGTATTTCAGAGGAGGGTTGCCGAATCATAAATATAAAAAATTAAACTTAGTATAAAGAAGCCAAAGGCTTCCCTCCTCCCCACCATTTTTTACACTGAATGAAATCATTTTTCCAAGTTCAAAACTTAACAACTTGCAGCTGTTTTGATTGTGCAGTTTTTGATATCATCTTTTCCAGCACGTGCCTGTACATTAGTCCAAATTAAAGTCTAATGAATAGAAGAACCTCTGCTTCTTAATGGCGACGTAGGAGGGTTACCAACAGCCGAAGTGCTTTTGCACTCAGCGCCTCCCTGCCTCTTGCATTCCATGTCAGAGCGAGAGCCAGGTACCGAGGCGATCTGCAAGTGAAGCCCGTTCCCCTCATCCCTGGGGGGAATTTTCAAGGATAATTACCTTCAATCATCTTTGTTTTTTCTTCGCCAATGATCTCCCGCTGTCATAGGAGGTGCCTCCATTAAGGCAGACAGGAACCAGAAGCCCTGGTATAGTGATGAGCACAGCTGCCTTCCAACAGGATCTTCTGGATCCAGTACACTGTAGACTGAGCCTTCTGACTCACTTGTGAAAGAGGACTCAGATTTGCATAAAATGTATACTGATTTTTTTCTGCCTGCTGCACAGCTGTTAAAGGCACAACAATCCTGTTTCCCTCCAGCGATAACCCTAAACCAAAGTCTAGGCTGAAATCCTGTGTTCACTTACCTGGGAGTAAGCCCCATTAAGACAAAGAGACTTATGCCATTGTATACCATTGTATTTTCAGTTAATAGGTGCCTGGTGTTTAGCTCCTGCACAGCAAGAGATGTGCTTAAGCTTCTTTGCAAAGTTTTCACACTTTTTATTTGCACTTTTTTCTGCAGGGTGGATTCTTGAAGCCCTCTAGCACACTTATTGTCTAGTAGTATTTGCATAAAATAACTTCTAGAGAATTCCTGAACTCAAATGAACTTGCCACAGGAAAGATGCATCATGGTTGTTCGTAAAAATATTATTCATTCATTCATTCATTCATTCATTCATTCTCTGCCCATCTGGCTGGGTTTCCCCAGCCATTCTGTAGAAGGTTAAGCTGTGTGGATTCCAAGGATTAGAAAATGAGACCAAAGCAGTAAAAGTGCACCTAGGGGGAGGGGAATACAGCAGCTCTTTAGGACCCAGGGCTTCCTATTGCCTGGTGTTGAAACAACTCACTTATCACTCGTTGGCTAAAAACATAAAAACACTGGTAGGCGGGAGCAGCCAGGCTGTCTTATCTCACAGAAAGTTGCCTGCACATTTTGCTTCATAACACTTAGAAAGTTGCCTGCACATTTTGCTTCATAACTTTCATTCTTGGTGGGCTGGAGACTCCCACTCCCCCATGAAAGCTCAGCGTAGGGACCCTCATTCTCTGTGAGCCTGGCATACCAATGCCTCCTGTACTGCCCTCTCAAGTGGACCTGCACATCAGTCACATCCTGAGCATCAGTAAAAAACACCTTCAGAGGGTTAGCTTGTACAGTGGTTACAGATGCTTCAGGTTACAGACTCCGCTAACCCAGAAATAGTACCTCGGGTTAAGAACTTTGCTTCAGGGTGAGAACAGAAATCGCGTGGTGGCGGCACAGCGGCAGTGGGAGGCCCCATTAGCTAAAGTGGTACCTCAGGTGAAGAACAGTTTCAGGTTAAGAATGGACCTCCAGAACGAATTAAGTTCTTAACCCGAGGTACCACTGTACATTTGATAGGATTAAGTGGGAAAACTTTTCTGGGATTGTATCACCTCAGGAAAATGGTGGATGGGGGTTGAATATTGGAAAGTTCTCCCACTCCAATCAACTTCCCAATCTTTCTCTGTTTGCTTGTAGAAAAATAGCATGTCAGCAAGAAAGCATTGCTCATTTCCCTGGTGTAGTACTTTTCTTCATGGAGGAAGCTTCCTTCCTCCCCATAGGGAAGTTTCAAACATTCAGGCCTCTGCCCACCTTCAGCTTGATGTGATCCAGTCCCAGCATATGATTGATTCTACTGACAGCAGAGACTCGATTCCGCTGGCAGTATAAACTAGCCCTCTGTGTCTTTTGCTAGACGGGCAACCTGCATCTTGAGGGGGGGGGTTGCCTTCTGGGGAGGTGCATCGATGCAAAACCATGTGTAGTCAAGCTGCCATTGGAACTGCCCCAGTGCAAGCAATCTGACCTTCTGGAGCTGGTGTGCTGAATGGGTCTTAGCTCTCCCTACCAAGCAAAGCAGAGAACTTTTAAGCTCTCCACCTTGTTTACTGGGAGGATCTTGCGGGGCTTTGGTGAGATCTCACAGGAACTCAGATGGCTTTGTGAGATCTTGCAAGAGCCTCCCAGAGCCTAGTAAGCTCAGGGTCCATAAGGAGACACCAAGGGATTCCTTCAGCCCTGATGTGCCTAGGATGCACGAGAGGATGCATGGTGTTGGGGGAGCCCAGCCTGGCTGAATCCTGTGGCTCCTCTATTCTCTTGCCTCTGGAAGCACCCCTGGGATCAGAACCTCCCCCAAGTGCAACCTGAGCCTGGTCTGGAAAAGCGGGTCTCCTGGCTGCAGCAGCGACCCCGAGAGAGTAGGAGGAGGAAGCAGCGACTGGAGCTGCACCCGTCCAACCATGAGGCTGCCTCTTCCACACTGCCCCAAATCCGGCGCTGAGCTATACTATTCAGAATCTGCGTTGAAATGTCTGCTCTGCTATCCTGGATGGTGGGGGGAGAGCTCAGCAAATGCAATGTGAAGGCTTTGCTCTTAAGCCCTATCCTTTGAATGACTACATAATTGCAGTGGCTCATAGAGTCAGGCCATTAACCATTGCCTGCACATTTCCAAACATTTCTCAATAACTAATGAAGGCTAAAAACTTGATTTGAAAATAAATGTCAGGACACAATAAGTTTCTCAAACTTGCTGGTCCGTGGAATAGACTTAGCTCTTATTTTGACTGTTCGGGGTGTATGTTGGCTTAAGTCTCCAATCCAGCATGTGCGTAAGCAAGGCATTTCCACTGAACTCACCAGGGTGTACTTCTGAGTAAGTGTGTCATATAGTAAGTTCAATCAGTACACGATGGTGCTGGGAACCAAGGTTAGAGTGTTCTCTTCCAGCTCTGTGAATGAAAAGCAGATAGAGCAGACTGTTAGTTAATCTGGGACATCAGTGCCACCTCTGATGAAAGGGGCTGTCAGGCACAGAAAGGGTCTTTCCCATCACCTGCTTCCTAATATTTATAATATTTATAAGCAGGATCATACCACTTCTAACAGTCATGATTTCCACCAAAGAATCCTGAGAAATTTAGTTTGTTAAGGGTGCTGAGAGTTGTTATGAGACCCCGTTGTTGTTGTTGTTGTTGTTGTTGTTGTTGTTGTTGTTGTTGTTTTATACCCAGCCTTTTTCCCCTGGCAGGGACTCCAGGTGGCTGACAGATAAAATAACAGCTAAGTCATAGAAAAAATATGGTAATACTTTACACACACACACACACACACACACACACACACACACTGGCACCCGTCTGTCTCGAAAGACAATGGGAGTGAAATCAAACCAGAGTGTTAGCAAAACCACAGTGATCTCCCCCGGGGTCCAAGCCCTGGCAGTGTGCCTGGAGGTTCTGGGCTGCTCAGAGGATAATACTCCCCTCTTGGCCTCCACAGGAAAGCAGAGCAAGACGTCGGGCACCAGCCTGGCTGCAGGGGTTGCCAGAAGGAGGAGTGCAAGGTGCCTTACAAGCATCTTAGGGATTCCACTCCGGATTTCTGTAGGGTTTACTCCTTAGCCTTTTCTTCTCCCGAAGATATCCCACAAGGCAGCAGAGGTTTTGGATCAGAGTTGTCCTTCTCCTTCTCAGGTGGATGAGCCTCATCAGCCCCTCATTTCCCTCTACAGCACATGCAGAAACCGCCTTCTTGGACATTGGACCCACCCTTGGTCTCGTCCGTCCAATCTGTTAGAGCCTGTCTTTGCATGCAGGGGAAGTCTCTAAGTCACCGAGGGTTTGAGACCCATCGGCTACCCTCCCTGGTTTAGCCAGCCAGTTGAGCCACAGGTAAGAGCTGGGTGCAGGGTGGGGATCAAAGGTGGACTAATTACCCCAGAAGGAGCACAGCATGTCTCCCATCAGAGGTACTACCCATATATAATGTATTAAAAACACAGAATAAAAACAGCATGGCACCATCCCTTTCATTAAAAACCTCAGTTCCCCCAAACCTGTTGGAACAATACCAGGCGCGTGTTGAGCACACTGCTTTATGGAAGTGAGTTGTGGGCAACTTACAACCACCAGGAGCGACGCCTCAATGCCTTCCACATGCGCTGCGTCAGGAAGATTTTGGGCATCACATGGAAGGGTAGAGTTTGAAACAAAGATCTGCTCTCTGAAGTCCACATTCCCAGCGTGTTTGCACTCCTGTCTCAGCAATGTCTACACTGGCTTGGTCATGTTCACAGAATGGAAGGTGGCAGGATCCCAAAGGATATGCTTTTTGGGGAGCTGGCTTCAGGCACCAGGCCTTTTGGCAGACTAACCCTGTGTTATAAAGATGTCTGCAAATGTGACACAAAGGCTGGCAACATTAACCCTGCCATATGGGAATTCTTTGCAGAGGACCACAGTGTCTGGAAACAGTCTGGTTGTGCATCCACAGCAGTGACCAGAGAATGAATGACCGCTGGGAGGAGTGCTGAGAGATGAAATGCCATGGTGCATCTGTAACAGCATGATAGGGGACTCCTAACACTTCTTACCACACTTAATAGACTACAGTTCCCAGAATTCTTTGGGGAAAGCCACGACTGTTTAAAGTGGTGTAATACTACTTTAAGCGTAGTTTGAGGATGGGGCCTCGGGGGGCCAGGGATTGAATCCAGTACCTTTTGCACACAGCGCATGCCATTCTAATGCTGAGCCTTCCCCCTTGTGAGTAGGGACAGGGTTAAAAAGCAGGATAGAAATCCCAAATACATAGCAAAAGCAGTTGGTCACAGGGTGGGACTGGAGTTTCAGAGCTCCTCCAGATTTCTATTCTTGCCTTCCGCGTGGGCTGGACCTGGCTGGGTCCAAACCCAGGAATCCTAGGTCCTAATCTTGGCTACCGGTGGGCAGTGAGGTTAGAGGGAAGAAAGCAGAGGTGGCTGTTTGCAGCCCTGTGGAGTGTCAAATAAACCCCTACCATTTTGGTGGAGGGATGGGGGAGCAGCTGTCCTTGGGGAAACAGAGTGAAACAGTCTGTGAGTGTGTTTATTGTATGGGGGTGATCCACTTTCCCTTTCCCTGAATGCTCCATTATTCCTGGAAACTGTTGCCCAGGATTGGTGGGGGAGTGAAGAGCCAGAGCTCTGGCTAAGTGGGAAAACCAGGCTGGGCTGAGAGCCAGGCCTTAGTTGGAACCACATGTCTCTCTCACCCTCAGAGAGGGGGGGGGGGAGAGCCAGAGAGCCTGCCTTTGCTCCTGTGTGTGTGTGCGTATTGGGGTGGGAAGGTCAGAGTTGCAACAGAGAGGCTGAGACAAGGGAAGTACGGGGGCTGGGATTAGGAGATGGGGTGATCCACCAGAGGATGGCGTCACTTTGGGAATGGGGCCAGGGATGCCAAGTATGGGATAATGGCACAGAGGGGAAGATAATCAGTGGGGCCTTGTGTGTATGTGTGTGTGTTTCTGCTTGTGTGGGCTCCTCTCTGGTCTGCTTGCTTGGGTCAGGGAGATGGGATGTTGTGACACAGCAACCCAAGTTTTGCCAAAGCAGATTCATTCCCTCACCACCTTTTCTCTGGAATCCTGGCTGCCCCGGCTGTGAACCTTCTTTCTGCTGGAAGGCTGCCCATCTCCCCCCCCCTCCCCGCCCCAAATTCCTTCCCCGGCCGATACTGCACTTGAGCGCAGAGGCCAACAGACACCACCAACAGACTGGCACCGAGCATCACCACCCTGAAAGGAGCAGGCATGATGGAAGGAGGCGTGGCAGAGAGCGTGGCAGGAGCCAGGAGCCTCTCACAAGACTTGGCACCACACCATTTTAAGCAGATTTATTGCACTTTAGCAGTCATGGCTCCCCCCTGCCCTCACCAAAGAATCCTGGGAAGTGTAGTTTACCCCCTCACTCAGCTACAATTCCCAGCACCCTTAGCAAACTACTGTTCCCATGAGTCTTTGTGGGAAAGCCACGTGCACTAAATGTGGGGTGTGGGTGGCTCTCCAAACATGCCTCTGAGCTCCTGCCCCTTTGGCTCCCATCACCATTGGCCTTTTATCTGCAGCTCTCCTGCCTTTCCTCTGTGGGATGATATGTCAGTCAATTCAACAGTCCAAGAGGTTTTCGCTGCTTCTGCTGCTGCTGCTGCTTCTGCTGCTGCTGGTTGTAGAGGCTTTGATGAGTCTCTCAGTTTATATAGTTTATATCTTTTGTTTTGTAACCTAAATGTGTACATGAATGAATGTCAGTAAATGAGTTTATTTTGGTTATTAATCAGATTCATGTGTATCTTTATTTTAAAATAAAGGGATAAAGGAATTGACAATCAAGAAAGGACGAAGGACTCAAATGAGTCAGCAATCCGTTTGCCGCTGTGCAGGTTTAAATAAGGAACGTTTAACTCTGCAACCATATGATATAAACGTTCCAACAGTTTCCAGGCAGGGGCCATGCTTTAAAGATCCGCCTCCAAGTGCTTTTCCTTTCCTCTAGAGCTTCCCCACAAAAACCTTCTCATTCAAGCTCAATTGGACCAAACAGCAATCAGCTTAAAACCCAAATTGGTGCCTGCTCCAATTACGCAATAGGACTGCAGAAGGGAGAGCCATGGGCACCATTGCTCTGAATGGGAATGAGCCGAGTGAGTGGGGGGGGGGGCCAGCATGGAAGAAGGGAAGCTTTGGCAGAAGGGGCTGCTGGTAGGCACTGCTGGCTGAGATCACATCTTCTCTCTCTCATCTCACTTCCCATGGTGCTTCCAGCCACTAGAGTTGCCTCAAGCAATTACCACAAGAAATGGATTATATATGTAATGGGACTGCATTGGTGTCTTGTAGGGCTTCCTGCCCAGCATGGGAGTTTTCAAGCGCTTGGGGAATTCAGCTCTGTTGCAGCAGAGAGCTTGTGAAACTCAAGCTCAGGCGAAGCTTTGCGTTAAATGCGTAGTTTGGCTGTGCTTGTTTTTTGTTTGTTGGTTTGGTTGGTTTGGTTTTTTGTGAATAGCATCCCCAAGGCGCTTCCAGGCAACCTGCTTCTTGAATTGCTTCCTGATTTGTTTGCAGGGAATTTGGAGGGCTGTTGTGGCAAGCAAGGGTTATCCCACACTTCCCAGTGCATTTTCCATTAGTTTTCCTTATGGCAAAAGAACAGAAAAAGTAAGGTCTGATCTTTTGGGGAAGCTGGTTTGTTGTGCAGGGATTCCAAGCTAGCTTTAATTGTGCAACCTTCAGTTCGTGGGGAAAGAGTTGAATCCTACCTGAACATAGTGATGGTCTGAGGAGCACCTCCAATATCTGTGTGATGGGTCAAGACCGGGACTGTAGAGAGAAGGGAAGTTTTTTATTGACCTTTTACCCCTGTGATTAGGGAATATAGGGTTCTGCCTGGTACCAAGTCAGACAACCAGTCCTTCCTGCTCAGCGCTCTCTAATCCAACTGGCAATGGCTTTTCAGGGTTTGAGGCAGCAGTCTTTCCCCAGCGCTACCTGGAGATGCCAGGAACTGAACCTGGAACCTTCCACATGCAGAACAGATGCTCCGCCACTGAGCTATACAGCCCTTTGCTGTCCAGGGGTCCTGGATACCCCACTCCCCAAGCAGCTATTTGCATCAAAAGAGAAGTTGCCATTTCCTCCTGACGCAAATAGCAGCCCCCGTGGGTTGGCGAGGGTGGTTTTCACCAACAGTGTGACTCCAGTGTTGCATATGATTCCTTTGACACTTGTATTTTTGTTTTGTTTCACTGTTCTCTTGGAAATAAATCTGCAATTGCATTGTCATTTATCTAGCCATTAAGGTGGTGCTGGCACTTTCAGGCACCAGGGCTGCAGAGCTCAAGGGGGCTTTCAATTCTTTTACTCTCAAGCCAGGGGTGTTGCCAAACAAGGAAACTACCACCAATGTATCACTGCCCCTGGTGGTCAGAACAGGGAACAGTCGCAATTGCAGCCTGTATTGCTTCACTGTCAGCTGTTCTGGATCACATCTGACTCCACCACAGGTCCCGCTGTTTTATAGTCTGAGCACTTTGCCAAAGACCTTGATTGCTTTCCAAAACTGCTAATTAACTACCTATTGTTGGATCAGTTTTCTGGACCCACTGATGACAGGGATCATTAGTATTATGTTAACATGTGGGTTTCAAAATTGCTGCCCTCAAAAGAATGTCAGGTCTTGATGGGAAATTCCTTGTTTTTCTGAGCAGCCTGTGAATAATCCCTCTCCGTTTTTAAGAACTGGCAACTTATCTCCACTTGGAATGTGTCCTACTTTAACCCCCAGGATAGGACTCACTTACTTTCCTTTTGCTGAAAAAAGGGAAAAAATCAAATTGATGTGCTTGATAGAAAGACAACCTTTGAATCAGAAAGTAAATGAAGGGGTTCTGAACAGACAGGACATGAAACTTGCTCATAAGAGAGACCATCTGTGAATTTGAATGAGGAATATCCTCCAAATGTGTGGGCGCCCAGCTATTATTTTGGATTCAGTATTAGGATTTGACATTGATCAGCAACCCGGTTTATCACCAATGCCAGGCAGTGGTGGTCAGTATTTACCAGTATGTAACAGCTGACGTGGGGCCCGTCCACACTCTGCTTTTCCTGTGTTTTCTAGGCACAGGGTCAGAGCAGGTTCCCCCTTGCCCCACTTCTTCCCCAGGAAAAGCCCACTCTTTACTGGTAAATTGGAGCAAACGTCAATCTGGAGAAAACCCAAATTGCCATTTGTCCCAATTGAGTGCTAAGAACAGTTTTCCCCAGGGGAAGCAGCAGGACCAGAAGAAGGGTGAATGAGCCCTTACAGTTGCTTTCAGTGCATTTTGTACAAACTCATCCATCCTTTATTCAGACCTTCATTCATGCATCCAAACAGGAAAACATTCTCTTGAATTGCTTGTTGTTTGTTGTTGTTTAGTCATTTAGTCGTGTCCGACTCTTCATGACCCCATGGACCAGAGCACGCCAGGCACTCCTGTCTTCCACTGCCTCCCACAGTTTGGTCAGACTCATATTGGTAGCTTCGAGAACACTGTCCAACCATCTCGTCCTCTGTTGGCCCCTTCTCCTTGTGTCCTCCATCTTTCCCAACATCAGGGTCTTTTCCAGGGAGTCTTCTCTTCTCATGAGGTGGCCAAAGTATTAGAGCCTCAGCTTCAGGATTTGTCCTTCCAGTGAGCACTCAGGGCTGATTTCTTTGAGAATGGATAGGTTTGATCTTCTTGCAGTCCATGGGACTCTCAAGAGTCTCCTCCAGCACCATAATTCAAAAGCATCAATTCTTCGGTGATCTGTCTTCTTTATGGTCCAGCTCTCACTTCCATACATCACTACTGGGAAAACCATAGCTTTAACTCTACGGACCTTTGTCGGCAAGGTGATGTCTCTGCTTTTTAAGATACTGTCTAGGTTTGTCATCACTTTTCTCCCAAGAAGCAGGTGTCTTTTAATTTTGTGACTGCTGTCACCATCTGTAGTCATCATGGAGCCCAGCAAACTAAAATCTCTCACTGCCTCCATTTCTTCCCCTTCTATTTGCCAGGAGGTGATGATCTTAATTTTTTTGATGTTGAGCTTCAGACCATAGCCCCAACTATGGGGTTGCGGTGCTAATCTTGCTTTCAGGCCGAGGACAGGAGACCAAGGGTACTTTTTATTATGCATTTGTGATTATTTGTGCTCTTGGTGGAGTTCTGGGAAGGGGGCGGAATATGGGGTCCCACTTTCAGTACTGTTTGTGCTAGCATAGGTTTCAGGGCAGAGATATTACTTCCAAGTCCCATAATTTCCTGTGAAACCCTGTAACTTTTTATTCTGCAATGTTCTGCTTTATCTTTTGTCCTGCTTTTTTGTGTCTGCGTGCACTATAGCACTAGTAGCACCCTCCAGAGAGCAATAAAGCAATCATGTTTGCAAAGCATCACAGAACAATTGATAAAGCAGAAGGATGTGTGGACAGTCCAGTGTAAATCCACTGCTAATCCACCATTGTTGCCAGATTGCAGAAGGCACTGCCTGCCTGCCCCAAAACCCACCCCGGTCTGGAGGGTCCTTAAGAATAGTGCAGAAGAAAAATAAAGGGGTCTGTTGGGGGCTTAGACCAAAAGGTCTATTGGGCAACCAACACATTGCCCCTCTTTGCCCTTTGGCATCTAAGCATTACGTCAGACCCTCCTGAATCACAGGCCAGCTCCTTCCTGTTTTGTGCCCTCCAGGTTCTTACTGCTTACAATCTACTTTTGTAGATTGCACAAGCTGTTGTCAGCCCGCACTGGGGGGTTGTCCTAGAAGGCACAATGTCATTTGGTTTTTGTCACCCTCCTAGACCTTCCCCTTGCTTTAAAATGCTTTGGGTGTCAATGTGATGATTGTGAAGGATGGTTGCACTGCCTTAAAAAAAGGAAAAAAAGAAAACTTCAGAGTTTTTTCATTACTATTACTCATGATGAGTGATGGGGCTGACTTTGTACAAAGAAAGGATGACACGGTTGCTTGGCACTTCCCACTTCCTGAAATGGCAAGAGGTTTTACGGTACAGCCTTTTTCAGCATCCATTTCCTTGCACGGAAGAATTGTGGCATTTTCATAATATCTATGTATTTACAAATGCGCAAGTTGTCTTTATGTGCATCTGTGTTTGAGTGGGGAGGGTGCCAAGAAGCAAGCAGGCATCCAGACAGACCATTGTAACAGCCAAATTATCAGTTCCTCAAAAGCAACAGCTTCCTTTTTCCAGCCACCTGCAAACCTCAATTTTTCTCTCTCTGTCACAAATAGAACCCCTTCCGTCTCTGCTTGGGGCCTCTCCAGACATCTTTGTTATTGCACCTTTTGGGCCAGTCACACGCCATCGCATGTTTCCATGCCATTTCCAATGCTGTTTGTGTCTGCAAATGTTTTGGGGAGGTCACATGGCTTCAGTCCAAATGCCAGGGACTGGGCAGAGGAGGAATGGTGAAGACCCTTCCAGAGAAGAGGAAGACAGTTCAGAATTACAACAGGGGGCTGAGGGAGAAGCAGATAAGAGGGAAAGCTGGGAAATAATGGGAGAGGAGGAGGAGGAGGAAGAGGAAGCACCAGGGGGCTGACAGCTGGTGGACTCAGTGTTTTTAGAAAGCATTCCAGAGCCCCCCTCCCAGAACCCAGGGCAACCAAAATGGTCAAAGGCCTGGAATCGATGCCTTATGAGGAACGGCTTGGGGAGCTGGGTATGTTTAGCCTGGAGAAGAGAAGGTTAAGGGGTGATATGATAGCCATGTTCAAATTGGAATTTGCTACCAAGGAGTGTGGTGGAGTCTCCTTCTTTGGAGGTCTTTAAGCAGAGGCTTGACAGCCATCTGTCGGGAATGCTTTGATGGTGTTTCCTGCTTGGCAGGGGGTTGGTCTGGATGGCCCTTGGGGTCTCTTCCAACTCTATGATTCTATGATTCTAACCCAGCAAACCTTGAAAGTAGTAGAGCAAATAGCTCAAAGACAGAGGGCACTTAGTGACACCCGTAGAGGAGGTGATGAAGATGACAAATGAGGAAGTGGAGAGTCACTTGGGACAATGCCACTATCCAAGAGGCTGCATTCTAAAGCCTCTCTCTGTAAATACTGAATAAAAAGCGGACAGTGAGAACATTCCTTGTCTTTGTATGTTCCTGGGCCATGGGAGTTGCTGGCAGCCGCCTGACACCAAACCAGTGCACATCCCATAACTTCTCAAGAAATTGCCATATCTTCTTATACCACAATGTTCTGGTTTATTCCCCCACAGACGTTTGTTGCACTGCATCTCCTCTGGACAGCAATAATATGGTAGCCTTGCGGGAGCATTGCAGAACCCTCACTAAAGTAGAATAAATCCAGCACTAATGCACTATGACTGTTTCAAGGGCATGGTGCAGAAGACACTCAAAATGAAGCACCTGTCTGGAGAGGCCCTTAGGCAGGTGAAGTAGCTACCAGCCCCTAAAACACCTTCAGTTATCAGGCTATGCAGAAACTACAGAGAGAAGATTGTCTCTGTGCTTGGCAAGACAAAAGTCCTTCTCCCGTAATTAATACAGAAGCACACAAAGCAAAATAATCCATCCTCTTTTGGAGCAAAGGATGAGTATCTGGTGGTGAGATCTCAGTCTCCATGGATCTTTGCAATGCTGTCTCCTAGATTTTGGAAGGCATTAGGCAAGGCATCCTCAGTGGGCCCTCTTTGCTTGCAAAAGATGGGACACGTTACATTGCAATGTTCTTATAAAGTGCCTGCCCTTATTTGGGTACAAAACAGGGTCAGGTCTTGCCCAACCTAGGCACCTTTTGGAGCCAGGCTTGCATATTCAGGGCCTGATAAGATAGGGAGACTCCCCCCCCCACACACACCCCACTTCAAATGCATGGAGTGCTGTAAACACCTACGCCAGAGCCAGTACAAGAAAGACGTCAAGAAGTACAGATAACTCCCTTGTTCTTGTATGCATTCCTTAGGATCTCTAAGATCTTTTTCTTGGCCATCTTCCTTCCTTTGCAATGGAGATCAGCTCTTACTCTCACCTCCAGCCTCTCTCTCCACTGACTCCTTTCATCTCTGTCAGCATCTTTCCTGAACCACAAGGTGCCCAGACTGGAACACACCACTCTGAGTGAGGTCTTAAAGTTGTGCTGTGATTATTAAAGCAGCTCCACGCCATATGTAGGAATAGCTTTGGCGGTGGGGGTGTCCCAAAGCAAGCATGTCAAGCTAGGGGGGGGGAAGGACCCATGGACCTCCAGAGAAGTTGGTAGGCTATAGCTCCCATTGTCCCTGCCATTGGCCATGCTGGCTTGGACTGATAGGGGTTGTTGTCCCACAAAACTTGGGGGGCCACAGGTTCCCTGCTGTGCCTAAAACAGCAATGCAGTGGGGGGGGGACCTCTTTAGGCAGCCACTTCTGAAGCACACCATCAAGATTTCTCTCTGCTCTCTGCTGGACTGCCATTCCATACTTTGCTAATAAAAGCCACCAAGATCTGCACCAGCTGCAATAAAACACGTCTCTTCCGTATCGGTCTCCCATTGGAGAATGGCTTGACTTTTCCTGCAATGGTACACTCTTCCACTGTCTCTTGAGACAGACAGACAGACAGACAGAGGCTGTAAATCTGGTGTGGGGAACCTCTAGTCCTCCGGATATTGCTGAACTGCAACTCCCATCAGCCCAACAAGCAGGAATTATGGGAGCTGTAGTTCAGCAACCTTTGGAGGTCCAAAGGTCCCCCTCTTCTGCTGTAAATCTTCCTTGGGCAGACTGTTACCTAAAGTTTTTGTCCCTAACTTGGAGCTGATTTTTGCATGTGTGTTCATCACTAGACAACCACCACATCAAGTGATAACTCATATGGGTAAAAAAAGCCAACCTGGGATAAGTTTTGTATCACCTGTCTCTGCTTGGCAAGGGGTTGGACTGGATGGCCCTTGTGGTCTCTTCCAACTCTATGATTCTATTTTCCAGTGGAGTTAGCTCACACATTCAGGCTCCAAATCCTATACCCACGTACCTGGGAGTAAGACCTACTGAACTCAGTGGGACTGAACTTCTGAACAGATTATGCTGTCAGTTTGCCAGTTGCCAATGTTCAGAAATCAAACAACATGCATGGATACATAGACTGGACCTTACATTTGTGCATTTGGTTCTGCTGTTTTTTTCTGAGGCATCCTTACTAAATTGCATTTTGTTGTAATCTTTGAATGACTTTTTCACCACCTTCTCTGTAACATTTGCAGTCCCTTGTTTTGTGTCAGCCTTTGAATTCACATTTATCATTGAGCAGTACTAACCCCTGCAGACTGCTGTCCTGTGGCTAAATGTGCTGATCACCACCCCTTTTCTGACTTCTCTTTCCAGCTCACAACCTCCAAGTACCCAGTGGTGGTGAAGATGGGACATGCTCATTCTGGAATGGGCAAGGTAAGTGGTGGAAGAGGTAGCGAGAATGCAGCCCAGCCCAGCTCAGTGAAGTGCCCTTTGGTGGGACGCCTCTAGTGGGCTGATTTATCAGCTGCCCCATTCTGAAAGGAGAGTTGTGTTTTGTTTCGTTTTCCAAGACATTGTGTGTATTGCACACTTAGGGTGACTTGCACTTAGGAAGTTATCAGGACAGTCACATGTGAATCCACTTTCAGTTTGTGCCTGCATTAGTTTAGGGTGCAGTCACACTGCAAGATTTCCAGTCAGTGCACAACCTGTAACTTCCTGCTGAAACGCCACAACTTTTTATACCACAAATGTTCTGGTCTATTTTTGTCCCGCTTTCATTGTGCACACAGCAATAATGTGTTAGTGTTGTGGAAGCATTTCAGAACGCATGAAAAAAAATCCACCACAACTGTGCTATTACTGTGTCAAGAACATGTTACAGAATACACCTCAGCTGAACTCCTGTCTGATGGGCCACCTTGATGAAGTAGCTTCTCTCCCCTCTTGAATTTCGATGCTCTGGGCAACTCTTGGTACTGCCTACTAGACTGGGCCAGCCTTGCTTGGAATGCAAAGGCCACCATCACTCAGACAAGAGAGCTGTTTGCCTCTGGGCTCTCTTTCCCAGGTCAGTAGGAGAAGGGAGTGCAGCTGGGCAGTGGGGGTGGAATCCACTCTCTTTCCCTGAACCCCTCCCAATATGAGCCTGTCCTCTTACCAACATTTTGTAGTTGCTGTCTCTTTCAACATCATTGCCCTGCAACTCACAGAGAACTCTGCTTTTTAAAGGCTGGAAGCAGAGGGTGCTCCTAGATGACCTGCTTATTCGTCCTGATTTGCTTGCACATTGCTTGCACATTGGACAACATGTATTAGAATTACTAGTACTATCCAAGGAATGGTGGAAGTGACCAAAGAAACCTTAACCAATTTAATGAGCCATTTGCAGTTTCACTGTAACGCTTGTATGCACTTGGGCATGTGGGCTTCATCTTTTAATCAGCATTTGTTTTCAGGGAGGTTTTCCTTCATTCTGATTTGTTATGCTACACTTTCCGGTGTGTTTCTCGGCCGCTTGCCTTATTGCAGAAAGTCTGATCTTTTGGGGAAGCAAGTTTGTTGCGCTCAGTCAGCTACATTTCTGCAACCCAAATTTGCTGGCATGCAGTTGAATCCCACTTGGAAATAGCAACAGTCTGGAAGTGCCCGGATGAACAGTTTAGAAAGAGTTGGATCTCGTTTGAGACAGGCTTTGTTTCGCATGGGGTCCACCTGCACACCCATTGTCACTCTTTTGTCCATGGCCACTTCTGGTCAAGCAGTTTAAAAAATGACACATAGCCCAGCAAATATTGCTGCCTTGCAGGGGTTGGACTAGATGACCCTTGGGATCCCTTCCAACTCTACCATTCTATGAAATCCTGTTGACCTGAGGGCGAAAGTGGGATGAGCACGAAGACACATCAGGCCTAGCGATCCCCATTTCAAACCACCTTCAATTTAAAATAATAAAACAAAATTTGCCTCTGGCACTTGGGGGAATGGGCCACGCCCACCTTTTGATTCCCTCTAATTCTTTGGATGAACGAAGCTTGTGGAAAAGTGACCGCAAGTGGCTGTTGTGTGTGTACAAGTCGAGGACAGGTTTTTAAAGGGGCAGAAGCCCAGGAGTTGCTCACTGTTTGGGGAGTGGGGTGGGAGGCCCAGCAGGGCTTTGCTTGCGTGGGGCGCAATGAGGCATGGGGAAGCTTCTGTGTGTTTGCTTACAGGTCAAGGTGGAGAACCAGTATGACTTCCAAGACATTGCCAGTGTGGTGGCCCTCACCAAAACCTACGCCACTTCAGAGCCCTTTATTGATGCCAAATATGACGTCCGCATCCAGAAGATTGGCAACAACTACAAGGCCTACATGTGAGCTTGGGGCTGGGGCTGCTGCTGCTGCTGCTTGCCTTTCTCTGCACCCTCTGAGATGCAGCCTCTCTACGGAAGCTTCCTGGGCAGCCCCGTGATTCCTCCCCTGCCATTTGAACTCATCTCTCTCCCGCCGCCCCCCGCCATCTCAATGCCAGAGTATTGAGAGAGTGCGGTGCACCCCATCAACCCCAAGATGCCAACAGTGGCATGTCACGAGTCAGTGGAGATGCTGTTGGGCAGCCTTCCTTATTTCTGTGGGTGGAGGAACAAAACCATTTCTCCCTGCAATCATTGCCTTGTCCCTTTGCCTCCCTGCTACTATCAGGTCTTTCTCCGCAACCTTCCTGACACTAACGGTGCCTTCTCTCCCATGGCAGGAGAACCTCAGTCTCGGGGAACTGGAAAACCAACACAGGCTCTGCCATGTTGGAGCAAATAGCCATGTCGGACAGGTAAGTGGCAAAGCATCAGAGATGGGGCTCTGGTTTGGGTGAAAATGACTGGGGACTATTTTTGCCCGAAGATGGAAACTTACTGGAAGAATGAGAAACCAAGACAGTAAACTTTTTAATACAGAGTGGAAATAATTTATTGAATACTTGCAACATTATTGTAAACAGATTAAATCATGAGCAGGATTGATGTAAAAACGTGCAGTGGTATAAAATATATATTGATTATATGGGATAAATGATAATTTGGTTCAATTTGGAAATGCAGCCTAAGCATTATAACCATGAGGAACCGCAGAAAGAGGCGGAGGGAAGTCAAAACATGCTATATATAATAATTTGTACTTTTGTGTTTATTTGTTTTTTGCAAAATGAAAATCATAAATAAAATTATATTAAAAAAAGAAAATGACTGGGAACTGAAGGGGAGTGGATTACATCCAGGGGCCTGGCAAAGAGAAGGGCTTCCTGTCTAAAAACTGCCAGAGCTAAAGATAATGAGACGGAGGCTCTCACTTGCTCCCCATCATGTACCCAGAGTCACCACTGCTCTCTTCCCCTTCCCTGACCCCGGATTCACCAACAGGTACAAGCTATGGGTGGACACTTGTTCAGAAATCTTTGGTGGTTTGGACATCTGTGCTGTGGAGGCTCTGCATGGGAAGGATGGACGGGACCACATCATCGAGGTGAGGTGCTGGGCACATGGTTCTCGCCGCCACTTGCCCTAAATATGAATCAGCTTACTAATTGCTTTTTAAAGGAAGCCTGTTGATTAACTGAAGACTTTTGAGTGAGCAATCTACCTTTTAGTCTGTTATTTGTAACCAATGCAAATGAACTTCAGACCTTTAGTGTGCATGCCTTATCAGAGATCCAGGATGGCATTGTGAGTAGGCTGCCACAGAGCGTAGAATTGTTGAATTGGGAGGGACCATGAGGGTCATCTAGTCCAACCCCCTGCAATGCCAGATTCGTTTGGCCAACATGGGGCTCAAACCCATGACCCTGAGGTTAAGAGTCTCGTGCTCTCCTGGCTGAAAGGCCTTGCTCCAAATCCCTGCTCAGCTGTGGCATCAGGCCTATTCCCGTTTTTAACATACCTCATAAGGTTGTTGTGAGTTAAAGGAGGGTGGCCTGAGCTCCATAGATGTTGCCTGGGATAAAAATGTAACCCCTAAAACGCATGTATTGGAGATATTAACTACTCACAGTTTGAAACTACCAAACCTTTTTTGTTCTTCATTTGCTATTGCATAAACACACAAGAACCAACATAGCTCCCCATAGACTAAGATGTCCTCAATTTGCTGCCTGCCCCCCAAAATTTTGTTTTATGTTAAAAAATGCATTCATTGAATAAAATGGGACCACACAAATGAAAGCTTGAGCTGTTTAATCTGCTGATTAAATCTATTGAAGGTAGCAGGTCTTGTTTTTTTTACCTCATGTGGTTAAACCTGTGCTTCATGAGCTGTCCTGCTTTGGAGAGCTCTGCTGCACATTGAGAAAATCCGTTCAGCTGCCCAGTCCATTGGATGCCCTTGCAACTGCATCCATCCTTGAGGAATGACAAGACACGGTGTGTCCCTCACTCTGCCCCACACTGCCTTTCCCACGTGCCTTCAGGTCTGCGGGGGGGGGGGGGGGTTGGGGGGAGAGACGCACTTGTGCCCTCTAAAGGCGACAAAGTGCTAAAAGTCAGCCACGCCAAAGTGGATTCCAGCCAGCGACTTCTTGGCTTCCTGGATCAGGCTGCATTTTTGAGTCACCACCCGTTGCCTCATGCGGTTCTGTTAATACTGCTGCTTAGCACTTTTATACATATTTTCTCAGTAATCCTTTCCTCAAATATCCTGTAATGTGGCTTATCATCACGATCTCCAGACTTGGAGGGAGGGTTAGTGTGTGTGTGGCGAGGCCCCCTCAGACGCGTGATTTGAACTGGGAACTTTTTGTTTTCAGCACAGCCTCTTTGCTACTGTGCCATGCTGAGCCTGGCTGTATTTGACATCCCTTGATTTCTTTGATTGTCTCCATCTACATGTTTGGCTATGAGCCTTAGGAAACCCCATTGTCTGCATGCTGGGTGTATCTTACAGAACTCATTTAAAACAGGGGTGGGGAGCCTGTACTATTGGACTCCAGATCCCATCAGCTCTAACCCAACATGGCCCATGGTGAGGGATGATGGGAGCTGCAGTCCAGCAATGCCTGGAGGGATGCAGGTTCCCCATCCCTGACCTTTTGCAAAAGACCCTCCTGCTTCCCCACTCAACCTGATTTGGGAAAGGAGATCACCACCTGCTCTTCTTATCCCAGGTTGTGGGATCCTCCATGCCATTAATTGGAGACCACCAGGATGAAGACAAGCACCTGATAGTGGAGCTGGTGCTGACACGCATGGCACAGGCCATCCCTCGCACACCTGTGCCCTCACCTGTGCGCTCGGCCTCAGGACAACATGCCCAGGTATTGTACCTCCTTTCTCTTCCCCTTTACGCTCCCCAAGATGAGACTTTCACTACACAATCCCCAGGCATCTCGTACCAGAAGTAACTTTCATGAACTTCTGCAGAGTTTGCTTTTAGGTGAAGTGGGGATAGGATTGCAGCTTTCACCTCATCACCACAACTGTGTGTGTCCGTATATGCCTCGGTATGCTGAAAAATATCCTCGGTGCATCAGGAAAGCAACACTTTCAAAAGACATGGGGTTGGTTTGTTGGTTTGTTTTAAAAATCAAGGTATGTGGAAACACTAAACAAGAGGAGGGGAATAGAGCGCACTGTTGCACACTAGTTGGAAATATGCCCACCTCTGTGTGCAGACAACATAGAAGTCACTGCTGCTTTAAATAACATTATTGCACACAGGAGTGCACAACTGCAAACTGCTGTGTTCAAAAGTGCCCTGTGAAGAAACAAAAGTCCTGTGCTTTTCAAAGGTTAGGTGTGTACGCCACATTTGTCACCCTATTGAGTGATGGGGCCTCAAGTAGCTAAGAAGCACTGCTTGGCTGTAGGATGGGGGCCGCTGGCATGGAGAACACCAGGTGCTGATGGACTCCAGCTCTTCTCAGCCCCAGCCTTCATGCCTAATGGTTAGGGGACGGGGCAGTTGTGGTCTTCAGAAATGGAGAGCATCTGGTTCCTCCATTCCTGCTGTAAACCCTTCCCTGGCTGAGCCATGTGGCCCCTCCGGCTCAGCAGAGTGCCTTAAGTTCTGCAATTAGAAGAAGTGGAGAAAACCAGTCTTCCTCTCTGACTCTCCTCCACACTTTGTGACCAACAGGTAGATGGTTGCTCCAACTCAGTCTTCCCCAACTTGGTGCTCTCCAGATGTTGCCCAGCCTCAGCCAGCATGGCCAGGGTTCAAGGGCACTGGGAGGTGTAGTTCCAACAATGTTGGGCAAGCAAAGGGCAGTGTGGTGGCACCATTCTGGGGAAAGGCTGTTCTGACTCCATAGAAGAGCAGCTTCTTCGTATTTTACAAAAACAAGAGAGAGGGGGAAGATGTCTCCCTTGGCTCTTTCCCTGATTCTGCTCCACTTGCTGATGGGGGCCTACCCAGGAGATCCAATGGAGCAGAAGTCCCATGTGACCCACCTGCCCATGTCTCTTCTCTTGGTGTGCTTGGTCAGGTGGGCATCCCCATGCTAGGGAAGGATTCACAGCCAGGAACAAGACTAAGACTACAATACCCATCAGCATGGCCAATGGTCGGCAATGATGGGAGCTGTCATCTTCACAACATTGGGAGGCCATCAGGCTCCTCCAGCCCTGCTTGAGAAGCTTGCCCCTGTTGGGCAGGTGTGTGGGATGTGAAACACGAGAGCAGTCAAATACAACATCGCTAGAGTGGACGTGAAGGTGGTCTCAGTCCTCCAGCCGGAATTTCCTGTTCTCCTGTGCTGAGACAAAACGTCCTCTGTGTAACTGGCATCTCCTGGGCAGGTTAACACAAAAGCACAGGGGCCAGACTCCATCTTCCTCTTTTGGATCAGCTTCTCAACAGAGCAGCATCTAGTTAGGGCAAAGATGCTCTCTTGGAAGAGAGGACAAAGGGGCTTTTTCCCATATGGAGATAGTCTCCACATGTATACTATTTTCTAAGCTAAAAGTCTGCCTTCTGGGATCTTATTGTGAACAGGATGATGTATGTAAGTAAACTCTTTTTCTGCTTTTATAGAAGACTGTGTAGTGTCTTATTTTGAGAGGGATTAAAAGGGGAAAATACAAGGACATTTATTACAGAGGCTCTAGCAAACCTGAGCAAGCTATCCGCTGTGTGTGCTTAAAAGGAGAATGTAAGACACTGCTAAGGTACGGGACTTGTTAACTCAAGTTGGAATAGGCTATAATAAACAATATATCCTCTCCTGCATCCCTAAACATTCCCACAAGGTGATGGTTGGCGAAATACATATGGAGAATGGCACCAGCTGGGCCAGAAGGTATGGGAAATGTCCAACCTCTGAGAGAAGAGGACGGGAGTGTGGTTCTGACCATTCCCCGCCATTAATCTTTCACTTTGGTTCTGTCCTCAGGCTCAGCCAGCTCCAGCTGGGCAGCGACAAGGCCCTCCAGCCCAGCAGAGACCCCCGCCACAGGGTAAGGACCCAACATCAAGAAGGCCAGGGAACTGGGGCTCACGCGAGGGTGCAGAAGGACTCAATACGTGTGCCCCTTTGTGAAGAACAGTCGGGAGCTGGGGGGAGAGGCTTAGAATCCTAGAAACGTAGAGCTGAAGGGGACCCCATGGGCCATCTCATCCAACCCCCTGCAAGAACCCACCACCTCCCCAGGGAGTCTGTTTCACTTGGGAAGTTGTGGGCTCTCCTTACCAGAAGCCTTCTGTGTGTGTGTAATCACTGGGTTGGGATTTCTGAGGAGCCATTTCAGTCGTGACGGGTTTCTTCTCTCTCCTCTCTCTTGCCAGGAGGCCCGCAGCACCCACCTCCGGGCTCCCAGCGTCCTCCTTCTCAGCAGCGCCCTCCCCCACAAGGCCAGCAGCTCTCGGGCCTCTCCCCTCAGCCAGGTGGCCCCCAAATGGGCCAGCGCCTGCCCAGCCCCACCACCCACCAGCCTCCTCCGCAGGCACAGCAGCGCCCAGCGGGGCAACGCCAGCCCGGCCCAGGAGCCCAGCAGCCTCGTCAGCAGGGTCCGCCGTCCGCGCCACAGTCCCCCCAGCCCCAGAGGGGTCCAAGCCCCAGTGGAGGCGGGCAGCAGCCGTGGCAACAAGGGTCCCCTCAGCAGCAGCAGCAGCAGCAGCAGCGGCCTGGGGGAGCAGGCCCACCCAAGGCAGCCTCCGGGGGGCCCCCAGGGTCACAGCAGCCACCGCCACAACAGCGCCCCCCAGCGGCTGGAGGTCAACCACGGCAACATCCACGGCAGGGCAGCCAGGGGGGCCCACCTCAGCAGCGCCCTCCGGGGGCAGGAGCACAGCAGCAGCGCCCAGCACCTCCCACAACCCAACAGCCAAGGCCTAGCACTCAGGGGCAGGGCCCCGGGGGCCCCGGGCAACAAGGCGGACGCCCTCCATCAAGCCAAGGCAAACCACAAGTGGCCCAGAAACCCAGCCAGGACCTGCCTCCTCCCCAGCCCCAGCTGAAGTAAGTGTTGGACTCCAGGGCTCCTTGAGGAGGGGGGGGGGGGAACAGAACTGAGTTACTAGGTTCCCCTGCTCATGTAGTCACCCTACTAAAGAGCAACACTGCTTTCAAATACTGATTTGTTCAAAATGTGACATTTCAGAATTAACATTGTCCATGTTGAATTTCAGATTTTGCTTCTGAAAATCAACTTTAGAAAGCCAAGCCTGGTGCAGTTTTAAGCTGTGGTGTTTGCATTAGGTTAAGTTAAAACCAGGGTAGGTGGGTGCTTTTCATGAACACTTGAGCCTCCAGCCCCCCACCCAAACTAAGGTGAAAGTGTTTGCCTGTTCAGAGTGAGGGATGTACTGCCCTCCATATTGGCTTTGTAATGACAATAGCTAAATTTGATTGGTTGTGTGGTGTCATCCATGGGTGTAGCCGGGGGGGGGCAGGGGGCAGCTGTCCCCCTCCCCTAAATCAAGCAAATAAATAAAAATACTTAACTGACCAATTGTGTCACAGATAATTTAGTTCTGCCCCCCCCCCAATAAATCCTGGGTATGCCCATGGTGTCATCACATAATCAGACTGGTTACTTGACCCCAGAGATGGCAAAAGATAAAAAAGGGTGAAGAGGCTGCTGGGACCAGGGCAGCAGACAGACCCAGAGAACTGAGCATTTGGGGTTTCAGGGAACACCCCACCCCTCCACCCCCCTCCAGCCAAAAATGTTTCCTTGCATATCTAGTGCATCCCTTAACAAAGCCAGCAGGCCTGGGGCTTCCTCTCACCTTTCTAAAGGCAACAGGTTCTACCTGAAATTGGAAAACCACACACCTTGAACTGGAGAAACCTGGCGTCCGAATTAGAGGGACGCGCCTGAGAATTCACCTCCCCAGATGCTTTTCCTCTAGAAGGATCGCTCCGTTTTGCAGAGCCTGGGTCCATTCCCTGCTCTCTGCTTCCCCCTGCTGGACATGCCGTTCTTGGCAGTTGCAGTGTAGAGGAGGGGGGCGAGAGGGTTGGTGGGTTGGTGGGGCGCAGAGAACGGCATTTCCCACCCACACGTGCCTCCTTCACCGCTCGGTGCTTGTTTCCTTCACTCTCCCAGGAAGGAGGGGGGATGCTTCCCAAACGCAACCCCCCCTCTTTCTTTCTTTCTTTCTTTCTTTCTCTCTCCCTGCCCCTCACCCCCACCCTGCATTACTTGAAGACGCAAGTTTCTCTTGCCTGGCCTGATATTAATAGTGTGTTTCTCATCTCTCCGCCTCTCCTCCCCCTTTCCCCCTCCCCTCTTTCCTGCCCCCCACCCCTCCCTCGCTGCCCCTTAGCAAATCCCAGTCTCTGACCAATACCTTCCCCCTTGCAGAGGCGCCGGTGCCGCGGGGGAGCCTTAGTCAGGACGAAGTGCGAGCCGAGAGCATCCGCAGCCTCCGACAGAGCTTCGCCAGCCTCTTCTCCGACTGAGAGACTCCCCCCTCCACGCTGGGACCCCTGACACCCCCGCAACCCAGGACTCCCCCCACGCACCTCCTGCTGCGACTCTTCTCCCCTTCCTTCCCGCACCCCCTTCCTCTGCTCCCGCAGCCCCTCCGACACTCCCCCGCAGGAGCCACAAGGGACGCACAACCCCCTGCTATTTGTTCACCTTGGGCCAATGAGAATCCCGGGGGGGGGTTATGGGGGGAGCCAGCCGAGGGAACCCTTGGCAAGAGAGGTGTGCCTCGGTTCCCTTGCGCCCTTGGCAAGGGGTGTGGCGCAGGGAGCTCCTTGCCACTCCGAACTAGCGCAATTTTTGCGCCCGCCTGCGCCCATGGCAGGGCCAAACTGGCTGACCCCTAGGTAAGTCTCTGCCTGGAAATCCACTGAACGGTCACCATACCTGCCAGAATGGATCGGGGCCAAACGAATGGCAGGGTTTTGTGTGTCCAGTGATGCTTCTGACTGTGGAGTCGTTTTTGAAAATAATTCTATACATCTCACAAGTCTAACGTCTGCAAAGCTGGATTCTGAAATATTTTCCCACCCCACCCTAAATCAATTTCAAGAGCTCCACTTTCCTGCAGAGGGAGCTTCCTTTTAAAAAATTGCCAATGAATCCCCCCACCCAAACCCAATTTGTCTCAGCTCCCTGTTTCGTAAAACCAATTCTCCGTATGCTTTGCTGCTTACTCCCCATGAAGAGGAGCCCACCCCCACAATTAATGCTTCCCAGCACACAAACTGGCAAAGCCTGCATTCCCTGGAGTCCTCCTTGAACCCAAGGCTGGAGATTTCTCAAGTCCACGTCTCTTCTAACATGAATATGCAAACTCTGCCCGGCTCTCTTCTCCTGGCCCCGATGCTGGTAGGGGGCAGGGGCACCCCCAGGGCGGGGTCCATGGGAGAGGAGAGGGGTCTCCGGGGATCTCTGTACATAGCACGAGGGAGGGGACCCCTCCTGGGCCATGTCTGTGTTTGTGGCCACAAAGGTGTTTGTGTTGCTGTTTGTGAATAAGCCAACCTAGCGCCAATTCGCTCCCCTCCACCCCACCCAGTGTCCCTCTTGGTCGCTTCCCCAGCTGCCAACAACCACCACCTCGCTACAGGCCCCGCCCTTAGCGATTGGCAGCCTCCCCCCACCTTCCTTCCCTTGGGAACAGTATACTTGGCAAGCCTTAAACCCGGTTTACTTACCTACCTACCCCTCTCTACCCCTTATTGCAGTGTTCCCATGACTGTTGTGTTTTGAGGTCCGCTTGTTGCCAGGAAGCTTCCAGGCAGTGGGCAGGACCAGCCGTGCTCTCCCTTTTGGTCTGAGCTCGATGCTGGCCTGTGCTCTGATCCACTGCCTCTGTGGATCGAAGGGAGAGCGAGCGTGGAATCACAGCATTGTAGAGCTGGACAGGCGCCAAGGGTCCTCCAGTCCAATTCCCTGCAATGCAGGAATCCCAGCCAATCATCCCTGACAGATGGCCTTCCAACGTCTCCTCCCCAAGGAAGGAGAGCCCGCCACTTCTCATGGCAGTGCATCCCACTGTCGTCCAGCACCTACTGTCCTCCAGATGTTTAGTAGGTTTCTCCTTTCTTCTATCTCGAACCCAGATTTGTTGACCCCACTGGCCGTAGTCCCTCATCCCCACTCATGGATCCGACCTTCTCAGAGAACAGCCATACTACTGCCATCTGGGGTCAGTGGCTGAAAGACAAGCACCCATTGGACATTGGAGGGGCGTTTTTTATTCAATGTTCAAAACCCAGAGCTTGTTTCCTCCCACTCCCTATTTGTACATAAACTCAAGAGAGAAACTCCCCACTATATTTTTGTGATTCCCTTTTCCTCTACCCCCTGCCCCCCTTTGGAAAAAAAACACCAGAAAACACTGGGGCGGGGAGAGGGAATGCCACTCAACGCGTGATGGTCTGGTAGCTGCAAAGTCGCGTGACGTAGGCGTGTTGTGACATGACGCTTTGAGCTGTGTTTGCAACCTATTGCCAGGTTTGGGGAGGGAGAAGACTATAGGGGTGTCCAGCCAGCCCCCGCATAATGCATCCCTTTTCTCTCCCTCAACCTCTTCTCCCCAGGAATCGCTCCCAGGAATCTGGGGAGGGCAATTTAAAGTGCTAACTTGGTATATCTTTGTTATTTATTCTTGTCTGGAAAGTGCACCCCTTTCCCACACTCTTCCCATGGGGAGAGAGGCCTTTCCTATTGCTGTGATTCTGTCTCTGTGTGGATCAAAGTTTCAATGGATCAGTGGTGTAAAAGACAAAAATAAATATATTATATAAATATTTAAAAAAAAAACACACCCTCAAACCTGCTGAAAAAATGCACACATTTTGTGGCTGGAAAGAAACCAATAGAAAGATATATATATATATATTATGCAGAGAAAGAGAGTTATATATGTACCAAGATATTAAACTGGAGAAATGATGAGAAGAAAATTGTGTATTATTGGAGGTGTGGGACAAAGGGGCAAAAAGTACCTCTGGAGTAAGAGATTCTGCCCTGTTTCCAGGGATGGCCCAAGGTGTTTTCAGTGACTGAAGTAGAAACTGCAAATGGCACGCACCACCCCTATAATACCCCCCCCCTGCCTACCTGCAGGGATGCCTGTCCACAGCTGTGTTCACCCGCCATGAGCCACAGCTTTTGGCTTGCCATGGTTTACTGGGAGCAAGCCCTGTGCTGCTGCCCCCTGGCCAGTTGCTCCCCCTCTGCTCCTTTCCTGGTGAGCAAAGCAGGACGCCTCCAAAATGGGGGTTGCAGCCTGTTTCTCTCCAACAAGCCACAGTCGCGACTCAATCTAAAGCTACGTTTTTTGTGTGTGAATGGAGCCTGTGTATCTGTTCTGATAGTTAAAAAATGATTTTTTGAAAAATTAACAGATTGGATGTGGGTTTTAAAAAATCAGTTACTGTGTCTCTGAAAAAACATAACCAGGCTTAAAATGAAATCTTGAGTTTAATACAAACATGTTAAAACCTTCACTTACAATCTTTTAAATCTGAATCATAAGCATTCATTAAACGCATTAAGTTAAACGTCTATCTATTAAAGAGAAGATCGGGGGCAGAGAGAGATGTTCACAATTTGAGATATGCGCATATTCTAGAGCTCAGGTAGCTGGGGGTTATAAAGCAAAAGTACCGTTTCACCCACACGAGAAATAGGGCGGCTTTTCCTATTGATTTTAGTCCCTGGCTCCGGGAAGAGGCCCCACAATAAAACCCAGGGCTTATTGTGCCATTTATCATTCTTAACCTTCAAAGTCTCCTAACCCCAACAGCCCAGATGCTATCTACCCATCTGACTTCTCCTCTGCAACTGGTTTGCTGGCCCAGAGGGGAAAGGGACTGCCCCAAAGCTGAGAAAGGGGAGCCTCCCAAGTCAGACCACTGGTCCAGCTATCTCCGTATTTCCCCCACTGACCGGCAGCAGCTCTCCAGGGTTTCAGGCAGCCCTATTTGGAAATGCTGGGGTTGAACCTGTGACCTAGATATGCAAAGCAGATGCTCTGCCCCTGAGTCAGGGCCCCTTCCCCGAAATGCTGAGACTTTGCCTAAAAGCAACCACCAAGTGCTTCTTCCCCCGCCCTCCATACAGCACCAGGTCACATCAACCCTCTTCCCTGCTTGAGGGGTCCCTCCGTTCCTTTGGGGCATCAGTATCTACCTACAGTGTTTCGGCTCCCCAACCTTTAAGCTGACCTCACAGCCACCTGCCGAGGAAAGACGGACAGCCTGGGAGGAAAAGGCTTCATGTCGAATGTGGGCACACAGAGGCAAACCACCATGGGCACAGCAATGGCATTCAATTCCCCCACTGCTTGGGGGTTGCTTTACAAAAGCAGTTGGGCACCCTTTGGCACCGGGGGGGGGGCAACCAGTGGCCCTTTGGAATTTGTGACCGGGGGCCACACTGGCTGGGACTGACTGGGAGCCCAACAGCACCTGGGAAGACCAAGATAGCCCCCCCCCCTACTTTAGAATCATAGAGTTAGAAGGCGGGACTCAAACCCTCAACCTTGAGATTCAGTCTCATGCTGCACCAACTGAGCTATCCCAAAATCTGCCCCCTCTCCCTACATAGTTTCCTCTGATGACTTTCAGTACCCAGGCAATTCGTTTGCAAGTCAAAGGCAGAGAGAGATGTTCTCAGGGGCTCCTCTGCAGATACGGCACTCCTGGCTGCCAAAGCTGCAGTGGACCAGAGCTCTAGCCCTGCGCATACCTGGGAAACACAAGGCAGTGTCCACGTGACCCCTGCATTTATGGAGCTCATGTGCAGCTTTATGGGTAGATTGCCATGCACAACAACCATCGCAACCCCATGTCCTTTGCTGCATGTACATGCTGGAGATGGGGTGTGCGCACAGGTGAGACAAATGGAAAGCAGAGGGATGATGTGAGGAAGAGTGTGTCCACCTGAACTGTCAGAAGGGCTGCCATCCCACCTTCCTCCGAGTTCCAGGAGTCCTTGAGGTCTAGATACATGCCCCCTTTTGTGTAAAGGAAACTGACTCTCCACAAGCCAGTAGAGCAGCAAGCCTCCCGTGATGCAGCTCAGATAGGTAGGTTGTGGTTTGGCAGGCCTGGAGGAGGACAGAGGGAAGAGGACACCATCCAGACAGGGCTTAGCCTTTTTTATTACACCCATCTCCAGCTCCTCTTTCACAGTCCTTCTTTCACATACCCCTCAATACTTTTCTCTCCGACTGAAGTTCCCGAGCAAACAAACAAATGACACCTACAACATCCTGGAAACAGGATAAGCCCCACAAAAGAATACACCTGGGGACAATGAAGCCAAAGTCATTGCAGAGCAGGGATGTTTCAATGTGTTGTCCGCTTTGGCGACCCCCGAGTAGGACTGCAGGCTTTGGAGCGAGAGTGAAATCCAGGTGGACATGCCCCAGCCTCAGCCCCAGAGTCTCTCTGCACACAGACCTGGGCGATACACCTGGATGCCAGGGATGCGGCTGCCCTCCTGGGACTGACCGGCTCCTCTGTCCCCCCAGGGAGGGCCGCGAGTTGCAGACCCTGGCCTCGAGGGGGACGTGGTCTTTGGTAGCAGTTCCAGTCACGCCACGTTAGCTGTGGAGCCGCAAGGCAGCTGGGAAACCGAAGGGAGTCAGGTCTTCGTTGTGACCCACCCGATGGAGTGTGGGCTCAGAGGCACTGCGTTCAATCTTGGGCAGAGAACGCTGGAGCGACTCAATGGAGGCCAAGATCTGGAAGAATGGGAAATGGAGATCAGACCAGAACTGTGCCGCTCCCCACTAGATACTACCTTAGCAAGCCCAGTTTCTGGACTGTGGAGGTTTAGGCCTAAATCAGCAGTGTGGGTAACCGCAGAGTGTGTCGGAGTCCATGCAGGTACTCGGCTTTGGCATTTTGTTTTGTTGCAAGCACGTCTCTGACCCTTATTGCTGCAACAGTGGTCTTCAAAGCAATGGAGTGTAAGCTGCATCCCTCTGAATGTTTCGGGACTGGCTCCCATCAGCCCCGTGAACCCGGCTGGTGGTCAGGGATGATGGGGTTGTAGTTCAGCACCTGCACAACCAGAGACTTACCAGCCCTGCTTTAAAATTGCAGGCAACCTCAGATGACATCAACATGGCCACCTCGGGATTTGCTGCGTGTGTTTGTGCTTCAGTGCTTCCCACTTTTCATAACTAGCCAAAGCAGAATGACATTTGCAAACGAAAAGAAGTACATGCAGGTCTTAATTTGCCCAATTTGTACAGGAAACATGCCTGTGTTTTGTTGGATTCTTATTAAATGCAAAC
This sequence comes from Lacerta agilis, assembly GCF_009819535.1. Classification (NCBI taxonomy): domain Eukaryota; kingdom Metazoa; phylum Chordata; class Lepidosauria; order Squamata; family Lacertidae; genus Lacerta; species Lacerta agilis. The sequence continues at coordinate 39,326,440 of NC_046327.1, read as the reverse complement.
AAACAGAGGCTGTCCAAACTAAAAGCTAATCAAAGAAAGGAAGGAAGGAAGGAAGGAAGGAAGGAAGGAAGGAAGGAAGGAAGGAAGGAAGGAAGGGGTATGTGTGTCAGGAACACATGACAGGAGAAGGGAAGGGTGCATCTGAGTACATGCAAAGTTCCTTGCCATTTTCCTGGAGGACCCTTACCAGTACCTGTATTTTCTGACTTGTGGGCAGGGATTTCAGCTTACAAGATGTGGGGTTCTAAAGTGGTTTGAACCTTAGGACTCTCTTTAAAATCACTATGTGCCCTTAGTTGTTAAACAGATGTGCTGAGCGCACACAGCAATTCTATGGGAGCCATAAAACATGGTGACGTTGGCTGAAGAATTAGTTCCTCAGCTTTAATACTTTTAAGTTTCTAGAGGTTCTCAGAAGGTGGGATACAAATGTGACGATCTGTCAGTCAGCGCACACGTACATGCCTATACCTGCCTACAGACTCACCTGAGGAAAGAGGGGTCTCTCTTCACGCTTGAATTTAAGGCAGTCACCCATCAGCCTGCGCATGGCTTTGGGGCAATTGCTGGGCACCTTGCTTAGGTCAGGGGACAGGTACCCCCGGCCAACCATGAATATAATCTGGAAGGAAGGGAAATAAAGGCACCCATTACAAAAAGAAAGGACCCTCTTGGGATACAAGGCCCTGCTTCCCCCCACCTCTTTAAGCCCAGTCAGAACCACCACCAGCTCTGGATAAACCTCTTCCCTTTGGGCGCGTTTGGTTGGCCATCCTGAATAATGAGACAGACAAACCCGGGGGGGGGGATTTTGGGAGGTTTTCATGGCCAGCCCCCTCCTTACCTGGTCCCGGTTGTTGATGTGGCTGTAGGGGAGGGTCCCGGAGAGCAGCTCATAGAGAACAACTCCATAGGAGTAGACATCTGACTGGAAGCTGTAGGGGTTGGGGTCTTGCATTCGGATGACCTCAGGGGCCTGCGGGGGGCACACAGAGAGGGCAGGCATTAAAGTCTGCTGGGACGGGGTGGGGGTGGGGCTACTGCTGCTCCACCACAACCCCTTTTCTCCCCTGGCTTCACAACTTCCACCTGCCCAAGTTCCAGCCAGAAGCAGCCCCCGCCCTTGGCAAAAGCCTCGCCCAGCAGCACTGCTCACCATCCAAAGTATGGAGCCACTGGGCTGCTCCACCTGCTGTGAGCTGCTCCAGCGCGTCTTCACGGTGGCAAGGCCAAAGTCGCCGATCTTCACGGTCAAGCCTTCGTGCAGGAAGATGTCTGAGGGCAGTCGGGTGAAGGAGCGTTGCGTGGGACTCTGCCTGGCGGGACCTGCAGCTCCATTCGCCCCCAAAGCAGGGAGGGCTGAGCTACAGAACTATCCTACCCCCAAGCTCCATGCTGACAATCTCCCTTTTGACTAACAGGGCACCTGCCATTTTGGAAACACCCTCTCAGCCGTGCAGGTCAAACCAGCACAACCCCCCGCTCCCCTTCTCACTGCAACACCCGTCAGGGTGCCCTCGTGGTGCAGCCAAACTCCCTGCCACAAAAGGCGAGGTGGAAGGGAAGGATACTGTTGGATTTGAGGTCCCGGTGGATTATGTTCTTAGCATGCAGGTAACTGGGAGAACGAGAGAGAGAGAGAGATGGAGTGAGATAGTTTATCAGCATCCTTGGCTTGCAAGCTCATTCGCAAGGGCACCACACCTGCCTCTCATGTGCACAGCATGCTCAGAGGGAGGGAGAACTGGAGCCATTGAGGGCTGTTCCCAAACAATGTATATTTTTCATTTCCTGTATCTGGCCGCCCTAGTTCAGAATTCCTAATACCTCTCATTTGCCCAGGGGGAGGATGCAGAGCAGTGAGTGAGCGAGTAGAGAAATCAACCTACGGTACAAAGGTAAAGTTGGCACCCCTTGCTCTGCCAGCTTTTGCCTCTGGCTCCACCCACTGCTGGCATTGCCCCAGAGGTTGCCCAGAAGGGCTCGTGAAAGTTCCCTGGCTGCACAAATACCGCATCAGGACAAGGGTGCCTTGAATAATGAGCCATCCTGAATAATGAGAACCATAAAGGGCATGAAGGCAACAGCCCTCTCTGCTGTTTGTCCCCCCGGCAACCGGTACTCAGTAAGACACACTGCCACTGACTTGGGAGGTTCCCCCAAGGGCCTGCACACTCACGCCATGCCCTGGGCCGTCTGCCGGGCCACGTCAATCCGCTGCACCATCTCCAGGGGGGTTTCTTGTACATGCAGGTGCTGGTACAGGCTGCTGCCTTCGCACCACTGGGTGATGATGGCAAAGCTGGGGCGGGTCATGAAGCCCATGAAGAGCAGGATGTTCACGTGGCGCGTCTTCCTGCAAGGAGAGGCCGGCGTCAGAGGCCTCCTGGCCAGCATCACATCTCAGGCTGCCTTCCGCTGCCCACGGGTCCCTGCTTACCTGAGCACCTGCATCTCGTTCTTGAAGGCCTGCACCTGCTCGCTGGTGGGGTTGGTGACCTTCAGGATTTTGACCGCCACGTCCCCGTACCAGCGGCCCCGGAAGACAGTGCCAAATGATCCAGCGCCTATGCGCTTCAGCATAGTCACCTCGGTATGGCAGACTTCCCAGTAATAGCTGGAGTCCCGGTAGCCCAGGGATTTCTGCAGGGAGCCAAGGGCAGTGCCAGGGACAGGGAGAAAGAGGGTCAAGCACTTCCACAAGGAGCCCCTTGACACACCAAAACCTCTCTGCCCCCACAGCTTAGCCACACTTTCCCTCACAGCAGTGGCTCTCAAACGGTTTCCCCTCAGGCACACTTTCAGAATAAACATTTGCTCCCCCCCCCACACTGAATTATTTTTTTATTGATTAGAAATACACAGAGAAACAAAAAGCAACTCCTTGCACTGCCTGATTTATAACACAGAATACAACTACTTGGGGCATCCAGAAAGTATAAAGCAACGCAGTTACAGAAGAAGGCGAATCCTTCCAAAAATATAGTTATAAACAAGCCTCTCCTTAAGTATGTATACAACTTCAATGAGAGGTGTGAGCTTGCTTTTGCCAGGTAGTCTCATTTATATTAGGTCTAATTTAAAACAAACTAACCCTCATCTCCTCATCAACCCAAGGAAGCCCTTTCCTTTCCTTTCCTTTTCTCATCTCTCATATTTGTCAGGGTTGAAAATCCCTGTTCACAACAAGACGTTATGGAGAACGGCCAATGCTCTTGAAGAGAGGCGTGGGTGCTGTTTCTGATCATAAAGCCCCCCAAAATATATTTTGATACTACTATATACTACACTGAAATGTTTAAATGCATCTTTGAATCTTCCCTCCACCCTCAGCACCCTCTCCTGCCACACCAGCGTGGCGCACCAAACCCTCCGAGAGCCATTGATCTGGGGTCACCTTCTGTCATGGTAACTAAGTTCATTCTCTTGCCCCACAATAAGAACATTTGGTAGCCATCTGAAGTGCCCACAGCACACCAGCTAGCCCCCCGTCAAAGTGCCGCCCCCCCCCCAAACTCACAGGTTTCTTCTTGTCTTCGACAGGGGCCTTGCGCTCCCTGGGGGACTCGCCGGGGGACTTGGGGTGGGGGGAGCGTCGGCCAGGCGAAACAGCAGCCATGCTGGAAACTGGGGCAGCCGGCGGGGTGCAAGGAGGCAGCTCAAGCGCACCGAGGCCTGTGGCGAGAAGGAGGGTGGGCTTACTGCAGGGTGCTCCCTCACAAGCAGACATTTCCTTACGAAGTGCTTGGGGGCTTCCAAGTGCAGAGTTCTGATAAAGGTGGGTAGAATAAAATGCAGTGTGTGGAAAGAGGGAGGGCAGATTGGAGGGTCACCAAGGAAACGGACCGACTGGAGCTTCAGGACCAACAAAAGAAAGAGGCCTCTTCTTCTTCACGGGCTGCATAGGCAACCTATACAGAATCTGCTGCTCCCGGCCGTGGTGGCGGCCAAGGGCCTCGCCTTTCCCAACCGGGGGGGGGGGGGGACTCACCTTCCCTATGTGGCAGGACTACAATTCCCATCAGCTGGTGGGAGCCCAGCAACATCTGAGGGAGCCCAGGTTCTCCCACCCATGGATCTGTGGGGTGGGAACTGAGCATGGCACCCGTGCTGAGGGAACAGTGCTAGGCTCAACCTCTCTGGAACCTAAGAAGTCAGGCCAGTCAGTGCATCTTGGCCAGGCCTGCCTCCTCTGACTGGCAGCATCTCCGGCAGGAAGGGGGACTTTCCTGTCACCCACCAAGGATCCTCCAGCAGTGAGCTATGTGCCCTGTGCTAGTCCTGGTTGGTACCTTCCCCCATGGGCTTACGTCCCCCAACACGCTGCCCTGCGAGATCTCTGTCCCTGCTCTTCCAGGAGCCAGTTCCCCCTCCTCCCCCCCCCCAGGCTGCCAATGCCCACTCCCACCAACCTTCCCCATTCCCAGCAGACACTCACCCTCCGTGTTGTGGTTCCTGCTTAAGAGCTGGAAAAGAAAAGGCAGAGGGTGAACAGCTCTGCAGGCAGGCATCTCTGGAGAAGAAAGATTTTGGGCAGAGAGAGGGGTCTGCCAGCCCCTTCCCTTTCTCCGGGGGGATTTGGGGGCAGCTCTCATGGAGGTGTGGGCATATGAGAACTGTTTCAGAGTGCTCACATGACTGAATGCTTTTCCATGCAACTCCTTCTGCCGCCCCATCCATTCACAGATAAAACCAGCACCTCAGAGAGGTGTTCTATCCTGGCTCCCCCCAGCACACTAGTTTTCTATGTGCAGGGATTCATTCGTTTGTTTGTTTCTATGTTTGTTTGCATGGAGGAGCATTCCATCAGACCTGGTGTCAGAAATGGTACAAAGAATCATAGAATTGTAGAGTTGGAATGGAACCCAAGGGTCATCTAGTCCAACCCGCTGCAATGCAGATTTACCACCTCTGTAAGAACTAGCCCACCATCAACGACCGACCCTTCAATATTATTTCTAGCTGGGACAGAATCTTCCCCTAGGTGACATTTGCTCCTGACCTGGGAGACACTCTATCTCTCTCACACAAAACCTCGGCTCACTTATGGCATTTCTGCTCTGTGTATTTAAAGACTGCTCTAAATCCAGTTTAAGGGCCCCACTTCTCAGAGAACCCTGGGAAGAGTAGTTCTGTCGTTTCGTGGGCTGGGGCTACACCTCTGAATGCCAGTTGCTAGTCCTAGCTATTATATATTAAATTCCTACACTGCCCTTCATCTGAGGGTCACAGGGTGGTTTGCAACATACAGCGGTGCCTCGCAAGACAAAATTAATCCATTCCGCCAGTGCTGTCGTATAGCTGAAATTTCGTCTTGCGAAGCACGGTCAGAGGAAGCGTGGTTTTACGGGGGGGGGGGTGCAAAACGTTTTCGTTTTGTGAGTCACAGCCATAGGAAAAATTGTCTTGCGAGTCACCCTTTCGTTAGCGAATGCCTTTCATCTAGCGAGGCATTTGTCTTGCGAGGTAACACTGTAAAAGCACTAAAACCCCTAAAATAGTAACAAACAAAAGCAACAGAATGGTAGAGTTGGAAGGGGCCATGAGGCTCATCTAGTCCAACCCTCTGCAACACAGGAATCTTTTGCTCAACGTGGGGCTCAAACCCACGACCCTGAGATTTAGAGTCTCACGCTGCACTGACTGAGCCATGCCAGAAGCAAACGTGGAGCATGTGTCCCCGCCCCCACAGTTCAAAAGGCCTACATCTAGAGCATGACAGGTCCCGCCCCCGCCCCCCAGGTAAAATATGTGCTCTACCAATGAGCCAAGACAGAAACTTCAGAGTGAAGTTCTCCTCCTCCCCCCCCCCCACAACAAACTGCCTCACCTCAAGCATGTCACTGTCCACGGGGCTGGTGGTACTGACCATGTGGACATTGGGGGTGGAGGTTGAGCGGTGCCGTTGGAGCTGCTGCCCACCCCCATGGAGGCTGAGGAAGCCGAAGGCATCTGGGCTGAAGGGGGGCGGCTTTCTTGGGCTGCAAGAGAGGAGGAGGAGGAGGAGGGGATGACATGGCATCCAAGCTGGGGGGGGGCACACTAACCCCCCAGCAGTTCAGGTGCACAGAGGATAATCAGGTCTAATGGCAGACTTATACTTAAAAAGAAGAGGTGATGTGACTTTGCCCTGAGTTTATCAAGCACAAGTCATTGCTTGATAGTTATGCCTTGGACATGGTGGCTACAACTGCTCTCCTCTCAGAGTGAGGATATGCTTTTCTACTCCCACCCCCCATACTTTAGGACTAGAAACTTATCTCCCCTGCTTTTTAAAACAAAAACCAAGCTTTCCTTGAAGAGCAAAGAAAACTGCATTATATAGAGCCAGACCACAGAGTCCATCTAGCCAACAAAGACTACCCAGGTTTTCTGAAGGCTCACTTTTCTAGTCCTACCTGGGGATGCCTGGAATTGAATCTAGAACCTTTGATATGCAGAACATGAACTGCAGCACAGGGAGGACACAACAAGCTGGGCGTGCGATAGCTTAATGCTTCCAGTTCAGATGTCTCCTGCACAATAATGCAACAGGGATGGTCTTGCATCATATGCTCTGGGAGTGGCAGACTTAGCCTGCTGCCCGACTGTGCTCCTCTGTGGGCCCATGCTGCTGCCGGCAGCTATTTCTAGATCACGATCCCTTGCACAGCTGGAGAGTGAGCAAGGCTCTTACCCGACAGCTTGAGGGGTCACTGGTTCATGACTCGGCTGCACTGGGGTAGTCGGGACACTGTCCTGCCAGAATGGAGGATGCTGACCTGGTTCATGGCTGTAAACACTACATGAAAGGGAGAAATGGGTTGTTGAGACTGATTACAAGGGGAACAGGGACCGAGGCAGGTGCTCCAACCAGGGGGAAGGGGCTGTGGGGAAAGGGATACTCACGGCTTATGCGTAGTGGCCAGGTCCAAGCAGACCGTAGGCACTCGGCTGCTGCAGTGTTCGTGGAACTTGTAGCCACAAGTCTGGCAGCGGAAGCCATGGAAGAGGAACTTAAGGCAGAAATCACAGAAGACCAAATTGAAGTAGGTCTTCCGCACCTGCCCAGAAGAAAGAAGGTACAGGTCAGAGGAAGAGGAGAAGTGCAAGGGGAGTTGGGGATGGAACGTTCCCAATATGCCTGTGCGTGCGTGTGCCTGTCAACAGGCTGCGTGGACACCCAGCAAGGCTGGGCAAAGGAGCCCAAGTCGACCACATGCAGAAAACACGTCCCTTTGGTGTAACAAGCCTGGCCTGCATTTCCAAGCCTTTGCTACAGGGGCACAGTTCTGCTGTGCGATTCCACTGCACAGGCAGGGCAGCCTCAGAGTCTGGTGCATTCCTGTAGGGCAGCGTTCCCCATTGCGGTGCCCACCAGGGTATTTTGGACTACAACTCCCCGTGTCCCTCACCGGTGAGCATGCTGGCTGGGGGGAGTAGCAGCCCAGAACATCTTTGAGGACACCAGGCTGGGGGAAGCAGCTACGTGATGCTCTGGAGTGGGGAAGGGGCTACTGGGTGTCAACAGGGCTTGGGGTATGTTTCTGTTTGCATGTGCTAGCAAGGAAACGTGCTGCTGGAGGGCCTCCCGTGACTCACAAAGTTGTGCATAGTGAGCGGCAGGTCCTCCAAGACTTCCACAGAGAGCTCAGCCCCCTCCAGGTTGACCAGGTCCGTCTCCCAATCTGTGATGGTCTTTCGCCTACAGAGAGAATCAATGCATATGCAGCTGTGACCCAAAGCCCACCACCTTCTGCAGCTCCTCCCTAGAGACAGCCACAATGCTGCTGTAGCTGATCAACTGCACGGGGGGGGGGGGGAACAAACCCCTCAAAATTTCTCCCCACACTGGTGAGTTAATGCTAATGCTAACCACCACACACACACACCAGGTTAATACAGGTATATAACCTAACACCTAACATAATGCAAAGCTGTAAGAAGCAAGAAATCAACCATTTTCCATAGTGGGGAAGATGGACACAAAGGTGATGGTCTCAGACCCACTCTTTCTTTGCAGAGACACCCCATCCCCTCATTCCCGAGGGAGTCCTTGCACCAGGACAGCAATCTCTCCACCTCTGCACTGCACTGGGCAATGAAGCTTCCAACACTGATGGGCAGAGCTGGGAAGGAACATTTAAAAATATTCCAACAGCTCAAGCAACAAAACCTTCAGCATGTTTACAGCCAGATTCTGTGTGGAAAGGGGAAGCTGTCAAATTGGCTGGGATTGAAACTTTCAGAGCCTAGGGCTTGCTGATCAGAAGGTCAGTGGTTCAAATCCCCACGACAGGGTGAGCTCCCGTTGCTTGGTCCCAGCAAGTAGATAAACAGGTATTGCTCTGGCGGGAAGGTAAACAGCGTTTCCGTGTGCTGCTCTGGTTTCGCCAGAAGCGGCTTTGTCATGCTGGCCACATGACCCGGAAACCATACGCCAGCTCCCTCGGTCAATAAAGTGAGATGCGTGCCGCAACCCCAGAGTCGTCTGCGACTGGACCTAATGGTCAGGGTTCCCTTTACCTTTAGCTAGAAGACACTGGTGTAGCTTTTGGGGGCAGGCTGAGGAAGGGGACCGTGGAGAAGGGTGCGTGAATAGGCATTCCTCTGGGCTTGAAAAGCTACAATCCATTTCAAATTGGACTCCAACCCATATGAGTCTGAATGGAGCCTGAAAATGGTGCTCACCTTCTGCCCCACCTGAGAGTCCTGCTTTGCCAGTCCACTCACTCCCTTCACAGGTGAAAAAGGCAACCCACAAACCTGTAACACTGCTAAGGGTGGGAATGAGTGTGACATGCTACCACTAGGAAGGCAGGCTGTCCCACCTGAGCTCTGCAAGCATCATTTGCAGGAACTCGCAGGAACCCTCGGGTCTAAAGCCTTTTCTTTTCCTGAAAGGAATGCAGAGGGTTGCTTGCTCATCTTTTAAGAGCAGATGGAGAGAGGAGACAGGGAATTGGGCAAGGGAGCTTTGGAGGACACAAGGGCCTTTGAGCTCTAACTGGGTGGGCATGGCCTATCCCAGCCCTGCCAACACTTCCTCTGTGGCTGCAGCCCCACCAGTGTGTCTGTGTGCAGAGACCTGGAAATCCTTTGCAAGTTCATGTGTAAACTCCAACTGTGTAAACCATTTTGATGGGGGGGGGGTGGAATCAAAAGGTACAGCACACCATTAAAAAAACAAAACAAACGCAAGTAATTGTGTACAGACCCCTGTCCAATTGGATGGGCTTCCTGCCATGTTTGCAAGAGATGCACCCGGCAGAGCTCCTAATGCTGCCTTCCTCAACCCTGTATGCTCCCACCAGCCACAGCCATTATAGCTGTGTTGATCATAGCTGGGGCTGATGGGACTTGTAGTCCAAAGCATCAGGGAGGGGAAGACTAGCCCCCCGGGTTCATCTAGTCCAGCCTCTTGTTTTCAAAAAGGGCCAGGGTGATGCTTCTGAGAATTCTACCACAAGGGCGTGAAGGCAACAGCTCAATCTAGACTGGCCTCCAGAGATGGACTGCTTTGGATGATGGAATGTAAAACTATCCAGATCTGGACATCCATAGTGCAGAATTTCTGAGTGTGGATAGGGCAGACCTTGGCTACAGTGTGCTACATTTCGTTTGCTCTTTCCTATACCCAGCCAGGTTGAGGACCCTCAGCTGCCTGCCTGCCTGCCTGCCTGCCTTCCCTTGCTTCCCCGGCCAACCTCAGCAGCCACCTCCTCTCCCTGACTGGAGCCACTCACCCATCGCTCTTTTTCCTGTAGACCACACAGCAGTCCTGGTTGAGCCCACGGACCTTCAGGGCCTTGTCTAGGGAGCTGTAGACAGTTGTACCCGGCCGGATAGTCACCTGAGAGGAAGGAGGGATGCAATCAGTGTGTGCAAGACAGGATATAGACAGTTGGGTGAACAGGGAGATGGTGCTGAACTGACCTTACAGACACTGTTCTTTGAACTCCACTCCGTCTCTGCCCTCCTACCAGTAGTCAGTCCATGCTGAATAAGGCCCAACATGGACCAGTATAGAATAGAACAGATTGCCAGGACTTAGTCCACTCTGGTTAGTATCGGGGCAAGAACCAGGATCCTTTGGTTCTGGGTGCCACTGGCCCCATGTGGCAGCTTTGAGCATCTTCCTGGGGCAAGAACTATCAGGCTCTGGACTGGCCACTGGGCTCTCCTGGAAAGAAGCCTGTCATTAGGCTTCTTGGGGTCTTGGCTGAGCAACACAAATTTTCTGGCTCTGATCCTTGCTTTGGCACCTGCCTGCTTGCTTTGAGTCTTACTACATGGCAACAGGTCAATTAGGAACCGTGATTACTGGTTTCAACAAATCCTCTGCCCCTGAAGCAACTCTAAATCCTCCTCTGCGGCTTTTTGATAGTCTTTGATCTTTGACAGATGTTTCATCTTTGGTTAAAATCCACTCATGGCCGCCTCTGAGGCTGTGTACACACTATACCTGTCCATCAAAAAGTTTTGGGCTCTTTAGTTTACCACCTCACAGAATTACAACTCTTAGCAACTTTCAACAAACTAAAGCACCCATAATTCTTGGGAGGGGAGGGTGCTTAAAAAATATAGCGTGCACACATATTCAATGAAGTCCTACTCCAAGGAACCCCACTGAAATTAGTGAACCTAGAGTAGTCATGTCCATTAACTTCAGTGGGTCTACTTTGAGTAAGATTAGTGTTGAATACCCTTCTATGATATGATAGTCCAGTTAGGAACTCTTCAGGATATCTGAACTCACTACATGGTCAGTCGCGGCCTCAGTTCTCCCACCCATAAAATGGGAATAAAAAAACTCAACTTTATTAAAGAACCCTAATTACATCTATTTTAAATAAATAAATAAAACCCCACTTTTCAATACAGAGGTTCCAAGGCAATAATGCTCAACCTTTCCAAACCCAGGATTATGCATTTAGTATGAATATTTATACCCTGCCTTTCTAGTTCAAAACTGAACTCCTCAAGCACATTAAAAACCAACCAAAACCAGAATGCAATAAAAATACAGCAAAAGCAGATGATTAAACAAAAACAAAAAACACAACAAACACAACAAACCAGCAAAATTTACCTGCAAACAATGAGACCTACTTTTATTTCTTTTCTTTTTACCATGCATGTCTTCCTTCCTCACTTTCACGCCTTTCTGGTCTTTTCCTGTTCTCTCTCTCTCTCTCTACCTCCATCTCTCTCCTTCTCTTAAAAAAATGTAAGCAAACATGAAAAGAATTGCGATTCTGTTGACCTAGACTGTGGCCCACTTTAGGTGAGTGCTTGACCCAGTTTTGGGTTGTGATCCAGCAATGGAAGACGGCTGCCCTAAAGCAAGAATGGGGACTGGGAAACCTGTGCTCCTCTTGCTGGACTCATCCTCACCCCTGACTGCTGGGGCTGCCGGGGGTCCAACAACACCTGCAGGACCACAGGTTTGCCTACCCGCTGCCTGGCAGGATGCTCCCTGACACACAGCCTCTCATGGCCAGAAAGTAAGTCTCGCTCACCACTGTGCGCTGTTGATTGGGGAGATCCACCTTGATGGTGCCCCGAGCCTCGGCCATGGCTCTGCCTCCGAGCCTTTTCCTGCGAGAGGCAAGCATCGTCGTCATGCTGTGGGAGAGAGGCAGGAGGTCTCCCCTCCCACCCCCACCTGAAGGGCCGGGGTCTGGAGAGGATGAGGAGAAGCCATTCGTGAGTGTGCCGCAGGAGGAGTTCTGGCTGCGCCTCATCCAGGGGCCTGCAAGGAGGAAGATACCAGAGGCAAACGAAAGGGGTGACCTCCAGGTCCCTGTCACAGTATGCATAAAAGAACAGACAGAAGTGCACACCCACGGAATTTTCATATGGAGCACAATCTGCTACCCAGCACATGAAGCTGGCACCCACAGGCTCCCAGATTTAGATTTCAAACGAACAGCAGTTTCCTAACCCCTCATGATTGACGCAATCTCCTCGAAAAGCCTATCGCTGGCAGCAGGTAACAAGCTCACTGTGATCACTTTATTATATGTTAACTTGTTTTGAAACAACACTTCCTTTAAGTGAAAGTGCCCCCCCCCCCGCTTCACCACTGTACTATTTTGGGGGTCGTCCCTCACATGGCTGTTGTTGTGGAGCTGTTGTCATGCAACACGTGTTCACACAGTGCTGAGCTAGCCAGGAAGACAACACTTCGTTTGCACCCTGACAAGTCACGTTAACAGAGGGCATTTTCTTATTGTGTTCCCAGCTTAAGAGAAGCACACTCTGTTTTGGTATAGAGGAAAGTATCTGCATTCTGAATTAAAGTGTAAGCAGCCTCAGGGTGGGGGGGGAGCACATTGAGTGTTAGCAAATATCCAGTCTTCTCACAGCAAATGTTTGTGGGGAACCCAGGTTTCACCAAAGAAATGTGTTGGACATAAATGTTTTTGTGCTTGAAAACACACATATAAATGTTGTTCCTATAATGCATTTTCTGCTCCTGTGCTGCATAGCACACTTTGCTGAACACGCCAGCGCCATTTACCATAGAGAGGTAGACTCATGCAAACCCCACAACAGCCCATTCTGTTTTGCTAAACAAGCATTGGAAGATTGCAACTCTGGGAATGGCAGGGGTCTGCGAAGGCTCAGCCTCCATTATCCTGAAATTTCACAATCCCCATCTGCTATGCATTTGGCTTCACCACAAAAGACTTCCTTCACCCCTTGCAGCACAAGTCAATCCTGTGAGTTTCTAAGCATCCTTAGCCCTGCCTTGGTTCTAAAGCCAAACAGCCATATTTGCTTCCAAGCGTCCATGCCACCCCAACCTCCCAGCTAAGCAAAACTTTCCCACAAACCCACTACCTCCACCCTCCCAAGGTAGGTGTCAGGGAAAACTGGAAGGGCCAAAATTCCCCACTCCTGTTCTAAAGAGAAGCTTCTGTCACATAAAATCACATAGCCATTTTTAAATTACATGATGCTCTTTTGCTCAGAGGCCTGGTGGGGGCCATAGAATTGTAGAGTTGGAAGGGACCATGAGGGTCATCTAGTCCAACCCCCTGCAATGCAGGAATCTCAGCTAAAGCAACCATGACTGATTCCCATCCCACCACTGCTTAAAAACCTCCAAGGAGAGTCCACCACCTCCCAAGGGAGTCCATTCCACTGTCAAACAGCCCTTACATCCAGAAATTTCTTCCTGATGTTTAGTCGGACTCTCCTTTCTTGCAACTTGAAGCCATTCAAGTTCTACGCTCCAGAGCAGGAGAAAACAAGCCTGTTCCATCCTCCTTGTGACAGCCCTTAAGATATTGGAAGATGGCTATTATATCTCCTCTCAGTCTCCTCTTCTCCAGGCTAAACATAACCAGCTCCTTCAACCGTTCCTCATCAGGCTTGGTTTCCAGACTCTTGATCATCCTGGTTGCCCTCCTCTGCACATGCTCCAGCTTGTCAACAACCTTCTTAAATTGTGGTGCCCAGAATTGGACCCAGTATTCCAGGTGTGGTCTGACCATGGCAGAATAAAGTGGTACTATTACTTCCCTTGATCTGGACACTAGACTTCTGTTGATGCAGCCTAGAATAGTTTTAGCCTTTTTTGCTGCTGCATCACCCTGTTGACTCATGTTCAGCTTGTGGTCCACCAAGTCCCCTAGATCCTTTTTCACATGTACTGCTAGTAAGCCAGGTGTCCCCCATCTTATATTTATGCATCTGGTTCTTCCTGCCTAAGTGAAGGACCTTACATTTGTACCTACTGAAACTCATTTTGTTAGCTTGCACCCAGTTCTCCCATCTGTTAAGGTCATTTTGAATCCCAATTCTGTCTTCTGCGGCATTAGCTACCCCTCCCAAGCTACCCTTCCTTTGCCCAAGTCATTCACAGCTTTTCATGCATACAGCCAATCACTGTGAAGGGCCTGAAGATGCTGAATACTACCAGCAAAGTGAAGAGAAAAACCGTAGGCAAGTGACAGCAAACAAGCTTTTCCTTCTTCTTTTTGTGCAATATGTTGGAGCAGGAATAGTATATTGGAGCAGCGAGAACTTGACATTTGAGCAGCTGTACCCTGGATAATTTCATCTGCTCAGTTGCAGTTGGGGGGGGCCGGGGGAGAGAATTAACATTGGGGCTTCCTGGAGTTGCCAGTATCAGCTTGTTTCAGGTCCACCCTCAGGGAGTCTTGGTGGCTTCAAGCTCCACTCTGCAGCTACACCGTCATTACAGCTCCAGAGGCGCCTACTTAAAGCTCAAGGAACAGCAGAATAAGGGGGTGTCCCCCAACCCTCCCCGCTTGGCTGTCAAACTGTTCTCTGATAGACCTCAGAGGCTAGTGTGGGAGGCTTGTTCACAAGGAGTGTGTTCTTTTGAAATAAATTAGCGCTTCCGTCACTCAGACGCCAATTAATCACAGGCATTAGGCGCATCATGCTGCTACTGTCCCAATATTGAAACAGAAAACACATGACACAGGATTGCAGCTGGGAACTGGGATTATGACAAAACTTGTGAAGTGAGGATGCAGCAGCTAAAATGAAGCTGGCTCCAGGATCCCTTGACCTTGAAATACAACTTCTTTCAGAGTAGGCTAAAGGACCCCTGCAGATCTTGAATTTATCTGAATGAATTTATTTATTACTGAACCTCAATTTATCATGAAATTCTGCCAAAGCTTGCAGGAATAAGACTGTCACTGCCTGACTAAAAGTGAAACCGGCAAGAGGCTGCTTACTTTTATAACTTGCTTTTGAAGTTTTATCGAAACCTTTGCAAGCCAATGCTCAAAAGCTGCATCTCATGAATGCACCTGCAGCATTGCTGACAAGCCCCCCCCCCAAAGCTGCAACACAACTGTTAGTGTGTCTAAGATGCAACTGCCTCTTTATACAGGGATTGCTGGTCTAGCACCAAAAATGCCACAGTTTTTGGAACAAGGGCAACTGCTATATTAGGATCTCTAATTTGGAGAGGAAATGCCAGTTGATCTTAGGGCAAGGACAGTGAAGAAAGAAACTATCTCTTGCAGGTAAGAAGAAGAGTTTGGATTTGAAGAGTTTGACAGGTCAGTCTTGATCCTGTAGTCCATGGGCAGCCAATATGTTGCCTCCCAGAGAGGTGGACTACAACTGCCAATTGTCCTGACCATTGGCTATGCTGGTCGGGGCTGATGGGAGTTGGAGTCTGACAATATCTGGAAAGCATCACATCCCCCCCCCCCCACTCTGCACACTTTCTGCATGAAATGCAGCTGCGTCCACAGTGGCTGCTTTTAAACAGGGAAGCGTTCCTTGCAGCCTGGGGGTGAAAGGGACCCCTCAGGCCAAGAAGCACAGGCCCTGGCCACCAGCACTCATCCCAGCTGAGGCAGAGGTCGACTTGGGCCTCAACCCAACCAGGGAAGAGTAGGAGACAGGGCTGGCCCACCCGTGAGGCAAGGTGAGGCACCCAGCTAAGGTGGCAGGATGCACAGGGGCAGCAGGCCCCGAGGAAGATCTCTGGTCTCGGCTTGTTCCCACTGTAGATCTCCACTCACCCCTTCTTCCCTGGCCGGGGTGGGGCGCGGGGCCGCTTGCCTTTTGTGGTTCGCCTCAGCCAGGTGCTGAACCGTCTTGGGCTGGCCCTCACAGGAGAGAGAGGCAGGTCGAGCCTCTCAAAGCCCCCGCCACAGGCGAGTTGCAGGCCAGTCGGGCGGCATTCCGGGGGGGTGGGGTGGGGAGGCAGGGCCACGTCACCCTGCGGCTCCAACCGCTAGGCCTCCATCGCCTCATCATATTTTCCTCAGCACAGCTGGAGGCGGAAGGCGGCTCCACCGCACCGAGGGGCCCCACCCACCCCACTCCTTCCTTGCCACACAGCCTGGCAGCCCTCACTCCCAGATTCACCTGCCCCACCTCCGCCATCCTAACGGGGAAAGGGCCCCCGCGCGCCTCTCTCGGATTCCCACGACCGCCTCGCGCCCCTCCCCGCTCCCTGGAACACGGGTGTGCGCGTGTCCTGCGAACCGAAGGGCCTCCGTTCGCAAAGCGCCCCCCATCCTAGTCACGAAGGTCCCAGGGCCCCGGAGAGGGGGGTCGTGACCCGGGTCCCGCCCCGGCCCCTCTCCCCGCCCGCCCGCCCGCCCGCCCGACCCCCAGGGAGCAGCGGGACGCGCGGAAACCCAGAGGAAGGGGAACTTCCTACCTGCCGCCGCGAAGCTGCCACCATCTTGTACGAGCGTTCGAAGTGGGCGGGGCCCGGGCGGTGACGTCGCAAGCAGAGGAGGGAACTCCCTGGGGGTGGGGCAGGGAAAGGCGCTTAACTCCTTCCTCGCCGGAACGGCGTGTTGTGGAATCACAGAATACAGTCAGCAGAGTTGGAAGGGACCCCAAGGGTCATCCAGTCCATCCGTAGCCTCTTCTCCCAAAGATGTCCCGCAAGGCAGCGGAGTTTTAGGAGATGGGCTCCCTTCCCTGGTATACGAGCCCCACCTAATACTACGCACCAAGACTCCTCCATTTGGCCTGCACGGCCAGGTTGGCCAAGCCCATGGGCGTAACCGAGGGGAGGCGGGGGGGGGGACTGAATCAGTAAAATTCAATACAAATCTTAGGTTGTGCCCCCCCCCAACAAAAGCCAGCCCCCAATGGGCGTAGCCAGGATTTTTTGTTGGGGGTCAGGACTTTGTTGGGGGGGGGGAGGACTTCTGTTGGGGGGGGCAGAACCGACGTGATTGGTCTGTAAGTTAAGTATTTCTATTGTTTTGCTTAATGGGGGGGTAATACGACTCCTGCAGCACGTTGGCGAAAAATTTATAACATTTATCAGTGTTATAAACAAGAGACAATTACTTGCCAGATGCCACAAAAACTTGCGAACTACCCAAACTAAGATGAACTTAGGAAATTCTTTCCAGTAGCACCTTAGAGACCAACTGAGTTTGTTCTTGGTATGAGCTTTCGTGTGCATGCACACTTCTTCAGATACCATGATGATGATAAATGATGATGATAAATACCTACCACGCTGCCAAATGGCAGAACCATGCATCTATATACAGTGGTACCTCGGGTTAAGAACTTAATTCGTTCTGGAGGTCCATTCTTAACCTGAAACTGTTCTTAACCTGAGGTACCACTTTAGCTAATGGGGCCCACTGCCGCTGTTCCACCAGAACACGATTTCTGTTCTCATCCTGAAGCAAAGTTCTTAACCCGAGGTACTATTTCTGGGTTAGCGGAGTCTGTAACCTGAAGCATCTGTAACCCGAGGTACCACTGTATACGCAACTGAAGCCAACACACTGCTAGTAAATGCAGCTAGTAGCAGAGCAAATTGCTTCAGCTCACCCACTGACCATGTTATGGACCAACGAAGAATGTAAAAAGATATCCTATCAACCTCTGTACAATGGCACTACCAGGCACAATACATAGACCAGGAAGAAAAAAATCACAATGAGTTGCAAGCTAGTCCAGTTCTGATGCTGAAATGACAGCAATGGCTGTTCAAGCCCAAAAGGAGAGTCCTGCTGGATCAGAGCAAAGGTCCATCCATCTACATTACGTTTCTGACAAAGAGAAACCTGTGGAAAAGATGCAAGCAGCTCATAAAAGGGATGCTCATTTCATTTTAGTTGTCCTCAGCCCCCAGTCAGAGGCAGACTTGGGGGCAGAGGTCATTTGGAGCAGAGAAGTACATATGGGAGAGTGCGCCCTTCCACTACCCACAGTTTTTCTATTGCAAATCTCTCCCTCCCACCTGCCTTCCCCCTTCCCCCTTCCAATATTTGCATTTATAACCTTGCAAGAAGAAGACAAGCTTGTAGAGGAGGGATTGCAATGGAACAACTCTGGTGCTTTTTCACTTCAAATCCCTCTCTTTGAAAGCAGGTTTGCATTCAGTAAGATAGAAATGGTCATCCCATCTTGTTATATGCATGTAATATGCGGCTCTGCTCTGACTTGATGTTCATGAACATTAGTAGGCAAACTCAGGCCCGGCGGCCGGATCCAGCCCAATCGCCTTCTCAATCCGGCCCATGGACGGTCCGGGAATCAGCGTGTTTTTACATGAGTAGAATGTGTGCTTTTATTTAAAATGCATCTCTGGGTTATTTGTGGGGCATAGGAATTTGTTCATCCCCCCCAAAAAAAAAATATAGTCCAGCCCCCCACAAGGTCTGAGGAACTGGACTGGCCCCCTGCTGAAAAAGTTTGCTGACTCCTGTTCATGAACATGGTATGAATTTAGAGATACAGATATGAGCCTAGAAAATGTTGCATAGACAAATTCATTTTTCCTTGCCTGAACGAGTGCACTCACCTGAGAGATAGCTCACTGCAAGGATGGGCAAGGAACGTCCCCTTATTAACCCATTTGAGTCTTCTTGTGCTTATGTAGCCAAAACTGCACCAAACACACTCAACAGAGAAGTCGTGGAAAGGCCAGGGCAATGCCATGTTATGCACAAACATGATAGGAGGGCGTTCCACAGGGTGGGTGCCACTACCAAGAAGGTCCTCTGTCTGGTTCCCTGTAGCTTCATTTCTCATGGTGAGGGAACCACCAAAAGGCCCTCGGCGCTGGACCTCAGTGTCCAGGCTGAATGATGGGGGTGGAGACGCTCCTTCAGGTATACTGGGTCAAGGACATTTAGGGCTTTAAAGGTCAGCACCAACATTTTCAATTGTGCCCGGAAACATACTGGGAGCCAATGTATGTCTTTCAGTGTTATGTGGTCTCGGCGGCCACTCCCAGTCAAGAGTCTAGCTTCAAAGGTAGCCCCACATAGAGCGCATTGCAGTAGTCCAAGCGAGAGATAACTGGAGCATGCACCACTCTGGCAAGACAGTCTGCAGGCAGGGAGGGTCTCAGCCTGCGTACCAGATGGAGTTGGTAGACAGCTGCCCTGGACCCAGAATTGACCTGTGCCTCCATGGACAGCTGTGACTCCAAAATGACTCCCAGGTTGTGCACCTGGTCCTTCAGAGGCACAGTTACCCCATTCAGGACCAGGGAGTCCTCCATAACTGCCCGCTCCGTCCCCCCAAAACAGTACTTCTGTCTTGTCAGGATTCAACCTCAATCTGTTAGCCACCATCCATCCTCCAACCGCCTCCAGACACTCACACAGGACCTTCACCGCTTTTAGTGGTTATTAGTATTATCTCACAACATGTCCAAACCTGTGCTGGGTGGGAGGTGACATGGTCAATGAAAGCCCTAACACCAGGGATTCATGAGGATGGTTGTTGCTGTGTTGAAGGTGCGATACCAGGAGAGAGCTAACTTTGACACCTAAGAAAACAGAAGCACACCAAACTGCAACTTCCAATTATTGGATCCTCCTGCCAAGCCTAAAGGGTAGACCATTATTGAAAGAATTCTCTCCCAGAGCGCTAGAATGACATAAGTAATCTAATGAGAGAATGTGATATGTGTTATTTTTACTGTACAGGTATATGATATCGCATGTCAACCTATGGGCATGGCTTCACTTGCAAATAGCCTTAAGAGGCATGACGTGAGTCAGGTTTACATGAAACCACACATCTGGGAGGGTGGATACCAGGTTATTATTTATTGAATATCTATATAACTTAAGGGACCAAAGGGGTGGGTGGGAAATATGTATAGTGGTACCTTGGTACCTATCCATTCTCAAAGAAAGCCCTGAGTGCTCACTAGAAGGACAGATCCTGAAGCTGAGGCTCCAGTACTTTGGCCACCTCATGAGAAGAGAAGACTCCCTAGAAAAGACCCTGGTGTTGGGAAAGATGGAGGGCACAAGCAGAAGGGGATGACAGAGGATGAGATGGTTGGACAGTGTTCTCGAAGCGACTGGCATGAGTTTGGCCAAACTGCGAGAGGCAGTGAAGGATAGGCGTGCCTGGCGTGCTCTGGTCCATGGGGTCACGAAGAGTTGGATACGACTGAACGACTGAACAACAACAACAACCTTGGTTCTCAAACTTAATCCATTCTGGAAGTCTGTTCCAAAACCAAAGCCTTCCAAAACCAAGGTGGGAAGCCCCAATATTTTTTCATTATCGGCCTTTTCCGATGACACTGACTAGAAGCTGGAGGAGGAGGAGGAGCCAGCAATGGAAGGTAACTCAGTTGTGGAGAGAGTGGCTGCTTAAGGCAGGAGAAATTCTGGCGCCCAAAAAAGAACAACCTCCTTGCCAAAAGGTTTCAGCAGGCTGCAGTCCACTATGCAGTAAGGATGAATGAAGCTGTCAAATTTGGTTTCTCTCATTTTTTCATTTTCCCAATTTTAAGTTTTCTGTATTTCCAATGCACAGTATGTGCATTGTCTCTTTCTTCAGGTCTTGCATTTTTAAAAAAATATCCTCTGCAATTTTCTCCTAATATATGCATTTTTGCAAAGCAATTTCCCCTAATGCAATGCATTTTGGTATATTATTTTCACAAATATATGCATTTTTATGCACACTTTATCCTAGTATGTGCATTATTTATGAGCAAATTTGTAGAAGTGTGAATTTCAAAGCACAGCTGTGTTTGGGTTTGCAAATTAGGTACATTTACCTTTAAATGTGTACTGAATCAACTTTTTCCCTCAGTCCTACTTGTGAGTGAATCCTATGGAATATAGTAGCACTTACTTCTTAGTAAACTTGCATTAGAACAGTTTTCATACAAAATTCCTCGTTCTTAAAGGAAACACAAACCCTGGAATCTAGCACCACTTGGAGATTGGGGCAGGTGCAACTAAAGCCATTTATGTTCCCTGCGGATGTCACAACTTAAACCTAATTATATTATAGAGTTATATATTGCTTAGACTGCCTTGTTTTGTTTTTTAAAATAATGTTAAATTGTTCCTTCCATTCTCCTCCCAGGCCTAAAAAAGCAAACAGTTACATGCAGAAGCCTCGTGCTCTCGTGATTTCCCTTTTGACAAGACTTTGAATAATATATAAATTGAAACTGAATCCTGGCAAGACAGAGGTGCAGTCCCCTGCAAGGAGTGGGGTCAAAGCTTGAGGGTACTTCTGGACCTGGACCCAACATTGTAATTGGAGGCTCAAGTTAGAGGAGGAACTCCTGCTTCTCTTTTATTTTCAGTGCCCTCAGCCACAAGCCCAGGGACCCCAAGGGTCATCTAGTCCAACCCCCTGCAATGCAGGAATCTCAACTAAAGCATCCATGACAGAGCCAACCTCTGCTCAAGACCATCCAAGGAAGGAGAGTCCACCACCTTCTGAGGGAGACTGTTTCATTGTTGAACAGCTCTTACTTCCAATGAAACCTTAGGAAAGTTTTTCCTAATGTTTCATTGGAATCTCCTTTCTTGCTACTTGAAGCCATGGGTTCGAGTCCTGCCCTCCAGAACATGAGAAAACAAGCTTGCTCCCTCTTCCATTTGACAGCCCTTAAGATACTTGAAGATGGCTGTCATATCTACTCTCAGTCTCCTCTTGTCCAGCCTAAACACACCCAGTTCCTTCAAGCACTCCTCATAAGGCTTCATTTCCAGACCCTTGATCATCTTGGTTGCCCTCTTTTGCACATGTTTCAGCTTGTCAACATCCAGGTGTTTGTCTGACCATGGCAGAATAGAGTGGTACTATTACTTCCCTTGATCTGGACACTAGACTTCTGTTGATGCAGCCTAAAATAGCATTAACTTTTTTTGCTGCTCCATCACACTGTTGACTCATGTTCAGCTTGTGGTCCACCAAGACCCCTAAATCCTTTTCACATGTACTGCTAGTAAGCCAGGTGTCCCCTATCCTATATTTGTGCAGCTGGTTCTTCCTACCTAAGTGCAGAACCTGACATTTGTCCCTCTTGTGCCCTGTCACTGTTACACTGCAACATTTCCTTGCAATGTCCAAATCCCAACTAATGCCAGAATGCCTAAGCTAGGTCAGATTTGCCAACATTTATGTCCACAAAAGGACATTTTGTCAAACCTT
This sequence comes from Lacerta agilis, assembly GCF_009819535.1. Classification (NCBI taxonomy): domain Eukaryota; kingdom Metazoa; phylum Chordata; class Lepidosauria; order Squamata; family Lacertidae; genus Lacerta; species Lacerta agilis. Next base: position 39,304,546 of record NC_046327.1, on the reverse strand, counting down.
AGAGTATAATATGGTGCATCCATTTGGGACCTCCCTCTTATTCTCATCCCATCAGAGGTAGAGAGTGTGGTTTCAATTGCAATCAGCTGTGTCCCTTTGCATCTCATTGAAATTGGTCTTGGGGGGTGGTATAAAAGGCCCTTGATAAGGAAGCTTGGTTTCCCCACCTCTCCACCCAGTGTCTTCTGCCAGGAAGGATTTGTAGGTGTGCCTTGTGGTAGCTTGTTCATGGTAAGTACACCCCTTCCCCCATGATTATGCTTGTGCAATCTCTAATCCTTGGAAGCCATGCAGGAGTTTTGTAGTACTTTTTTTGGGTAGCTTCTGCTTTGTAAATTTCTCCCCCTGGTTTTACCACCATTTTCTGGCATCAAATCTTTGGGTGCAATCTCTTTCAGAGTGGGATGCTAGCACGGTCCTGCTCTTGCTTGTCATGGTAGAAGCCCAAACTTGTAGCTCTGTGGAGCTTGCCTTGCTCCACAGGATGGGGCTGCAACTCAGCCCCCACTTGTTCCATTATGGTTCTCAACAGTGTTGTGGATGAACCTGACAAATCTAGCTTACCAGGGACTCACTGAGAGGGACAATTAAAGCTTCTAAACTGGTGACAACGCACAAAAAAAACTTGCCGTATTTATGTATATGCTAAACAAGCTATATCTTAGGGCCCCACTCTCTTGGCCCCCCCCCCAAAGATCCACTATTAATATACTTCTAAATTGTATTTCAGTTCAACAATTACTTTGATAAAATACATGTTTTGTTATGTGCAAATGGCATTAGATACCTATTAGGTCCATAAATTACTATATACAGTAGCATACAGTATATTCCACACACAAAAACAGTGACAATTTGTTGACAAAGGACAGCTGGACATATAAAAGGCCCCATTACCTTCAGTAGCTTAGGGCCTCATCAAACCTAAATCCTGCCCTGGCTAAATTGGTGGAACTGTGAGACCAAACACTTGCCTTTCTACTGATGGTCATTTGGAGAATGGTTTCTGGTGCAAGAGAGTGAGTGTCTAGGGTGTGGTTTGGCCCTGGATGTTGAAAGCTTCTGAGAGCTGATGTTTACTCTGGCTTGAGGGCTCATCCAGAATTTCTTTTGTGTCACATTTCCCAAGTGCTTTCTTTTTCTTACCCTGGCACTTTCCCCACGAAAACCCGCTTTTTACTGCTGATTTGGAGGAAATGGCAATCTTGGAAAAACCTGAATTATCATGTGTTCTGATTCAGCATTAAAGAGCAGGTTTTCCTGGGGAAAGTGCCAGGTGTGTGTGTGTAGCCCTTGGACACAGAACTTTAAAGCACAGACCTATCACCTAGGAAGCATGGTGCAAAAGGCAAGTGTGGTGGATCCCAGAGTACCAAAGAAAAGAATTGTGACCCGGAGAAGCATGTCTTTGGTGATTCCCACATTGTAGTTATGCCATTGCTCCTCTTCCTATCTGCAGTGATTAGCTATACAATTTCAGGGTGTTGGAAAACTTTTGTTTTGTTTTGGGGTGGTTGGGGGTTTTTTTTGCCTCTTAGCAGATCAAATTGCTTAATCACAGGCAGATTGAAAATGGAATATTAACGACTGCAGACCTAAGCTGGTCTAATTTCGCTTCACTGGGGTTTAATTTCAAGCAAGCATATTTGGGATCATGGGGTGTCCCCACTTGATGGGTGTGGAGCATGTGCAGAGTGCTCCATTTTTGGGACTTGCCAACTTATGTCCTACATGCATGTTTGAACTAGGGGCAGTGGTCTCAGGGTAAGTTTCAAAACGTCTGAGAAGGTTAACCTAATAGCTTTTAATAGTTTTGCTGAGGCAGTGTCTTGTCACACTGGTTCATCCAGCCCAACAGGCATGGCTGACACAGGAGGGAGCTGCACCACTGTGACTAGAGCAGGGATGCAGAATCGGTGAACTTATTCTGGTGCATATTGACTGAAGCTGATGGATGCTTGAAGCCCCACAACAACTGGAGGGACAGGGGTTGCCCATCCCTGAGTGGGAGCACCCAGATTTACATCCTTCTTTGGCCATGGAGCTCAATGAACTCCATGGCGATAAGACAACCTATTTCTGAATGTTTGTTTTAAAGCAACCTTGTCCAACCTGCTGCACTGCAGATGTTTTCAATTTATAACTCTAAAAAGACCCAACCAGCATGACGGGGAGGATGGGAGTTGTAGTCCTGCAACATCTGGAGGGCACCAGATGTTTTTGTCCAAAGTTTGATTCAAAGATCAGGATCAGAGACACTGGCAGACACTGAATTAGGAGTCTATTGGGAATAACCAACCCACAAGCTTGCACTATACCCCTGACATGAGTTTCCATCTATTATTGTTTCAGCTTTGCTTGCGGAGAGTCTCCAAAGGCCTGGGCCAACTTGAAGCCTACATTGATGCAGAAGAAGGGGTGGCTTTCCAGATGGATAACAACCTGATCTGGGACTCATTGGATGGCCAATTCACATGGGCCATACAGGGCCTAATTGAAAAGTTGGCATCTGGCAAATTCTGGGTCACTTGTCTGCCTATGGGAAAGGTTATGCTGAGAAACTGGGCAGGGAAGTATCTCGCTGCAGTGGCTATAGGAGAAAACCCCGTAAACTTTCCCATCCAGCCTGTTCAGTACTCAGAAGATCCATCTTTGCAGTTTGACGTCTTTTACAAGGGCAATAGGGTAGCTTTCCGGGCCTACAATGGGCTGTTCTTGACCAGGACATATAGAGGGTTCACTTCAGTTGAAGCAGCCAAGTTGGTCGCTGATGATTCCTGCTATTTCCGCCCCCTGATTGGAGACCTCCTCCCCCCAAAGTTCAAAATACTGAGGGTGATCACAGGCGATCTCTCTCACATGATATACCACCACTCTGTGGTGGGCAAGCAGGTCTACGCCAACCGGGGGGAAGCAGCAGTGCAGCACACTTTCGACATGACTTGGGAGACGACCGTTGCAGACACCGTTTTCTGGAACAGTCTGTGGGGGCTTGGTGTGCAAACTTCCTGCCACTTCACTGTTGAAGATGCAACGCCTCGTTTGGAGTACACTGAGAACAATGACCGGACCGTCCTTGTGCAAAGGTATATTAATCAGAGGCTCACCCAGGAGGTGCTGGTGCCCCCCCACACTGAAGTATTGGCCAAGCTTGTTGTCCACAGAAATTCTACGGCTACTGTGTCCTTCACAGCTGTCATCCAAAAGGTGAAATCAAATGGGGATGTGGTGATGCTGAACAAAGGTGGGCTCTGGAAGGGTCTCATCTACCACGGAGTCCGGCTGGAGATCACAAAGCGGAAGCTGAATGAGCTCAGGCCTCTTGAGGAATGCCCCCTCCTGTGATGTTATGGGGAGGGGTGTCCTTCCAAGGGTGCCATGCGGACTGGATGGCAGGTGGCTCACCCCTGAAGAGACACAGCTGTGGCTGCTCAGATTCTGGACCATCCTGGTCCATTGTCACTTTGAAGACTCATCAAGGCAGGCAGGGGCTGCTTCCTGGCTGTCCTCTGGCAGATCCTTTCTACCTCCCAGGTGCCTGAAAATGATGGCTACCTTTTTTACGACAAAGAGGAAGAGAGCTCCTTGCCTTTTTAGCATAATTAACGCAACTTAAATAAAATGGTGAATTCTTTTTTTGTCTCTGAAAAATGCCTCCTGCCTCTTTGTGTGTGGATAGGTTTAGAATAGGGACACCTGGGGGTGGGGAAGGGTCACTGCTGCTGGAAAACATCACAATTTCAATGGGAAAGCTGTATGGAGAATATTTAAACTAACATTTTGGCTGCCCACAAACCATAAATTTCAAGCACGTGGCTTCCCCCAAATAACCCTGGGGACTGTCATTTACTCCTAGAGAGCTACAATTCCCAGCACCCTTAAAAAACTAGAGTTCTCAGGATTCTTTGAGGAACATAATTTGCTTTATTTAAAAGTATTATATGCATGCAGCTGAAATGTTTTCAGAATTAAATCCTTTAGTTAGCCTGGTTTTGCTATCTGCAGCAGTTCTGTGGAGGAACAGCCTGCTCCTTTTGATAATGTCTTGCTTTTACTCCTTGCCCTCCTGCTGCTCAGAGCCATTCTGTTCCCGCTGCATCTTTCCTCTTCCAATGGAGCAGGGGGAGCCATCATGGCAGCGCAGGGAGCATGTCCCGCAATGCAGCCCATTCCACCAAGTTCCAGTTATGTCACTACCACTACCAACATTTGGCAGTCCAGAAACAAAGCAATGCCACCTTCGGCCTGTGTGTGCAGGGCAAAATAGCATGGAGTACATTGGAGTAGCTGGAACAGGACGTCAGAGGGAAAGATACCAGGTCATTTCCTACTGCACACTGAGAATCTATTCCGGGATGACCCAAGCAAGGGATGGAAGTGAGAGATACTCATAGAAATTGAGTCACCTCAAGAGGCAAAAGAAGGCAAGACTCCTGCCTCTTTAATAGCAGGTGGTACATTGTGTGTACTATCTGTTTTTGTTGTAAATGGCCCTGAAATCTTTGGATAAACATATGCATTAAAGGGACCCTTTGTATAAGGAAAGGCTGGTGATCCAAATTCCAAAGCAAATGCAGTTCATATTGTAGGTCGGATGTGGTTGGGAAAGAGTGACTTACTAATTAATGACTATTCCATCATGCCATCCCTGCAGGGCAGTGAGAGTGGTTATACAGTTGCACCCTCCCTGATCCCCCCCCCCCGACCAAAGGAAGTAATCTGTTCCATTGGGGAGCCTCATGCTCTGTTGAGTTCATGTAGAGTGGGTGCCCTTGTAATAAGACTTTGAATAATAGGTAAATACTTTAAATGCAAAATAGTAACAGTAATAAGAATAGATCCAAGTTTGAGCAAAAACTCCCGTCTCTGGTTCTAACTTTTATCTGCCAGGGCCCTCAGCCACAGGCCCAGCTAACATATGCAGATCAGGGACACACTGCTACATTTTGTTGCAGCACCCCACATCCTAACTAATGGCAAGGATGCCCAAGTTGGATTGGACATGCAGTGAGACAAGGACACAGAAGTATCTATCTTTTGTAAGGCCTAAAGTACTACTGATCCATTGGGGAGCTCCCTTTCAGTCACCTCCCATCAGAGACAAGGTGTGGGCTTTTTAATCGCCATCAGCTGTGTCTATTTGACTTTGATGGACAGGGAGCAGGGAGGTATAAAGGTCATTAATGAGTAAGCTTGGTTTCCCCCCCCCCCCTGTCTTCTATCCCTAAGGTTTGTGGGAAAGCAGCTGATCTGGGCCTGGTGATATATTGCTAATGGTGATAATATTTTTAAAATTGAATAATGATGCTTGTGGAATCTCTAATAACTTGAAGCCTTGAATAAGTCTCATTCCCTCTATAGTGGGGTTGTGGTTTTTTATGGTAAGTTTATGCCTTTCTTAGCCAGGTTTTCATCATCTCTAGCATGCGCTCCTCAGGCACAATCTGTTTCTGATGACTGCAAGTATGTTTATTCAGAGAGCTATGCTTTCAAATTTAAAAGCAGGCTTCTGGGAATGCAGTGGAGATCTTTACATTGACTTGAATGCTTGCTCATCTGCTGTCCAGATGTTTGCCAGCTGTTGGACAACTTCAAGGCCGTCTCCCTCCTTATAGTTCTTCTAGTGGATCAGGACCAGGCAGTGTTTCCAATGAATGGCTGTTGTCTGTGAAGTGGGACACATTTCTTTATTTGTGAAGGATTTTAAGCTGCCCTTCATTAATTAAATGTTTCATATCAAGGCGGTGCAGAGAAAATTAAGACTAAAGGTGGTTCAATCACTGCCTGATACAAACACAAAATATAAAATGATAAAAACATGACCCAAACAACATTTCTATTAGAACTAAAAAAGGAATAGACCCTAGTAAGACAGAATTAAACAGTAAAATGCATGGAGAAGTGTGACCGCTGTACAAGCATCTTGGGAAACAGAACCATGTTCCAGAATCCTGTGGGCTGCCCCTGCCTCTAAATATCCCACTCCCCTCTTTCCTGGGTCAGATGTGAGGCTTCCACGGAGCTCACTCCAAATGGAGGCCTGAACTTGGTTAAGGACTGGCATTGGTGCCTGTTCCTGCATTGTGGAGTTGCTGCAAATGTGGTGTTGCTTATTATTACTGTCAGTGGCTCTCCAAGGTGTGTTGGGCAATGGTCTTTCGCAGCAGCAGCTCCTGATCCCTTCTTAGACTGGATCTACATTGATTTAAAAAAAAAAAAACCGCTGTAGGGGAAAATGCTATAAAAGCTCTCAATGCAAAACCCCACTGGTGAGGGATCACAGCTCTACATCGCCATCTGGTGTCACATGTTTATAATGCAGTTATAATTATATAATTGATGAGCGTAGCTGAATCCTAAGTGTAGATTTGAAGCTGGGACCTTCTGCCTGTACAGCACGTGCTCTTTCACACAGTGAGGGCCCCCAAGAAAGGCACCCTTGATGCACACCCCACCTCTTCCAGGTTGAGGTGGCCCAAGGATGCATACTGCACTCCCATGTCGTCTCTGCTCTCAGATGCCCCATGCAAAGGGTGAATGTGCAATCTGTGCCATTTGCCTGCTCTGCAGGATGGGACTGCAGCTGGGCTGCCAGGTTGTTCCACTTGGGCCTAAATTTCTGAGTAACGTCATGGTGAGCTCAAGTTAAAACACAGTTGTGTATAACATGTAGTTTGCCCTTTATGTTGAAAGCTCCTAGGAGGAGTTGTAAACAAAATTTGCCCTTATTCCCTTATGGGGTACAAAAGAGCCCTTCTAGAGTCCATCAGTAGGAGAAAATAACATAGGCCAACCAGAGAATATTGAGAAGCAAAGCAGCTAGTAAGCTAACAAGTGTCTGAGAAGTGTGCATGCACACAAAAGCTCATACCAAGAACAAACTTAGTTGGTCTCTAAGGTGCTACTGGAAGGAAATTTTTATTTTGTTTTGTTTTGACAATGAGTGTCGACTCAGTTTTTTAGCATCTTTGCTGACACCAGGGGGCAGTGTTTCTCTACATGTTGCATCCTGCAACATATTGAGACAGGTCCCGGCCTTGACAATATAATCTCCATGCCACCCTGGAAATGAAAATAAAACAGATTAGGACACCATCCAGCAACACACTGTGTACATGTTACCAACTTAAAACGTAGCTAGTTGTTCTTTTTTCTCAATTTGGATTGAAGCTGGGGGTATGTTACAAGAGATACAGGACAGAGATGGATTGTGACTATCAGGGTGTGTGCACCTCTTTCCAAACCAGTGGGGGAAGCACAGAGTCAATGGCAGTGCGTACATAACCTTAATTTCTTTTACAAAACAAAATAAAATAAAAAAATCCTTCCAGTAGCACCTTAGAGACCAACTAAGTTAGTTCTTGGTATGAGCTTTCGTGTGCATGCACACTTCTTCAGATACCAAAGTTCTCTTCCAAATCACTGCCTTCCCTAATCCAGATTTTCTCATAGCAGGGAACCTCAAAAAAGGAGATTGTATGAGAAAGCCTGGGCCGAGGGAGGGGGAAGTGTGGGAAGGCAGTGATTTGGAGAGGATGCCATATGGACAATGGAGGTTGCAGGAAGCTAACTTTCCACCTTAAATGGCAGCATGGAGGAGCCCTCCATAGCTCACACGTATACATTCCCAGCTGCACATTTCCATCCAGGCAAGCAGGAGCTGTTATCCCAGTGAGCTATGCAGGCTGGGGGTAGGGGCACATAGCCAACGGAGAGTCCCATGGGCCACATGCAGCTCCCAGCCCTTGGGTTCCCCAGTCCTGGTCTCTGTCCTGTCATCTTAACCTGCCTGCTTGCTGACTGTCTTCAGGAGAGGCTCTTCTTGCCCTTCGACCCGTGATGGAGGCGCGGCTGGCTGAGATGCAGGAGAGGGGCTTTGGCAATGGGACAGTGGAGGAGGGCTGCAGCTCAGGGGTGGATGGAGCCCGTGCTCTGCAGGCAGAAGGTCCCAGGAGCAACCTGGGCATCTCCAGGTAGGGCTGGAAACGGATTCCCTGCCTGATACTCTGAACAGTGGCTGCCAGACAGTACTGAGCTCCACCTGGCCTGACTCTGTATAAGGCGGCTTCTGAACTCCTTACTAAGACAGGCTTCTTTGACCTCCTCTTGCAAAATTTTTTTATCATTATTATTATTAATTGAATTTATATACCGCCCTATACCTGGGGGTCTCAGGGCAGTTCACAGAATGAAATCAAGATATAAAACCACCAAATACATAATAAAAATAAAAACAACAACCCAATAGCCCCCAAACTCCCCCCCCCAAAAAAAACACATTTTAAAAGGACATAGAATGTCAGTCAAATCAACCAACGGCCTGGTTAAAAAGGAACATTTTTGCTTGAAGCCTATAAGTGTATAATGAAGACACCTTGACAAACTTCCCTGGGGAGAGCATTCCAGAGATGGGGAGCCACTACAGAGAAGGCCCGTTCTTGTGTTGCCACCCTCTGAACCTCTCAAGGAGGAGGCACACGAAGAAGGGCCTCAGAAGATGATCTCAGGGACCGGGTAGGTTCATATGGAAAGAGGTGGTCCTTGAGGTATTGCAGTCCTGAGCCGTTTAAGGCTTTATAGGTCAAAACCAGCACTTTGAGTTGGGCCCGGAAACTAATTGGTAGCCAATGCAGTTGGACCAGGTTTGGTGTAATATGCTCAAACCATCTTGCTCTGGTGAGCAGCCTGGCCGTTCAATTTGCACAAGTCGAAGTTTCCAAACCGTCTTCAGAGGCAGCCCTACATATAACGCATTGCAGTAATCTAACCTTGAGTTTGCCAGAGTGTAGACAGCAGTAGTTAGGCTATCCCTGTCCAGATAGGGGCTTAGCTGGGCCACCAGCTGAAGCTGATGGAAGGCACTCTGTGCCACTGAGGCCACCTGAGCCTTGAGCAACAGCAAAGGATCCAGGAATACCCCCAAGATATGTACCCACTTCTCCAGAGGAAGTGTAACCCCATCAAGAGCAGGCGACCTCCCACCCATCTGGTCTAGGGAACTACCCACTAACAGTGCCTCAACCATATCTGGATTGAGTTTCAGTTTGTTGGTTCCATTACTGAGGCAAGATACTGGTCCAGCACTTCCACTGCCTCACCTGCAGATGTAAAGGAGAAGCAGAGGTGAGTGTCATCAGCATACAGCTGACAACGTACTCCAAACCTCCAGATAACCCCACCCAGCGGTTTCATGTACATGTTAAACATCATGGGGGATAGGATTGAGCCCTGCAGAACCCCGCATTGAAGGTTCCACAGGGCTGAAATGCATTCCCCAAGCAACACCCTCTGGGAACGACCATGCAAGTAGGACTGGAACCACTGCAAAGCAGTGCCACCCACCCCTAGTTCAGGCAGCCACTCCAGAAGGATACCATGGTCGATGGTATTGAAAGCCGCTGAGAGGTAGAGGAGAATTAACAGGGACATGTTTCCCTTGTCTCTCTCTCGACAGAGGTCATCATACAGGGTGACCAAAGCAGTTTCTGTGCCAAAACCAGGCCTAAACCCCAACTGAAATGGAAACAGAAAATCAGTTTCTCCCCAAAGCGCCTGGTTCTGGTCTGTGACCCCCACACTCCAGAACCTCTCCCCTTCTTCTGCTGGGATATTTCCCTTTCTACAGGTGTCTGACTGGAGGAATGTATTGAACTCAGCCTTTGCTTTATCTGCTTTCACCACTCTCTAATTATTATTAAAATGTTATTTTTAAAGTGTTATTAAAATGTTTATGATGGTTTAAAGCACACACACTGCCCTACAAGCTGCCCTGAACATTGTCACTAATACAAAGAGTCAGATATAAATATAAATAGACTTAACAAAAAATGGCAGCCTCCACAGAGGGAGGGTCATTCTCCTGGGATGTTAATGATCTGTCAGACCCCATGTGGGTATAAGACAGAAATCCCCTAAATACAGGGCAGGCTTTGCATAAGGAACCAAGACCAGTGAATCAGACAGAGGTACAGCAGGCAGGCCTCTCTTGGACTCAGAGAAGCCCTTAGGTGACACAGTCACTTGTTTCTTGCGGCAGAGTAGCAGTTCTCTAATGCTAAGGCCGGTAGTGTGACCAGTTCAGCCACACAGGGCACCAAAGCAATGGTGTAGAATGGAGTGCCAGAGGGATCCCCCTCCCAAATGTTAGCGGAGCACAAGGCACTGCTGAAAACTGAGAGCCCAAAGGCCACCACCATCCAGTGACGAGCGCTGAAAGTTTTCCTAGGGGAACAGTTAGGGCTGCAGGCAACAGCTTGCGAGGGAGATGGGGGGGGGGTAACGTTATGCATGTGAAATTGTGATGTTCTGACGTTGCGCACGTGAGCATCACACCAGGCAGAAGCTTCCCAGGCACCAGGGGATCATTTAGTGGACTAGCCTAGTCCCCTTAGTCCAGTGACTGCTCGCCCTGGCCACCATCTAATGGCATCACAGTATTCCCCAGCTTGCACCTTGGGAACGACCATGTTACAGGCCATTTCCAGCGTGACCTTGTGCTTCTGCAGTGACTGGGTGTCTGGGCAGACCCCTCCACCTCTTGCAAGGAAACACCACTAAGAGCTTTCTCCCAACAGATTTCTTACCAGGCACCCATTCCATCCTCTGAGTTGTCGACCACAATCTTAGCACAAGCCACATCTGGAGCGATGTTGTCTGTCAGCAGTTCTGCAAGGAAAGCAGATGGAATACAGACATGACGGGTCCATGTTGGGATGTTATAGGTCTGGATAAGTTTTGAGAAGATGGGGCATGGGTGCAGGTAGGTAAAAAAAAAAGGTAAAAAAGGTAAAAATTTAAAAGGTAAAAAGGGAGGGTGTAAAGTAGGCCAAACAATATCACCTGACCCATCCACTGTCCAATGTCACTGACCCACTCCCCATTAGCATGCAATTTGAAATGCCCTGCAATATTTCTATACCCTTATGAATTCAAAGTCAAATAAATGCATTTGCTGAGGTCTCACTCCTACAATGTCCAAAGAGACTACATCCCCTGGCTGGGAGGGCTGCATTTCAGGGAGGAAGCCCCAGCTAACAGATACATCAATGTACCAATCAGCTGGTCAGGCTATCCTACTTTTTACTTTTGGGATTGTGGACTCCACACCTGCAAAGAGCAGAAGGTGAGGAAGGACATCTGGTCCTTTCTGTCTCCCAGAAGTGTCTGATGTGGCTTACATCACAATTTAGAACAGGGTGGGGAACATGTGGCCCTACAGATGTCATTCAAGTCTAGCTTCCATCAGCTCCAGCCAACATCTGGTGGGCCAAAGGTTCTCCATCTCTGAATGAGGCAAATCTCTCTCCAGGGGAAGCCAATTCTCACCAGAGCATTGAATTCTGCACATGTTGGAACTTGGCTGACTGCCATTCTGGCACCAGTAACGACTGTTGATCTGGAAGATACCAAAGTCAGTGCTACCATCATAGTCATTGTAGTGCGTGGCAGCAGTATTATAGCTGCTCTCGTGGCATGCCGTGCAGACCCCTGAGACAGATACATGATCAGATCAGAACTAAGTGCACACAGTCTGGGAAGGATGCCCCATTCTTCACACACACACACACACACACACACACACACACACACACACTCTGCAGGTGTTTCAAAACCCTGCCTTATCAGGAGCTGTCCAGAGAGTCAGTGATCAGGACGTGGAGGGGGGCAGGGGAGCTGTCCAGCAAGGAGTCACAGGGCACATGAAACATGAAAAAGAGCATGTTTCTGGCACCTCTTTAGTCTGGCCTCCAACAGTGTCTGAGGGATAGTGAACTGGCCCCCTGTTTAAAAAGTTTGAGGACCCCTGCTATAGCAGGATGCAGCAGAGCATGTTCCAAATTAGCTATAGAAATGTGGAGGGAGGCCACCTTCCCCTCATAATGACAGCTAGACACATGGTCAGGGAGACCCAGAAGATCAAATACTCACCCCAAATGGAGTGTGTGCGCACGCGTGCACACACACACCCCCACGTGCCCCACTCTCAGATAAATTCTGTCTTTTCATAATGCCTGCCTAGTCAAGACCCGGATGCCCCCCCAATGGACTCACAGTTGGCCAAGCTGTAGCCAGCATAACCATCCAAGCCCAACTGCTGGAGCCTCTGAGCCAGCTCACAGCGCCCATAGACCATGCCTTCTCCTGTGGCGAGGAGACCGGTGAGGAAGGGCAGCAGCCAAAGAGCCTTCATCATTGCACTTCAGGAGGGCAAGGAGGAAGGTGAGGGTGTCACGCCTACTTTTATAGAGGCTCTTTGGCATTCCTCTGGAAAGCAGCCAAGTCGGTAGGACTTCATGAGACCTTTGAGGACGTTCGCCCTGACCTTGCTTAGCTAATCAGCATGTGTGTGTCTACAAGAAGCAGCAGGCATGGCTCCCTGGATCCCACTCCCTGTGGCGGAGGGCCGAGAGCTGTAGCTCCAGGTTCTAAGTTGTATTACTAGATTGTAATTAATTCATTTTTTAAAAAGTATTGCCATACTATATTTGATAAATTCACAATATAATCAATTTAATTCCTGTATTAGAATTTTAATTTTAATGTACAAATAGGGCAGTTTATGGGAACTTTCTATGGGTGGTATTCAACCAAGTCTTACTCAGAATAGACCCACTGAAATTAATGGACCTCATGTTGTCATGTTCATTAATTTCAACGGGCTATATTCAATGAAATCGTTGCACTAGTGCAGGGGTGTGGAAACCTTTTGACTCTGTGGATCAGATCCTGATCAGAATCAGCCTTGTGAGCCAATGTTGACAAGTGGGTGGGGCCTCTCACCTGACAATCACATGGCCTCCTCCAGTGTGATGTAGTGGTTAAGAGTAGTGGTTAAGAGCGGTAGACTCGTAATCTGGTGAACCGGGTTCGCATCTCCACTCCTCCACATGCAGCTGCTGGGTGACCTTGGGCTAGTCACACTTCTCTCAGCCCCACTCACCCCACAGAGTGTTTGTTGTGGGGGAGGAAGGGAAAGGAGAATGTGAGCTGCTTTGAGACTCCTTCGGGTAGCGATAAAGCGGGATATCAAATCCAAACTCCTCCTCCTCCTCCTCCTCCTCCTCCTCCTCCTCCTCCTCCTCCTCTTCCTATAGTGATTGGTTACCTCTCTAAGAGCCTGCAGAGTTGCTCTTGATAACTTTCATTAGTCAAAAGGACTTTCCTCGGATTGCCTCCTGACTTTTATCTTCCCACCTTCTGAACCCAGAGCAAACAGTAAGGTGGTTTGATTCCTGCTTCTTATTCGATGTCCAGTGGAAAATCTGGCACCTGGCTGTTTGCAAAGTAGTCAGCTGGCTCCAGCGGCACGGACTGTTCCTTCACCGCAGGGAAGGGTGCCAAGTGGTTTCATACTTGCACATTAGTTATTCATAAACAGAAAGCAGCCCAATATTATGTGGTATGACCCTGCCTTTAAAGCATATTCAAAGCACATCCTTTCCTGCAAAGAATGCTGGGCATGGTAGCTTGCCAGGAATTGTAACTCCCTGAGGGGTAAACTGCAGTACCCAAAATTCTTTGAGGGAAAGCAGTTTCATGGATGCAGAACGTTATATGGCAGTTGTGAAAGTGCAGGTTGAAATGGTGCAAATAAACTGGCTTCAAAAAGGGTTGTTGTTCAGTCGTTCAGTCGTGTCCGACTCTTTGTGACCCCATGGACCAGAGCACGCCAGGCACGCCTATCTTTCACTGCATCCTGCAGTTCGGCCAAACTTTTGTAAATTTATGGTCTTTTTGTAAATTATAATTATGTAAAAAGAAATATATGCTATATTTATTTTCTTATCTGATTCAAATATTTCTACATGTGGGACCTACAAGGTATTATAATATAACAGGATTGGAGAGCTGCATTTCTTCACAGTCCATTTGCCACCTTTTCTCTCTCTCATTCTTCTTCCCATTTTGCTTTATCAACCCCTTCTCACTCTCTCTTTCCATTTTTTAAAATCACCTCTCCCCTAAGCCCCAAGCAGTCTGGCCAGTGGTCAGGGATAATAACACATGGGGGGCACCACATTTGGTACCCCAGGGTAGCTTATTGGGAAAGGGTTGTGGGGAGCCCTGAGCCTGTCTGCTCCCCAACCTGCACATTGGAACAAATGACAGTTTTGTGTTCCATATGGACTCTGGGAGCTGCAGTTCTCACCAAAGCAGGACAAGGGCTGAGTGGGAGCTTATGAGAGTGCCCTTTATTACCAAAACAAAACAAAATAAAAAATTCCTTCCAGTAGCATCTTTGTTGTTGAAATCCAGCTTGCACTTCTGGGAGTTCTTAGTCCACATACTGCTTAAGCCTGCCTTGTAGAATGTAATTATTGGCTTTGCCTAAATTTAAACACCACTGGTCTACTCCCCTTAGTATCGCAAGATTGTCATAAGAGCACTTGGACTAAAATTGCCAACCAAAAGCTTTACTTTTCCAGTTAATCACCACAACAGTTATTAACACAGGGCTTCTGTAAAGCAAATAATTTAATTAGACAGTGCCTATATGATACTGAGTGTCAGAACAATTTGGTCACAATAAGGACATTTTTTCCATGGTATGATTATTTTCCACCTAGTCATTTTGACACTTTGGCACCCTATTTGCAAAATTTAACAATTCCAAAATACAGGCGCGCTTTTACTTTTGCACTTTTGTACTTTCATCTTCAGCTGTACTTGAGGGTCGATTTCAAAAAATCCTGCTGGAAAAATGTCCATGTCCATGTGGAGATGGCAGCATTGAGTCAGTCAGTGGCTCATGTGCTTCTGGCTTGCACTCTTTATAATGATTTGAGGAGTGAGGTTATTACCCCTCTATTTTTGTCCATGCCAGGTCGCCCAGCCACTGCCACAGCGTCACTTCTCTTGGCAGATCAAGGTGATAGAAGAACGGCAAGGTTTTTAGCGGGGGCAATAAGAACAAGAGCCATTATTTGATTATTGCTTCCTTCCAGTAGCACCTTAGAGACCAACTAAGTTTGTTCTTGGTATGAGCTTTCGTGTGCATGCACACTTCTTCTGTGGTGTGCATGCACACTTCTTCTGTGGTGTGCATGCACACGAAAGCTCACACCAAGAACAAACTTAGTTGGTCTCTAAGGTGCTACTGGAAGGAATTTTATTTTGTTTTGTTTTGACTATGGCAGACCAACACGGCTACCTACCTGTAACTTGATTATTGCTGTAAGCCTCTAGAACATATTTTGTACAGTTAACGTTTTTACCTCTATCTTCAGTACATTTTATTTTATTTTATTTTATTTTATTTTATTTTATTTTATTTTATTTTATTTTATTTTATTTTATTTTATTTTATTTTATTTTATTGCTATGGCTAGTGGCTGATGCAAATAAAGATTCTTCTGATTCCAGACTCCTCCTCTTTCTAGCTTTCATTTATGCACCCTCTCCCACCCCCAAAATCACACGGAGACACAAAAAGCCAAAGTGCAGGCAGTCTTCTGCCTAATGGTCCATGTCTATGCAGAGCTTCCCTTGTACTTGGCCTGGAAAATCCATTTACTACAGAATGCTGCTGCTTTACTTCTTTCAGGCATGAGATCCTGCCTGCATGTTGCAACTCTAAGTAAAGATTTGCACTGGCTGCCAATCTGCTACCAAGTTCAAGGTTTTAACATTTGTATAAAAAGCCCTTCTTGTGAGAGATTTTACTTTTTTGGGTTCCATAATCACTGCAGAAGGTGACAGCAGTCACGAAATCAGAAGACGCCTGCTTCTTGGGAGAAAAGCAATGACAAACCTAGACAGCATCTTAAAAAGCAGAGACATCACCTTGCCGACAAAGGTCCGTAGAGTTAAAGCTATGGTTTTCCCAGTAGTAATGTACGGAAGTGAGAGCTGGACCATCAAGAAGGCTGATTGCCGAAGAATTGATGCTTTTGAATTATGGTGCTGGAGGAGACTCTTGAGAGTCCCATGGACTGCAAGAAGATCAACCCTATCCATTCTTAAGGAAATCAGCCCTGAGTGCTCACTAGAAGGACAGATCCTGAAGTTGAGGCTCCAGTACTTTGGCCACCTCATGAGAAGAGAAGACTCCCTGGAAAAGACCCTGATGTTGGGAAAGATGGAGGGCACAAGGAGAAGGGGACGACAGAGGATGAGATGGTTGGAGAGTGTTCTCGAAGCTACTAACATGAGTTTGGCCAAACTGCGGGAGGCAGTGAAGGATAGGCGTGCCTGGCGTGCTCTGGTCCAGGGGGTCATGAAGAGTCGGACACGACTGAACGACTGAACAACAACAACAACAATAATTACATGTCCTACACCAAATCTGTAATTCAACAGAGGGGAGATTAGCCTCTTAGCACAATAAAGCACTTGGGACACAGGATGGAACAGGAAAAAATTGCCTTAGGCACTTAGATTGATCAGCTTCTGTAGATCCAAGGTGAGTGCCTGTCCAGATCTGAGCCCCATATAATATCTGTGCTCAGGGTTTAGCTTTGAACACTTCAAGTGCTGACGGCATGTGATTGCCACCTTTTGAATGGAAAAAGCGTGTCAGAATTTTGGCGCTTTGAGGTGCTTTTTCCTTTGCATATTTCTGATATGCTCCCCATGACCCTGTTGACTGAAAAATAAGGCAGAGGTATTTAAAGACTTTAACTTGTTCAATCAACTGATTAATCATATACCATCTATGGGCCCTATAGTTTCTCGAAAACACCATGACTTTCGTTTTCTTGTAATTCATAGCCAGCTGTCCTGAGAATGCCCAGAAGGAGTCTGGAACATTCCACAGATAGGCTACAGCCTTACATATCTTGTATATTACTGTTGGGTTGAATATATTGTTTAGACTGTAATCTGCCTTGAGCAGATTGGGAAGACAGGATAAAAATATTTGTAATATATCCATCTACTATATATTTTGGAAAGTTGTTGGCTCGCTATGCATTTGGACTCCTCTTAAGATACCACAACCAAATTTTCCATGATGATTCCTAAGATCAAGGAGCAATTTTTCACCTATGCTCTCACACAGATCAATGCCGTTTTGAATCAAGGTGGCAGATTGCAAAACTGCACTGGTTTTTTATTTATTTTTCAGTTTCTTAGAATTCCCAAGCAATGGCAAGTACCCTTTATCCTTTATGGCAAGTACCCTTTATCCTTTAGATAAAGGGTAACTGGTCTCAAACGTTTATTGGGGCAGTCCTAGGTTTCCTTTTTGTCCTGACTTCAAGCTTTTCAGGATGGAGGGTGAGGGGACAACCGTAGTCACCTGCAATTCCTGCGCAATGTTTGTCTTCTTGCCAAAGGATGTAGGCAGCTACACCTGCAGCAATTGCAAGTTGGTTGCCCTACTAGAAGACAAGGTCCAGCAACTTGAGGCCCGTATATCTACACTTCAGAAAATTAAGGAACTGGAGCTTTTCATGGATACAGCAGAGCACACTGTCTGCACCAAGGGGGAGTCAGGGCACATCCCTGAGGAGGAGGACAGTTCCCCAACACAGGAGCCAGATGTATGGAGGAACGTGACTCAAAGAAGTAGAAAGCCCAGGGATCGCTCTGAGTGTTTGGAGCTATGCAATCGTTTTGATGTGCTCTCCCTTGGCATGGAGGATGAAGAACAGACTTCATTTGAGGACCTATCCCTCATCACAGTTGATGAGGAATATGAAGACGAGCAGCACAGTCAGTCCTCTGGGATTGTGCAAAAGACTTTGGAAGGGACTGCACATGGAAGAATCCCAACCAAGCCTAAGAGGAGGCGTGTAGTGGTGATAGGGGATTCCTTACTGAGGGGTACAGAAGCAGTGATCTGTGGGCCTGACAATATGTCTCGAGAGGTGTGCTGTCTCCCCGGGGCCAAGATCCAAGATGTAACAGAGCAGCTGCAAGGAATCATAAAACCCACTGACAAATACCCCTTCCTTTTGGTCCATGTGGGAACCAATGACACTGCAAGCCATAGCCTCCAGAAGATCAAAAGTGATTATGAGGCTCTGGGCAGGAAGTTGAAGCAATTAAATGCACAAATCGTCATCTCATCTGTCCTCCCAGTTGAACGGCGTGGCCCAGGGAGAGAGAGAAAAATAGGGGAAGTGAACACCTGGCTTCGCAAATGGTGCCAGCAGGAACGGTTTGGATTCTTAGATCACGGTCTGAAGTTTCTTGAAGATGGACTTCTGGCAAGAGATGGGCTGCACCTCACAAAGGTTGGGAGGAATGTTTTCGCCAACAATCTCAAAAACCTCATCAGGAGGGCTTTAAACTGACTTATGTGGGGGAGGGAGATAGTGGTCCTGAAGGTAGGAGTCTATCAAGTGCTGAAGATGATCATCTAAATGTCAAGCACCAAATGGAGCAAACAGCATGCAGACCTAGTAGTGGGAAGGAAAAATCCTTAAATAAGAGACTAGGGGGAATGATCAATGGTCTTCAATGTCTGTATACTAATGCACAGAGCATGGGAAATAAACAAGATGAACTTGAGCTCTTGGTACACCAAACTAAATATGACATAATAGGCATCACTGAAACCTGGTGGGATGAGTCTCATGATTGGAATGTAGTAATAGAGGGATACAATCTATTTCAGAGAAATAGACCAAACAGGAAAGGAGGAGGGGTGGCATTATATGTCAGGGATGTGTATACCTGTGAAGAGATCCAGGATTTAAAACTTCAAAGCCAAACTGAGAGTATCTGGGTCAAAATTAAGGGAGAGAAAAATAACAGTGATCTCATTGTGGGAGTTTACTACAGATCGCCAAGCCAAACTGAGGACACAGATGATGCTTTCCTGGAACAGATGACCAAGTATTCAAAAGGAAGTGAGATAGTAGTAATGGGGGATTTCAACTATCCTGATATTTGTTGGATGTCAAACTCAGCCAAGAGCACAAGGTCGAACAGATTCCTCACTGGCCTTGCAGACCATTTCATTGTCCAGAAAGTGGGAGAAGCAACAAGAGGATCAGCCATTTTAGATCTGGTCTTAACCAATAGTGATGACTTGGTAAGTGGGGTAGAAGTGGCAGGATCATTAGGTGGGAGTGATCATGCTCTTCTGGAGTTCATTATACAGCGGAAAGGAGCAACCAAGCATACTAAGACTCAAATTCTAGACTTTAAGAAAGCTGACTTCAGAAAATTTAGGGAAATGCTGGGTGTGATCCCATGGTCAGTAATACTAAAAGGGAAGGGAGTTCATGATGGATGGGAGTTTGTTAAAAGGGAGATATTAAAAGCACAACTTCAAGCAGTACCAATGAGACGAAAACATGGAAGGTGCCTAAAGAAGCCAGGGTGGCTATCTAAAGAACTTTTAACTGATTTAAGATTTAAAAGGGATATGTACAAAAAATGGAAAAAGGGGGAAGTCACCAGAGAGGAATTCAAACAAATAGCCAGCAAGTGTAGAGACAAAGTCAGAAAAGCTAAAGCACAGAATTAACTCAGGCTTGCTAGAGAGGTTAAAAGCAATAAAAAGGGCTTTTATGGGTATGTCCGTAGCAAAATGAAGAACAATGAAACAGTGGGGTCACTTAGAGGAGATGGTGAAATGCGAACAGGAGACAGAGAAAGGGCAGAACTCCTCAATGCCTTCTTTGCCTCAGTCTTCTCAAAAAAAGAAAACAATGCCCAACCTGAAGAATATGGGGCAGATGATTCAGCAGGGGAAACACAGCCCAGAATAAGTAAGGAGGTAATACAAGAATACTTGGCTAGTTTAGATGTATTCAAGTCTCCAGGGCCAGATGAACTACATCCAAGAGTATTAAAAGAACTGGCAAAGGTGATTTCAGAACCACTGGCAGTAATCTTTGAGAATTCCTGGAGAACTGGCGAAGTACCGGCAGACTGGAGGAGGGTGAATGTTGTCCCTATTTTCAAAAAGGGGGAAAGAGAAGACCCAAACAATTACCGCCCAGTCAGCCTGACATCAATACCAGGAAAGATTCTAGAGCAGATCATTAAGCAAACGGTCTGTGAGCACCTAGAAAGGAACGCTGTGATCACTAAAAGTCAGCATGGGTTTCTGAAAAATAAGTCATGTCAGACCAATCTGATCTCATTTTTTGACAGAATTACAAGCCTGGTAGATGAAGGGAATGCTGTGGATGTAGCCTATCTTGATTTCAGCAAGGCCTTTGACAAGGTGCCCCATGATATTCTCGTAAAGAAGCTGGTAAAATGCGGACTAGACAATGCTACCATTCAGTGGATTTGTAACTGGCTGACTGACCGAACCCAAAGGGTACTCATTAATGGCTCCTCTTCATCCTGGAGAGAAGTGACTAGTGGGGTGCCACAGGGTTCTGTCTTGGGCCCAGTCTTATTCAACATCTTCATCAATGACTTGGATGATGGGCTTGAGGGTATCCTGATCAAGTTTGCAGATGACACCAAATTAGGAGGGGTGGCTAATACCCCAGAGGACAGGATCACACTTCAAAATGACCTTAACAGACTAGAGAACTGGGCCAAAGCAAACAAGATGAATTTTAACAGGGAGAAATGTAAAGTACTACACTTGGGCAAAAAAAAATGAAAGACACAAATACAGGATGGGTGACACCTGGCTTGAGAGCAGTACATGTGAAAAGGATCTAGGAGTCTTGGTAGACCATAAACTTGACATGAGTCAAAAGTGTGATGCAGCAGCTAAAAAAGCCAATGCAATTCTGGGCTGCATCAATAGGAGTATAGCATCTAGATCAAGGGAAGTAATAGTACCACTATATTCTGCTCTGGTCAGACCTCACCTGGAATACTGTGTACAGTTCTGGGCACCACAGTTCAAGAAGGATACTGACAAGCTGGAACATGTCCAGAGGAGGGCAACCAAAATGGTCAAAGGCCTGGAAACGATGCCTTATGAGGAACGGCTTAGGGAGCTGGGTATGTTTAGCCTGGAGAAGAGAAGGTTAAGGGGTGATATGATAGCCATGTTCAAATATATAAAAGGATGTCATATAGAGGAGGGCGAAAGGTTGCTTTCTGCTGCTCCAGAGAAGCGGACACGGGGCAATGGATTCAAACTACAAGAAAGAAGATTCCACCTAAACATTAGGAAGAACTTCCTGACAGTAAGAGCTGTTCGACAGTGGAATTTGCTGCCAAGGAGTGTGGTGGAGTCTCCTTCTTTGGAGGTCTTTAAGCAGAGGCTTGACAGCCATCTGTCAGGAATGCTTTGATGGCGTTTCCTGCTTGGCAGGGGGTTGGACTGGATGGCCCTTGTGGTCTCTTCCAACTCTATGATTCTATGATTCTATACAAGGCTGCTGGGTTCTAATGCATTGTGAATCCAAAACCAATATTATGCATGCAGTTATTACAGTCCCAAGGTGGCACTCATCCTCTAACTACCCAGCACAAAGTACTACAGCAGGGCAGTTTCCAGATGGCAAAAGCTGGCTACTGTGCTGAACTCATCAGAGTCCCATTCGGGCATCCATATCACCCCACTGAGTTCATGGTTTGCAAGAAGAGGATGAGATTCTGCCAAATTGCTCAGGGAAACATGGCGTCCTCCTTCACAAGTTGAAAAGCAGAGGTGGAAAAGTCCAAGGAGGACACAGTGGATTTTGCATCAAAGCTGCTGACATGGGGTTCTGACTCCTCCTGTTATTCCCCTTCGAATTCCCTGAATTTGGAAAACCTAACTAACTAATGGACAGTTGCTAATCTCCATTTCCTAAGCAAGATTTTGGAGCAAGTGGTTGCAGACCAGATCCAGGCACTTTTGGAAGAAACTGATCTTCTTTTCAATTGGTTATTGCATTTCTGGTTGATTGACCTAATCCAACACAACAGGACTAGACTGTGCTCTGGACACCCCATGAGATTCATCTGCTATAACAGTAGAGTCAAGGTCTTGGTGGATGCAAGCAATTTTATCTTCGAAATGCCTTGCAAACAAGTCACGGTGAGCTACCATTGGTTCTCCTACCTCCTTTGATTGGGTTTTGATTGGATTTTACATTTCTGGTGGTTTGGCTTCAATTCAGGGAGATTTTGGTTGTTTGGGGGATTTGGTGGTGGTGCTTCTTTTATAATAGTTTTGTCTGTGGGTTTGGTAGTTTTGCTTCATTGTGGGTGGTTTTGCTGCTTTGTGGTTAGGTGTTAGGGTTAGCGGGTTAGAGTTAGACTGTTGGGGTTAAGCTCACTCCTCCACCAAGGTATGTCTCAGCCAGTCTCGGAATAGAAGTTTCCTTTTGTTTTGCTTCAGCTTGTGCCTGCTAGGTCAGGGAAATATAATAATGTTTGATTTCCTTTTTTCTCAGATGGGAGCTGGTGGCGCTCAACCTCTTGGACTTGCCAATCGGAAGGTTGCTGTTTTGAATCTGTGTGACTGTGTGAGTTCCCATTGCTCTGTCTTGTGGTAAGGGGACAAGAGCGAGCCCTGGAAAGTGTGTGGTAACGTGTGCTTGACCCAAGGTCACCTAACCAACCTGCAAACAAATCAGGATGAAGGCTCAATAAATAGGTGGCCTGGGAAGCAACATCTCTTTACTACTCAACACTACTTATTGGGTCAGACAAGCTGCATCCTGGCCATTCTTAGCCCCGTCTTCCAGCACCTGTTATAAAGGTATTCTCTTAAACAAAGGTTGGAGACACCACCATATTTGGAGGGGGCAAATATGGCCCTTCAGGCATCTACATTTGGCCCTATGGAGACGAGGGCCACAGCCCAGCAGCTCTTGGCATGCCGCAGTTTGGCACTGGTATGCAACAGCCTCCCCATTGTACTTGAAGCTTCTTCATTTGGCTGAGGCACAGACCAGCAGAATATCGGCTCCACTCCACCACCACCCGCCTCGGGCCCCGCTGCCAGAAATCTCTTGGTATGAGGGAAGTGCAGATATTGCATGCTAATCCCAGATAGGTTTGGGGACTGGGAGGGAGAAGGCAGGAACGCCCAGCGTTTGGGGTCCAAGGTTGCAGAGATTCTCTTCTTCCCTGCCCTCTGTTTCCGGCACATTTCCTTCCAGGGTTACAATTAAATAGAGAATAGATAGTGGAGGACAACATGGGCTATAGAGCAACAAGCTAAAGTTTCATTAACAGGCAGTTTATTGTGCTCACATAAAAGGTGAAAACAAAGAAATCAACTAACACATGGACAGAGAGCAGTACCTTAAATTAACATCTGACTCCCACATGAATGTGCTACTATTACTCCCACTCAGGTTTTCAACTGTTCTCATCTAGTGCCCAAAGCTGGTGAATTATTGTGCAGTATCAAAAGCCCACGTTCCGCTGTGAGGCATCCATCTTGAAATGGGCTTGAAGAAAGCAGTGGCTAAGACGTGGCAGTGAAACTGTTGTAAGAGTGAGAGGAGGGAAGTGCATGCTGGATTGAGGTGATCTCAGGTTGCAGAAGTGACAACACATTGCTCTATCTAAAAATGTAAAACTGAAGAGCTTTGGAAGGTGACATTAATTAATTTAATGATGTCCCCAAAAACAATGGGGTGTAGAAAAACCGTACTGTGCCTTCTGAGCAGAAGAGCAATGATCTGGGAAAGGATGACTATGTAGTCTCTGTCTATCTGCCCACCCCCAATCATCACAAGAGCTGAAAGCTCCCCCCCCCCAACACCCTATATGTGAATGCAGCTGAGCTGCAATGAAATTTGCCAGGGGAGGCAGTCACAGCAAGCTTCTGGAGTCCAGCTTCTGGGGAAGCCCAGGCATCGTGAGCTGGACAGACATACCCACCATTTCTCTGACCCCCTGCCTCTATTGACAGTGGAGCTTCACAGCGTTACTCAGCACTCTCAGCACCCCCTTTAATGCTGCTTGACAGGCAGACAGCTCCCAGGAGGCATTTCCCACCCAGCTGGCTCTTAATGCACAGCATAAATTTAAACTGTGCAGGTTCTGCTTTGAGCACTATTCTTCTCAACTACTCAAAATTCAACCCCCTTCAGCCACTATTCTGCTCTTGAGTGTAGAATGGATCTCCCTTCTCCTCTTGTCTGTCTGCTTCAGAATCCCTCAAAATCCAAAATGAGAGCAGAGTCAGGATCTAAACTGAGCTAAGCAGGCAGGGCAGTGATGCTACAGGCTATTAAATAGGCTTTGGGATTTTCTGCCCACTTAGGAAGACAAAAGGCAACACTTGGAGAATCTTAAGGTCCACCACCAAGAATTCTTAATCCATCTGTTCTGTTCTGTTGAGTTCCCTTCCTGCTGCCATGCATTTCAATGATTGGGAGAGGGAGAGTAGACCGAAAGGCGAGGTCACTACAAAATGGCAAAGGAATAGGCAACTGTGAGAGGTACCAGCCCCACCTTCAACATGGAGGGCTGACCACACTATAGTCTGTGGGAAGCAGCATTTAATTGCTTTCACTCTCCCCCAAAGGGAAAGAAAAGCCATGGATCCCTTTGAAAAGCAGCTATGGTCCCCAAAATGGGGGTCAAGGAAGGGTGTCCAGATGTTGACTAGCATGGCCAAAGAGAACTGCAAGCAGACCAACAACCACAACAGTCAGAGAGGGTCGCCGCTGCTCAGGTTGTTCCGGCTTTTCTTGCGCTTTGTCTTGGCTGAAGGAGAGGAGAAATCCAGAGATTCGAGACGAAAGGGACGTGGCTGGGGCATCTCCACCGTTTGGGCAGGGGGAATAGGTGCCAGGCTGGAAGTCAGGATGGAGGTATTGTTGTTCAGCAAAGGGGGAGAATTATGGGAAGCTGCAAAGGACAAAAATACGCGTACACACACACACACACACAGAGAGAGAGAGAGAGAGAGAGAGAGAGAGAGAGAAAACATTGAGATACTTGGTCTAATTTCAACATAAAAACTACATCTCCCTGGAGAAACCTATACATCACTTAGCATAAATATTTTTAATACTAGGGGCTGCGGTCCCACCTCACTCCACTCACCAAGCCATTTGCCAACCCTGCAACTTCCCTCTCTCCACCTCACCCCCCTTGCCTATCCCCTCCTTCTCACAGCTCACCTGAACCCCCTTCAGAGGGCGGTTTTCTGATGCACCTCCTCTTCCCCTCCATTAAAGCTCTCTGCAGCCATGTTTAATGGATGGGGAAGGTGCTTCACAGAGCGGTTTGGCAAATGGATCAAACAGATGACCTAGTCCACCTGCCCTCGCCTCCTGACAGCCACATGAACTACATCATCAACAGCCTTACATTGTTAAGTATATAGGAAGATTTTGAGGCTATGCTTTTTAAAGATTTTGAGACACGCTTTAAAAACAACAACCCTGTACATTGCCTATTGTGTATGTGTGCATATTAGATACTTGTATAATAACTGAGGGTGTTGATGATATGGAATAGGTACGGTGACATACTAACACCACAGTCCTAACCATGTTTACTCAGAAGCAAGTCCTATTAACTTCAGTTAAATGACTGTAGGACTGCAGCATAAGGCCTGACCTTGTGTAGTAAGTACAGTGCCATCCAGGAAACTATTACCGGTAAGTAGTAAGTCCCTAGTTTCAGTCTTGCCACTGGGCCCTTACAGACTGTTGTTTGGGTGGGATTCAATCACATGATGCCAAATTCACATTGAAACGAATGCCGATTTGGTGCTTTTGCACAACAGAACTACTGCAAAATCAGACTATAGCAATAAGGAACGTGATGGGGAAATAGCAATTACTTGATGCAAGCTCATCTCTTTGCAACCTCAATCTGAAGAAGTGTGCATGCACACGAAAGCTCATACCAAGAACAAACTTAGTTGGTGTCGAATTTATTTTTTTATCTTTGCAAACAGATCAAGATGAATGCTCAATAAACCAGTTGTTTGGAAGTGAGCATTGTCATGGACTTACTGGTAGGTGCGCCAGTCCCTCCAACGCAGCTCCTCATTTGCAAAACAGAGATAATAATACTTCCTGGCCTATCATCCTGGGTTGTTGCAGAGCAGGGATGGGGAGAAACCTGCTTATCATGATTGGTCTCATGGGACAAATTTGACAAGTGGGTGCAGCCACCCACCTGTCAATTACACGGCACCACAGCAATGCCATCTGCAAGGTGCTACTGAATTGGAGGGGGAAATAAAGAGAGAGACTGAGATTTTAGATTTTGAAGGTACTGCTTTTTTTTACAGTGGGCATTTGCAGAGCAGGCTCTCAACATTATCCACATAAAAAGGAAGTAGAGGGTAGAGAGTGGAGAGAGGGGGGGCAAAGGCTGCTGAAAAAGGAGCCTGCTGATTGTGTGCTGCTGCAAAGTATTTTGCAGCCTTGGGGGACCTGAACTGCATGGACACTCCCCCACTGGCACTCTAGTGCACAGGGCTAATCCTTCTAGAGGTCTGCCTGCTTAGCTGCTACAACCTTGAACTTTAGAAGTCTAGTAGAGGGGGGAAGAGACGCAGGTGGCGCTGTGGGTTAAACCACAGAGCCTAGGGCTTGCTGGTCAGAAGGTTGGCAGTTCAAATCCCTGCAACGGGGTGAGCTCCCGTTGCTCGGTCCCAGCTCCTGCCAACCTAGCAGCTCGAAAGCACGTCAAAGTGCAAGTAGATAAATAGGTACCGCTCTGGCGGGAAGGTAAACGGCGTTTCTGTGCGCTGCTCTGGTTCGCCAGAAGCGGCTTAGTCATGCTGGCTACATGACCTGGAAGCTGTACGCCAGCTCCCTCGGCCAGTAATGTGAGATGAGCGTCGCAACCCCAGAGTAATCCGCGCCTGGACCTAACGGTCAGGGGTCCCTTTACCTTTAGAGGGGGGAAAGCAGCAGTTGGGTCTCCCCCTGCCCCCTGCCAATGCTTGCAAAAGGCACCTTTCTTCCTCCCTTCCCTGTCACTTGATGGGGAGGAGGGGAAGAAATAATGTTTTGGCTTGCAAGCTCTTGTTCCCTGTTGGGAATAGGCAGTTGCAGCCAAGGCAGAACTGAACTCTGGCCTTGCACTCTTCTGTTGACAGGTGGTTCTGGTGCAGGCAAAACTGGACCCCCTGGTGAGCCAAGATCCTCCCACAAGTGGGAGTGTCCCTGCCTCCATTGTAAGGAATTCTGAAATAATGTTTCAGAAACATTTAGGACACCTTAAAAGTACTGTACAAGTGTTGGGTATCATGTAGAAGTCAGGCAAACCTTTTGAAAAAAAGGAAAGAACACATGAATGCATTTACCTAGACTCTTCATGGGGTCAGCACTGAGAATCTGGCTTGCTCGTTTTGAGCGAAAATAGTTACTGGCAATATTCTCACTATCACTCTTGCTCAGCATCACTTTATAGCGGTCTTCTTCCTGCTGGGAACATAACCAAGCAGTCACCAGTCTGTCATCATTTAACCTAAAGAGGTCACTACTGTTCACCTTTTCGCATGAGGGAAACTGAGGCTGGAACCTGACATGTCAGCCCCCCTTTTAACCTGCTGAACTACACTTACTTCTCTGTCTAGTTTCCACACTGGTGTCCAAAAACTAGGTTGCAAAGCCTTGGAAAAATAATCTAATCCAGACCAAGTTATCCATGGGGTATAAATGAGAGGGTTGAGCGCTTAATTACACGTATCTTATGAAAAGCCATTGTGTGTAAAAGAGCTTAACTTCTCATTTAATTTCTGGGGGAGTAACAGCACTGCAGAATGTATACACTCTGGTTAAACATGAAAAATTGGGAAATATTGTTGCACGCCACCCCAATCTCTGAGCAGTGTGAGATTCCAGGGATTCACCCAGAGTTTGTGTTTCTTTTGGAATGAGGTGCGGCACAGACTGTGGTGTCCTATTTACACATATCCACAACCTGAGCCTGCAATGGAGGAGTTCACAGCATTAACACCGCAAGAAGGTCTTGCTTCACCATGACCATGATTGCTCCCAGTTAGCCGGTCTGAGCTTTCCACACTGACTTAGGGACTGATTTACATATTATACTCTAAAGAAAAGAATGCAGGAGATGAGGCCAATTCCTTGCTGCCGCTGCCGCCATTACTGCAACTTTGCCTTGGCTGCTGGAAGAAGGCAGGAGTTAAACCCTCCCTGCATTCAAGCCCCCACCCCTAATACCTGTAGGCCATTAGTTTCATTCTTTCCCCTCATTATGAAGGCAGTGTGTGAACCAGCTTGGGGCTCAACAGGATCCCCTGAAGTTTCACCTTTAGCTCTTATGCAGAAAGCAGCAAGGAGCCCTGCCATGCCAGTGAAGCACACTGGATCATTTCTTATGCGCACATTGTGTAACATTCTCAGTATTGCCCAAGTACCCTTCCTTAGCTTACCATTGTTGCTGCATCCCCGTTCTCCGATGATGAGCTCTTCCTGCCTGCCTTCGTCTGTGACAACGATGAAACTGCTATGGGGGGGAAAGAGTAAAGGTGGCTCTCAGCCTCAGTGGTGGCTCATTTCTCTGGGGCCAGTATCCAATATGTGCAGAGATTTACAAAGGCCTATTTAACAGCTTGCTTTCTAAACATTTTTTAAGCGGGGCTGCAATAAATTCCATCCGTTCATTAGTCAACAACAGTTGCTGTTGCTTAATTGGTGGGAGCCAATCAGAGGGCAAATGTCGATTGGTTGGTCAGGACTCATATTTTGACCTAAGGCTTGAGCAGTTTAGTCTCTTTCTCATAAACCCTCTATTGATCCACCCTTTCTCCCAAAGGAGCCCTGGGCAGCAAGGAGCATTTAAGGCATCATATATATATATATATATATATATATATATATATATGCGCAAACATTAATTGTGGGTGGGTGTGATTATTATTGGGATCACAGCAGGCAGGCAGGGTTTTAACCCTTTCCTTCTATCCAGCACTCCTGAGGAAAATCCTTCATCTGAAGCTTCTATTTGCATTGGGAGGAAATCTCCATTAGCACCAATAGGGATTTTCTGATGTATAGCTGTAGTCATGTACACACTTAAAGGTAAAGGGACCCCTGACTATTAGGTCCAGTTGCGGACGACTCTGGGGTTGCGGCGCTCATCTCGCTTTACTGGCCAAGGGAGCCGGCGTACAGCTTCCGGGTCATGTGGCCAGCATGACTAAGCCGCTTCTGGAGAACCAGAGCAGCGCACGGAAACGCCGGTTACCTTCCTACCGGAGCGGTTCCTATTTATCTACTTGCACTTTGACGTGCTTTCGAACTGCTAGGTTGGCAGGAGCAGGGACTAAACAACAGGACCTTACCCCGTCGTGGGGATTTGAACCGCCCACCTTCTGATCGGCAAGCCCTAGGCTCTGTGGTTTAACCCACAGCGCCACCCGCGTCCCTCCACACTTACCTGTGAGCAAAAGAATGAGGCTTAATTCTGAGTAAGCACGTGTGGGGTTTTGTAGTTAGAGAAGCAACACCTCACTGCATTCTGCAGTTTTTAAGTTGTTCTCCTTCCAGCTGGTTTCCATACCAGAACTGAGCTGGGCAGGGAGAAAAACTCTTGAAGGAACAAAGCGTAGTGGGGGAAGGGGTCACATTTGGCTCCCCTACTCTGAGAACTCCATTTTGAACGCAGTAAGTAGATCCACAACCCAACCACACATCTTGCTTAGCTCCCAGTCCATGAGCCTGAAGCCTGTTCCTGATTTCACTGTGCATGAAGGTGAGATGCGAAAAGTATTCTAAATAGTCCCAGAGTAGAAGGGACCATGAAGGAAATAAGATATCCAAGAAATCCTTAAGAAGTGAATGAAACCCACATGAAAATCCCGGGAGGCAATTTTTGCTCCATTTTATATGAATGGGCAACCAGACCAATAAAACATGGTAATTCTGAGTTGTTCTTCTTACCTGCAGGGAGACTGGTCTTCTGAGTGACAGGCTCTGGGATTTTCCAACAGCCTGATTCTTCATCCCACGTGGACTCCCGTTTGATTTTATCAAAGTTGCTGTAATTACAGTCCCGCCGTATGAGGGGCTGCACCTGGTCCAGTAGCTGCTGATAAAGGAGGAGCTCCCGCTCTTGGCGGCGGATGGTGGCCAAATAATCAATCTTCTCCATTTCAAATTCGGACTGAAGGTCTTTGATTTCAGTCTCAGCAACCCTCAGCTGCAAAGAAAGCAACCAGTTGTGGGAATAAGAACGAAGTAAAATGTTGGGATCCAGAGTACACAAGCTCACAAGGCCTTACCTGAGCCTATTATAGGGCTGGCTCACACCTGCAGGAGCCTCACCTGAGGAGCTTGCATTTCATGATGGACACTGAACTAGCTCAGTTGAAAATCATAATATAACTACAGAACTTTTTTTTTAAAAAAAAACCAACTTTTTATTTATTGTTAACAAAATATAGGATATTAATTACCAGTAGCCAAAGCCCTAGTTGAAGAGGAACGTTTTTGCCTGTTGCATAAAGGTATATAATTGTCAGGAACCCCCCCCCAGGGCTGCTGGAGAAAGCGAAAGAGCATTATAATTACCGAGATCCTCCTAAATTATATTCCAGCGGGGAGAGTTCTCAAGGCGAAGATTCCTCCTCCTCCTCCTCCCCCCTGCATTCCTCAAGTGGTGAGACGCCAGCAGAAGCAGGAAGGAGGGGTAGAGGCGAGACGATGAAGCAGCCTTATGGCCGGGGGGAAGGCTGGGGGGAGGATCAGATTCCCACGCCCAGAAGCAGGGAAGGGAGGGGTCCACATCGGATCCCACGCTGGTTTTGCTGGGCAAGGAACAGGAAGTAGTTATTCCTGGGATCTGTCTAGTCAGGAATGGACGTGTTTCTTTTGCTCTCACTGTACATTTTTTGAGCACAATAAAGAACTTAGCTTAGAAGTTCCTGTGTCTTGGCTTCACTCATGAACAGCCACTGAACGTCGTTACAGCATCCCAGGAATCCCTGCTGGCTGTTTGTGAGAGGTTTTATTTTCTTTTCCCCTTTGCCTCTTATCTTTTGGCTGCTACCGGCAGACGATGAGCACGGACGAGCAGGGGATGGCAGAGGCGGCCCAGCAGATTGCAGCATTGCAGAAACGAGTGGGGGATTTGGAAGCCTATGCAGTGAAGGTTAACGCCCGACTGGAAGAGAGGGAGAACCAGCTGGCAGCGCTCCAGCAGAGGAATGGTGAGCTACAGACCCATGCCGATAGGCTCAGCGCGCGTCTGGAGGAACACAGGCAGCTGAGCCAGGGGGGGCAGAAGGCACCGGTTGGCCGTAAGTTGGGGGCGCTGGTGAGCAAGTTTGGTGGGGACCCCGGGAATTACTTGAATTTTAAGACTGAGATAAAGTATGCCCTGAAGCTGCAGGAGGCGGAGTTCACCAATGACGGGGAGAAAGTTGCATTTGTGATTTCTCACCTGGAGGCGGAGGCCAGGGCGTGGATCAGGCCTTTAATTGCATCAGAGGATGCTGCTCTGCAGGACCTTACACAGTTTTTTGATGCTATGGATGCGATGTTCACATCCTCGGTCGAGAAAGATGTGGCCAGGCAGGAGCTGCTAGCGCTCAAGCAGGGAGCCATGACCGTGAGAGCTTATTGGTCAAAATTCTCAATGCTCTGCCATACCTTGCATTGGGACTTATCATCCGAACAGAGCCAAGCCTTATTTGAAGCGGGGCTCAATGAGGAAGTGAAGGACGAGTTGGCACGTTGTCCTAAGCCGAAGGACATGAATGAACTGATGCGGAGCGCTCTCTCCGTGGGCGTGAGGCTGGAGGAGAGGGCGCGTTTGAAGGGATCGCACAGGGCGGAGCGTTTCTTAAGCAACCGTATTCCAGGCAGTTCCGGCCATGCGCCCAGAGTACAGCAGCCAGAGCCGATGGAGATTGGGGGGGCGCCTGTGAAGCCTTCCCAGGGGCCTGGAGCGGGGCGCAAGGCTGAAGGCAAGGCGCCTCGGACGGGTCTCAAATGCTATGTCTGCTCCCAAACGGGGCATTTTGCGAGATCATGCCCGCAGAGGAGGGGGTGGCAGGGCATGGCAGGAACCGTTCAGCCTGAGGGGGAGAAGGTGGAACCACAGGGAAACGAGGCAGCCTGGCTGGAGAAAGGAGGGGCCAGCAGCCAGGCGGAACGGAAGTGAAGGTGCCCCGGCCAGAAGCGCCCAAGCCCAGCATTGTGGTTAAGGTGACGCTAGAGCTTCCCAACGGTCACCCCGTGGAGGTGGAAGCCTTAATTGACTCAGGTGCCAGTGCAGATTTTTTCAGCAGAGACTTTGCCTTGGAGCATCAGTTGCATCTGCTTCCATTAGACTTTCCGTTGCAGGTGACGACCATCGATGGAAGGAAGTTGTTGGGAGGGGAAATTGCCCATCAAACCCCTCCAATGCGCATGAAAATAGGGAGGCATGAGGAAGTAATCGCTTTTAATGTCACCACCTTAGCAGGGCCGCCCATTGTACTGGGCATGAGCTGGCTCAACCAGCATGACCCGGTGGTGGCCTGGCACCAGAGGTCACTAACTTTCGGATCAGCACATTGCATGGGGCATTGTCTGGGTGGAAGGAGTGACTACAATGGCAAGGTGTTGGCAGCAGCGGTCCAGATGTGTGGGGGTGGAGTACTGCCTGAAATCTACGCAGAATTCGCGGAGGTGTTCAGTGAGAAGGAGGCCGATCGGCTACCACCCCACAGGCCCTACGACTGCCAGATCAACCTGGTGCCGGGAGCAAGGTTGCCCACGGGGAAGCTCTATGCCATGTCGGATCAGGAGATGGATGAGCTCAAGGAGTTCATTGACAAGAACCTGAGACGAGGGTTCATACGGGAGTCCCGGGCAGTAGGAGGAAGTCCTGTGTTCTTCGTGGACAAGAAAGACACCACCCATAAGAGACTGGTGGTGGATTATAGATTTTTGAATTCCTTGACGCAACCCCTCACATTCCCAATGCCCCGCATCGACGACTTGTTGACGAGAGTGCGCGAGGGCAAGATTTTCACTAAGTTGGACTTACGCGGAGCGTATAATCTGATACGAGTGCGAGAGGGGGACGAGTGGAAGACTACCATGTTTACCCCCCTGGGCAGCTATGAGTATTTAGTTATGCCCTTCGGTTTGCAAGCGGGAAGCCCCTGCTTCCAGGCCTTCATGCATCACGTGCTGGGTCCTCTCCTCTACAGGAACTGTGTTTGCTATTTGGACGACGTCCTGATCTACTCGAGGAACGAGGAGGAGCACGTGCGTCACGTCAGGGCGGTGTTGGAGAAGCTGCGGGAGCATAGGCTGTACGTCAAGCTCGAGAAATGCCAGTTTCACACCAGAGAAGTGGACTTCCTGGGTTATCGTTTAACCGACAAGGGGTTGGCCATGGACGGCGAGAAGGTGAAGGCGGTGCTGGAGTGGAAGAGCCCTAGGAACAAGAAGGATGTGCAGCGGTTCCTTGGGTTCAGCAATTTCTACCGCAAGTTCATTCCCAACTTTGCCAAGGTGGCGGGGCCCATAACGGACTGTTTGAGTGGCAAGAAGAAGTTCGTCTGGTCGGAGGCGGCCCAAAAGGCGTTTGAGCGTTTGAAGAGGGTGTTTGCGTCGGAGGAGCAGCTGGTGCACGTGAACACGCACGCTCCACTCAGGGTGGAGACAGATGCCTCTGACCGCGCAATTGGTGCCGTGCTTTTGCAGCAAGACAAGGCCGGTGATTGGAGACCGTGCGCTTTCTTCTCGAGAAAGTTGAACAAGTCTGAGCGCAATTACACAGTGTGGGACAAGGAGCTGCTTGCCATTTATGCGGCCTTCAAACAGTGGAGGCACTTTCTGGTAGGGGCCACGCACCAGATACAGGTCTGCACAGACCACAAGAACTTGGAGTACTGGCGCACGGCTAGGGTGCTCAACCAGCGGCAGATCAGATGGGCAGAGTTTTTTGCCGGTTTCCATTTTAAGATCCAGTACGTCCGGGGAGAGCAGAATGTCAGGGCGGATGCCCTGTCCAGGAAGCCCGAGTACTTGGCAGACGAAGGAGCCCCGGAACCGAGACATGTCTTCAGTCAGCAGCAGTGGGCCTGCGGGGGGACCTTGGACCTTAGGGGGGAAATTGCCAGATTGACCAAGGACGATGAGTTCGCCCGCAAGCAGCTGCAGGAGCTTAAGGAGGGCAGCCCAGAGGGAGACTTTGCTGAAGGGGAGGGGCTGCTTTTCCGCAAGGGGGCAGTGTACGTTCCAGATGGGGGGTTGCGGGCCAAGGTACTCAAGCAGCTGCACGACACCCCCACAGCAGGTCACTTTGGTCAGCGAAAGACGATGGACCTGGTAACCAGGGACTTTTGGTGGCCAGGGGTGAGGGAGGATGTAAAGGAGTATGTGCAGGGGTGTGAAATGTGTCAACGGGCCAAGGGGGAGAGAGTTGCACCAGCGGGGCTGTTGGAACCACTGCCCACGCCCAGGGGGCCTTGGGAGGTAGTTTCGGTGGATTTCATCACCGACTTGCCAAGGTCCCAGGGGCAGACGGCGGTGTTGGTAGTGGTGGACTTGTTCACCAAAATGTGTCACTTCATAGCTTGCCCGAGGGCAGTGTCAGCAGAAGAAACGGCCAAGCTGTTTCTCAAGCACGTGTTCCGACTGCACGGCCTGCCGTCGAGGATTGTTTCGGACCGTGGACGGCAATTCACCTCTAGGTTTTGGCGCAAGCTCATGGACTTGCTGCAGGTGGAGGTGGCTCTGTCCACGGCCAGGCATCCTCAGACCAATGGCCAGGCGGAGAGGGCCAATGGGGTGTTGCAGCAGTATCTGCGTTGTTACGTGAACCAGAGACAGAACGATTGGGTGGACAAGTTGCCACTAGCAGAGTTTGCGTACAACAACGCAGAGCATGTCACCACAGGGATGAGCCCTTTTATGGCCAACTACGGGCGGCATCCTCGAGCTTTTCCGGGCAGGGACGAGGAGGTCCTGGAGGTACCGGCGGCGCAGGAGCTGGCTGGGGAAATGGTGAGGGTGCATCAGCAGCTAGTTGAAACGCTGGAGAGGGCCAAGGAGACCTACAAGAGGGATGCGGATAGGCACAGGAGGGAAGGGGAAAGCATTCAGGTAGGAGACAAGGTGTGGCTCTCGTCACAGGGATTGCCCATCAGGAGGGGGTGTAAGAAGTTGGTGCACCGAAGGTTGGGGCCGTTTGAGGTAACCCAACAGGTTAATCCAGTCACCTTTCGCTTGAGGCTGCCGGAAAGTATGCGGATTCATCCCGTGTTTCATCGTGCCCTCTTGTCCAAGTATAGGGAAGGGAGCCGGTTTCATAGGGAGGCCAGGGAGGAGGTACCAACACCGGTGTTAGAAAAGGAGGATTCCTACAATGAGGTTACGGAGATCCTGGATTCCAGGTGGAGGGGAAGTGAACTGGAGTATCTGGTGGCATGGGAAGGGGAGCCAGAGTCCGAGAACACATGGGTACCAGCAGGCACCATCTCGGAGGAATATCTAGTGCATGAGTTCCATGCCTTGTTTCCACATAAGCCCAAGCCGGCGAGGGGCTCGTGGGAGGAGGTCTTTGCTCCCACGGATGACAGTGAGGAAGAGTTTTGGGGTTTCCGGTCTGGTGGGGAGCGGGACGACACAGAAAGGGAGTCAGAGTGGGAAGAGGAGGTCCCGGAGGGTAATGAGGTGGAGGTCGGGTTACCCATGGGTTTCCAAGACATCTTCGCCTCCACGGAAGACGAGGAGGAAGATTTTAGGGGTTTTCCGGTATCGCCCCTCAGGGGGGAGGGAGGCGAACTAACAGAGGGAAACGAGGGGGGAGTACAGCAGGTGAAGCCCAGAGCCTCGGGGGAGGAGGGGGGCTTTGAGGGGGGGGTGGATGTCAGGAACCCCCCCCCAGGGCTGCTGGAGAAAGCGAAAGAGCATTATAATTACCGAGATCCTCCTAAATTATATTCCAGCGGGGAGAGTTCTCAAGGCGAAGATTCCTCCTCCTCCTCCTCCCCCCTGCATTCCTCAAGTGGTGAGACGCCAGCAGAAGCAGGAAGGAGGGGTAGAGGCGAGACGATGAAGCAGCCTTATGGCCGGGGGGAAGGCTGGGGGGAGGATCAGATTCCCACGCCCAGAAGCAGGGAAGGGAGGGGTCCACATCGGATCCCACGCTGGTTTTGCTGGGCAAGGAACAGGAAGTAGTTATTCCTGGGATCTGTCTAGTCAGGAATGGACGTGTTTCTTTTGCTCTCACTGTACATTTTTTGAGCACAATAAAGAACTTAGCTTAGAAGTTCCTGTGTCTTGGCTTCACTCATGAACAGCCACTGAACGTCGTTACAATAATGAAGGTGGCAACCGAACCTCCTTAAGGAGAGCATTCCACAAATGGGGAGCCACTGCAGAAAGGGAACATTCTCACTGAAACTCTCATGGAGGAGCCACATGAGGAAGGGCCTCAGGTGATGATCTCAGAGTCTGGGTAGGGCACTTCTGTTGATACAGTCTAAAATAGTATTAGTGTTAACTGATGTTAAGCTTGTGGTCTACCAAGACCCTGAGATCCTTTTCACAGGCTGAGCATTGCTTTCCTTTTTGGTGAAGACAGAGGCAAAGCAGATGCTGAGCAGTTCCGCCTTCTCTCTGTCACCCAACAGCATTCTCCATGCAAGGGACATACCACTTGGTCAAATATGGAGGTAGTCTTGGCTCCTTTAAACTTGAATAGTTGTAGCTTGTTCTGCAGGGTGGGGAAAGCTAAGCCTGTCGCAAATCCCCTTTTCTAAAGAACTGTTTCAGGTAAAGGAGCTCTGCCCTCATTTCCATAAGGCCTCTCTGGTTTTCTCCTCTCTCCCCACCACCCTTTCTCCTCTTAAAAAATCAAACTAAATATAGATACAAAATAAAATGGTGGTGATACTACAAACACTACTTACATTAGTATGAAATACAATGCTTTAAAGCAATGCTTCTCAAGCTAGAAAATTGTTGAAGGTCTTGGTGGACAACTTAATCATTTTTCTGCCTATTACAACAATTGCAACACGCTGTGTGAGATGCTGTATGCTTTTTGAATTTTATGGAATTTAAGTTGTAAAACAATATAATGTAAGAAGCATTGCTGGATTACCAAATAGGCAGAGTTGGCACTGGCCTAGGGGTCCACGCCTTTTAGGGATCCCACAGCAATGGATCAAAATAATATTGATTTGATCTTGAAAGAATTTGAATTTGGAAGAGAAACCTGCATTGACTCAGAAACCGAGCCTACCACCTGCAAGATTTCAACTGCCTAGGGGCCTCCACAGGGTTTAATCTGGCACTGGTAAGAAGAAGAAGAAGAAGAAGAAGAAGAAGAAGAAGAAGTGTTTGGATTTGATATCCCGCTTTTCACTACCCAAAGGAGTCTCAAAGCGGCTCACATTCTCCTTTCCCTTCCTCCCCCACAACAAACACTCTGTGAGGTGAGTGGGGCTGAGAGACTTCAGAGAAGTGTGACTAGCCCAAGGTCACCCAGCAGCTGCATGTGGAGGAGTGGAGATGCGAACCCGGTTCCCCAGATTACGAGTCTGCCGCTCTTAACTACTACACCACACTGGCTCTCCACACTGCCTCAAATCCAAGAAGTTAGAGAGACAATAAATATACCATTAAAATCAATGACTACTGAACGTGGACAAGGCACAGACCACCTGAATGAAGCCTGTAGACAACTGGTGGTCCATGCACTATGGTTTGGGAACCCCTGCTTTAAAGGTCATGGTGAGAGGGACCTGATCCTAACTCCATTACTGCACAATGTCCTCAAGTATCTACATGTGGTAAGCTGTCCTTACCCACCACTGTACAAGAATTCAGAGGGGAAAGGAATCACCTTTTCCTTCATCTTCTCCAACAATTTGCTTTTGGCTCGCACTTCTTCCTGGATGGAATCATAGACGTTGAGCAGGACCCAGTCACTGCTGTCCTCATCTGATTTCTGCAAAGCTGCCAGCAGCTGCTTCTTCCGCTCATCTGCAATTTTCTTTCGCCGTTTATGCTTTTCCTTCAGATCTTTGTTCTTGGCCTGTTCACCTCCTACCACCTGCTGCTCCAGCATCTGCAATCTAAGAAGGTCGGAGGCTATGTCTTAGCTCTAAGCACGGCTTGTCCAACTTTCTATATTCAGTCTCTCCCACCTCCATTTTGCCACTAACTTGTCTGTTGAGGATCCCTGAAACTTGGAACCCCCAAACTTTGAAAACTTTCAGCTTCCCAATTGCTCCCCATAGGCTGTGTAGATTTGAAGCCCATTCTTCCCCTCAAGCAATTCTGGGCGCTATCTTTTCCTCCTCACAGAGTTACAATTCCCAGCAACCTTTAAAAACCACAGGGCCCAAAATTCTTTGAAGAAAAGAATGCTTTGTATGTGCCTTAAAACTATAGTGTGGGAATATATGAAGACAAACTGTAAACAATTAAAAATGTTAGCAGGATTGACATAAACATGAGCAGTAAGAAATAATGGGAGTAAAAATGATAAATTTGTAAATAGGTTTGAATTGCTTATGCAGTAAGATTATGCTATAAAATAAGGAACCGCAGTGGGGGGGAGGGAAGTCAAATAAAATGTAGGTTAAATTTGTTTAGATTTAATTATTGTTGTTGAAACATTGTAAAATGGAAAAATTAAAAGGGGGAAAAGCTATAGTGTGTACTCAGTCTAAACTGAGACTGTGCCAGAGATGGGTGGGGTATAAATATTATTATTATTATTATTATTATTATTATTATTATTATTATTATTATTATTTCCAACACATTTTAGGAGAATACTGGTGATAATGGGCAGGCTATTTTGCATTTTTAGGGAAACTTCCCACTATTTCTGATTTTGTGACTAAGAAACCTCAACAAATCTGTAAAAAATAATAATCCCCAAATAGAGTTTGAGAACCAATGTTCTAGTGCACTGAAGAAAATAAATACCTCCAAAAGGGAAAATAATTTTTCATGCCAGACTGAGCCTACACATTCAAAGGTTGTTGGAGCTGAATCAGGGAGACAGACTTCAAAGGCTAGCCGGAGAGGCAGCTGAAACAAGACCCTCTGGACCACAGCTGGTCAAGGGAGGACAAGAAGGAAAGCATGGTGGGAAAGGAAGTGGGGACAAATGAGGAGCAACTGAGAATCTACTGTCATGAGGGAGGAAGAAGTTGCCATTCAGGTCACAGATGTTCTACCTTCTGAACAACAGAGTCCTCCACAGACAAGGCCTGGGGAGAGAAACTATGTGTTGGCCATCAGGCAATGGCTTTTTCCACCTGCCCTGCCCCCCCCCCCCCGCCCCCCAGGCCAAGGAGACCAGACTTGTAAAAACAGCAGAAGCAGATGCGAAGAGAGGAGAGTTCAGGGCTTTTCTTTTTAAATAATTTTATAAGTTGTGTGTCTTTGTTTCTCAATTTGATCCTTTTACATGGTTTTGTATGTATTGTGTTATTTTACGCATTGTGGCTTGCTGTTATTATTATTGATTATAGTTTAGCAATTATTTATTGTAATTGTTAATAATTAAACAGAAATTCACTCTTATTTGCTGACATTTAATTTTATTGTGCACTATTATATTCTAATGGATTATTGAATATTACTTTATATGATGTAAGTTGTTTGTTTTCAAGTTAGGTTTTTATTATGACTTTTTTTGTATTGTATGAGGTGTAGGATATTTTCTTGTTTCTTCAGCTTGTAAATTGCCTTGTGCATAGATATAGAAAGGGGGCATACAAATGACGTAAAAATGAAATGAAATGAAGGTGCATGCGGGGACTCCAGTCCCCCAACACTGAAGGGAAATGGAACAGGTCTGCTTCAGGCCTAGTGCCCACAATGGAGCCTCTCTGGATCAGAGCAAGTGAGCAAGTCCAACAAACATTTGCACCCCTTGATGGTCTGTCTGTTTCTCACACCGACCTGGCAAGTACTTGCTGCTGGTTCACTGCCACTGGGAGTTCCTCAGCCACATCAGTCCCAGGTGTCCCCGGTCTGACAGCTTTCTCCATATTCTGGGCCACAGAAGGAACAGGAGGCTCAGTTGAGTTGCACTCCTGAGTGTAAGGAAAAATGGGAGGCAGCCATTTTGAATATGCATGATATCCACATTGAGGGATGGACTCAAGCTGATTCACATGCAAGTTTCCAAAATTCAACATCCTATATTTTGCCAGTCTCCCAGAAGGGATTGGGAGAAAGGAAACAAAGACTGGACCATCCACTGGACACACAGTCTGAAGTCTAAGGTCAAGGCTTGCTGGAGCATTGTGCATCCAGTGCTTGGTTACTACTGCTGTTGGTTTTGCTGCCGCCATACTTCAGTCCCAGCCAACCAGCTGTTGTGCAAGGTTCTGGGAGAGGAAAGGGAGAGGAAACACTTTGCTCCCTGGACATGCCCTGAAGTTGCTGGGCAACAGTGAAATGCTTCTATCATCAACCAGCAGAGCAACTGAGCTGCTGACTTCACAATGCACACTGCAATGTAGGAATCTCAACTAAAGCATGTTTACCCAGAATTAGTCTCACTTATTTAAGTGGGATTTATTCCTGAGCAAAGCATGGGTGTAATCCTATACCACTTACTGGAGACTCACTTCTAAATAAACACACACGTGCTTGAAGGACTCATCCACACTTCCATTTGTCCCATGATTTCTAGGTATAGGTCAAAGAGGTCCTTTTTTGTCCTACCACTTTCCGCAGGAAAACCTGCTGTTTACTGTAGAATCGGAACAAACAATTGGTTTTTCTGAGGATTGGCGTTTGTTCCGATTCAGCAGTAAACAGCGGGTTTTCCTGGGGATAACCTCTGGAACCCATGCCAAGAAATTGTGGGAGAAGCAGACATCTGGATGAGCCCTTAGTCTGGTTTTCAAAACTGTTTTAATCCAGGAGAATACCTATTAAGTTCAAGTATAGTTCCTTACTCAAAGTTATCTCATGGAACTAAATATATAAATATATAAAAGTACTGGCTTTAATAATTTGTTACATCAGACACAGTTCATTAAATTCACTTGAATCCCATAATTAACCACCACGAAGGGTGCTTAAGCATTAGCAAAAGGGGGCAGTGGGGGGGGCAGAAGCACATTTCTGTTTCACTTCAATTGGTGAAACAGGATGGGCCAGCACTGGGTCCCTCTAATAACCTAGAGTTGGCATAATGGACTAGAGTAGTCCTTGAAAGCTTATACTAAAATAAATTGGTTTGTCTTTAAGATTCCACTGCTGTGTCCGAGTACACCACAACACAGCATATATTCAAGCTGGGCTCACCTGTAAGGTAGAACGGTTGAGAAGTGGCTTGGGCCTAAAAGACTCCTCTGCTGTGAACCTGCTAAAAAGCTTTAGGGAAGCCAGTGTCCTCCCTTGCTGACCTAACTTACCCGGCTCTTGTAAGAATCACACCCAAAGGGCTATGTTTAGATGTCATGATAATCCACAAAATAGAAAAATAGAAAATTCTTTCCAGTAGCACCTTAGAGACCAACTGAGTTCGTTCTTGGTATGAGCTTTCGTGTGCATGCACACTTCTTCAGATACATGCACACAAAAGCTCATACCAAGAACGAACTCAGTTGGTCTCTAAGGTGCTACTGGAAAGAATTTTCTATTTTGTTTCGACTATGGCAGACCAACACGGCTACCCCCCTGTAACATGATAATCCACAGTTTATTGTGATAGTCATTAGACTAGACATGCCTTGGGCTTGGATGCTCCCCTCCCCTCTCTTCTCCTACCTATGCTGTAGCTGCAAAGAGAAATTTAGAAGCATTCACATCTGGGTTTTTTATTTGTTAAGCACAGCTTATTGCATAAAAAACATAATAAATATTAACCAACTTAAACATTTGGTTTAAGAAGTTGGCTTGCTTCAAAAGCCCATAGCTAAGAATAAGGGTTGGGGATAATGCTAAACTGCAGTCAGTCAAAGACAGAAGCAGAAATCTCTTTGCAGCTGCTCCTAAAGAGCGGAAAAGGAAGGGGAGGAGGGTGTATCTAAGACAAAAAGTCATGATACCTAAATGTTAAATTGCTATTATTATTAAATCCAAATCCCCTCCAACTGAAACACACTCCAGTCTCCTGTGACAGAGCTACTCTGCATGGCCATCGGTGGTTCATGTTACACAGACCCAGACACCACAAATTATGAAGTACAATCTGACACATCTTGTGTCATTTTACAAGTATTTTTAAAGGGTTTATGCATGGCCATCATTTCATCTGTTGAAGGAAGTTCACCTTCCTGGGTACCTTGGCTGACACTTCAGTTTCTTTAGCAAGGCCTGGTGGCAAAGAATCTTGGTCAGCAATGGCTTCAACTGTCTGGGTGGTTTCTAGAGAAAATAAAGGAAATGCAGAGGAAAACATGAGTTTCAGCCTGAAGCTCTGTTAAGCTTGAGAGAGGCAGTAGTTTTTAACTGAGAGTGATGTAATTTTTTATATTTATATATTGACTTCTAAAATATCTACTTTGTCTTTCCATACAATACTATGGGCACTTTCAATAACTAATACAACAGATGGGTGGGGTATAAATAACAAATTATTATTATTATTGCAATAATAATCACAACAACAAAGCCTTAAAGCATACTAAAAGGCAACAGAAGCAATCAGATTTCTTTAAAGAACCAGTCCCTTCCTGAAGTTGCCTCAAAAGAAGGTCCTCAGGTTAAAAGGTATAAATGAATATCATCACCTGTCAATTTCCGACTGGTGGGTAGGAAACACACACACCTTATTGGTAGATTCTCCTGCAGATTGACTATTGATCGATAAAGAATTAGCCCAGCCCCTAAAACTTTTATCTTGAAATATTGCAGGCTGGAGGAACAAATTAGCTGACTCAGATTTTAAAAGGTACCTACACACATTTGACGTAGTCTGTGTGCAGGAGATTTGGCTCCTGGAGACAAACACTCTAAAGCTCCAGGGCTTTAGTACATGGGAGCAACCTGCCCGGAAAATTTCCTTGCTCAGGTGTGGAAGTGGCAGTTTAGCTATTCTGAAACCTGTCACTTTAGATGCAGAGATCGCAGAGATAGAGGACACTTCTTCTAATTATTGCCAGGTGCTAACCATCTGGGCTCACAAGCTGCGTCTGTTGTGTGCGCTGGTTTGTATCAACCTCAGACATGACAGCAGAGATTTGGCAAAGGATGGACAGAGTCTCTACTGGATATCCTAACTACCTTCTTATTGTATGTAGGGTTTTTAACGCCAGGATGGGGAATGACTTTTCTCATAAGTAAGGCCCTAGGGCTCAAACAAAAGGATGTCTTGAGCATTTCCTGTTCCTCAAATGATAAGACTGTCAACAAATCAGGCCAGGAGCTTTTTCCTTTAATTTACAAATATCAGCTGGTGGAGCAGCTGTCTCTCAGCACCATCTCTGGGACCAGAGAAGCGTCAAAATAGTACATCCTAATCCTATTCAAGAGTGCAGCCTACAGTCTCCTAGTCTGCATCATTTGTTCTTTTAATTTTACTACTTTGCATAATTTAACCTGAAGCTTAATAACCTGAAATTATTAAACATAATTTAACTGCTGGTCAGAGAGATGTGCTGGGGTACCCCACCCCTTCCATCTCAAAGGAACATTATTCAGCCGCTCTTCTGGCTTCATAGCTACACCTGCTTCCTTTTGGAGATTCTCATCTAAAGTATGGAACTTCATGTCATAAGCACTCCTCAAGGCGCTGATATCCTCCTCAAGCCGGACGCGTGATTCTTGTTCAGCTTCGTAGTCAGCCTTCAGCCGCGCCAGCCTCTCCTCATACTCCTGAGAAGTCAAGGAAAACAGCTGAGGGATCCTTGTGTGGCACATTCCAACTCTAGAGCATATTTGTTGAGGGAGGACACACAGTGGTTTTGCTCATTTATATTTTCAAGAGAATTGAAAACTTTAGATTTTTAAGAAACTTAGCCTTAAAGTAAACTTTGCTTAAGCACATTTAGCTAGAAGGAAATACCAGGGATATCATTAGAGGTTTGTTCATTTTGTTTTTTCAAATGGCTGTGCTTAGGACCACAGCTAAAATCAGAAGGTCAAACTCTCGCAATCAAGTAGTCAGGAGAAAATATCTTTTCAGTTGTGATGGCCTATCTGTGGACTGCTCTCCCAAAGAGGGTCCATCTGGCATTGTCACTAGTTTCTTGGGTGTTTTCTCAATGATGCACACACACACACACACACATTAGTTAATTATTAAAATAATGATAAACCCTTCATTATCCAGGGTGGTTTATAAAATACACTAAAGCACCATATACTAAAACAACAGTATCTCAAAACATTGGTACAATAACCACAGTAGAAGAATATAAAGGCATATTACCAAAATATTTCCCTGTGGAACGCCCTCCCATCAGAGGAGGTCAAAGAGATAAGCAACTACTTGACATTCAGAAAATACCTGAAGGCAGCCCTGTTTAGGGAAGTTT
The DNA here is from genome assembly GCF_009819535.1 of Lacerta agilis. Taxonomy (NCBI): domain Eukaryota; kingdom Metazoa; phylum Chordata; class Lepidosauria; order Squamata; family Lacertidae; genus Lacerta; species Lacerta agilis. The sequence goes on along the minus strand of NC_046327.1, from coordinate 39,260,325 downwards.
TTAATCTGTGACATTTTAATGTATTTTAATATTTGTTGGAAGCCGCCCAGAGTGGCTTGGGGGACCTAGCCAGATGGGTGGGGTACTACTACTACTAATAATAATAATAATAATAATAATAATAATAATAATCTAGGTATTAAACTCAGCAAATGCTTGACAAAAGATAAATATTTAATAGATGCTGGAACATAATTAAAACCATAATATGTGTGGTTCAGCTAATTAGAAAAGTTACCTGGCAAGTTTGTGCATGGAGGACTGTACTGTAACGCCACCCACCCCTATTGCCAGAAGATGTGGTGGCACCAACTTACTTCTCGAATGAGCTGCTTCTCTTTCTCAATATCGGCCAGGGATTCAAGAGAGGGCTCTGGCTTCGCCTCGGGCTGAGCAGCCTCAGGAGGGAGCATGTGAGACAACTCCACTAAGGAAGGAGAAAGGACAGAGCTGAGAAGATGGCACACCTAGAAAGCTTGGGAATTGGGCCTGGTAGCAAAGCTCACTTTTTCCTGATGACCCAAAGGAATTCATTTCCAAATAGTTTGATACAGTTTATATTGTCCACAAATCTATTAAAAGCCTTTCAAAACCCTGGAAAGTTCTGTTTCTTTTGTTATTTAACAAGGGGAAATATACACTGGTGATTCAGTTGCTGTGGCCAATCTTGCTTTCATACCCTTTGTTTGTCTACCCCAGCTGTATGTTATCCAGCCTGGTGAGAGGACCCCTCCCCTCTGAACTGTATTTGGGCCAGGATGCAGAGGTGTCTCTGAAGTGCAATAAGACCTGAACCAGGAGGCTAGGGAACAGACGGACCGCCATTGCTCTCTCTGACATTTCTCTTTTACTGTTATCAACCTCCTCAGGAGGAGAGCCAGTGGTGTGTCATCTCCCCCTCCCTGAAGCACACTTCAGCCAGGCTCCTTGGAGTGCAGCAAGACCAGCGCTAGAAATGTGACTGTCAGTTAACTCTCATTTTTGCTTTGTATTTATGTATGTCGAGATTAGATTTTTCTTTGTAATATTGAGTTTATTCTGTGTTTGCTAAATTGTTGGATATTTGTTATTTTTAATTTACTGACTTGTTTTGTATTGTATATTTGTATTTCCCATCTACTCTATCAATGTCCTGAATGTTTGCCATAAGCCGCTTTGGGTACAGGCAGCTCATTGTGGGAAAGCGGCATATAGGTAAGTAAAACCAATCAATCACTGTGGGAAACCACAATTTTCCCAGCACTTAACCCAGGGGCGAAACTAGGCTTTCTTTCATCTGGGTCAGACTCAGTCTAGCACCCCCTTGTGCATATATTATATCATATTAATAATAGAAACTGTATAAAAAATTCTTTCCAGTAGCACCTTAAGAGACCAACTAAGTTTGTGACAATGATCAGACACATACCAGAGAGTAAGTCCTATTGAACTCAGTGGGACTTACTTCTGAGTATAAGACTGTAAGTCTTTACACAGTGCCCTCTTTATAGACACGTAAGTTGTCCTCTAGATACAGACACATACAAACACACACAGAGAGAGAGAGAGAGAGAGAGAACACATATTATAAGCAAACAATACTTCAAAGTGCTTATCTTGTGAATTTGCCATTTATATTGTTTAATCATGACAAAAGCTCCCGTTTCTGAAAGATACAGGAGGTGGTGTTCTGATCTCTTCACCACTTTTAATTGATTTCTGAGATGCTGAGGGGAGCAAAAGGAGGAGGAAGGGTAGTTCAGGGGGTTGGCTGGGTGCCTTCCAATCCGCAATGATTCCCTTTAACAGTTGCAAAACGAGAAACAAAACTTCCCTTTTCAACTTTGCCTTTCCTTCTCCAGGATTTCTGTCTCACACAATTGCAAAAACAGAGAGGGGGAAAGGGAAAGGGGGATCAATACCAAGGTTTTCCTGCTTCCCCTTGCAAATAAGCAAAGATGAGGATTAGAGCTGCCTAGGTAGGAAGCTCCTTGCTGAAGGATGCTTTTAGACTCCAGAGCCAAGGAGGAATCTCACACAGCCTGGGAGTCTCCATGGTGCCCCTCGGGAGGTTTCATCTAGGGCAAAACCTGGCTAGCCACCCCCCCCCCCCTGAACCTGCTTAGACTGCAGTATGGGAGTTTCTGAGGAGATGCCATTGTTCCCAATGATAGCAAATGCCATCGCAATTACAACAAGAGAATGTAGCTGTGCCACCATCAAGGACACCTTTTTGAAGAAATGGTTTTCATTTGGGTTACAGAAGTACATACATCATCTCTATTTTCAGATCATAAAGCCCTTTTTACAGATCAGTTATATCTGATGTGAGACTTTGATGGTGTAAGGTTGGCGTAGAAGATAGGTGTGGGGGGAGAGCGGGTGAAGAGAGAAGGTGCCTAGTAAATGTTTATTATTTTACACAGTGTATGTGTGAGGTTTTGTGTCAGGGTCACATGAGTAGGTTCTTTTTCTATCCACTTACTAGTTTTCATAAAGGACAATTCCTAGTGTCAATGTTGTGCTGTAAAAATTATTTATTTTGTATGTCAGAATACTTCAAAAGATAAAACTTAGAAACCTAGCATTCCTAGCTCTCCCAGTGCAGCATGGAATACTCATTTAACATTTTAAATATTATTTTTGAAGTGGGAAACTCTTATAGCAATGCCCTGTCATTTTATGAAACTTTTGTTCCTTTCTGCACCTTGACTTATTTATTAAAAAATGATATTAAAATGCAACATTTTTTGAACAAGAACAGGCTTCTATCACATAATGACAGATGGAGTCTATTTGCCTGGCCAGGGTTGCCCCCGTGAGCAGAGTCTGTGGTCAGGGGTAACAATAACAGGAAGGCTGTTATATCGTATCTGAAGAAGTGTGCATGCAAACGAAAGCTCATACCAAGAACAAACTCAGTTGGTCTCTAAGGTGCTACTGGAAAGAATTTTCTATTTTGTTTCGACTATGGCAGACCAACACGGCTACCCACCTGTAAGGGTGAGTATAGTTACTGAACATGCATTTGAAAACCTTTTCCTTGGTGAAGCTATCCATGCCTCTTCCTCCCTGTATATGCCCCCCCCCCCAGGTTAAGGAAAGGGGAAGTGGAGATTGCAGTCTTGTTATATGCCTACCCACAAAGTCATTGGGCAGCTGTACTGTAGATACAACCTGGCTGGAATCACCTACGTCAGTTTTTTATCTTTTTCAAATGTATGTACTGTGTGATAACACAGAATCAATCTGCAATGAGCTTTTTTCTTTTAATGAAACCATTGCATTTCTGATTGGAAGGTAGTCCACTAAGAGAAGGAAAACTCTGATCCTAAACCTCTGCTGCCTTGCAGAATATATTTGGAAGAAGAAACGCCTAAGGAGTAAACCCTACACAAATCCAGAGTAGAGTCCTTAAGACAGTTGGATGGCGCCTTGTACGCCTCCTCCCAGCAACTCCTGCAGCCAAGCTGGTGTCAAACATTTCTCTGCTTTCCTTTGGACCACCCCGAGAGGGGCGTTTTGCCATCTGGGCACCGCTGGACCTCCATAAACACTGTGCCCTGGGAAGATCACTTCTGCGCTACTAACACAATGGCTGACATCACCCCTGGAGGCACACTCTATTGTCTGTCAAGACAGATGGACGCCAATAGTAGTAATAGTAGTAGTAGTAGTAGTAGTAGTAGTAATTTTATTTACACCTCGCTCTTCCCGATTTAAAAACTGGGCTCAGGGCGGCTAACAACAAATATAAAACATTGACTAAAAACGACTTAAAAAAACAGCATAAAGTACAGCATAAATGTAGCATCGCCAGGGCTAACTGGCCAAGTGAGTCCTGCTAGGGCCAGCAAGGAGACCAGGGAAGAATTTAAATGTGGGGTCTCTGAAGGGTTTCTTCATAGAAAAAAGGAAGGGAAAAAGGAATGGAGGATCAGGCTAATTCAAATTGAAGGCCAGGCGGAATAGCTCTGTCTTACAGGCCCTGCGGAAGGAGTTCAACAACAACAGATGGAGGGAGGAATGTGCAATAGATCAGTTTGTGTGTGCAGTGTGTCAAAAAAAAAACAACCCCAAGGATTCTGTTTCCATTGATTCTTGAATATGTTGTGTGTACACAGACTAATTGTTGAGAAGGGGCCACTACCTCCAATTAGAAGAATAGCTGCTGTTGTCACTCCTGGTGGACAGAGGTTTCCCCCAATGACTGAGGCACAGAACATAAGCCATTCCACCTCAGTAAGTGGTGAAGCAGCTACAAGAAGGGACCCTACCTTGCAACTGGCTCATGTTCATCTGCTGAGCCAAGATGGCTCTCAGCTTCTTGATTTCCTCTTGGTATTCCCTCAGCAGAGCATCCTTGGGGTCCTCATTGATGCGAGGTTTGTTCCGTATGTTCTTGGCTCGGTGGGCATAGCGCAAGGTGCTGAGAGTCTCGTCGTAATTGTTGTCCGCAGGAGACAAGCAGGCCACCATGAGTGTCTTGGTATTGCCTCCAAGCGAGTCCTGCAGCACCCGAGTCAGCTTGGAGTCTCGGTAGGGCACGTGTCTACACCTCCCATCTGCCAGGGCTGAGATGACGTTGCCCAGTGCTGAGAGAGAGAGGTTGATTTTGGTGGCCTCTTTGAGGCGTTCGCCCACAGCTCCAGTTTTGGACTGCCTCTCGCTCCCAGCCAAGTCCACTAGGTTGAGCTTTGCAGCCCTCAGGTGATCTTGCCCCCTCTCATCTGCAAGGAAAAGAGTCTGGGCTGAGAAGAGAACAATCCTGAATTGTCTACCAGGTTAATGCCAGACCTGAAGGGGCTTGTGCTGCACCATTAGCTGCTTGCTGTGATAAAATGTCTTGGGGCAGCCCTACTTCACATCATCAGACAGCAATGAGTTCCACAGATTATCATAGAATTGTGGAGCTGAACCCCAAGGGTCATCTAATCTAGATATGTCCTCTTTTTAAGGTTTAAAATTTCTGTCCAGGTGGATTATTAAAATTATGCAAAATGCCCAGTGTGTCTCGTCCACGCGCTCCATAAGGCTGCCGGCAGTGGCTGCTGCGGCTGCTCTGGGACGAAGAAGGGACACACGGTGCCTGGTGGCGGTGCTGCTGCTGCTTTGGAAACCTGTGCTGAAATTGCTGGGGAAACCCGGGTGGCCAAGGCAGCCACTTACAAGCAGCAGCAGTGAGTGAGCAGGCAAGCAAGCATGGTGGGACAGGGCTTTCGAGATCAAGTGTGAGACATCCAAGGCCTTGCTTGCTGGGAAACATGCCTGTGCTGGCCACAGGTGGAACTACCTTTACTGAAGGAGAAGAAAAGCAGAGAGGAGGAAGGGAAGAGGGCCACCCCCACACGCCTCCCCCTCTCCCACCACCGCTTGCAGCACGAAAGCATCCCTGCAATTGCAGCATGAATGTTTATTCAGTGATTTCCCCACGCTGCTTCCTTTCCCCGAATAGCCTCACTTTTTAAATGGTGTGGTGGTTGGTTAGAAGACTGAGGTGGTCAAAAGTCATGTCTGACTTCCAAAGCTATGCCTTTCAAAGCTGCCAGAGAGGATTTAAAATGCAGGCTGGCTATTGTTAAAAATGTTGAACGCTCATTGTCTTATACTGGGGGTGGGGGTGGGGAGAGAACGGAAGGTGGCTGGGCAACAGCGGGGGGGGGGCCCTTTGGAGAGACCTGGGGAGAGCATGTTGTATGCAAGTAGGCAGAAAGGGAAGGCCCCAAATGCGGCCACACTGTGAGGGGAGAGAGAGGCGGTGTGTTCTAGGCAAATGTATCCTCTTATTTGCTTTTCAAAATATGGCAACCCTAATGTAGTCCAACTCCCTGCAATGCAGGAATCTCAGCTAAAGTATCCATGGCAAATGGCCATCCAACCTCTGCTTATAAAGCTCCAATAAAGGAAAATCCAACACTTTCCGAGGGAGTCAAAAAGCTCTTAAAACTTCATTTCAAGCAGAATTGCAAGTAGAGAAACAGACACTGTTGCCACCCGGCGCCTTAACTCTAGATGTGCCAGTAGAGCACAGGCAACTTCTGCTGGTGCCTGAGGCAGACCAAAATTGTTGAGCTTTTTTGGGGGAAATCAAAGTTGTTGAGCTTCTGTGCTCCAGCCCCTGACTTATCTCATTCACATCCTCAACACAGGAATTTTCAGCTTTTACCTACGACATAGATCTCCATGTTGATGGTGAAGATGGAATGGGAACGGGAGGAGTCCTTGTTCATCAGTGTGTAGCCCACGGCACGGTTTTTCCAGCCCATCTCCATGATGCGCTCACACTGGGCGATGCTGTGCACTGTGTGCAGTGACAGGCCTTTCACGTAGACCCCTTTCTCTGGATGCTCCTTCAGCTGCAAGGAGGGCCGTTACAGCAAGTTACAGTAAAAGCTGCAGAAAGACACTTGAACTAGGAAATGACCAGAAGCTTGAGGGCCACTGCTATCGAAGGAGAAAGCTCTTACGCACAGACAGTGGCACTCTACCCCAAAGAACAAACCCTACAGAGGTGATGGGTTCCGAGATCTTTCCCCATCACCTACAGGCAAAATGGGCCATATCTTGCTCTGCCCATTTATACACTGGTGTGTTTTCCCAGATGGATTGCATCTGCTTATACACCTCTGGCAAACTGTATTTTTGGAACAAGAGCTGCAAATGTAGGTCTTGCATTTACCAGTAATACAACAGAACTGGGGGAGGACTATCATGCAGTACTGTATATGGGAAGGATACAGCAAAGGGTCTAGCAGAAGGTCCAGTCCCTAGTGTCTGCTGAAAGAATCTGGGTAACTGAAAGGCTGGGGAAGATCTGAGGCCTTGAAGAGTGCCTGCTATTTAGAGTAGAAAATACTAAGATAGTCTGGCTCATTGTAAGGCAGTGTGGCATTCATGGACATGACAGAACGCACATGGCCGTTAGCGGGTGCAACACCCCCACCCCCAAACTGGTCTATCTCTAGCATCTCCTGTTGTGAAGGAGTGATTCTGTAAGCAAGTATCGCTGGGTGAGGCCCCTCAGGTAGATGTTAACAATTAGTCCCCAAAGTGGGAGCAGGTGACAGGGCTGCCAGCATTCCCCAGCCCCTATAAATCTCTGTGTTAACCTGCAGAGGGAGGGGGAGAGAACATGCTATAGATTAGACTGCTGTGTGGTGTTTGTAGCTGGTGCCAGAGAAGACACCAATAAAGCCTGATAACCTGTGCCTACGTGTGAGTTTTTAGAAGCTTGCAGGGAGGACTTTGGAAAGTGACCTCCTCCTTGACACGGTGGCATAGTGGCGCATTCGAACAGGAGTTTTGGAGCTTCAGCATCTTGAGTGTGAATGGCAAGTGGCTGTTTAGACGGCAGAAAGTGTGCATCAATTCCAGGGGAAATGGCGCTTGTCTGTTTGGTGAGAAGCAGGAAGGGAGTGAGCTAGTTAATAGCTGGATGACCCTAGACACAATGGGTGGAGACGTAAAGGAGGAATATGGTCGGGTGTCAAGACCTAGAGTGGTTTGGAGCGAGGGAGACTACTCTCTAGAAATATCCTTCAAGGGGAGAAATAATTGTGTTTATTGGACAAGCATGTTTCCCCCATATACTGAAGGACAGGATTTAGTTGCATATTTTGCACTCTTTGAAGCTACATGTGAAGACTTTCTTGTTCCCATAAGCCACTGGATGAGAATTCTGCACTCCTTATTAACTGGTACATTGCCAGATGTAATGGGAAACCTGCCACCATCCAGTTTTAATGACTATGATAATTTTAAAACTAGCTTTGCAACAATTTGCTGTGTCAGTGGACCTACTGTCAAGCTTTTTGGAAAGTGGATGGGGGTGGGGCACAAATTCCTTGTTGCTATGAATACACTGACTTGGAACAGGGAGCATGGGCTCAGGGCTGCTGGAGTAAGCACTTTTAATGATTTAAAAGAACTGGTACTTTTGGAACAATTTTATCGTGTACTACCAGAAAATCTTCGGAACCCTAAAATTGCCAAAGATGCTGCAGTGCTGGTGGAAAACATGAAACTGAATCTTACAAAGGGGAGGAGTGGGAAAAACAAAAGCTTTGATAATAACAGGAAACCCCCTAGGCAGAAAGGTTTCCGTCTCCTCTCAGAGTGGCCTGTGTTTTGGTTTATTGGGTTGTTGGTTTTTTTTGTAAACAGCCAGGAGATCTTAAGAAAGACTCTAGCTTGCTGCAAGAGGAGCACAGGTGCGTGTGGTGCAGCCTGAGGAAGCTTTGTGGGAGGAGGGAGGAAGGCAGGCCAAGTGAACAATCTATAGCAGCACCTCCCTCTCCCCAGAATCAAGCTTCAACAGAAAATGGTTCCTCAGAAGAGGTGCCAAATGGGGTTCAAGAGACTGTGAGAATGGCTTCAATTGACCCACGACAATCGAGATGGGCTCAGGTGCAATTCAGTGAGGAAATTAAAATTAATAACCTATTAATACTAGAGTTAAGGAATACGGGGCTGACATTTCCTCAGTATACAAGGGGTTACTATAGCCTGGCCAAATTTTAGAAGGCAGTTGATTGTAACTCCCTATGGGGGCTAAGCAGTAAAAACCAGTCTAGCCCAGGTGGATTGTGAATACAAAGATTTTACAAGGTCCTTACCAGTGTTAGTACATGAAAAGGATGTTTACACCTTCACCTTATAGGCAATTATCTTGCTTTTAGACAGGGTTTAGCTCAGCTGTTGCCTGACCCTAAAGGGTCTAACTCTAGCCAATGTGTTGAGGAGCCTGTCACTGGAAATGTAAATCAGTTTGATGAAGCTTGTGAGTCAGCAGAAATTTCCTTGGCAAAGTCTGGTGAGAATATAGTGACTTCTCCTTCACCACTTCATGATATTGAATTTAAGAAAGAACTGCTTAAGGATCCAACTTTAGAATTATATAGAAGTGTGGGGGTGCCTAGGGCTGGCACTGAACCAAGAGTTAGTTTCATCTGGGAGGAAGGGTTACTTTATAGATGGTTCCTTCCAAAGAAATTGGCCCCAGAGTGTGAACTGAGAAGACAGTTGGTAGTACCCAAAAATACAGAAAGGCTGTTTCACATCTGGCTCACGAAGCTGCCTTTTCAGGACACTTGGAGTTTAAGCGTACATTAGGAAAGGTTACTAGAGAATTTAATTGGCCTGATGTGTTTCCTTATATGTCAGGTCTTGTGATGTATGCCAACGAGTGGGACATGATGGAGGTCATAAGCATTTCCCATTACAGCCCAGTGATATTATTGGGGAACCATTCACTAAACCTGGAATAGTTATTATTGGCCCAATGCCACAGGTCACTGCTCCATTTGAAATTAAGATTTAGTATGTAATCTAGCATGGGTTGTTTTGTCAGATTGCCAGATCTTGGGGTCTGATCGGAATACTTGGATCCCCAGGAGAAAGTCTAAAACTTCAGCATGAAGGAACAAAATCAAATTTCCTGATTGGCTTGAGAGCTGTGCTCTTTGCTCTAAATCAGGGGTCAGCAAACTTTTTCAGCAGGGGGCCAGTCCACTGTCCCTCATACCTTGTGGGGGGCTGGACTATAATTTGAAGAGAAAAATGAACAAAATCATATGCCCTACAAACAACCCAGAGATGCATTTTAAAGAATGGGCACATTCTACTCATGTAAAACACGCTGATTCCCTGACTGTCCACGGGCGGGATTTAGAAGGCGATTGGGCCAGATCCAGCCCCCGGGCCTTAGTTTGCCTACCCATGCTCTAAATCACCACGTCCATCAGGTTCTACCCAAGTTGCCAGTCTGCTGCATGGCCCACCAAAGGTGCCACCTCCTGCTCCAACCAGGCTCCACCCCCATGACCAATATAAGGCAACCTCTTGGCACCCACGTTCTTGGGGAAGGGCTGTAGCTCACTGGAAGAGCGCACACTTAGCATCCAAAAGTTCCCAAGTACAAACTCCAGATAGGGCTGGAAAATACTTCAGACTGAAACCCTGGGCAATCGTTCCCAGTTTCAGTAGACAGTGTTGAGCTAGATGGACTAATGGTCTGATTTTATATAAGACCCTAAAAGTTCCTACTTATTCTACTGCTTATTCAGATCCTGAACGAAAGGGAAGCAAGAGCAATGGAAAAAAATATGAGCAAAGAGCCCCATCACTGAGGGTCATGGAATAAGAAGGGTTCTGGTGATGGTGGTGACAAGGAGAGGGACAGATTTCACATAATGAGTTAACCTACCAAATTTTTCAATTCAGCTGTCTAATTTTCTCTGAATAAATGTTCTTTACATTCCTGACAATTCATTTTGTGGGGTTTATTTTTCTCACAGCGAACTGTCAGAATTCTGGTTTCTGGATTTTTTGTTTTGTTTTTTGACTTACTTCAAACTAAGTTGCTAGTCTGGTGTCCTCACCTCCAGTTTTTGTTTGGTGTTTGGACCAAGGAGGTCTCTGATGTCTTCGTTATAGATCTCCAGGTAAGAAGCCCTTACCAAGAACTTGGAGTTTTCAGCACACTGTAAAAAACCCGAAACAAAAACAAGAATAGACAAGTTTCCAAGCTGATTTATACTCTGTCAGGATTGTCTGCTGGGAGGACGGGGTTATTGATGGCATGATGGCTGTGTCCTCCGTCCGGTATTAGAGGCAACATGTCTCTGAATACCAGTTGATGGGAACTGCAACTAGGAAAGCGCGGTGGCACTCGTGTCCTGTTTGCAGGCTTCCCATAGGCACTTGGTTATCCACTGGGAGAACAGGATGCTGGACTGTGATGATGGGCCTTTGGTTAGATCCAGAAGGGCCCTTCTTACATGCTCATAACTGTATTTTGAACATCAGAAACATGCTTGGACCAGGTTCTCACTGTTTGGTCTGTAGTGTACCACTTCAGATGGAAAGTGGGAGAGAACGCCCCTGCAGAACGGAAATTCTTGCTCTATCTACTCTAGCTACGCAAAAGGAACCCACTGTTTCTACTCCACTAGGGAAACCATTTGTATATGACCAAGATGTGGAGACTGGCTTCTGCTCATGGTTGTTAGGAGAGAAACAAATTTCAAGCCCACATCTGCACTCAAGACAAGCCATGTTCTAGCTTTTCCTCCCTGGCTAGGGGCATACCTAGGAGTTGGTTAGGTTAAGGGTGCAGGCCCAGAGGGGGCACAAAAATTGCATGGCTAAGATAAGATTTCTTTATTGTCATTGTACAAGTACAACGTTGTACAAGTGCAACGAAATTGAATGCCATCCGATAAAAACAAAACAAAAAACACATTTTCAGTCACACTTGCACATACATACACACCCATCACAACTCTCCAAGGTCATATTATCTGATTACAGCAATTAAGATGGTTATAGCTCTGGGGTAGAAACTATTTTTTTAATCTATTTGTTGTTGCTTTAATTGTTCTAATGACATGTTGTGCAGCAGGCACCTCCTCTGCAAGCCCAAACCACACCAACCTTTCAGCTTTTCACAGTGCAGGGAGCCTGTGATTGTCTGGATGCCAAGGAGGTGCGGGTCTGGGCAGAGAAGAGGCCAATCTTAAAAGGGGAAGAGAGGTGTGTGGGATGCTGCAGGAAAAGGAGTAGCAAGGCTGGCTGCTACTTTTTAAGGGAAAGCAACACTTTAAGCAGCTGCCCAACAGAAATTGAAGGCAGGGCGAAACTAGGCTTTATTTCACCTGGATCAAAGACCCAGTTTGGTGCCTCCCCCCACCCCATGTGCATCTGCATACACTCATACAGGCTGGAAGCCTCACTGGTGCTCCTCTGGAGACTTCACAAGGGCAAAAAACCTGGCTAGCCCCCCCCCCCGCCCCTGCCCAGCTATGGCTTTGATTGAAGGGTGTGTGTATTTTATTTGGGTGGAGGTATAAATGATGATGAGCACCTGTGGATTCCTGACCATCAGAGTGGGAAGTCTGCCTCACGCAGGTGATATTGGGTGTCATGAAAGGGGCAGCAAATTGTTAAAGATTTTTATTTATTATTATGGTATTTTTATGGAGTAGGAAAGGTGCTTTTTGGCTTTTCTGCCTCAGGTGCTAGAAGAAACTGGCCAGCCTTGGCTACTATGCACCTGGATGTGGGGCGGGGCGTCACTGTCCACTCCTCAGCCATTAAAATGACTTAAGCCAGCTCTGGACAATTGGTTGAGAACACATTGTTCACAAATCTGTGGATAGCAGACCTCAAGGTTCAGGTTCAGCATTTCCCACATTTTGGTTTGCAGCATTATCGGAGAAGTCAGAAAGATAATAGTTCGTGAGGCGGACATATCATAAAGAAGCCATAGCTCCAATTCCTGCCAATTCTAAAAAGTTCAGAAGACATTCATGATTTCATAAAATAGATTTTCATCAAGTTGGTGCTTGTTCAGACTAATTAACTGGGAGCAAAGTTGTGTGGCCCTCACCTGTTCTGAATCCCTTCCTATCCTTCACCTTTGCAAAGAAACTGTGGACACTTGAACGCTGCAGCTTCTTTAATTCTTAGAATTTAAGTGCCTTACCTTGGTTCAGAAGGGATTGCTGCTTCACAATTAGTATTGCTTCTAATTTCCTTATGAATACTGCACAATTATATTCCATTTATTTAGTCACTACTTTTAGACCAGATTAAAACAGCAAACCTAAAATTATATACTAGGTCCAACTGAATTCACATTGGATTTACTTATGGGTAAACATGTTTAAAGATTACAATTCTGGAAGAAACTTACAATGAACTCTTTGGGATCTACTTAGGTGTTTAGGTTCTGAGTGACAGCACAGTGTGGTTGCTGTTGTTTTCAATAATTGCACACCATTAAAAAAACAACAGAAAACTTTTATGTGTTTAATTCTTGTTTATCTGACTGCTGGTTAAGACCCAGAAGGACAGCTGGTATTTCCTAAATCCACCATCATAAACGCCCAATGTTCTTTGGAAATAAGATTATATATTTCTGCTAAATCTCATATGCCTTTCTGTCTTTCTGCACCTGTGGCTCACATCCACGTGCCTTAAGCCAGCTTTTGCCAACCTGGTGCCCTCCAGATGTTTTGGACTACAACTCCTGGCCTCGACTCACCCTCACTCCAGAAGCTTCAAGTATTTGGGTTGCATTCCCCCCCCCCCCGGGGCGGGGGGGTGGCACAGTAAGGAGCAGGAGAGGAGCAAACTGCTTGTGCACATTAGATCATGGTTCAAAATAAGTTATTTTTAAACAATGTGTTTGAACCAGGCCAGCATCTCTCTCCTGCACCTGAAGGCAATAGGTTAGCTTAGAAGCAAGGGGTACGTTGTACGTCACAGAGAACGACTATTTTCTGCCCACAGGATTTGCTGCCTGAAGCAGCTTCCTAACTCTGCCTAGTGGTGTGGCTGGTCATAACTCTGGCTGATTATCTGGAGTCACATACAGGTCATTGAATGGAACAAAGTACTCCACCAGCAAGGGGAAAAAACACCTTACAATTCTTTACATGATCACATTTCCCAGGGAGAAAGAAAGACAAGTCAAGAACCCCTGATCTTGCTAAGGGTTGCTGGCCGGCTGACTTTCATTTCATATCATTCTGTTTTATTTCAACACCTTTGTTCAGAAAACACAACCAAAACATGACTTTGCTGTCAGGAGTGACCTGTGGCTCACTCTCCACCTTCTTGTTCCCCTCATGCAAAATGAGTCTCTCACCCACTTCCTGGTTCACAGCTTGCTTCCAAGCCAGAATCAAAATTCCATTTCAAACTGATGTTGGTTCTCTTTGGAGGTAATCAATGCTGTGGGGCTGTGTTCCCTTATCTGTTGTGATGTCCCCGTTACCAATTTTGGATGTCTTTGGGGAGATTATGACTCGGCTAGCATCGGGGAAAGTCAGGGTGGGGCTTCTGGATTTTCTTAAGCCATGAATAACTCACCTAGTAGCAGGAACACTGTAGGGAGCATTTTGATAAAAGTTTGTCACGTGTGCTCCTTTATTTGTCCCCTACACAAGTACACCTTGCTTATCAGATTTTCCAAGACAGTTACGGTTTAAATTTTATCAAATCAAGTGTCCAAAGAGAGGCCCTCTAGATATCTGAATTGCTAATTGTGTAAACAAGCTCTTAGCCAGCTAATCCCTTGGACAATTTTAATCATATGTACCTGCACACTCTCAAATAAGTGTTCAAATGCTCTGGGAATTATGCCCTTCTGGGAAGATGGATCCAGAATCCCTTGCATGGTAAAAGACTTCCCACTTCCCGTCTGCCCATAGGCAAAGATGGTACCATTATAGCCTTCGGTAACACCCTGGAATTTAAACAGAAAATTCAGATTAATAATAACTATCAGCTTGGATTTGTGTTCTCAGCTCAGGGCCTACCCTATCTCAAAAGATTTTGTTTGCAGGCAAACTAACCACAGGCATCAGCTACTATTAAGACCCACTCAAATATTTAATTAGAGTAAGCAAGCATCTCTGGGAGTGTTTCAAAAAGAATCGGACATGAGATAGCATGGATGTAGGGGCTCCATAGCCCAGGGCTTAAAGAAGTTACAGTTATTGCTACTTGCAAATTCTGCAATGAATTCTGTGATGAATTCTGTGTAGGCAGAATAGTTTTTCATACATATTATCCTATAGATCAGGAGCAGGGAACTTCAACTCTCATCACCCCTCACCACTTACTATGCTAATAACAGTGCAACAACATGTGGAAGACCAGAGACTCCCCACCTCTATAGATAACCACCAGTCTTCAACCATGCCACAGCTGAATTGCAATCTGATCTAACACAGGGCCCATCATCGTCTACTGGAGAAAGAGGTGGGGGGAGAGGAAACTGAAAAGTGTGTCTGATACATTATTATAACTACATACTTCTTGCTAGTCACAGAATCATAGCATTGTAGAGCTGAAAGGGACCCAAGGGGTCATCTACTCCAACCCCTGTAGTGCAGGAATCTCAACTCAAGCATTCCTGACAGATGGCTACCCAACCTCTGCTTAAAAACCTCCAAGGAAGGAGAGTGCATCACCTTCTGAGGTCATGCATTGGCTTGCTCTGTGGTTTTCTTTTGAGCAGGTTAACATGAAATGAGCTCCCTCAGTCTGAAAAAATTAAAGGCCATTGCTACAGATTTTTTCTGCTCCAGTACCTTAATTTCCCCCCTGCTTTAAGTTACCCACTTCCCTCGGGTAAGCAAAGTATGGACACATACACTTAAGTACAGTATGTAACATTTATATCACTGAGCTGTAGATTTCCCAACAGGTAAAGGTAAAGGACCCCTGGAGCCAGCGTTTGGCCACAGACAGCTTTCTGGGACAATGGAACACCATGACAGAAGCCAGAGCGCTTGGAAACGCAATACCTGCAGCTGGTTGCACTCACCTCTATAAGGGGGTAGGCAATTTCATTATAGATTTGCTCTGTGTTGTGGCTCATGTTATATGCCCCATCAAAAGTGAACTGTTTGGGTGGGTCCTCTGATGCCATAGGGTTCTGGATAAAGCACTGGCCACAGGAGCTGTCCATGTTGACCACCACCTTGCAGCCCAGCTGCTTTTCACGTTCATTCAAAGGGCGGCAACGCACAATCACTTTCACCGCTTCTGAGGCCATCTTCAAGGCCCATGAAGTTGGGCTTGGAGACTTGGTGTGTGGCTAAGGCACCTTACTTCCAGCACAGGAAGTAGGGCTTGTGCTCACTTCCATGGAGTGTCAAGAACAAGGCAGTAGAAAAAGGCAGCCTGAAGGCCAGCTGCTGTGCTGTCAGACAACTGGCCAAGGGTGAAGACTGTTTTGCCTGGCAAAGGAAGTAGTACAAAATAGGTAATTCCTTTTGGGTAAGAGCAGTGCAGGGAATGTGACTGTTAACAGGGCAACATGTGCTACACCAGGTGATGAATTTTCTAGGAAAATATGGGACACCTGAAGTGCCACAAGAGAAGTGCCAAGAATGTGAGGGGCCTAAGGAAGTACTATGTTAGGGCAGTGGGTGGGAAGCCTGGCAAAAGAACAGGTGTTCTTCCTTGGTCTTGCTTTGGCAGGAGCAGTGATGAGTAGTAGAGGCGTTTTCTAAGAACCTGGAATGTGAGTGTGACCTCACAAAGACCCTGCTAGGCAATGAAGGCTCCAGTGACAGTGGCCTGCAGCTCCGTGCAACTGTGCAAAGGCGGGCATGGAAGCCCTTTTCTTGCTTTCCCAAAGGACTCTGGGTGTTGCCGAAGGGAACAATGGGTGGGGAGACACTCATAAGTTTCACCTCTAAATCTGACAGAGATGATCCATAAATGTCTGGGCTGTCAAGCACAGAGACTTTGTAGCTACAGGGCCCTGGCAGTATAAGAAGCTGTGAAGTGGGCCTGCATGGGGCTGGCACAGCACGGCGGGGGGGGGGGGGGTTCAGCGGAGAGTGCAGGGAATGGGGGCAGTTGGTCAGCTGGCACAGGAGCACCGCAAAGGCCTGGGCCCACAAGCGGAGCAGAGTGTGGGAACAGCTAAGGGGCCCGGGGAGCCTGGCCAGGTGCGCGCGGCAGGAGAGCGAGTGGGAGCGCTGGGATCCTCACCGCAGCCTTACGGGGGGCTCCCGAAGGAGCCAGGCATGGCGCAGAAGAGGCGCGTTGCATGCGACCGTGGACATGGGATCCTGGTCCGCCGGGCGCAACCCCCTGCCTCCCCGCCTCGGGGTCAAGGGCGCGGCTCTTAAGAGGGGGCGCAGGCAGCAGAACTCAGGGCGAGCCGCGCGGCTTCGGGAGAGGAGAGGGGCTAGACGGTGCCCGCTCCGCGCAGCTGGGCAGGGGCCGGCATCGAGGGAGGGTCGGGGCGGGAGCTGCCAAGCGCCTCTCGCCGTCCCCTCCAAGCGGGCCTTGGCCTGCGTGGCGCCGCTTCGCCTTCCGGCCCGCCCGGCAGCTCCTGGCAGTGTCGGCTGCGTCCGCGTTGCTCGGGCGACCGGCAGCGTCTCTCGGCGCCCTCTCGGCGCGCGACAGCCTTCAAGGCGGGGCGAGGAGCGCCACAGTCCCGCACGGACCCGCGCGTCGCGCAGCAGCAGCAGCCGCCGCCACACGGCCGGGTGGGCGCCCCTTCTCTGAGCGTCAGGTGGGGCTTAACCCCCCCCCCCCACCGAACCCCCCCAGGCCTAACAGCGACTGCCCTGCCGCAGGCGAAGTTCCGACTAGTCCGCGGGTCGCTTTGCTCATTCATTTCTTAAATGTCTACAGCGCCCTCCCCCCGAGGACCACATGGACTGACAAATGGAGCAAGCAACGACCCCTTCCTATTAGCAGGCATGAATGTCCACTTCACCCCGCGACCGGGGGCGCCATGCGCTGTGCATGGCCCTGACACCAAAATTTGTGGGTGCCCAGCCCCTCCATGGGGAATTTTGTGGCTGCTCAGGCACCCAGAGCCCCAGCGAGTGGGATCGGGAACACCTCTTCATGCTGAAACTTTTTAAAAGAAGCTCAGTAAAACTGGCTTCCCGCCACGAAATCTTTTAGCAGTGAAATCTGGGGCTGCCACAGGATGGTAAGAAATTGAGTTCAATTGTACGTACGATCAAAAAGTGCGATCCGTGAATTGCCCAGGAGCATTAAAACTTTCGCACTGGACTGAATCCAAAGGTGTGGGAAATTATGCATCACACGTGGCAATTCGCCGCCGTTTTTAAACTCAAAAATAAGATCTCCACCGTTTTTCTTTTAAGCATTTCTGCCACCTACATTTCTGCCTCCAAAAGGATACAAGATGCTCAGAAATTTGGTGCTTTGTTTTATACCTGCGTGTGCGTTTTAAACCAAAAAAAATGCAGCCCTCCCTAACCATTGGGATAAAAGATAATTAAAATACATTAAATAGAATCGGAATCGAAAATAACAATTCGTCTGAACACGGGCGTAGCCAGGATTTTTGTTAAGGGGGCAGAACCGACGCGATTGGTCAGTTTTTTTGGTTTTACTTGATCGAGGGGGGCAGCTGTTCCCCGGCTGCGCCCCTGCGGCTGAAGACTTTTGTTTTCCTTTGTTGTTGTTCAGTCGTTCAGTCGTGTCCGACTCTTCGTGACCCCATGGACCAGAGCACGCCAGGCACGCCTATCCTTCACTGCCTCTCGCAGTTTGGCCAAACTCATGCCAGTCGCTTCAAGAACACTGTCCAGCCATCTCATCCTCTGTCGTCCCCTTCTCCTTGTGCCCTCCATCTTTCCCAACATCAGGGTCTTTTCTAGGGAGTCTTCTCTTCTCATGAGGTGGCCAAAGTACTGGAGCCTCAACTTCAGGATCTGTCCTTCTACTTCTACTCCAGGCCAAAGTACTGGAGCCTCAACTTCAGGATCTGTCCTTGTTTTCCTTACGCTGATCCAACTCACTTCGCAGGAAAGCAGAGCCTGGTTTGGCCACGGACCAGAACTCCCCGCCCAAGGGCTCGTCCGCACTTCCGCTTGTCCCAGGGCGGCGAGCGAGTTCTAGTCGCGGTCAGGCAGGCTTTCTCGGAAGCGGAGACCCGCGCGCGAGCCGGACACAGTCCGCGCGTCTAAGGGACAACCCGGACCGCTGATTGCGTGGCACAGGGCACATCCGGGCGGGGCCCGGCGCTTTGGCAGCAGAGCACGCGCGGCCGGAAGTGGAGGGGACCGCGTGCTCTCTCTCTCTCTCTCTCTCTGGAGAAGAAGCAGCAGCGATGGGGCGGCCGCGCAAGGTGAGGCGTGGGGTTGCGGGCGCGGGCGGGCGGGCATGAAGCGGGCGCGCGTCCGAGAGAGCCGGCACTCCACGTGCTCCCGTTCCTCCCTTGCAGACTAAGAACCAGAAGAAAGAGCGGGCGGCGGCCCAGCATCGCTCTCAGGAGGAGTTCGGCTCCGTCCCTCACTCCTTCGTCTTCCACCGCGGCCGCGTGGGCAAGAACCTGCAGCAGCTCATCCTGGATGTTCGTCGGGTGATGCAGCCCTACACGGCCGCCAGCCTCAAGGTGAAGCCTCGCTCGGGGGGCTGTGGAAAGGGCGGTGAAGAGAGAGGGGCAAATGCAGGACGGAATTGGTTTTGTGAAATAAATGGTGTTTAGGAATCATAGCGGGGGCAGGCGGGAGAGGTCTCTTACAAATGGAATTTGGCTTAGATGGGTTAAGATAGAAAATACAGAAATTGGGACTTCTGACTGATTCTAAGGGGAATATAGGATAGTATATGGGGATGAGGAATTAAATCCACACACAAATCCCCAGAAAACAGTTTGGTTCTTTAGCTATATACATTTTAAAATGTATGGTCTTGGACTGTTTTGTGATCAGAAGAATAAAACATTGCTCCAGTCAGCATAATCTTCTCCCTCTGACAGGGGCTGTCTAAATTCTGGATCATTTAGGGGGTGGGCTGTTTGTTTGTTTGTTTTTAATATATATATATTGCGAACATATTGCCAGTTATACAGATCTGTGTTTATGAAACCTGGATCACATAGTACCTAGCCATTTTGCATATTTAATGCAAAATGCTAGACCTTGTGATTGTTTTGTTTTGTTGCAAAAGTGTTCAAGGATGCAGTTGGGAATGGATGGGGGGGCAGGTAGGGTAAGAATACCAGAGGCTTTCCTGAGCACATGTTTGCTCAAAACGGATTTCTAAAACACTAGTAACTTCAAAGCATTTTACTTCAACTAATTTAATTCAATAATTTAAAGACAATTCTATGTCCTAGTTTTTGTCTGGCAGCACAGACAGTAGAGCCACACTGATTACAGGTCTTGACTTTTTTAGGTGCGCAAGAAGAACACTCTGAAAGACTTTGTGGCAGTGGCTGGACCTCTTGGGGTGACTCACTTCCTGGTGTTCACAAAAACCCCCACCAATATCAACCTTGTGAGTTAAGCAGTGAGAAGTTGCTCAGTGGTGGCCATAAGTGGTCCCAATGTTGTTCTGCCCTGCTAGTCTCATGTTTTTGTTCTGTTAGAATGTGCAACTTGAATTCTTTCTCTCTATATTGATGCTTTTCAAACTCTTGTCTTCAAATTGATTTGTTTGTTGAGGACAATTTTGTGTTGTCATTGTGAAGCTTCTACTCATAGCAGGAGATTCTGGGGCATGTACTAGATTTTACAGTCAATTCCTATGGAGCACTGACCAAGCTTCTTGGGCCTTGTTGCTAAGTACAGCCTCCTAGGACACACAAGTCCCCCTGCTTGCCCAGGTCACTGATGACTCCCTGCAATACGTAGTTATAGAGCAGTCTTCCCCAACCTGATGCCATCCAGAAGGTCATGGTCAGAAAGGCACCAGGTTGGGAAAGGCTACCATGAAGCAGTATGACAAGGCAGAATGGTCAGAAAGGCTTGCCTGATACTGACCCTCTCACTGAAGGAGTCCTGATAAGCATCTGAAGAACTTTGTCACTCTCCAGAACCCTGCTTTGCAGGATGGACTGTTGTGAAAGCTCAGGTCCTCTTCCTCTTATACCCTCTGTTGGTTTTGTTGGCCCAATTGAAGTATCATCGTAGCTCTGCCTGATGACCTGATGCAAATGATGACAATGTGTTTTGCTGAGTGAAACCTGTGATTCTCACTTCAAAGTAAACGCACTGATGCATCTGGATTTTGCAGAACACTAAAAGCAGAGTTTGAATTATG
Source organism: Lacerta agilis (assembly GCF_009819535.1). NCBI lineage: Eukaryota > Metazoa > Chordata > Lepidosauria > Squamata > Lacertidae > Lacerta > Lacerta agilis. Next base: position 39,239,787 of record NC_046327.1, on the reverse strand, counting down.
ACAACCAATCTGCCTGTGGTAGAGGCTGCTCTGATTGTTTTCTCTCTTCCTCAGAAATTCTTCCGTCTTCCTGGTGGGCCAACCTTGACCTTCAGAGTTGCTCAGGTACCAATTGCTGGAAATACCGGTAGTAGAGTAGGCTAGTTGGAATACATCTGCCTCTGAAAGACCCTTTTATAGCTTGCTAAGGTTAGAAGGGTTTTTTGCTACCTGTTCTTTCTAGTGGGTTATTTAATTATTTATTTATTTAGTATGTTGCCCTTCATCTGTAGATCTTAGGGTGGTTCACAGCATAAAAATGCAAGATTAAAACACAAAATACATAATAAAAACAAGAACAAAACCCAAGCAAACCAATAACCACCCTCCCACCCCTCTTACAGACTGCTAATGCTTTAAGGTGTGCTGTGAATCCTTGACCTAGGTGAATATTTCTCCTTACTTCAAGACAATCTAAATTTTGCAACCTGTATCACTTATGTAAATTGCCTAATTTATCCTGGCTTTATGACTACTAAACATCATATTCAGCTACCCCTCCAGCTTCAGGGATTTCAGTAGTGCAACTCCCAAGCATATAGTTGCTGCCATGAGGTCTAGAAACCTGTGTGTGTGTTTTTAAAATGAAAGCTTGAGAAGCTCATGAAGCTGAACCAGTACCAAATTCTGTGTAGATTTTGTGGGAAACAAAGAGCCCTGGCTAGCTGCCTCAAAATAAGAGTTTACACAGTCTACAGGCCTTCTGGATTTCAGGGTTTACATCAAGGGTGGGCACTCCAGATACTGATGGAGTATAACTCCCATTATCCCTGACCTTTGGCTGTGCTGGCTGGGCCAATGCGAGTTGTAGTCCAATAGCGTCTGGAAGGCCACAGGTTCCCCACCACTAGTTTACAGGTCTGTGGTGTACTACCTCTTGGTAGTAGTGCAGGATCCTCTATTATTATTATTATTATTATTATTATTATTATTATTATTATTATTATTATTATTTTATTTAAATTTGTATACCGCCCTTCATCCGAAGATCCCAGGGTGGTTCATGACAGAAAAATACAAAATGAGAATACAAAGTACAAGAATACACCTCTGCTACTGCCTCACCCATCTGTTTCACTTCAGTATTCACTCATCAAAGATGTTGTGTCAACCCTGAAGCGGCACCGGATGCATGAGCAGCAGTTCAGCCACCACCCACTCCTGGTCCTCAACAACTTTGGCCTTCAGGGCATGCATATCAAGGTCATGGCGACTATGTTCCAGAACATGTTCCCTTCCATCAATGTCCACAAGGTAGGTGTGTGCTGGCCTGGAGACGGGGGGGGGGGGAGTCAGCTTGATGGTCCTGCTCTGCTGCTCAGGTGCCTCTGGCCCTGGTCTTCCATGGTGTGTCATACAGGTCAGCTGTGCCCTGCTTCTCAAAAAGGGCATGTGTTATTTATAACAACACTAGTGTCTTCTTCATCTGCAAATCTCAGGGCAAATTTACTTCTGTGAGGTTGGTTAGGTGGGATATGTGTGGCCTCAGTAAGGTGTGTCTTGGCTGTACCATGTTAGATTGGAAGTGAAGGCTCACACAGTTGGAAGCTTCTTAATAGACAAAAAATATCCCTCACCTAGAAAACATTGGGGAGAAAGCAAGGGTGAAACCTGCTCCCTGATGTGAGTTTAGAGAGGTTAGTTTTATGGAGCATTCAGTCTGAAATGACACCTCTGTGACAACAAAGCTAATGACAGGTTGATCTCATCCAAGATATATAGAGAGTGTTTGTGACTTAGACCTCTGTTTTCCATTCTGGAAAGGGATTATGGAAATTAATCTATATGTTTGTGTTGGAACTGCAGTGCATCTTGACACCATTCTTGCAGAGTTGGAAGGGACCACCCCTCCCATGCAGGAATCTCAACATGTCGCCCATCCAATTTGAAACCATACCAGACCCTACATAACGTATTTTTCGGACCATAACACGCACCTCATTTTTAAAGGAGGAAAACAAGAAAAAAAAACCCCGGTATTCTTTGTGGGTGACGCTGTGAGGAAACTGGTGGAGGCAAGCAGCTGCTCCTGACCTGGTGCGCCCATGAAGCCCAAAGCACAACACATGGGAGCCACTGCATAGACAGGGCGCACATACTACCCTTTCCTCCACCATCTCAACCCTCAAGCCAAGCCCCTCAAATCCTTTCCTTTCTGCAAGATATGGACTGGCAGGGGGTTTGGAGAAGCCTGTGGGAGAACCTCAGGAGGCACGCAGCTGCTGAATCCAAACACAGCCATGGATCAGCTACTGAAGATTCAACATGCACAAATCACTACACAAAGCAAATCGAAGCATGGATGCATGCACACAGGTAGGGGGGTGCACATTCAAGAGGAGTCCCCTCCTTTGTTGCAGCCCCCTTTTTGCCATAACTCCCTCGTGTTTCAGTGGGGAACGGCAGTTAGGGGAAAGGTTTTCACATGCAAACCAAGGAAAAAGAGACAGAGAGGGAGACAGGCAGGAACAACAGACATGAAAGCAAAATGAAAGGGCACTACAACTTCAGGTTGAAAGACAAGGAGAGAACTGTAGTTGGCTCCATCCAAGGGGCCATGGGGAGTTGGTGTGGGGCTGTCACTGAAGGGGGGAGGGTGAGAGAAAAGAGACAGGAACGTATCAGCTGATATTGCAGCTACAGAACAAAAGCAAAAAAGAGGGGTGAATGAAAGAACAATGCTCAAGAATGTGAAGGGTAGATTTATATTGTAGCACAGCAGAAAGAAGAACTGATTCAAGCTCCAGTTCCGACATGCGAGGAGAGGGGGGAGGGGGACAAGCAAAGTCAACACGTGTGTGTGTGTGTGTGTGTGTGTGTGTGTAGCAAAGGGGGGCAGAGAGAAAAAGGATGCAGTGAAGATGGGGGGGGGAGAAGAAAAGGAGGACCAGTTTGACGAGAGAAAAGCCACAAATGAGGAAGGGGAAAGAAAGAGGGAGAGGATCACTCGACCAACCTCCTACCCCTCTTTCCTGGGGGGGGGGAGACAAGCCCCCACCCCTTATACACCCCACTGAGGGAGGGGGCTCACCTCTACCTATGAGGGCGAGAAACGCCCTGGGCGAAAGTGTGCGGGAGCGAGGAGGTCCAGCTCTCCCTCCTGCGTGCCTAATCTGTGGGGAGTAGTGAGGTGGCAGCGCCCAGGAGAGGGAGGGCTAGGGCAGTGTGAGGGCCCCGCTGGGCGGCGAGGGGGCAAAGGCAAGCCGAGGGGCGGTGAGGAGGAGGAGGGTGAGGAGGGGCCGAGGCCGGGCTGGTAGCCGTGATGCTGCTGTTGCTGCCGCGGCCTCTCCTGCTCGTCCCGCCACCACCTCAAGAGCAGGGATAGGAGCTGGCAGTTGGGAGAAGCGCTGCGCTGCACCCCTCAACCGCGGCTTCTTTATGGAGGTCCTTCTGCTGTGTGTGCTTCTATCATTAAGCTGTGGCAAGTACGGCTCTCTTCTTTAGAAACTCTAGGTCACAGTTTGTGGGCAAATGAGGCAGAACTAGTCCTGAGCTTCTTGGGATTTTGTGCTTTGCTTCTGGATTTGATTTGTGGCACTGTGGGTTAAACCACAGAGTCTAGGGCTTGCTGATCAGAAGGATGGCGGTTCGAATCCCTACCACGGGGTGAGCTCCCGTTGCTCGGTCCCAGCTCATGCCCACCTAGCAGTTCGAAAGCACATCAAAGTGCAAGTAGATAAATAGGGACCACTCCAACAGGAAGGTAAACAGCATTTCCGTGCGCTGCTCTGGTTTGCCAGAAGCGGCTTTGTCATGCTGGCCACATGACCCAGAAGCTGTCTGCGGACAAACGCCGGCTCCCTCTGCCTATAGAGCGAGATGAGCGCCGCAACCCCAGAGTTGGACACGACTGGACCTAATGGTCAGGGGTCCCTTTACCTTTAGGATTCCCAAGGTCCTTCATTGGATAGCACTCACTTTATATGTACAGGTGAAACTCGAAAAATTAGAATATCGTGGAAAAGTCCATTTATGTAAGCAATTGTTTTCATTAGCTACTGGAGGTTAATATATGAGATAGACTCATGACATGTAAAGCGAGATATGTCAAGCCTTTGCTTGTTATAATTGTGATGATTATGGCATGCAGCTGATGAAAACCCCAAAGTTGAAATTGTTAATTTGGGGTTCTCACCAGCTGTACGCCACAGTCATCACAACTATAACAAATAAAGGCTTGGCATATCTCGCTTTGCATGTCATGAGTCTATCGCATATCTTAGTTTCACCTTGTATGCTAGTGGAAGCTAGCACATTGAGTCCTGCTAGCAGAATGGGACTCCTTGTCATCTCTGCCTGCTCCATTCTCAAATCTGCCCAGAAAGGTCAAGAGAAGCCCCAGGAGGAGGAGGAGGAAGATCATTCTATCTGGCAAGCAGAAATGCTTGTGCTGACAGAACAATTGCCTTAGCACAATTTTGAATTCCACCTCAAGAGTACTAGGGAAATTGAGTACTAAGCCTCCTGGGTTCTATAAAGGCTGTCACAGCTAGGGAATCTTCATTGCCACCTAAAATACTTCTCAGGTGAGGGACTTATGCCATATTGTGAGCCTTGGTTCTCATGCTGTTGTGTTCTCTTTTCTCCTACCCTGCCTGTCCCACCCACCTGCCTGCCCTGCCCCAGGTAAACCTTAATGCCATCAAGCGTTGTGTACTGATCAACTATAACCCAGACACCCAGATCCTTGAATTCCGTCATTAGTAAGTATCTTCTGTTTCATGCTGTGCTCCTCCCCAGTGCTGAAGGATCAGATCTGAGCTCACAGTAATCTGCATCTGCAAGAGGGACATATTACATGCATGGCCACTTTCATAAAATGTTTTAATTAGTCTCTGTGATAGTAGTTCATTGTTAGTGTGCCAGTCTGCATTATGCATGCCAAACATTCATATTATTGTGCTCATTAAACAAAACAACATTTTGCGCTGTAAGGATGTATACTCAGGGAAGAAATACTTCTTTGTGGTACATCCTATTTAATCCTTGCAATGTAAAATAGTTTAGACCAGGGGTCACAACCTTTTTGGACCGGGGCACATTTCAGATTTTGAAAGAGTGCAGTTGGCACCAGTCACAAAATGGTACAATATGGCTGCTGGGCGGGGACGCATGGCATGGCACGAAATTAAGAGAGAAGCCACAGTGAAACTTTTCCTGTAAATATATTTCTATATAAGAAAGGGTTTAGCCTGTTGAGTTTCAGCCTGACACACAGCAATTAAAGGCACAAGAATCCCGTTTTCCTCCAATGCCAACCGTAAACCGAAACCTAGGATGCCATCCTGTACCTACTTTAAAATATTACTTCTGAGAAGACGTGTACACCATTGTTCTGTAAGTTAACTAGTTAGTGAATTCTTAATGTGTGCCTAGTCTTTAGCTTCTGCACAGCAGGAGACATACCCAAGCCTCTTGGCAAAGTTTTCACATTTGCCGTTGGAGGGGAGGGGGATTTGCTTTCATCCATCCACACTTGTTCTGTACTAGTACTTGCAGAAAATAGCCTCCGGGTTTGCCTGATCTCAGATAAGCCCACCACAGGAAAGATGCATCCTGGGAGTTAGGAGGAAAAGAAGGGCAAACCAGGTGCACATGGGGAGAGTGTAGTCTGCTGATGTGTCTGATCTTAATCTGGAACAAAGCGTTCTGATGAATCTAAGCTGCTTGGGAACGGGTGGTGTCACACTACTTTCTTCCTTTTCAAGGTTTTGATTATATTAAGGTGATTTCAATTAAAAGTAATACAGCGATACAGACAAAAGAAGGAAAAGTGAGAGGAAGAAAACCAACAACAAAGATACATATCAAAGTGAAAAGGGTTTTGAACCTTTTTAAGGTTTTTGAACCCTGGAAAATTTATCTAACCAACATTTTTTCTAGTATATTATGCCACCTGCCTTGTTGGGGCCCAGAACAACTGGAAGACAGCCAGGTCGTGGGGATACTTCCCTGGATGAAGTGAGGATCCAAGGAGCTTGCCCCTGAATCTAACAGCTAAATTTTCTAGATTGTGTTCCACACCCCTGGCTGGAAGCCAGGCTTGTTTCAAGAGTTGTATGAAGATTATGTCTGCTAATACAGGAGCAAGGCAAGGATAGCCCCTGCCCAGATGATGATGTCAGCACAACACAGTTCACATAATGACCCTTGCCAGAGGCCTCAGGCAGAAGAGAGAGGAGTCTTTCCTAGGCCTGCATCCAAATAACCTTGAATTGGAGATGCCAGTGACTAAATTTAGGACCTGGTACATGGCAGCGCATATCTGCTCTGCCTCCTCCACCCTTATCCACCAGACACAATAGCAGTGGCTTGCTCCTCTTGCTTGATGGAATACCTTCATGCACCTCTCCTGCCCTTTGTGTTTTGCAGCAGTCTGAAAGTGGTGCCTGTAGGAATAAGCAAAGGGCTGAAGAAGATCATGCAGGAGAAGTTTCCTAACATGAGCCGTCTGGAGGACATCAGTGAACTATTGGTTAGGTGAGAAAAAGACCCTCCACCTCCCCATAAAGCTAAGCCCCCACTCCCACCCCATTCAAAGTGTAGGTTCGTTTTGGGTCTTGGAGCAGGTTGAGCAGCTCTTAGCAGAGCTAGAGACTCCGTAGAGACTTGTGGTTTGTGAATAAGGCAGGATGTAAGGAGGAGGTTTGCGCATCTTGTGCCCTGTTTCATGATGCCATTGCTTTTATTTTCTGTTCCTTTTTACTTTTGTGTATGTTTAAACTCCTGTGGAATGCCAAGCCAGCTTGATTCTCATGCTCACAATGATACGTCCTCTTCTTTATTGGTGCCCATTCTTTTTCCACCACACTTCTTCCCTTGTGTGTCTCGCCTTGCTGGGACTGTAAGGCTGGTGTCTTTTCTTGCCTTTTTTAATGAAAAAAGTTCTCTATAGAAATTTGTTGATGTCATTACAGATTTAACTTCACACATACACGTACATACAATCTTTTTTTGCCTTGTTTTATGTGCAGAGCTCCTTTTGTTACCAGCATGCCAGGAATAATGTTTTCCTTCCCTCCCTGCAATGCAGAGACATAAATCTTTCTGAGAGTGAAGCTGAGCAAGATGGCAGTCACAACACCACAGAGCTGCCTCAGGCCTACGCTGGCCGGGGGAACATGAAGGCCCAACAGAGTGCTGTCCGCCTCACCGAGGTCAGGCCATGGGACTCTTGAGCTCACAGAATGGGAGTGGGTGGGTGAGTGGGGGCAGCATAGAGCTGACCTCTGCTCCTTCAGCTGCTGCTGTCTACTTTAGCAGTGAAAGTCCCGATCATCCAAATTGGGATAGCCATGAGGGCTGCTGGAGCTGGTGGTGGTGGTGGAGGTGGTGATGGTGATGTCTCTCACCTAATGAAGTGTCTGCCTCTTTCCCCAACAGATTGGCCCTCGAATGACCCTGCAACTGATCAAGGTGGAGGAAGGGTTAAGCCAGGGCAATGTGCTCTATCACAGCTTCAGTGAGTGTCTTTCGCTGTTCATGGAGCCCTCCTCCCCTGAACTTCCCCCACTCCCACAAACACGTTTAAAAGGCTGTAGAATATTAATCAGCCAAAGGTCTGGTTGAAGAGGAATGTTTTTGCCTGGCACCTAAAGGTGCATAATGAAGGTGCCAGACAAACCTCCCTGGGGAGAGCATTCCACAAATGGGAAGCTACTGCAGAAAAGGCTCGTTCTTGTGTTGCCACCCTCCAGACCTCCTCTCGTGGAGGAGCCACACAAAGAAGGGCCTCAGAGAATGCTCTCAGGGTCTGGGTTGATTCATATGGGGACCGGCGGTCCTTGAGGTATTGCAGTCATCAACACCCATCATTTTATTTGTATGTCGCCTTTCCACAGTTAAAAACAGTGCTCAAGGCGACTTACAACATGACAAGATTTACATAATTACCAAAGTCATAAAACAATAAATACACCACATAAAAAATACACAACCAAATGGAAAACAATTTCCACATAAATCAAAATCTAAAACTAAGAATATAGCATTAACGTCACAGTTTAAAATGACATACGTAAAAAATAACAGCAATATAAAAACAACAGAACAAAAATGGAGGCCTCTCTGCCCAGCAGCAGCAGCAGCAGCAGCAGTCCTTTATGGAGCCCGTCAGGCAGGTGGTGAGCAGCAGGACTGGGGCCCTCAGGCACTTGGCAGGGGAGTCCTGAGCCATTTAAAGCTTTATAGGTCAAAAACAGCATTTTGAATTTAAAGGTCGGGGGAAGTTAAAGTGAATAGCTAGGGGTGCACCCCAGTATTAAAGATATTGGACAATAAGTCTGTATAACTTCTAGCCATGTTCAACAGTGCATGAATAAATCTGCCCTTGCTGCCTCCCCAGAACAGCAAAAACAGGCTGTTGGGCTTCCAAGCATGTTGCATTCAGGTTGGTGGGCCTGTTGTCAGCCATCGTCTTCAGTTGCTGAGTTGTGTTAGTGGTGCCACAGACACTTGCTTAGATAAAAAAACACTTGTGGAATGATCTCTCTCTGTGCCCACCCACCCCAGTTCTGGGGTTTCTACCCTTCCCTGCCAGCCAGTTGGGGAGAGAAGCACCAGTTGCACTAGCAGGACTCATTAGGTTGGCTCCCGCTAAACATAACTGCTTAATTGAATCCATCCCCATGTGTTTGTTTTATGCTTGCTAATGTGTGGTGTCAACATTAACAGCTGTTGGTTTTAATTTCTCACTCCTGCCCTCAGTTTATAAAACGGAGGAAGAGATCCAGGAGGCCCTTGCCCGGAAAGAGGCAAGGCTGCAGCTGAAGGCTGAGCGGCGCCGCAAGCAGGATGCAGATGTGGAACGCAAGCAGGAGCAGAAGCAAGTTCACAGGTGAGGGAGAGAAGAGCCGGAACCTTAGTTTCACAAAGCTGCTGTCCCTACAGCTGAAACTCGAAAAATTAGAATATTGTGGAAAGGTTAATTTCTTTCAGTAATTCAACTTAAAAGGTGAAACTAATATATGAGTTACAGGTAGGTAGCCGTGTTGGTCTGCCATAGTCAAAACAAAACAAAATAAAAAATTCCTCCCAGTAGCTACTATCTGAAGAAGTGTGCATGCACACGAAAGCTCTTACCAAGAACAAACTTAGTTGGTCTCTAAGGTGCTACTGGAAGGATTTTTTTTATTTTATTTTGTTTTGACTAATATATGAGATAGACCCATGACATGCAAAGTGAGATATGTAAAGCCTTTATTTGTTATAATTGTGATGATTATGGCATACAGCTGATGAGAACCCCAAATTAACAATTTCAACTTTGGGGTTTTCATCAGCAGTACGCCATAATCATCACAATTATAACAAGCAAAGGCTTGGCATATCTCACTTTGCATGTCATGAGCCTATCTCATATATTAAACTACAGTAGCTAATGAAAACAATTGCTTACATAAACGGACTTTTCCACGATATTCTAATTTTTCGAGTTTCACCTGTACATGCACACATTCCAAAGTAGCGTGCTGCTTTGCTTTGGGAGGACAGATATATGCACTTGTGATTGTACTGTTGTTTTGCGGGCTGCAGGAAGAAGAGTCTGGAGGGGATAAAGAGGAAGAAGAAGCAGGCAGAGGGAAGTGACAGTGATGCAGAGGACCCTGGGATGCAAGAGGACCAGAAGGTGGATGAGCCATCAGACGATGACATGGAGTATTATCGGCAGGAAGTGGGAGAAGAGCCTGATGAAGGTTGGTATCTAATTAGTGGTGCTTAAAAGACTTGGCGGCTAGGGACCCTGCTGGATGTAGCCGATGAAAACAGTTGTGCTTCTGAGCATGAACTGGGACACTTGCAAGGTAAACGCTCAGGTGCAGCTGTCCAAGGGGAGAGGGAGGGACACTGCATGTGTGAATGCTACCTCCTAGCTTCATATGGACCACCAGTTATACCTGTGTTACATGTAATGGTCTGCTCAGAAGCAGCCACCTTGAATCTCTCTTCAGAGTCGTGACCCACCATTTTACATGGGACCCTGTCCTAACTTTCTGACCCAGAGTGATGTTCTTCCAGAGTGACCAGATGCAGAGGAAGGGAATATTTTATCAGCATGTTCCTAGTCCAGCAGGACAAGTTGCCACCTTCCAAAATTTCCCCTTTGTAACCTACAGTGCTACAAGTTTTGTTTTTCTCTTCCAGCAGCTCTCTGCTTTTCTGAGGGTCCTGACATACCACTTGAAGACCAGTGGCCTAAAGAGCCTTTTGGACTTCAAGGCAGCATAGAGGCTGCAGTGATCTTTATCTTCTCTTCTTGTGACCCTCCTTTAGATCTGTTTCCCCAAAGCACTAAGAGGAAACGAAGGCCCAGTCAGTCCACTAAAGCTGGGAAAAGGCATAAATGCACCCATTCTGCTGGTGACCAGAGCCCAGCAGCATCTGCAGGAAACAGCAACAAGGCAAAGAAGCAGAGGACATCACGGCCCATGCAGTGGAAGCAGCAGAAGTTGAGAGGCTTCTCTCCCCGACAGCCCAAGGGGGCCCAGAGTCAGCAACAGAGGGAGGCCGCTCAGCCCACAGTGCAGCACAGAGTGTCGCCAAAGACCAGGAGGAAGCAGCCCCAGACCCCAGGGCAGCACCACACCCGGCGGCAGCCTGGCTCAAGGCCCCGGAGGCAGGGCAAGTCCGGACTGGGGCGGAAGCCGGTGCTCAAAGGGAAAGGAAGCTTCAGAAAGCCCGGACGTTCAGGGAAGAAGAGGCCAGCCTAGAGCCCTGGGCCTCCCTCCCTTGGTTTTGTATAGCTGTCCATCAAAAACTGTGGAGAACATTTCCTTTTATCTTAAGGTGGGTGTGGGACCTTATCTCTGACAGGACTCTAGGCCTGAAATTTGCTTACAAGATACTAAGCAGCCATCTGTACATTGGTCAAGAGAAATATATCTTGTTGGAAATACATACCCTTCAGCCTTGAGATCTCAATTCCTCAATTCCTGCTTTGGTGACTGCTGAATTTAGGCTGTAAACATGTTTGAGAGGATCCACAAAGTGTCCAGTTTTCTGTGCTGTTTGAAAAGCTCTTTGCCAAATGTTTTCAAGTCCATGTGTCTCACCTTTCACCTTCGAGTCATAGGTTTGTTGGCACCTGTCTGTCTCGAGACAATGGAGTGTGCCTCCAGGGGCTGCGTCAAACCACTGGAGAATTGCAGCGCCTGCTGTGGCTGCCTCCCGCTTTGGTTTTGCTGTGTCAGCAGCACTGAAGTGACCTTTCTGGGGCACAAGCCTGGGCAGTGTCTATGGAGGTCCTGGGTTGCCCAGACAACAAGACCACACTCTTGGCCCCACTGATGTGGTCCAAAGGAAAGGAAAACAACACATTTGACACTAGCTTGGTTGCAGGAGTTGCCGGAAGGAGACGTACAAGACACCATCCAACCGTCTTAGATACTCCACTCTAGATTTGTGTTGGGTTTACTCCTTAGCCTTTTCTTATTCCAAAGATGTCCTGCCAAAAAAGTGGGCATGGGTTTCCCCTCTGTTTACTCCTGAGGCCTTTCTCATGAATAGGTAAAGCCACGAGGCAGCGGAGGTTTGGATCAGAGTTTTACTTTTCCTATGTGGGCTACCTTCTCAGGTTGCTGAGCCCCATCTACCTCTCACTTCCATCTCCAGCACATGCAAAAGCCACCTTGACCATTGGACCCACTACTCAATACACTGAAGGGTGTCTTCTCAGGCAGGGGAAGTCCCTGTCTCCCAAAGCCGGCCAGTTGCCACTGTCGCATACTGACAGCTTCAAGGAGTCACAGGTGAAAGCTGGGTTACGGAGGAGCATGATGTCTCCCCCACTAAAGGGACTACCCCCTCCCCAACACCTCATAATTGGCATGACCCAGCTAACTTTAAACATGCCCAAATCAATGGAAATTGAAAACATTTAACTCTTGACTGGATTGTGCCCAACCAGTTCTGCAGTTTGTATCAACTTACTCTGCTAAGGAGCAATGCAGGGCACTGAAACTGTTGCCAGGCATTATTATTATTTTTATTTGACTTGTTAATCACTTGTTCCCCAAAGGTCTTTAAGCAATTTAGAACACAGCTATTGTAATGATTTCAAGCATACTTTGCAACATGTGCTGTTGCTTTGTTTGGGTGGAACTGCCTTGTGCCTCCAGGGGCCAAGTCAAACGACTAGAGAATTAAGACCTGTATGAATTCCCTAAGGTTACATTCCTTAAGCAGTTGGACTTGCCACCAAGTAGTAAGTTTACAGGACCTTCTGGCTATTTCTTCCCTCCTCCCAGTGAAGCAGACTTCTATTCATGTTTTTTTTTTCTTTTAAAAAATCCTTTCAACATAGAACATTATAGAGACAAAGTAATAAAACGTTACCCAGAAGCTGATCTTTAGGCCATGCATGCAAAATAACAGTGCACTTGTACCTCAGGCTGCAAACGCTGCGGGTTAAGTCTTTTCAGGTTGCACTCTGTGCTGAACCCGGAAGTACTGGAACGGGTTACTTCCGGGTTTCGGCGCTCATGCATGTGCAGAACCACTAAATGGCGCATGTGCTGAAGCATCAAATTGCATCACATGTGTGCGCAGATGCAGCACTGCGGGATACGAATGCTGCGGGTTGCGGATGTGCCTCCGTCATGTATTACGTCCGTAACCCAAGCGTCCACTGTAACATTTGTATAGGTGATGAACGGTTGAAGTTAACCAACATAGAGTCATACCTCGTGTTATGTACGCTGCGGGATGCGCACGTTCAGGTTACGCGCTGCGCTGACCCAGAAGTAACGGAACACATTACTTCCAGGTTTGGCGGTTCGCACATGCGCATCCAATGACGTCATGCGCAGAAGCACTGAATCGCATCGCGCACATGCGCAGACGCGGCACTTCATGATATGGACGTCAAGGGTTACAAACGGGGCTCCGGAACGGATCCCGTTCGTAACCAGAGGTACCACTGTAGTCTTATGAGAGGAGTCCTCTAGTTTGGATTTTAGCCATGTACGTAATAAAGCTGTGCCATTCAAATACAAATGAGTCTTTGCTTCAGGCCTTGTGCCAATTTTCTTTTTAAAAAATCACAAGTGCTATTAGAGAACATATTGGTACAATGAAGTATGGCTATCTCATTATTGTGAACCAGGCTGTTAGTAGAAGTTTTTAAACTTTCACTGGCGGTTCGTTGAGGAGGGGCTTATATGGGGTAACTGCATAGGCAGGAGTGCCATTTTTGCACTATTTTAAGTGCTACCTCTCTAAGAGACAGATTTCCTCTACACTGTTGATAGTTATGTGCTAATCTGTTTCCTGCATCTGCCTTAAACCATCTGATGTACCCAGTGCTTTTTAAAAAGGTGCCAGTACTCACCATGAAGTTGTTGCAGTAAGTGCCAAACCATTAACATTTTAAAGACAAAATGGTGCCAGTACTGCATACCCTTGAGTACCCCCAGAAAAGAAGCACTGGCATCCCATGTCTATTTGGATTAACACTAGACCCTGTTCTACTTTTTTAGCAGAATCTCACAATAGTGTCATACCTCATGATGCATCCGCTTCAGGTTACGTCTTTTCAAGTTGCATCCCGCGGCAACCCAGAAGTACCGGAATGGTCACTTCCAGGTTTCGCCGCATGTGCAGAGGCACTAAATCAGCGTGCGCAGACGCGGCGCTTCTGGATGCGAACACTTCGAGTTGCAAAAGCCGTATGAAGTCACCCTGTATGCACTCTTGCTTAAGAACATACATATTCTCTCTCTCTGACCTACCATTCTTTGTAATAAACCCAGTAACCTGTTCAGCAGATGACGAGATTGGCCAGTGATGTACCAGTTGACAAGGCTCTTCTCTCCTGTTCTAAGGGGTAGGACAAATAACTTCAAACCTTTATCCTTATTTAATAAGGTTGTGAAGTGTTTAGCCACAAACCACACAACACGGGGAGTAACAAACTAAGCTGCAGTCATTGTGAGAAAACCTTTTAAGAGGTTATGGATGGATGATAAAAATGGTCATGAGTCATAACAAGGACTGCAGGGGACCTGTTTCAAAACTCAGGCAAAGTAGCGATTTATGGGATATCAGAAAGATAACATCAGAAGCAACATGCTGAGTTTGGGTTACCACTAGTCAAGAAGTTAACAGTAAGGCCTTAACCAACTGTTGTACTGGAGGCCTCCCGCACCTAATCCAGAGTCCCTCCACCACCCCAGAGGGAGAACAGCTGGGGTGGTGGAGGGAAAAGAGGGAAAGCAGTTGGCCTCTGGCACCGTTAAGACATGGTACCTATGGTATTTCCTGTTTGCCTAAAGCCTTTTGCTAAGCTAAGCAGCAAAAGTTGCACAAGGCTATGCTGAGTGGGCAGCTTCACACATCCCAAACGAAGAGTGAAGCCACAAAGCCACAGAAGAGAAGTGTGATCAGACTCCTTACACCAATACTGTCACTTTCTCAAGCACCAATGTGTTGCATGAAGATATTTCTCAAATGGATCAGTGCCACCAGCAGTGCCTGTTGCTGGTCAGCTTAATTTTTTAGAAAAAGGAAGTTGAGGGCCACTGTGTAGATGTGACTGCATAGCAAACTGCACCACCTTAAATTACTTTTGCATGGTTGTAAAAAGATGCAGCTGGCATCCTGTCAGAAAAGATTAAAAGCATGCAGAAAATAACGTAAAGTGGATCTTACATTGCATACTGGAATTAAAGGGATATTGTAAGATTGAGAACCTTTTCTAAACAGAACTGTAAGAGTGTTACTCACTCCTCTTCATTTGCTCATTACTGGAGATGGCTGCAAAGAGTCCAGAATGTGACCAAGCAAGCCATACAAAGACAGCTTCCTTTCGCTGCACCTAATCCCACTCTGGGTCAAACCCAGTGAAACAGTTCAACATTTACTTCAGAGGCCTGGGTCTTCCTCTGAAACGGGGTTATTAACATCATAATAAAAATTAAACACTTGCATCAGAAAGCCTGTGTATTTAACAAATCACTCAGTAAAAAGAAACTCGGCTGTTAAAATGAAATCGGCTGACTGCAGCAACAATAGGGCTATCTATTTTGATGAGGGACTGACACACACCACAGGAGAGTGACTGAAAGGAATCTTTATTGGTGACTTATTTCCAGTGAGGAGCAGAACCGGGCAATTTCCGAAGACAAATGCAGGACAGGAAGCCTCAGTTGGTGGAAGGTCTGGGGGTGGGAAGGGAAAAAAAGAGACATTAATATTTTAACAAGTGGACGACTGAAGATTTTGCATCTAATGCAGAACCTGGAGAATCTGTTGCTCATATTTAAGAACAAAGCTGTTGTGAGAAAAGCTTGAAAATTCAAGGGCAACTTCAGCTATGGACTCAGAAACAGGATTTAATGGAGACTACTGTCTTCCCCCCTAAGCACCTGTTGCTCTTCATTCCAACATGCTAATTGTGACTGGCTCCAAAAGATGGCAAGGTTGGAAATTTGCTCAGGGTGAAAAGATCAACTGAGGGTTGGCCATCAGCCATTGTTACTTGGTATAGAGCCGTCAACTTTAGGAGAGAGGGAGAGAACTCCTAGGCTGCCAAGTCCTGCCTCTTCCTTAAGTCCTACTTACTTGGCCCATTCCACATTTAGGATCAGGTGATCATAGCCAAAGCCAGATACCCCTGCAATGGCCCTAGCAGCATCTTCTCGGCGATGGAAGCTGATGAAGGCAAAGCCCTGAAGGTAAGCAACAGGAAAGATGAAAATAAGAGATAAGATAATTTTTGCATGTATCTTTATTATTATTATTATTATTATTATTAATTTGTATACCGCCGGTTACCCACAGGTCTCAGGGCAGTTACAACATAAAATCACAATATAAAAGCACAATGTCTTCCAGCACTCACCTGTTGCCACTTCTTTCCCCACTTTGGACCTACCCAGTTCAGCCCAATTATCAATCCCTCTTTCTCACCTTGGATTGGCCAGTGGTTTTGTCCTTGGCTAAGTAGATGCGGGATATGGACCCAAAAGGACGGAACAGCTCCTGCAGGTCAGTCTCTCGGGTGTCCTCAGACAGATTGGTGACACGGATGGTGGCATTATCATCGGCTAAGATACAAGGAGGACTGTTGGATCAGGGCAGCAGAAACTGAAGGACTCTTAAATACCTGCCAGCTAAACTTATCTTTCAAGCAGGCCTAGGCTTGTATGGCACAGAATATACACAGGACTAGACTGCTAGATGCCAACAGCTACTGCTGTCAGGACACGACAGGTTCAGTCCCAACCTCCCCTCAAAGGCAATCTACCTCTACGGTTAGGCTGCATGGACTCCCCTCTGCGGGTGGCTCCATCTCTCAGGCTGGGTGGGACATACTTCCCAGTCTTGCTTTGTTGGGCTTGAACAGGTTCTGGTTCTGTGGAAACAAAATGCGGCGTTAGTGAAACTCGGAGCAGAACTCTCCTTCCCATCCCTGGCATAAGCCAACCTATCTGTCTCTGCAGGAAGGGCATATCCTCTGCCTTTTTGCACCCCTCACCTCCTGGCAGTTTGTCCTTCTCGCCTGTGGAGAGCCCCAGCTGCTCTGCCAGCTCCTTCTGCATAGGTCCCAGGGTGTCCTTATATGGGCAGCGAGTGGTCCAATGATCACCCTTGCAGATACGGCACGACACAATCTTCTGCCCTTTCAGCTTGTTCATGGGGTCCTCCTCCTCTTGGCAATTTAAGTCCTGGCAAAGGATACAACCGAGTGTGTGACCAACTGAAAGTCTGCTTGCCTTCCCACCCAAATTCAGAGTCCACAAAATGATTAAGTTCCAACCAAGTGTTTCTTAGCAGTGTCTTGGCTGTGCCAGTAGTCTTAGGAAGCACAGGCAATAGAAAGTGCCCTCTGCTTCACCCTCAAAAGGGAATATGTCAAGAATGTAACAGGCAACAGCCAACAGCTCAGTGGCAGACACCTGCTTTGGAAGCAGGAGGTCCCATGTTCAACTTTCTCTAGGTAGGGATTGGAAGGACCTGCTCCCTGAAACCCTGGAGAGCAGCTGCCACTCAAGGTGGACAATACTGTGCTAAATGGCGCAGGGGGCTGGCTCAGAACAAGGCAGCTTCCCATGCCATTTCCCCACAGAAACACAAGCGCCACAACCTACCTTGAAACCTCTGCTCTTTATTTTCACCCTCTACTTTCCTGCATGCTGCCACTCACCTCCTTGCTTGTGATGAAAGTCATGAACACATCATCGCTCACAGTGGTAGTGGCCACATTTGGGCCAGGGGCATCAAACTCTGAGTTTCCAAATTTTTTCCAGTTCTAGAGAGCAGAACAAAAGAGCTGGATGAAGTCTTTGATCTCATTTGCAATCCCCAAGAAGTGGGGGAGAAAGATGTTGCAAGACAGACAGTAGGAATGGGCTGGAAGGAAAGCAGGGTGATTTCTCAAAGAATCCCCAGCTGGCAGATTCCAAATTCTGAGCAAATTGCACACCAGTTGCTCCAAAGCAAAACAGCAGCATCAAAACATTCTGCCAACAAGATGTAAAGAGTATCAAAACACCATTTAAGATCCAGCATCTCAAAATATGAGATCATACAATGAAAAAAATCATCCACATTAAAATAATTTTCCCATCTAAAGCTATTAAGCCAATATGGCCGGAAGCCTAGGAAAGGTAAAGAGTTCCAAGGATTAGGAGCGAGGACTGCTGAAAACAGGCACAAGATATGACCAGCCGCTTCCAGGATATAAAAGAAAAATGAATTTTTGACCAATGCAGACTTAAAGACCAAGCCAGCTTTCCTCCCTCCCCTACTTGCTTCATTTAACATCCAGCCTGACAAAGAGTTTGAGTCCTGGTGGACTCAAAACACTTTTATGATTTTACTGTCTAGTTTCTTGTTTTTATATTTTTGAATGCTGCTGTGAAACATTTTTATGACACAGTGCCATATAATTATTCGTATAAATATATAAAGAAATAAAATAAATTCAGCCCCAAACCATGTAATTCACAGCTCAGTTGGCTGGAATAAAGCAAAAGACCTTGGGTGTTTTTTCCCCCTTTAGCCAGCCTCTCCCAACATGGTGCCCTCCAGATGTTGTTGGAATGTACCTCCCATCATCTAGTCAAATGTGAAGAATACATGCAAAAACGTCTTCACTCAGAAAGAGAGCAAGACTAAAATGTTACAGATCAGGAGGCTGAGTTCACAGAAAAGTCTGATGAACACCAAAACTTGCATAACTGTGTGTGCAACTAATGGTGGGACCTCTTAGATATCTCTTGCTTCAGTACCATTACTTCAGATCTGATGATGGCATAAAATCACTGCTTACATATGCCTAGTATACCTAGTGGTCAGGGAGGAAGGTCCAAGGGGGTAAGCTTCACTCTCTTAGGTGACTCACCTTTCGCCTAGCCACAGCCTTTGAGGCCTTCCGGGTCTCAATTCGAAAGGTGCGGATAATCTGGCAAAGGATAGCAACATGTCATATTATGCTCAGGGCAAGAATCAACAAAGAGGAAACGGGAAAAGACTGAGGATCACACCTGCAGGTAGAATTTGCTTGCTTCTTCCTGACCACACAGTTACTGTGCTTAAGTCACAACCAACCTCCACCCAAAAACCTATTCACTTGAGCCTGCAGAACTCAAGCAACATGAAAGATTGGAGGAAAACATCTAGCAGGGTCATCACTTTCAGACTGAAAACAGAAATGAACCACATGACATGGAGAGTTCTGCCCCTGTACAACCTAAGAAGTGGCGTGCTGGGAGATGAACTTTCACTGTCAATGAAAGGCAACTGGAAGTGAGGGTGGGGCCAAATCCCTAAGAACACAAGACACGAAGAGGATAATATGGAGGTGACCCTGAGAATGAGAGCTGGGGGGAAAGAAGAGAGATATGGCTTGATCCCAAGCCGCCACTCACCTTCACCTTGCGGCCATCCTCCTCTTCCCTGTACTCAGTCACTGTTTTGATGTTTCCATTCACAAGCTCCTTGGGTGATGGGAGAGGTTCTGTAAAAGTAGTGGGGGTGGGAACTATAGTAATCTTTCTGTGTCTCCAAGTCACCCAATACAGCAGTCCTTTTTTGAAATGCAAAGTAAGCATTTACCTCCTTTCACGAGCTCTGGCTCAATGCTTACAGTTACATTTACAGCTCCACCTCCGCCTCCGCCTCCACCCAGCACTCCACTCAGAGGGATGTCCTTGAGCAGGTCACTGGTGATGCATTTATCTGTGTTGGGGAAGCACAATAACTCAGTTAAAGTCTTTACATAAAGGATATTATTATTCTCTCTAATAATAAATTAGTATAGTCAAATTTGTATAGCTGTTGGGAATCAAAACAGGGCTGCCCAAAATAAACTACATAAATGAGATTCCAGAGGTAACGATGCTTATAAATATCTAAGTACTCCTGAACATGGCCCCATGAGCTTCAAGTACCTTTAGAATGTTGACAGCAGAGATAAGAAAATTTAGAGGAAGATCTCATTGTTTGGAGTAGAAGCTTCTGGGTTCACAATGAATATTATTATTATTATTATTATTATTATTATTATTATTATTATTATTATTATTAAGACCTCTTGGAAGGAATTCAACATTAGCAGTTTGCTCTGTCTGAGCAAGCATATCTGCTTACCTGATGGAATGATCTGCCCTCAGTGTGGCTCCCCTGACAAAAGTAGTAATCTGTTTCCAGCCAAATTCCCCCCCCCCTTAAACTATTACTCAGAATTTACATGGTTAACTTATACTCCCTCCTGCCCCTTCAAAATGGATTGTTGGGGCCAGGCTTCCATTTCTTTGGAAGAGCAATGTGACTTCTCGGGGTGTGAAAGGAAGTGTTGTGAGGCAAGACAGCTGCCTAACTTGTATAGCACCATAACTTGTCTGAAGGCATCCAGGTGGGATAGACAAGGAAAAAGCAAAGGCTAGCTGTGATCTAATTTTCTTGGTGTGTCCAAGATGTGAGTACATATTTCAAGGTACAAGGAAAATAAAACCCATTCTAGATGGGGTGGAAGTCTGCTCTGACTTCCCCTGGGCGAAAGGGGCTGCTCTTCCTTTAACATGCACCTTGTTCAATGACACATGAAATTTCTCACCATCATCCCCTTCCTCTTCCACTTGGTCTGCCCAACTGGGCTTGGAGCTGAAACAGAGTTAGAGATACCAAATTAAGTATCTGTTCAGTTAACGTAAATGTATAATGAGACCTTGCTTGATCCTCTAACCTCAGCAATTGCTCTTCCCACACTCAGTACTTTCTTACCACTTGTAGTATGACTAGTCCCTGACCCTCACTCATACACCTCATACTCTCCTTGTGAGTCACTTTAATTCAACCAAAATGGCTTCTTCATATAAAAAATAGGAACGTCTCCCCACCACATTCCAAATGGCATCCATAATGACAACTCCACCCTGAAACTCTATTCCAAGTACTCTGCCATTAACACATTTGGTCAACAGCTGCTCTTTTATTTCCTCTTCCGCCCAACCTCCAAGGAAAAGCATCCGACTACTAGTCAGCCACAACCTACTAAACCTAAACATTAGTCTCTCAAGGTTTCTGACCAAGGCCCAGGAGTTCTGCCCCCAAGAGATAAACATGTCGCCCAAAGGGCACAGGAGTCCCACAGAACAAGGTCTACCAAGCTAAGGCTTCATCTTCCTCCTCCTACACTCCTGCATGCTGTTCTCCTTCCAACGCCCCCCTCAAAATAACTATGCCCCAAACCCAGCAAAGAACCACCTTCTCCTGACCCAAGTATTTACCTCTCATTGTAATAGCTCAATCACCCTTTCCAATACCTTCTCTTGCCCAAGCCCCCAATGCACTCCACTCCTGAGCAAGTCTGAGGTGGAGGCTCAGCCGTCAAGAGCTCCTCTGCACATGCACAAATCTCCCAGCCCTCACAGAGAACAGACTGGCTTCTGGAGCCCATGTCTGTATATGAACACGACACTCTAGTACAAGGGGAGATGTGGCAGGTCTCCCACACACAGCTTTGCAACCTGAAAGAGGCCCAGGGAAACAGAGGCGGCGCAGGAACACTCATTCCTTGGGGCTTTTGGGGTGCTTGAGTTGAGATCCCTGCATTGCAGGGGGCTGGACTAGATGTCCTCAGGGTTCCTTCCAACTCTACAATTCTAGGATTCTCTGGCTCGGGGTCACACGCTCGAAGGCAGGGGCTGCTCCGGGGACGAGGGGCGGCGCGGCAGGGAAGGAGGCCCGAGCGAGCAGGCCACGCAGCCCTCTTCGGAGGCCTCCAGCGGCCGCCGCATCTCCGGAGCCCGGGAGGAGCCTCAGGGCAGCCGCCCTCGGAGCCCCTCGCCCGCCCCGAGAAGTGGCAGAGCTCCCGCCGACCCTCCCCACGCCCAGCACCCCTCTCTCACTCGTAGTCCCCCGTCGGCATGGCCGCCCAGCGCCGCTCGAGCAGGAAAGAAAGCGCAGGCCTCGTGCGCACGAAGCGGGTCGGGAGAGTCTCAGGCGCGGAGCAGAGCACAGGCCTCAGCGGGCGCGTAGCATCCTGGGAAGTGTAGTCTCTTCGGCGCGGTGGCTCACGGGTGGGGGAGGCCACTCGCGCCTGCGCCTCAAGATGCTTGTTGGGCTAAAGCGCCGGGACGTTGCGCAGGCGCAGAAGAAGCCTCCTAAGCCTCTCTGGCGTCACTGCAGCGGCGCTGTTGCCGCCTGGGGCGTCACGTGGGTTCGCCGCCCCACCCTCATCCGGGAGCCCCGCCTTCCCCTGTCCCCTCAGACGCCGCCTCTGCTCCGCTTTACTTAATGCCTCGTCGTGTTCTTTGTTTCTCTTGCTTCAACCAGACAGAGCCCCCCCGCCCCCCGCCGGGTCTTCTCGCCGCCCGTCGCAGGCCCAGGAAGAAGGCCCGGCGAGGAGGGGGGCGTTGGTGCCTCTGGGTGGTGTGGTCAGATGCGGACGCCCATCTTAGACCTCCCCAAGTCACAAAAGTGACGCGGGAGCCCATGAGGGGGGATTTTTCTTTCTGTTCCAAGTCCCCCTCGTCCCTTTCAGCCTGAAACAACTAGCTTCACCAGTATAAGATGGAGGACACTTGGCTTGCCAGCAGTGCATGTTAAAGGATCTTGAAGTCTTTTGTTGTTGTTGTTCAGTCGTTCAGTCATGTCCGACTCTTCGTGACCCCATGGACCAGAGCACGCCAGGCACGCCAATCCTTCACTGCCTCTCGCAGTTTGGCCAAACTCATGTTAGTAGCTTCAAGAACACTGTCCAACCATCTCATCCTCTGTTGTCCCCTTCTCCTTGTGCCCTCCATCTTTCCCAACATCAGGGTCTTTTCTAGGGAGTCTTCTCTTCTCATGAGGTGGCCAAAGTACTGGAGCCTCAACTTCAGGATCTGTCCTTCCAGTGAGCACTCAGGGCTGATTTCTTTTGAGAATGGATAGGTTTGATCTTCTTGCAGTCCATGGGACTCTCAAGAGTCTCCTCCAGCACCATAATTCAAAAGCATCAATTCTTCGGCAATCAGCCTTCTTTATGGTCCAGCTCTCACTTCCGTACATTACTACTGGAAAAACCATAGCTTTAACTATACGGACCTTTGTCGGCAAGGTGATGTCTTTGCTTTTTAAGATGCTGTCTAGGTTTGTCATTGCTTTTCTCCCAAGAAGCAGGCGTCTTCTAATTTCGTGACTGCTGTCACCATCTGCAGTGATCATGGAACCCAAGAAAGTGAAATCTCTCACTGCCTCTGTGGCGTTTGCCTTTCTAGGGTATACATATAGGAGAAGGAGTAAGTAAGGGGTTAAGTGGCTGGCCCTAGGCTAACCAATAAACAGAGGGGGGAGGAGCTAGGGGAAGCTGAAGGAGTCAGTTAGAGTTAGAGAGCGGGGAGTTAAGCAGTTGTTGAAGAGCAGTTGATCGAGGGAGTTGGTTGGTGGGTGGTTGTTGATTGTGAGGGTTGGTGGTGAGGTCTAGTGGTGAGCGTAGGCAGGGTTGTAACCAATTTCTTAAGTTGTTGAAGTTTTTAAATAATCACTTATTATTTTGTTTAAAATTGCACCCTGACTGTGAAAGTTATTACCAGGGAGGGGATCCTGGTTGGTGGCAGCGAAGCGCGTGGTGGCACAGGGATCAATAGTCCGTCAAACGACCGGGGACCCTGTGTGATCGCCACAAAACTGGCGGCAGCGACGGGATAAGATCAATACGCCGGCAGGAGACATCAATAAGCCCGTGGAGGGATATTGAAACCGTTGTGCCTGTTCACCACAAAATTGGCAGAAGCAGCTGGGGTTAAACAATACACCTGGAGGGGGAAGGGTAAATCTGTGAAGTGATAACCTAGCCCGGGGGGTGTAGTTGTGGTTACCCAAGGACACTGCAAGGCTAAGATAACAAAAGGAGAAAAGAGAGCTCACAAATCTGTTCTGGCAGAGGGTTTTGACTTGGGGTCCGAGGAAGTAAGCTTAACGGGTAGAGAGAAGACCCATAGCAGAACTTTGAGACCCGAGTCTGGAGAAACCTAGCCAGGGGGAACAGTGCTGAGAGGAGATTTCTCTTATTTTGTTAATTTAACTGTCAAATCCTCAATCACACAATATGCCACCTAAAAAGACAAAGAACCCTGTGAGGGAACCAGCTCAAGATAGCTCTGAAGGGGAGGAAAATGGGAATCCTCTGAGGGAAGAGCAGAGCTTAGAAGATGAAACTAATATTGTACCTGAGGCGAGAGAGCCACAAGTTTCTATAGAATTAGAAAAGTGGAAACTAGAACAACAATATAAATTTGAATTAGACAAAGAAAGAATTAGAGCTGAGAGGGAAAGTGAGAGAGAAAGAATGCAATTTCAGTTGGAAATGAGGAAACTAGAATTAGCAGCAATGGAGAATCAAAACAACAGTAATAACACCAGTAGTCAAATAACAGGGAAGGTAGATTTAAAGCGATTCCCTGAGTTCAAGGAGAAAGATAGCCCAGAGGCTTTTCTGATATCATTTGAGAGAGCCTGTAAAGATTTCCAAGTGAAGGATGAGGAGAAAATGGTGATCTTAAGGGCTAGAATTAGTGGGGTACTGGCAGAAATATACGCCCAAATGACAGAAGAACAGTCAACAGACTTTGAGATGTTTAAACAATTAATTTATACGAGGTTTGGAATTACCTCAGAACAACTAAGAAAAAAATTCAGGAGTGTGACAAAGTTGAGAGAAGAAACGTATGCTCAGTTGGGGGCAAAAATTACGAATTACCTCAAAAAATGGTTAGAGCAGGAGGGTGCGGATTCAATTCAAAAAATCAGAGAGGTTATTGCGTTGGAGCAATTTTATGCCACCATAACTGGGGAGTTGAAATATCTTGTAAAGGAAAGAAGTCCTAAAACCATCCAGGAGGCAGCAACCATCGCTGACCAAATTAATGAAATTGGGGACCATGGATTTGATAGTCCAAAATTTGGCGGGAAATTGTGGGGGAACCCCAGAAACCAATTTCAATATGCTAAAGGAAGCTCTTCTCCGGCAATGAAAAAGGGAAACATACCACAGTCAAAAAGCCCAAGTGACGTGGGCCAAACTAACACCCATACCTCTGAGGTAAAAGAAAATAAATCTAATTATATTGGGGGAAGAGATATGAGGTGCTGGTCGTGCAATAAACTGGGCCACAGAAGCTTTGAATGTAAGACTGGTGAACAAGTTAAATCTGGGAGCACAAACGCTCAAAAACACTCTTATTGTATCCACTCAGTAGGGCAGGGTGAGGCTAAGCAGGTTGCCACGGAAACCGAAGCTTTAGCTAGGCCTGAGACAGAGGAGATTCCTGAGGCCTCAGTAATACACTGTTACTTGATTAAACAGAATGATTTGCTCTTGAGAAAGTCAGGAGAAAATATTTGGATTGAAAACAAAAAATATCTAGGGTTAAAAGATACCGGATCCCAAATCACAATTGTTCATCCTGAGGTAATCAGTCCCGATAAAGTAATTCCAGGAAAAACTATAGAAATAAAAGGAATCGCCAAAGAGCCAGTTAGACTCCAAATGGCTGAGGTAAACATTAAGTTACATGACTGGAAGGGGAAGTGGCAAGTGGCCATTTCAGAGGAAATCCCCACTGCGGTCCTTATCGGTTGGGATCTCCTGGAGCATGTGCAGAGTGCGTTTGTTATTACCCGTTCCAAGGGGGGCCAACTGTCAACTGATACTGAGGGAAGCGAAACAGTTGCCAATGAGGGCAGGACTCAGAGTCCTCAAGTTGAAACTTTGAGTGAGCCAGGCTTCCTAATACCTTTTAAAAATACTCAAAAGACTAGTTTCTCTCAGGAACAAAAGAATGACATGGGACTAAATGGCTGTTTTGAGGCAGCAAAATCTACTGTTCCATTAACCCCTGATTGCCCAGAGAGGTTCTGCCTAGAGGAGGGGCTGTTATATCGTGAAGCCCTCAGCACACCTTATAAAGGGGGAGGAGGAAACCGCAGACAACTAGTGGTTCCTCACATGTACAGAGAAACAATCATAAAACAAGCCCATAATAGTATTTTTGGGGCACATATGGGGATAACTCGGACCAAACGAAGAGTGGCGCAAAATTTCTATTGGCCAGGCATGGGGAAGCAAATTAGAATGTATTGCCAAGCCTGTGACATTTGCCAAAGGCAGGGATCAGGTCAGGACAAAACCAAGGCAAAACTGTGTCCTTTACCTGTAATCTCCACACCATTCCAGAGGTTAGGACCCTTGCCTAGAGCGACCAAAAGGGGGAATGAAATGCAACTAGCCTGGGAGGAACCATCCCAAATCGTGTCCAAAATAAATAATGTAAACTACCTTATCCAGCAGGGGGATGAGGGGCGCAAGGTAGTTCACGTAAACATGATTAAGCCTTACCAGAAAACTGAAAGCTGGGCTCCCTGTGCTATCCGAGAGGACCCAGAAGAAGCAGAAATATCATGCTGGGAAGGGAGAGGGGAGCAAGAATGTAATATACAAGAAGTTAAGCTAGCCCCTACCTTAACCCATTCACAGCAGGAGGAAATAAGAAACATCCCACAAAAATTTAAAACGATTTTCAGTAATACTCCAGGACTAGAAAAAGGGGTAGTCCATCACACTGACACCGGGATTGCAAAGTCTTGTGATTTCATATTTGCTATGCCGTATGATGAACAGAGTCAGATGTGGTTGCAATGCAAAGCCAGAGCCAATGCTCCATATAACCACACCATAATGGAATATGAAAAATACATTCACATGGGCATTAATCCAAAGAAGATTGTGATGGGTGTTCCATGGTACGGCTATGATTATACCTGTCTAGGCTCAATTAAGGCCCATGTTTGTTCAATTGCAAAAGTTCCTTTCCAAGGGGCTCCATGCAGTGACATGGCAGGATGTCAGCGCCCATATAAAGTAAACATGGATCTAGTAAACAGTCTCATTTCCGGGATCCTGTGGGATGGGGAACAGGAAGCCCCATATTTAGAATACAAGGTCTTTATATTTGACATTGGGGGGGCAGGCCTGGAAAGCTTATGACTGGTCACATATTACCACAGTGGCGATTTGTGAAAAATATGACCCTGAGCTTATGGGTTATGTCCATTCAAGAGGAGTCAGAGTTGTTTTAAAAAGTGACCTATCTGTGAGATCAGTTAGAACAACTATTCAAAGTTATGATAAAACATTCATCAGTTGGAAATATAGAAAGAAAAACATACTGAAAGTTATAGTTGCCAGGGTGTCCCATCAACTTTCTATGAAAGTGAAAGTGTTTCCTACACTAGAGATTGTGTGGTGGGAAGTTGGGTACCCTGCTGCTCATGCAACACAAATAAATGCCCAAGATGAACGTGGTTACACAGCATTAACGTGGCCACCACGTCAAAGACATAAAAAGTAGTCTTCAAATTGCTTGAAGTGGGAACTGATAATTCAATACAGATCAAAGATGGACTGACAGCAAGGGAGATTGCTAACAGCAATAGGCAATCAGAGCTTTTTAGTCTACTTTCATTAAGTAAACCTGATTGTCCAAAAAGCTTCAGCAAGCTGACTAAAAAAACAGCTATCCACGAACTTCTGAAAGCAGTTCCCAATGAATTAAAAAGCCAGACAACTAGTTCTAATGCAGTTTTTGATGACTTGGAGACGTTTGTACAAGGCATCGAGCTTCAACACTTAACAGAGATCCTGAAGGAGAGAGAGGGTGATCCAAGAGAGCTTTTGACCCTGAGAAACAAAGACTCTACACAGATTGGAATCCACAATCGTTACAGACGACTGCAGGGATCGGAGTGGGACTGTGTCATATGGCGGGGGAAGACAACTTGCATCCCATCACGTGTGGCAGAGAAAAGACTGGTGCCCAGAGAAAGACACTTCTTGTGGCGGTTAAGGACAATAAGGAGCGTGAAGGGATCCTGGACATCGTGGCAGATGCCTTATCACGAAGACCCGAAGGCAAAGATTAAAATGGACAGTTACAAATTTTCTTGCAGTTAACTAAAGGTTTAATATTGCATGATCTATTGTATATAATGTGAAAAAAAAAACAATTATTAAGCCAGTATAAGATGAGGAGTTAAGGTTAGTAAACATAGAAAATGTTTGTTTGAATTAATGTGTCACGCAGTTTGATCAGGAGTATAACTCTGTGCAGTTATCCCTCCTGAATCAAACTTATTTAAGGGGGGAGGTATGTGGCGTTTGCCTTTCTAGGGTATACATATAGGAGAAGGAGTAAGTAAGGGGTTAAGTGGCTGGCCCTAGGCTAACCAATAAACAGAGGGGGGAGGAGCTAGGGGCAGCTGAAGGAGTCAGTTAGAGTTAGAGAGCGGGGAGTTAAGCAGTTGTTGAAGAGCAGTTGATCGAGGGAGTTGGTTGGTGGGTGGTTGTTGATTGTGAGGGTTGGTGGTGAGGTCTAGTGGTGAGCGTAGGCAGGGTTGTAACCAATTTCTTAAGTTGTTGAAGTTTTTAAATAAACACTTATTATTTTGTTTAAAATTGCACCCTGACTGAAAGTTATTACCAGGGAGGGGATCCTGGTTGGTGGCAGCGAAGCGCGTGGTGGCACAGGGATCAATAGTCCGTCAAACGACCGGGGACCCTGTGTGATCGCCACAGCCTCCATTTCTTCCCCTTCTATTTGCCAGGAGGTGATGGGACCAGTGGCCATGATCTTAGTTTTTTTGATGTTGAGCTTCAGACCATATTTTGCGCTCTCCTCTTTCACCCTCATTAAAAGGTTCTTTAATTCTTCCTCACTTTCTGCCATCAAGGTAGTATCATCAGCATATCTGAGGTTGTTGATATTTTTTCCGGCAATCTTAATTCCGGCTCGGGATTCATCCAGTCCAGCCTTTCGCATGATGAATTCTGCATATAAGTTAAATAAGCAGGGAGACAATATACATCCTTGTCGTACTCCTTTCCCAATTTTGAACCAATCAGTTGTTCCATATCCAGTTCTAACTGTAGCTTCTTGACCCACATAGAGATTTCTCAGGAGACAAATGAGGTGAACCGGCACTCCCATTTCTTTAAGAACTTGCCATAGTTTGCTGTGGTCGACACAGTCAAATGCTTTTGCATAGTCAATGAAGCAGAGGTAGATGTTTTTTCTGGAACTCTCTAGCTTTCTCCATAATCCAGCGCATGTTTGCAATTTGGTCTCTGGTTCCTCTGCCCCTTCGAAATCCAGCTTGCACTTCTGGGAGTTCTCGGTCCACATACTGCTTAAGCCTGCCTTGTAGAATTTTAAGCATAACCTTGCTAGCGTGTGAAATGAGTGCAATTGTGCGGTAGTTGGAGCATTCTTTGGCACTGCCCTTCTTTGGGATTGGGATGTAGACTGATCTTCTCCAATCCTCTGGCCGCTTGTTCTCTTGACAGAACTCTATTAGCCTTTGCCCTGCTTCATTTTGATCTCCAAGGCCAAACTTGCCAGTTGTTCCTTTTCTCTCTTGACTCCCTACTTTAGCATTCCAATCCCCTATAATGAGAAGAACATCCTTCTTTGGTGTCATTTAGTAGACCACAAATCGAGTAAACAATGTGATGCTGCATCAACAGAAGCTTAGTCTCTAGATTCAGCACTGCTCTACTCTGCCTTGCTCAGACCCCCCCAGGAATACTGTGCCCAAATCTGGGCATCGCAATTTAAGAAGGACGTTGACAAGCTGGAGCATGTGCAGAGGAAGGTGACCAAGATGATCAAGACTCAAAAAACCAAGCCTTATGAGGAATGATTGAAGGAGTTGGGTATGTTTTGCCTGGAAAAGGAGACTGAGGGGAGATAGGAGAGCCATCTTGAAAGATCTAAAAGTATCTCACATGATGAAACAAGTTTTGTTTCCTTCTGCTCTGGAGGCTAGGACCTGAACCACTGGCTTCAAGTTACAAGGAGATTCTGGCTAAATATCAGAAAGAACTTTCTGACAGCAAGAGCTGTTCAACAGTGGAACAATGTCCCTCGGAAAGTTGTGGACTCTCCGTCCTTGGAGGTTTTTAAGCAGAGGTTGGATGGCCTCCTGTCTTGGATGCTTTAGCTGAGATTCCTGCATTGCAGGGGGTTGGACTAGATCAGGGGTCGCCAAAGTAAGGCCCACGGGCTGAATACGGCCCGAGCGAGCCAATTATCTGCCCCCCCAATGACCCCCGCCGCCCACTCTTACCGGCGCGGCTGCCCATCTCTGGGTTGGCTTGGCAACGGACATAGCTTTTGCGCATCATTTCCAGCGCACTTCCAGGTCTGCGGAGGCCCGGGCGCACGCACACAAGCTATTTCCGGTGCTGTGCTGCGCCAGAAATGATGCTTGTACACAAGCTATTTCCAGCGCTGTGCCAGAAGTGCGCCGGAAAAAGTGAGTGTGTATGGGCGCACGCTCCCCCGCCCTCCGCATGATCAGCACCGGAGGAACTGACCCAAGGCTGGTTAACCCTGGACTAGATGACCCTTCCAACTCCACAATTGTAAGATTTTATGAAAGGTCCTTACAGCATAATGCAATTTAGTTCCATATGGTTTTCATGTTCCAGCACAGAGTCCAGGCAGGCAGACATTTCTGCCCTTAAAGCAGACATTCAGGCCTGCTTAAACTACTAGCCATAATTTTCTTGTCTAAGGTTCATTCCATTCCACAGCTTCTGGGGTTATCACCACCATCATGCACAGCTTTGCCCCCCAAACTGTAATTGTGCTGAGACTCCCTCTCACTTTAAAAAACAAATAACAATCACAGGAGGTGGCAGGTGGAAAAGCAGATGAGGCAAAGCATGATTTTGAACAGTGAAAAGCCAGAGGAAAGAATAAGGACCCCCTCTCCCCCTTTCATGTAAAAACACACAGCCTTTTATAGCCATTTGTTAAATAGTATGCCTCTATCTGTGGCTTGACCATGAAATACCATATGCAAGTCGCCAGAGAGAACAGTGTAGTTCTTCTATGATTTTTTAACCCAGTTACATGCAGTTGTCATGGCATGCCTCACCAGAGGAGTTTGCAGCACACCCGTGTATAGGCTTATGCCTTATCCTTGATGTTTTATGAATGGAGAGAGATCCTTGATCTGCAAAACAAAACTTCAGTTGTTGATGCTCTCTCTAGTACCATTTGAAAGCCAGATATTGCTTATTCCCTCTTGAGTTCTACTCAGTTCCATTTTGAGACCTTATCACTACCATCAAGGAAGGTTATCAAGTATTGATATTTGATCACATGGCTTATAACTGCAGTTTCATTTAGACACCTGTTTGAACTGCCTATATTGTCTGTGTTTAGAACAGGATAGATAGTTATCCATATTATCAATGTCAGCTGGCAATGGATTGTTGTTATATGTTTCTCTCTTTTTTCTCTTATAATTGCAAATACAGTGGTACCCCGCTAGACGAATGCCTCGCTAGACGAAAAACTCGCTAGACAAAAGGCATTCGCTAGCGGAAGGCTGTCTCGCAAGACGAATTTTTAATGGGCTTGCCTCGCAAGACGAAAAAAATTCCGATTTCCCCCCTGTCAAACCGCTATTCTCCCGTTGGTGCTTCACAAGACGAAAAATTCACTATATGACAGCACTCGCAGAACGAATTAATTTCATCTTGCGAGGCACCACTGTAAAAAAATAAACTTTTAAAAAAGTATTGAGTAATCAAGGGCTTGGTGTGTAGAAATGAGCCAGCATTCTTGTGCTTAGATTTCAGAGGCAACACTAGCACACCAGACACAATGGGCAAATTCATCTGAAGAAAGTCAGAAATACCCTCTTTGATTAATTTATAGCAGAGATTTTATTTGAAGAAATATTACAACATATAAAAACTACATAAAGTATTAATTTCCACTTGTATAAAGTGGTTGGTTAATTTTCAATACAATGCATAATAAAAACACCCGCAACCCTTCCCCCAACACACACACACACACACACACACACACGCATGGAGTGGCAGGCACTGCACAGTTGATCACTTGAGAATGGTTATTTGGAACATCAAAACAGCTTCAGAATGTCAGCCAAGTAGACAAACACTGCTCACAAATACAGGCTTGAAAAGAGAAAGACAGAACACAAAATAATTCCCCAAACAAACAAAAACTTCCAACAATTTTAAGCATGTCCAGAAGAAAGCAAATAAACCAGAAAATGAATCGAAGAAAATTAAAAACAATCAGTGCATGTTTGGGTGTTCAGGTGCTGGAACAGAAGAGCAGCAGGTGACGGGCTACTGGCAAATTAATCTGAAATGTCCATCTTTTCCTGCTTGATATTACCTGCAGAAGAACAAAATATACCAGAGAGATAAATTAGATATGTTATTCCAGGGATGGGAAACTTGACGGTCGTCAGGGATGATGGGTGTTGTACTCCAACAACATCTAGAGAGCTAAAGGTGCTCCAGTCTCTAGGTGTGCATGTGAGGGTTTCCAAGAAGCACATGGGCCCTGTGCAAATAAAAGCAACCCCATTAGTTCTTTCTGGAGTGGGGGGGGGGAATGCCTCCCTCCATTCCCCTTACCTACCTCAATAGTTACTCCCAGGACAGGCAAGTGATACAATGGTAGCAACTGGCCTAAGTCAGGGAAGATAATGCAGAAGTACTGTGCTGCTAAAGAGGCTGCAACCCTAGCCCAAACAGGTATGGAGGCATGTCCCTGCTTCATGCCACAGATGGGACATGGACAGTTTGCCAGAGCTGTGGGAACAGGTTGCTCAGAAGTCCTCTTTAAAATACATCACTGAAATCCCATAGCTTACCTGTAGCATCCTCTTTCATTTTGGCCAACACACACAATTTGATCTCTAGTCCGATGGCTTTTGCCAGAGGTGGAGGCACTGCGTTACCCACCTGCAAAAACACCACCAGGGCAGGGGTAGAATAAACAGTCATCACATGTCTGCAAACCACCTCACTTACTGCTAAGTATTGATAGGGCCACCAAAGCAGGTGATGGTGGGGTGTGTGCAAATGGACCCCAAAGGTATGAAAACTTTCTCCCTTCCTCTTTTTGCTCACTGTGTGAGCAAGCCATCTGTTGATCTGGCAATCAAAAGTTTCGGAGTATAAAAAACATTAGAATCTTAAGCCATCATCTAATGCTATCTTTACAATAAGTATTTCAGCAAGGGTATTTACTCTAATCTCTTTCCCTGTGTAAGTATATTTGTATATACCAAGCATGTCCAACAGGTAGATCGTGATCTACCGGTAGATCGCTGGCTCCCCCAAAAGAAGCTCAACATTTTACCTCCTCCCTGAAAAAAACTCAACAACTTTGACCCAAACCTCCCAAAAATGGGCCTTCCTCCTTCCTAAAAAAAGATCAACAACTTTGACCTGAACCCCAAAAAAGGGGGTAGATCACTGCCAGTTTTTAAACTCTGTGAGTAGATCACAGTCTCTTGGGAGTTGGCCACCCCTGGTATATACACATGCAAACACGCTCACTCTTCCCTGATGGAGAAATGTCTTTGTTGCATCCCGCTGGGCAGCTGCTTCTAGCATCTTCAGTTCTTCTTAGTTTACACAAATTCAGAAATGTGAAGCATCAGGAAGCTTTAAAGGTTTCATCAGAAGGTTTTTAAACTTGTTCCAACTTACATGGCTTTGATAACCTCTAATCTTCCAAAGAAATACTGTGCATACTGGAGGCAAGACAGCTATTTGCTTGTCAGCCCCTTTATTTTATTTCTGAAATAATGATAGGTCTGTGCTTCAGCACTAACTTTCAGACAGCTAAATAACAAACAAAAAGTAACAAAGCAACAGGGGAAGAAGGAAGAAGGCATCGTTCTGGGCATCTCCACTTCTTTTAAAAGCAGGGATGAGGAACTTGTGGCTCTCCAGGTGTTGCTTGACTTCAACTTGTACTAGCACCCAGGCAGCATGGCCAATGGTCAGGGATGATGGGAACATTTAGAGGGTCACAGATATCCTACCCATGCTCTAAAAGCATAAGAAGCTGTCCCATGAAAGTTGACATCTAAAGGTCTCCCTCCCCACCCAAAACATCTGTGGCAACCTACCTGTCTGTGCTTGTCAAGCACATTTCCAAACAGACGGTAGGTATCTGGAAACCCCTGGGACCGTGCACACTCACGCACACTCACGACCCGGTGCTGCTCGGGATGAAGCACACGCCCCTGCAAAAAAGGGTGAAAGACCATGAGCCATTTCCAGCTGATATTTGGACCATGTCCTTTCTCAGGGCATAAGGGGTAGAATTCAGCACTGCACTATCAGCTCACCAGATTGAATAACACCCCCCCTGCAGTTCTGGGGTTCTCCCACCCCACACCTGAGCCAATATACCAGGGGCTGCCTCTCCCCATATAAACTGCATTCCTCCATATGAGGTCCAGAGGGTGGCAACACGAGAATGGACCTTTTTGGCAGTGGCCCCCTGTTTGTGGACTGTTCTCCCCAGGGAGGTTCATCTGGCACCTTCATTATATAACTAGGCGCCAGGCAAAAACATTCCTCTTCAACCAGGCCTTGGGCTGATTGATATCCAATGCTTTTTTAAATGTGTTTGTGGAAGGGGGGTTATTGTTTTGTTGTTTCTGTTTTGACTATTTGTGCATGTTTCCCAAACTGGTCCTGTTTTATTTATTTATTATATTTACATACTGCCCTTCATCAGAAGATCTCAAAGCAGTTCACATGATAAAAACATGACAGTGCTCCTGGGGCCCCTCCTGGTCCTCCACATGGCTTATTTAACAGCTTTCTTTACATAAAAATATAAAAAGAGAAGAAAACCAAAGCAGCCCATACTGCATAAAATCTTCAGGGAAACTTTTAGAATTCAGAGTAACTGAAGAAAGGCCTAACTGAAGAAAATAAGCTTTCTAAATGGAAAAAGTTTTTGATGCTTCCTCAGTGTCCCTGATGTTGGGCAGAGTTGGGCACTGAGTTCTGCAAGGCCAGAGGTGCCACCACAGAGAAAACCCTGCTCCTAAGCCTCAGAAAAGACATTAGGCAATCCAGCTAAACTAACAAACTATGCCACTGAATGCATTATCAAGCAGTTCTCTCTTACCTGTTTGCCCATGGGCTCAGGGTTGGTGACTGTTGTACTGAAGAATCCATCCCACTCTAATCTTCCATACAAGCCAGCCCAGTGGTTGTGCCGGTTCCCCGTGTGGGGCAGACACCAAGGAATCAGGGTGTTGAACTGCCGGTCTGCAGGGTCACATGGCTTGCCTAGGATGGATGACAGAGTTCAGACAAACCTTCCACTGAATGTGTGGACAAAGGGGGACAACCCTTTAACACAAGAATCTGAATTACACCACAAGCCTCAGAATAAAACTGCAAGGGGCCATGGACTGTTACATCCTAGAAAAGCCACCACCTCTGCTTTCTAATTCAAAATACCATTTCATTACCATTCCTTTAAAAGGGTATTTAAAATTGCCACAAAATCATGAGGTCTACTGTCAAAGGAATTCACTGCAATTGCCGATCAGCTGATAAACACTTACAGTAACCTCACTTGAAAGCACTGCTGGGATTGTACCTTCAAAGGGATTTGTGTAACCACTGCTCAGCCATCTGTTGGTTCCAGCAAGCCTCTTATAAGCTTGGAAGGAAGTGGTTTGAATGCAAACCTTTTGCAGGAAAATGGAGAAAGCGACCCCTCTTGGCTGCACTAGGGAAACCCCAATGGAAAACTCAATTCCAATGGGGGTCCCTGTCAGGGTCAATTAGCTGATTGACGTGGACAGAGAACAGCCCCCACTTGCCAACTGCACCTGCTCCACACCTGACATCACACACATCCATTTGTAGAGCAGGCGGGTGCTGCTTGTATGGAATGACTCTGTGGACTAATCTGGGTGTAGCACTGGTTCCAATTAGGTCCATGGTTCAGAGGTTTCCCACAGTTGCCCTAGTAAAATGCCATTTGCCTTGTGGACCTGGGGCTTACTCATGGACTACAAAGAATATTCCCTGGTAGCTTAGAAATGCATGCCCACAAACCTAGGTTAGGAAAGATCTGTAGCTTTGGGGAGGGGAGAGCAAGGGGTTGTTACGCCCCCCCCCCCCACCTCGCCACTATTTCACTGTTCCTGCCCCTCACTGAATTCCAGTTAGGCACAATGTGAAGATCCAATTTAGACATAAAAGCTATCTATCTATAGGTGGCCTGTACCAAAAAAGAGCGGCAGAGTTTGCTTGTTAACTTGTAACAACTCACACTTCCTTCAAAATCTCATAAATACACCTATATTCCCGTTTCAATTACAGTATAGCCGTGTGTACTCAGTCTGTCCCCACACAAGTACCCTTACCTTTCAGAGCCTGTTCGTTGAGCAGGCCTTACCACGCAAGCAAGGTGGAGAGCTTTGAAGCTCAGCACACAGGCTCTGGCATGGTCTTACGAGAACTTGTGGGGCTGTCTGAGTCCCCACTAGAGAATCCTAGAGCCCATGTGCTAAGTGGAACTTGCTTGATAAGCAAGGCAGAGAGCTTCAAAGCTCTTTCTCCACCTTGTGCAATTTCAATTGGCTGGCTTTCAACCAAATTGTGCGTAAGATGCAATTGTACTATACAGCTATACTAAGGTTTTAATCATTTATAAGTTAACCATTTTCAATTATTTCTCAGCCCTGGTTATTAACATTTCAGGTAACAGACCCAACAAAGACCCTGAAGCACTGAATCCATTGGGATGAAAAGACCATCTAAAGGACTAAAAACTAAAAGGACCATCCTCTGGTGGTTTGTGGCAACAGTTCTCCTTCGGCCTCCTGTACCTTCAGCGCAAGAGCAGACCCCCCGGAGGGCTCCTGTGCTGCTGCGCCCATTTTTCTTCTCATGGTGTGTGTAGCGCAGCTTGCGGGTGGTGGTGCCATCGGAGAGACGCACTTCTATGTTGGGCAGATCACGCCAGTCTGAGCCTGGGGCCAGAGGAATGTGTCTCATCCGAGCAGCCACCAGTGCACTCATATCCTATGAAGACAAAGTCAAGAGTTCATCCTCTGCACTTCAGCTCTCGGCAGCATCAGCTTCCCAGTCAGAATCCATCAGGGCCACCGCTTACACCTCAGTATAAAAGGGAATACTCTTTGCCTGGCAGGAGACTCCTCAGTGGCACAAAAGGCACAATGGAAGCAGCAAAGTGGTGGGGAGGGGGCCGCACAGTACAGCTGCTTTGGTCTTTTTCTCCAGTAGCACAAGGGGAAGGGCTGCAGCTCAGTGGCAGAGGGTCTGCTTTGCATACAGAAGGTCCCAGGTTCAATCCCCAATGGCATCTCCAGGCAGCGCTGGTAGAGAAGCCTGCCAGTCGGTGGAAACAAAGCCTGATGGATCAACAGTCCAACTCTGTATGAGGCAGTTTCCCATGTTCAAATTATGTGGAAGCCTAAGGACTTTGCTTCAGAAATCAGAATGCAGCTATCAAGAGAGCCTTGTTCCTAGGAAGCTCTGGACCTCAATACAGTGAATTCTACCCCATCACCAGATAATCATAGTAAGAAAAAGTGCTTCACCTTACATATATGATCCCTGAGGATGGGCTGATACTGAGAGCCTCGAATTTGCCTCTGGAACCAAGATTGTGGCTCCCCATTGTAGGAGATTTCAAGTGCTGATGCCCCATTCCTGATTTCAGGAAGGTCAGACATGGTGTCCCGGACTGTGATGGTTCGGAATGGGCCTGAATAGGTCCTAGAGGACATCAGAAGAAGGTGCTTTACAGATCAACTCCTGCCTGGGCCTTCCCCTTCTCGGGGGGGGGGGCATGGCCCCACTCATACCAGGAAGCCTTGTTCATTAGCAGGCTTTGGCTAAAACTTGCTTCCCTTTACAAATAAAAAGCCTTACTTGAGAAGAGTAGTTATTCCCAACATTAAAAAAATAAGTTTCAGAAAACAGCTTAAAGATTATGGCTGCTGGCCAGAATAAGGGAAGGGAAGGGGGTGAAAACTTTTTGCTGCAGGGCTCTTGGGAGCCTTTCCTGCCCTCTTTACATATGTTGGACCCTGGTGGAAGGCAATCTGCACTCAGTGAACAGGGCTCAAAGCACAAGTGCGGGGGGGGGGGTCCTCAGATAAATCTGTCCCTTGTAATGTGAGAATCAGCTCAAACATGCATCCAAAAAGTGAATGAGAAACCTGACATATGTAAAAAAGCTTATCTGCAAACAGTGGTGATCTTGCAATGAAACAGTGCAGTTTAGATAAGATACTAAAAATAATCAGTGTTCAGTGTGATTTCAGACATGCTGTTGCTGAAGAAAGTTTAGGAGCATAGCCTTAAGACAAACAATGGAAGGCAGAGAAGAGCCTTTGTCAGGGCATCCTTGAAAGCTGAACTTTAGCCAGGAGCTGTTTTTTGACTTTAAAGGCACCCCAAACGTACACGCACACACCATGAAATTGCCAACAGTTAAGTTTGAAAGATGGCTGTTACCTTGTGATATTGCTAACAAACTTCTTATCATCCACCACCACACTGAGCTGGCACGCTCGGGGAGCAAAGACATGCAGGGGTTCAGGGAACATGGGAAGCTTTTCTCCTGGGGCTGCAGCCAGCACTATCGCTCTCCTGCGTGTTTGGGCCACACCATACTGACCAGCCTGGAAGGGAGGGAGATTAAAACACACACGTTAATGCTGAGGAAGAACAAAAGCTTCAAACTTTCCTAAAAACCTGTAATTTTGAATTCCAATCTAAAAAAGCATCTACCCTAGCTTGAAGTTCCATATCTGGTTCTGGAGGGCCACACAGGTTTACCACCTGTGCTCTAAACTATTCAAAACAATTGATGCAAACCAAGAATTGGCATAATGAGGGTTGGGGGGAGGGGGGAGGAAGCAAGCTCAGCAAGACCACCTAACAGCTCTCACTTTTCATGGCATTCTGGATTGACTCTAGATCTAAGAGGAATCTTTCTCCCTCTGAGTACCTGCAGAGGACACACTCGCTGTGACACGTCCCCTGCTCTGACAGAGAGGCTGCCCAACTAACATACCTGCAGAACCCCAAAAGTGCACTGGTATCCCATCCGGACAAGGCAGCGCAGGGTGAGCTTTAACACCATTGAGCGCTTGAAGGAGACAAAGTTCCTCACATTCTCAAGCAGGAAGAACCTCGGCCTGTAGTAGTCACAGTAGCTGGAGAACAAGAAGGGTCATAGGGGTTCAGTTGGGGGCTCTTTTCCCCTCTCCAACAGCAGACAGGTTTCCTCAGCAACACTAGGATATGGGGGCAAGTCCCAGCCCAACCACCTCACCCACTCTCCCAGTACAGCCCCAGGTCTTGCAAGGGTTCCAGCCACTGAGGGACAGAACATTCACCCATTCCATGCATACTTATTCATAAAGTGAACACACTGCAGTAGAGTAACAATAAAAGCATTTTATGATGCTCTGGAGCATTCAAAGCACTTCACGCATACCTTACACACATACCTTACCTAAGGCGGTTCGATAAGATTCCTGTACTGGAGGACCAGGGGATGAGAGAGTGGCTTGCCTTAGCAAATCCATAGCAGAAATGAAATTCAAACTGGGAGCTTCCCAGTTCAAAGCAGAGTCTCTCACCCCTATGTCCCACTGGCTTAACGGGTGTGTACTCTGCTTCTCCCTTGTTCAGAGCACAGATGAGGGATTCTGAGATGACATTATTGCGCAGCTTCCCTCCGCCTCCCGCAAATCTACCTGTGATCTCAAATTCCCAAGCCACCTTTCATTTGTTCTTGTGGAAAGCTTCCCCTTATACAAGGTGCACACAGTGGGTGCATTTCAAGGTTCAGGCTGTGATTGTGTGATTCTGCAAATTTGAACAAACTGCATAATTTCTCTTAATTTTAATGGAAACAATAATTTGGGTATTTCTAGTTATGTGAAGGGGGAAGGAGATATGTAGGGCACTGAAGCCATCCAGTCACTGGAAATGCTGTTAACAGGAGCAAAATAATAATAATAATAATAATAATAATAATAATAATAATAATAATAATAATAATAATAATAATAATAATAATAATTTATACCCAGCCCTTCCCCGCCAAACCAGGCTCAGGGCGGCTAACACCAATAAAATCACAACAAAAACAAAAAACAATTCATTAAAAATACAGATTAAAATACAATTTAAAATTTAATTTAGACTGCAGCCTCATTTTTAAGTAGCCCACCAATCACAGCAAAAGAATGAAACATCAGGGTTAAACTGAAACCAACCCAAAGGCCAGGTGGAACAGCTCCGTCTTGCAGGCCCTGCGGAAAGATGCCAAATCCCGCAGGGCCCTGGTCTCTTGTGCCAGACCGTTCCACCAAGTCGGGGCCAGTACTGAGAAGGCCCTGGCCCTAGCTGAAGCCAACCTAGCATCCTTGTGGCTCGGGACGTCCTACCTGGGACATACCAGGAGAGGTGGCCCCTTAGGTACAAGGGTCCTAAGCCGCATAGGGCTTTAAAGGTCAAAACCAGCACCCTGTACTCCACCGGGAGCCAGCACAGCTGGTAGAGCACTGGATGAATGTGGTCCCGCGGCAAAGACCCCGTGAGGAGCCTCGCTGGAGTTTCTGGGTCAGCTTTTGGGGCAGCCCCGTGTAGAGCGAGTTACAATAATCAGGTCTGGAGGTGACCGTCGCATGGATGACTGTGGCCAGATCAGGGCGAGAGAGGTAGGGGGCCAACTGCCTAATACGGCGGAGATGGAAAAGAACCTGTGGCCCTCCAGGGGTTGCTGGACTACACCTCCCATCATCCCTGACCACAGGCCCTGTTGACTGGGGCTGTTGGGAGTGGGAGTCCAACACCGGGGGGGGGGCACGGGGTCTCCACCCACACTAGCTGCTTTGGTTTCATTTAGAGTTGCAAGGCCTAGAAATGTGCCTCCTCACCTTCACCTCCAGCTTAAAAAAAAAAAAAAAGAATACCCAGAGATTTTCCAGGAAAGCTGAACTATGTAGTCACTGTCACATTCTATGTTCTGTCCCCCTGTGGAACTACAGCACATACACAACCCTGATTCAGCTTTTTAGAATGGTCTACACTGACTGGCAATGGCCCCCTAGGGTTTCAGATTGGGTGGGGGGACATTCCCAGTCTACCTGGAGGCACTGGGGACTGAACCTACAATCTTCTGCATTTGAAGCACGTGACCTACTGCCGAGTAATGGTTTCTCCCCTAGAACTTATATTGTTGATTAAGCCACTGTCACCTGAGGAAGGAGACCACCAGGGAGTTCTTGAACTTTGAATAGGTGCGCGAATTGAAGCGGTTCATCCCACTGAAGCCTTGGCAAGGTGGTCCACCGCACAGCATCTCCACGTCTCCCTTTTGTGGCAGCTTCTGACCCAAGGAGTTGGTCTTCTCCCCAGACATGACCAGCTTGAGCAGGACGTTGCAGTCCTCCGTGAACACTGTGGTGCCAGGATTGTTCAGGCGGAAGGCCTGTGCTGCTGGTTCCCACATCTCGATGGCCCACAAAGTCTCTGAGACTTCTGCCATTGGGAAAAGAAACCAAAAGAGGAAAAAGAGCTTTACACTGCGTGCCTCACTTCCAAAGCCAGGTGGCAGGGTGCAAAATTCCCCTCCCCTCCTGCAAACAAAACTGACTACCACTGGCTCCATCATCTTGGCTGCTAATCCTGCACTTCCTAGCCTCCCAATGACTTTTTTAAATGGCCTTGCCTGCTTGGTGGAACCCTTCTGACAAGCCTCCACAGCCAGAGAAGACATCCAGGCTGCGCAACTTTGATGGCTTAATCTCAGCAGCTTCAATTTCACTCTGCTCCGTCGCTCCTGAAGATTTCCCTTTGCTTTTACCTATGTCAAAAACAGAACAAAACTGGGGTGAGAGGGTGTTCGAAATTGGGTCATAGCAAGACAGCTACAAGCTGCCACTCTGATCCCACAGGGTGCAGGACAGGACTTGGACTTTTAAGGTCCCCTTAAGAGCCGTTTTAGAAAGTGATACACTGTAGTGCAAGGGAGATTTCCAGGAAGTATAAGAGGCTTTTGAAGGCTAGCTGCTGGCTTTCCATAGGGAGCTGGGACATTGCACCTTCACCTCCTCCCCATCACGCAAAAGGGGGGCGAGCCTCTCATGGTTTTCCTTTGTTTTATTCATGCATGCAAAGGAGGCAGAGTATGGGCAGCAGAACAAAAAGGAATGGGCACCCTACTTTAAGCTACCAGGGGGAGGGGTGCTATCTTTTAAAAATGACCCCTGCTGCAGTGAACGCTGCAGGGAAGAAAGGTTCAAGCCCAGCCCACTCTCTGATCTGCTAATTTGCTACTTGCAGGAGGTTTTTCATGTAGGGGAGCATTAAAAAGAAGATCCCTCCCTGCATTCTGAAGTGCAACAGCCCATTCTACAACCTAGAAACTCTGTCTCCTCATTCCTCCCCTCACTGCATTTGCATGCGTATCCAGCTTCCATCTGAGCAGCCCATCTAGTCCAGCATCCTCTTCTCAGTGGCCAACCAGATGACTCTATGGTTGAAATCCTCCATTGCCCATTCACTGGGTGGACTTGGGGCTTTCCCACATGATCAGATATGGGCCCCCAACTACATTTCCCTTTTAGTGTGTTATTAGCCCTCAGAGACAGTAGTGCTATCTCTTAGACAAGCTGCTGGGATATTTGGTGGGCAGGGAGAGCGGGAGCCTACTGTGAATGGCTCCCCCAGCCTTCAGAAAACCCCGCTATAGATTAGGCTTTTGTGCAGTTATGCAAAATGAAAGTAAGGAACGGGGTGTCCTGTGTGTTCATTTAACAATACACTAAAAGGACACTTCAGCCACTGGGACTGGAAATAACTCTCCAGAGTTACTACCACTGAATTGCAGGCCCTTACAGCAATTTTCTAACCCTGGTGTCTGGAAAAATAGGACTGAAATATATACCGTTAGAGGAGTCCCATATGCTTGAGGACAGAGCAGCTCCCCTCAGAAGTCAGGGGGGGGGGGTTGGTTCTCATGCCCTGCAAAGCTCTTTTTGCCTCTACATGGATGAGTACAATCATGCAAACAAGCAGTTATGAGAAATGGCTGAAATTCAGCGCTAGTCCTACTCCAAGTACACCTAACAAAATAAGCAGACATAACCAAGTTAGGTTCATTAATTTAAATGAGTCTACTTAGACTAGGACTTGGTTGAACTCCACCCAATGTTGCAGTATCTGATAAAAGTTGCTAAAATCATTTTTCTGTCTGCAGAATTACTGGATTAATCCAGTTTGGGATTTTGATTCTCTCCCCCCCCCCCCCCCCAGCCTGCCTCCCTGCAGGGCAGCATTCACACAGCCTTCCTTTCTACTTCCAAAGGTCTGAGGGAAGAATTCAGCACTCTTCAGCTTTTCCACAATTCAGCTTCAACAATCCCCTGCTCTCCTCCCCTGCATGCTGTTTTCAAGGTTATCCTGGGGAAGGGGGAAGTCTTTGCACAGCCTGCCTCTAGCAGGACTAATTAGTTGAATCCCACCCTGTGAGCATGCTGGGCTCAAACACCAGTGTGATGGAGGCAGTTATGTACTGAATAAACACCCACCTTTCCCTTTCCCTTTCCCTTTCCCCTTCCCTTTATTTCCAGAGCTACGGGCATGATATGGGGGGTCTTCAAAGCTTTTCGTTTTTGCATTATATGCCTAGAAAACAAAAACATAAATAAGAATAAACTTAACACTAAACATTTTGGCCTTCAAGCTAGCCCAGACCAAGCACAAAACTTTCCTGAAATTTCCCTGGGCTCCCAGGTACATGGCTGGGACACATGGACAGAGTGGAAAAATTAATGCTTTAGACCAAAGGCTCCAACCCACCATAAAACAGCTGTCTCAGGCAGTGGATTTTGGATGCTGGGCAGCAGCCCAGTCTGACCCAAGGGGCGCATCCTCCTAAGTGCTGCTCCTGTCCAGGTCTTGCCCTGTACAGCTCCTCTTTATCATAAATGGGGATTACACTGGGGAAACTTGCCA
Organism: Lacerta agilis; assembly: GCF_009819535.1. NCBI lineage: Eukaryota > Metazoa > Chordata > Lepidosauria > Squamata > Lacertidae > Lacerta > Lacerta agilis. The sequence continues at coordinate 39,196,379 of NC_046327.1, read as the reverse complement.
GTGAATTGGTCTTCCTGTTCATTAGTGCATGTTTGGGGTGGGGATGGATTTTGCATCTCTGACCCCAAAATGCCTTGAGCCAGTAAGGGCTTTAGCAGCCTTTGGCTACCAGCTGGCGTGTAGGCAATGCATCAATGCCTGCACAAGTCAAACTGCGCCATGGGAAAGGTCACCTCTAGGAAGTAGAAGCGATCAGAGCCACTGGCAGAATAGTCCTGGATGTTTTCTGTCAAATCTTCCCCATACACCACCGTGCAGCGGCCCTGCACATCTCTGAACTCTACGGTGGCCTCTTCATCGCTCCAGTACAGTAAATTGATGTCTGCATGGTAGCTGGCTTTCACGGACTTATGGGTGTTCTCTGGCCTGGAAAAACAGCAGCACAGAAAAGTATTTTCTTCTGGGAAAAGATTTTCATCAATTACAAAACAGCTGCACTTCTTAAAGAGTTCAAAAATAAGGGTTTGACTTAAATGGGCTAACACTGGTTTCTTCCACCCTTCCACCTTCAGTTCAAAGACTTTCCTGACATACATTTCGGTGTTTTCTTCTCTGGTGTGCTAGCCAGTCGTTTTTCTAAGTTGAGGATTTCTGCCTCAGTCCCACTCTGCCCGTGTACATCTTCCTTACTCACCCTTTTGATACCGGGATGCAGGGACGCCCCCCAGGACCCCTGCCTCCTGACATCTATCAACACCATCACCATGTAAAATCCTCAAGCCTTCTTCGGACCATTTGTTCTCTCTGCTCCCTACGTCTCATGTCAAAGGGCTTCGTGTGTTAGAAGACCTGGGTTCAAATCTTCACTCTACCATGAAGCTCACTGGGTGACTTTGGGTCAGTCACTCACTCTCAACCTAATCTACTCACAGGGTTTTGTGAGGATAAAAAGTGGGACGATAACCATGTATGCCACCTTGAGCTCCTTGGAGGAAAGGTGGGGTGTGGAAGGAAGGAAGGAAGGAAGGAAGGAAGGAAGGAAGGAAGGAAGGAAGGAAGGAAGGAAAGAAGGAAGGAAGGGACCTCTCTTTAGAACTGTAATCTGCCCACTGTTTGCTAGTCCTCAATAAAGATTACTGTACACTCCAATATGTAGGGCACATACATCCTATACTGACCTGCTATACAGTGGAGGAGGAGGGAGCCTAAGTAGAAGAGACACAAAGTGTGTCCACATTATTAACGCAAATAGAGGATTCCCCCCCCCCCCCCCATTGCTAACAGCAGCTTCAATGAGCAGGAATTTTCATCAAGACCACAATAAGGGAAAAAAGAGCTAAGCTGTTCCTCCCTGCCTGCTCAGTTGCTTCCTCATTCAGCAACTGATCTTAGCATTTTTTTTAATAACACGTTAAAATACAAAGTTGCATTTGGTTGTGGCCCTGTTTGGTCCTGAATCCAAACATTGCTCCTTCTCCTGAACAGCAAGTTACCAGGATCATATATCTTTGTTTTGCTTTGCTGGGGGAAAGGTTACCTCATGGGCAATCCTGAATGCAAGGTCTTTGCACCCAGGAAGACACACAGTTTCCCATTTAGGGAGATGCATATGAAAGATGCCTTCTGTATCCCCAATTCACAAACAAAGTTTATTTTTCCATCTTGCTGGTAAAGCCATCCTGGTTGCTGTTTACCTGTAAAGTTTGTATACACGCAGCTTGATTTCTGCTTCGTTGGGCCTGCCATTGCTGCGAATATTGCAGTAGATTGCCTTGATTCGGCCGATGCGATACGGCTCAGGTGCATCCTGGTTGCTGCCTTTGATATATTCAGAATACTTGCGGTAATGCTCAGGATGCAGTTCCTCGTCTACTGCCTCCTTTTTCTGCCGCTTGGTAGGGCTGGCAAGCCTCAGGCTAGGGAGAGGGGAGAAAATGGGAATAAAATAAAAACCAGGGCAATCAATGGGCGACACAAAGTCAAAGTTTCTGCAAATAGGAGAGTGACTTCAAACTGGTATAAGTGTGGGCAGACAAATGGGCACAAAATTTTGTGGCCTGCTCAATAATTATCGTTGATTTATTTGCAAGGCTGTGCTGGGGACTCTTGACTGATTCAATATTTAGACGGCTGCCCTGAAGATCTGCAATGTAATGGCACTTCTTTCTTAATTCTTTAACTCCCACAACTGTATCCCACGAGTTTCCTTCTCTTTTAGTGACCCTTTTCTTCTAACTGTTGATGTTTAAAGGACGTTTTAAGATGTGATATTCTGAAAAATAAACATTTCAAAATGCGTTGGGCTGGTATGAATCAATTTGGTTTTTTGATTCCTGCATTATCAATTAAGGAGCCAGCCCTATACTAAGCAATCCCTTCTCTTGCTCCACCCATAAGCCAGTTCAAAGACCAACCTGAACAGGAAGGCATCTGGTAGGAGGAAGACTCCATCTCCCACCCGATACTGCACTCCATTTTTCACTGCCATGCTGTAAAACATCTTCCCTTCCAACTCCTCCTGGGGCTCCAAGACTTTGGGGATTTCCTTCTGCCTCACCTCGTCCAAACTTGCGCAGCTCATGCAGAACCTGGGAGGAAAGCAAGATGGCTGCTTGGATTAGATTGAATGGAGTGGGGTAGACACAAACAAACCCTCACCTTCTAGTGCTAGATTAATGGGACAATGTAAACTACTGGCTGAAAATTCTCTTTAATACAGAGTCAGAAAGTCTACTAACTTTTTTATTAAAGGATAAATACAATTTCACTTGGTTTTCCAAGTGACTTAGGCAAATAGGCTTCACGGTGGATTCCCTCTTGTTATCTGAGGAATCACACATTTTTATGCTTATCAAGCAGAGGCTGCTAGATAACAAATTCCAAAAACTACATCCTTCGCAGCCTTCTGTGTGTTCCCCTGCCTATCTGGGGCTGCAACCCCATTACGGAAGGATGCCTAACTAGCTTTATGATTTGGTTATTCCATTACACCGCAGAGTATTTATGTGGGCGCGTTTGAATGCCTTTCCGTCCACTGTGATATCTGGAAGGTTTAGAGGCACCCCCTTCCAGAACAGACTCTGCATCTGTGGTCAGAATGTTTCTGATTCTATACACCACATCGTTCTGGACTGCCCTCTTTTTAATACCTTTTGTGAAGATCCTTTGATGTCCTCTCTATGGCCCAGGGTCCCCTCTAATAAGCAACTCATAGTCCAATTTTTGCTGAGGGATGATTCTCCTGAAGTCACTAGAGCTATGGCCCAATTTTTGACCAGGATTTTTGAAATAAAATCTGGGGTGCTCTGGTCTGTACAATAGCGGTTGCCGAAGATCCCTCCCCCCTTTCCTTCTCATACATTGTATGTTTTAGAATCTCGGTATATATAGGTGGTTTTATGCTTATTGTTTTATTTATGGCAATAAAGGTGTTGTATTGTATTGTAAACAGTTTGGAGCATCCAAACCAATGCCATAAAGTTCTATCGCACCAAAGGCTACACATCCATGCCTTCTACCCGCTTTCAATATTTTCCAGCTACACCTCCCCTGCCAAAGCCTTCTAGTCTGGCGCACTAACTTGTATTTGTTGTCTTCAGGAGGCGGAGTCTTTGGCGGAGTCTCAAACCTGGCATACTCTTGATCATACCACATTTGGTAGAAATAGGTTCTGCCATCATCTTCCACCATTTTGATCTCTGTATCAAGCCCTCCCTATGGGAAGAAGATTTTGGAAGTTGAGGGGTGGGGTGGGGAGGAGAGAGATGAAAGCAAGCAGATTATCTAAGCAGAACAAGAAATGGCCACTATGATTTCAGCATGTGCACATGAACACCAACACATGCAGAAGCCACAAAAGCCCAGTTTGTCTGAGGAATTCCTGGCTGCAGGATGTTCTGAATGGCAACACATGGACAGGATGCAAAAAGAAAATGTGCTGCAATAGTTATGGTGGGGGAGGGATGAGAGTCATGCTCAAGGTATCCCTATGAAGCTGGAAGTAAAAAAAAAAGGGGGGGATGCTACAACAGATGCTGGCAGAAGCAGAAAGAAAAATGTTTGGGGGTGGGACAACCTATGCTTCCAGACCACCTTGCAAGGAGACTTAACATAAAGTCACAGCTCCTACTGGAGTTATCAGGTGATTTGATCCTTCCAGTGTCTTAGAAAAAGCTGGTGCTTTGCCTGGCCAGGACCCCTGACTTGGGGCTCCCAGGCAGCCCTCCTGCAGCCAGCAGCCTAATCTGACTAGGGTGGGAACCTCTTTACAACCTTACCCCATATATGCCCACTCTACTGCTTTATCTGCAGAACTGGCACTTTTACAAATGCCACAGGATGTTCATTTGGCACTTGTAGGAAACTGATCTTTCTGCAGGGAAGAATCTATGCCCTGGAACTCCCTGCCCTTTGAAATTAGGCATCCACTTTGGCTGCATTCTTTTTGGCACCGGCTAAAGCCTTTTGTTTTTAGTTAGACAAGCCTGTGCAGATATGCACACTTGACATTTTAGCATGTGGTTTTCTTTTAAAATGTTTATTTTGTAATTGCTGGTATTATTTATATCTTGTCATTTTCTTTTGGTTAGTTTGTATTTAAGTCTGATTTTTACTGTTAATTTGAATGTATGTTTTATTTTATATACGCTGCTTAGGGACTGTTTTAGAATTAAGAATTATACCAATTCCACTAAATATGAAGTGTGTGTGTGTGTGTGTGTGTGTGTATATACACATACCCACCCACCCCCCCACCTAACTTCTTCCTATGATACTCACTCCTGAGCAAGCAAAGGCAGCTCTGGCATGGTGCTGTGAGCAACCTAAGTAGCTGCCATGGGCTGCTGCAGTGCTGCCTCCCAAAAGCTGGAGCCAGGCATAAGAACAAGGCATAGTGGAGAACTGTGAGCATATTAGCCTGGCACCTCACCTGCCACCCTCCCATCAAAGCTGCCAGAGCAGTGAAATTCCTCAGCATACCTCTAGGGACCAGTTCTCGGAGGGAGCCTTGTAAAGGACATTGACTTTGCCGTGAATGTACGCCAGCTGCATGTCTTCACACTCATCCACCAAGAAAAGTTCCAGCGGATCAGATGTTGCTCCCAGAACGGTGTCAGTGCCACGGCAAAACCAGTGGGCATGGAACATTGGCCCAGTGCTAGCATCTTCCCACATGGCAGTGACTCTGGGAGGAGGAACAAAGATGAGCTTCAAACTGGAAATTAAGGCAAAGACATCACCCCCCCCCAAAAAAAAAGATGTTTTGTCCTAAGTGCTCCCAGAAAAGGTGGCCTAGCTGAGAATGCACCAAAGAACATGTGGGGCGGGAAAGAGGAATTTACCTCTAGTTCTGTGCAAGTCAAAGGGTTAGAAAGGCTCCAAAGAAAATCAGTAATCCTTATGAACTTTGTAAGGTAGGCCAGTAGACCCCTTTATACTGAAGATTGGGGGTGGGAGGAGAACTAAGGCTGGGAGAGAGCAGATTGCAAAAGGCCACTTGAAAAGTTTACAGCTGAGGCCATCTTTCAACCTAGGGCTTCCTAGTTCACAGCTCAGCCCCCTAGCCAGGACATTGCAACAGCTTAAAAGAGAAGCCTATACTGAACAGGTGGAGACCACCTTGCAGGAAGCAGCAGTGGGCTCAGAATAATTCATACCAGTAAATGCAACCCCCCTTCCATGGCTTCTCTCTTTCTAACACGCTTGGTAATAAAACACATACATATTGTATACAGCCTAATAAGCAACTTGCCACTGTCCCTAAATTATAAACAGGGCAGACAGTTTCTGGGTAGCCTTTGTCCAAGTTACACGACAGGACGGAAGGTTGAGTCCAAGCCCAGCCCCTCCACCAACAGCATGATGGCACACCTTGCCAAGTAAAGAGGTTTTGTGGGGTCATCCGGGCTGACAGAGACACAGTCACCAATTTGCAGGGCCTCTGAATCAATGCACACCTTCTGGTAGAAATCCTTTTTGCCGTCAATCTGCAGACAGAAAGAGGATGGTGTCAAGGAGACGGCAAGACGAGAAAGCACCCGTGCTGGGGTCTTGAAGACTACATAAGCAGACTGACACCCACCTTGCTTGCTGCCACCACATCTCAGAGCTGCCTCTGTCTTGGCAGAAGGGATTAGAGCAGTGGTTCCCAATCAGCTAATTACTGAGGACCCCCTATTTTTCAAAAGTTAAGCCATGGACCCCCTACATCTGAATATTTTGATAACTCTATGGTAGTTAACTCTGCAAAGCATTTTTTTGAACAAAATTTGGGGTACCCCCTAAAAAGCAAAGGATTTTCAGTATATTAAAAACAGACTGGGGCTGAGCAATATCTGGTTGTCAACATCATGATATATCAGCAGCTAAACATAGTGATATTCTGATGTATCAAGATGTCTGAAATGAGAGATCAGGCATGGGGATGAGGGAAGGAGCAGTCACAGAGACTGGATGGGTGAGGGGAGGGGAGGAAGTGGAGTCCCCTCCACCACATGGTTTGAGTGGGAGGGGGTGGGGGTGCATCAAATCGCCACCAGCGGAGGCAGTCAAGATGCACATCCACTGTGGCTGCTGCTGCTGCTTTCCTGCTGAGAAAAGCCGCTCTGCCTCAGTGCCAGGGGAAGGTAGTGCCATGGTGCCTTGGAGTGAGGGCGACCAGCTGCCCTGTTCTCCGTCAGCGTGAAGGGAAGGCAGCACCTTGCAATCGGCTGCCCTGTTTTCCCTCAGCATCAGCAAAGGCAGCTCAGATCAGCAGCGTTATCAGCTGAGATCATCGTGCAGTATTGGTGGTGCCCTGAAACTGGCTGCCCTGCTCTCCCTTGCACAAGGAGCAATATATTACTGTGTATTGCTGGGTCAAAATCATTATCGTGGTGTGATTTCAAAACTGATTTTGGCCAATATATTGAAAAATTGCACAGCGCTAAAACTGAACATAAAATTTGTGATATTACCATGGAAAAATGACAAAAATTTAGTTGGGGCAGGCAAGGGATGGGGCCACGGACCAACTGGGTGCATTCCAAAGACCCCCGGGGGTCCCCAGACCCCTAATTAGTAACCACTGGATTAGAGGATGTTGCCTGGCCACCACTGCACCAGGAACCAAAGCATCTGGCTGGCAGTGTGCAGAACTGCTGCCTTCTTTAGGTCTCTGAATGGCGCGTGTTCATTTTTCTTTTTGTTTTCTTCTAAGCATGTCTCTAACTCTCATGGTTGCAAAAAAGAAAAAAAGAATTTGTTTCAGCTTCCTTTAATTAGTTTGTGCTCTAATGTTTTTGGTTTCTGAACTGCCTAAAGAATGTTTGTTATGGGTTGGTTGGTTGGTTGCAGACCGAAATGAGGTACACTAGGCATTTCCCAATATTTAAAGCATATCTAAAGCATGTGACATTCATCACATGGATAATGGAGCAAGCTCTGTAGGGCAGGAACTGAACTAATGGCTCCAAATTACAAGAAAGAAACTCTGGCTAAATATCAGGAAGAACCTTTTGACAGTAAGAGCTGTTTGACTGTGGAACGGACTCTCCTTCCTTGGAGGTTTTTAAGCAAAGGTTGACTGGCTTGTCATGGATGCTTAGTTGAGCTTCCTGCATTGCAGGGGTTGGAGTAGATGATCCCTGGGATCCCTTCCAACTTTATGATTCTATTAAAAATGTAGTAAGTATTTTTTTTTAAAGACAAAAGATGTGTCTAAACCACAAATGATAGGGCACCCAGGAATATCAGGCCCATAATGTGGACATCTACTGACTGGGAATCTAGCAATGCACCACAACATTGTTTTACACCAGGGGTAGCCATCATGGGGCACAAGGAGAAAGGGACAACAGAAGACGAGGTGGTTGGACAGTGTTATAGAAGTGACCAACATGAATTTGATGAAACTGCGGGAGGCAATGGAAGACAGGAGTGCTCTGGTCCATGGGGTCACAACTAATCGACTAAACAACAGCAGCAGCAGCCAACATGGTATCCTCCAGCTGTTGCAGGTGTCCATCACCCTTTAGCTCCAGCTAGCAAGGCTAACTGTCAGGGATAATGGAAGATGTAGTCCAGCAACACCTGGAGGGCAACCTGCTGGGTATCCCCAAATGACATGGTGAAGTGCAAAACACAAGAATGCAAAGGTTGAACTCAAGGGATCTCTGCATCCCCCACACAACTTGGATGAGAGACACCAAGCTAATCCCTTTTCCAGCTGCTTGAACTGCCTTTTCCTGTGCAGGCATTATACCTTGACAGGCTCTCCCACCCAGGAAATTCGGCTCTTGCTTTGCTTCTTCTTCCTTCCTTGCAGCATCTTTTTGGGCGAGGGCACTTCAGGGATGTTATCATCCACTTCCTCATCTTCATCAGCTTCTTTTACGGCCAGATTGGGACATCTAAAACCATTTTAAAAAATACAATGTGTAGCTGAGAAAAGGAGGCCTCATTTGGCACAGACATGGACACATACTCCCCTCCCCCCAAATCCCTCAATTTTGCAATGTGTTCATTTTGCAAGCAGATTTCTCAACTGAGATATTATACCAACAGCAATATTTTGACACTGAGCAGCAATAAATTGCTGTAGGGAGGAGTTTGAAGATGGGACTAAAGATGCAATTGCTCAGAGACAGAAACCAAGGCAATTTTAAAAAATCCTCAACTGAAAACTTTTCGATTCACATTGATTCTAAATCCATATAGCCATTTCAGGATTCAACAAGTTCCTCACGTATCTTGGCCAGGGATGTGATAAGTGGGTGGTGGGTGGTTTATTTCAGTAAGAGTAGTAACACAATTATTTGCATTATGTAAACTTGAGAGCATGTATATGTTGGCCAAACTGCGAGAGGCAGTGAAGGATAGGTGTGCCTGGCGTGCTCTGGTCCATGGGGTCACGAAGAGTCGGACACGACTGAACGACTGAACAACAACAACAACAACATATGTTTTCCACTGTTGGGTCGGCAAAAATGGACACTGGTGGATCTCTTGCCAAGCTTGCAGTCTGTTCCTCTTTAAGTCCTTCAAGGCAGAGGTCATAATTACCTTCTCATTGTACAGGCCTGTTTTGACTTCCCAGTGCCACCAAACTTAATCATATCCTGGCAAGCTTTGCATTTGCCACACTCTGGCTGTTGGCAAACCTGAAAAGAGAAAAAAAAAGGAAGGAAGGAAGGAGGAGCCGAGAAAACATATGCATATAGCCCAACACCTGCCAGGAGACAAGTATCAAAACAAGGGTAGTTCACAAGGAAACTGTGGCTGGGGAAGCAGAATGGGCAGGTGTATCACAAACCAACACAGGCTCCACTGTGAAGAAGACAGTAAGGTGCTGACCCAGCTTCCATCGGTGGCAATTCCTGACAGGCCTCTAAACAAAGCAGAGCCTCTAAAACAAATCACAGCCTTTAAATAAAATAAAGGATGGTAGCCCAGGAAAGGGAGGGAACTATCCATGATAAATGTTTTCGACTACAACTCCCATGAGCCCCAGCCAATTCCATGGGAGCTATAGTGCAAAATATCTGGAGTGTGCCAGGTTGGCAAAGGCTACGAGAGAGGGAGGGAGATGGAATGAATTTGGGTGAAATGTTAAGAAGTTTGACTTCTTCCCTTAAACTTTTATAAAGTCTTCCCATGGCAGCCTGCCTTATTAAGCCTTGTTATTATCATTTCACGCCAGGTGGATAAAAACATTCATATTTTCCTAGACTTTTAAGAACTGCTGAAGTTATTTTTTTTAATTTGGGCATTTTATTTTACAGTCCATTTGAGTTTACTGCTGCTGCTTAAGTGCGTTGTGTAAGGATATATGCTTTATTTTATTTCTCCCCACCCTCTGCCAATGTAGCTTTTGCTGTTTCTCACTACTTTGTTAACCATCTCAGGAATGTGAAGGATAGAAATTGTGCAAATAAACTCTGAAAATAAGGGTCATATTAAACAGGGTTGCCACCCATCCCTTAAAAAATGGGATTGTCCTATTTTGGGGGCACAGAGTCCCCTGTCCCATCTGGCGCCCAATTTGTCCCATGTTTTAAGTCATAAAAACAAAACTGGCATTTGTGAGCTCACCCAAACTTGGTTGTCTCATGCAACCAGAATTGCTAGGTGCTTAGGAAATTGAGCCCGCCCTCCCCTCCAAAACCAGCTAATTGGTGCTCCAGGGTAGCCAACAGTGGAGCAGCAGCCTTTTCAAAGGGGAGAGAAAGACTGTGGTTGTCGGAGGCAAGGAAGCAGCACATGGCTGAACTTGAGTAAGAGTGCTTTGTTCAGTTTTGCTTGCAAGATGAAACACATGGCCAGGCATACCTTGGCTTTCTTTGTTTTGATCCACTAACTTTTTAATATAATAATTCTGTCCCAGAAGCAGCAGCTCTGGAGCATCTGAATACGAGTCATCACTCATCAGGTGTCCTCTATTAATCCTGCCAATTAACTGTTTTTGAAACATACTTCCCCCACCCTTCTCTCACGCAGAACTAAATGCATATTTTAATGATGGCACATGTCACCTACAATGATTAGGGCTGGTTGTGAGTTTGTTTGTTTTTTAAAGTCATTTTTCCAGCACTTCTTAGACCCCTGTATTGCAGACCAACCTTGTTACCCCTTATATTAAAAATGCAGGGGGGACTGGCAAAATCAGTAGAACTTATAGTGACTTTCCTCTAGGGCTAGGCAAATACTGAAACTCCAAATGGTGACCTGCTCAGGGAAGCCATTCCTCTCTGTTTAAATAGGCAGGAATGGTTGGCCCAAGACATTTTGCTACCTGAAAAAGAACAGTGGTATAGCAATCAATCCTTCTTTCCAGAGGACTCTCGGGATTATATCTCTGGGAGAGCAATAGGGGGTCTCAAAACAAACAAGGATTCTTTGGGGGACAGAAAGAAGAAACAGTTCTGACAAGGGAAGATTGACAATTAAAATTAATGGAATATGCAGAAATGGTGAAACTCACCAGAAGAATAAAAAATAAAGACAGGAGATTTTAAAAAATAGACTGGGGAAATATTATTGAGTATTTGAAGACACATTGTAAACAAATTAAAACATTTGCAGGACTGATATAAGCATGTACAGTAAGAGACAATTAAGGGGAAGATAAGGAAAAAAATGTAAATATATTTGAATCAGATATACGGTAATAAAAAGATATGAAATAAAGAACCGCAGAAAGGAGAGGAGGGAAGTCGAGGGGAAGGTAAAATAGATTTGTAAAGATTTTGTTTTTCTTGTTAAAATATTTGTGAAAGCTGAAAATGGAAAATAATATGATTTTTAAAACAGGATTCTTTGGGGGACTCCAGAACTTTTAGTTGCTTTAAATGGTGCTTTAGCTAAGATTCCTGCATTGCAGGGGGTTGGAGTAGATGACTCTCAGGGTCTCTTCCAACCCTACAATTCTATGTTTCTATGAATGCCTAGAGATAACAAATGAATTCTTTTAAAAATGCTTCAGGTACATGACAAGAAAACCCTAGTGGTAGGATGAACTTGTCTGACTAGGATGTGTGTGTATGAATGAATTGGCATATGGGACATTGGAGGCAAAGCTCTGTCAGAAAAAGAAACCCAACTGTTGCTGTCTCCAGCTCTTTCTTTCTTTCTTTCTTTGGCTGGGTTTCTACATTTACCATTCTTCTGACAGGCAGAAATTCAGCGGTTGGGGAGGATGTGAGTCATTGAAATTAATGTGCATTGCTAACTTAGATCCATAAATTTCATTGGGTCTACTCTATGAGTATGACCAGTACTGGAAACAATCCATTGTAATGGATGGCTTTGAAATAATTTCATTCTGCACCAGGTAAAGTAATTTTTAGCCCACCAACTCCCCTCCCACAACCTGTCCCAAATTTTGCCCAACCAAAAGTGGCAACCCTGTATTTAAAGAGCTCCACATTGCCCTGCAGAAAAGGATGACTAGTTACCTGTGTCACATGACCACAGGTGCTTTGGGGTCTGCTTAGAGATGTGAAGGCCCGGAAAAAACCCGGAAAAATTCGGGGGGGAAACCGTTTCCCCCGTTTTTTTCCTGAAGCCTTTTTTGGTTTTTTCCCGAAAAATTGAAAAAATTAAAAAAAGATTATGGAATGTTTCATTTTAACGTGATGAATAAAATATTTTAATATAAGGGGTTCAAATATTTTATAAATCATTTCTAAAAAGTATGTATGGTATATCAGATTATTCTAATTTCTGTGAGGACAAGCAAGTCCTAGGTTACAAACTGAACTCTCCAATGCAAGAACAAGATACATTTCTTCCTTTAGGAGGTGCTGTTGTCACCAGAAAAGAGAAAGGTTTCAGTTTTGGTTTTGCATGTGTGTGCTATGCATTGGTTCTGTTCCTCTTCACTAGGCCTCAAAGCACTGGAAGAAAATAGAGGAACAAAAAGGGCCTGAAACTATATACTTAATTACAGCTCAGAAAATGATTCTGATTAAATTTCATGCCCATTCATTGAAACTTAGTCCCACTTCCTTCTTCAGTTCTTTTTATGAGAATGTTTCTTTAAATACTGTGGAGAGGAGATATGAATAATTGTTACTTCTGGATTTTTAAAAATTGTTTTGTGCAGTTTTTTTTGTTCCACATAAACTAGTAAACAGTTCAGGAGATTGTTGCTCCATTTGTTACAAATAAATATTATTTTTAAAGTAAATTCTGTTTGTAATAATTGTTTGGATACACTATATTTTTAATTTGCAAGTTATGATAATTTTATGCCCATTAAAATTGTCCATAGTTATAATTTATGTTTCTAAAGTAACAGAATGATTTTCAATCTGGAAAAAGAAGTGCTAATGTAGCATTTTTTTTCAATTTTTCCGAAAATTTCCGTTTTTTTCCAAGCTTCAAAATTTCCGGAAATTTTACATCTCTAGGTCTGCTTCAGGTTGCTTCATGCTTCCTCTGGTGGAGCAGAAAGGTAATAGCAGGTAATCAGAGAACTCTGCTCCCACTCAGTGTTTGAAGCTCCCATTGTTAGGCGCATTTGCAACTGGTAATGTCATTAGCGTGAGCAGTTTCTGAGCTCTGGGCGCATTACGGCACCTAAGATTTCAGATTAAAACTGCAGAGTGGAAGGATATTTGAAGAATTTGGGAACTGTTTGGCCAGGAGCAGCATGCTGGAGGGGAAAAAAAACAGTGTTGGGGAGGGGAAGCAGCGAGGTCTCCAGTGGGGAGGGGCTGGCAGCTCCAGGAGCAGAGGCTCTGGGGATGTTGGAGAGACCCTGCACTCCCCTCGCTCAGCGGGTGAGGAGGGAGACACGCCATTTCCGGCGCCCCAAGTGCACAGAAAGAGGGGTGAAACACAAGGAGGGGAGGCGGAGATTTGGGATACCGAAACTCTTACGTTGGGGTCACAGCCAGAAGGGGCCACTCCCGGATTCTGTGAGTGACTGATACAGACATGAACTTGCAGCTCTGCACTGTAAATAGCATGCACAATAAACCTGTTAAAAGACAGGTCTGTGTCTTGCCTGGTTACTCGCGAGCAACTACCCCAAGGACCTTACACCTTTCATGTTGGAACTCCTCATGCCAACCGTGTAGCCACGCTTTCTCTGTAGGTCAAACAGGGTGTTTGGGTCAACAATGCAGCCTCTCTTTTTGTTGTTACCTCACAAACCCCACAGCGCCTGCGCTTCAAGCTGTTCTCTTTGTCTTCCTCCTTTTCGTTTTTCTCTATTTGCTCAGAGAAGAAGGTGTCAAATATCAAATGGACCAGTTTTGTGGTGGTTGCCTTGGTAGGGCCTTTGTCCTTGTCGATTTTGGTAGGGTGCCGGATGGCTTGCCTTCTTGCCGCTCGTCTAGGAGGAGAAGGCAGATGTGAAAAGCTAAGCACCTGCAGGACACAGGGAAAACACTGGAACAAGATGGAATCCCCCCTTTCTCCAGCTCTCAAAGCCAACCTGGTGCCCTCCAGAAGTTGTTGGGACTAAGCACCCCTCACCCATGACTGGGCTACCTGGGACTGATGGGAACTGCAGCGCCACCAACATCTGGAAGGTACCACACAGTCTATCTCTGAGCCACAGTATTCTATCCTCATACAGGCAAGAGGAAAATTCACCCACACGCTCCTCCAAATAGCACAGAACTGATCTGCAGGAGGAGATCTAGCAAAGTGATAGAGGACACGCTTCTCAAGGAAAAGGTCCCAGGCTCAACCCTCATAATCTCCAGGTGGGGCTGGGAAAGAGACAGTACCAAAGAGAAAGTCTAGAGCCCATCTCCCGAACATTTAGTGTGGGGAATACTGAGCACCAAAGAATGTGCTATGATGCAAGCCTTCTCCTTTGGCATTAAGTTGTACAGCCCCAAAAAACAAATGAAGCCCCTCAGAAGGGCCACTCCCAGAGTGCAGCTGCTGCTGCCGTACCTTTTCCCTAGCGTGACTCCTGCCAGTTTTATCAGGTCTCTCATGCAGGGGGTGATGAGAACAGGAGGCTCGTCACTGTCTCCTGCCTCATCATAGCTTTCCACTTGCTCTACCACAAACTGGGCATGCCGGAGGAGGGAATCTTCTGTGAAACGGTTGAAGTTTAATCCAGCAGGAGGAACAGTAGTCTGGAGACAGAATTAGAGGGAAGTTAACAATTCTACTGCTTTTAAACTGGCAACTCAGGAGAAGAATGTTAAGCAAGAACAAAAAAGCATTGCAATAGCAGGTTCATCTGCTCTCTCCACTGCCTGGTGTTCAAAGATGGCTGCTCAGCCATCTCAAGATGGTGACACACAATGGCAGTCTAACCTACCTCATAGGGTTGTTTTGAGGACAAAAAGAATTGAGATGGATAGACAATATGCTGATCTGAGTTCCTTGACGTCAGTCTTCTTACAGACACAAGACACAGCTGCCCTGGTCTGCTGGACTAACCTCTATCTTGTTCAGCAGGTCCTCATAGCTGACATCAGGGTTATTTTGCAAGAATTCAACAACAATTTTGCTCATGTAGATCTTCTCCTGCATCACTGCAAAGATGGGGGCGTATTCCTCACTTGGTTCCATCAGGATATAATCTGCAAAGGCTAGAATGGAATGCAAATGTTTTTCCCAATGAACGAGACTTGGGTACAAATACATACTTAGCCATGAACTGAGTGGATGATTAAGCAACATGTGTGAGCACCTAAGAATGACAAAAACTGCATTAGTGAGCAAGACCAGAGGTCTAACCCTGCACCCTGTTCCCAACAGCAGCCAGCCAGAAGGCACAAAGATTGCTTGTCCCCATCACAGGGCTATCAAAGATACACTGCCAATGAACATGGAGGCTTCCTTCAGTTCTCATGGCCAACATTTACAGGAGGGTAAACCCTGGCCTGTTGTCTTTGTCCATGGAGTTTTCTTGGCAGGGATACTGGAGCGGCTTGCCGGTTCCTCCTCCAGGTATGAAAGGAACATTTCAAGGAAGACATCAAGAAGAGGTGGCAAGAATATACAGATGAATTATACCGGAAAGATATGGAGGTCTCATACACCCTAGGTAGTGTGGTTGCTGACCTTGAGCCAGACATCCTGGAGAGTGAAGTCAAATGGGCCTTAGAAAGCACTGCTTTCAAGGCCAGTGGAAGTGATGATATTCCAGCTGAACTATTTAAAATTTTAAAAGATTGTGCTGTCAAGGTGCTACACTCAATATGCCAGCAAGTTTGGAAAACTCAGCAGTGGCCAGAGGATTGGAGAAGATCAGTCTACATCCCAATCCCAAAGAAGGGCAGTGCCAAAGAGTGCTCCAACTACCACACAATTGCGCTCATTTCACACGCTAGCAAAGTTATGCTTAAAATTCTACAAGGCAGGCTTAAGCAGTATGTGGACTGAGAACTCCCAGAAGTGCAAGCTGGATTTCGAAGGGGCAGAGGAACCAGAGACCAAATTGCAAACATGCGCTGGATTATGGAGAAAGCTTAGAGAGTTCCAGAAAAACATTTTCTTCTGCTTCATTGACTACGCAAAAGCTTTTGACTGTGTCGACCCCATCAAACTATGGCAAGTTCTTAAAGAAATGGGAGTGCCTGATCACCTCATCCGTCTCCTGAGAAATCTCTATGTGGGACAATAAACTACAGTTGGAACTGGATATGGAATAACTGATTGGATCAAAATTGGGAAAGGAGTACGACAAGGCTGTATATTGTCTCCCTGCTTATTTAACTTATATGCAGAATTCATCATGCAAAAGGCTGGACTGAATCATAGAGTTGGAAGAGACCACCAGGGCCATCCAGTCCAACCCCCTGCCAAGCAAGAAACACCATCAAAGCATTCCTGACAGATGGCTGTCAAGCCTCCGCTTAAAGACCTCCAAAGAAGGAGACTCCACCACACTCCTTGGCAGCAAATTCCACTGTTGAACAGCTCTTACTGTCAGGAAGTTCTTCCTAATGTTTAGGTGGAATCTTCTTTCTTGTAGTTTGAATCCATTGCTCCGTGTCCGCTTCTCTGAAGCAGCAGAAAACAACCTTTCTCCCTCCTCTATATGACATCCTTTTATATATTTGAACATGGCTATCATATCACCCCTTAACCTTCTCTTCTCCAGGCTAAACATAGCCAGCTCCCTAAGCCATTCCTCATAAGGCATCGTTTCCAGGCCTTTGACCATTTTGGCTGCCCTCTTCTGGACACGTTCCAGCTTGTCAGTATCCTTCTTGAACTGTGGTGCCCAGAACTGGACACAGTATTCCAGGTGAGGTCTGACCAGAGCAGAATATAGTGGTACTATTACTTCCCTTGATCTAGATGCTATACTGCTATTGATGCAGCCCAGAATTGCATTGGCTTTTTTAGCTGCTGCATCACACTGTTGACTCATGTCAAGTTCGTGGTCTACCAAGACTCATAGATCCTTTTCACATGTACTGCTCTCAAGCCAGGTGTCACCCATCCTGTATTTGTGCCTTTCATTTTTTTGCCCAAGTGTAGTACTTTACATTTTTCCCTGTCAAAATTCATCTTGTTTGCTTTGGCCCAGTTCTCTAATCTGTTAAGGTCATTTTGAAGTGTGATCCTGTCCTCAGGGGTATTAGCCACCCCTCCCAATTTGGTGTCATCTGCAAACTTGATCAGGATGCCCTCAAGCCCATCCTCCAAGTCATTGATAAAGATGTTGAATAAGACTGGGCCCAAGACAGAACCCTGTGGCACCCCACTAGTCACTTCTCTCCAGGATGAAGAGGAGCCATTGATGAGCACCCTTTGGGTTCGGTCAGTCAGCCAGTTACAAATCCACTGAATGGTAGCATTGTCTAGCCTACATTTTACCAGCTTCTTTACAAGAATATCATGGGGCACCTTGTCAAAGGCCTTGCTGAAATCAAGATAGGCTACATCCACAGCGTTCCCTTCATCTACCAGGCTTGTAATTCTGTCAGAAAATGAGATCAGATTAGTCTGACATGACTTATTTTTCAGAAACCCATGCTGACTTTTAGTGATCATAGCGTTCCTTTCTAGGTGCGCAAAGACCATTTGCTTAATGATCTGCTCTAGAATCTTTCCTGGTATTGATGTCAGGCTGACTGGGCGGTAATTGTTTGGGTCCTCTCTTTTCCCCTGGATGAATCCCAAGCCGGAATTAAGATTGCCGGAAGAAATATCAACAACCTCAGATATGCAGATGACACAACCTTGATGGCAGAAAGTGAGGAGAAATTAGAGAGCCTTTTAATGAGGGTGAAAGAGGATAGTGCAAAGTATGGTCTGAAGCTCAACATAAAGAAACTAAGATCACGGCCACTGGTTCCATCACCTCCTGGCAAATAGAAGGGGAAGAAATGGAGGCAGTGAGAGATTTCACTTTCTTGGGTTCCATGATCAATGCAGATGGTGACAGCAGTCACGAAATTAGAAGACGCCTGCTTCGTGGGAGAAAAGCAATGACAAACCTAGACAGCATCTTAAAAAGCAAAGACATCACCTTGCCGACAAAGGTCTGTATAGTTAAAGCTATGGTTTTCCCAGTAGTGATGTATGGAAGTGAGAGCTGGACCATAAAGAAGGCTGACTGGCGAAGAATTGATGCTTTTGAATTCTGGTGCTGGAGGAGACTCTTGAGAGTCCCATGGACTGCAAGATGATCAAACCTATCTATTCTGAAGGAAATCAGGCCTGAGTGCTCACTGGAAGGACAGATCCTGAAGCTGAGGTTCCAATACTTTGGCCACCTCATGAGAAGAGAAGACTCCCTAGAAAAGATCCTGCTGTTGGGAAAGATGGAGGACGCAAGGAGAAGGGGCTGACAGAGGACGAGATGGTTGGACAGTGTTCTCAAAGCTACCAACATGCGTCTGAGCAAACTGCGGGAGGCAGTGGAAGACAGGCATGCCTGGCGTGCTCTGGTCCATGAGGTCACGAAGAATCAGACACGACTGAACAACAACAACAATTAATACATTTTGGGGGACCTATTAATATTTGTATGGTTGTTTGTTTAAAAATTGTTATATTTTGTAATTGTTGGTGAATTATCTTGAAATATTGCTGGTATTTCATTACACAGATTTTTCTGATGCTGTTGTGAGCCATTCCAAGTATGCCCTGAGCATGAAAAAGCAGGATACAGATAAAACTGAAGGGGATGATGAATGCTTTCCTTAAAAGCTTACCTGTGGTGAATCCAATCAAAGCCTTCTCACCTCCATCAAAACCAGTGATCCACCATGCATTGATGGGGCCCATCTTTTTGGCTCGGACACCACCTAAAATCAGTGATGAAAATGGAGAGGCATCATATTTTAAAATCACTTAGTTGCTAGGCCACGGTGGATGCATGTGCTTTAATAAGCCCACGCTGAGGAACAGGAGCTGTGCAACCACCTCTGGCTTTTTCTCAGGGTTCTTTGCTTCCCCTGGAAGCTTGCAAGTGGGCTGGCCTGAGAAGCTCACTTCCTTTTCCACCAAGTCACCAGATCCACACCTGCACCAAAACCAAGGCACTTAATTGGTCCGTCTTACCCTTGGGAAGCTGAAAACATCTCGCTACTTGATTTACAATGGCTAATTAAAGACAAAAACTTTTGACCTTCCTGTCATGAATGAACCATGCTTAGCTAATTTAGGAGCATCCAGTGGCTCGTCTAGTGATGCAACAAGCAAACACGGACTGCAGCCCATTGTGACTTGACAGGATGGGTCCAAGGAGTGGCAAATGCCTCCTTGCCACAGGGGGCTTTGGGGGAAGGTGAATGCTTCTCCCCCTTCTCAGGTCATCTGGGATAATGGTCTGGATGGGGCCCAATAAGCTGGAGCTGAGTTCCAACAAGATGTTGGCTCTGCTGGTCATTGGTTCCCAATTCCAGAAGATGGGTAAATGGTGTGTCCTGAAGGTTGCTGCACTCCCCTTGAAGGATCCAGGTACGAGGCCTGGGGGCACTCTTGGATCCATCTTTGTCATGAGAGGCTCAAATAGCTTAATGAAAGCCTTTTTCTAGCTCTGGCTGGTTTACCAGCTATGGCTGTCCCTGAATTGGCATAGTCTTGTCACAGCATTCCATGCCCCGGTTACCTCAAGTCTGGACTACTGCAATGTGGTCTGCATGGCACAGCCCTTGAAGACTGTTCAGAAGCTGGTATAGAATTCTGCTACTAGGTTATTGAGCAGCACGCCACTTTGAAGTCATATCACATTTATTTTCCGTGATCTGTGCTAGCTACCTATTCATTTACATAACTAATTTAAGATTTACCATTAACCTTTAAACCCTGAAGAGTTCAGGGTCCATGTAACTTGGAAGAGCACCCCAATTGGTATGTGCCAGTCTGGTCACTAAGATCAAAGGGGTCTTCTTTGGGTGCTGCCTCTGGGTGAGGCCCAGAGGCAGTTCCATGGCTGATGGTCTTCTCTGTTACAACACCCTCCCTGTGAAACTCTGTTCCTTTGGAAGTCAATCTGACATTATTTGCACTCCAGTTTTATGACAGGTTAATATGATGTGTCAGTTATGTATGTGGCAGAGTGAATGTGAACTTGGATTTTTAAATTAAGAGCATCATATAAATTAAATTGGGGGGGGGGGGTTAGGGAAAACCTGCCTGCAGGGCCACACTTACCATCTAGACAAGGGTTATCATCATATATTGGCTTTACTGCACCACTGAAGTAGAGTTCGATATTCCTTTCTATGAGACCAGTATCAAATGGGCACAGGTGGCCTTTTCGATCATAAACACTGCACAGAAAAGGAAAAGGTTACATAGTCTTTGGTTGTCTATATACACCTGTCATTTACAACAGCCAACTAAAAAACCTCCAGTTTCCCATTAATATAGCTGTGAAGTGCTTCTACAGTTCTCGGGGCAAAGGGTGGCAAACCAAGTGGGGATGGCAAAAAAGAAGAGTCAGGACTCCCGTGAGGGCAGTGGCGAGGCTTGGAAACATAAGTGGAGGCCATGAGATGCAGAACACAGGAAGACTGCTCCACCTTCTTCTTTTTCTTTTGTAAAGTAAAAGGAAGCCACACTGATTATAGAATGGCCAAAGGCCAAGAACCAGAACCATATATAACCAATATGTACTAATATCACCCACCACTGCCGACAACTTCCCTGGCCAACCCTATTTCACAGATGTATACAAAAGCTGGGGTGACTTAAACCAGGGATGGGCAGCCTTGAAACTTGTGTGTTCTGCCTTATCTACTGAGGACCACCAACTGGAGCAAAGTCCAAAATAGTGGTCCAGGAACATAAGCTGAGAATAAAAGACAGTGTGTCTTTATTTTATTTTTATAAAGAATTTATTGGTTTTTTCCATAACAAAGAATACCATCACCCACCCACATTTATAAAAAAAAAAAAACATAACCACAAATCTTCTTCTTTTTTTACACACACAATGAAAAAATTCTAGTTTCAAATCTTTACAGTTGACTTCCCCTGCCTTCTCTCCTTCGGTTCCAAATCCAGATTCTACTTTAATAACTTCATCTCTCAAAAAAATTTAAATTCAAATTTAAACAAACATCTTAATCCATAATAGTTGGTAACATAACTTTATATCTTAACATCTCATTCTTACATCAAATCTATACTATTCTTCTTTCCCTTAAACTGCTGCTAGTAACATAGAAATTTAAAATATCCCTTTTCTTGTTAAAAAATAAAATAAAACTTAATGTCTCTTCCCTCCGATTTCAGATTGCCATAGTAAACCATTTATATTCTGCACTTAACACATTTCACCCTATCCCCCCTCTGTCCAATGTCCTTCTCCATCTTACACCGGAACCACTCCTCAAATTGTCCTCTTTTCTTGAACATCCACAGAACCAGACACAGTCTCCAACAGACCTTGCATCGAACATCAGGGTGCACTGCTCATCTTCTTTCAGCTTCTCCCATTCAATGCTGCGTTCTTCTTCTATTTGTAAAAATCTTAATTTCTTGCCTTTCGCTCCCGAGCTCTCACCCCGGGGGCTGGATATAACATTCCTCGCCGTCCCCGGGCTGCCACCACCGAAGGACGTTTCTTTTTCTGGGAGTCGCCAAGCCATCTCTCTCAGTATTCCAATCATCCCCTTCAGCTCTTTGCCAAGGCTCTCTTCCATAGTATCGAATACCTGAAAGGTCTCCTCTGTGGGAAATAGATTTTTCTTCATATCCCCACTCAAAACCTTCAATTTCTGATTAAGCAGTTCCAGTTTCAGAATAATAATCCTTTGTTCGTCAGTTAATCCAGAGTTCAAAAGAATTTCAAAAACAAAGCCCAGCATGGTGAGGACGGGCATAGGTATCAAATTTCAGTTTCTATTTCAATGTTGTCCATCTTGTAACAGTAATTTTCCACTTCGACTCAGACTTTTCACAGCCATTTTCTCTGAAACCGGGGTGTTGAGACCATAACTTTCAAAAGGAATATTCTCCATCCTCTTCCTCCCCAAAGGGAGATCTATAAGGTCTCACTTATGAAAAAATCTTAACAATGTAGCCATCCAGTAGCAACAGTATCACAGACCGTTATTTTCTTGCCACCGAAGGGAGGGAGGCAGACTTCCTTTGTCTAAAGCCTCCCGGATCGTTAAGTCTTTAAGTTCAGCAATTAATCCAATCAAGTACTCACGACCTCCGGGCTTCTTTTCCTTTCATCTCTTTCCGCCCGGTTGGGGCATTTCCCCTAATGGCCCAGCTCCGCGCTCCCTTCACCCCCACTTCCCCTTTACAGGGGGACCGAGGGAAGGGTGCGGAGCCTAGCGGGCCCGCCGGGGAGCCCGAGGCGCGGGACGCTCTTCCCGCGCCTCACCGGAGCCCCGCGTAGCGGTGGCGGGGCTCCAACCCCCGGGCTGGACTGGGTCGCCTCGCTGCCGAGGCAACCCACGACCGCCCGTGATGGCGACCTCGCCGGAAGTCTAAAAGACAGTGTGTCTTTAATCCTGATCAGCCCAGGATTAAAAACTCAGCCTGTCTTTTCCTCCAAAGCTTTCTCCATGTCAGAAGCCTAATTTAGGGAGTGCAGGAAGCCTTTAAATTGTTCCCATTGTTAAGACAGTTGGGATTCAGAAAGTCACCACTTCTGAAAACCACCAGAGATCCAATACCCCTTCCTGTGGATTAAACCACACCATCTTGATAAGGGCTAGGGGCTCCAGAGGGCTGCATGTGCAGTTTACTGCGCTGCTGGGCACCCGCCTTCCCAAAGATCTTACTGCACTCAAGCAACACAGACAGTTCCAGCAGGTGCCCCAAGGATCCCCACCAGTCTTCTGTGGGGATGCTTGGAGGCTGCAATAGAGCACACAGCCCCTAATCTAGGAACACATCGGCGTATCCTCAAGGCGGATGTTGATTAATAACGTGCCCCATACTGCTGCCCCAGCCCAATGTCAACCCTTTCTATTTGGCAAGCAAACACACGCAGCAGCACTGTAGACCTCTGGATCAGAAATAAGTGACATTCAAAGCTTTCTTTTTTGAGCAGACTGCTTCCTGCTTCTACGTGCTTCCTTCTGCCCTTATCACCCTCTAGTTTCTAAGCCTCAGAGCTTAGCAGATCCTTCCTCCAACTGCTGCTACTGCAGATTCCTGCTTGGAGTCTGAGATATGGGGAGAGGCAGTCCTCCAGGCAGCAAATTTCCAGTATTCATGACTCCTTCCATAGTTGCCCCACCTTGAAATTCAATTACCTAGGCTTTACAGTGGTGGTTGATAATGTGGCATGCTCCCAATGCTGCTGGACTACATCTACCACTAGTCATGGAAGACCACAAGTTAACCACCCCTGCTTTATGGCAAGTCAGCACAAGGCCTCACCTGAAGAAAGTCACTTTGTGCTGAGGCAGGTCATCGTAACTCTCAAACCCATCTTCATTGGCATCAAAGATGGACAAGCGCTCGTCTGTCAGCATCTCGGGTTCATCCAGCTAGGAAGATACAACATTGTGCATTTCATTCTAGACATATACCAGCAAGACAGAATTCTTATTGTTCATCTGCAAAGGATGGGCTTACGGCATCATCAGGATCTCCTTGGAAGAACTTGAGATCAGGGTCATCTAGGTATTGCCTGCATTCAACACACTTGGGAGGTGTGGTCTGGAAGAGAAAGATATAAGGAGAAAAGGCAAGGTGGTGAATTCAGGTAACCAGGATCTAAAAATGGTGCTGCCAATAAGCTTGTGATGTGGCTGAATAACTCTAGGTATTTGTTACTTAAGTGACATTAGACCCTACCATTTCAACGTAAAACATTTGTAGGTCCACTTACAAAAATCATACTAAAAACAGCAGGTTCCCTCCAGAAGTTGCTGAACTCCAATTCCCATCATTCCTGATCACTGGCCATGCCAGCTGAGCTGATGGGAAACGAAAGTCCAAAACATTTGAAGGGAACCAGGCTGGGTAAGGATGATAACAGGGTCAGGGAACCTGTGTCTCTCCAGATGTGGTTAGACTCCAACTCCCATCAGCCAGTGTGGTCAGTGATAATGAGACTTTGAGTCCATCACCATCTGCAGGGCAAGAGGGTTCCCAATCCCTGGTTTAAAAGCTGTTACTGTACTGCTCTGGGTCACTGGTACCTAGCCAGAAAGGATACCCAACAGGTTTCATACGCATAAGTGGCATTTCTAGAAAATGCAGGGATTGCTCACTCATAGTTGGCTAAATCTAGCTGAAAGGGGGAGGCAGGATTTCATCAGTCCTTACATTCCATTCCACTGTGCCAGCCGTCATTTAGGGAGCCCTTCCAAATGCATAGCTGCTTTTCTGACTCATTTTTAGGAACAAAACATGCAAAGCTATGCCACTTTCCTTCACTATTTTTCTGTTCTTAAAGACAGTAAACCAAGGCCAAGATATGGTGATCAGAGCAATGCTGATGCAGTATATCTGAACCCACCCAAAGTTCCACCTGTCAGAGGCATTAAATGCCTGTCCTGAAAATCAGAAAAAAATAGTCTCTTCTTGAACTGCTGATGCTCCAGTCATTCAAGGGCGGAGTGTGTGCATATGCACACCACAAATGTCTAGTATTCCAACCAGATAAAAACAAACCAACACTTACTTACCTTAACAGGTGGCACAGTTTTAACCTGGATTGCTTCTTCTTTTATTTCAGACCTGGGCAAAAAACAAAACCAAACCAAACCCTCACACAGTGCAACAAGTTGGGTAATATAAGCGATCACAAGAATAATATTGTTTAAGTCACTGGATACAGAGACTTTGATAAGTCCTTACAGTAACATGCTTTCATATACAAAGAAACTTTCAGCTTAAAGAAACTGTGTATTCTGGGGAGCCATTTTACACCCTGTACTCTCACTTCCATCAATGCATGAACAGGGCACAGACTGACTGCTCCATTTCAACATTCTGTGTTTCTTTATTTAGCCCAAGGAATGAAAATAAAGCACTTCTGACCTGGTTGGGATTCCTGATGTTCCTGGTCTCTAAACAATGGTTTTTCTGTAGGGTAATCAGCCTGAGGCCCTCTAGATGATTTAGACTACAACGCAACATGCTGCCTGGACCTGACAGAAGCGGTAGTCCAAAGCATCTAGAGAGGACCAGATTCGGGGAAGGAATCGATTCTCTCCCCTGCGCCTCCTGCATGCAAATTTCTCCTTTCTTCCCATCACAGAGCTAACTAGTACATTTGTACAGATGTTTGAAGCTAGCCAAGGAGGAGAAGATTTGCGTAATCCAAACACCCACCGTCAGCCACTCTCCAAAATATATCCCTCCTCATGCCAGAGGCAACATTTACAGGGCTTTTTTTCTTATTTCATTTTTAGGAGTGCAACGGGGTAGCTTTTTCTTTGCAGAAGACAGCGAGAGCTCAAAAGAACATGAACTATCACTGCTTCCTCTTGCACCTTTTATTTGACATGGGAGAAAAGGAGCCCAATGAAGCCCAATTGCTGCCGTGTTACAGGCTCTCTTGCACCTCCCCTCTTTTCCCCACATGCAGCTGGCACCACTCTTGGCAGGGCTGGGTGAGCAGCCGGCAGCTCTCAGCCCAATTTCAAAAGCTTCCTGCAAACAATCAGTTTCAGCCTCCAGCAAGAACAACCCATTTCCCTTCCAGCTGCTCAATGGGGGGGTTAGAAGGGGTCAGACCCCTTGCTTCTAACTCTTGCCACATCCAACACTGGCATGTGACCCTCAGGAAATATATTTATCATCATCATCATCACCATCATCACTATACTACTACTGCTACTACAGTTACTACATTTATACACCTCCCTTTCTTCCAAAGAGCTTACGGTGGCATGTGTGGTTCTCATCCTTCTCCATTTTATCCTCACAACCATGTGAGGAAGGTTAGGCTAAGAGACTGTAACTGGCCCAAGATCAGCCAGAAAACATCATGGCTGAGTGGAGATTTCAACCCTGGTCTCCCACTACACCAGTGGCTTGAGTGTTGGATTTGTTGTTGTTGTTTAGTCGTGTCCGACTCTTCATGACCCCATGGACCAGAGCACGCCTGGCACGCCTGTCTTCCACTGCCTCCCACAGTTTGGTCAGACTCATGTTGGTAGCTTCGATAACACTGTCCAACCATCTCTGTCATCCCCTTCTCCTTGTGTCCTCAATCTCGACAAGACAGAGGTACTGTTCGGGGGGGGGGGGCAGGGACCTCCCTGGTTTTGAATGGGGTAACTGTGCCCCTGAAGGACCAGGTGTGCAGCCTGGGAGTAATTTTGGACTCACAGCTATCCATGGAAGTGCAGGTCAATTCTGTGTCCAGGGCAGCTGTTTACCAGCTCCATCTGGTACACCAGCTGAGACCCTACCCGCCCACAAACTATTTCACCAGAGTGGTGTATGCTCTGGCTATCTCCTGCTTATTGCAATGCGCTCTACATGGGGCTACCTTTGAAGGTGACTCAGAAACTACAACTAATTCAGAATGTGGCATGTAGACTGGAGACTGGGAGTGGCCGCCAGGACCATGTAACACCAGTCTTAAAGAATCTTCACTGGCCCCCCAGTACATTTCTGAGTACAATTCAAAGTGTTGGTGCTGACCTTTAATGCCCTAAACAGCCTCAGTCCTGTATACCTGAAGGAGCGTGTCCACCCCCATCATTCAGCCCGGACACTAAGGTCCACCTCCAAGGGCCTTCTGGTGGTTCCCTCACTGCAAGAATGAAGCTACAGGGAACCAGGCAGAGGGCCTTCTCAGTAGTGGCACCCTTCCTGTGAAACGCCCTCCCATCAGATGTCAAGGAGATAAAGAACCACACAACATCTGAAGGCAGCCCTGTATCATGAAGTTTTTAATGTTTGATGTTTTACTATGTTTTTACGTGTGCTGCATGCCACCCAGAGTGGCTGAGGAAACCCAGCTAGATGGGTAGGGTATAAATAATAACATTATTAACTATATTATTATTATTATTATTATTATTATTATTATTATTATTATTAGCTGTCATTATCTGTGGTGGTCATGTGTCATAAATGTTTAGTTTTGGCCTAAGTATGTTTCCAAAAACATACTTTTCGTGAGCATTGCTGAAAATGGTTACATTTCTCGCTAGCAAACATACATGCAGAGAAAGCTGGTGAGATCTCATGCGCCCAGTCACTTACCCTTCTTTGGCTTCTATTTTGATTCTTTTCTCATCTTGTTCCTTGAGAGCAAAAGGGAAGATGGTATTGAGAAGAAAGAAATATTTTCTCTTTCTTTAAAATTAGGTGTGAAGTATTAACCTTCTAGGGACGCGGGTGGCGCTGTGGGTTAAACCACAGAGCCTAGGGCTTGCCGATCAGAAGGTCAGCAGTTCGAATCCCTGCCACAGGCTGAGCTTCCGTTGCTCGGTCCCTGCTCCTGCCAACCTAGCAGTTCAAAAGCACGTCAAAGTGCAAGTAGATAAATAGGTACCACTCCGGCGGGAAGGTAAACGGCGTTTCCTTGCGCTGCTCTGGTTCGCCAGAAGCAGCTTAGTCATGCTGGCCACATGAGCCAGAAGCTGTACACTGGCTCCCTCGGCCAGTAATGCGAGATGAGCGCCACAACCCGAGTCGTCCGCGACTGGACTGGTCAGGGGTCCCTTTACCTTTACTATTAACCTTCTAGGGTAGCCTTCACCAACCTGGAAGCCTCCAGGTGCTCCCATCAGGCTGACAGGAACAGCAGTCCCAAACATCTGGAGGGCACCAAGTTGGCAAAGGCTTTTCAAGGGCCCATAATTTATCCCCAGTCCTGAGAATTCAGAAGTTTCATGCATACATTTCAAGCATTCTGGTGGTGGTGGAGTAAACTAGTACAGCAATCAGCATTTACCTTCTCTCCAGGATGCTCCTCCTCTTCCTCCTCCTCATTTTCTACACTAATTTCTTGTTTCAGGTCTCCATTCACTTCCTCAGATTTGCGTTTATTGGATCTATTGCAAAAAGGAATTAGTTTAGGTGAAATTATTTTGACAAGATGTTCAGTGTGCTTATTAATGAGGATGGAAAGCTAAGAAAAACTAAATGGGTTTTAACTTTACAAACCATGTTCAGATTATGCAGCATGAATTGGATAGGCATGGATATATGACATTTTAATTTAATTCTTTTAATTGATTTTTATTGAAAATGTTCAAATATACATTTCCATCATTAAATATCCACCATTGTAGCCATACATTCATCAACTTCCCTCCTTCCCCTTCCATGGTTCTTTAAATTTTCCCATGTTTTCTGCATATTCTAAGAACCAAAAAAAATCCATTTAATTTAGTCGTCCCATCCCGCCCCGCCCCCCACAATTATATCTCTCCACTGTGTGTTATACTGTTGAATTTACCTTAATGCCGCTAACGTTTTTACTTGCTTACAATTATTTTCCAAATATTCCACAAAATTTTTCCACTCCTCTTTATATACAGTCATACCTCGGAAGTCGAACTTTTTTGCTCCCGAACGCCACAAACCCAAAAGTGAGTGTTCCGGTTAGTGAACGTTCTTTTGGAACCCAAACATCTGACGCAGCTTCCTGTAGCCAAGTCGAACAGACTTCGCGCCTTGGTTTCCAAACGTTTTGGAAGTCGAACGGACTTCTGGAACGGATTCCGTTTGACTTCAGAGGTACGACTGTGCTTGATCTTCTTGCTCTCTTATTCCGCAGGTTAGGCCGACTAATTCTGCATATTCTATAATTTAAAGCTGCCATTCCTCTTTCTTGGGAACCTCTCTCACCTTCCACTTTTGGGCTAACCAAATCCAAGCTGCTGTAGTTGCATACATAAATAAGTTTTTCTGGCTCCTGGACACTTCTGTCTGCACAATTCCCAGAAGGAATCCCTCAAGTTTCGGGGGGGAATGTTTTTTAAACTTTTTTTCATCTCATTATATATCATTTCCCAATACTCCTTAACTATTCTGCATGCCCACCACATATGAAAAAATGTTCCTTCTTCTTCTCTGCATTTCCAACACATATCAGATTCAGATCTACACATTTTAGCTAATCTGCTCAAGAGTTATATATTATTTTGTATCATTTTCATATAGTTTTCTTTCAGTGTGTAGCATGCAGTAAATTTCAAATCTTTCTTCCATAGTTTCTCCTCGATTATCTTGCATGTTTCCACTACATATGCCAGCATTCTTCATTTTGCAATAATGAAGGCTAGGATACAGCCATTGTTGTACCAGACTGGAAAACAGGAGAAAGCCGTCAGTTGAGAACCAGTGGTTGCTGGTACAACAAGCTATTTCCTTGATCTCCTATAGAGGTCCGATGTTTCTTTCCCCAGGACACCTGGCTGCTCTGTTTCTCACCTGAACACCTGTACCGCACCACCCATTCAGTGCTCAGTATTAACCACCTTGATGTAACTGTTAATGAGGCAATCAAAGTAAATGGTGGCAGCAGGGTGGGGGATGAAAGTCAAATAAGCAAAAGAATATTTAAGAAAAACCCACAAAAGAACAGTCACACCAGGTTTACACACAACCTACTCACCCTTTGGAAAACATAGCTACTATGGTTGGTTGCTTGCCAGAACTACGGGTGATCCTTGAACTGCTTGGGGATTCTGCAGATTAATTTAAAAAATAGAATCAGTTGCAGTTACCATACATAAAAGGTTTCTGCTGTTTTCAAAGTGCTTAAAGCAGATTACACCCGCCCCCAGCCAAGCCCAACAAACCCATCTTCTATTACCAACTGCAGAATCTTATCCGCAGCAGCCTTCCCCAACACAGTGCCCTCCAGATGTCACAGGACCCCTGATGCTTTTGCCAAAGGGAAAGAAAAATAAAAAGGGAAGGGACTCAGAACGCTCACATTCCAGAGCTATTTCAGTTTACCAGGCTTGTTGAATTTTGAAACAGAATTTGCATTCTCAAAATCATCATCACTTCCTATTTTCCTTATTAAAAAAAAAAAGTTTTACGCTCTTAAAGCAGGATGAAAATCTATCTGTATGCAAGGATACAGCAAGCCAATTCATGAATAGGAGCTAAGAGCAGATCCTGAAGATGACTCATTTGGTCCAGGCTGAACGTAAATGAGAACCTGCAATGCTCCGCTAATAAAACTAGTCCGAGGCCAACCTCTGGCAAACAAGTCTACAGAAGTAACTATGCCACATTGTTTTTCAACTAACCCATCTGCCCTCATTTATTTGAAACCTAAATAGTGAGTGGGAGTGGGGAGAGAAACACCCTCAACTTCCAGAAGGTTTTGGCTTTCCTGCCATCTATGCTATGTATCCAGAGTCAAAGTAGTGGCGCCTCCGAAGAGCCGTGTTAAAGCAAGTCTCTAAATGACGTACTTCTGTTCTCACTGTTGGACTTGCTCTTCCTTCCCCTACGGGCTTTGGGCACAGAGGGTGAGGCCAATGGTGTGGAGGAGCAAGACGATGCTGCCTCCTCCACCTCCATGGTGCTGTCCTCTTCTCCCTTGCTGCCTGTTCTCTCGGGCTCTTCATCACTGCCATAGGCACCATTTTCTGTGCAGCCATTGGGCTTCTGGCCAAGCTCCGGGTTATCTCCATTCTCCAAAGCGAGTTCTTGGTGGAGCAGGGTTTTGACTTTGGCCAGGTACAGTTCCTGCAGCAAAGGGGGAAAGGTACAGGCTGAGTGCAGTGCACATATCCTGGGCACATCAATGGAGTTTGCAGAGGGGGGGAGAGATAAGAAATTCTGAGATCCTGGTTCCACCTGCTGCGTCTTTCCTCTGGGAACGAAAGAGGAAAGACACAACCTGCCAGCTCGGGTGAAGGCAATTTGAGCTGCCGATACATGGCGGATGGGAAGCCAAGACATATCAGCAGCTCAAAATGTCTGAAACCGATATTGCAATGTGAATGCCATACTGGTGTCAGACAGTAAATCGGATTATTGCCCAGCTGTGGAACACAGTGGACAATCTGTCCATGCTCCTTTACAGCAGATGAGTTGTGTGGCCAAGATATAAATCACAGTCAAACCTAGACATATATCCTTTCACTCACACAGTATTTCTGACATGCAATAGCATGATAAGTATGCTGCCAACCGCCCTGAGATCTATTGATGTAGGGCGGTATACAAAATTTAATAATAATAATAGCCCCCCATACACAGACTTATTCTCACAGCACAACTATAGAGTCTAGGGCAGAGTGTAAAATCAGTGTTAGAAACAGATATGAAGGATGGGAGCTAAATGGGACCTTAAACCTCGGTTATGGGAGCAACAACTGAATGTCTAGGCGCACTTTTTATAACAAGAATACAAAGCTGAAAATGAATGAACTGCAGCTAAAATCTCATATTCATGTTTCACATTGTCTAGTCCTCATCTGAAGGCCTGCCCACCCCCTACGTCCCCTGCCCACCCCCTACGTCCCCTGCCCACCCCCCCTAATATTCTTAAGAGGGCCCCTTCTCCAGTCTTCAGAGAGTAGCTGGAAGTGGGGAGGCAGAAAAAGGTCCTCCTTTGCTTCCACTCTGCCGTTTTAATCTGAAATCTTAGGCGCAGTACAGCACCCAGAGCTCAGAAACTGCTCGAGCTAATGAAATTACCAGTCGCAAAATGCGTCGAGAACAATGGGAGTTTCAAACACTGTGTGAAATAGCACTTAGCCTATAATGCAATGATCTGGCTCAGTGTCCTTGATTATGTATAGAAAAAGACAGTCAGAAATCTATTATTTTGGCAATTGCCTCAACAGAATACTGTGGAGTTATCATCCTAGTTATGATCCTAATGCAGATTCATACAATTTAGCGCAATCTAGAGCAATCTATGGAATTTACAATCTGCCTTAGATTTAAAAAAAAACAATTTATATGCTTTTCAGTTTCCTTCAAGGCAGTGTAAGAAACTAGAAAAGGGAAGCTAGGAACTATGCGGCTCCTGGGACTTGTGTTCTAGGTACCAAAACAAAATGTCTAGGTGCCATTTCATTTTTTTATTTTGCTGCCATGCTACCCCATAGACCACCTAATTTGCCCAACAGTACAGCAGCAATCAATCAATCAATATTATTATTATTATTTGGCTGCCCAGGTGAATCAGGTGGTCTGCAGGGAAGCATGGCAACAAAATACATGTCTTTTGCTGCCCTGCTACCCCGCAAACCAACTGATTTGCCCAGCAGAATTACACACACACACACACACATATATATATATCCCACTGCTAGCTAGATCAAGAGTGAATGAAGTCCCCACCTGAAAAAAGAAACAAATGAGTTGATATCTGCAGCAAACTGGAGCAGCTTTCTCATTTTAGAAATCATCCCAATCCAAATGGGAAGGCAGGCACAGTCAAACCCACAGAACAGTATCTGAATGGAACAGGAGGAAATGACCCATCCCTAAAATTACCTACCTCTGAAAGCTCCTCTTTGTGAAACTTGGTCTCCAGGTCTTTCAGCTGATTCTGAACATCAGCTTGCAAGAAGCCGTGCATCAGACTCAGTTTTTCCTTAACACATTCCTAAAGACAGACAGAGAGGCAGACAGACAGCATATTACAAGTGGCAATCTCAGGGGATGGCTGCAAGGAGGCACTGGCATGACCCTCCATTAAAAGGGCGAGGGGGAACACTCATGCACTCACTCTTTCACCAAGACCATCTTCATCCCTTTCTAGATCTTTTAGCCTGTTCAAAAAACAAACAAAAACAAAAACAGTTCCTCATTAGGAAACAGCCTCTTACGGGTCTATCCACACCAATGGAGCTTCAGAGGGCTGAGAGAGGTGGTATTTCACCTCCTGGATGACACTGGGGTCGGGAAGGGGGAAAGAGGGGCTTGGCAGCAGGATGTGGGACACCAGCACACGTCTCCCTGCTGCCCTCATGACTGGGCAATAGGACTCAGGGGGAAACTGCGTTCCTTTGCAGAAATGGAGAACCTGAACCTCTCCAGATGCCTCAGGTTCTTTTATCTGCACCGTGTCATCTATCAATAGTGCCCAAGAGCATAAGGTTGGCTGAAAGAATAAAATAAGTTACTTCCGCCTCCCTTATTCTAGCCCTGATAACGGCTGTGGCTGGGATGGCATCCCTTGCTTGGTTCTCCCCCCCAGGAAGCCTCACCTCGGGAAACATAAATCAACACATTTCCACTGAGTGAGAAAATGGGTGTCTCCCTCAGCTGACATGAGAATTTGGTCATCCAAGCCCAGGAAGGACAAAGAACCTGGGAAGAAGCCAAGCATGCCTTAGCATTCCATTTTGCTATTTGTTTTGTTGTTGTTTATTTGCCATATTCACTAAGAGGGCAATCCAACAAAACCATTCTGAGGGAAGGAATTGGAATTGAGTGGGGTAGAAACCTATATAGAAAGATTATCCCTTAGAAACAACTGGGGTGAGGTCTAGAGTGTTCAATTTAGGGAGGAAATCCATGCTACTGCCCACCCCTTCACAGACCCACAAACCGAGAGCATGTTCTAGCTGGCTAGCAAGGATTCTTTCAAATCTGTGGAATGCTTCACTAATTTTTTCAGGAAGAGTTGGCTGGGGGAAGCCAAAGCCAACCTCAGCCCTTCCTTCAGAGGCAGCACCTAGACCAGGGCAAGCCAGCCAGCATGTCCTGCGGGAAATTGTTTTACTGCAACTCCCATTCATCCGTGACCATTGGCCAGGCTTGCTGGGGCTGATGGAAGTTGAAATCCAACAATGTAGTCGTACCTTGACTTACGAGCAACTCGACTTACGTAATTTAAGAGTTGCGAAGGGAAAGCAGCGGCACAATACCTCTACTTAGGAAGATTTTAATGCAGTTTTTTCGACTTGCGGTGTTTTTTTCCGACGCTAGATGGCGATCTTCGACTTACGAATATTTCGAATTCCGAAAGCTCTTTCGGAACCCATTCTTTTCGTAAGTCGAGGGACCACTGTACCCAGATGTCACCGTGTTAGCTACCCCTAACCTAGGCCCACAGCTGCCTACCTAGAGGGAAGCAGCAGTGGGGTTGCTGACATGCCAATTTGGGTTGGAGGGAAGGAATGGGTTCCATTGATGAAGGCCAAGGGAGAGATGAATCGTAGAATTATAGAGTTGGAAGGGACCACAAGGATCATCTAGTCCAACCCCCTGAAATGCACATAGAAAACCTGCTTCCTGAAACAGACACTGTTGTGAAGTGACTATGCTTCCCTCTGGTCACCCCCTTCCTATACTGCTGTACCTGTATTGGTGGATTCACATGTATTGGTGGATTCACCTTAGGCTTTGAATTCCACTCCCCCCAAAATCTATGTGTCCTCTTCTCAAGAGTCAAACATTTCTAGCTGGAAGCCAGAAATCTACAAAATGACATATGAAAGTTTTCCCTCAAAGCACATGATTCAACAGAGGCCCCAGTTATATACAGGCACCAATAGGTTCCAGAAAGCAACTCTGGAGACCCTCTTCTGCACTTTCTGTCATTTCCTGCTGTGTACAGACACACATGCCTGTAAGAACAGGACCAAATTTTTCAGAAACTGACTAATTCCTTAACTCCACTGAGGCAAAATGTTTCTCTTTGGATGCATACCAGGGAACCACCCCCTCAACCAAAAACAAAGAGCTGCTGACACACTTTGCCCCAGGACACGAGCCATTTGCTTGCACTTTGCACATTTAGTTCCTGTTCCATTGTGACATTCCCTGAGGCCAAGGCAGTGCTGCCACATGCAAGTCCCCCCCCCCCCCAATCCAACTTTGCATCCAATTTTGATATTTTTTCCATGTCTCTTTTGACTTATCCTACAAATCCAAAGTGGCCAGCCACCACTGCCCTAGCATGCACACACATCCTTAGCACAGTAGTCTACATTCTTGTTTTACAACTTAGTGAACTGTAGGGAAGAAATCTCTGTTAGGCAAGAAGTCTTTTTGTAAATAATTTTTTATTAGTTTTCCAATATTCCCTCAATAATAGCCAAATTATAACAATATCAATTAACTGCCAATTAATACAATTATTCAAATGCCAATCAACTTCCAATTAATACATTTTAGTTAAAGTGGCTCCCCGCATGATGGATTGGATGCATTTCCGATCTTGTGTCACTGTGTTTCATAATCTCATTAATATGTTATATTTCAGTTATAATAATAATCCTTTAATCAATAGCTGCATAATTAATTATTTCCATTCGTGTTGCTATATTATATAAATTTATAAAATTTCAAGTGAGGAACTCAAACTATTATCTTTGTCCTGTCCTGCATGTGAAAAACTGTTATGTCCATGGAGATTCCTTTTGACCAAACAGTCGTACCTCGTGTTGCAAACGCTGCATGTTGCGTTCGTCACAGGATACGAACGCGCCAAACCCAGAAGTACCGAAACAGGTTACTTCTGGGTTCGGTGGTTCGCGCATGCACAGATGTGTCAAGTTGCGGACTGCTCAGGATGTGATCGGGGCTCTGGAACGGATCCTGTTCGCATCCAGAGGTACCACTGTATATGGTGTTGTCTCTTTCACTTCCTGGCTGATGCTGCCTCCCATCATGACTTGGGCAGAACTGAGTCTCAAAGTTTCTCAAAGGACTTATCTCTCCATCCCTTGCTTCAATGTCTCAGAACAGACAGCAGCCTGCTAACTGAGCCTCTTGGGCTTGCCGATCAAAAGGCTGGCAGTTCAAAACTGGGGTGAGCTCCCATTGCTCTGTCCCAGCTCCCGCCAACCTAGCAGTTCGAAAGCACGCCAGTGCAAGTAGATAAATAGGTACCCATAATCGCCTTTGACTGGACTTAACTGTCGAGAGGTCCTTTACCTTTACACCATTGTTTTTCTTCAGCCTAGGCAAGTGGGCTATTTTCGAAAGTGCTGGAGTTTTTCCTTTGCAACTCTCAGTAACTCTGCAATACCATTTCCACAGCCCCGTTTCCATTCTTCCTTACAGCTGAGATTTATGGCCAATTATCCTTTATCTTAAATTACATTCTGTCAGCACAAACAGATCTCAGTCTCTTTTTCCTTTTTCGATGTTTTAAGTGGAGGTGGGGGGAACAACTCTTATGTTTCCAGCATACTTGAGTTTCCCCCTTCCCCTCCTTTCTTCGTTTCAAGTCACACACAGTCTTCATTCTTGCTAATTAATCTCAATAATATTCCAATTTCTTCCTTCCTCACTTGTAAATATTTTTTTCATCTTGCATTCTAGAGACGGTTGCCGAATCATAAATATAAAAAGAAGCTTAGAATAAACAAACCATGGGCTTCCCTCTCCCAGCCGTCTCTCGCAACGAATAAAATCTTGTTTCAGTTCATACCTTTAGATCCATGCAGCTGAATGTCCCACAGTTTATCATCACATCTTTTTCCAGCACCCCCCCCCATTACTTTAAAGCCAATTTAAAAATCCAATTAATTAGGTGGCCTCTGCTTCTAGAAAAGGAGTCAGGGGTGTTGCGGCAGACAAAGTGCTTCTGCATCCAGTGCCTTTGCCTGTCCTCACATTTCATGGGGAAGCAAGTGCCAGACCTCAGGGCAACCAGCGGATGAAAGTCCATTCCTCTCAAGCCCAGATAGGAATTCAAAGAATGGTTTAACTCCCACCATTCTCATAATCTTTATCTGCTTCTCCCTGCGATGTCAAGGGAGTCGTCCATTCCTGACGCAGAATGGAAATGGAAGCCTGTTAGGCAGGAAGTCTTGTTGCTAAAATACAACTACTTCCAATGCCTTCTCTCCTTGGGGAAGAATCTCTTTAAAGACTCCTGAGAGAAGCTGCCAAATCTGAATTATTTTTTCCTCAAACTTGACATTATCAGACATGCTCAACAGACTGCTGAACTCTGACTAAAAGTGCTGAATGTATAACTTGCTTAAGGTCAGCAATGCAAATCTACTGGGCCAAATTCAGAATCCTAAGAAATGCCACCTACCCACAGCCCCCTTGCCAAAGAGAAATAGAAGTCTTAATTGTTAGAACATAACTTACAGGGAGAGCACTTGGGCTGAGCTGCTGGCCCAGCCAGCATCCTTCACTCAGAAGCCCCATTCCATATGAAAGCACCATAGACCCAACTTGTGTGCAAGGCAACACAGAGATGGAAAATAATGGAAGCTGAAGAGGTTTTGTTTGAGAACATGTTGCTGTGTTGGACAAGAGTCTACCATCAGCCCCTCCTCTTCCAAGAATGATATGTTCCCATTGAGGGAAGACAATCGAAAAATGCGGAAAGGGGGAAAATAGTTTAGGAAAATCCCAGAGCTGAAGTTTAGAGCCATCACTGGCTCTCATAAGGGAAAGCCAAGCGAGTTCCTCCCAGACTGTTGACTCCAGACAATAGCAGAGCAGCGGTTGCTGCCCGCCTGCACTGCTCTGAGAAGGAGACTCAGGAAGTAGATACGCAAACAGATGCACCATGTGGCACAAGCTACAGCCTCACAACCATTCACAGCTGTAATGGTGGGCAAAATGCACATACTAGAGCCTTCAAGGTGGAAAGCAGGCTGAAAAAAGGAAAGAAATGAGAAATAACCATTTCCTTCTTTCAGTCTCTGCATAGCTGTGCAAAGGCTAGCTTGTTTACTTTCTAGATTCCATTTTGCAACCGGGCCCAAAGGACCACCTAGGTTGGCTCTGAGAGCAGGAACACAGAGACATGACAGACCCTGAGCTACAACAGCATACTACAGAACAAGGAGCACATGACTCCAAATCTATTTTCCATCTGAGGGAGAAAAGTGGAAGTTAGAAAACAGAATACAGAAACAATTAATGATGTTGATAAATACCGGTATTTGCTACCAACCATTTCAGAAATAAGACCAAAAGCTCAAAAATAAGTTGAGAAACAGTAAAGGTCTGCAGCATTACTTTTGTGTAAAGAAGCAACTGGCATCCTCTAGGTGAGAGGCTAAGTAACTAGGAAGAAATCCCAATGGGGCAAAAGAGGGCAGCGCCTATCTCCCATCCCAGACCCAACCCGTTTTGGCAGCAGAGCACAGTTATCAGTTTCAGAAGCAGCAAGCAGAGGCACTTCGACAAAGGAAATTGTTTTGAACAGATTAGGGAAATAGACAGCTACTATTATGTGGAATGACAGGTAGGAGAGATTAGACCTGGGGGAAAAACCCACCAAAAAAGCCACCTCCCAAGGTGAGCGGAGGAAAGGGCTCCATTGAAATGCAGCGGGCATGAGAAAGTGGAGAACCATCCAGCCACTGCAAGCTTGTGGCTGCCAATGAAGCCAACCCACTATGGCGCCCTTTTTCTACGCAGAAGTCCTTTGCCGTGGCTTCCTCTTAACCCTTCCCCTCAATACACACAGGCACATTCCCGCCAAGCCAGGCTTTCCACTAGATCAGAAACTCTCCTCCGTTTCCTGTCCCGGGTGCCAAGTGTGACACAAGGAGAGAAAGGGGTCCCAGTGAGCAAGGAAAAGGCAAAGCCCCCAGAAAACTGAAGGGCCGCTTTCGGCTTCTCTGCTGATTCTCCCCTCTGCACCCCAACGAAAGGCAGGTTGGCTGCAGGAAAAGTGACTCTTCTTCCTCACATAGTCACTGCTTTTGGAAAATCCTAGCTGAGAATTACAGTCACCTTCATTCCCCAGAACCCTAATTTTTTACGAAGGAAATTTGGGGCATCAGACCCTTCAGAAGGGATGGAGGGGGGGCGGAGGGGGCTGAAAGTTGACAATTAATTCCTTGGGGACATTTACCGACAACTAAACACCCTTAGTTTTGTGATTTGACAGCCATAGCAATGCAGGTCTAGGAACACCCGTACAATTATGCATTAAAGGGGAATTAGAAGGGGAAACCCTCCCCCCTTTCTTTACTGGGACACTGCCATTCTCAGAGGGAGGACTCGCCCCCCCCCCCCAGAGTAATGCGGGCCTCCAGGCAGGCGAGGCTCCCTCCGGCAACCCCCTCCGCTCCACAGGAAACCAACGTCGGCGGGGCAGAATCCCAATTTCGGCTTCCAAGGGACCCCTTCCTCCCCCGCCTTTCGGGAAACTTTACTTCGAAGGTGTGCTGGCTGAGAGGACGCGGAGCAGGGAAAGCGGGGCGGAGGAGGGAGGGGCGTTTCGGGGCTCGGGGGGCACGGCAGAGAGAAGGAGGGGAGCCCCCGGGGAGCCCCCGGCCTCCGCGCAGAGGGAGCCCCCGGCCTCCGCGGGAGCAACGCGCCCTCGGGGCGGAACCGGGAAGCGGGGCTCGGGACCCCCTCGCCGCGAGGCTGGGCGGGGAGGCACCCGGTCCCTCCCTCCTTCCCTCCCTCCCCCCGCGAGGGGATCCGCACTCACCGCCTGCGCAGCTCCTCCGGGGTCAGCGGGGCGGCCCGGGCGGGCATCGGGACCAGCAAGGCGGCAGGAAGGCGACGGATTCGCGCGCGCGCGCGCCGGGGAGGGAGGGGGCGGAGCGGGCACCGAGACAGACCATCCGGAATTGGGGAGGAAGGGGCGGGACTTCACCAGCAGCCACTCACGGAGAGGGAGAAACCAAATAGGTGGGGGGGGGAGCGGAAGAGGCTCGAGAGAGGACTCGGCAAGAGGTGCTAGGGGAGGCCGAAGAGGCGGGAGGAATGTACCATTATCCTATCTATCCCTCTACGTACAGATACTATATGTATATATACAGTATGGAACTAAAAGGCCGGGCCCTGGGAGGGTGTTTTCGGGCCGCCTCGGAGTCCATCTCCCCTGGAGCCGAGGCGAGCGGGAAAGGCAGCCCTCAGGCCCGGCCCTTGGGCGCTCCGCTGCCGCTCTGAAGGCCGCCGGGTCGCCCCGAGAGGTCCGCCTGCCTGGCCTGCTTCGCCCAGCGCCCATGGCCTCCCCGACCCCGTGCTTCTGAGACTCCTGCCCGGCGCGCAGCTGGCGCTCTATTGCGATGTGGAAAAGCAGACGTCGACCAGCCTCCACGTGCGCGTGACAGAGCGAGAGCGCGCGGCTGGGGGGCTGCTGCTGACATGAGGCCGGGAGAGGCCTGAGGCGGCAGGATCCACGGGGGCAGCAGATCCCAGGGTGGATCATTGTAGCACCCCCCCCCTTGTTGCTGATGGCGATCTTCACTCCCCTCTTCTTCCATGGCGGGGAGGGGAGAGCACCATTTTGTGGTTTGTCTCAGGTACCAAAATGTCTTGGACCGGACCTGACCCTATGCAGCGGTGAGGAGCCTCCAGCCCACCGGCCCCGATGCCTCTCTGTAATTTCCTCAGAATTCCAGCAGATGGCCCTGGGAAGGTGCTTAATGAAAAATAACAAACTTTTAAAAAAGAAAATAAATAATAAATCCCCTGTAATTATTTTCCCCGCCGCATTGTGTCACTGTATTTTTTTTTGTCTCTACTGTCACTCTTTCTGTTGTTTTGTTTTTCTGTTTCCTGTTTTTCTCCATTACCCAAACACAGAAACAAGTTTTTATAGGATATTGAAAGTTCTAGCAATTCAACCTTTTACTCAGACCAGAGCCGTCTTTCCCAAAGGGCTTAGTGGCTCGTTGCACCAGGGCGCCAGCCTCTCGGGGGCGCCCCAGTGAAGTGGGGGAGCTGCGCGGCTTTGCCAGCGGCCTCCCCTTTCCCTGCACGCCACCCGCTGCGCCCCGCCAATCATCTTTCCTTCCTACCCTCCTCGGCCCGCCCCACTCTGCGGGCGGGCGCATTTGCGCTGCTGCTTGTGCTGCTCCCACAAGTGCTCTGCGGCAGCAGCGTGGGGTGCGTCAGATGAGGAGCCGCTCCCCGACTGTGAGGCAGTGGACGAGGACATGACTCCACCGCCTCTTCCTCCGCCACTGCCTCCTCTCCCTCAGCCGCGGGAATCCCCTCAGCCACCGCCCATGGCAGGAGCGGCTCCCAAGGGGCCTCCTCTGCGTCACCGGTGCCGGCTGCCCCACCGCAACTGCCTCCTGCTCCTTGGGCCGCTGGGCAGCAGTGGAGCCAGCAGTGGGCTGTCGTCGTCAGGCAGCGGAGGAGGAGGAGGCACCCCGGAGCCTCACAAGCGAGCGTGGGGTTCTGGCGGTCTGGCCAGCCACGCCATGTCCATTACATCAGCAGCATATTCTGTGGGTGGCGCGTTTTTCGGCTTACGTACATTTCGGGTTGCGTATAGCAACCCGGAACCAATTAAGTACATAACCTGAGGTACGACTGTATAGTTTGAGTTCCTCACTTGTTTTACCTTTTTCACCCATGGCCCGGTCCACTTTCCCTCAGACCATGTAGTAGGCCGGACTATATATGGGGGGGGGGATGAACTATTTCCTATGCCCCACAAATAACCCAGAGATGCATTTTACATAAAAGAACACATTCTACTCATGTAAAAACACCAGGCAGGCCCCACAAATAACCCAGAGATGCATTTTAAATAAAAGGACACATTCTACTCATGTAAAAACAGCACAGTGGCCATTTTAAGTGAGGCCTCTGGGGACCTTAAAGAGCATTCTCCCCCACCCTAGTCCCAAAATTATGCACCCCAGCGACACAATCCCCTCAGAGCCGGTCTTACTCAGTGCAAGCTCTCAGGCATGCCTCCTGCTCCGTCTTTTTTCCTTTTGGGGGGGGGTGTATGCGAAGCTGCGGCAGCCATTTAGGTGAGGGCACTGGGGACCTTAAAGAGCATTCTCCCCACCCTAGTCCCAAAATTACGCACCCCAGCAACACAATCCCCTCAGAGCTGGTCTTACTCAGTGCAAGCTCTCAGGCATGCCTCCTGCTCCGTCTTTTTTTTTTCTCAGCGCATACGAAGCTGCAGCGGCCATTTTAGGTGAGGGCCCTGGGGACCACCCCCACCCCCACCAAAAGCAAGTTTGCCTGCGCCACGTTTCCACTGAGCGGTTTGTGTCAGAAAGTCCTCAGGTGCTTACAAATGGCAGTTATAAAATGGTGGACAGGGCATTGTTGCTCTGGCCAGGTCTGATGATGTCGACGGGCGATCCGCCTTTCTACTGGATGCTGTTGGAGTCTTCATTCCTTTTGCTGGTGAGGTATAATAGGCGCACCACTTTTTTGCCTTTATTCTATATTTTAGGCATGATAGGTGTGGGTTTTTTTTGAATTTTTATGATGCCAGATCCTTCCTTGATGGTCAAGTTACGCTTTGTCCTAATTTGATGCTGTTTGGTGCAGCGGTTACAGAGAACATTGGTGTCCACCGCGCACACAATGGGAACACACACACACACACACACGCATATATATATATATTTCATTCTAATAATTTCATTCTAATTTCTAACATTTATTTTTCCTTCTTTTTTCATTTTTTTCATTTGTCATTTTCAATAAGCTTTGTAACCTGACCCCAAGCATTTTGCTATTTCATTCATTTTCTCCTGTAACTGTTTAAAGCAGGTATTGGCTAACACCCAGTTTATGGGTTCCTGTCAGCAATCTACCTGCTGTGTTTTGTATCAACTAAACTCTTATGATACATTTTAAAGACAGCACCATTTAGACCATATTTATTTCTATATTAAAATAGTTATATACTGTAGGACTTCCGGCGGCGACGCCATCGCGGAGCGGTCGTGGGTTGCCTCGGCTGCGAGGCGACCCAGTCCGTCCCGGGGGTTGGAGCCCCGCTACCGCAAAGCGGGGCTCCGGTGGGGTGCGGGAAGAGCGTCCCGCACCCCGGGCTCCCCGGCTGTGCCCATTATGGCTCTGAACCCTTCCCTCGCTCCCCCTGTAAAGGGGGAGTGGGGGTGAAGGGACAACGGAGCCGGGCTATAGGGGACATGCCCCAACCGGGACGCAAAGCGGCGGTCACCCCCGCGACGAGCGTCAAAGTTCTACCTGTTATGTTCGGAACTAAAGAAACCCGGTGGTCGTGAGTATTTGATTGGACTACTTTCTGTGTTTTATTAACGATCCGGGGGACGTTTGGAAAGGAAGCCTGCCTCCCTCCCTTCGGGGGAAAGAAAATAACCAGTTTAAGAGGCTGCTGTTACAGAGATGGTTACAAAGTATTTGAACTTTAACAAGTGAGACTTTTTAGATCTCCCCTTGGGGAGCAAGTTTGTGGAAAATATCCCCTTTTAAAATTTTGGTCTTTGCGCCCTGGTTTCAGGGAAAATGGCTGCGAAAAGTTTGAGTTGAAGTGGAAAACTACTGGTACAAAAGGGAGAACATAGAAATAGAAACTGAAATTTGATACCCATCCCCTTTCTCAACATGTTGGACTTTTTTTGAACTTGTTTTGAACTCTGGATTAACGGATGAACAAAGGCTTACTATCTTGAAGCTGGAACTGCTTAATCGGAAATTGAAGGTCTTGAGTGGGGACATGAAAAAATTTTTACTTCCCACAGAGGAGGCTTTCCAAGTTTTTGACACCATGGAAGAAAACCTTGGCAAAGAGCTGAAAGGGATGTTTGAAGGATGGAGAGAAATGACAGGGCGACTCCGGGAAAAATACACGTC
The DNA here is from genome assembly GCF_009819535.1 of Lacerta agilis. Taxonomy (NCBI): domain Eukaryota; kingdom Metazoa; phylum Chordata; class Lepidosauria; order Squamata; family Lacertidae; genus Lacerta; species Lacerta agilis. Next base: position 39,153,179 of record NC_046327.1, on the reverse strand, counting down.
CTACGGGGGTAGCAGCCCCGGGACGGTAAGAACTGTTATATCCAGCCCCCGAGGTGTGAGCTCGGGAGTAAGGGACAAAGAATCAAGATTTCTACAAATAGAAGAAGAATGCAACATTGAAGCGGAGAAGCCGAAAGAAGATGAGATGTGTACCTTGATGCTCGATGCAAGGTCTGTTGGGAACTGTGTCTGGATCTGTGGATGGATAAGAAAAGAGGAAAATTGGAAGATTGGTTCCGGTGATAGATGGAAATGGACAATGGACAGAGGGGGAGTAGGGTGAATTATTAAGTGTAAAATCTAAATGGTCTGTTATGGTAATCTGAAATCGGAGGGTGAAGACTGTAAGCTTTATTTTGTTCTTTTTTAATAAGAAAAGGGATATATGGAATTTCATGTTATTAGCAGCAGTATAAGGGATAGAAGAAGTTAGTATAGATCTGTTATAAGAATAATTTGTTAAGATTTAAGGATTTACTATTAACTACTACAGAATAAGATGATTGTTTATTATTAGTTATTATTAGCTAATATCAGCTATTAAAGATTAAGAGGATTGTTTATTATCAGCTATTATAGATTAAGATGATTGTTTCTTTAAATGAATTTAATTTTTAGAGAGACGTTGTTATTAAAGTAGATTATGGACTTAAAACCGAAGGTGAAAAGGCAGGGGAAGTCAACTGTCAAGATTCAGAAATAGAAATTTTTCTTTATGTATATGAATAAGAAGAAGAATCATGGCAATATCTGTATTTGTTTTATATTTGTAGGTGTGGGTGTGGGTATATGTTTTTTTATGAAAATGTCAATAAATTCTTATTAAAAAAAAAATAGTTATATACTGTAAAAAAATATCAGAGCATTTACAGCATAAAGCCATAGTCAAAACCATAGTGCTATCTTAAAAGTGGAGATCAGCTAACTATTATATTGCTGCATTCCCAGAACAGATATACTGGCCCTGGGAAACTGATTAGCAGGAGTATTGTTTTAAAGGCATTGAACTCCTTGCTGAAAAGAATCCAAAACAAAGGAGTGAAAATTTTACCCCAGGCAACCACAAAGCTGGACTGAGACCAGTTTCTGAATTTTGTGCATGCCAACTTTGCTTTATTTTATTTATTAAGATACTTCTATACTTCCTATTTTGCAGACATGTACAGTATTTTTGCAAATTCAAAACTATGCAAATACAATGCAAATTTAATCAAATCAAGCAGACAGTAAAAAAAAATTAAAAGTCTACAGCGGCTAACATCATGAGCCAGCAAAATCCACAGTGAATAATAAAAGTGTCTAGTGCTTAGTTTGTGCTGAAATTGTATCACAGTCATACTTGCTTGTCATTCTCAGCATTATATTTGCACTAGAATCTGAAGCCAGTTAAGTTACCAGTTTCTGAAGACATTCGGCAAATATAAAGCACTACAGTACTGCTTGGGCAGCAGGTGGGGCCATTCACTAGGTTTTGCCACAAAACCAGGTCCCTTCCAGCAAGTGTCTTTCTACTGAAACAAACTCCTGGACTCTGAATGTTCATCTGCACCATCTCAAAATTTGCATGTTTCTTCATTTTGGGGAGTAGGAAGCACATTACACCTACAGGCAGGGTGATTTGTCAGGTTTTTTGAAGCTAAAATCCACTTTTCAACTAATTGGTATTAATGTGAAGTTTTCTAAATCCATTACTTGCCACTGTGCCATGTGATATTATGTGTTTGTCACATCCCGGTTTTGCGGTTCTCCCATTTCCTGTGTCTCTGGGCTGCTCCCCAGGCCCGCTCCTCCCAGCCTCTGCCCTCCTCATCTCATTTCTTTTTTGTTTTGCTGCTGCTCATTTCCATGTTTAACAGGGCAGCTCTGCCAGTAGAGCATAAGACTATTAATCTAAGGGTTGTGGGTCTGAGCCCCATATTGGGCAAAAAGATTCCTGCATTGCAGGGGGTGGAATAGATGATTCCGTGAGGTGCACCTTTCTCTCTTTTCTGTGTGAATTTACATGGGAAGTTGCTTTGCACTCAATGGGGCTTACTTCTAAATATGAGTGCCTGGTGGAATCTACACACATTCAAAAATACGTTGAATTTTGCATAGCTCACTGTCACCATCTAGTGTCACATTTGTATATTGCACTTTACACACATTTAACGCGCAGCTGTGTAACTGAGTTCCCTGAGACTGAGTTGTTCTTTGCATTAGTCAGTGAGGAACGCAGGCTGGATTTTCCTTTATTTGAGGGGGCACTGTTAAGAGCATAGCTGTCAACTTTTTCCCTTTTTTAAGGGAAATTCCCTTATTCCGAATAGGATTCTTCGCAAGAAAAGGGAAAAGTTGACAGCTATGGTTATGAGGGAATGACACACTCACAACCAAACTCACGTGTTATTCCCCTGGCTGCATTTACCACCAGAAAGCAGCTAAGCAAATCCACTGGCACCTTCTTCTATAACTGCACAGCAGCAGCAGCAGCAACAACAAACCCAGAAGTGTGTCTTCCTCGTCCTCCGTTACAGCAGTGATGGGCTCAGCATGGCTGGCAGCGCTGATAGCAGGGCTTTTTTCTTAAAAGTAATGGGCTGCAGCATTACTGGGGCAGTCCAGGGTTGGTAACTGAATCATTCATCTGAAGGTGGATGAAGGAACAGAATGAGTTGAAAAATAGACTTGAGTGAGTTAGGAAGGCAAAACAAAAGCAAGCAAGCAAACAAACAAACCAGCAAGAATTAGGGGCAGGCAGAGGGTCTACAGTTTTCCTGAACAATAGGCTGATCAATCTGTTACCTAGGCAGGCTGTTCTCTGGAAATATCTATTCCCACCTATCATCTGCCTTGGAGACAGCATTGTCAAGTACCAGTGTTCTGCTGGATTAAAGGTAAGCATTGTTGTCCAAGTGGTATGAGATTCTAGGGATTCCAGGCGCTTATCCAAGGTTTGGTTTCCTTGGAAGGAGGGATAACCGAGACTGGTGTCTTTAGGATATATGTTTATTTACCTATATATACAACCTAAGGCTACACTAAAGGGGCTCACAGCACTAACACCTCAAAGGTCTTGCTTTCCCCACAGCCACAGTCTTGGATTCCAGCAGAAATCAAGCCTGTCTCTCCCACTCTGGCTTCTGCCTGCTTCTAGCCCTACTTCTGAATTGGAAGTGGCTTAAAAAGTGCATCCGCTGTCTTGTAATCAAATGCATCAGAATGCAGGTTCTAAATAATTTCTGGAATGTCTGTCTGTTTCTACCCTAAACCTGGTCCTAGAGGGGAGTAGTGAAATCTACAGCTGTGGCACCCACCAAGAGCAAGGAATTTCAGTTCAAATCCTGACACTAACCTAATCTCAAATAACTTTGTCACCATTGCCATGTGGCGGGCCTTTCCACAGCCCCTCTTATTAACCCCTTGACCTCTCCTCCCAACTCCAACTTGTTCATTTAAATCAGGGATAGCCAATGTGGTGCCCTCCTGATATTTTGGACTATGGCTTCTGTCATCCCAGATCACTAGCCAAGCTGGCTGGGCTGGAAGGAGTAAATTTCTGGTGTGAACAGGAGGAAGCTCAGCTCCTCTCTAAATTCCATACAAGATGCAGTCACAGAAAGCAACTATTTCCTCTTTAAAGGGGTTTTGACTTTCTCCAGGTTTTAGATTATTCAGAGGCCACCTCCCCCACGAGTCCAGCATTGCATATGAGAAGTCCCACTGCAACAAGGCTCATTACTCTTCAGGATCCGGTCCCTAATTAGGAAGTGGAGAACAGACACGGAGGCAGCGGATGTGCGCGTGTATGCAAATAGTTTTTATAAGTCCCTGCTGAGCTGTTATGAGAAGCCCAGCCAATAGCAGCAGCACAGCTACAGCCAGCTGTATTTTATCAAAAAGTTATTTTCTTTTGTAAGGAGAAGGAACTGCACGTCAGCTGAATAAGGAGACTCACTAGGATTAGGCCTTGTCCTGGGGCCTCTCTGGTTTGCCTCCCCTCCCCCCCCCCAAGCAACACCCTTGGAAGCATGGACTTTTGTGTGGGGGAGGGCAGAACCGATGTGATTGGTCAGTTAGTTAAGCATTTCTATTGTTTTACTTGGTCTGGGGTTCAGCTGCCCCCCCCCGCCCCCTCTTGGCTATGCCCATGCTTGGAAGCAGGTTACTTCTTCCTGAGATAGATCTTGCTGGTGGTTGTGACATTGTTTGGGATTCCAAGGACCTCTTCTTGTCACCTCTGATGATGGAGCAGGACTAAATCGCTGCTTTTTCTCCAAGAGGTTTCCTTGGGGAGGCACAGACCAAACCAAAGGCGATTACATGGTTGAATTGTAAAATCCAAATGGCCTTCTGTTCCCCAGCTTTTAATATGTGTGGGAGTCACCTTGCACAGCTCCTGTTCTCTTTGGGAAGAATGTCCTGATGGAGTGAACCCATCTCTGGGCCAGATCTTCTTGTCCTCCCTCTTTTGCCCTTAACACAATGTCTGACCCACCACTTATGGGAGCTCTCCTTGGGGCAAAGACATCGTGGAGATCATAAGGGTTGGAAGGGACCCTGAGGATCATCTAGTCCAACTCCCTGCAATGCAGGAATATGCAGCTGTCCCTTACAGAGATGGAACCTGCAACCTTGACGCTATCGGCGCCATGCTCTAATCAACTGAGCTATCCATCTGATGGCATGTCTCTCACTACTGCTGCTCCCTGTCTTCCTTGACTGCTTTGGCCTGGCTGGAAAGTGTCCTAAAACTGTGGCAATGCCTCTTGCTTGGCAAGATAGAGAGGTGTGGAGGTGTGGAAATGTTTGGCTTTTGCATGGCTAGATTGTGTAGCCTGCCATACTAGGGTAAGACTTGCTAGGAGCTGGGGAAAAGGTAAAGGTAAAGGACCCCTGACAGTTAAGTCCAGTCGCGGACAACTCGGGGGTTGCGGCGCTCATCTCGCTTTATTGGCCGAGGGAGCCGGCGTTTGTCCGCAGACAGCTTCCAGGTCATGTGGCCAGCATGACTAAGCCACTTCTGGCGAACCAGAGCAGCGCACGGAAACCCCATTTACCTTCCCGCCAGAGCGGTACCTATTTATCTACTTGCATTTGACATGCTTTCGAACTGCTAGGTGGGCAGGAGCAAGGACCGAACAACAGGAGCTCACCCTGTCGCGGGGATTCGAACCGCCAACCTTCCGATCGGCAAGCCAAAGCTCAGTGGTTTACACCACAGCGCCACCCACATCCCTAGGAGCTGGGAAACCAGGATTCAAAACCCCACTCAGCCAGAAGCTTGTTAGGTGATTTGGGGGGTCTGTCACAGTCTCTCAGCCTAACCTACCTCACAGGTTTGCTGTGAGGAGACCACCTTGAGTTCCTTAGAGAATAGTTGGGATATAAATTTAATAATAATCAAACAAACCTTTGCTTCTGACCACCAGTGGCACATGGCCCTGACAGGTTGGCCAAAAGAGAATGCAGTCCTCAGACTGAAAAAGTGCCCCCCCTCTTTAAAATCTGCCACCAAAGCTGTCACCTTACCATCATGGTAGCAACAGCGCTATTTATCAGCAAGCTTGTGGGCTTCACCAAGGGACTTTCCTCTTTTAAAAAATGATGTGTTTTCCTTAGTATGTAATACAGTTTCTGTGTTTTGAAATGAACACACTGGCAGGGCATATAACACTTGGTCAGGTGCCAGACGATTAAGCAATCCAAAACATTGGCGTACTAGAGATGCTGAGCATTTGAGAGCTTTGCCAGCAAAGAAGTCAAACTGTCTGACTTGGAGAGGCGTATTATTTTTCACTATGCGAATACACTTCCAGATCATTTGCATCAAATGCTGCCACTCAGAAATTGGCAGCTCTCTCCACTGTTGAGTCACTGGTTCCGCAGCCCCTTCTTTCACCCCCACAGTGCAGCTACTGCCACTGCCAAACAGGCCAGGAAAAGAAGTAGCTCAGTCATCATGTGAATTTGGGCAAGTGGCCAGCATTCACCTGCAGGATGTGCATGACTCGAGGCCTTTGCTGAGGAAGATGCACAGGGCTTGCCTCCAGTGGCACAACTTGGTGTTTGTGTAGACCTTGGACCTTGGTCTTACTGTGGAAAGTGCAACAGCAGAGATCATTTAGTATGTAACTTAAAAGAGTTAAATTTGTTGTCAGTAAGCCAGCTAACCAAAGGGTGGGTGGGTAGGTTTATGTGGAGGTGTTGCTTAGCAACTAGGCTGGGTGGCATGATATTTACTGAGGTAGCACACGCTCTGATTGGCTGTGTAGTTCTGAGGGCGTTTTCCTCTGTATTTTTCTGTTAAATGTCTCCCTGCTATGTACAAGGCCTGAACTAAGAAGGACACAAGCGCTCTGTTCCTTTCCCCTCAAATTGTACAGTTTTTGGCTTAGTAAAGTGTTATCTATATTTGTTTCTAGACTCTGCATTATTTAAGTGACTTTGCTAGCACTTGTTGGGGTAACCTTTAGATAGCCAAGCAGATTACTTCACTTGTGAAAGTGCACAATTAACCATTTTGTTCCTCCTGCCCTTGTACTGCCATTCCATGTATCTGCTTCTGCGTTCCTGATACATTAGCACACACACAAAGTTTGCTAGTCCTGTTTGAAAAAGAACATTGCATTTGAAACTTACTTGAATAATAGTATCATCATTACTACAGGAATAAAACATACTTTGCTTCTGCTGCTCTGATGCTAAACATGGGCATGGGAATAAATACTGTTTTACTGTAGGGTTTGGCCTGTTTGTCCAATATAAAGAGCTGAAGGGCACTGTTGGCATTTGATGGCAACAGCTCTCTATATTGGACAAACAGGCCAAACCCTACACCAAAGGATGATGATAATAATAATAATAATAATAATAATAATAATAATAATAAATTTTTATTTATACCCCGCCCTTCCCCGCCAAACCGCGCTCAGGGAGGCTAACACCAATAAAATCACAACAAAAACATAAAACAGTTCATTAAAATACAGATTAAAATACAATTTAAAACTAAATCTAAACTTCAGCCTCATTTTTAAATCTAAACTTCAGCCTCATTTTTATAAATGGACATAAATCTGATATCAAGAATCAGAAGACAGAGGAACTACAGTTTAGTGTACATTCCTAGCACACTGTGTGCTGGGTTGCTTTAGCATTGTACACACAATGTCAATCCCAATCCAGACATGATCCTGTTTTTTTCAATATGCTGAATTCCTACCATGGTCTCCTGAACTGATCTGTTGGTCCGATCCTTCTCTAGAGTAATACATCAACACCATTGCACCATAGCCCTCCCTATCCAATTTTGTGCGGTTTCCAGCCACCCAGGGTCTCCTTCCTCACTTAGGGATGTGCAGTAATCAGTATCACACACATCAGAATGAAACTTATGTAGAACTTTGCATACAAAGTGGAATAAATTCTATAGAAAGGATGAGTCAGTTCTAAACAGAAGAAATGTGTTAATACTGAGCATTCATAACCAGTTAGTTTCCTGGAAGCAGTGCATAAGTTACAATATAATTTCAGCTATAAGCCTGCTCAGGCGTTCACAAGGTGTTTTAGGCTCATATTGCTGAGAAAGAGGGATGCTTCATGCTGCAGTTTTTGTGTGGTGGCTGGATTTGGTTGCAAGAGGCGTCTCAAAAGGCACCACAAACTAGAAGCTGAGTTGCACCAAGAAGGCCAGAGCAGGGTTACGTGGCGAAGTCAATCCATCTATGAGGTCAGATAGGCCAAGGGCAAGGCTACAAGCCTGTGGGGAAAAGAGAGGGATCAGGGCCGCTAGTGTTATGTATGTTCCTGGGTGCCCCCTACTCTGAGCCTGAGTTCACATGACAATGGCCAAAGTGAATATAAATCAGACCCTTTCCCCTGTTTCCCCCAGTCTGTTCCTGATGCCTCAATAAAGCCATTAAAGAGAACCACTGCCTTGGGTCTTGCTTGAACCCACAGATACTTCACTGGTGACAAGGAGGGGATACTAGGCTAGGGATGCAGCTCTGGCTAGCTTCCACAAGCTGAAATCACTGCTGGGAAACTGGCTGAGCTGAATCTCCACTGAGGACTTGGCTAGAATCACTGACCACAGCCACAAGGCTGGACCTCATGGCCACGCAGGGCAACATCAGGGAATTTGACCCCACAGTCCCAGGAAAACGTGACTCCTACGCCTGCCACATGGCTTGAGTTTTTCCTCACAGCCAATCGGGTGACCGACTTCAAACTGAAGCAGACCATGCTATGCAGTGTGTCTGTAGACCTGTCACATTTGAGATTGTCCAGGCTCTATGGGCCCTGGCCAAGCTGAGTGAGACGCTGTGCGACACAATAATGGAGAAGCTGAGCACACACTTTGTTCCCCAGCCTTCAGAGATTGCCTGCCAACACGACTTCTATAAATGAGACCAGGCCTCAGGTGAAACCATTGGAGCCTTTGTCACAGCCACTGCAACTTCAGCAATCTGGAGATAATGCTCCATGACCGTCTCATGTGTGGCCTGAGGGACAAGAAACTACAGTGGCACCTTTTTGCTATGAAGGACCTGACCTCCCAGATTGTCTTAGACAAGGCCCTCATGGCGGAGATAGCTGACAGGATGGTGAGAGAGATTCGCCAAACAGAAGGCCAAGGCTGTGAACTCAGAGGAGATTGTGGACAGTGAGGAGCACTTGAGACTGCGCATTGGCTCGTCCAAGTGTTTTGGTCAACTGAAAAGTGCCAGGGGGATTTGCGCCAGTTGCCCACATGAATGCCAGTAATGCTGTTTCCATGATGCCCAGTGCCAGGCATGTGGGAAGACTGGCCATATTGCACACCCCTGCTGGGCAAAGGAGCAGCGGTACACCCCCCCCCCTGAGTCCAATGTTAGGGTCTGGGAGGGTTGTGGGACTCCATGTGCAGAAGAATGCCACGCCATCTCGAAGTGTGCCTGCACACAGGGGCCAGCTGCCATGTCTATCCAGAGCATGCAGCAGCCTACTCGAGAGAAGATTCCAGGGGTTACCTTGCAAAATGGAGGTTGACTCCGGGTCAGCGCTCTCAATGATTTGTGCTGAGACATATCAATGCATCTGCTAGATGGGAAGAGCCTCTCATCCGCAACCATTTGAAGTGATCCTGACTAACTTCCATGGGAAGCGTGTGCCCATTTGCGACATCGGCACATTCACAGTCCAGTTCAAGCGTTTTAGCAGACCCCTGCAGCTGGTGGTCATTTAAGGCCACCATACTAGCCTACTTGGCCTCGCCTGGTTCAATGCGCTGGGCATCCATGTCACTGGGGTCTAGCACATTGGCCAGTCCAGGTATAAGGCCATCTGTGATGAGTTCACAACCATGTTCAATGGGTTGCTGGGGTGCTACCAAGGCCAACTGGTCGCACTATGCCTCAACCCGGCTGTCGTACTGATCCACATGAAGGCCCAATAGGTGCCATTTGGCCTGAAGCCCAAGATCAATGCAGAGCTGGATTACCTCATCAAACAAGGGGTCACCCAGCCAGTTCCACACACTCAATGGGAAACTCTGATCATCACTCCCTTCAAGGCAAATGGGGACGTGAGGATCTGCACTGACAACAAGTGCACCCTCAACAAGGCCCTACAGCAACACAAGTATCCTGTTCCAGTCGTGAGTCACCTCCTCACATTGTTGGCCTGTGGAAAGGTCTTTGCGAAGCTTGACTTGGCCAGGCATACCAACAACTCCTGGTCCATCAACCACCTATGAGGCAAAGACAAAGACCAACCGCAGGGCCTTCTGCATCAAGAGACTACAGTTCAGCGTCAGTGAAAAGACAGTGGAAAAGACAGGCCTTTTCTAAAATCTCATGGAAGATGTACTGAAGGGCCTCCCTGGTGTCATTCTATCTTTTAAAGACGTCGTCATCACGGGGGTGGGGTGGGGTGGCGGGAGTCCCGAGGCAGAGCTCATGGGCCATCTTCAAGAGGTCTTTTGTCATTTACACGATGCCGGCCTAAAGGTGGGGGGGGGGAAGTGCCGAGGAACCCAAGCTTCTCTGGGTCCTGATTGATGCTGACAGCACCCACCCCACACCAGTAAAGGTTGAGGCCACCCAGAGCACTCCACTACCACATGCCAAGCAAGAATTGCAGTCTTCTATCACTTCTATCACTCCTTTCTTCCGCATAAGGCAGCAAATGTGGAGCTGCTACACCAGCTCTTGGACAAGAGAGTTCCTTGGATCTGTGGCCCACTCAGGACACTGCTTTCAATGCTGTCAAAAACCTGCTATCCTCTGACAGCATCCTTACCCATTTCAATGACACTAAGCCTGTTGTGTTCTGGCGGGAAGGTAAATGGTGTTTCCGTGTGCTGCTCTGGTTCGCCAGAAGCGGCTTAGTCATGCTGGCCACATGACCCGGAAGCTGTATGCCGGCTCCCTCGGCCAGTAAAGTGAGATGAGCGCCGCAACCCCAGAGTCACCCACGACTGGACCTAACAGTCAGGGATCCCTTTACCTTTACCTTGTGTTTATTTATTTATTTTAATTCATTTTATGAGAAACAAAACATAACAAATACAAAAACAAACACAACACAAACAACTCTTATATAATCCTCACATTTTCACTTTAAATGTGAAAAATGTGAAAATGCGACTTCTCACCACCTCTCTTTTCTGGGTTTCATTTCCATTCTTCTTTGACAGTTCCATAGATACCTTCACTTTATGTTTAACTAGGGATCACTATGAGGACTCTCATTTTAAATACCACTATAAATATAAACAAATATAAACAAATACCTCATGGTTTGTCACTTTCAGATTTAAAAGAGGGTCATGATTGTATTAATATTAATAATAGTGGGGAGTGGATGTCTTCAACGGGGGGGGAGAGATCTGCCGGCAGCTCTCTCTTTCCCCTTTCTTATGGGCCTCTTCTCGGCATGTGGATTTGGTTGGGAAGGTGGTGTTACGACCCTCCCAGTCTCCCAGTAGGCAGGAGAGAGTGGGGTGGAGGTTTGTAAACCTCAGCTGCCTGACAGGATGACACTTCCCTTTTCTTCTCTCAGGAAGTGGGGAGTGAAATGGGAAAGTTGCCCCCCCCCTTTCTTGGATAAAGACAGGAGATCCAACAAGAGCTGCCTGAGCCCACCTGTCAAGGAACAGGGGAAACCACTCAAGCACAGACCCAGGAAGCATTTCTTCCGAGGAGGGACACAGCTCCGTGAGAGGGGGGAGAGGGAAGCATCGCTCCGACTGAGGACAGGGAAGAGGAGGCAGAGGAGGGCTAAGGCAGCTGGCTCATGTCCTTCGCTGCTGCCACTGGCCGCCTTTGCTCCCCCCCCCCCAACATTTGACCAAATTCTAAATTTCCCACACTCAAATTTTAACACTGAAAAAGGCGACCTATCCTGGGGAAACTGGACATATGGCAACCCTACGAAAAGAGGAAGTATTTCTTCACCTAGCTGCGTGCACATGCTTAGCCTATGGCAAGAGGAGGAAGTCACATTCACAGAGGACAATGCTATCCATGGCTGCCAGCCACAATGCCTATGTTCTACCTGCACGGTCAGAGGTAGTATCAGTTTTGGGGAAAGGCAGGTGGAGAGCAGGCCGTTGCATTCCAGTCTTGCTTGCAGCTGCAGGCTTTCCATGGACACTGGTTGGTAACTGTGAGAAAAGAAGGATGTGCTAGATGGGCCTCTGACCGGATCCAGCAGCCAGGCTCTACTCTAATTGCCAGGCTCTACTTTATGTGCTACCAAAATTCCCTGCATGGATGAAATCTTTCCATAGTTGACAAGCTATTGCCTATAACTGAGAAGGGAGGAAAGTACAAAAACAAACAAACACTTGCTTCCTTTCCCCTCATTGGTGAGGGGATGGAAATTTAGCAGGCTTTTACTTCTTCCCATGTTTGCCAGTTATGCTATTGTGCCTTTGCACTAATCAGCTAGAACACTGAAAGGCAGGCACTTTCTGGGCAATTAGGGCAAATGCCCCGAGCATCTTTCCCCTCTTATCACCCCATGTGAAAGTGTTTATGACTTATCCCCCCCCTTTCCCCCACTAAATGAAAGCTGCAGTATATCAGAGAAGGGATTAAGCAGGGCAAGGCAGCCCACCTCAGATGATATGCAGATTTTGACATATCATTAAAATGGATGGGTGTGGCGGCCCTGTGGATGTCTTAGTCAATGTGCTCGTTGGGGCAGAAGGGAAATGGAGTCCAGCAACATCTGGAGGGCAACTGGTTCCCCATCCCTGGTCTCCTAGCCCAGTGAAAGTTCTGAGATTGATACTTTATGGTCTTTGGGAGATGGGGAATGGTGGCTGAACTAGGAGAAGGATAATTATTTGTGAAATCGCAAGAACTGAGTCTTGAGTCACTGCAAGGCAGCAAGAAGTTATTAATGAGCTATTTTGCTTGCATTATTTCACAATTTTGTTTTATCGTTACACACTGCAGCTTAGCGTGCATTCCCCACTTTGAGAATTTAATACCAAATATGTAAGAATGGTATATCAAATAGATGGTGGCTCTTGCACTGTGTTTTGTGGCTTCTGTGGTCATCTGTGTACACAGAGTCAAGCAAATCCATTGCAGATGCTGGTCTGCAAAAGAAAAACATGCTTCCCTCACCCACCCAAGCCGCTATGGCCTGTGCAGCTGCAGAGGAGGCACTGACCCCTCCAGCTTCCCTGGGAATGTTTCTCTTTCGGGTCTGAGCTCTCAGTAGCTCTTGGCCTCACTATGCTGAAGACGGAGGACCTTGTGTCCCCAGTGGGATGACCTCAGTAAGACAGAGGAGGTGGAGGGGCTTGAAAGGAAGACTGGGAAATCAGGCCTGTATTTTATTAATAATTGCCCTAACATCATCCTGCACCTTTTGATCAAATGGTTGTGCATGCAATTAATCATTACAGCAGAGTTTTCCAGACTTTTCATGTTGGTGACACACTTTTTCGATAGGGTTGCCTATCTAAAAGTTGTTGAACTTTTTGGGGCAAAGTTGTTGAACTATTTTTAGACACGCAGAAGTTTGTGAACAGTCATTCAGTTTTACTAACAAACCAGGGGTTAAACTTAACCCTTTGAGCCCCGGGAGCACATTCATGCAACACACCTAGACACTGCAGCTGACACACTAACGTATCACAGTACAGAGTTTGGAAACCTCTGCATTACAGTATTGCTGCATGGTATACTTTACCTTGCCTTCTGTGGCCAGAAAGTAGCGGGAGCAAAGCAGAGGTGACACTGGATTACAAAAGATCAAGCTCTAATACTCAAAAGATTAGGTGAAATTTGTTAGTTTAAAAAAAAAAAAAACCTCTGGGTGCATATTTTGGATTCTGAGGTTTTTAAACCCAAAAACGTTCAGGAAAAAATGTAATCATAGGGTATAACAAAAAATTTCTGAACATTTTGGCCTTAGAACTTAAGTGTTGGCAACATGCTTCAAAATTAATGTTGTGAAGAAATATTAGTACTTCTGAACCTGATCTTGCTCCTGGTGGGTCAGATTGCAGCTGTGGCTGAGGTGCTTATGCACAGGGTAGGCTGTTGTGTCAAGTATACGGTAGTTGTTCCTGAAAAATGCAGATCTGGCGACTGTCACATGTGGCACTGTGGTCTAAACCACTGAGCCTCTGGGGCTTGCCAATCAGAAATTTGAAGGTTCGAATCCATGCAACAGGGTGAGCTCCTGTTAGTCTGTCCCTGCTCCTGCCAGCCTAGCAGTTCAAAAGCACACCAGTGCTGTGGCGGGAAGGTAAACGGTGTTTCCATGCACTCTGGAACTTGTCATGGTGTCCCGTTGCACCAGAAGTGGTTTAGTCATGCTGGCCACGAACCAGGAAACTGTCTGCAGACAAACACTGGCTCCCTCAGCCTGAAAGCGAGATTAGTGCTGCACCCTATAGTCAAGTTTGACTGGACTTAACCGTTCAGGGGTCCTTTACCTTTACATGAGCTTTCCAACAGTCCAGACAATCAAACTAATGTAAAGTGGTCTTCATGAGGCTACCACTGAAGGGAGTGCAGAAACTCTGACTGACTCACAGTGCTGTCGCCCAACTCTTATTGGCAGCCAGTTACTTGGAGCATGTGATGTCAATATCTGAACTGGTTGTCAAAATGCTTCCAAGCCCAATTAGAAGTGCTGGTGATCACAACCTTTCTAAAGTCCTTCATTGTTTGTGGGACCAATTGCTCCTACATGATCCCACCCAACAATTCAATTGTCGAGAGGCTCTGGCTGTGTACACACAGCAGTTGTTTAAAGTGGATTTGATGCGTCCCATGTGGGCATGTGATTCACACGTTGGCTTCACCCAGGTGGCAGCCTGCATTTCCTGACCACTTAATTCAATTTGCCTGCTTTGCAGATAATGCAATAAGGAAAAAAAAAACCAGTGTAAAGTAATATGTTATTCAGCCATGGATGTACTAAAGTGTATTGTGTGGACATTATTATTATTATTTTTTTTACATGAATGATGATGCTTTGCTGGGTACCATCCATCACTACACCCACTGCTTCCATTTGGTGAGGCACTCCTCAGTGGGCTGCTGGTGACACACTTCTTTAAAAATTCAAATGCAATTCAATGTTTTGTGCAAATCTGGTATGTAAAAAAAAAAGTACCTTTTTTTAAATAAAAAAGCACCATGTTAGTGCACATGTGCACAATGTTGCAAAGCAATACAATTTTCTGTGTTATTTTCACTAATATATACATTTTCATTTTCATTTATACTTTACCATGCTGTGTGAATTTTCATCCACTACATGGCTGGAAAACTGCATTGCAAAATTAAGAGAAGCATGAATTTCAAAGGCTAGCTTTGCTTCTGCCTGTGTATTGTTTCAGAAAGTGCAAATTAGGCAAGAGGGAAGACAGTGGGATGGATATGGCTAATAAGGTTGGATTTGCAATGTTGGGAAAATTAAGCATGTTCACCTTTAATTGTGAACATTTCATTTCTTCCACCTCCCTACTTAGCAACAACAGATGTGAAGGCTCTATGTTATCCTGAAGCTGAGGCTCCAGTACTTTGGTCACCCCATGAGAAGAGAAGACTCCCCAGAAAAGACCCTGATGTTGGGAAAGATGGAGGGCACAAGGAGAAGGGGACGACAGAGGATGAGATGGTTGGAGAGTGTTCTCGAAGTGACTAACATGAGTTTGGCCAAACTGTGGGAGGCAGTGAAAGACCGGCGTGCCTGGCGTGCTCTGGTCCATGGGGTCACGAAGAGTCGGACACGACTGAACAATGTTCAAAAACTCAGTTGTGTAGATAACATCCTCTGGCAGTGTACCAGGGTACTTGTTGGACCCCAACCCACCCACTTCTAGGTTTGTTGATTTATTTATTGAATTTATATACTGCTCTATACCCAGAGGTCTCAGGGTGCTTCACAGAACAAAACAAAAATATAAAACCACAAAATATATCAAAATAAAAACAACAACCCAATAAACCCCCGCCCAAAACACCCCCACACACATTTTAAAAGGGCATAGGATGTCAATCAAATCAACCAAAGGCCTGGTTAAAAAAGAACATTTTTGCCTGGCGCCTAAAGTATTGAATTCTCTCTTGCTCTCTTCTTTTGCCTTTTTTTAATCAGCACTTTGATTCAAATTTGGCCAGGTTGTTAAGGCAGGGTGGGGGAAATTGCGGCCCTCCAGATGTTGGTTTACAACTCCCATCCCCCCCCCCGATCATTGGCCCTGTTGGCTGGGGATGATGGGAGTTTGAGCCTAACAACATCTGAAGAGCCACAGACCCTCAAAACCTGTGTAATGGGCTAGAAAACAATAGCTTCAGGGTCCAGACTCAGCCCTTGGGTCACTAGTCACCATCCTTGCTGGTGGGCTGGAGGAAAGAACAGCTCTGATTCTGTGGGTGTGAGTCAGGAAAAGGGCTTGTTTACATCAGTTGTGTTGTTACTTTACACCCAAAGGAGCATGGCTTTCCTTTCAACACTACTGCACCATCATCCCCAAAGTTAAATATGAATAGCTTGGCTAAGCCTTTGGGAGCAAAGAAAAGTGCTGTTCTCAGCAGGATTCTTGACTGGATCCCTCTAGGGAGATGGGGGTGGGCAGAAGGCCTTTTAACAGTAAAAAAAATAAAATCTTGTATAATCATTCTGTCCCCCTGGATGTGAAAGGGCTTGGCTCCTATAGCCCATCAGACAGTTGTGTGTGTGTGTGTGTGTGTGTCTCCCAGCTATTGCTATACTTCAGCTGCAAATTGATATATGGATGAATATTTCCTTCCCTTACCTTCCTTACCCCACAGAAGGATTGGAGGGAATCAAGGAGGCCAGCAGCTGGAACAAAGAAATACACACTGCCCTTTCCTCTTTGCTAGAATGGATTGGAGGAAAAGCAGCAGTAAGATTTGACCCAGCAAGGCTGGGCAAAGCCTCTTAATTTGGACTATGGTCCCATTCCACCCACAATCTAGTGTTGGATGAAATGCTTGGAAATAAAGCATTCATTACAGAATAGACCTGGAGTCCCAGAAAGCAAAAGTGTTGTCAACCGTGAGCTGGAGATTCACAGAGGAAACAGCCTTTTCACCACCAGGTCAACCTTTCCCAAACTGGTGCTGTCCAGATGTTTTGTTGGACTACAACTGCCATCAGCCATAGTCAGCACATCCTTAAGATGAGACAGCTGCAAGTTCCCTTATGCTGCCCACTTGGATACTCTTTGCAATGTGGAAACAGAGGCATTTTTAGGAGTGGGAGGTCCAATGTTGGGTCCCTGCCAAATGCCTGGACTTACCCCTCTTAAGGAGCTGTCCATGGGACTATTCACTAATTGTGACAACTCCTATAAGAAAAAGCAGGTAAGATGTGCATAAGGGAAGAGACCTCATGCATTATGGATTCAACGGATCCTAGTGAGTGAAGAGTCCAAAGGGTAGACTGAGCATGAGGGTTATCAGTGGCTCCTACAATAGGAATGAGAAACCTGCGGCTCTTCTGATCCCGCAGATCTCCAAATCCCATCAGCCCCAGCCATGCAAGGAAAACCATGGGGATTATGGGAATTTTAGTCCAGAAGCATCTGAAGAGTTATATGTTCTCCATCTTTGATTTACATATACTCTTCCTTCAAAATACACACTTAGATACTAGGCTGCACAACTTCTTTCATATACAAATGCAAAATCTACATTGAATAGCTTCTGTAATTTCTTTCACATTAACATTCCCATAAATGCAAATGCCATAAAGATGCATTTTAAACATGCTATGTGAAAAAAGCATTGTCCCTTCCTGCATATGCCTTGGAGGACTGTGGCAGGGAAGAGGTGGTCAGAACCTGGAAGCTTTTATGATTCTATTCAAAGCGGAGGCTCCTAATGATTAATTTTTTCCCAGGGTAAAAAACCAAAGAGAGTCAGCCTTTAAGTGTTTTTGCAAATGTGCACATCCTCAGATAGCATGGGCAAGGGAAAAATGCACAAAGGACAACTATAGAAGCAAGTATTTTAATACATACAAATCTCCATTAAAAGGGAGAATTATGTTTAAAAAACACCCCACCCCCGTTAGTGTTTCCACAGGCAAGATTCTGTTAGGGAAAGGATAGCAGGATTGAATAGTCAAGACCGTACCCTTTGGTGTGTGCAAGAGAGAGAGAGAGAGAGAGAGAGAGAGAGAGAGAGAGAGAGAGAGAGCGCACAATTGCAACAGTTCGCTTCTGCCTCTAGAATTCTTCCAATGACTGACCCAGTGTTTTCCTACACTAGATTCACTTTGTACTACAAAATGTATTGCCAGCTTCATATATTTTTAAAGGTCATTGATTCCTCCACAGAATCCTTGCAATTGCAATTTAGTGAGGGTGCTGAAAAATCTATTGAAAGATCTCCAAGGCCTCACCCAGTGCTAAAATTCCCAGCTACAGCCTGTCCTGAAATTGTCACTACTCAGGGCGGTGTCATGAAGTGATGGACATGGGGGAACAGGGAGGGGTGGCCACCAAGCATGGGCTTGATGCATTTGGATGTGGGAGCAGGGAGTGGATTGGCTGTTTCCGGAAGTGAGGACAAACAATAGTTCTTAAGAGAAATGAAAGTGGTCAGGTAGGGCAGTTTTGTGTGTGTGTATTGTACACAAACAACATGCCATTCTTTTGCCCGAGTGTTGTCTCCAATTAAACAAGGTTCTTGAAGTTCTACAAAATCCTGCAAAACCTCTGAACAGTGGGAAGAACGCTCACAGTAGAGGCAATAATCCTACGAAACATTGTCACCCAAAACTCTCGGGGGGGGGGGGGAGGAGATAAAAATGTTCTGCTCTCTTTGCCCTGGCTGGGTGCACATCCATCCTCTTCATTTGCTTGCAGTAGCTTGCAGTAAGTGCTTGAAGCAGGGGTGGGATCGCCCTCACTCTCCGGAGGCAGAAGGATACACTTAAGCACCATGTAGCAGTCTCCTCTTGAAAGCAGCCAAGGGCTCAAGAGTAGAGAGAGGTATAAGCAAGGACAGTACAAGAAAACCAGGCACAGGGAACAGGGAGGAGGTGAGGTTCTGCATGGCACCACAGAACGTACACGCAAGTGTAACAGTGGTACCATGCTATTGCGGGAGGAGAGCAGCACTCCAGGTCCATTCACACAAAACAAAAATGTTTATATGCACGAACAAGCACAGGCACCAGCCTAAATGCACACGTCACTGGCTTGGATTGCGTGGACACAGGCCATAGACCTGTGTCTATGCAGATTACAAAATTACAACTCAAGAAATACCTTGCAGAACTTCACACATCCACATCTACTGGCACTTGCACACAGAGGTTGTGTGTGCACACACATGCAATGCTTCATTGCTACAACAAGCAGTGCAAGCACACATATGCTTCACAGGCTCTACAGCTTTAAACATCAAACCTACATATACTTATCTGGGAATAAGTCCTATTCAGCTCAACTTGCTGTTGAATAGATGTGCACAGGATTGCACTGTGATTTGACATTACCCAAAAAAACCACTTGCAATAATAAAACTCCCTTCAGTTTGCTTAGGTTCTTACCTGCACAGGAGGGTAAGCCATAGTGGCTCACTATATACATGCACAGGGCTGAAAGTATTTGCAGTTTCACCCATCTTCTGCATGCTTTGCCATGTGCCTGGTATCTGCACCTTTCAGTGCTTAAACCTATAACTTCAGAAGGGCCAGGGCTAAAAATATCCTAAGGGCTCTGTTTGAGGTGGATGACTTAGCTGGCTAGCTACCATCCAACTAAAGAAATCCCAATTCACATACTCTGATGAAATAGCCCTGACTCAGATATGTCCTGATTTGTGTGTCAGGGTCTTTATGGGTAACATTTGACAGGGCACACAACTGCCCATTAACAGACCCCTACACTGCAGTTCCCCACTCCCCATCCCATAAGCAATTCTTACATTTCTATGGGTTCTTGTTTAGAACCAGCAGCCATGTTAAACCAAGAAGCAACATTTTAAAGTTTTGCTTGGTTTTTAGCCAGCATTTTTTTTTTTAAAAAAAGAGTACCACACAGGCTTATTTTATTTGTACAAAATGTTGTTCTGAGGAGGTGAAGGCAGTGAAAAGGAGGGTGCATTATTTAAAGCAACCTCACCCCCGCTCCAGCCTCTGGGCTGCATCACCCGTGCTTGAGGAGGGACATGATTCCCACGCCTGCATCTAATTCCCATTCATAAAAACACCCTCCTCATTCTCAATGGCATGTCCCTGCACATCATACTGGGTGAATCACGTTTCCACCTGCAGCAGCTGTAGGCAGGACACCCACCCACACATGGCTCTTTCCTTGAAGGAATAGCCCTCAGATGCCTCTCTTCTTTTCACCTCTTCCTTAGCAATGCCCCCAGCCTCACAAACCCACCTCCCCCAAACCCACACGTTTGTTCCCACACTACAGAAGAACTTTTACAGAGAGGCTGGCAGTCAAGGGCCTCCTGTTGTCGACTGGTATTACAGGTTGGGAATGCATCCTGAGGGTGGCTGCATGTGTGTGCAAATCTAGCCTTCCAACACACACACACACACACACACACACACACACACACACACACACACACACACAGAGTGCTGGAGGAAAGAGGACTCTTGATTCTGATGACTCAACAGGATGAAGCCAAGTCTGTCTAACACCAGCCATCAATCCTACACACACTTCCCTGGGAGTAATTTAAACTGAACTCAGCAGGACTTACTTCTGAGTAGACATGCATCACACTGTTACTAATTATCATAGAAGCAACTTTCCCCTCAGTGCTGCCTTGGCACATCCCTCAAGGCTGCAGTTTGTTTTAAATTGTTCTGAGCCGTCCTTCAGTTCACTCAGGATGTGCTGCGGGATGGGGGCTGGGAGCTTAGTTGGTGATGGGCTTGTTCCAGCTCAACACAAGACATTTAAGGGCCTGGAGAGGGAAATCCAGGTGGCAGCCTCTCCTGCGAACTGTCATGGGATACAATCCAGTGGGAAACTGCTCTGCATTTTAAATAGACAGAACCTGAGCCATCAAAAGATGAGCACTTATCCACGTTGACATGGGTTGCCCTTCAAATGAGGTACAAAATTTGAATCACCCAGTTCTCTGGCTTTTGCTCAGCCCCCCCCCCCCGTCCTGGCCCCCCACCTCTGCCAACAACCAAGGGGACTGCAGCTGTTGATGCACCTCCCATCCAAGTTGGACACAGGAAACTGCCTTATTTGGAATCAGACCACTGTTCATCCAGCTCAGTATTGTCTCCTGACTGGAAATGGCTCTCAGGGTCGCTCCCACCAAGCTACAGCCCTGGAAGGGGGACACTGTATTTATTTCCAACACGATTCCCCCCTTATAACTGCCCCATGACCCTCTCCTCAATCTTAAGTCAGCAAGGCAAGGCTGCAGTGATTTTTTGCTACTTCTTTGCAAAAGAACACTTTAAGAATGGGAGAGACTGAATGCACTCTGTTTAATAAGCCATGCTAAAAATAATATATATTTGTGTGTATACACACACACACACACACACACACACACACACATATGTAAAGTGTGAGCATAGGACAGGACAGTTTCATAGGACTCCCCCCACCCGATGGCTCCATATGCATTTACGCATATCCTTCACTTCACCAAGGGTGGCGGCAGTGCAGTAACCAGATACCTTTAGAACAGTTGCAAAAGTGATCATCAGTGATGGAGAGAGCACATAGCTTGGTTTTACTGAAGAAACAAACTCTAGCCAACATGCACTCATGCCAGCCACACATGCATCTCTGGATCTGACTAAATGACCTTTGGGGTCCCTTTCAATGCTACAATTCTATGATTCCATGAAGGGAAGAATTGGCCTTTCCCTGGCTCAATTTGAAATGCACAGAAAACCTGCAAAACCAGTTTGAGCAGAGCCCAGAGCAGGAGACACACACACACACTTGCACTGCAGGCAGCAACAGAACTATCAAAGTGCCCTTGTTGTTCCAAAAATGTTTTGCATCTGTTTTCACCTCCAGTCACCCAAGGAAGCTCCTTGGCTGCTCTATGGCCACATTAGGACCAAGGCAAAGAGAACCAAGCAGATTTGAGTGACTGGTTGCTACTTCCTTGGAAAGGAGTGAATGCTTTGGGAAGGAGGGAAGGCATGAAAGCATGCTCTGAGGTGCAAGACAGAAGGAACTCTGGGTGTACAAAACAGGCAGGGCACCTTTTAGTAAAGCAGCAGAACTGTACCAAAGCAAACTGACAGCATCTGAGCAGGCTGCTCACTCACTTCAAGTCATTCAATCTCTCTCTCTCTCTCTCTCTCTCTCTCACACACACACACACACACACACACATACACACACACACTAACAGAATGTTCTAATACTGTGCAGGTCTAGTGAACAAACGGACACCTCCACCTATGTCAAAGGCAGGTTGATTTGGCTACGAGGAGGTTAGCATCCCGTGTACCACATCACCTTTGTACCGCTCACTTAGGTCCAACCCACTCCCCTTTCTTTCATCATCCACCCCATAGTTCCCTTCCTTGTGTTTTTTCACACAAATGTGGAATGTTCCTTCTTCATGAAAGGCGCAGTAGGATTGTCCTGCTTTTGGGTCCGTTCCAAGGAACTGGAACTGCGGAGGGGAATCATGCAACGCTCTGAAGGCTTCCCCTGCCCCATCATACCCCAGCAGCAGAGCACTCGCAGGAACTCCTTCCTCATGTCCTTGCTGCGGAGGGTGTAGATGAGAGGGTTGATGGCTGAATTGAGGGTGGCAAAGGCAAAGAAATATTTCGACTGGAAAAGGATGGGGCAAGACTTTCTGGCACATGAAACATCTATTGAGAGGATGATGAAGGCAGGGAGCCAGCAGATGATGAAGGCCCCCAGGACAAAAGTGACTGTTCTGAGCAAGGCTATAGTCTGGGAGCCAGCCATCTCAGCATGGCTGGAACGGACGATGCGATAGATCCGGACATAGAGGACCACAATGGAGAAAAGAATGGCGGTGAAGACAGTGACCACAAAGACAATGTAGTGTTTGGAGTAAAACGGTAGGACAGTGGAGCACTTGTCAAGGTCATGTATGCAGTTCCAGCCAAGGATGGGCAGCCCCCCAATGGCTGCCGAGATCACCCAGCAAGCGCCAATCAGAAGCACCATACGGCAGTTCTTGTCGCTACTGTAGACCTTCACCTTTGTGATGGCCACATGCCGCTCTATGGCAATGGCCAGCAGGCTGAAGACTGATGCTGCCAAAGTAGCAAAGGCTGTGCCCTCTCGCACAAACCACAGCAGCGGGGTGAGGTGAAAAGTGGCTGGGCCTGAGAGTACAACGTTGGCTATGAAGGCTGAGCCAGCCAGTAGGTCTGAAAAGGCCAGGTTGCCGATGAAGATGAACATGGCCGAGTGGAACTTCTTGTTCCTCCAGACGGACATGAGCACCAGCAGGTTCTCCAGGATTATAAAGCAGCAAAGCACAATGACAGCAACAGAGCCGCTTGACAGTGAAGGGTCATCATCTTTCTCCAGCCTATCCTTGGTGTAGTTGTAGTGCTCCACAATCTTGTGCTTGTTGAAGTAGGAATCGAAGGTGTTCCCCATGACTTTCCAACAACAGGTTACACTTGTGCCCACTCACGGACGTCTGTATTAGAGGGCATCAAGGCAAGACCACAGTGAGAATGTATTCATTCAGGAGAGAGGGGTGAGGGGCCAACTTGCAGAAGCCTGGGGATGATGAAAACACATGAAATTAACAGGGTTAGGAGCTTAGAACAAAGAACAAGGAGTGTGGTGTTGGGAATGCAATGTAAAATATAGCCTTACCCTGTTAGAGAGGCATGTGTATCAGAAGTACTAGTCTTCAATGTCTTAGCCTTCCATTTACAGGGCCATGGCCTGCAGGGTGTGTTTGGGTGTGTGGGTGTGAACTGACTGCAAGAGTGCAGCTTTCCTTTCTTTTTTCTCTTCCTCCCTCCCTTCTAAAGATGAAAGCACAAGTCTTTAGCCCAAAGACAAAAACCCTCCAGGTATTTCTGGATTCTAACTCCCACCAGCCCAAGCCAGCATGGCCAATGGCCAGGGATGATAGGAGTCGTAGTCCAGCAACATCTGGAGGGCTGCAGATTCCCCCCTCCTGATTCAGTTTTTTACTAATGGAGATAGAAAAAAGTGTGCTGGTTGCTAACATTCCTTTTGCCTGTTACATTGTGGAACTAAGGTGTGGTTTTTTTTATCAATATACTGCCATGTTGCACTAAATTTCATTTGCACTAATGGGCATGGTGCCACACAACAGGGGATGCCATTGGACATGTCACCATTCATTCATTCATTCATTCATTCATACATACATACCCCGCCCATCTGGATGGGTTTCCCCAGCCACTCTGGGCGGCTTCCAACAGAATATTAAAATGCAATAGTCTATTAAACATTAAAAGCTTCCCTAAACAGGGCTGCCTTCAGTTGTTTTCTAAAAGTCTGGTAGTTGTTTTTCTCTTTGACATCTGGTGGGAGGGCATTCCACAGGGCGGGTGCCACTACCGAGAAGGCCCTCTGCCTGGTTCTCTGTAGTTTTGCTTCTCGCAGCAAGGGAACTGCCAGAAGGCCCTCGGCACTGGACTTCAGTGTCCGGGCAGAATGATGGGGATGGAGACGCTCCTTCAGGTATACTGGACCAAGGCTGTTTAGGGCTTTAAAGGTCAGGACCAACACTTTGAATTGTGCTCGGAAACGTACTGGGAGCCAATGTAGGTCTTTCAAGACCAGTGTTATGTGGTCTTGGCGGCTGCTCCCAGTCACCAGTCTAGCTGTCGCATTCTGGATTAGTTGTAGTTTCTGGGTCACCTTCAAAGGTAGCCCCACATAGAGTGCATTGCAGTAATCCAAGCGAGAGATAACTAGAGCATGCACCACTCTGGCGAGACAGTCCGCGGGCAGGGAGGGTCTCAGCCTGGGTACCAGATGGAGCTGGTAGACAGCTGCCCTGGACACAGAATTAACCTGACTCCCAGGCTGCGCACCTGGTCCTTCAGGGACACAGTTACCCCATTCAGTAACAGGGAGTCCTCCACATCTGCCTACCTCCTGTCCCCCCAAAACCTTACTTCTGTCTTGTCAGGATTCAACCTCAATCTGTTAGCTGCCATCTTTACGCATGGGCATGCTTCTGTTTCCCCATTAAAATGGCAGTAAGGAACAGTATGCCAGGATACCACTCCAAATTTAAACACATGGTATGACCTATAAAAACAGTGGGAAAATTACAGTACAAAACCGTTGTGACAACCAAATACCAACTGGACATGTGTGCAGTGGTGCAGTCGGGCAATTGCAATTTTTTGTGCTATTTTCTGATTTCGCACAAATTAGAAGGATGAAAAAGAAATGGAAGCTATTATAAGTAGATATGGGAAGGCCTGGAAAAAACAGGGAAAATGCGGGGGGGGGGGAATCCAGGTTTCCCCCCATTTTTTTCAAAGCCATTTTTTTCCCATGGGGGACAACTGTTGTTGTTGTTGTTTTTCAGTTTTTCCAGCTTTTTCCCAGCCCTTTCCATCTCTAATTGTAAGTTTTCAGCGCATATGGCTGCTCAATATATTCACCATCAAAATTTTATGTAAGTTTGATAGTACAGTTTTGTGTTTGGTTCAAATCTGGGGAATCAAAATAAAAGGAAACATTCCTCTATTCAGGGGTGCCCCAGAAAGAGTTACGAGCCCAGATGGGGGGAAACGAAAGCAGAGAAGAATAGCAGTTATGGAGCAGCAGAAAACGGCAAACAATCCCTGAGCTAGATTAAGAGCATGAGACTCTTAATCTCAGGGTTGTGGGGTATGAGCCCCATGTTGGGCATTGCAGGTCTTGGACTAGATGACCCTCGTAGTACTTTCCAACTCTACAATTCTATTATTCTATGATGCTAAAACAAATAATCTCTGACAATGAGTAGAGCTGTTTGGAGCCCGATTTCCCCTAATTAATCAGATTCCCCCTGTGTTGAGTAAACCCAACTTTAGAAGGGGAAGGTATCAAGACCAGTGTTGTTTGAGGATAATGTCAGGTGAACTATGCAAATTAAATGGGAATGCAAACAGCTGCAGGCAGACAGTAAACTGATGTAGACTTGATCAGGCCTACATATTGTAGCCCATCGGTCATGTACAGAGTTCCAGTCAGGGTGCTGATGAGCCTCTTATTTGGCTACCTGTCAACAACTACAAAAACAAAAACAAGGGATGGTCAAGCCCCTGGCCTCCATGTGCGGTTGGTGGGCCACATTTGGCTTGGTAGGTCAGGCCTTGGCCAGCTGTAAGGGAAGAACGACAAAGAAGGAGCAACTGGCAGGCCCTGCCAAGGAACCATGGCGAACACTGCTTCTGTTAAAGCCCAGGTTTCTTAACTCATTGCTTTGATCTTTTCAACTTGCTTTTGTAGAATGTAGAGTACAGTGGTAATGAGATCCTTACATTTAATGAAACATTCATATAACAATTAAGGTGTGCTTCCACTTACTTAACAATGTAGCATTACTGTCAGAGCAACAAGACAGGTATTCAAGTAACAGTGTTTTTCTTCTTAATTAAATAGATATCACACTTCAACTTTCACTTTAATACTAGGTTGGGTGCCCCACCTTCCCTTTCCAACACAAGTCTCTGGGAGTTAAGAGGTCTGGCCTGAGGGCAGGCGGCCAGCCACACCCACAAAAGGCAGGCGGTGGGGGTGGGATGGAAATGGCTTCCCTCTACCCCAAATCATTAATGATTTACCTTCTTAAGAACCAGGCATGTGAGCAGGCACCAGCCCCAAAGAAAAGACTGCGTGTTAGAATGGGAGGGGATTATGCTGGGACAAGGATTGCAGGGCTGCTCTGTACACATTAAGGCACAGGAAATTTAAAGTGGTGTTGGGGGGGGGGGGGAGAAAGTTCATAATTGACCAGGGATTGTTGAAGGATAGAAAACAACCTTACTCATGGCTTGCCAAGCATATTCCACCCTACTCCAAGTGCCCCCCACCTCCACTGGAGAGACACAGTGGGAAGCCAACAACTTTTAAAATGCAGGCAACAACCATTTTACGCCACACGTCTAAGTGAAATAGTGTATATTGAGAAGATCCTTGAAAGAGCCTGCAAACACCCTCTAAACCTCTGGAAACCCTTGAAAACCCCTTTTAAAAACCAGCAGCACTTGACAGACTCTCTCCAAACCTCCTTGCTCAAACTCCAACTCTCCACAGGCCTCAATGGTTGATGCAAGGGCTCCTGGAATTACACTTGTAAAGGCTCACGGGACTGCTAGGTGCTGTTTTGTGACATTTTTGCCCTTTCAGTGCTCTTTTTAGGGCTGTTTTTGACATTTTCCTAGTCACTTCCGGGTTCGCGGCAATGCACATGTGCACAGTTGCACACATATTCAACACATGTAAAATGGTTGTTGCCTGTATTAAAATGGTGATGGCATTGGAGATGAAGGGACTGGAGATAAGAGAAAAAGTGTTGCACTTTGCCAGTGGTACTATGGGCAATAGGAGCAATAAAACAGTACAAGCAACACTGCAAATTCTAGCACTTCTCCAGCAACCAAATATACGGTAGTCGGCGACCTGTTTAGGTGTATCCAGTTGATGTGTGACCCCCGACATGTGGGTCCTTTTGGACCCAGAAGTGGGAGGAATGGGGGAGTAATGGGGGCAGGGTGTAACAGGGCAAGCCTATGCACACTCCATCCCCGTGCAAAATGGTCATGCCTATACTACAAAAATGTCATTCCATGCAAAGATGTGCGGTTGGGGCAAATGAGAAGTGTGCACTTTTGATCCTATGGAACCAATAACTACTTTATTATGCATTGGAAAGAAAACTCTCCAGCCACATCTCATTTCTAGTACTGAAAATCAGGCAAGTCCCCTATGGTAACATATCCAAGAATTGTGGAAAATCCCCCCCCCCCAAAAAAACCCCCACACAGTTTAAGCACAACGGAAATGCAAGTTACCTGAGGAAGCAGAGTCTTCAGTAAGGTACAGAAAAGGCCTGCCAGACCAATGCAGAATATCCTTGCTTCACTTATACTTCAGAATCCCAGCTTCCAACAGCAGTCAGCATTGCAATCTTCTGAGGAAGAATACAAAATGCAGGGCAGTTAGTGGGTGGACCCTCCACAGGTCATTTTCTCCAGGCTTCTCATAGCTGCAAGTTATGCTGCGTTTCTGGTATGCATACTGTTAGCTGCCTTAGGTGCCTACCTGTGAAAAGGCAAGGTATAAATTTAAGCAAGTTTAGGGAAATGCCATGCATAAAGTTGCATAAGCCAGAGCTGTAGTTGGAGGAGGGCTAGCCAGGTTTTTTGCTCTGGGTCAGGGGTCTGCAACCTGCGGCTCCGGAGCCGCATGCGGCTCTTTTACACCTTTGCCGCGGCTCCGGGGCGGATACGCCCGTCCACTTCTCCAGCTGGCCAGCGGCAGCGGCCGCCCTCCGGAGGCTGAGGGCGCTGCTGCTGTGCTGCTCTGCTCATGCGTCGTGCCTCGTTTCTGTCAGCACAGGCGCAGCAGCAGACAGCAGCAGTTTCCCTCCGGAGGTGTGGCTGCTGCTGCTGGCGTGGAGCTGCTGCTGGCTGCTGCGTCGAGGCGACGACGAGGTAGGCAGCTGCGGGCTGGGCCAGGGGCGGCGGGTGGCGGGCAAGGGGGGAAGCCCTCTTTTTAAAAATGGTCGAGGAAGCAGCGCCTGTTTCCCTGCCGCTGCCTCCTTTGCTCCTGGTTCCGCTCGCAGCCTCAGACCGCGCTCTCGCGGGCGCGCGTCTCTCTCTGCCCCAGAGCAAGGCCGGGACGCCCCAAAAGGTTGCAGTTTTTCCTCTGTCCTGAGTGTGTGTTAGGGCAGTGTTTTTCAACCACTGTTCCGCGGCACACTAGTGTGCCGCGAGATGTTGCCTGGTGTGCCGTGGGAAAAATTGAAAAATTCAAGAGAATTACTTTATATATAGTCAATATAGGCACAGAGTTAATTTTTTTAACATTTTCTAATGGTGGTGTGCCTCGTGATTTTTTTCATGAAACAAGTGTGCCTTTGCCCAAAAAAGGTTGAAAAACACTGTGTTAGGGGAGCCTTGACAAAGCACCTGTTGGCGTGGAAGAGAGGAGTCCTAACTTGGATCTGTGTTCATGTGCAAAATCTATCGCCATTGTCATTAAGGGGGCAGGGAACTCCCCTAAAATGGTTTGAACACTATGAACTACTACAGCCACCTGTATGAAAGTCAGCACAAACATCACAGGCTTCTCTGGTGCAATTCTGTGCTTTATTTAGCAAGAGAGGAGGTTGGAAGAGGTGAGCATAGCCTCTGGTCTGGAATATTAAGGGTAAGACACTAGGATTATTGTAAAAGCCAGCAGTTTTCAATTAGACACGGGACAAACATTTAACACAAGTGTGCAGTTGAGGACTCATTTTTTTAAAAAAACAACAACAAATCAAATATTTGTATGCTGTTGCAACCCACCTTGGATCAGGCTGTGACCTGGTAGTGGTCCCCAGGGTGGATAAAAATGAATTTTCAAAAAAAAATGGATTTTTTATTTAAATCAGATTTTTTTATTTAAATCAGATTTTTTAAAATTTAAATCGGATTTTTAAAAATAAAATGCAGTGTTATATTTGTTTTAAATGTCGCAGTGGTTTTGCGGCTCCCAGTTTTTTTCCCCCTTCGGAAACGGGTCCAAGTGGCTCTTTTTGTCTTCAAGGTTGCAGACCCCTGCTCTGGGTGAAGCCTCCAGGGTGGGGTGCCACTGAGGCTCCCAGCCTGTGTGTGTGTACGCAAATGTGTGGGTGTGGGTGTGCCAAACTGGGTCTTTGACCTGGGTAAAATAAAGCCTAATTTTGCCTTTGCATAATCCAAGCACCTTGGATTGTTGCTAACAGTGCAGGGCTCTGTGCAGACACGTGATTTAGTCACCAGATCACCAAATGACTCGGTGACAAGGAAGGTGGTTTTGAGGGCCAAAAGGGGCCTGTAGGTACAGCCCTCTCACTCCCACCATCTCTTTCCCCTGAGTAGTTTGCTCCAAGCTGGGGGAAAGTGCCTGGAGGCAGAGACTGTGGGCAGGGATGTTGCTAAGCACTTCAAAGAACTTGGGAAGGGTGTGTGAAGGGGGTGCCAGGAGAGCCTCTCACACCTTTTCCTTGCTCAACTGCTGCACAACAGCCCTGCAGTGCTGCCAGGGTTACTCCCTGGCAGTGCTACTCTCTGGCAACTGCTGCCACCAACACCCTTTTTGGTCACCTACAGCCCCAGAAGCAAGGAAGGAAACGGGGGAATATTTAAAGTGCAGTCAAACCAACAATTCATGTTTTGCTAGATAGGCACATGGTCAGAGCAGAAACTCAGTTTTCCTGTAAACTTGCCAGAGAGAACTCTGTGAGAGACACCCCCACTGTGCCCTGACATGGGAAGGGCAGAGCTATACACATTCTCCCACCTGCCTGGGCACACTGTACCTCTTTTCACCATGCCAGCAATGTGAGAACATCAATTTTAAGCTAGACTTAAGTATGTATTTGTAACTGAATTACCATGTTAAGCCTGCCTGAACAAAGCTGCTGTATCTGTTACTCTTCAACAAGTATTCTGAGTAAATGTTATTTTACCTTTTACAAGACTGTTCGTGTGATTATTGTTTTAAGAGAGAGAAAGGGGTGAAATACCAGGAGAATCCGGTCTGCCTTAAAGCTTCCTGGATTACTTAAACTAAAAGGCTAAAACTAGCCCATCTAGGGCACTCTGCTGATCTCACAAATGTGAGGAAGGAAGGATAATACCTAAGAAATATATCATCTTCTAGCATCTATTCACATCCCAATATAAACTGGGAGTGTACGATTAGTTCTTCAAATCCTGGCATCTTGGACCAGTGCCCCTCATGCCTCCAGCCAATCCCCTGCCAAGCATGCAGAGTGAAAAGCCAGTTCTCCAGCCCTCGGCTTCTCTCCAATAGCAGGGCAAATGTCTGGCTTTACCTACTACGCAAAACAGTGGGATGCGGGTGGTGCTGTGGTCTAAACGTGAGCTGGAAGCTGGACGCCGGCTCCCTCGGCCAGTAATGCAAGATGAGCGCTGCAACCCCAGTGTCGTTCGTGACTGGACGTAATGGTCAGGGGGCTCTTTGCCTTTACCTTTTAACAGCCTTTAAGGAAAGTAGACTGAAATAAATAAAAATCAGTCAGGCAGGGAGAAATGGTAAGGTTTTTCCATGCTCTTCAATTAAACGACAAAAGAAAAACCATGGAGGCTTATGCTTGGTTATGCAGGAACTGGTGAAAATTAACAGGGCTTCTAAGAATTTGCTTATCTATATATATAAAAATGTTCCCATTGCGTGCGCACCCGACACCACCTTGCTCCGTAACCGCCGGACCAAACAGCATCAAATTTAGGACAAAGCGTAACATGACCATGGAGGAAGGATCTGGCATAATAAAAATTAAAAAACCACACCTGTCATGCCTAAAATATAGAATAAAGGCAAAAAAAAATGGCGCACACATTACGTGTCACCAGCAACAGAACTGAAGACTTTGAACAACCACCAATAGAAAGGCTGATCGCAGGGCAGCATCACAGACTGTGCGCCGACCAAAAAACCTCCTTCACCTCAGTCAGCCATTTTCAGACAGCAGGGACAACCCCCTATTAATCTCCCTAGCCCCAGCCTCTGCCAAGGGCCTTACCGCAAAAACAAAACAAAACAAAAAAAACAGCTAAGAGGAAGGCCTAAACTCTCCTTCCCCAGCCAGAAACGTGTTTAGTAGTTTTCAGCTCCAGGCAGGAAAAGGTTTTTAGGCCCGGGCCATACCATTCCTTATGGCTGGGGGGATGTAGGATGAGAAAGCTCAGCAACTATGCTTCGCTCCCTATCCTGTCTCCACACACAATCCTTTCTGCACTGCTGTATCGCTTCACAAACAAAACTCCAGTTATCAGAAGAGGAAAAAGCACCGCACACAAATGTATAAGGACCCTACCAGTTCCCCATCACCCCTCCTTGCATCGTTATGGTCCCTTCTGACCCCAGGCTCAATGCCGGAGCGGACTGTACCATGTATCAGGTTTCCAGAGGGGGGGGAGGAGGTAGTAAAAATCAGTAAAGAGGGTAATTGAAAACGGAGAGGGGGGGGAGAAGGGGCAGACAGAAGTTGAACAGGGGAACTTCTTCAACTTCACAAAATCATTGAAGGTGGGGACAGAAAAGAGGGTAATTGAAAACAGGGAGGAGAGAAGGGGCAGATGGAAGTTGAACAGGGGAACTTCTTCAATTTCACTAAATCAATACAATCAAAAAACCATTAAAAAGCACAGCAACGCGTGGCCGGGTCAGCTAGTTATACACAAAGTTGCTTGGGGCTTGTTCACTCCAAGATATCAAACTTGGTTCATCCTTGGACCCCAAAAATGGCCCAGAGCAGAGGGCACCAAAGGGGGGAAAGGAGGGGGCGGAGAAAAGAAGATAAACGAAAAGGACTTCTGTTTTTCCCTCTGTCAGATACATAAAAGAAATTATTGAAAACATTCACTCCAGGATGACATCCAACAGTTCTACTTTCTGTTAAGCAATATTTCCCCAATGACAGCAATGGTTTCCCCTCTAATCAAACGTATCAGCTTTGTCTGCAATAACTTCAACAACCATTCCTCTACATTATTAAACAATAATAAGCCTTTCCATCTTTGTCCACGTCAGAGTCTCTACACCATGATCATGTTTCTATTATGCTAGCGTTTTTCTTGTATTGTGTTGTTGCCAGCCTGCCCAGGGACCCTTATGGTGAAGGGTAAGAACTCGATTGTTTAGTGGGCGAGGGCAGTTATTGAGGTTATTTTTTGTTCTTGTTTTTATTATGTTTTTTTAATTTAAAAAACCTTGTATTTTTGTGTTGTGAACCACCCTGAAATCTATGGATGGTGGGAGTTAGTTATACAGATTTATTTATTTAATTAATTAATTACAGTGGCACCCCGAAAAGTCCGCAACTAGAGCGCCTCTTCCGCGCATGTGCGTGGCGCGATTGAGTGGTTCTGCGCATGTGTAAGTGCACAGGTTGCTTCTGCACATGTGTGTGTGGCGAACCTGGAAGTAAACACTTCCGGGTTTGCCACGTTCATAAGCTGGAAGTCCCTAACAAGAGCAGAACACAACTAGAGGTACCACTGTATATTAAAATAATATACCATAGTTTGTTTCTTGTTATGTATTCCTTGATTTACACCCAGTTTAACCCTTGGGGTCCATTCCAACTCTATAATTCTATGATCTGTTTTATTTGAGTGGTTTTCCATCCTGATTTTTAAAAATTATCCCTTCTATTTATGCTTCTTCAATCTTTTTCCAAGAAAAGTGCCAGAGGTTTGATAGCTTTTTCCTAGGTCTATCACTGCTAGCTCAGGATGTCTCTTAATCTCCTATTAATCTCTCCATCCATGGCTTCATTCCACTCCTCCATCATCACAATTCCACCATTTGACTGTTTAATATACCATGCTATGATTTTCAAATCAACATTCCATAACCTCTCCCATGCAGCCAATTCAATGTTATAACCTATATCCCTCGCCCAGTGTATCATCACTGATCGTCTTTTCTTTGCCATTCCAATAGTAATTTGTACAATTTAAAAATCACTTTATCTTTATTTTCTATTAGATCTCTTTCAAATTGCAAGGTTATGTTAGAAAAACAATTCTTTTATCGAACTTAATGAAACATTAAGTTTATGATATTGCAGCCAATCAGTTACTTGCTGTCCTAACTCTTCAAACCTCTTTAATTTTATGTCTTGATCTACTTCTGTTAATATGTCGCCCTGTCACGTCTTTCAAGTGGTGAAAGCCACCGTGGTGTCTTCCTTTCCAGCAGATATGTCTCTTTTATATCTAAATTACTTCTTATTCTTCTTGCCAAGACCTCTAAAACCAATATAAAAAGTAACGGTGATAAAGGACAGCTCTGTCTTGTCCCTTTTGATATTATACATTTTTCTAAAGTTACATTATTTACAATCAAACTTGCATATTGGTTAGAATATATGGCTTTATTGCCTTTTATAAAAGTCTTCCCAAAGTCAATCATCTCTAGTGTTTTGATCATAAAAGTCCACAAAACATTATCAAAGGCCTTCTCCACATCTAAAAGCATCAGTACTGCTTGTTTCTTGTTTCCTACTTCCAGGTATTCAATTATATTTCTTACATCCAGTTTAGTCTTTTATATATTAAGTCCTTAAATATTTATTTCAGCCGATTTGTCAATAATGCTAAAATAATTTATAAAAGTTATTTAGCAAGGTGATTGGCCTATAATTTTTCACTAACAGTAAATCAGTCTCTTGTTTCAGAATCAACATAAAATAGGCATTTCCCAAAGATTCCGGTAATTCTCCCAATGACCAAAATAAGAATTTCAGAAATAGACAGTTGCTGAATTACAACTTATTACTAAACTGAAAACTATGGAGAGACCTGGTCTAAAAAGAGATATTGGATTCTTGTCTCATTACATATGCTAAAGCTATTTTTGGACATCTGCATACTATCCCTTGCTTTTTCCTGTAGGACTAATTGCAGTTGTTAACAGTTGTCAACAGGTTTACCATACCCATCAATTACCCATCTCCCACTACCCTTCTGAGAAAAGCCCCACCCCACCCTCTCACTACTGTATATATAAGAGTCTGGGGACATCTGTTTCAGTGTATCTGAAGAAGTATGCATGCACACGAAAGCTTATACCCAGAACAAACTTTGTTGGTCTCTAAGGTGCTGCTGGACTTTTATTTATTTATTCCAATAATTATTTAGCAAAGCGTTCAGCAACACAGACCAAGAGTTTTATTCAGACTGCCATTTTTGCAGCCAATAAGGCTTTGTACTCTTTTTTATTTTGAAATGGGTTGGAGGTAAATGTCCAACAATGTATTTGCAATACTGAATGTTCTTCACTCAGAACTCGCTTGTCCATTTAAAACTTTCTTGGCTCAAACAATTAGTGCCTGCTTTTTGTTCTGCCTCCAGCCCTTCTATGATCGACTTCCTTTCCCTTCTTCTTAAAGTCAGTAAGTAGCTCACACACTGAATGTAAATTTCCACCAGCAGACAGAGAAACCTCTTTTAGTTGTAAATTATAACTGTCTCAGAGATGATTTTAAAAGGGAGGCTTATGCAGATCCCAAACCCATTAGGGCTCTTAGGTGGCTTTTGGGTAAGATACAGATTCCTCCACTCATAAGTTGCTCACACCTGTAAAGGTTCCCAGGAACTGACAGTCTCCCAAAGCAGAAAACAGCTTTTTCAGAGCATTAGAGGTTAATCCCCTGTCCAGAGTGAATTTAATAGCCAAGGTTTACGCCTGGCTATCATCAATTGCCACGTCGGCAGCCTGCTGGCAAAGGATGTACAGTGGTACCTTGCTTCTCAAACACCTTGGTATTCAAACGCCTTGGTTCTCAAACACCGAAAACCCAGAAGTAAGTGTTCCGGTTTGCGAACCTTTTTCGGAAGCCGAACATCTGATGCGGCTGTCAGCTATTGTTTCCGGGGTGCTTGTGCCCATCAGAAGCTGCGCCTTGGTTTTCAAACATTTCAGAAGTCAAACGGACTTCCAGAACTGATTAAGTTTGAGAACTAAGGTTCCACTGTATATGGCGCTTTTGGTTTTGCTTTTTATTTTGCGTTTTTGTTTTTGAGGCTTTTTCGGTTAATTTGTTTTTGTGACTGTGTGGAACCCAGTTCAGCTACTGATTGATGTGACTGTGTGATTGCGGAAATGGATAAAAGCCCCCCCCCCCCGGCAAACAATGACTATCACCAGTGTAGGTAACAAAAAAAATTAATTACAATTTTTATCATCTACAATACTGTCTTATATATTTTATAGTACAGTACATTGATTATTGCTTTAATTTATGGATCAATGATCTTGTTAGATAGTAAAATTCAAGTTAGTTTGCTGTTTCAGGGGTTGTTTTTAAGTCTGGGCCATTTTGCATTACTTTCTATGCGAAAGTGCGCCTTGGTTTTGGAACGGACTTCCGGAACAGATGAACTTTGAGAACCAAGGTACACTGTACAGTCCACCACGTTCCTCTTCTTGAGGTGAACCCCAATGCTTCTTTCTATAGAAATCACAAGTTCACACAACTGCATTATACATACTTACTGCTAACTTTTGTCATCCACAGTCTTCCAAATTAGTCCACAAAAAGTAACTAACCTAGGAATTCTTTTTACTAGCCTACCAGTCTAATGCATACCAATCTAATGAGTCACTATGACTCACCAATGGCCCCAAAGAGGCAACTATTTCCCACTTTACAGAAACTTCCTTGCTTGGTTGCCTGGAGAGTATCATTACAAGCCTGACTGATTATTTACAAACTTGCCTTAATATAATTAAATGCTTTTTCACTATGCAGAGTGGATACAAGACCAACACCACAGGGCTTTTCCAACCTCACAAGAACAAAGAGCAAGAGGCACTTCCCATCTGAATGAAAATTCAACCCCATCCCAGCTTCATTTCAGCCACAGTTCCCGCTGGCTCCCAGCTTCCCCCCTCCTTCATAGCTGCCAATAACTTGTTTGGCTCATTGCCATCTGCAGACACGAGAAAGCACAACCCTGCTCTGGCACAGCCTCTTGACTGCACACACTCAAGCACCCAGTAGCAGATCTGCGGGGCTTGAGATGTGTCCCCCCCCCCCCCCGTGTGCATGGGAGCTGAATGGCCTGGAGGAAAGAGGCAGGCGCAGATCTCTTGATGTTTTGTTTGAGCACGCAGGTCTGGAAGCAGCTGGAAGGATCTGTTGTTGTTTTAACCAACAACAGCAACAGGAAGCCTTCAGATCTTGCATGTTTTACATCTTGCAATTTTGTATGTAGCATTAGCTGTTTTATTGTTTTTATGTTGCTGTCAGCTGCTTTAGGTTCATTTTGATAGAGGTCTCATCTGTATTCCACCCTCAGAGATCTGAGTTCCCTGGGAAGAAGGACTGACTGTTAAGTCACTCTGGAGATTGTAGCTCTGTGAGGGGAATGGGCACCTTGAACAAACTCTCAGCACACTTACCAAACTACACTTCCCAGGAGTCTTTGGGAACTGTTTAAAATGGTATGATGTTGCTTTAAATGTACAGTGCAGATTGGGCCAAAGAGAAGTGGGATATAACTTAGTACAAAAGAAGACAACAGCAGCAATTCAACTGGTCCAGTTTAAAGTGACTTATTTAAGGGGACAGCAAGTGACTTGTTTCCCCAGCTTTGTCCTCTACTACTGTCTCTCAGCACACTGACTCAGTAAACAAGCAGCTGACCTGGCTTGGATGAACATTAAGAGACCGCGGACTGGGTCAAGCAAATGTTACACAGCCTATCTTTCACTTGGGTGATATACCAGTGCCAGGGCTGCACCAACATCAGTTTAACCTCATGCTACACTGCTCCTCCTATCCAGGTGGGAAACTAGTTTGGCTTCTGGAAGCTCATGACCAAGACTTTTAAGAGAGGCATTTGCAAAGGTGTTTTGAGGGGGAGCCCAGAGTACTGTCATCATGGTGTACATAGGACCAAGAGACATGGAGGGCTATCATTAGAGAAAACATCAGAATCCATCCCAAAGGCGTTAGAAGAAATTTTAAAAATCTGGACAAACTGCATGTTAAAATTGCAGTTTAGTAAAACTAAGATGTTAGTGGAAAATATGAAGGATAGTGAGAAAAAAGAATTAGAGGGAAAAACAGGATTATTGATCGAGAAAAACGTAAAATATACAGTGGTATCTCTGGTTAAGAACTTAATTCGTTCAGGAGGTCCGTTCTTAACCTGAAACTGTTCTTAACCTGAGGTTCCACTTTAGTTAATGGGGCCTCCCACTGCCATCACGCCGCAAGAGCACGATTTCTGTTCTCATCCTGAAGCAAAGTTCTTAACCCGAGGTACTATTTCTGGGTTAGCAGAGTCTGTAACCTGAAGCGTCTGTAAACCGAGGTACCACTGTATAGGGATATGGTTAACAGCAAGAAATATAAATTTGTTTCAAGATAATTATGTTACCATATTTTCCGGCGTATAAGATGACTAGGTGTATAAGACAACCCCCAACTTTTTCAGTTAAAATATAGAGTTTGAGATATACTCGACCGCAGATTCTCCACCCGGCGTATAAGACGACCCCCGACTTTTGAGAAGATTTTCCTGAATTAAAAAGTAGTCTTATACACCAGAATATACAGTAAAACATGGAGGGAAATTAAGAAAAAATTGGAAACACGGGGAAGGATGAAACTTCCTTTATTAGGAAGGGTGTCAGTCAAAAATGAATGTTCTGCTGAGAATGTTTTTATTATTATTATTTAAGACAGCTCCAGTGATAAAAAAAATACAGGATGCTTTAAGGAATGGCAAAAAGACATAATTATTTGGCAGGGGAAGAAACCAAGAATAAAATATAAAATTTTAATCGATGCAAAAGAAAGAGGTGGCTTTTCACTGCCATATTTAAGATTATATTATGTGGCATCCTGTCTCTCTCTGTTGGTTAAAGGAGTGGTTTTTATTGGGAAACGTGCAGGTTTTGGATCTAGGACACAATAAAAAAAATTGGCTGGCACGCATATTTGTGGTATGGGAAAACTGGAATGCACCAAGGTTTCATGAATCATATAATTGGGGGGGGGGAATAAAAATATGGAGAAATATAAAGACTTACTGAAGAATAAACCACCAATGTGGCTTTCTCCAGTAGAAGCCACAGTGGTGGGGAGAATATGGAAGAGGACTGGTTAACATATAGGGCAGGGGTCCCCAAACTAAGGCCCAGGGGCCGGATACGGCCCAATCGCCTTCTAAATCCGGCCCACGGACGGTCCGGGAATCAGCGTGTTTTTACAGAGTAGAATGTATGCATCAGGGAACTGTCCCCGGCTCAGCATAGGGTGGTGGAAGGGCTCTCGGGATGCTACAGAGCCTCAGCCCCACCTGACCAGTAGCACCTCCTCGTCCAGCGGAGGGAGCAGCGAGGTCTCCAGTGGGGAGGGGCAGGCAGCTCAGGAGCTGGAGAGACGAGGCTCTGGGGATGTTGGAGAGACCCTGCACTCCTCTCGCTCAGCGGGCAAGGAGGGAGACACACTATTTCCGTCACCCCAAGTACGCAGAGGGGTGAAACGAAAAGAGGGGAGGCGGAGATTTCGTATACCGAAACTCTTATGTTGGGGTCAGAAGCAGAAGGGGCCACTCCTGGATTCTGCAGACGGTTGATACAGACATGAACTTTTAAGCTCTGCACTGTACATAGTATGCACAATAAAACTACTAAAGAAACGGCTGGAGTTTTGCCTGGTTTTTCATGAGCAACCATCCAAGGACCTTACAGTATGCTTTTATTTAAAATGCACCTCTGGGTTATTTGTGGGAAATAGGAATTCGTTCATATTTTTTTTTCAAAATATAGTCCGGCCCTCCAAAAGGCCTGAGGGCCAGTGGACCGGCCCCCTGCTGAAAAAGTTTGCTGACCCCTGATATAGGGAGTTGTTGACAGAGGTAGGAGAGGTTAAACTAAAGAGATTTGCAGAGATAAGTAGTATATTAACAAGTTGGCTACAATATCACCAACTTAACAAGACATTTAAGGTAGATAGGAAAAATGGTTTTACAACCCAAACTTCACAATTAGAAAAGGACCAGCTAAAGAATAATTATAAGGTAATGTCTAAAATGTATAAACTATTACAGTCATACCTCGGGTTACAGACACTTCAGGTTGCGCATTTTCGGATTGTGCACTGTGCCGAACCCGGAAGTACCGGAACGGGTTACTTCCGGGTTTCGCACTTCGCAGAAGCATTAAATCGCACTTTGCGCATGTGCAGAAGCGCCAAATCGCGACCCGTGCGTGTGCAGATGCGGTGCTGCGGGTTGCGAATGCGCCTCCTGCACGGATCACGCATCCACTGTATTAGAATGGCAAACAATGAAATGGTTAAATCATCAATGATCCATTAGACAATGGACACAGGTCATAATATTGATTTGGCAGGGTGGAAAAGACTCTGGAATGCAGATTTACAATTTACAGCCTGCTCTGCGTTAAAAGAAGAAGAGGAGTTTGGATTTGATATCCCGCTTTATCGCTACCCGAAGGAGTCTCAAAGCGGCTAACATTCTCCTTTCCCTTCCTCCCCAACAAACACTCTGTGAGGTGAGTGGGGCTGAGAGACTTCAAAGAAGTGTGACTAGCCCAAGGTCACCCAGCAGCTGCATGTGGAGGAGCGGAGACACGAACCCGGTTCCCCAGATTACGGGACTACTGCTCTTAACCACTACACCACACTGGCTCCCAAGAAAATTATATGAAGATGATGTACAGTGGTGCCTCGCAAGACGAAAATAATTCGTTCTGCGAGTGTCTTCGTATAGCGATTTTTTCGTCTTGTGAAGCACCAATGCAAAATAGCGGTTTTCGCGGGGGGGGGGGAATAATAATAATACAAAATTCCGTCTTGCGAGGCAAGCCCATTGACTTTTTCGTCTTGCGGGGCAGCCTTCCGCTAGCGAATGCCTTTCGTCTAGCGAGTTTTTCGTCTAGCGAGGCATTCGTCCAGCGGGGCACCACTGTACTGTGGTACCTTGGGTTGTGGATGGGATCCATTCCAGAGCTCCGGTGGGATCCCAAAGTTTTCGCAACTGGAGGTGTCTGTTCTGCGCATGGCGCGGTAGAGTGCTTCTGCGCATGTGCATGCGGCGAAACAAGAAGAAATATTTCTGGGTTTGCCGCGTGTGTATGCTGAAGGATAGGCCTACGTAACCAGAGGTGCTCGTAAGTAGAAGTACCACTGTATAGATGGTATTTGAAGCCTAGTAAGTTAGCTAAAATGTATACAGTAAGTCTGAATCCAATATTTGTTGGAAATTTAAAGAGAAGGATGGCACTTTTTTCATATGTGGTGGTCGTGTAAGGTTGCAAAAGCATTCTGGGAAATTAATGCATGCAACCACGTCTGATCAAATGATATCTGCCCAAAACTGGAAAGAGGAATTGGCTCCAAAAAGAGACGACTGGCAGTAAAAACTAATGGAATATGCAGAGAT
Organism: Lacerta agilis; assembly: GCF_009819535.1. NCBI lineage: Eukaryota > Metazoa > Chordata > Lepidosauria > Squamata > Lacertidae > Lacerta > Lacerta agilis. Next base: position 39,112,574 of record NC_046327.1, on the reverse strand, counting down.
GGCAAAACTCACTAGAAGATTAGGAAATCATTTTAACAGAATGGGGAAAATTTATTGAATATATGAGAACAAACTGTAAACAATTAAAAACATTAGCAGGATGTTAATAAACACGAGCAGTAAGAAATTTAACAGAATTATAAAGCACAAATGTGATAGGAAAGTAAGCAACTTCAGAAAGGGAGGGAGGGAAGTCACAGAAAATATTTGATTGGTGTAAAATTATATTTATTGTTGAATGTTGTAAAATGGAAAATTGAAAAAAAAAATATTTTTCTAAAGTGAGAGAGATGGAGGACAAGAGAGCTGCTGCAGCGATCTGCAACACCTGTGCCATGTTTGTCTGAGAATGTGCAAAACCACACATGCAGCAAGTGCAAGCTGGTTCATTGCTGGAAGAGAAGGTACGGGAAGTTGAGACCCACCTATCCACACACTTGGAGCTACTGGCCAAGATGAGGAATTCCTTGTTAGAGCAGCCTGGACTGTCCTGGAACAGCGATGCTAGGGAGGAAGAAGACTGCCTGTTGCAGGAGATGAACCCTAGAGGAAGGTGACACACAGAAGCAGGACTGTCAAGAGCCATGTTGTGTCATTGGAGCTGCAAAATCAATTCCATGCTCTCACGTCAGACACATGAGGAGCTAGGACAGCAACTGCCAACTTCAGAACACACCCAAGATGGCTGTGGAAGGTACAGTGCACAGAACAATTTTTGCCATTCCCCAAAGTGCAGATCTGGGCGTGGAATCCAGCTTCTCAAGAATCACAACTTTTATTTTAGAAAAAGAAAAAAGAGGAGGTGGTTGTGGTTTGTAGCCCTTATTACTATGAAGATATGCTCAAATTGTGTGGGCAGTGAAAACTCAGAAGCCAGAGGGATGATTGTTGCAAAGCTGCTTGCTGCTCCCAGTGTATAGCAAAGCCGGGATCATGTAAATTTTTGCAGATTTCATAATTTATAGAGGATGCAGAATCCAGTTTTTCAGGGTATTTTTTTAAAGGACAGTGTGCAAAAGCAGTATGTGACCACTGACACATGCGAAAATCAGAGAACACATACACACAAATAGCTTGCATAAATGTTATTGATTTGGCTAGAATGCTACAGCTTCACAGTGAACAACTTCTCCTGCCAGGAGTGAAAATGCTAGTGGAGAGAATTAGGGGCGGGCAAGCTGGCAATTGCAGGGAGCCTTGGGATAGGACAGGCTCAAATCTGCTTTTTAGGGCTATATTTTTTAGAACCGGAAACATTCCCTGTCTCAGACCATTCAAGTGAATCCAGTTCTAAAGAAGCACTAGGAACACTCTGACAGAGGCTGGATCTAGACACATCAAAAAAGTGTTTCAGTTTAAAACGTTGTAAATTTGGTTCCGGCGAGGTCGCCATCACGGGCGGTCGTGGGTTGCCTCGGTAGCGAGGCGACCCAGTCCAGCCCGGGGGTTGGAGCCCTGCTACCGCTAAGCGGGGCTCCGGTGAGGCGCGGGAAGAGCGTCCTGCGCCTCGGGCTCCCCGGTGGGCCCGCTAGGCTCCGTACCCTTCCCTCGTTCCCCCTGTAAAGGGGGAGTGGGGGTGAAGGGAGCGCGGAGCTGGGCCATTAGGGGATATGCCCCAACCGGGCGGAAAAGCGGCGAGTGCTGGCCGTGACGAGCGACGACGTTCTCCCTGTAGAAGATGAAAGGAAATGAAGCCCGGTGGTTGTGAGTACTTGACTGGATTAAATCTGTGGACTTAACGATCCGGGAGGTTTCAGGGAAAGGAAGTCTGCCTCCCTCCCTTCGGTGGCAAGAAAATAACGGTTTATGATACTGTTGCTACCAAGATGGTTATAATGTTTGGATTTTTTTATAAGTGAGACTATTCAGATCTCCCTTTGGGGAGGAAGAGGATGGAGAATATCCCTTTTTAAAGTTATGGTCTTTGCGCCCTGGTTTCAGGGAAAATGGCTGCGAAAAGTCTGAGCCGAAGTGGAAAACTACTGGTATAAGATGGAAAACATTGAAATAGAAACTGAAATTTGATACCTACGCCCGTTCTCACCATGTTGGACTTTGTTTTTGAGCTTGTTTTGAACTCTGGACTAACTGATGAACAAAGGATTATTATTTTGAAACTGGAACTGCTTAATCAGAAATTGAAGGTCTTGAGTGGTGACATGAAGAAAAATTTACTTCCCACAGAGGAGACCTTTCAGGTTTTCGACACTATGGAAGAGAGCCTTGGCAAAGAGCTGAAGGGGATGATTGAAGCACTGAGAGAGATGGCTTGGCGACTCCCGGAAAAAGAAACGTCCTTCGGCGGTAGCAGCCCCGGGACGGTGAAGAATGTTATATCCAGCCCCCGAGGTGAGAGCTCGGGAGTGAAGGGCATAAAATTAAGATATCTACAAATAGAAGAAGAATGCAGCATTGAATGGGAGAAGCTGAAAGAAGATGAACAGTGTACCCTGATGTTCGATGCAAGGACTGTTGGGGACTGTGTCTGGATCTGTGGACGCACAAGAAAAGAGGACAATTTGAGGAGTGGTTCCGGTGTAAGATGGAAATGGACAATGGATAGAGGGGGGATAGGGTGAAGTGTATTAAGTGCAGAATACAAATGGTTTGTTATGGTATCTGAAATCGGAGGGTTAAGACATTAAGCTTTATTTTATTTTTTAACAAGAAAAGGGATATTTTGAATTTTTTGTTATTAGCAGCAGTTTAAGGGATAGAAGAAGCTTGCTTAGATTTGATATAAGAATAATTTGTTAAGATATAAAGTTTTGTTATTAATTATTATGGATCAAGATGATTGTTTAGATATGAATTTTCTTTAAATGAACTCAATTTTTAGAGAGATGATGTTATTAAAGTAGAATCTGGATTTGAAACCGAAGGAGAGAAGGCAGGGGAAGTCAATTGTAAAGATTCGGAACTAGAAATTTTTTTTATGTGTGCAAACAAGAAGAAGAATCGTGGTTATGTTTGTATTTGTTTTGTATAAATGTGGGTGGGTGATTGTCTGGGTAGATGTAGGTGTGGGTGTGGGATCATTCTTTGTTATGAAAAATACCAATAAATTCTTTATAAAAAAAAACAAAACGTTGTAAATTTAAACAGGGAAAACTGGTAGAGAAAAATGGGGCTCCATGTCGCCATCTGGTGGCACAATGTTATATCACACATACAAATCGTTTTTTCTTTACCAGTCTAGCTGAGTCCTTAGAGCTTCAGGATCCAGCAGTCACCAGTCCTCTGCCCTGTATTTCACATAAAAAAACAAAACCCAAAACTGTGGAAAAGCAAGCAGGACCAAGCTGGGATGGGGCTGGGGGTGGGCTGAGGGCAGATGACACTGTGTGCCCCCCTCCCACTTTCATCCTTCCCCTGACCTGCCTGTGCTGCCACTCTTGCTCTGCTTACTTTTTGCTTGGTCAGGAGTTAGAAGCAGCATATTCTCTTTCCTCTGTGTTTCCTTTTGCTGCTGCAGCAGTAGTTGCAGTACGGACAAGGCTCCTTGCTCCTGTCTCCTCCTTGGCTGCCGTGCAGATCACACTGTTCTAAGTGCTGCTTCTTTGATGCAAGTCCCAAAAAACTAATTAAAAACAAAGGCTGAGCAATGGAGAACCAGTCACACTTCTCTGACAGCTGGAAGGTTGACAGGGCATGAATACTAACAGTATAAGCCATTAAGCTCCTCTAACAGACCATCCTTTTTGCTCCCTGAAAAATAGGCATGATGAAGAATTAACAATTTCCATGCCTGATCCAGATCACCCTTGAGAGATGGCAAGCTGCTAGCACTGAAAGCTACAGGAATGGCATACCTCAGGCCAGCAAATCCCCAGTGATGACTTACGAGTCTCCACCCCATACAAATACTGTCCCAACTCTCCTCCTGTTTCTCTCCCCATGGCCCATCTGCAGAGCCTTAGGGTCTGCTTTTCTCTGGCTTTAGCTTTGCTAGAAGAATGAAACTGCCTATGCCTTTGCTCCTCCAGCTCTGTCACTGATAGCTGTCCTGGCGACAATAAGGCAGCTTGTTTGGATCCTCCCAAGACACAAGCTTTCTGCTGTCTAAGGGAGCTCATTACACACACAGAAGGAGGCCTTGTCCCCTGCTTGTCCCTCCCAAAAGCTCATTCATCTCAAGACTAGACAGCACAGACACACCCACCCACTATACACCCCAAGGGCATTGGGGTAGATGAATGGGATCGATTCCTCCTCACTAAAGGACAGAAATAGAAAGGAAAGCAGGAAGAGATATATCCACAAACTGGGTAGGGATAGGATGGTAAAATGGGGAAGCTTGTGGTTAACACTGATATAAGGGGCAGGAGGCAGGCTTTTGGTGCCAGCAGGAGCATCTGGGTAGGACACATATGAAGCTGCTTAATGACAGTCAGGCCACTGGTCTATCCAGTCTAATATATAATCACCTCCATCTGGGGCAGCTCTCCAAAGTCCAACATGGGTCTTTGCCAATCCTTTCTACTGGAGAGTAAACCTGAAATTATATGTATGCAAAATTTGCTCTACCATCAAATTACGGGCCTGTCCCAGACAGACATATCTGATCCACAGGGCATAATTGGTGGGAGAACTCTCTTGCACAGCAAGAGTGAATAGAAGCCCGCGAACCCAGTGGTGGGAGGACATGGAAGAGGGGCCTCCTTCCTTACAGCCCACACTCCTTGCGCAGTACAACACGAGAAGAGACCAGCTGGAAAGTGCCAAAGGGCCTTCTAATCCAGTATCCTGGCCTCACAATGGATAACTGTGTAGATAAAAAGGGATGTAAATGTGGGGAACCTGACTGGGCCATTTCCCCACTTCATGCATTTGCAGCATTGAGACACACATGTGCACTGGTGCAACACTCATGTTTCCCAAAGCAATTCTAACATGTAGTGTGGCCATTAGCTGCTTTGCTACATCCTTGTTGTAAAGAAGGGGTCAGCAAATGTTTTCAGCAGGGGGCCGGTCCACTGTCCCTCACACCTTGTGGGGGGCCGGACTATATGTTGCCATGATTATGACCCGCATTTTTGGCAAAAGCCCTTATTGGGACCAACCCCAACGTTGCCCAAATGTGATTTTTTTTTTGGGGGGGGGGGGTTGTTCCCTCATACACCCAGGCTGCTTCCTTTGCATTTTACACGTTGGCAGTTATTATTTCTCTCATAAGGCGGGGTGGGGGGCTGAGGTAAGCACGCTATTCCCGTCAGTCCTAGAGAGCGTGTGCGCATGTGTGGGTGAAGGGAAAAGCCATTGGCCACACTAAGTCAGGCGGGTGCCACTCAAGCAAAAACATTCTTTTCCCCACATGAGGGAAGACGAGGCAGTGGTGGCTATTTACCTTTCCATGGCTCACACTGTGTACCTAACAAGAGGCCTCCCCAGCAGAGGGCAGAACCGCTTTGGAGTGAGTGTGGCCGCCCAGGTGCTCCCTGCTTCCTCTGGCGGGGAGCACTGTTACCATAGACAGCGCCTCTGAGCCCCTGCTGCCGCAACTGCCCTCCCTGAGGCCGGTCACTGGCAGCTCCATTGTGGAAATCTGAACTGTGGCCCCTTACCCCTCTTCCCCACCGCCTACCCCGGAAGAGATGATTGCTGCACGCGCACAACAGAAGGAGAAGGGGCTTGTCTAGAGCAGCCGCCTGTCTCACTTTTGACCCCCAAGCCTGGCTGAGTCACTAAAACCATCACACACGTGCACTATGCTGGCTGCCTGGATTCCCGGACCATCCGTGGACCGGATCTAGAAGGCATTTGGGCTTGATCCAGCCCGGGGACCTTTGCTTGCCGACCCATGTTGTAATGCAATAGGCTTTTCATGTACAGTCATACCTCTTCTTGCGAACACTTCATGTTGCATTTTTTAGGTTAAGAATGCGGCAAACTCGGAAGTGTCTACTTCTGGATTTCGCCACACGCGTATGCGCAGAAGCGCGGCTCTGGTTGTGGACGCTTTGGGGTGCGAACGGCACCCTGGAATGGATTGTGTTTGCAACCAGAGGTACCACTGTACCAAAGTCTCCACTTGGGTAAATGGGATGACAAACATTTAATAAGTATTTAAAAATTAAGCAACCTACAGAAGAAATACATGATGCCTGTCGGGCAGCCTTATATTTGAAAAAAGCAAAGCAGAAAACAGGGAAGGGCAGGACAGAATGCTTTCAAAATGCCAAATTTGTGGAGCCAGTGTGGAAAAACTCATAAATACAAAAATTTACCAAACTTATTTACCTGGAGGGTCAGCATGGCCAGGCATCTTCCAAGGAATCACACCCCAGCAGGGCCCCCCTGAACTTCCTGCAGCAGCCTTTGCCAACCAGGTGCCCTCCAACTGTTGTTGGGCTCCAACTTTCATGGAGTTGGCTGGGGCTCATGGGAACTGTAGTCTCTTCACAACATCTGGAGGGAACCAGGCTGGCAAAGGCTTTCCTACGGTGAGGATGTAGATTCATTATGGAAGGGGAGTGTGGGGCACAAGGGCCCTTCCAGTGGCGTAGGAAGGTGGGGGCAATGGGGGCGGGGTGCCCCGGGTTCCAGGGGAGGGGGGGTGACACTCAGCGGCTCCTCCAGACGCTCCCCAAGCTGAGCCCCGCCGCCCGGCACCCCGTCCGTGCGGCAGTGGCTTGTAAGGTTGCTGTGGGAGCAGCAGTGCCGGCCTGGATGGAGTGCGCATGTGCGGAATGTCACACATGTGCACTCCATCCAGGCCGGCGCTGCTGCTCCCACAGCGACCTTGCGAGCCGCCGAGTGATTGGCGGCTCGTAGGGCTGCCACATGCAAAAAGCAACACGGATGGGGCAGCTCCACAAGCCGCCAATCGTTTGGTGGCTCGTAAGGTTGCTGCGAGAACAGCAGCGCCAGCACGGAGGACTACACATGCGCAGTCCGTCCTGACATGCGTCATGACGTCACGACACAAGCGTCAGGACGCCTCTGTTTGCCACCCCAGGTGGCCAAGCGGCTTCCTCCGCCACTGGGCCCTGCAAAACATTTGCCTTCTTAACAGTCCTTAACTGCTTGTCTCTAGCCTTACAGTTGCAACACAAACATTACGATAACCCAGGAAAATAAATGATTTGCACCCATTCACTTGCATGTGGCAAAAGGTGTGTTTGTCTCTGGCTCCTTTCCAGTCACTTTCCTACAAACATTGGCTTGAAAAGGTTTGGAGAGGGGAACCAGCAGTTTCCATAACACAAAAGGAAAAGAATCCCAGCACAAGCACCTCCTCTCGGGGAAGAATGCTAAGATGCTAAAGATGGCATCTGAACTAATTCTCCAAATATTTCCAGTGTCCTTATCCAAGCCCTTTGCATCTCTGTCGTAGCAAGCTGCTACTTTCACAGCGCTGTACTAGAGGGCAACTCAATACTCCCCACCCAAACTCTGGGGAATTGTGTCAAGACCCAAGAGGCCAAAGGCCTAAAGGCCAAAAACTACATTAGTAGCAAAGCAAAGCTCCGCAAGGCTGCCTGGCAGACAGAGTCACATAAGCAGAAGGGTCACTTAGATTGCTGTGCAGGTACAAAGCTTCCTCTGTGCACGGCAGCTGCTGGATTGGGGCACTTCTATTTCTGTAGCATCTTTAGCAAATTATTATATTTATATTATAGATATAGATATCACACATACATGGCCCTTTAACATATTTAAAAAAAACAGTTGCAAAACTGTTTTGTGGATTGGGGGCTAGGGAGCTTTTTGGGGGGCAGGACATAACAGAGCCAACTTTTTCCCCATTCAAAAACCAAACCACTCTGAAAAGTTGAAAGACAGGTTCCTTGCCTTCATTGTTTGGGCTCTGCAATTGTTACATGGGTGTTTTACTCTTCAGCATCCTTTAAAAAAACCAAGAGAGAATCTATTCTGAGAGATGCAGCCAAGGTTCAAATGAAGCCATTTCCCTACTAACTGCAACTGGCCCCCAAAGACTGTGGGCAGGTTAGCCTAGCCAGCTTCAGGTTCAGAACTTCATTGCTCTTTTGAAGGAAACCGGTTGTTTCTTTAAACCACCAAGGAACTAAAGATACTGTCTAGTGTATGCATTTCAGCATCTTTATACGGAAGTTAAGAAAATCCTCACCTACAATGCTAATATCGACCGTGATATTACAGTTGATAAGATTAAGGCTGGGTACATACCATCTATTTTAAGTGAATCCCTTCTCCACACACAACAAAAAAGATTATTGGGGACTGCAAGTTCCAATTCCCAGAGCTCCAATTCCCAGCACCCTTAAACTACAGTTCCCATGATCTCCATGTTTCCTGACTCTGGGTATGTTCACATTCATGAGCATAATAAACAATGGCTTGAAATGCAGCAAAGTCATCATCCCCCTCCAGCATTCCTAGTCATATTCTTACATTGCTGTTCAGAGCAGAGTAAGAGTAGAGATGTCTTCACCCAATGCCCATTAACCAGTTTATTCTCCTGTGCTGATCTCCGACTCACCTGGGCTGCCACCTCCACCTGTTCCACAGCTGCCTGAAATGTACCCATCTCAGTTTAACTGTGGCTTCTGTTTTCAAACTGGATGGAAGTTGGTTTGAGGAAAAGTGCATCAGACAGGAGTATTTCTCAATAAGCTACAGGACACCGAAGTGGGTAATGTCATGCAAAGAAAGAAAGAAAGAAAGAAAGAAAGAAAGAAAGAAAGAAAGAAAGAAAGCATTGCAAGCTGATCCACCTCAGCATTAAAATGCCAAGCAGTCTGGAAAAAGATTGCAAGTGCTTGATAAACGTAATCTGAACTGCAGGTATAAAGACAAAGCAGCTCAGTTAAGAGTTCCAGTGGTGGATTTTTGTGGGCAATATGTGTTGAGTCTGAGATCTTTGACTAATTTGGTACAAAAGACTGAACTGAATAGAAACAAATCTAAATGGAATGCTGTCAAAGGCTGTAAGGATGTGTTTCATATTTCATGCAATGCCTTATTACTAGAGTGTAAGCTGTGGCCCTCCAACTCCCATCACTGCCAGCCAGTGTGGCCAATGGTCAGATATGATGGGAGTTGTAGTCCAGCAGCATCAGGAAGGACACTCTCTCCCCATCCCTCCACAGGGATCCACAGGCACTGCTTGTGATGGCATTAAGAAGAAGTTAAAAGGAAGGGCTGAATTGTTCAGAAAAGCTGAAGATTATACTCAAAGCAAAAGGATTTACAGAAAAGCCTAATTCATCTGGCAGAGTCAAAATAGGAATGTGTTTGGACTCACAAAATATGAATAAATCAGTTCTTAAGACAACATTTTCAGCCACCTGATTAGAGACAATGTGGAGTGTTGGACTCATACCTTTATAACAGCGATGAGAAACCTCAGACCTGAGGGCCAAACAAACCCTTCCAGGCCTCTCTATCCATCCCTTCGGACTCTTCTCCCGGCCACACTGCTTGCCTCCTTGCCCTCAAATGTTTTTGCTGGGCTGGAATGGATCCTAGTGATAATGCTTCTTTGTTTGCCTGCATGAAGGATGCAGAGATGTGGGGCATGGGGATAGAAACCTCTGAATTTTGCATAGTTAGAATGTGTCCTACACATCCTTTGATTTGCCCACTTTTGCCACCAGCCCACCAGTGATGCCACCAGGACAGGACTTTGGGACAGAGGTAACAGGTTCCTTTCAGCAGGAGGACTCACCAACTCAGCAAGGCTGGTGTACTGCAATTTGAAGTAAGTGAAATAACACACATGGCCATTGAAAAAGCGGGAACTTCTGTAAGATGAGTAAGTCTGAAATAACAGAAGTGTACCACTATAGATTATGTTCTCATGTGGGGAAATACCATACAAGAACATAATTCCAAACAACTGCCCAGAGGAATCTGAAACTGAATAAAGGAAAATGCAAATCTGCCATTTCAAAAATAAAATACATCATCTGTATCTTACTCAAAGAAGCCTTAAAACTTGATGCATCTAGAATAGAAACCATAGCTCAAGTACCTAGACAAAACAAGAAGGCTGATTGATATGAAAAGGGTTTCTAGAGGTTACCATTCATTTAGCAACATTTATTTGAAACATGACGACGGTGAAAATACTGCTTAAGACAGTTACGGATTCGCATGCATGAAAGGAAGAGCAATATTTTTTCCTTGGTGGCTGCCTGGAGGACTCCCAAGGAGAGGGGAGAGGAGAGGAGGCTGAGGGAATACTCCACAAGGGGGGGGGGGACCTAACTGGGCTCCTGAGCCCCACAGGGGTGCTGCAGAAAGAATGTAGTTGGTCAAGGGAGCCATGGACTCAAAAAGGTTGAAACTTCTGTAGTAGGAGATTCTGGATACCTTATTTACTTTGGCTCAGAAAGAACAGTCTAACATCAATAGGATTCAAATGCATTGATTCAAACTGTGACATCTCCAGCTAAAATGATATTTGAGAGCAGGACTACAAAATTCCTCAGAATGCAAGACTCTGGAGATCTGCTGCCAGTCTGAGTTGGCAATACTGTACTAGATGGACCAATGGTTTGACTCAATATAAGGCAACTTCATATTTTCACATTCAGATGCCTCTCTTGCCAATGAAAGCCATCCTGTAAATAAAGGTGTTAGTTGAAGATGCTACAGGCACAGCTTACATATGCATGCAAAAACACAGAGAACATTTTCAAAGAATCCACTCAGCTGGTTTCTACAACTTCTAACTGTACAGTGCCAGAACCAAATAAAGAGGATGCAGAAAGTGGCTGCTTGAGTAGGCTTTTAAAAGCAGTATTGAACAGGCAGCTTCTCCTACATTCAAGATCTGACATGCGCTTTATACAGGCAGCATTCACAACAATTGCTCTGACTGAAAGAGTTGAAAATAATTTTTGCCTCAAGCACAGAACATGCGGTCTGATTCACACTTAGGTTTCCTTATAGCAAGGGTGGGGAACAAGGGCCCACCTCAGAAGCTGCTGGACTACAGCTCCCATCATTTGACCACTGGCTATGCTAGTTGGGACTGATCCGAGTTGGGAGTCCAGTGACATCTGGACGGCCACCAGTTTCTCATGCCTGCCTTACATGGTTACAGTCCAGGTTGTGGGGAAAGGGAGAGAATGACTGTTTTAGTATTTTAACTTTTGTATATTTTAAAGTATGGCTGGGATTTTGTCTTGATTTTCTTGTTTTATCTTTTTGTGAACCGCTTTGAGGATTTTTACAATCAAGTTGTGTATCAATTTTATAGAAATAAATATATAATAAAAAATACAGCAGGAGTTGCTTTCTGTGAACCATGCCTTATTCCATAAATGCAGGGGGCAGACAACTTCTGATCACATGGCTGCAGCAGTTTTTAGCCCAGCCACCTTCACTCCCCGGCCAAACCCCTTCAAAGGATTTCCAACCTTCGGTTGGTTGAGGGTTCCTCAGATGCATCTCCCATGCTGTTCAAGTGATGCTTGTTCTCATCTCAGGATGTTTACGAAGTGAATCCTGCACCATGACCTGGCAGGATTCCCGCACTAAACCAGGATGCTGAGATGCACCAGCACAGCCAGCCCAAAAATCATATCCAGGCATGTCCCAACCTACAGCTTAGGGCTGTTGAGTCACTGGCAGAAACAAGAGGGAATACTTGTTTGGGAGCAGGGAGGGAATTAACTACTGGGAAGCCAAGAAGAGAAAAGAGCTGCAAGCTAGAGAAAGCAACCATGCAAACAACAAAGTATTAAAATACTCTGAGTATTAAAATATTAAAAAAATAATAAAGCAAGAGAGCTGAGAAGCATGCTAAGCAGGAATACGTTAATACAGCGGTTTTCAACCAGTGTGCTGTGGCACCTTTGGGTGCCTTGAAGGATGGCCAGGTGTGCTGCGGGCAACACTGGCCTCTGTCCCTCTTTCCTTACCTCCTCCTTCTGATGCCCTCTCATGTGTCTGCCTCCCAAAGGCTTGCACGACTGTTTGTTGCAGCAGCCCTGGCTCCAAGCTCTCCGGGCGAATGGTGCCTCTGGGGCTGGTCAGGGGCGCTGATTGCCAGGAGCTGAGGTGGCCTTGGAGTAAGCAAGCAAGGGGGTGAGGGAGCCCAGCCCGCCAGCCCTTGCTGTTGGGAATGGACAGACAAGTGGGAGGCCAGGCAGGCAGGCAGGCATGTGCTGAGCTGGCCTTTCTTATGCTTGCTGTGTGCAAGGCCTGCCTGGGAGCTGAAGGGGAGCCTTTCCACCACGCAGGCCTGGCAGCACCCACTGCTGTCTCCCAAGGTAAACTGCTAGCCTCATGTTCACCTTTGGCCAATCTTTGTTGGGCCACTAAGACTGGGGGCATCCTCTTCCCAGGCCCCTGTGGGGCAGTGTGAGGAGGCACCTCTCTTAGGGGTGGAGTGGGGGGTAGCTCAGAGACCAGGGGCAGCAACAGTGGCTGCCCAGAGGACTCTCAAGGAAAGGAGGCTGAGGGAACACTCCACAAGGGAAGATGTTCAAAAAAGGTTGAGGGGCTGCCAGCTCTGCAGGCAAGGAGGGGGGACATAACTGGGCTCCTGAGCCCCATAGGGGTACCACAGAAAGAGTGTAATTGGTCAAGGGACTCAAAAAGGTTGAAAACCTCTGCGTTAATATGTTAAGAAAGATGGGAAATGAAGAATATCCCCAAACAACAGATGAATGGGGACCAAGATTCAGCAGGCAGGCTGAGATGCACGAGTGCTTGAGCAGCACATCACAGTGGAAGGCAGCTGTAGCTGGAGTAAGAGTCAGAGCTTGAGTAGTTTTCAAGCAACTCAGAGACTACAGAGTCCAGATGCAGCAACCGAGAAGTGCTATTGCTGCTGCAATGGCTCAGGCAGCCGTTAATGACGCGTGCAACCCTGCACTCCAGAAGGAAAGTCTGATGGGGAGCATGAATACAAAGAAGCTTAAGGCTTGTGCCAATGCATCTCTCTCTCTCTCTCTCTCTCTCTCTCTCTCTCTCTCTCTTTCACACACACACACAAACACACCAGAACAGACGCAGAGGGTTGCTTGTGCTCTGTGTTGCAAATGCTAAAATTCTGCATCAAGAAAAATTCAGTTCTGCAATCTGTACAAATTATGCAAACAGAATTTGCAAATCAATTTTATACATCATGGGAAGGGGCAAAAAGTTGCAAAGAAGCCTTGTCCACAGTCACTAGAGATCATACTTGGCAGCTCCTCTTTCTTTTGAGATTGTGAAAGCATTTTTAAAAATTACACTTATCTTCCACCTCTTTCTCCAAGGAACTCAAGGTAGTGAAAATGGCCCTCCTCTTCCTCATTTAATCCCCACAACAACCCAGTGGGGTAGGTTAGGCTGAGAGGAAGTGACCGCTCAATAAAGTGAGCTCTGTGGCCAAGTCTCCCAGCTCCTAGTCTGACACTCTACCACTGCACCACACTGGCTCACCTTTGGCACAGCTTCAACCATATATTTGCAACCAATAGGACTAGTTTCCCCTCCTCTTTCAGTTAAAGCTAAGATTCTTTTGGAAGTTGAATTCTGTGACGGTCCCTCATTCTGCATTTTCTTCTAAGATCCCACAGAATTATGATACTGTATAGGTACAGTTCTATGGATACTGCATAAAGCCACTATTCTGATAATCCATCCTCAGTGGATTTTTAATTTTTTAATTTTATTAAATATAATTTCACAAGATTACAAACAATATTCTATATTCAGATGTGAGATTCAAAACACTAACAAAGAAAACAATATATAAGGGCAAGAAAAAGACAGAAAGACGCAGGCCAAATTGACCCACGAGTCACAGTTCAATGGGGAAGTTCTCCTGCACAAGCCCCTTTGAAATGAATGGAAGCTGCCCAAGGGCACAGAAGTTCCCCTCCCAATGGATAACTTTGATAAATGCTCAGACACAAAATACACAGCAGGGGCTTTTAGACCAGTCACTATCTCCTGGCTTCAACTTCTTTGGAATTCCCGTGGCAAGACTTTGGTGATCTCAAAGACTGGGTGATTGCAATATGATCTATGTGGGCTGGTGCACAACTTGGTTGTGAGGCTGCTGAGTGGAGTGAGCTAAAGGAGCTGCACTGACTGGAAGTCTGCTGCCAAGTCAGGTTCAATGTGATGTTACTAACTGATAAGGCCCCATGTTGCTTGAGAGAACCAGGTTGCTTGAGAGATGCCATTATCTCAGTAGAACCTTGCAACCTACAGAGAGGTTTCTCCCAAAAGTTCCAAAGACTTCAGATAGCCACACTGGATTAACTCAGAGCAGGGCCTTTAGTGTGCTTGCTCCTGTTCTGTAGAATAGCCTTCCTGTCAAGATACAACAGGCAGCACTATCTTCATGTTCCAGAAACCATTGAAGACATATTTATTCCAACAGGCTTTCCCAGCTGGATAAATGCGTATTTGCCATGGAATTTGTTTTGCTTTGTATTGCTTTTGTTTTTAGCTGGTTTTACTGTACATTGCCTTGAGGTGGTTAGTGGTTAACAAATTATTGATAATAATAACAACAAACAAGTTTGGATCTGGTTATCAAAAGGACCACCATATAAGTGATGCACCAAATGGCTCCTTAAACCAAGGTTACAGTCACCAAAACGGTATGTCTAGTTGCCATTTTTGGGGAATACGGCTCTAACATCTTATATTTTGAATGATGGACGGATTGCGAGTGATTCTCAGTTAAACATCCAGCTAGTTCAAATGATAACCTTGAACTAGGTTAAGAACTTTGAGAGCTTAAAGAAGAAAAGTCACTTGATCCAGGGACAGTCCACATAGAAATTGGCCTGTTCCTACCTCTTTTTCTTAATGGTGACTGTGCCTATTCAGGCTGCACAGAAAAAAGCATTTTGGTTACTGAAATTCATTGCAATTTTGCAGATAAAATAGAACTGATAGAATTCTACAGGATGTGGTATTGATGGGCATTGCCATTCAAATAGTGGCGTGTCATGTGATCAATTATGTGGGGGTGGGGATTACCTGCCCCCCCTATTTTATTCAAGTTGGCACCGCTGTTTTGGAGGGTCTTTTCTGTTTTGACAGCCAGCTTCTGGAATTACCATCCTTAGTTGTGTTTTGACACTTGTTAAAGACCTGTTTGTTTGTTTGTTTATTCAACCAAGCATTTGCTAATTTTCAGTACCTAGCTGTAAGTGAGATGTTTTCTACTATAGATTGTTTCATTTATTATTTTAATCAATTGGTGTGCAATTGTATCCTGTACACCACTCTGGAATTTTATAATGAAGGGTGGTATATAAGATTTTTAAAAAATACAATATTGTTTTTAGAAATGAAGAAATAATCACAGTCCTGCTGTACACAGAAAAGAGTAGTAAAAATTTGGTTCTTTCCCATCATCCAAGGCATACTGATGCAGGGAGTGGAAATTCCAGTTCACATTTGTGATCAACTCAGAGAACCAAAGATTGCAAATTATTTTGGATTCATGAACAAGAATCAATTCATGAACAAGAATCAAGGATGCAATCTTGTGTATAAGGAATGTGTGATCATTACACAACTTGGAGGGTGGTAGTTGCCCTGGGTTAATTTCCTCACTGGAAGACAGCTGGTTCAACAGGGAAAAAAAAAGTTAGAACCAAGTTGTCACTACATTCGCAAAACTAGAGGAAAATATGAGAAGCACAAAAGCAGGAATTGGCTGAGAACAGAACAGACATGATGTATTGCAACAGAAGGTCTGGTTTGGTTATGGGTGGCTCAACTCCACAAGCAACTCACGTGATTACCTTGAGAGGCAATGTTTGTGTGATCAGGGGGACATTGATGCATTGTCCTCATTTGCACACCACTATAGTTAAATTTAACTATAGTTTAAAGGTGAACAGGGAAAGAACTGCAGCCACTTCACTCTTTCCCTGCTCAGCCATGGTTTACCTTAAATCTGTGGTTTGTTTTCCCCAAGTAAACAATAAGCAGTAAGTCAAAAACAAAATGTGCTTATACTGTAGCTTGTGGTTTGTTGTTTGCAGAAAGACAAACCATGATTCTTGTTTCTGAGAGCGGGGGGGGGGCATACTAAAATGCCTGCGATTTCAGCAGTGTGTGCCACCAGCATGCTGCACTTTCACTTTGTACCACAATGAAGGTTAACTGTGGCTTAAAGTGACATGCAAATTGAGCCACTAGTGGTGCTTCACTAGGGCAATGAGCATTTTGAAGTTAGGCTGCTCGTTTGTCTTATCAGGGGTTCCCAATTAGTTAAGTACCGCAGACCCCCTGTTTTTCAAATGTCAAGCCATGGAGCTCCTACTTTGGAAAATGTTGATATCTCTGTGGTAGTTTTATTTATGTGAATGGTGCCCTGGACCCCCTGAGTGGGTTATGCTGATCCCCCGTGGTCCGCAGACCACCAGTTGGGAACCACTGCCCTTTGGAGATAAGATAAACTGAGCCATCTTGCCTCAAGGCAAGGCATGGGGAGTACTGCACCAGTCTATGATATCCTTAAGGAAGTTGTAGGGCTGGGAAGAGAACACACAATTCTAAAGTCTGTTCTATCAAAAGCAGAATAAAAAAGGGAAGAGTGTGTCAGACACAGAAATGCGGAAAGGGAGAGATGATGACATAAAGGCTTCCTAGGTTTGCATAAATCCCAGCCGCCCTTCAGAGGTGAGCCTGACTGCAGAGCTATGTTCCACCAAGCTGAACACTCAAGAAAGCCTGCCTTCCCCACCCCTGAGACATCAAGTCAGATGTCCCCCTTCACGTTTTAAAAACAGCGCATGCCATGCACACTTCTTCATTGATATGCCCACCCTCTGAACTTGACCAAGAGGAGAGGGGCCTCCAGCTCCTTTTCTATCTCACTGGCAGGAGTGACTTGCCTCTTCCATAGGAACAGGGACACCAGAAGGGAGATAGCAGTTTTGCAACCTTTGCATCTTTAGAAAATTCCTGACTTCCATTTTCACATTCAATCAGGTTCCTTTTTAAAATCTGACTGTAGGTTTAAAAATAACTCTCTTCCACTTTCCATTTGCCCCTGATTACTTCTGGATTGACCTACGTACTCACATTTAATCGGAAAGGATTCCTTGACCTTAAAAGCATCCCAAGATGCAGCCATATTGTTGTTCAACACATCCAGGATAGGAAGTTGGGAAAACTACTTTTCCAAAGTGTTTGTAATCCAATTAACCTTTACATAAAAATTATTTGGATTTGAAAAAAATATCCTATTAACCTTATAGCATCTGTAGCTTTTGCTTAGTATTTTTTTTCTTTTTACAGTTAAACCCTTAGCTTATTGTTTCTCTCTCCACATTTCCCCTTCCCACCAGAAAAATTGCTTCCCCACCCAACTTTCAGCAGACTTTTAGAGGGCTAAACTTTGGAAACAAAAAACACCACTGAAGTAGGGCAAGCATAGAGTGTTATTTCATTCCACCTGTGATTGTTTCTCAGTCCCTTTGGTCAAATCATTCATTCTACACACTGACCACCTATCTGATATAAATCAGGGACAGAATTCTCACCTCCCATCAGCCTCAACCAGCAGAGCCAGTGGTCAACGATGATGGGAACTACAATCCAACAACATCTGGAGGGCCACAGGTTCTCCAAACCTTATAAATCAATTAAACACACAAATCCCTTTTCTTTCCAAATAAGAAGGGAGGGTGGGGGAATTGATTTGTGTTGATTAACAATGCTATATTCTTAGAAGAGGTGTTTTAAGTCATTGCAACAAATTATTTCAAAAACACACTCTTATTGAACAATATATTTTTAAATCCATCCAAGACTGGGACTTTGAACCTTGCCCTATACCCCACTTAATCCAAAATGGCATCTATCAGAGTTAAAATATGTCTCATCATTTTCAGCCTTTCCTGATATGTTGTGCAGCCTGTACCCTACAATGAGGAACTGAGCAATCCAAGCAGCTCTCTCTCTCTTTCTCTTCCCGACACGTATGCAAAAGCCAGCTTGAGGAAGGGGTTATCATCGCAGTCCCTCCAAGTGTCCATATTTTCCAAGGACAGTCCCGGATTTACAGAAGCTGTCCCAGTTTCTGATTTGCTCCTGGAATGTCCCGCTTTTCTTTAGGATGTCCCTATTTTCATTGGGTAAATATTGGAGGGTATGGTAGGATGTCCCTATTTTCATCACAGAAATGTTGGAGGGCATGAAGTTATGCAACCCCCAAGCCAAGGAGATAAGTAACTATACAACCTTTAGAAGACACCTGAAGGCAGCCTTGTATAGGGAGCTTTTTTCAATGTTTAATATTTTATTATGTTTTTATAAGTTGGAAGGTGCCCAGAGTCAGATGGGCTGGGTATTGTTATTATTATTATTATTATTGAGCATCCCTATTTTCCCTGGAGAAATGTTGGTGGGTATGTCATCACTCCTTCAGTGGTGATTGGAACCAACACAATTTCTCTGCATAGGAGCATAATAAGCCTCTCAGGAAGAAAGGGGGGAAAGGAACTCGCATTCCCGCCTTGGAAAAAAAGGTGCTTTAAAGAGTAATGTTACCATTGGTAGGAATGGCCAGCTCTGAAAGACAATGATGTGGTGGTTGGCGCTGTGCACATTCAGTCACCAGCCCCTGCTCCAAGTTAGACATGAAGGCATCCTTCTGCTTACAGCAGAGATTCAGCCAGTCCGTTGAACTCAAGAGCTAGCATCTGCCCTGTTTCTGGAACACCAGAGGCAAATGCCAGAGCCCAGCTGGATGTTGATTTCCGCATTAACTCACTTTTGTCCCTGCAGGCCTGATACTGATCTGAGCTTTGCACATACAGCATGGACACTCCTTGTCCACCCACCTACCCTTGTGTCCCTGTCCACAAGCAGCCAAGGAGGCCTTGCTTGGGAGCCAAATGACATGAAGGCACTTCCTGCTCTGTGGAAGTTGAGAAAGACTGTAGGAGTATTAGGGTGGAGCAGATAGATTCCTTGTCATGGATGAGGTCATCCTGGCAGGAGAGAGTTCCTCCAGGTTCCTAAATAGCACTCGTGGGTGGAGAACAGCTATTTCTTCCTGGTCTAATTTCCAGTGATAAATATCCTGCCACCCATCTCTTAATTTATCTGCCTTGGGGACATCTTGCAGCACATGGCAGGACAGCAATCTTGGCCGGATCTGAACAGCTGCAATTGCTTTATCAGAAACAGACCCCCACCCCAAGCCTCTCCAGCACATCCGAAGCCTGAGGAATGCGGTTGCGCTGGCCACAGATATCAACAGATTGTTTTTGTTGTTTGGCGGAGATTTGGCCAGAGGCTTTGGGAAAAGCAATGAGGCAGGAGGAAGGGGTGGGGTGAGGGGAGGGGAGGGGAGGGGAGGGAAAAGATCTCTCCTAAGGCAGTAGCCCACAAGCTGGGGAGGGAGGGGACAGAGAGAAACAGCGTGCTGAATGAAAGCTTCGTTCTGCACTTTCTGATAGGCTGATTAGAAGATGGTGATAAAGTGAATGGAAAAGTCCTTGGTCTGTATATGCATTAGCAAACAGAGTAAGAGGAGCACTAATAGATTGCTGGCAGGCAGGGAGTGCCATAGAATGACAGTTGATTTGAAGGGCAGTCTGAGGAGTGTCTAAAACAAACAGCTCTGGCTGGGATCAGATCCTCATGGCCATTCTCTGTCTCAGAACTTTCTGAGTATGGAATATTTAAGGATTGTTGCTGCTCCACTCTGAGTTCTGTAGCTGGCAATCAAGAACAAGCACCAATGTTATATGCATGCTATGTCAATGTGTTGCCCCACAGATCTTGCCGGACTATAACTCCTATCATCCTTGACCATCAGTCTGAGGCTGATACGAGTTGCAATTAACATCTGGAGGGCACCACTGTCTACCCCTGTGTTATGTATAGAAACCAAAATGCCTTTTAAAAATGGGCTTTCCTGCCTAACTCCTGATTTGGATAAATTTATCACTGGGCCTTTAAAATTGCCCAAGAAGCACCTGACAGTCCCCAAAGAGGCAATATATGTAATTAATATGTGCACTTCACTCAAAGGGTTTCCCTGGGTCAGTGCTCTGTAGAGTACTCAATGTTCTGAGCCAGTAAAAAACTTGAAACTCGGTGTTGCTGAGAAGTACTGCGAGACAAAATGAAGACGTTTTTCTTATAACACTGTTAATTTGCCACAGTGCCATTATATAAATCTACAGTGTGACTGCATTTGGAAAACTAGAGTTCTGATGGCTCCACCTCCATGAGGATATTCAGGAGCTGGAAAGGGTGCTGTGGCTAGTAGGGGGGGGGACCATAAGTCAGTGAGGAGTGTATGCATCCAAGCAGTTGGTTCCAGGTTCAACCCTTGGTGTCTTCAGTTTAAAGGCTCTGATAGCAGGTGGTGTCAGTGTCCTCTGTGGGACACTTCCTGTCCGTCAGAACAGATAATATGGGGCTACATGGACAAATAATCAGAGCTGGTATGTATGTACCAAAAGAAAAAGCAACCAGCAGTGCAATCTATGTATTGCTACTCAAAAGCAAATCCCAAATAAGTGTGTATAGGATTGCAGCCAAAAATGACGAGGAGGCTGCCTTTTTAGTTTAGAAATAAAAGATAACCAAGTTAGGAAAAAGATCAGTGCAGAGACTGTGGACACAAACATTTTTGCCCTCTCTTGTAACCATGTTGAAAGGGTATTCAGGGTGGAAGGAAAAAGGTCTATCTTTGTACAATGCAATTCAACATAACATTGAATTTACCACTGTGAGATGGTTGATGCCTCTAAAAGGGGATTAGACTCAAGAAACCAATCTGCATGAGGAAAAGCATGCCATTTCCAAGATGCAGCAGCCTTTGGCGTTGGACATGGCGCTAGTTCCCATACACAAGGCACCCACACAAATGCAGTACTGTGACTCAAAGCAAAAGAAGGAAAGCATATGATCTATGGTTCTACCAAGGCCAGTATAATTTACTTTAACAACCAACTGCTCTCCACAATGCCCTGGGCAGAGGTTCTTTCACAGCCATGCTAGAGATGCAAACACCTACAAAAATATCCCAAGAAAAAGATGTGCCTTCCTCTCTCATCTTCCTCGGAGCCTCATATTTCTACCAACTTTAGGAGAGACTTCCAACTGCATTCTGGACCTGGAAGCATCTTCATGTGCTCAACCACTGAGCCTTGCCCCCTCTCAAGAGGACACAGAAAACTGTCAGTCCTAATAACAGACTGCAGAGGAACAACTGAGATCTGGGGACCAGAGGCAACCACAGAAAACAGAGGAAAGGTGACTCCAGGGAGGACAACACAAACTCAGGATCAAGGAGTCAAATTGGCAGGTCATTCTGACAAGACATTTGGCACCCAGTTGTGTAGAGCAGGGGTGGCCAACTCCCAAGAGACTGCGATCTACTCACAGAGTTCAAAACTGGCAGTGCTCTACCTCCTTTGGGGGGGCTTCAGGTCAAAGTTGTTGAGCTCTTTTTTTACGGGAGCCAAAGTTTTTGAGCTTCTTTAGGGGGAGCCAGTGATCTACCTGTGATCTATCACGGACGTACAGTGATCTACCTGTTGTTGGGCATGCCTGGTGGATAGCATCTGTCCCTCATATCTTTTTCTTTGTCAGAATAAAAGCAGGCTGGGAGGAGACTGTTTTGAACATTAACAATATGGCCAGTAGGAAGAACTTTCTGAAAGCAAGAGCTGTTAAGACAGTGGGATGGACTCCCTTGGGATGTGGTGGTTCATTGGAGGTTTTCAAGCAGAGGTTGGGTGGCCATCTGCAGTGGATGCTTTAGTTGAGATTCCTGCATTGCAGGGGGTTGGACTCTACAATTCTATGACTCTGTAACCCCGCCTCTGGAGCCAACAGCCTGAAAACTCTTGCATCATTCAGACATCCAATTCCTGCCTTCCACCTATTCCCAGCCCCCACAGTGCCACTCAAAGCATGCCACTTCAATATGCTGTGTGGCATAGTGGCCCTTCTAGACTTTGATCTGAGACAGCCTTACAGTTTTAATAAGCCCAGGAGCAAAGGATAGATTTAAGATCCAATGCTTGAAGGGATAAGGCCTCTTTGAAAACTATAGGCTGGCTTGTTGTGCCAGAAGAAATAATTATTATATTAAGAGAAGCTTTGTGACCTCTTTGTGGTGCCCAAACATTACATTTGTGATTATGTTTCCAGGTCAAATTCTATGCGATCCTGAGAATTTCTGATTATAACCATGCAGCTGATTAAAACTCGTAAACCTGCAAATTCACTGCAAATCTGTGAATCGTGTGGGCTGAGAAGCTGAGTGTGCAAGGCAGGTCAGTCCTGCGGCTTGTGTGCTAGCTTTCCACCTGAAGGTTCCCTAATCAGAGTCCATCACAAGCCCCTGAATGTTTGGGGATGCACAATCCCTCTTTATATTTTATGCCGTTACTATGTGTGTGAGAGAGCGCACACCAGGAAGTACCTAGTCCAAATCTCACATCAACCATTAACCTTCTAGATTGCCTAGCTAGGGCAAGGCAGTCTCTTGGCGCTCTTTCCCAATTGCAACAGAGGGATATTAATACTGGCCTCTTTTACAAGGTTGTTGGAAGGATTACCAAGATAACAGGAAGCATGGTGAACACTCATACTTTGCATCCATAAAACTCATCACAAGAACAGTCCATAACTGGGTTCCGTCTCCTTTCTTTTCATAGGTAAGAGAAGAAGATAACAATTCTCTCCCACCAACTCCTCAAATTTGTCTGTGGAGAGGCTATAGTAACCATTAATGTCTTAGGAATACAGTATGCTTGAAATGGCACTACAAAGTCCATGTAAAGTTTTTTTTTGTGAAGATTGTATTGCATACCTAGACTTGTTCCAAGTTGTAACAGTTTTATCATTTTGAAAAACAGCAATTTCTTTTTTGGGGGGGGGGGGGGTAAGTAGCATAATGACTTCCAACAAATCCGTGTGGTTTGAGCAAGAAACACCCTTCATTAGGTGACCTGTGTGTGTTAAAGAAAAGATAAGCTTTGATTGAACAGAAGAGTCTTGCTTTTTAAAATCAAAAGCTATTCTGAGCTGCCTTCAGAAGATACAGTCCCACAAATCTTCTCAACCCACATGCCCTGATTAGACCTTGATTATTATTATTTTATTATTCAAAGCTTATGTTTTCTTAACACAGAGTTCCCCTCGTCTGCGGCCCAAAATGTGTCAAGGCTGTTAGAGCTTATTTGTTTGCTTTGAATAAACTCTTTTTTCTGCACCCACTTACAGACTTCCCTCTTTTTGTGCTCATTCCAGGATGTTCCCTCAAGCTGGAAGGGACTGCAATATACCTTCTGTGTACAAGAAAAGAGGGGGGCCTTCCTATCCACATTCTCCTATATAAGAAAAAGGCAGTCATTCACTTCCTTGGAGAAAAGCAGAGCAGGAGGGCAATAGCTGATGATGCCATGACACTGGCCTGCAAAGGGGGGGGGGGTGCAATGCGCCTCTGGGTGCTGTGCATGCAGAGATGCTCTGCCCCTCCACCCACCCACCCACCTCCCTGCAATGCCAGTCTCCCATGTCCACCAGTGGAGCAACAGGCATTTTGCTTTCAATATGCTGTACACAATGACATGAAGCATGAGCACAAATAGCAAATACAGTGGTACCTCGGGTTACAGCCGCTTCAGGTTACAGACTCCGCTAACCCAGAAATAGTACCTCGGGTTAAGAACTTTGCTTCAGGATGAGAACAGAAATTGCACGGCGATGGCGGCGGGAGGCCCCATTAGCTAAAGTGGTACCTCAGGTTAAGAACACTTTCGGGTTAAGAACGGACCTCCAGAACGAATTAAGTTGTTAACCCGAGGTAGCACTGCTGTATTAGGCCTTCAGTCCAAACATTGGGAGCCCCTTCCCCTTCGGCTGAGCTCGCAGCCAGGGGCAGTGCCAATGAGAGCCTCGCCACCTGGCCATTGTCACTCGCAGGGGCCCAATCCACCCCGCCCCGCCCCGCTCTGCTCCCAGAGAGCCGGCAGCCAAGGCCAGCGTGAGCTTTCCTCCTTGGGAGCAGCAGCCTCCCCGCCCCGCTCCACGGGCTTCTCCCCAGAGGCGCAGCTCCGCCGAAGAGCCCGTCGCGGCGCCGGAGGGCGAGCCCAGCACTGACCCGGGTCGGCGGGGGGGGGGGCAGCAGCTGACGGGAGAGAAGGCGGCCTGGCGAGCGAGGAAGGAGGAACGCGGAGCAGACGGCGCGGGCCAGCCGGGAGACGGAAGGCGGCGGCGGCAGGAGGGAGGAGAAGGCTCGACGGGAGGAGCGGGCAGAAGGGGGCCGAGCGAGGCGCTGGGTTCGAGGAGATCGGCGGCAGCGCAAGAGAGGTCCTGCTGCCGGAGCTCCTCCGCCAAGGAGGCCGGCGGGCGCCCAGGCAGGGTCAGCGGGGCTCGGCACTCACCTCGAGGCTCCCGGGGCGGCGGCGGCGGCGCGGGCTCCTCTCCGCCGGCTGGGCTCGCCGGGTCGCGCAGCGGGGCTGGCCAGCTGCCTCCATCGCGTCCGCCCGCCCAGGCGTCGGGGAGAGCCAGCGGCGCGCAACAGGCGGCAGGGAGGCGCGCCGGCGGAGGGGCCGCGCTTTCTCCAGCAGGGGGAGCTCCGCGCGCCGCCCGCCCCCGCCCCCGCCCCCGCCCTGCCAGCGGCGCCCGGCTGCGCGGCCCGACGGTCGGGCTCCCCCCTTCCCGCCGCGGGGCAAGAGAGCGGCTGCTCTTCAACGGGCACCCACCATTGCCTCTTCATGGCGTGCAATATAGTTAGAGGATGCTGTTTTGCAATGTGTAGAGCGGTGTCAGATGCTTACAGGCCTGGGAGCCAACTCCGGGGGGCTTTGCCCCCATAAAGTGGATGGGCATTGCCATTCCTCTGCGTCCTGTGATCGATTATGCAGGCCAGGGCTTACCTTGGCCCCCTCAATATTTTATTCAAGTTGGCACCTCTGTTTACAGGGCTTCTCGGGCATTGTGGTCTCTGCAACAACCTTGTGAGGTAGAACTGTGTTTTCCCACATATTTGGACACAAAAAGAGAGAGAGCACCTTGCCAAAGGCTTCTAGGCAGCCTGCCCCCGCGCGACTCCTAACCCACTAGGTGGGCTTTTCGGAGGGATGGAGATGAACCTGACAGATGAAACTGCACCAAAGCACACAGCCATGGGCATAGCCAGGTTTTTTTTTAGTGGGGGGAGGCAGAGCTGAGTTATCTGAGACGCAACTGGTTCATTAAGTACGGTATTTTTTTATTTACTTGATGGGGGGCAGCCCCACACCTCCTGGCAACCCATGGCCACAGCACAGGAGCAGAGGCAGGTTGATAAGCTGGTAACCTATTTACAAGGCAAGTTTCTGCTTCAATATTACTGGAAGGGAGCACTTGAGTGCATTGTGTGCTGACCGGGGGTGGGGGGGGTGGGGGTGGCAGTGCCAGTTCTGCAGATGGAGGTGGCCATGTGGGCATTTGGGGTTTTGTGGGTAAGGTGTTCTCACAAGTTTTGAATGAGCAGGAATCCAGTTTTCCAGAAGTGATTGAGAAGATGCTCCTTGTTGCAGCTACACATTACATAAAAGAATTAAATGAGGGTGGTCCAATGGAAAGGAGGACAGGGCTCTTGCCCCTTTAATAGCTGTTCAGCCTCCTCTTCACCCATGCTAAAGGTACAGGAGTCCTGTCCTCTTTCCACCTGGCCAAAATTAAATGGGTCTCACTATTAGGAATGCAAATCTATTCTTAGGTTAATATATGATAATAACATACACCCTTGTGCAAATTAATTGAAACAAAGCATGTTTTCTATCTTACTTGTAATCCTGTACTCAAAACAAACATGAAAAGTCAGTTGATCATTATGGTGTCGGAAGCCTGCAGCCAATAGAAGGAATGATGCGCTCGCCACAATATACAGTATTGAGGTTCTACGAAAGAGAGTTATTCCAGAGCTGGAAAAGAGGTATCCTGACAGGACTGGGATATTGCAGCAGGACCTAGCCCCCGTCACATATTGAAAGTGGTGAAGAAATTCACGACAAAGCAGCAAATACAGGTACTTGATTGGCCAGGGAATTCTCCGGACGTAAATCTCATTGAGAATTTGTGGACTAGGCCTACAGTATATGCAAAAGTTGCCTCTGTGCTGTAGACTGTACGACTGTGGAGAAGCTCATTCAGGCGCTGATTCAAGTGTGGTACAGGGATCCAAAAATCAACAGTAACTGTTCAAGACTTGTAGACTCCATGCCAAACTGTGTTCAAATGTTGCTTAAAAATAGTGGGGGTCATATCCGTTACTAATGTGTGAGTTTTGTACATGTATATGTGAGTTTTTCACAATAAACTACATTGTTTGTTTCAATTAATTTGCACAAGGGTGTATCTTAATATACATACCATTGCAGGTGCTGTATAATATTGTTTCACATTTGCAAGAAATCTACCGTTTAGTGCAGCAGTACTCACACTTTGGCACTCCCTCTCCAGTGACATCAGGCAGGTACTTTCACTGTACTCTTTTATGTGCCGCCTAGATTTTTTTTTCTAAGTTTTTTTTTTAAAAGGAAAATGCACGCAGGGCATCCATTTCCGGTGTGCCAGGAATGGACGACATCACAGGAGGAGACAGATGGATATAACAAGAGAATGATGGTGGAAATTCATTCTCTGCATTCCTCTCTGGCTTTGAGAGAAACGGGCTTTCACCCACAGTTTGCCCTGCAGTCTGGCACTCGCTTCCCCATGGAATGCAAGAGCAGGCAAAGGCACTGGGTGCTGCGTACTCAGCCTGCTGCAACCCCCTGACTCCATTCCTGGAAGCAGATGTTACCCTGTTAATTGGATTTTAATTGGAGATTAAAGTACAGGCATGTGCTAGAAGAGATGAGATCACAAACTGTGGAACAACCCAGCTGCAATGGACTTAAAGGTTTGAATTGAGATAAGATTTCATTCAGTGCCAGAGGCAGTGGGGAGAGAGAAGCCTACGGTTTGTTTATTCAAAGTAGTTTCTCTACATTTATGATTTGGCAACCCTCCCCAGAATGCAGGTTAAAAAATAATATGTACAAGTGAGGTTAGAAGAAATTGGATTATTAATATAGAATTTAACAACAAAAATGGAACTGTGTGTGTGAGAAAGGGAGAATCTCTACTCTGCGAAAGGACTATACTGGAAACAAAACTATTGTAGGTGTTGAATGTATGATGGGAAGATAACATCACTGATTTTTTGTTTTTTTGTTTAAATGGTTATATATATGTTGAGGCTTCTGTGTACCTATTGTCATCTTTTGCCCAATTAACCAAGGAATCTGTCATACAGTCAAATCACTGATCCATCTAGCACAGTATTGCCTGCTTAGACTCTGCTGCATGGCTGGCACTGGCTCTCTGGCAGGGGTGCCAACTTGAATAAAATATTGGGAGCGGAGCAGGTAAGCCCTGCTCCGCATAATCAATCACATGATGTGGCACACACATGCTATTTGAATGGCAATGCCCATCAACTTGGGGGGGGGCAGCCCCATCAAATATTTTATGGGGGAGTGAAGATCCCTTAGCCCCTAGGATTTGGTTCCCATGCTCTCTGGAGCTCCAGGCTGGAGTTTTCCCCATCCTGCCTGGAGATGATGGGTAAGCATGCCCTGTATGCCTGAGCTGTGGCCCTTTTAAGACTGCAGCCAGTCTTATACCAGGGATGAGGAACCTGTGGCCTGAGATGTTACTGGACTACAGCCCCCAACAGTCCTGTATTGGCCATGATGGCTGTGGCTGATGGAGTCCAACAATGTCTGAAGCACCATGGTTGAAGTCCACAAAGGTTTCTTGAACCATGTGGTAAGGAAGTCGCTATACATGGTGTGGGCTAAATATAAGGACCTGTTACAGCCTAAAACGCCTATCTCCGATAGAAGCGTTCTCGGTAAAGAAAGAAAAAACATGAGAGGAAACTGGGCAGCTCACAAAGTATTATTGGAAGAGGAGGAAAATAGCATAAAACTTAAAAAAAAAATTGAAGAAATTTGAACCCACTTAGCAGATTGGCTACAATATTTCCAGCTAAATGAGACATTTAAAATAGATAAACAGAAGGACTTTCCCACAGAACCATCAAGATTCCATAAAGAATTAATTCAAACTAAAGAAAAACCACTCTCTAAAATGTATAGACTCCTCCTAGACTAGGAGGTTAAGGAGGAAGAAGTTAAATCAGTAATGGCCCAATGGGCCAAGGACTTTAGCTATAATATTCAAATGGAGGACTTGAAGTTCACTGTGTGCTGTAACCTGAAAGAGATTTCATGAAAATGCTTTGCTGTTGGTACCTAACACCTTCAAAAGTGGCTAAAATGTATAAAAGCAGGTCGAGCATTTGTTGGAGATGCAGAGAGGCGGAAGGCACAATGATACACGTGGTGGAACTCTTTAAAAAAGAGAATTTTGGGATATAATATACAATGAGCTTAAGAAAATGTTTAAATTTTCTTTTGCAAAAAAAACCTGAAGCCCTTTCCGCTGGGTATAATGAGTAACAATATTCCAAAAAATATAAGGAGAATTTTCATGTATGCAATAGCCGCAGCAAGAATCTTAATAGCTAAAAGATGGAAAGGAGAATCCATTCCTACTAAGTTGGACTGGCAGGCGAAAATACTAGAATACACTGAGTTAGCAAAAATGACAGGAAGACTTAGAGATGATACAGAACAATGATTTAATAGAGAATGAGACACTTACAGAGTATACCTAAATGAACATTGTAAACATCTAAATTCTTTGGCAGGTCTTGATTGACCCCTGCAAGACAGTAGGAAACTTTAAAAAACCAAGACAATTGAGACAATTTATGAGAGACAATGGAAAGTGTGCAGTCAAAAATGTAACTTAGGAACCACGTTGGGGTCATCGGAAGTCATAATGGAATCTGTTATGTATGAATCTAATTTTTTCCTTTTCTTTTTGTAATATGTATTGATCTTGGATTGTTTTTGTCGATTGTTTTTTTCAAAATTAATAAAGCATTAAAATAAAAAATGAAGCACCACAAGTTCTCCTTCCCTGCTTTACACCTTCATATCTAGTATTTCTTCAGCAGCTGTGGCTGCTGGTTCCTCCCCTCTCTGTTCTTTCCCAGGTTTGGTAGCAAACCCATTTCCAGTGGTGGCACCAGAAAAGAATTATTGGAGAGAGAGCACTAAATGGGCAAAGTGCATTTCATGGAGAGAAGAGGCTGAAACAAGTGCCCTTCTTTCAAGGAACCACAGAAGCGCAGCAGGAGGGAACTCTTTGTCCAGGGAGGTGCTCTCTTGCCTCTCCCCTGGTACTCCCCAGGATCTCTTCCCCCATCCATCGTAACAAACAGAACATTGATTTTGCCTGACAGCAGGTTGGGAATGTGAATGAGCCCAATAAATGATAGAATGGGAGAAACTCTGGTGGCAGCAACAACCTCCCTCAAAACAGAAGTTAGATTTTCTGGGTTGCAGCCTTAAACTTTGCACACACATGCTGGGAGCCTGATCCCATCTGCACTTCCTCAGTGGCACTCACTCCCAGTAAGTAAGATTGCAGCTAAGGCAGAATGCATAAGGAATCCAATCAACTCCTTGACTAGACAGGATTGCTTGGGCTTCCAGTCAAATAGTGTGCAAAGTGAAATTAGTTTCACCCCCAGCTATCATTGTGACATTTGAGGAAGGAGCCTAGCTCAGTTGTAGAGCAACTGCTTTGCATGCAGAAGGTCCCAGGTTCAGTCCCCAGCATCTCAAGTTGGGCTGAGAATTTCCCCTGCCTGAAACCCTGGAGACCCGCTGTGTGTCAGTGTTGGCAATACTAAGCCAGGTCATGAACCAGTGGCCTGACTTGGTACAAGGCAGTTTCATGTGTTTCCCTGACATTGATATTGCAAGGAGTCCTTGGACACACTTGTAGATCATGTAGCCCACCTCCCAGGTAAACTGTGACAGTGTGACACTGAGGTGTCAGGAGCTACACACATAACCCCAGGACTTGGTGAGTCCCAGTACCTCTCATTTAGAGGTTAAACCACTTGTGCCATATTTAATGCATGCATTACTTAGGAGAAAACATAATATACCCATGCTCAATAGCCAGTCCATAAAAGCCTTTAAGGGTCAAGGAACAATTCTGGTTGCATGTAGTCAGATGTCCTCCCCCTGCCCCCATACTCTTCTGTCTCTAACACATAGCTGTCAACTTTCCCTTTTTTTAAAAGGGAAATTTCCTTATTCTGAATAGGATTCCTCTCAAGAAAAGGGAAAAGTTGACAGCTATGCTCTAACATTGAACAAACTAATCATTTCAGCCACTTGGACAACATTAGTAGTTTAATCGGAGCCAGGGCCTACCATGACATAGCATTGGGACGGTTTTCGGTTCTGCAAATGTGAAGCAAGAAGCTATGAAGTGTGTGCAGACTACTTTTCACCTCTGACTAATCACAGCTAGCCTCCACATGCCTGGGATTGGACAGAATACCTTGCTGATTTGGGGATGGGAGTGAACAGTCAGTGTGTCATCCACACCAGACTGAGACTTGTGATTCTACTTTCATTTCATGATTTCACTGACAGCTGTGCTATACAGTGGTACCTCTGGTTACGTACTTAATTCGTTCCGGAGGTCCGTTCTTAATATGAAACTGTTCCTAACCTGAAGCACCACTTTAGCTAATGGGGCCTCCCGCTGCCACTGCACTGTCAGAGCACAATTTCTGTTCTTATCCTGAAGCAAAGTTCTTAACCTGAAGTGTTATTTCTGGGTTAGCAGAGTTCATAATCTGAAGTGTCTGTAACCTGAAGCGTCTGTAATCCGAGGTACCACTGTACCTTCAAAGCACATTTGCAGCACACTTCGCCCCCTCAAAGAATTCTGGGCGCTGTAGTCTGCCCCTCAAGGGGTTACAATTCCCACCAACTTTTAACGAACTACAATGCCCTTTGAGGGAAAGAATGTGCTTAAAATGTACTTTAAAGATGTAGTGTGTGCGCAGCCAAATGGACCCTCAAGCAGACCCTCAAGACCACCAGGCGATAGAAATCAATGCTGCAAAACCAAAATCTGGCTCACTGTCTGTGGAGGGAGAGGAAAACGTTGAAAATGTATTATTCCCTCCCTCACACTTAAGCTGTCCCATTTTCCTTAATTACAGTGGTACCTCTGGTTAAGAACTTAATTCGTTCTGGAGGTCCGTTCTTAACCCGAAAGTGTTCTTAACCTGAGGTACCACTTTAGCTAATGGGGCCTCCCGCTGCCATCGCCGTGCAATTTCTGTTCTCATCCTGAAGCAAAGTTCTTAACCCGAGGTACTGTTTCTGGGTTAGCGGAGTCTGTAACCTGAAGCGGCTGTAACCCGAGGTACCATGGTAACGGGGTGGGGTAGGGAAGGAGGCAGCAACAGGGAGGTCCTGGCTGGAAAGTAGTATAGAGGAGCAGAGTTAGGAAAACTCAGACTGACATTAAAATGGCTTTATACATTCATTTCAGAATTTACATTATTTTCTTCTATTATGGAGGCTTTTAAATGCATTAAATATTTAAACATTTAAATGTCATGGATTAATGCAACAGCAATACAGTACTAAAAACAAGAGCAGCAGCACACCAGCAGCAGAGCAGGGCGAACACAGGAAGGAGCAGAGAGATGAACCAAGGAGCTTCTGCCTCCAAGCGGCTTCTGGTTTGACTCAAGCATGGGGCGGGCAGCTGAGTGTCATGGGAAGCAAGTTTCCATTTATCATTATTCCATTTTTATCAACAGAGCGAGAGAGGTACTGACAGAATTTTACGCCACAAATGCCAAAATAGTTCAACTGAGTTCTTTTTTAAAAATTTGTATTTCTACATTTTCCATTTTAAGTTTACATACATTCATCATCTTACAGACTTCCATTGACATCCTATATGACTTCCTTTGATCTGCTACATCTCTTTATTCCACCCTTTTTCATCCCCTCAATTCTCTTATGTTTTCTACTGCTGTTCAGAAATTTGTCCCTATTTGAAAGTTTACCTTAATACCATCTCTTTAAGTACTCTCCAAGGCAATTCCACTCACTTCCTATTTTCTTTTCATCCCAGTTTCTTATTTTGGCCATCATACTCACTAGTTCCACAAATTCTATTAATTTTGGGGCAGGCCGGGTAAGTTAGTGACTGTGCCGTGTGCCAGTCCCTCCTCCAACCTGGGGAATTGTGGTTGTCATATCAGCCAGCCCTCGGGTCTGCGACTGCTGCTGTTGAATGCCAGGTCAGCCCAGAATACAATCTCCCTTATCCGTGATCTGATTATGGATGAGGAGGCTGGCATGTATCACTGAAACTGGGTGGGTGAACAGGGAACGGGTTAATTCCGGGTTCGCTGCGTCGCGCATGCGCAGAAGCGTGCGGTGACGTCACGCGCAGAAGCGCCGAACCACGTCGTGCACATGCGCAGACGCAGCACTTCATGATATGGACATCGCAGGTTACGAATGGGGCTCCGGAACGGATCCCGTTCATAACCAGAGGTACCACTGTATAATAAATGTTTATAAGTGTACCAAGCAAACATGTACATGAATGTATAGGCCACATGTCTGAAGCAGCACAGGAAGACAGGCCTCAAAACCATTCTGACTCCCAAACTGACAACACGTTTCTCTGCAAGCAGGGAGGGGGTGAGGGAACCTTCCCATTGTCTCAGGAATTAAAGTGATTACCATTTCAAAGGAATGGTCAGACATACCAGGAAGGGCAATCAGAGAAGGCATGAAGACATTATATGATCCAAACAGGGTTGCCCAAACTTGGGTCGCCAGCAGTTTTTTTTTTGACTACTACAACTATCATGCCTAGCTAGCAGGACCAGTGGCCAGGAATGATGGGACCTGTAGTACAAAATAACAGGCAAGAGAAAAACAACGCTCTCAAATTTCTGTTGGAGACCGCCTTTTCTGTGATGCAGGTATGATGTTTGTTGGGGGGTGGTCTTGGGCTACACCCCTTCTGTGATGTATGCATGATGTATGGAGGGGTGGTCTTGAGCTCCAGGGCAGGGAATTTCAAAATGGCAATACAAGGCCTTGCGCGCCATTGTTTGAGGTCCTCCTCCTCTCTCCTGCGTGTGAGGGGAGCACCCTGTTGCAACAGCTTTAATAAAGATCAAGCTTACTAGCTGCTTTGCTTCTCCGTATTCTCTGGTTGGCCTCTGTTATTTTCTCCTGCCGGTGGAGAACCTACAAAGGACTTTCCAAGGACTCTTGTGTATCCCATAAGGGAATAAGGGCAGATTTTGTTTATTACACTCTGCCCTATGTTGTTTAACATCTACATGAAACCGCTGGGTGGGGTTATCCGGAGGTTTGGAGGACGTTGTCAGCAGCATGCGGATGGCACTCACCTCTATTTCTCCTTTACATCTGCAGGTGAGGCAGTGGAAGTGCTGGACCAGTGTCTTGCCTCAGTAATGGAACCAACAAACTGAAACTCAATTCAGATGAGATTGAGGCACTGTTAGTGGGTGGTTCCCTAGACCAGATGGGTGGGAAATTGCCTGCTCTTGATGGGGTCACACTTTGTCTGAAGGAGCAGGTTCATAGCTTGTGGGTATTCCTGGACCCTTTGCTCTCACTCGAGGCTCAGGTGGCCTCAGGGGCCCAGAGTGCCTTCCATCAGCTTCCTTTCATGCTCCATTCTAAATCACAGTTGCCCCCTGTGGCACCCCTGAGGCTCTGCACCCAGTGTGCCCAAACTGGTTGTGTCACCTTAGGACCAAACTAGACATGGTGCTAATCAGATCGTTTCAAGCTGGCATTGCTTGTTTGCTATTAATACTCAACATGATGGCATCCAGAGAAGGAGGTTTAATCTGAAGTTCCTCCACTGTGGTCATGACAAAAGCTGCCATTTACAGGGGGAAAGTCCCACAGGGCCCAGTGTAAAATTTATGGCTCATAGCAGCTTTGGCATTTTTTGATTTTTTGATTTGGTCATTACCACAGTAGAGAAAGATAGGGTTAACCTTTGTTTCTCCATACACCACCAGAATTCCAACTTTAAAGTAATGTCTTTAGCGTCAAGATTCATGACTACTTTGGCCCTTAGTTTGGTCTCCATGGGGAAGACTTCCTATCTGCCTCATTTGTGCCTCTGCTTGGAGAATGCCTGGCTCTCTCAGGCTTCAATGGAACCATCCAAGTCTACAGCAAGTGCAGCAGGGGTCCATTGGCACAGGAATCCAAACCAGAGTTTGCCCACAAAGGGGAGTCTGCAACAGGGTGTGCAATGCTGGAGCCCCATCTCTGGTCCAAGCCCTGGACATTGTCAGCAGCTAGTGATGAGTCACTGCAGGTGTGGGACTAGTTTGACCTCTGTGGGGCCAGCTGGCCCTCCCCCATTGCGCATCACTGGGGTTCCTTGTTGCCATGGACTGATCTGCAATGCACTAGGAAGACAGCTGTGCAGAAAAGAAGGTGTTCAACTCTACCCCCCTGGAATTCATCTGACAGCCAAAGCACTTGTGAAAACAGTTGGTCATCTTGCAAAGAGTGGGGCATAACTTCCTTGTGGTACAGTTTGTGGTAAGTCCATACCCAATACCTTGAAGCATGA
The DNA here is from genome assembly GCF_009819535.1 of Lacerta agilis. NCBI lineage: Eukaryota > Metazoa > Chordata > Lepidosauria > Squamata > Lacertidae > Lacerta > Lacerta agilis. The sequence goes on along the minus strand of NC_046327.1, from coordinate 39,078,062 downwards.
TAGTTTTGTTGCTGTGAACATTGCTTCTGCCAGTTGTGTCACAAAGGACAGAGTGTGGACAAAATGCAACAAATGAGGTCAGCTACAAACCGGTCTAGTCCCTACATTATTACCTTTTTAGGTGCCAGGTGAAATATTCACTCATAAATATTCTTTTGCTGCTTTTTATATTTGTTGTACTGAATATTACCCACTTTTGCTCGTTTTAGTCTGTGTTAGATTTTAGTTTCCTATTGTATTTTACATTTTTAATTTTTAACTTGTAAACCACTCAGAGGTAGACTGGTGACTGGGAGTGGCCGCCGGGACCACATAACACCGGTCCTGAGAGATCTGCATTGGCTCCCAGTACGTTTCCGAGCACAATTCAAAGTGTTGGTGTTGACCTTTAAAGCCCTAAACGGCCTCGGTCCTGTATACCTGAAGGAGCGTCTCCACCCCCATCATTCAGCCCGGACACTGAGATCCAGCGCCGAGGGCCTTCTGGCGGTTCCCTCACTGCAAGAAGCAAAGCTACAGGGAACCAGGCAGAGGGCCTTCTCGGTAGTGGCGCCCGCCCTGTGGAACGCCCTCCCGTCAGAAGTCAAGGGAATAAACAACTACCTGACATTCAGAAAACACCTAAAGGCAGCCCTGTTTAGGGAAGTTTTTAATTTGTGACTCTGTATTGTATTTTGGTATTTGTTGGAGGCCGCCCAGAGTGGCTGGGGAGACCCGGCCAGATGGGCGGGGTATAAATAATAAATTATTATTATTATTATTATTATTATTATTATTATTATTATTATTATTATTATTATAAATATTGGAAATAAATTGTGAATAAATAGTGAATACAGTGCTTCTAGCTACCAAATCCTTCTTGGGATTACAGCCAGACATGTTCTCTTCCCACCCACTCATACACTGCCCCAGCCTCACCCCCTCTAAATTCAAACCATTATTCCAAAAGGATCAGTGCTGTTAGCTAACCCAAGAAAAGAATGTTTTATCTGAGTAAAAAAGTCTCACAATAACTTTAGCATCAGAACCTATTCTGAATGGCACAATGAAGAGAGAGCTCTTCTTTCACCACTAAATAACTACAAACAATTTGTATATATTGTTGTGAGTTTTGGGGATTCCATTGTTGAAGGAGCTAGGCAAGTTTCTTGGTGAGTTAATGGGCCCTAAGTATGGAGTGTGTGTGTGCAGACCTGTCTCTGCCCTGTGGCACAAGTGGTGCGGGGAACCAGGGCGCCAAGGTCTGAAGGGCGCCAAGCTGAGTGTCCGGGAAGGAGAGTTGGAGTCTGGCGAGAGCAGAGCCCTTCCGAACGAGGAGTGGGCTGGCGAGCTTCTCCCCCTCCCCAGTGCACCACTGAGGGAGGAGGAGGAGGAGGAGGAGGAGGAGGAGGAGGAGGAGAGTCCACCACCCACCCACCTGCCCGCCCTGCACAGCTGGAGGACCATGCTAGGGAAATAGGCCACACTTCCCAAACTTCCTGCAACACATTCCTCAACATTCGGCTGCTGAGCGTGGGGCAAGTGTGAGGAGCGAGGAGAGAGCTGCATCAGGAGCAGGTGGAGTCTGGGACCCAGTGCCACCACCATGGAGGAAAGGCGCTGGGTTTGCACCCCCAGCACATTTGGATCAACTGTGAGGCCCCCTTTGACAGGGGGAGGGAAGGCACTATTAGGATCCACATCAGCTGCATGGCTCTCTTTGTGGGGGTGGACAGAGAGATGGCACTCTGGTTTGGGGGTGGGGTGGGAGGAGAAGCGTTGCCTGGGAGAGCTCCACAACCCAGCTGGTTTGAGGGGAGAGAGAGAGAGAGAGCGGGGGGGGGGGGAGAGAGAAAGGGCTGGCTTGGGGGAGAGAGAACTGGGCACCCGTTCACCCTGCACCCACCCCTGCCACCCACCCTGCACCCATCCCTACCCTGCCCCCTCAGGGGAAGCAGCCAGTGCCTGCCCGCCCTCCCTGCCTCTGTAGGGCTTTCGGCGTGGCACCTCCTCCGAGGAGACCCAAGGAGACACCAGAGTCGGCAGAGAGCGACGGACCCGCTGCTGGGCGCCCCTGCTCCCTCAACTCAGCACCCGGCGCATGCGAGAGAGAACCATGGGGATGTTGCGGAGTTGAGGGAGCAGGAGTGCCCACCGCCAGAGGGATCTTCGCACCATGGCGCCGGATATGCTTAAGACGGCTGTGTGTGTGTGTGTTCAGTATAAGAAAGGAGTTGCTCTGTGCAGGAAGGCAAATGGGTGAGCTCTCTCTCTCTCCCCAGGTTGGTAGTAAGAAAGACAAAAGCTGAACTTGAGCATGTGAAAGCTGGGCTACAAGTAGTAGAAGACATGCTTGATTTCTGCTTGAGTCCAAGGCTGTGACTATGGGGAAGCAAGACCTTCTTGGGGTATTAATGCTGTGAGCCCCTCCATTGTAGGTTCAGGTTGTATATATGTGTCAATAAACCATATATCATAAAGACTGCATCTTAGGGGGAAATTATGTTGAAAACATGCCTGGTCTTCCTAGGTACGGTTCTGCATGAGTTCTTTGACTTTGTCACTCTTTAAAACGGAAGTTGTGACGGAGAAGGGTCTCACTGTCACCCAGAGTCAGAGATGGTTCATTCATCATTCATGATATTTTAATTATTTCATTCAACAAGAAAAAGACTCTGCACTTTTTCAAAAGGATTCCATATGATATGCTAAAATAATTTAAAATAAAAGTTTGCAGCTCTTGGTGCCTACTTCTAGGTGCCCAGGGAGCCAGTGGGAAGTTTCCTATCAGGTACAGGAGTCCCCAAATAGTTAAAGCCCGCCCCCCTTCATCCAGGGTCCTAATCTGGATCCATTCCACCTTTCTCAAAATAAAGGCAATTGTCGGGATGGGGTCACATCTCCTCTGGGCAACTTTCACATCAGCTTTTCGTATTGGGGTTCCAGCTTCAAACAGCTGTGAGCAGCAGAGAACTGTGGGTATGGGTTTTCCCAGTGAGAACTGCAGGGCCAAGCTGGCCTTATTGCCAGTGCTGGAGCCACAGGTGTCTGGGGTGTGCGTATGTCAGCTTTCACAAAAAAGTGACTTGTCCTGCTAGTTTATTCAGTTGTACACCCACTCAGAAAACAGATAGAACTGAGACTGACAGCTGCATGCACTGAGAGAGAATTTTCCTGGGCCACATTAGGAAGGAAGTGATGATGTTCCAGATAATTATACCATGTAGAGACATTTCCTGTGCCTATAGCAGTAATGGGCTGACCTCATTCAACTATCAAAACCACAGATTTAGTTCTGTTAACAAATCTTAGCATTTTGTTGTAAGGACTGTAAAATAGTCCAAGCTCAATTGACTTTTGTTGTCCATAGAACAGGAAAAGGCTTTGTCACTGGAACAGGATAATACTGTACTGCAGTTTTCTAAAACCAAAAAGAAAGGGTTATTGTTGTTCAATCGTTCAGTCGTGTCCGACTCTTCGTGACCCCATGGACCAGAGCACGCCAGGCACGCCTATCCTTCACTGCCTCTCGCAGTTTGGCCAAACTCATGTTAGTAGCTTCAAGAACACTGTCCAACCATCTCATCCTCTGTCGTCCCCTTCTCCTTGTGCCCTCCATCTTTCCCAACATCAGGGTCTTTTCTAGGGATTCTTCTCTTCTCATGAGGTGGCCAAAGAAAGGGAGGGGAGAGCAATTGCTGAATTTTGCAAAGTTTGTTGTTGTTTCTAGTGATCTCACTGTTTCAAATAAGACAGGTAGAGATGCAGCTAAGTTTTCCTCAGTGTAGATCCATTGAAACTAATGAACATCTGTTAGGTCCATTAATTCCAGTGGGTCGGCTCTGAGTAAACTTTGTTAAATGCCACCAGTATTAGGCTGGCTTTAAAATAATGGCTTCAAGTAAAAGGAAAGGAGATTCCGACTAAACACCAGGAAGAACTTTCTGACAGAGCTGTTTGACAATGGAACAGTCTCCCACAGAAAGTGATGGGCTCTCCTTCATTGGAGGTTTTTAAGCAGAGGTTGGATGGCCTTCTGTCATGGATGCTTTATCTGAGATTCCTGCATTGCAGGGGTGGACTAGATGACTCTCGGGGTCTCTTCTAACTCTACAATTCGATGATTCTGTGAAACCTGTGAGGTGGATTGTGTGACGACCATGGTCAGTAAAGTAGGCATTTCAACTGAGATCTTCCCCAGTCCAAGTCCAACACTGTTCTCTGTGCAGCACTCGTGAAGACATTTCTAATTAATGTATGGAATCCCATTGCCACAAAGGGGGTTATGGCCAATGGCTTTTAGCAGGGCTGGTGCTAGGGTTTTTTGCGCCCTAGGCGAGATCACCTTCTGGTGCCCCCCCCCGCCAATTGAAGGAAGGAAGGAAGGGAGGGAGGGAGGGAGGGAGGGAGAGGGAGAGAGAGAGAGAGAGAGAAGGAAGGAAGGAAGGAAGGAAGGAAGGAAGGGGTGAAAGAGAGGGATGGAGGGAGGGAGGGAAGAGAGAAGGAAGGGGTGAGAGGGAAAGAAAGAGAGAGGGGGGAAGGGGGAGGGAGGGGTGAGAGGGAGAAATAAAGAGAGACAAGGAAAGAGGGGTGGTGAAAGAGAGAGATGAGGGAGGGAAGGAGGGAGGGAGGGAGGGAAGAGAGAGGGGGGAGGAAGCTTTCGGGGCGCTGATCGCGTCACCACCTCTCGTAGGGGCAACCGCATCTCCCTTCTCCTAGGCTCTCTGTGGGGTGGGCAGAGGGAAAGCAGCTCAGCCCTGCTGCTTTGGGGCAAACTGCGAGGGAGGGCTCTGTTTCCCTCTCTCGCGTCTTGCTTTGAAGCAGTGAAGCTGGGCAGGAGCATCTCCTGCGCAGCCCCGCTGCTCCAAAGCAAGCCGCGCGAGAGGGAAACAGAGCCCTCCCTCACAGTTTGCCCCAAAGCAGCGGTGCTGGGCAGGAGCTAAGAGGCTGCTGCCCAGCCCCGTTGCTCTGCAGCTGGCAGCGGAGGGGGGCGGAGGAGCCCAATTTTGGGCTGCTCGCCAGTCTGCTGCTGGCAGAGGGGGCGGAGAAGCCCAATTTCGGGCTGCTCCCCCTCCCCCGCCACTCTGCCGCTTGCGGAGTGGCGGCAGGGGGTGGCGGGCCAGGCTGGCCAGCGCCCCCTCCATTTTGGCGCCCTAGGCAAATGCCTAGTTCGCCTAAATGGACGCGCCGTCCCTGGCTTTTAGGAGGATAAGATAAATTTGTGGAGGGGTGGTCAGTTAATGGTTATTAACCATAAACACTAAAGTTCAGAAGAGAGTTTTGCCACTGAACACCAGTTGCTGAGAAATAACAGTGGGAGAAGGCTATTGCCCTCATGTCTTGCTTGTGGGCTGGAAATAGGCCCCGCAATGCCAGTTGCTGATATTCACAAATAGGGAGTTGGTTGGCCATTATGAGAACAGAATGCCATACTGGATGGGTTTTATATTCATCCCACAGGACTTTGAAATCCCAGACATATGGCAGCCTTCCGTGATGGGCAGGCTCCCAGCTTTGCAAGAGAGCAGCTTCAGTCTCCAGCCATGGGGAAAAGGCACGTGAGAGACACAGAAGTCAGCAGAATGGAAGGAGGAGTTGTGTTTTGGGGTGATGGGGAAAGGGGGGGGGAGATGAGTGCTTGCCTGAATGGAGGACAGAAAGGAATGTGTGAATATGAGGAAGCCGCCCCAGGGAGGAGGAGGTTTTATCACTATGAGCAAGCAGGCAGGCTGCAGGGAGGTGGGTACAGCACTCAGATTCAAATCTGCCGCCTCTCCCATAATGCCTTTTGAGGTGACTGCCACAGAGCATAGCTGTCAACTTTTCCCTTTTTAAAAGGGAAATTCCCTTATTCCGAATAGGATTCCTAGCAAGAAAAGGGAAAAGTTGACAGCTATGCCACAGAGAGGTTCATGGTAGCTCCAGGCCTGCCAAGCACACAGGACCACAACTCATGTCTCTTATAAACTTTCCTTTTTCTGATGGTGGGTTCCAAGATCAGCTTCCCCCTCAGCTCCATAGGAGGAGAGTGTTGGGGCTAGCAGTGCTGATGTAAATATAATTTTATTTGCAGCTAAAGTGGTTTGTTGGATCCCTATACTTACAACATATCAAAACAAATGGCAAGTGTCATAGGATCACAAGTGTGGGGGGGGGAATTATATGAATGTGGACAAAGTTAAATTTGGCATTCCACCTCATGCTGAGGCATTCTTCCTTAAATGGCTACCCTTCAGTTACTTTGGACTCCCAACTCCCTTCAACTGCAGTCAGAAGGCTGCTCTAAGGCACTCTCATTAGTCCCAATGAAGACCCACCACATCTCAAGCACTGGGCTCTGAAGTACACATCAGAAAATGAGAAGGTTCCCAGCAAGATTGGCTAGCGTGGCTGTTGAGTCAGATGGCTCTGAGATCAAGAGATGCTCTCCTCATTCATTTTCCACTCACAAGGCCTCACTTTCACGTACTGTGATCCTTGTTTGGCCACTAAGATTGCCAAAGCAAGTCAGCTTGCGGATGAGTTCTAAGACTGGTCCTTCTGTTTGGCAGAATGAAGCAGCTGCCTCAGACAACAGCTGCAGGAATGGTGGTGAGGTTTTAGAGGACAGAACTACTTGGGCTAGATTTTGTTCCATTTAACAGATGAGGAACTAAGTCCGATCCACATGCTACAATGGTACATAGTGAAGTAGGGATTCAGCATCCTCTTGCCCAAACCCATTTCAAAAAACTGGTGTTACTGAACCCCATGGGCCTTCTGCTCACACATCTTGAGCATGGGAGAAATGCCTACCCCCTCCTCAATTCTGCACAGTGTTTAATATCAGACTTCTAGCTCTTTGCCTGGTTGAAATGGGAGATCTGGGACTTATCTGTGCTGCTGCTTCCTCTAAATTCCTAACCGCTCTGGATGGCTGCCTTAGCCTTCGAAGACCCCTGGACACAAGAGATTCCTTCTTGGGTGAAGAGCTGCAGCTGGGACATTTCTCTAAAGACTAGTACAGTACTGCACCTCCCTTCGTTTTAATGAAATGATGCATCCAGGGAGAAAGAACATCATTTACAGAGCAGTGTGCAAATGCTTGTGGGAGGACACTAGGCTCATAGCACCCCTCTATGTCAGCCTCAGAGCATCTGCGCACAGGACAGCCATTCTCGCCAGCTGTATGCCAGGGACAGAGAGAGAACAAGAGGAAATGGCATGTGGGTGGGTGAGTGGGTGATCTATGATGCTGGGAGGTATGCGTGTATAAAAGAGAAAAAGGAATTGTATGGGCATGGAGAAAACAAGGTTAGATGCAGTAGTTTTACTGCCCCAAATGGTCACACAACATGATCTGCAGAGTATGTTGGAAGTGCTGGGGTGCAACTCAACTTGTATTTAAGACTGGTGGTCTGGATGGCGAGAAAGTAGATCATAGGAGCCAGTTCCTAGGGGCTGAGGTCTCCTTGGCCCTCCAATAAACTACTTGAGGGGGCTGCCCTTCCAAAGTTGATGGGCATTGCCATTTAAATGGTGTCTGTACGCAACATCTTGTGATAGATTATGCAGAGCAGGGCTTACCTGCCCCCATATTTAATTTAAATTGGCACCCCCAAAGTGGAGAGACATATATGAATCCCAAAGCTTCCTAGACTGTGCTGATCTTCCTTCATATGTTAGACAATGGTCTTATTTCCTACTGCTCCCTTCTGCATCTTCACCTTCAGAGTGGAGACATATTTGTGTATGTCTCCTGCTGAGAACAAAGAGGTTCTTTGTATCTCCACCTTAGTTAGACAGAACTAGAATCTTTCCTATCAAGTATGTATTTCCTTTAAATTGAGCTTGCTACTTTTTCCAAACTCAGAGTCCCAGTGTGCTTGTCTCCAGGGGTAAAGTGTCCTCTTCCAGCAGGGATCCAGTGCTCAGTTTCACTTCTGCGGGTGCATTTAAACTCCAAATGCCATTAAGGTGCAAGCCCAGGATCCCATACCCTCCAACATTCCTCAGGTGAAAACAGGGGCATTTCTGACTCCCCCCTACTGACCCCCATTTTCTTTTTGTCCCATTCCTCCACAGAGCATTTCTTATCAGAAGGGCAAGTGCCAGCCCTACTTCACCAATGGGACACAGCACACAGGCCCACCACTGTCCCGAGAAAACCCCTTAATCCTAAATTTATTCTTTGGTAGATTTACAAAAGGGAAAATGCATACCAATAAAGAAAAATAAATAAAGGGGCAAGTTTATATGCAGACACAAGAAGTTATAAAGGAAGGAAGGAAGGAAGGAAGGAAGGAAGGAAGGAAGGAAGGAAGGAGACTCCTTGCGCTCTGCTTCACTCCCCCTTTCTTCCTGCCCAGGGCAGCCCTGCCCTCTGCCTGCCCCCCAAGAGCCAACACGTCACACTGGGCTGGGCCTCACAGCAGCAGCCTCTCCTACTCCTCACCCGCTCTCCAGCAACCACTGGGAGCTGCCCAAGGGAGAAGGCTGGCAGCAGCAACCATGGAGAGGCAACAGGGTGCTTCCTCGCCTCAGGGGTGGTTTCCAACAAAACACAAATTAGAATGATGTCTAAAATGTAACATTTATTAAAAACAACCTTAGAGCCTGCTATTTGTTTTTGGGATGGGACTGATGTTGCTTTCAAGACTAGAACTAGTGGCAGTGTACTCCTCTGTTCAGAAAGTGTATATCTGTAAATAATGCAGAAAGGCACACAAGTCTCTGTCCAGTATATTTGTGGAAGGCACACCAGCTCATTTAAGCGAGAGAGTGATTTACCCATTGTTGGTGTTGGCATCCATCTGTCTTGGGAGACAAGGGAGTACGCCTCCAGGGTGAAGTCCAACCGCTGCATTTTCAGCATCAGAATGATGTCCACAGGGTGCAAGCCTAAGCATTGTGTATGTAGGACCTGGGCTGCGCAGCTGACAAGACTGATGTGGTCCAAAGGAAAGCAGAGCAATACGTTTGGCACCTCCTTGGCTGCAGGAGTTGCCAGAAGGAGGCATACAAAGTGCCATCCAACGGTTATAAGAATTTTAAGGTCATATATAAAAAAATTAAACGTTCATAACTGTATATATAAACCACATGTCTGAAACCCCACAGATTAGGCCCTGAACAAATTAACCTCAAACGCACTCAGATTTCTGTTGTAGACCACCTTTTCTGTGATGTAGATATGATGTATTTGGGGGGTGGTCTTGGGCTACACCCGTTCTGTGATGTATGTATGATGTTTCTAGAGGTAGTCTTGGACTCCAGGGCGGGCAATTTAAAATGTCTATATAAGGGCTTGCATGCATGGTTCTGGGTCCCTCCTCCCTCCTGTGTGTATCTGCATGGTTTTCTAGGGATGGGAAAGTCTTTTATTTTTTGGTTTCCCTCACTATCATTTTTCCAAACTTCAGTTCTCCATATTTTCACATTAGTTTGCAATTTTTTAAAGAATCAGGGCTTTTCCCCCCAACCGGAACTCATTGGAACTCAGTTCTGACACCTCTCAGGTGGGCGCCATTGCCATTATGAGTGACAGGAACTGCTGTGTGATGAGCAAGACAATAATATTCTTGGATTAGTTAGAGAAGTTAGGGATGGACTGGGGCAAGAGAGGACATAGAAAGAAAGATGTTTCATTTGTTTGCAGCAGCATAGTTTGCTGTTAGTTGTTATAGAATGTTATATGGGGATTATTGGTTAACCAGATAGCATCAGTTCTTGTGGTTGTTTCTAAATGCTTTAACAAAGCAAAGTCTGCAGTACTTTCTCTACACAAGGAAACTCTCCTGGGGTAGTGGCGGCTGAGGATGGAACAACATGAAAGGAAGCTGGGGATAAAACTTCGCAGGCCCAGCATGAGGTGCAGCGGGACAAACAGGGCTTCCTTGGGATCACAGTGAGAGGGGCGGACACAGTCAGGTGGAGGCTTTCCGTTGTTAGCTGTTGGCACTCAGCCACTAGGTATGCTGGCTCACACCACAAAGAACTGGTGTGTTTGTGTTGAATGGCAAGACCTGAAAGGCATGTTTTTGTCTGACCAAGTGCACCTTGAAAACTTGACACAGAAGCACTTTCCCACTCTTCTTAACTCACAAGCATCTTCTTCCTGCCACTGTGTTCTGCAAAAACAGAAATGGAGCCTTCAGTATTCAAGCAAAACTAGGCTTTATTTAACCTGGGTCAAAGACCCAGTTTGGCACACACACCCATGCACATTTGCACATGTACATACACAGGCTGGGAGCCTCAATGGCGCCCATCTGGAGGTTTCACCCAGGGCAAAAAACCTGGCTAGGCTCCCGCTTGCCCACCCCTGGTAGCTACGGCTCTGGCTTAGTAATAGATCTTAACAGGTAATTTGGGGCAGCGGCTGCAGCAGAATGAGGCATGCAAGGGAACCCACCACAATGCGAACTGTTCCAACATTCACATTTGCTTTCTGTTAAGCAAACACAGGTTTCATGAAACAGGTAGCGCTGCACCCCCAAGAGTGGCAGATGAATTACATGGTGGTGCATTGGCAGGGATATGAACACAACTTGGTGGCTGGGGTGCAAAAACCTGAAGAGTGTACACACAGACACAGACACCCCACCCCTTCCCCTGTACTTAATCTAGGGCAGTCCACTTAAGTCTCCTCAACTGTCTTCTCAACAGGCTCCACTGAGCACCAGGGCAGTGTACTGGATCTGGCCCTTTGGTATCTGCCAATCCAATATTTATTATGGAAGAACAGACTGTTTATCTGACGTTTCACTCACAAGGAAAAGAAAAAGCTCTTATGTTGCAAGAAATTGAGCCTACTTGCTTGGAAAACCTTTTAGAAGTTTAATGTTTTATTAAGTTTTTACATATGTTGGAAGCTGCCCAGAGTGGCTGGTGCAACCCAGTCAGATGGCAGGGTACAACTGTTGTTGTTGTTGTTGTTGTTGTTGTTGTTGTTGTTGTTTAGATTTCTCTTTTCAGATGTTGTGTTTCACATTTTTGTCCTTGGGTGCCTCAGGACCATTGCTGTCAACTTTTCCCTTTTTTAAAGGGAAATTCCCTTATTCCGAATAGGATTCCTCGCAAGAAAAGGGAAAAGTTGTCATTTAGGAAGCCCAGTTATGGCTTTCTGAGGCTGTTAAGAATTGCAACTGAATTTTCAACTTCACTTGATATAACTTTATGTCTGAATGGACTTTTGCTGCTTTGGGGTGTTGCTTTAATTTTCCATATTTTATTCAATTATTCAATTATTCTATTTTATTTCCCCAATTTATTTTCTATTTTTGTTTCTTAGTGCTTGGTTGCCTTCCTTGTAAACCTAAAGGCATGAGATATTAAGTTATATAAATAAGTATTTATCTGTGTGAAGTGCTGTCCCTGAGCATATGTGCTCCATAACAGGGAAGTCTTTGTTTTAGGGTGTGGTCTGAAGGCACATGGGGTGCTTGCTGAAGCTAGGCAAGCCTGGATCTTCTTGGTACTACCTGAATGAGTGGCCACCTGAGAACCACATGGATGCACCTTTACCAACAGTCCAGCTGATGCGAGTTGTAGTTCTAAAACATCTGGAAGGCTACAGGAAGGAACTAATGCAACTACTAATATTCCACAGCTTGAAGCAACTGCAGGCATGAAAATGGACTCAAACTGGAATAAAAATTGTCCAGACCTGCAATTATTATTCAAAGCTTTACTAACCAGAACTTCACCAAATCAGGTACAAAAACATAAATGATACATCCAAATAATTCCATACAATCATGTACACATCCAGCACAGGCTCAGCTTCTTATAAAATATGAAATAGTCCCAAAAGAGCTAAAATCACAGGTCTGTCTCTCCCCACAGCCTCCATTACCACCTACAGCTGTATCTGAAGAAGTGTGCATGCACACGAAAGCTCATACCAGCAACTAACTCAGTTGGTCTCTAAGGTGCTACTAGAAAGAATTTTCGATTTTGTTTTGACTATGGCAGACCAACACGGCTACCCACCTGTAGCTGTTTTTCCTTTAGGAGAGACCTCATCATCACATCCTTTGTCTTTGGTTGCTTGAGAACAAAGACTCAAAACACACAGATTAACATATGCAAAAAGTGTAATTCTACCTCCCCCCTTTTTAAAGTGGGAGATCCCATCATTGTAAAAATCATATAAATTTTGTGTTGCCTGGGAGAGGGTTTTTTTATAATGGGTATAGGAAGGATATGGCACCCCTCCCTCTACACTTTGTCAGCTGGCTCTTCCCCCTTCCCACACTTTGCTGCATGCCAATGGCCTGTTTGCAGACATGACCGACTGTTGTGAGGTGCCTACAGTCTGAGAAAGAGGTTAGTTTTGCTCCATGGTAGCTGTTTTCCAGAGTTCATGAGTCCCGACAGACTGCTTATCTGGCCATGGAGCTAACAGAGTACCATGGGCAACCTAAACAGTTTTGAGTAGCCAGATGGGTGTTAAATGCTTTGTAAAGGCTTGAAATCCATCTCCCAACCCAATCCACTGGCAGAACTGATCTGGAGACTGGAAAGGAAAGTGTTTCCATAATTGAAGACAGCATCAAGGATTTCCTAGGCAGGCAGAAGAATAAACTTAGAGGCAGGAAGGAGCTGCATAGTTGGATAAAGAACTAAGAGGAGCTATGAGTGTTTATTAACACATGTGGCTTCAATCAGCACAGATGTGGAATACAGAGAAGCTTAGTATTAAAAAGGGCCCGGCCCTTTTATTCTGACTCTTAAGCTAGCTCTTGCACAAAACCTGGGAGAGCAACTAGAATAATCATAGAAGCATAGAGTTGGAAGAGACCCCAAGGGCCATCCAGTCCAACCCCCTGCCAAGCAGGAAACACCATCAAAGCATTCCTGACAGATGGCTGTCAAGCCTCCGCTTAAAGACCTCCAAAGAAGGAGACTCCACCACACTCCTTCATTTTCTTCTTCTTACCGTGAATTTCAGTTTACAGATTTTTTTGTGGGGGGGGGGAGAGACAACAACATTCCTGATAGAGATGACTCCCCCTACTGGAGACAGGCAGGGTTTTCAACTTGCAACATCCTCTCCAGAGGGGAGGAGTCATCCGGTCTCCGAGTAGCAGAGCGGAATAACACCTCACCCTGAAACAGGTGCCCATATGCCAGCCAAATCACTGGAGCACAGTCCTAGAGAGGAAGGACACTCATACACAAAGCATGTGGTTAGATAGCAATGCCAAAGATAATACCCCATAAACACCTCCTCATATCAATCTATAAACCAACAGAAGCCACCACTGGAGGCAACAAGTGCTGCAATGCATTGAACCACAGGAAGATAGAGGAGGGTGGAATGTCGTCATCCCTCCTTCTGTAAACTGAAATTCATAGTAAGAAATTTTTCCATTTTTAGGGGGATGCCATTCCTGATAGGGATATACCAGAGCAGTATCCCAGCATTCAGGAGGGCTTCTTCTGCCTCCAAATTACCATGGAACTACTCTCTGCAGCACCTTGCAACCAAAGGCCGCATCAGAAGAAGCGAAGGAATCAATTTTGCAATGCTTAATGAAAGTATGGGGAGAGGCCCATGGAGCAGTCCTATAGACACCTGCTATTGGAAAACTTCCCTTACACGCACTGAGGCTGCTGTCCCATGCAAGGAATGAGTCATAATCCCTAATGGGGAGGATTTGTCAATTGCTTGATAAGCATGAAAAATGGTCAAACGTAACCACCTGGTGATGGAGAGGTGGAGACTCTACTGGCCTATGAAGCACTATCAAAGGAAACGAGTAGCACCTCTGACATGGAACAGAGCTGATTGATCTAAGTAAAGCTTCAGGGCCTTATGCACACCCAATGAATGCCAACTATGCTCTTCTAGGCAAGAAGGATTAGGACAAAAGGAAGGCAGAAGTCTTGGTAGACCATAAACTTGACATGAGTCAACAGTGTGATGCAGCAGCTAAAAAAGCCAATGCAATTCTGGGCTGCATCAATAGGAGTATAGCATCTAGATCAAGGGAAGTAATAGTACCACTGTATTCCGCTCTGGTCAGACCTCACCTGGAATACTGTGTCCAGTTCTGGGCACCACAGTTCAAGAAGGATACTGACAAGCTGGAACGTGTCCAGAGGAGGGCAACCAAAATGGTCAAAGGCCTGGAAACGATGCCTTATGAGGAATGGCTTAGGGAGCTGGGAATGTTTAGCCTGGAGAAGAGAAGGTTAAGGGGTGATATGATAGCCATGTTCAAATATATAAAAGGATGTCATATAGAGGAGGGAGAAAGGTTGTTTTCTGCTGCTCCAGAGAAGCAGACACGGGGCAATGGATTCAAACTACAAGAAAGAAGATTCCACCTAAACATTAGGAAGAACTTCCTGACAGTAAGAGCTGTTCGACAGTGGAATTTGCTGCCAGGGAGTGTGGTGGAGTCTCCTTCTTTGGAGGTCTTTAAGCGGAGGCTTGACAGCCACCTGTCGGGAATGCTTGGATGGTGTTTCCTGCTTGGCAGGGGGTTGGACTGGATGGCCCTTGTGGTCTCTTCCAACTCGATGATTCTATGATTCTAATTTAGGGATAAATCCCAGGTCAGGTTTGAGAACTACCTTATCCAAACAGAAGAAATAAAGTTTGGGATCAGAGGAAAGAGCGCCCAACTTGGAAATCTACCTCAGTGAAATAATGGAAACTAAGAAAATGATCTTAAAGGTCAGAAACTTTAAGTCACAAGAATCCATAGATTCAAACGCAGCCTCTATTAACCCTGTCAGGACCCAATTAAGACCCCAGGTAGGAAAACCTATGAACTGTCATGGGAGCCAACAGTGCAAACCACTTCATGGAAAGTTGAGTCAAAATGTGAGCAGATAGAAGAGGGCCCCCTAAGTTGGACAGAATGCTGCTAAGAGCAGAAAACTGCCTCTTAATGCCCTAAGTCCTTTATCCCCCTTGCAGGGGGTTGGACTAGATGACACTTGTGGTCCCTTCCATGGGGAGGGGAGCTCCGGAATGGATTCCATTTGACTTCCCAAGGTATGACTGTATTACAAATTTGTGCCATCTGGGTTTTTTGGGGGGGTGGTTGGTTGATGCATTTCCTCTTATTTTGGCAAGCCTCAATAAGCTCACGAGAAAGGAAAAGTTAGAACCACAGACTTCCTGTTTTATAGCCCACTTTTTTCAGTCATTATGCCCCCGCCCCCCATCTGTTGCAGAGTTACATACTTGTTCAGAAACTCTGTTCTGGAGAAGGAAGAAAGTGGGTGCACAGAACAAGAGGAAACTAGACAGATAATAGCTACGTAGGCCTGCAAGCCGGAGGAGGCAGAAGCAACATCTCAGCAATAGACAGGAAGGAAGATGCACCTTCTGTGAATGTGTTATGACTGCACCAGCTCACAGCCCCTTCAGACACAACAGGCCTGGGGAGAGAATTGTGTATGCACCTGGGGAAGAAGTGAGTGTGAAACATAAGGGGATGTGGTATGAATACGGCCAAAAATATGGTTTTGCTGAGCAGTAGGTATGATTTGCATGAGTAGAGTTGCCGTGTACAGATATCAAGAGTTGCATAGAAATGAATTTAAATTGCTGGTTTCCCCAGCACACTGTTGCAATGACACAGGAAAACCACGTCTGAAGGCCTGGTGAGATTCAAGCACCTCTTAAAAGGACAGTTGCCTTTTCTTCCAGTAACACCTTAGAGACCAACTAAGCTGCCTTTTCAAGATGTGATGTGAGCAACCTAACACACATGGCCCGGCCAAGACCTTTTGCCCCATGAGAAGGAAAATCCAAACTGTTCCTTTTTCCACTTCCTTGCTAATTAACATGAGCCTCAGTCCCCTAGGGTTTCCCTAGCATAAGCCCTATTGAAATGAAGGTGCCTGGTGCAGGGTCCTTCCAGGGGAGGAACATGGTGGATTCAAGTATTTTGTCAGCTCTGGGGAAAAGAGTAGGGTTGCCAGGTGTCCTGGCACTATTTGAGTGGACAGCCCACTTTTTCACATTATGTTCACTATTTTTTTCACAGAATAGTGGACATTTTTTATTCAAAAGCTTTATGATGAAATGGTATTTTAATACGTGTTAAAATGTTTGTAAGAAAATATTTAATTTAATTTAATTTAACACCCTTCCCCCCCCCCCAGTTGTCCACTGTTTTTTGGAAGCAGACCTGGCAACCCTAAAAAAGAGTGAACATGGGATTGACCTTTGATGGTGTTAAAAAGGAGCCCGAGAAGCGGTCTATTTATGGGAACCCTGACAGGGTTCATGTGGGGATAACCAACTTCTGGGATAACCAGTAATCCTGGAGTGCCTGCTCCCACTGGTTATGATGGGTCCGCTGGTTATGAGGTTTAACTGAAGGTCGTGAGAAGTTGTCTGGAGTTCTGAAGGTTCTGAAGAGGAAAGGATAGGCAGCGAAAAGAATAGCAAAAGGTGCGGCCAAAAGTAGGAAAGCGGCCAAATAAAAATAAGAAATAAGAGACTGCAGTCAATGGTTGGGGTGCGCTCTCCCAACTACTCTCTGTGCATGTTCTTTCTTTAGTTTCTCTTTCGTTTCTCTCTGTGCTTGTCTCGCATTACTTGTTCTCTCTTTACTTGTCTCATGCTACTCGTCGTCACTAACAGAGAGCAGGGGCCATTTATTTATACAAACATAAACCAATCAGAGCATTGCATTAGTCTGTGTTTCCGGGCGGGAAACAAGCTTGCGGCCGTTACTGAGAGGCTTCCTGGCGCGCTTTCTAGCAAGCGCGGAGGGATCCAGGCAGCAGTCACTAGCCGGATCTCTTTTTCTTCCGTGCATTAGCGCGGAAGGTTTTTGTGAAGCGGCAAAGCGCAGGAAGTCCCAAAAATGTATTCCCACAGGTTAAGTGACTTGTGAGTGGAGGAATCAACATCTTACCCAAAAGCCACACAAGAGGCATTGGATCTGCAAAAGCCTCTTTTCTTTATTATTTCTGAGATGGTTATAATTTATAACGGACAGAGATTTCTCTGCCTGCTGGTAGAAATTTACATTTGATGTGTGAGCTACTTTCTGGCTTCAAGAATAAGGGAATAAGCCTGCTCCAATTGTTTGAGGCAAGAAAGTTTAAATGAGCAAGGTAGTTCTGTGTGCTAATAATCTGTATTTTCTTTATTTTTGTTTTCTTCATTAAAGTGTTGCCTAGAAATCAAAAGTAATTCGGACATTTGGCTCTGAAGATTGGGAAAATATTGCTTAACAGAAAGTAGAATAGTTGTGTATGTATGTAATCCTAGAGTGAATGTTTAGAATAATTTCTTTTATGTAACTAACAGATGGAAAATTGTAAGTCTTTTCAGCTATGTTGATAGTTGAGTTAATAATAACAATTTATTATTGTTGTGGTTATTAATTATTCATTGCTTGCTACATAAAATTTGTCTTATTGATTGATTGATTGATTGATTGAATTTATATACTGCCCTATACCCGGGGGTCTCAGGGCAGTTCACAGGGTGGTTCACTATGGTAAGAACATTTAAAAAACAAAATTTAAGAAGTTATTAAAAAGATAAAACAACAATATTGACTAAAAGAGCTTATCCTGCTATATTGTAAAAGGACAAAGCCTATTCACCCTACTAAAATATGAATATTTTGTCTTCAAACAGCATCAGCCTAAGGGATTGAGCTATCACAGAGCACAAAATTTCAAGCAACTTCTGGTATTGTTTATTTGTGACCTGCAACAAGATGGCGATGCTCAGTGGCTGCTTGTTTGCTGTTGTTTATAACAGAAGCAGAAGACATCAAGAAGAGGTGGCAAGAATACACTGAGGAATTATACCAGAAAGATATGGAGGTCTTGTACACCCCAGGTAGTGTGGATGCTTACCTTGAGCCAGACATCCTGGAGAGTGAAGTCAAATGGGCCTTAGAAAGCACTGCTAATAACAAGGCCAGTGGAAGTGATGATATTCCAGCTGAACTATTTAAATTTTTAAATGATGGTGCTGTTAAGGTGCTACACTCAGTATGCCAGCAAGTTTGGAAAACTCAGCAGTGGCCAGAGGATTGGAGAATATCAGTCTACATCCCAATCCCAAAGCAGAGCAGTGCCAAAGAATGCTCCAACTACCGCACAATTGCACTCATTTCACACACTAGCAAGGTTATGCTTAAAATTCTACAAGGCAGGCTTAAGCAGTATGTGGAACGAGAACTCCCAGAAGTGCAAGCTGGATTTCGAAGGGGCAGAGGAACCAGAGATCAAATTGTGAACATGCGCTGGATTATGGAGAAAGCTAGAGAGTTCCAGAAAAACATCTACTTCTGCTTCATTGATTACGCAAAAGCATTTGACTGTGTCGACCACAGCAAACTATGGCAAGTTCTTAAAGAAATGGGAGTGCCTGATCACCTCATTTGTCTCCTGAGAAATCTCTACGTGGGACAAGAAGCTACAGTTAGAACTGGATATGGAATAACTGATTGGTTCAAAATTGGGAAAGGAGTAGAATCATAGAATCATAGAGTTGGAAGAGACCACAAGGGCCATCCAGTCCAAACCCCTGCCAAGCAGGAAACACCATCAAAGCATTCCTGACAGATGGCTGTCAAGCCTCCGCTTCAAGACCTCCAAAGAAGGAGACTCCACCACACTCCTTGGCAGCAAATTCCACTGCCGAACAGCTCTCACTGTCAGGAAGTTCTTCCTAATGTTTAGGTGGAATCTTCTTTCTTGTAGTTTGAATCCATTGCCCCGTGTCCGCTTCTCTGGAGCAGCAGAAAACAACCTTTCTCCCTCCTCTATATGAGATCCTTTTATATATTTGAACATGGCTATCATATCACCCCTTAACCTTCTCTTCTCCAGGCTAAACATAGCCAGCTCCCTAAGCCATTCCTCATAAGGCATTGTTTCCAGGCCTTTGACCATTTTGGTTGCCCTCTTCTGGACATGTTCCAGCTTGTCAGTATCCTTCTTGAACTGTGGTGCCCAGAACCGGACACAGTATTCCAGGTGAGGTCTGACCAGAGCAGAATATACTGGTACTATTACTTCCCTTGATCTCTAGACGCTATACTCCTATTGATGCAGCCCAGAATTGCATTGGCTTTTTTAGCTGCTGCATTACACTGTTGACTCATGTCAAGATTGTGGTCTACCAAGACTCCTAGATCCTTTTCACATGTACTGCTCTCAAGCCAGGTATCACCCATCCTGTATTTGTGCCTTTCATTTATTTTGCCCAGGTGTAGTACTTT
The DNA here is from genome assembly GCF_009819535.1 of Lacerta agilis. Taxonomy (NCBI): domain Eukaryota; kingdom Metazoa; phylum Chordata; class Lepidosauria; order Squamata; family Lacertidae; genus Lacerta; species Lacerta agilis. Next base: position 39,058,878 of record NC_046327.1, on the reverse strand, counting down.
ACATTTCTCCTTGTTAAAATTCATCTTGTTTGCTTTGGCCCAGTTGTCTAAGCTGTTAAGGTCATTTTGAAGTGTGATCCTGTCCTCTGGGGTATTAGCCACCCCTCCCAATTTGGTGTCATCTCCAAACTTGATCAGGATGCCCTCAAGCCCATCATCCAAGTCATTGATGAAGATGTTGAATAAGACTGGGCCCAAGACAGAACCCTGTGGCACCCCACTAGTCACTTCTCTCCATGATAAAGAGGAGCCATTGATGAGCACCCTTTGGGTTCGGTCAGTCAGCCAGTTACAAATCCACTGAATGGTAGCATTGTCTAGCCCGCATTTTACCAGCTTCTTTACAAGAATATCATGGGGCACCTTGTCAAAGGCCTTGCTGAAATCAAGATAGGCTACATCCACAGCGTTCCCTTCGTCTACCAGGCTTGTAATTCTGTCAAAAAAATGAGATCAGATTGGTCTGACGTGACTTATTTTTCAGAAACCCATGCTGACTTTTAGTGATCACAGCATTCCTTTCTAGGTGCTCACAGACCGTTTGCTTAATGATCTGTTCTAGAATCTTTCCTGGTATTGATGTCAGGCTGACTGGGCGGTAATTGTTTGGGTCCTCTCTTTCCCCCCTTTTGAAAATAGGGACAACATTTGCCCTCCTCCAGTCTGCTGGCACTTCGCCTGTTCTCCAAGAATTCTCAAAGATTACTGCTAGTGGTTCGGAAATCACCTCTGCCAGTTCTTTTAATACTCTTGGATGTAGTTCATCTGGCCCTGGAGACTTGAATACATCTAAATTAGCCATGTATTCCTGTACTACCTCCTTACTTATTCCGGGCTGTGTTTCCCCTGCTGAATCATCTGCTCCATATTCGACAAGGCTGTATATTGTCTCCCTGCTTATTTAACTTATATGCAGAATTCATCATGCGAAAGGCTGGGCTGGATGAATCCCAAACCGGAATTAAGATTGCCAGAAAAAATATCAACAACCTCAGACATGCTGATGATACAACCTTGATGGCAGAAAGTGAGGAGGAGTTAAAGAACCTTTTAATGAGGATGAAAGAGGAGAGCGCAAAATATGGTCTGAAGTGCAACATCAAAAAAACTAAGATCATGGCCACTGGTCCCATCACCTCCTGGCAAATAGAAGGTGAAGAAATTGAGGCGGTGAGAAATTATACTTTCTTGGGCTCCATGATCACTGCAGATGCTGACAGCAGTCCCGAAATTAAAAGACGCTTGCTTCTTGGGAGGAAAACAATGACAAACCTAGACAGCATCTTAAAAAGCAGAGACATCACCTTGCCGACAAAGATCTGTATAGATAAAGCTATGGTTTTCCCAGTAGTAATGTATGGAAGTGAGAGCTGGACCATAAAGAAGACTGATCACCGAAGAATTGAGGCTTTTGAATTATGGTGCTGGAGGAGACTCTTGAGAGTCCCATGGACTGCAAGAAGATCAAACTTATCCATCCCTAAAGAAATCAGCCCTGAGTACTCACTGGAAAGACAGATCCTGAAGCTGAGGCTCCAGTACTTTGGCCACCTCATGAGAAGAGAAGAGTCCCTGGAAAAGACCCTGATGTTGGGAAAGATGGAGGGCACAAGGAGAAGAGGACGACAAAGGATGAGATGGTTGGGCAGTGTTCTCGAAGCGACTAGCTTGAGTTTGGCCAAACTGTGGGAGGCAGTGAAAGATAGGCCATGGGGTCACGAAGAGTCGGACATGACTGAACGACTGAACAACAACAATCCCATAATGCAGTGGTCTTCAACCAGTGTGCTGTGGCACCTTGGGGTGCCTTGAATGATGGTCAGGGGCAACACTGGCCTCCGTCCCTCTTTCCTCCCCTCTGATGCCCTCTCTTGTCTCTGCCTCCCAAAGGCTTGCACAGCTGTTTGTTGCAGCAGCCCTGGCTACAAGCTCCCCAAGTGCCTCTGGGGCTTGCCAGGGGGTGCTTCCCAGGCCCCTGTTGGGCAGTGTGCATGGCACCCTTGATGCTTCCTGGAGCTCAGGAGCTTTAGCTGCATAACGAAAGATAGGAAGGATTCTAAAACGCTCCAATGGTCTTTGCTGGTAGCTGGCAGGCAGCCAATCCCTGCCGGCATAGGGCCAGTGTTGTGATTTGCTACTTGCAGCATAAGGTGACCTATCACAGGTGGGAGGGTGTTACCTGGGCTGGCTTAAGGTGTCTATATACTGGGCCAAGTGCCCTAGATTGTCACTCTTGCTCCTGATGCTTCAATAAAACTTTTTGAACTGAACCTAGGCCTCAGGTCATGCTTGAATCCACCTACTCTTCAGGTATTATACTATTAGTGTGGCCCAGCACAAAGTTTAACCCAGCAAGCTAATATCCTCAAGGCTGTCAGCCCACATTTCCAAAGTACTGCCTTCAAGAGCCACTTCCTTTTTGTCCTGCAGGAATCAGAGAGCTATATAATGCTGGGCTTTGGTTTTGCTGCTGACCACAGGAAGAAAACCACAGTGCTAGCTGTGCCAACCCAGATGTTACTTCTAAAACAAAAGGAAGTTATTAATTGCAGACTAATGGAACTGCCTTCCAGTCTGTTGGCAGACACCTGGCACAGACCATTCCTGGCAGCTGCTATTATCCTGCTGTAGCCACTGACATGCTGCTAATTATCCAATTGAGGCAGCCTAATATTATGGGTTTTGGAGAATAACAGTGGGATGGATGAGGACCACAGTTATCCTAAGTCTAATGGTGTGTCAGGAGAGAGATCAGGGAGCGCCTCAGGGAGCCCAAGGCAGTGAGCAGCAAATGGGGTTGTTGTCCCTTGAAAAATTTAGAATATTGAAGGGAACAATACAAGGGTGCCCCTTGTCACCAATATTATTTATTTTCCCTGGCAGGAAAAAATTGTGCTGATGAGACAATTAAAGTAATAATGGTAGGAAACAAAGCATATAAATTAAAAGCTTTTGCAGATGACCTTGTGATTAAAAGCTTTTGCAGATGACCTTGTGATTACTGTAGAAGACCCTAAGAATAGTTTACCAAAGGTTCTGGAAAGGATCCAAGAATTCAGACAGGTAGCAGGCTTTAAAATAAAAATAAAAATAAAACTAAGACAGTGAGAAACCTGACAGAACAAGATAAAAAAAGATCTACAAACAGATATAGGTATGCACAAGAAAAGAAAATATTTGGGGGTATGACTGACAGCTAGGAATATCAATATATTTAAAGATAATTATATAAATATCATATCTACTACTGTGGGCAGGAATCCCGTAAAAGAAATGGAGTGGCCCTCATAGTCAACAAAAGAGTGGCGAAAGCTGTACTGGGATGCAATTTCAAAAATGATAGAATGATCTCGATACGAATCCAAGGCAGACCTTTTAACATCACAGTAATCCAAGTTTATGCACCAACTACCAGTGCTGAAGAAACTGAAATTGACCAATTCTATGAAGACTTACAACACCTTCTAGAAATGACACCAAAGAAGGACATTTCTTCTAATAACAGGGGATTGGAATGCTAAAGTAGGGAGTCAAGAGATAAAAGGAACAACTGGCAAGTTTGGCCTTGGAGATCAAAATGAAGCAGGGCAAAGGCTAATAGAGTTCTGTCAAGAGAACAAGCTGGTCATCACAAACACTCTTTTCCAACAACACAAGAGACGACTCTACACATGGACATCACCAGATGGGCAACACCGAAATCAGATTGATTATATTCTCTGCAGTCAAAGATGGAGAAGCTCTATACACTCAGCAAAAACAAGACCTGGAGCTGACTGTGGCTCAGATCATCAGCTTCTTATAGCAAAATTCCAGCTTAAACTGAAGAAAGTAGGAAAAACCACTGGGCCAGTAAGATTAAATCTAAATCAAATTCCTTATGAATACACAGTTGAAGTGAAGAACAGGTTCAAGGATTTAGATTTGGTGGATAGAGTACCTGAAGAACTGTGGATGGAGGCTCGTAACATTATACAGGAGACAGCAACGAAAACCATCCCAATGAAAAAGAAATGCAAGAAAGCAAAGTGGCTGTCCAATGAGGCCTTACAAATTGCGGGGGAGAGAAGACAAGCAAAATGCGAGGGAGATCGTGAAAGATACAGGAAATTGAATGCAGATTTCCAAAAAATAGCAAGGAGAGACAAGAGGGCCTTTCTAAACGAGCAATGCAAAGAAATAGAGGAAAACAACAGAATGGGAAAAACCAGAGATTTGTTCAAGAAAATTGGAGATATGAAAGGAACATTTCGTACAAAGATTACCACAATTAAGGACAAAAGTGGGAAGGGCCTAACAGAAGCAGAAGACACCAAGAAGAGGTGGCAAGAATACACAGAGGAATTATACCAGAAAGATATGGAGGTCTCATACACCCCAGGTAATGTGGTTGCTGACCTTGAGCCAGACATCCTGGAGAGTGAAGTCAAATGGGCCTTAGAAAGCCTTGCTAACAACAAGGCTAGTGGAAGTGATGATATTCCAGCTGAACTATTTAAAATTTTAAAAGAGGATGCTGTTAAGGTGCTACACTCAATATGCCAGCAAGTTTGAAAAACTCAGCAGTGGCCAGAGGATTGGAGAAGATCAGTCTACACCCCAATCCCAAAGAAGGGCAGTGCCAAAGAATGCTCCAACTACTGCACAATTGCACTCATTTCACACGCTAGCAAGGTTATGCTTAAAATTCTACAAGGCAGGCTTAAGCAGTATGTGGAACGAGAACTCCCAGAAGTGCAAGCTGGATTTCGAAGGGGCAGAGGAACCAGAGACCAAATTGCAAACATGCGCTGGATTATGGAGAAAGCTAGAGAGTTCCAGAAAAACATCTACTTCTGCCTCATTGACTATGCAAAAGCATTTGACTGTGTCGACCACAGCAAACTATGGCAAGTTCTTAAAGAAATGGGAGTGCCTGATCACCTCATCCGTCTCTTGAGAAATCTCTATGTGGGACAAGAAGCTACAGTTAGAACTGGATATGGAACAACTGATTGGTTCAAAATTGGGAAAGGAGTACGACAAGGCTGTATATTGTCTCCCTGCTTATTTAACTTATATGCAGAATTCATCATGCGAAAGGCTGGACTGGATGAATCCCGAGCCGGAATTAAGATTGCCGGAAAAAATATCAACAACCTCAGATATGCTGATGATACTACCTTGATGGCAGAAAGTGAGGAAGAATTAGAGAACCTGTTAATGAGGGTGAAAGAAGAGAGCGCAAAATATGGTCTGAAGCTCAACATCAAAAAAACTAAGATCATGGCCACTGGTCCCATCACCTCCTGGCAAATAGAAGGGGAAGAAATGGAGGCAGTGAGAGATTTCACTTTCTTGGGTTCCATGATCCCTGCAGATGGTGACAGCAGTCACGAAATTAGAAGACGCCTGCTTCTTGGGAGAAAAGCAATGACAAACCTAGACAGCATCTTAAAAAGCAGAGACATCACCTTGCCGACAAAGATCCGTATAGTTAAAGCTATGGTTTTCCCAGTAGTAATGTACGGAAGTGAGAGCTGGACCATCAAGAAGGCTGATCGCCGAAGAATTGATGCTTTTGAATTATGGTACTGGAGGAGACTCTTGAGAGTCCCATGGACTGCAAGAAGATCAAACCTATCCATTCTCAAAGAAATCAGCCCTGAGTGCTCACTAGAAGGACAGATCCTGAAGTTGAGGCTCCAGTACTTTGGCCACCTCATGAGAAGAGAAGACTCCCTAGAAAAGACCCTGATGTTGGGAAAGATGGAGGGCACAAGCAGAGCCGTCTCATCCATTGGGGCTGGTGGCGCGGCGTGCCAGGGCACAATGGCCTGGAGGGCGCCTCTGTCCTCCAGCCCCGCTGGCAGCGCCTGCCGGCAGCGCCCTCTGACTCCCGGCAAGGGAGCTGGCCGGCCACGCCACGCCTTCTGGCTGCCCAGCAGAGCACAGGAGCACAGCTCTGCGCGCCCTTCCAGCGCTTCCGGGACGGGAGGCGAGGGCGGCCGGCTCGCGCTCCCGCGCGCAGCCGGGTGGCGCGGCGCAGCCGGGCAGCTTGCGCTCCGTGCGCAGCCGGCCGCCCACCCGATGGAGCACAAGCAGCCCAGCCGCGCCGCCCGGCTGCGCCGCGCCATCCGGATGCGCGCGGGAGCGCGAGCCGGCCGCCCTCGCCTCCCGTCCCGGAAGCGCTGGAAGGGCGCGCAGAGCCCCGCGCCGCTCCAGCGCCACGCCCCTCATCCCCCGCTCGCCCACCCCCCTCCCAAGGGGCGGCAAGCGCGGGAGGGAGGCGGCGGAGAGGCGGCATGGCGGGGGCACCGGAGGGATAGCCGCGCCAGGGCGGCAGATCCCCTTAAGACGGCTCTGGGCACAAGGAGAAGGGGACGACAGAGGATGAGATGGTTGGACAGTGTTCTCAAAGCTACTAACATGAGTTTGGCCAAACTGCGAGAGGCAGTGAAGGATAGGCGTGCCTGGCGTGCTCTGGTCCATGGGGTCACAAAGAGTCGGACACGACTGAACGACTGAACAACAACAACAATATAAATACTTGGAAAGAAATAAAGAGAAACTTGGAAATATGGAGCAGGATGAAGCCATCTTTTTGGGGACGAATATCAGTTATAAAAATGAATGTATTGCCAAGAGTGTTATTTTTATTTCAGTCTATATCATTGACTGGCAATTCAGGAAGCCTCAAGGAATGGCAAAAGGATATTTCAAGATTTATCTGGCAGGGGAAGAGACCCACAATTTAAGAAGGCTATTGACAAGTTGGAATGTGTGCAAAGGAGGGTGACCAAGATGATCAAGGGCAGAGCCGTCTCATCCATAGAGGCCGGTGGCGCGGCGCGCCAGGGTGCAGGGCACCCCAGGGGCGCCCCCGTGAGCCCGCCGGCATACCGGGCTCCCGCTCCCCAACCCGCCCCCGCCCCCATGGGCAGGCAGGCACTCGCGCGCCGGCGGGCGGGCGGGCGGGCGGGCTGTAAGCCGCCCGCCCTCGCCTCCTGGAGCGGCGCGGGGCTTTGCGTGACCTTCCAGCACTCCAGCTGGGGCTCTGGGAGGCGAGGGCGACCGGCTTGCAGCCCGCCTCCCCCCCCGCCGGCTTGCAGCCCGCCCTCCCGCCGGTGCGCGAGCGCCCGTCCGCCCGCCCCTCATCCTCCGCTCGCCCACCCCCCCTCCCGAGGGGCGGCCAGCGCGGGAGGGAGGCGGGCAGAGAGGCGGCAGGCTGGGGGCGCCGAGGGATCGCTGCGCCAGGGCGGCAGATCCCTCTAAGACGGGCCTGATCAAGGGTCTGGAAACCAAACCTTATGAGGAGCGCTTGAAGGAGCTAGGTATGTTTAGCCTGGAGAAGAGGAGAGTGAGAGAAGATATGATTGCCATCTTCAAATACCTGCAGGGCTGTCTCAAGGAAGATGCAGCAAGCTGGTTTTTTCCTGCTTCAGAAGCTAGTACCTGAACCACAGACCCTTCAAGTGTCCCTATTTTCCAGGGGCGTCCCTGATTTAGAGAAGCTGTCCCAGTTTCTGATTGGATCCCGTAATGGCCCACTTTTCCTTAGGACGTTCCTATTTTAATTGGAGAAATATTGGAGTGTATGGAGTTATCCGACCCCCGAGCTGTCTGAAGCAGGGTGGATTTGATTTAAATCAAACTGATTTAAATCATGATTTAAATCACTAGTCAGTAAGGCTCAGGGCCGATTTAAATAAAAAAATCTGATTTAAATTAAAAAAATCTGATTTAAATAAAAAAAATCCGATTTAAATCGGATTTTTTTAAAATTTAAATCGGCCCTGAGCCTTACTGACTAGTGATTTAAATCGTGATTTAAATCAGTTTGATTTAAATCAAATCCACCCTGGTCTGAAGGCAATCCTGTATAGGGAAGTTTTTTTTAAATGTTTTATTATGTTTTTATATATGTTGTAAACTGCCCAGAGTGGCTGGGGCAACCCAGTAAGATGTGTGTGGTGTAAATAGTAAAATTATAATTATGGAATGGAACGTCCCTATTTTCATCGGAGAAATGTTGGAGGGTATGTTACCATGTTGCAGTAATCTAACCTAGAGTTTACCAGATCATAGACAACAGTAGTTAGAGTGTCCCTGTCCAGATAAGGGTGCAGCTGGGCCACCAATCAAAGGTGATGGAAGGCACTCTGAACTACTGAAGCCACCTGAACCTCAAGCAACAGCAAAGGATCCAGGAGTACCCCCAAACCAGTGGCAAAGGTACAAGATTTGAGTTTCAGGCTAAACATCAGGAAGAACTTTCTGATAATAAGGGCTCATCCTGCGTAGCCAGCACAGGTCTAAGTGGCTCCACCACTTTCCTCCAGAAAAGCTGCTCTTTAGAACTAAATTGGAACAAACGGCAATCTGCAGAAAACCTGTTTACTGTTTGTTCCGATTCAGCACTAAAGATTGGGTTTCCCCAGGGGAAAGTGAGGTTTGGATAAGCCCTAAGAGCTGTTTGACAGTGGAATGAGCTACCTTGGAAGGTGGTTGACTCTCCTTCCTTGAAGGTTTTTAAGCAGAGGTTGGGTGGCCATCTGTCATGGATACTTTACTTGAGATTCCTGCATTGCAGGGGGGTTGGACTAGATGACCCTTGGCTTCCTTTCCAACTCTACAATGCTATGATTCTTTGAGTAGCACAATAACCAACCCATTTTCTCGAAGCAACTTTCCAAAAAATTTTTTAAAAAAATTAAATGCGTTAGTTGTTATTGAGTGAAGGAGAAACACACAGAGGGAAGGCAAAAAACTCAAACCAGGGGGAAAGAAGTCCTTTTCTTCCTCTGAAGTCACACGTATATTTGCCTCTTTTAGACATAAAAATAAAACAGTACAAGACTCCCACTTCCCCTGCATCACCATGCCTAGCTATTTAAAGATTGTTTTAACATTTACTTTTCACTGAAAGGAGCCCTCCCCCCCCATCTGCACTAGAGTGAACAACATCACCTGGCATTTAAAATATTTTAAAAATCAACAAACAGTTAATCTTCCCCTCTCCTTATCAAGGCTTCTAGCAAAGGAAAGGAGAAAATTCTGAAAATGTTGCCTGTCAGCAGCCAAAATGCTTCCAGTTGAAAGAGATAACCATAGCCCTTCTCTGATAGGTCAGTCGTATCGCAGGAAGGTCTCTTGCTTTCCCTCCACCCTCTTCTTTTGGCTTAAGAAATAGATGTTCTCTCCCAGGAATCCATGTCCTGGGCAGTTCCAAGAAGTATAAATCAACCTTCAACCTACAAGCGCTAATGGGAAGCAAAATGAAAAAGTCCAGAACTTAGTGTGTGCCTGATTGCAGGGTGTAAGAACAAGAGTAATCTCAGTTGTGTAGGTTGCTGCGCTTCCCCAGGGGAGGGCAAATATTAAGTAGTGGGTGGACATAGCAGACGACACAGTGATTCTCCAAGCAGCTCTCTTTATTCTCAGGCCGGAACAGAAATGGACTGAAGGGCTGAGCCAGCCTGCTTATATAGTACTCAGTAACATGCAACAGTAACAACTCTCTCTAGCTACCCAATCCGTGAACGGCACTCTCAATCCTTCATTTGCATATTGTGGACCTGAGTGAGAACTGCAGCCAAGGTGAGCAGAGTGAAACTATATACACAACACCCCTAGTGCACAGCTGTCAACTTTTCCCTTTTCTTGCGAGGAATCCTATTCGGAATGAGAGAATTTCCCTTTAAAAAGGGAAAAGTTGACAGCTATGCCCCAGTGGCCTGGGGTGAGAACTTCAATACATAACAGCAAACTGATGTCCAGAGAGTTGCAGGAGTATTGTACAAAACAAAGGCTGTGTTTGGGGAGCCCTTTCATTGAATACATGGAAAGACTGTGAAGAGCAGCAGCCCTAGCAAATGGATCTTATGGGGACTGTGCCACTTTTCCTTCCTAATGATCCCTCCAGTGTGTGTGTGTGTGTGTGTGTGTGTGTGTGTGTGTGTGTGTGTGTGTGAGAGAGAGAGAGAGAGAGAGAGAGAGAGAGAGAGAGAGAGAGAGAGAAGCTTATGGGTAGACCAGATGTACTAATTCATTGTCTGCAATACAAAAACACCCATGCAAGCATGCACCCCTCTGCAGCACAATTGATACTAGTGTCTGGGTGTCTATCACAACACAGTCTTCTTTGCTGCTGTGGTGCACATCAAAATTAGCACCAAATTTTGGTAAACAGACAAGGCATTTTCACATGTCACCATTTGAGCCTCCCTTGCTTTTTTCATTTTGAATCCTGATCAACTGTCCATGCAAAACAGGAAGCAGAGGAGGGGCATTTATCATGTGAATGAGCATCCTGGGCCAAGGTAAGTTACAAATGTCCTTCCTGTTACAAACTCAGTTGAGGCAAAAGCCTCTTGGAGCTTCCTGAGTGAAAATATTCCCAGGAGAGACAAGGCCTGAGTTCATCATATTGTGGACCCTGAGGATACAGAATATCATTGCTACTGTGGAAAATAGTCCCCTCTTCAAATCTGGCAAAGGCAGTAGATTACACATTGAGGATGAGTATATTTGGCCCCACGCTATGTGGGCCGTAAGCAGTGCTGTTTTTCTAGAAAAAGAGGTGCTGGAACGCAATCAATCAGTCAATCAATCAATCTTCTTTATTGGCATAGTAAGAGTATGGATCGGAACACAGCACAGGTGATGAAACATAGTCGGAGGGTAAGACTGTGCAGACATCATGAAATACAAAGGTGGCTCTTAGGACCACCTATGGTGAAGTAATTTCATGGCATCAATCAAAAATATTGCCACATTCTCCACAACGTCAATCCTACAATTATTCCACAGATAGGTCACCCTGGAAGAGTCAGTGTGATAGATCCCCTCCTTCAATAAGGGGGCCAAATACTTATCATATATTTTTGCATATAATAGGTAATGAAATAAAACGTGTGATGGATTCGACCTGTTTTGTGCCACAAGGGCAGGACCTTTCAGAATATGGGATTTTGAAGAATCTACCTTGCAAGACTGCAGACGGCGAGGGAAAGAGCTCTGCATAGATGGGGATCATAAAGGTGATGTAAATTCCTCCTAGCCATAAAGACCTATTCCCCAATGGGGAATAGGTCTTAATGGCTGTGCTGCTGAGGGTTTGGAATTCAACCTCTTGAATTCTGCACTTGATTGTCTGGAATGCTTCCAATTGTGGGAGCAAAAGCAGCGACTCGAGTGATAGGCCACAGGTTCTGATTTTGCTCTCAATGCAAGCTAACCATTTGGAATGGTGAGATTCTCCCAACATATGGAAAGTTAAAGAAGATGGGTTGGACTTGAACTCACCACGAACACCTCCCTCATTTTCTTAGAATGGCAATGGAACTCACCTGAGAGGTGCCAGAACTGAGTTCCAGTGAGTTCTGGATGAAAAAAAGCCCTGGCTGTAGGTGGTCATCTAGTGGAGGGCACCAGGGGAAAAAATGGTCAGGGGCACAGAATGGATGGTGGAGATCTCTAGGTGGGCCAAAAATAAAAATATCAGCATGTACTAATGACAGGAACTGTTCTCCCTCCCCAAAGCCTAGGAAGAAAGCTGCCTCTTTCTTCCTCAGAGCTGACTGGTTAGAAAGAACCAGGAATCAGGTTTCCTCGATTTCTGTCTCTAGCTGGAGAAAAGAAGTCTAATTGAAAACAGCCATCTCTTTACTTCAACACTGCCATTTCCCACCCACTCAGGCACAAGAGGCTGCAGGGTCTGGCGTCTGCATTCTGAGGCTCCCTGCTTAAGAATGGAGAGGGAAAGGGGCTGGTTCTGAGAAAGGCACAGAAAGATGAAGGATGGGCGTCTCGCCAAAGCCTATGGAGGCAACGTATGCAGATTGCACCCACCCACACTCTCTCACCAAACATGGGTGGAGCACCTCCACCAATGCTCCTCAAAATGTACATTCTCAGACTTGGAACCTGCCTCCCTGGTCTGGAAGAAACAACCTCTTCCCTGCTCATCTAGCCACTTCCCTCTCTTCTTTTAGAAATTCATCCTCAAGTGCATACCTCTCCAGAAAATAGTTTCTGCATGAATAAAGCCTTTGAATGCCAGAAACTAAGTGATTACTGTATTCCAGTCTAATTCACCCAAGCTGCAAGGTCTGCTAACAGGTTACGGACACAGGCATTGATTTGGAACGCCAAACTTTGTTTCCAAAAGTTTCCCTTCCAGAAGCCTTCCCATCCCAGCTGCACTTCTCCAAGGAGAGAGCCAGCAAGAAGGGGAGTGAATATCAAGGAAACTGAAGAGAAAAGATTGGAGTGGGCTAGAAAGTAAGAGCAGGCTGCAAAGGAAAAAGGAAGGAGTCAGCAAAAGCAGGAGGAGACAGTTTGCATTGCTGAGAACTGCAATTAGATTGGGTTGGGGTTAGCATTAGAGTTAGGGTTCTGGTTACTGTTAGTGTTATTTGTGGTTAGGGTTACATTTGGGTTGAGGTTAAAGAGTGGGTTAGGACTAAGCTTGAGGTTCAGATAAGGGTTGGGGTTTGAGTTAGAGTTATGTTTAGGACTAGGATTAGGGCTGGGGTTAAGTTTATGATAAGGGTTAGGGCTAGAGTCAGGCCCATGCATGGGTGGGGGGCTGCCAAGTACATATGCTCCAGGTCTGAGAGGGCTAAGCAAGCTGGGGGGCCCTGCAAGTGGCCTGCCGGACTTATGCTGTCATGCCAAGAATGCCCTGCACATCCCAGCCACCTCGGGCCTCTGTATGGGCCTGGCCAGAGTTAGAGTTAGTGCTGGGGTTAGGGTTACATTTTCCCGGGACATTCCCAGAATTACAGAATCCATCCTGGCTTCTGATTTGATCCCGGAGTGTTTGTTTCCCCCTCCAGCCCGGCTGCCTAGCTTGGGGAGTAGGATGAGCTGGCACTTGCAGCCAGCACTTGCGCTTGCAGAGGAACCCTCAGGAATCAGAACCGTTGTGTCCGGGAGAGGCAGTTTCCTGCCAAAGCGGAGGCGGTGGGTGGGCACAACTGCACACTCCAGTAGTTGTTGCCACCGCCTTCCCACTTACTCCTGCAGCCTTGGTCCACTATAACAGAGGTGAGTTTATCTCACACCACATGAAAATCCGCCTGAATGAGGAAGGAATAAGACACACAAGAAGTGTTAGCTACACCCCACAACAAAACTCAGTCACTGAAAGTTTGTATCTTCTCTGGAAATGGCATTCCCAAATGCTAACTGAGTCAAGTTTTACTGCCTGCACCACTTTTTTCTGAATGGAAAAACACATGAATCTGACATTTGGAGAGATTGTAAACAAACCATTTTTAATTTACCAAATGTGTGATCTTCGTATGCTAGGGGTAGAGGGAAACACCGGAAGGAACTTGGAATTACACACAGTATTTTAAAGGTCTAGCAGCCTATATTTTCATGTAGCACCTTAAAGACCAACTAAGTTTGTTCTTGGTATGAGCTTTTATGTGTATGCACACTTCTTCAGATACACTGAAACAGAAGTCACCAGACCGGTGTGGTGGGAATGGGTCATTGGCTGATAGGAGAGGCAAACCTGTTGACCACTGTTAACGACTGCAATTGGCCTTGCAATATTTTTTCCCCCCGACTATGGCAGACCAACACAGCTACCTACCTATACTTTCGTGTTTTACTTTGCTGCATATTTTGTGATTTTAAATCTCTTCTGGGGTTCTGTCACCAAAGTGTACTTGCCCTAAACTTGGATCTATGCATCCAGGAATTCTCCTTTCTCTATTCCTACTTTTTCCTTGCTACCAACAGTTTTGTCCCTATCTTCCTCCCTCCTGAGTTCTACAAGGGCAAAAAAACTGAGACAGAGGAGCCTGACAGCCAGGGCCATCCTCTGGCTTGGTTGTTAAAGTCAGGTGGGTGCTGGCTGGGGGAGACTCACATTGGTGGGACATGGCCCCATTTGCCCTATTTGGCTAGCCTCCACTGTCACTGTTAGATTGCAATGCCAAACACACATATTGGAGAGTATAATCCATTGGACACAATGGAAATCCTTTTCATGTAAAGCTACATACTGTAGGATTGCAACATTATCATGGCAGGCACATTTGTGGATTTGCGCACACATTGCCAGATTCATCAATAATTATTTGGCACATCAAATCAATGTGTGCAGAGGAGGGCTGCCACAGGGGTGGTGAAGCAAGATTCTTTTCTCCTGCTCTGGAGGGTGGGAACCCAACCAAGGGCTTCAAGGTGAACATCAGGAAGAACTCTATGGTGGTGACAGCTGTTCAACAGTGGAATGGATTCCATTTGGAGGTTGTGGACTCTCCTTCCCTGAAGGTTTTTAAGCAGAGGTGAGATGGCCAGCTGCCATAGATGCTTTAGTTGAGATCCCTGCATTGCAAGGGGATGGACTAGATGACCCTCAGGATCCCTCCCAAATCTACAATTCTGTGTTTCTATGAGCCAGTGTGGTGTAGTGGTTAGGAGCGGCAGACTCGTAATCTGGGGAACCGGGTTCGCGTCTCCGCTCCTCCACATGCAGCTGCTGGGTGACCTTGGGCTAGTCACACTTCTCTGAAGTCTCTCAGCCCCACTCACCTCACAGAGTGTTTGTTGTGGGGGAGGAAGGGAAAGGAGAATGTTAGCCGCTTTGAGACTCCTTCGGGTAGTAAAAAGCGGGATATCAAATCCAAACTCTTCTTCTTCTTCTTCTAATGACCATCATTAAGAAACTGGGATAAGAAGCACATAGGACACATTCTAATTTTGCAGATTTACATGTATACATAGCTGGCTGGGTGGGTAATATAAACAGTAATGTCCAAAAGCCATGAGATGCAGGAAGTACATTTTCAGTCTGTGATTTATTGTTGCTGGTTTTAAATGTCGTTTTGTTTTTAACAGACATGTTGTTTTAATTTTTCATTTTGTGCTGCTTGCATTTTATAGAGATGTGACTAATGCACTTCATAGATAAGAAAATAAATCTTTGTCTACGTGAACCCTGGAGAGCCATTGCTTCAGTTGAACTCCCACAGCACAGGGGGCTCCAACCTAGGAATCAGAAGTTTGTGAATCAGAAATTCTCCTCTTGATGCCTCTGGTGCCACTTCATAAATCTGAACAGCCTGGAAAAGAGCTGAACAGTTCAGAAAATTAGATGTATGACCACACAGAAGTAGTATTTGCAGGAATTTAGAGCAGGAGTTGAAGCACCAAGGAGCTTCAAATTAAGAGTTTTGATTGCAGTATTGGTGGTGGTTGCATAACTGGATTGAAAACGTCTGGAGAAACTCTGTGAACTTTGACTTTAAAAATTACAATTAAAAAATAGCTCAGTTCCTGAATTGTGCTTTACCTCACATCATTCCACAATTTCACATAGTTTCATCCATGGCTTTACAACCCCCTCCCTCCAGGGCTTGCTTACTTTAAGTAAAGACTGAAACTGGAATGTGTTTTCTGTGCCAAGGCTTAACCTCAGAATAAATGAAGCACTACTGAGCATGTGCACAGTTTGCCCCAGGGTTTCCAGGCAATGCATTACTGGACGGTTCAGCATGTCAACACTACAGTATCAGGAATTAACTGCCAGCAAGCATGTCTGTAAAATTTAAGATTCACCTATGTCAAATCTGGAAAACAAAGCAGAACCATAAATTAACACTGTATAACAGGGGTAGGCAAACTAAGGCCCGTGGGCTGGATGTGGCCCAATCGCCTTCTCAATCTGGCCAATGGACGGTCCGGGAATCAGCGTGTTTTTACATGAGTAGAATGTGTCCTTTTATTTAAAATGCATGAAATATACTCGGAGTCCAGTGTGAATTTCATGCTCTTTATTCAGCTCATAGTAGTGAGGAATGCAGTTTCCCCAAAACGTTTGCTTTATATACACTATTTACACAATGGACCCCACGTGATTGGCTAATTCCGGGATACTCCTGTATGCCAATCGGAGTGCGGATTCACTTCCACCTGGAGCTGGATTGGGTGGCTCCTGCAGACCAATCAGACTGCTGCAATCTCAATCCTATTGTTCTGGGACCAGTCAGACTGCTGCAATCTCAATCCTATTGTTCTAGGACCAATCAGACTGCTGCAGTTTGGATCCTATTCAACTCAGTACATAACAATGCATCTCTGGGTTATTTGTGGGGCATAGGAATTCGTTCACCCCCCCCCCCCAAAAAAAATATAGTCTGGCTCACCAAATGGTCTGAGGAACAGTGGACCGGCCCACGTCTGAAAAATGTTGCTGACCCCTGCTGTATAGGGATTGTGTTCTCAAGTACAGGATTCCAACACTTGACAGGGTTGTCTACTGCTGGGAAGCTGCACTACTAAGGGAGCCACATGTCCAGCACTGTCTGGTTGGTTAACAATAGTTACGAGAGAGTAATGGGAAATGATTCACAAAGAATTAAAAAAATATTCTTAAACTCACATTTCCCCAAAGAAATTATCTGTTAGGGATAATAAGTGGTTACATTCCAAAAAAGGCACTCACAATCGTTCAGTACATGACTGCTGCAGCTAGAGTAGTTGGGGGGGGGAGTGGAAAGAAGAAGAGGTACCCACAAAGGAAATTTGGCAGGACAAATTGATAGAATACATAGAACTAGTAACTATGACCATGAAACTAAGGAATGAGGATGAGTTAAAGAGAAGAGTGGAGGTGTTTTGGAGATTATTTTAGAGGGTGCAATATACAATTTAACCTACGAGTAGGAGTTAACAAATGAGCAGAAGATAACATCAAAAAAGTAAGTGTTGAGATGATAATGGGTAGAATATCAGTATATGCAGTAGATCAAGGTTTCCCTAGAATGCCACGGAGAGATGGACTGGGAAATCCTAGGAAAAGAGATAAGTGATGGATACTGTATGTTAAAATTGCATAAGTAAGAGTTGTGTCTCCTTCATGGATCACTGCCTTGTCGTGGCGAAGGGGCTTGAATAACTCAGGGAAGCTATGAGCTATGCCATGCAGGGCCACCCAAGATGGACAGGTCATAGTGGAGAGTTTTGACTAAACGTGATCCACCTGGAGCAGGAACTGGCAAGCCACTCCAGTATCCCTGCCAAGAAAACCCCATGGACAAAGACAACAGGCATATAAAAGATATGACGCTGGAAGATGAGCCCCTCAGGTCGGAAGGCATCCAACATGCTACTGAGGAAGAGCGGAAGACAAGTACAAGTAGATCCAGAGCTGATGAAGCGGCTGGGCCAAAGCCGAAAGGACGCTCAGTTGCGGATATGCCTGGAAGCCAAAGGAAAGTCCAATGCTGTAAAGAAAAATATTGCATAGGAACCTGGAATGTAAGAACCATGAACCTTGGTAAACTGGATGTGGTAAAAAATGAGATGGCAATAATAAATATTGACACCCTGGGCATCAGTGAACTAAAATGGATGGGAATGGGTGAATTCAGTTCAGATGACCATCATATCTACTACTGTGGGCAGGAATCCCGTAAAAGAAATGGAGTGGCCCTCATAGTCAACAAAAGAGTGGCGAAAGCTGTACTGGGATGCACTCTCATAAATGATAGAATGATCTCGATACAAATCCAAGGCAGACCTTTTAACATCACAGTAATGTGATGCACCATTTATGGTTTATGCACCAACTACCGGTGCTGAAGAAACTGAAATTGACCAATTCCATGAAGACTTACAACACCTTCTAGAAATGACACCAAAGAAGGACATTTCTTCTCATAACAGGGGATTGGAATGCTAAAGTAGAGAGTCAAGAGATAAAAGGAACAACTGGCAAGTTTGGCCTTGGAGTTCAAAATGAAGCAGGGCAAAGGTTAATAGAGTTCTGTCAAGAGAACAAGCTGGTCATCACAAACACTCTTTTCCAACAACACAAGAGACGACTCTACACATGGACATCACCAGATGGGCAACACCGAAATCAGATTGATTATATTCTCTGCAGCCAAAGATGGAGAAGCTCTATACACTCAGCAAAAACAAGACCTGGAGCTGACTGTGGCTCAGATCATCAGCTTCTTATAGCAAAATTCCAGCTTAAACTGAAGAAAGTAGGAAAAACCACTGGGCCAGTAAGACACAATCTAATCAAATCCCTTATGAATACACAGTAGAAGTGAGAAACAGGTTTAAGGATTTAGATTTTGTGGACAGAGTGCCTGAAGAGCTATGGATGGAGGCTCGTAACATTATACAGGAGGCAGCAACGAAAACCATCCCAATGAAAAAGAAATGCAAGAAAGTAAATTGGCTGTCCAATGAGGCCTTACAAATAGTGGGGGACAGAAGGCAAGCAAAATGCGAGGGAGATCGTGAAAGATACAGGAAATTGAATGCAGATTTCCAAAATATAGCAAGGAGAGACAAGAGGGCCTTATTAAACGAGCAATGCTAAGAAATAGAGGAAAACAACAGAATGGGAAAAGCCAGAGATCTGTTCAAGAAAATTGGAGATATGAAAGGAACATTTCATACAAAGATTACCATAACAAAGGACAAAAGTGGAAAGGACCTAACAGAAGCAGAAGACATCAAGAAGAGGTGGCAAGAATATACAGAGGAATCATACCAGAAAGATATAGAGGTCTCGAAACCCTAGGTCAGTGGTGGTGAACCTATGGCACGTGTGCCAGATTTGGCACGCAGAGCCCTCACTAGGTCAGTGGTGGCGAACCTATGGCACACGTGCCAGATTTGGCACGCAGAGCCCTCACTGCTGGCACGCGCACCATCGGCCCATCCGGGAGAGGCGGCTCTGCGTGGCCAGCAGCCCCGGCGAGTGTGGGCGGGCTCCCGCCTGCGGGGACTGCAGCTTGCCGGAGAGGCTGGGGGATTTGGGGGGCACCGGCGGGGGCTTGGCGGAAGCTGCACGGGCGTGGAGGTCCTTGAGGAAAGGTCTGGCTGGGGAAGGAGCTCGGTGGAGCCTCTTCTTCTCGGCGAAGGAGTGGTGCGGGCTCTGCGGCGGCTTCAGAGGCTCGCCGAGGCTGGTGCCATTCAAAGTCTCAATAGTCCCGGCTGCCTAAGAAGACGCCGGGGAGGGGCGGACACTTGAGGCTCCTCGAGCCCTTCCCGAGCGCAGGAGTGTGAGTGGCGAAGACTACGGTCCTCCCGGCAGAGCCCCGCAGCAACAGTGCCTTCCTCTAGTTTTCGCCTTTGCTCTCTCATCACTCCTGCTTCCTCCTTGCCCGCCACAAAGCTCACACTTTTTCCTCAGTCTGATTCAGCAAGACGGGCTCTCCTCCACCCCTCGGTCAGAAAACACAAACACACACAAAGCACAATCGGTGGCAATCTTCCTCCCACCCCCACCCCCACAGATCTTTCCAATCCGCTTGATGCAGCTCACGGTAACGTTGCACCCTGCAACATCGACTCCCTTCCCCCCCAAAAAAGCTCAGCAGCTTTGGGGCGCCCCCCCAAAAGCAAAGCAACTTTTGTGCGACCCCCCCCCCAAAAGCTCCAAAACTTTGGTCGGCAGCTCCCCATAAAAAGCTCAACAAGTTTGGGCACTTTGTAATAAGTGGTTTTTGGTTTACAGTTTGGGCACTCGGTCTCTAAAAGGTTCGCCACCACTGCCCTAGGTAGTGTGGTTGCTGACCTTGAGCCAGACATCCTGGAGAGTGAAGTCAAATGGGCCTTAGAAAGCACTGCTAATAACAAGGCCAGTGGAAGTGATGATATTCCAGCTGAACTATTTAAAATTTTAAAGGATGGTGCTGTTAAGGTGCTACACTCAATATGCCAGCAAGTTTGGAAAACTCAGCAAATGCCAGAGGATTGGATAAGATCAGTCTACATCCCAATCCCAAAGAAGGGCAGTGCCAAAGAATGCTCCAACTACTGCACAATTGCGCTCATCTCACACGCTAGCAAGGTTATGCTTAAAATTCTACAAGGCAGGCTTAAGCAGTATGTGGACCGAGAACTCCCAGAAGTGCAATCTGGATTTTGAAGGGGCAGAGGAACCAGAGACCAAATTGCATTCCATAGTAGACAAATGTTGCTTGTTTGTAGATAGATAGATAGATAGATAGATAGCTTTAACAGTTTCTTAGCATTTTCTTAAAGCGATAGGCTATCCATTTTGGGGCCCTGGGGCCCCTCCCACAAGGAATACCTCCAAAAAAGCACACTGTGGAGGAGGAGAGTTTCCTGGCTCCCTCTCAAAGAAGAATTCAAACTCAGGCTGCAGTGTCTACCAAAATCTTTAATGCTCCGATCAGTGCGATACATGGGCAAAATGCCATTAAAAGGCACAGCAGGTGCTACGCATAGCCAAGCAAGCAAAGACATGGATCCAGGAATGACACACACCCCAGCTTAGGAGCGAACTCCTCTTAAGCCCCCCCCCCAATACACATGAGGGGGCCAGGGACCACCCCCGTCAAGTTGATGGGCATTGCCATTTAATGGTGTGTGCCGTGTCATGTGACTATGTAGGGCAGGGCTTACTGTCGTCGTCCCCGCCCCCCATATTTTATTCAAGTTGGCACCGCAGCAACCCTGTTATTAGGGAGTGGTGCCGGTACTAATTTCTCACCCATGCGCAATGATCCTATGTTGAAAACAAACACATTTGTATCCACTGTATCCATGCGCCGAGGGACTTTTTTATGTGTCATTATGACTGACAGGTGGTGGAAGGAGCGAGCCAGAGTCTTGTGAGTGAGACTGTCCCTGGCTGTAATACTGGTTTTAGCCCTCTCACTGCTCAGAGTTGAAGTTGTTATTTACAACTTTAAAAAGAGATACAACAAATTTTCACTTGTGATCTCCACAGTTGGTAATTGTAAATGTTGCTTGTAGATAGATAGATAGATAGATAGAGCGAGAGAGAGAGCTTAATTCAGTAACTCCCTAAAAAGTGTTAGGAGAGGCAATACATTTAAATTAAAAGGAAACTGAAAGAAAATAGAAGACCAACAAAGAATTAATCATAATAAAACAGGGACAGTAGATTGTGGACAGATGATGGACTTTGAGAAAGCCCCCAAAAGAAAGCTTAGCCAAATTTAAACTGAAATCTCATGAAAATACAAAGATGAAGATTTTAAAGAGAATCAAGAAAAGCAGATACACCTGATGACTAGAAAAGCCAAGGGAAAACTAAGACAAATGAAGGAACGTGAGGGGAGAAAGCAAGTTTATTTACCTTTCGACCGACAAGTCTTTGGATGTACGAAGGAGCAGAGGAAAGGGTAGGTGGATATGAAGTCTGCTTCAAGCAGAGTGAAGAATAATTGCAGAAAATAGAAGGCTTTTCTTTTAAAAGGCAACTAGAGAAGCCGTTTCATAAAAAGAAGGCTGCAGTTTCTGTTGCCAAAGTTAATATTTATTTATTTAATTTCTATACTGCCTTAAACCCAAAGGTCTAAGGGCGGTTCACATAAAATATCCAATACACAAAATAAAAAAAAAAGAACAACCCAATAACAGGTTACCAGATCATAGGCAACGGTAGTCAGGCAATCCCTGTCCAGAGAGGGGCGTATCCAGATAGGGGCACCAGCTGAAGCTGATGGAAGGCACTCCGGGGCGCTGAGCGGCTTCCCTTGTCTCTCGACAGAGGTCATTGTACAGGGCGACCAAGGCAGTTTCTGTGCCAAAAGCAGGCCTCAACCCTGATTGAAATGGATCCAGAAAAGAGCACCTGGATCTGGACTGCAACCACTCGCTCCAGAACCTGGCTCCAGAAGTTGGAAAAACCAAGACTGGTAAGATTTTAACACAGGTAAGTCTTAGAAGCGAGAAGGGTAGGGGGATCCAGGCGGGGGAAAGCTGTGCATGTGATAAAGAGCAAAGCAGAGGGGCAGAAGACAACATAGTTCCATTTAATTCCATGTTAGCTCAGGTTCCCTTTGCAGCCATTTTGTGATAGCTTCTTGGGGACTAGAGATAAGCTCCTTCGCTAATGGGCAGAACTTCCTTTTATTTATAATGTGGCTTCCAAGGTGTAGACCTAGTGGTGGGGGAAGCAAAAAGGGGGAAATAACTGAAAAGGCCACAAGGAGCAGCAGCAAAAAGCAACCAGCCAAGGGTGAGAGTATTATACCTAATTGTAGTTACTGGGCAGCTGTAGAAGAGGCATTTTGAGGGGAATGTACTGACGGCAATGGTTAGAAGCGGCCTGGTAGAGCCCTTGGAGTGAGTAGAGGTTTTCACCATTTTGCCAACCATTTTTAAGCAAAAAAAAAAAAAAGTCCAGCAAACGTTTAAGCACATATTCAGAATTAGGAAGGATGAGCCTTGACCATTTTCCCCTGTACATAAGGGGCAGAAAATTTTGTCTGCTAATGGTAAGGCTGAACTGACTGAGAAAATATTTGAAATTTTATGAATCCGGACGCTCTGGCCATTTTGATTCATACACAAGGGGGTGGCTGATTGTTCCACTAATGACCAGAGCAGGACCACACAAAATAATGATAACAACCCACATTTGTGAAACATTTTGGAACAGAGGTCTGTACCCTTAAATCCTGTAGATAAAGGAGGCATGTAGCTCCCAGTTTTCTTTGCCTGGGGTACAGGTATGTCTCTTTAAGGCAGGAAACATTATTCATAAATGCTGAAACTTTATTAGAATTTTAATTTGACCCAAATTGTATTAATGGCTTTTTGGTGAAAACTTGCACGATAGGGTTGATAGTCGCTGGGTTTCTGACAAACACTAAAATTTGAATCCTCACCAGTACTTCTGTTCCTAAGGTAGAATTCCCATTTAGAATACTCATTTTTACACCTGGTGCATCAAACTGCTTCCTTTGTCTGCAACAGCTGCCTTGCTGATTTCAGTGTGAAAAAGCAAATAAGGCATTTTGAGGGTGAGTCTACTGATGGCATTGGAGTGAGTAGAGGTTTTCACCATTTTGTCGGTCATTTTTAAGCAAAAAATGTCCAGCAAACGTTTAAGCACAAACATATTC
The DNA here is from genome assembly GCF_009819535.1 of Lacerta agilis. Lineage (NCBI taxonomy): Eukaryota > Metazoa > Chordata > Lepidosauria > Squamata > Lacertidae > Lacerta > Lacerta agilis. Next base: position 39,036,007 of record NC_046327.1, on the reverse strand, counting down.
AGAATTAGGAAGGATGAGCCTAGACCATTTTTTCCTGTACATAAGGGGCAGAAAATTTTGTCTGTTAATGGTAAGGCTGAAATGACTGAGAAAATATTTGAAATTTTATGAATCCCGAATCTCTGGTCATTTTGACTCGTACATAAGGGGGTGCCTGATTGTTCCACTAATGACCAGAGCGGGGCCACACAAAATCATAATAACCCACATTGATGAAACATTTTGGAACAGAGGCCTGTACCCTTAAATGCTGTAGATAAAGGAGGCATGTAGCTCCCAATTTTCTTTGCCTGGGGTACAGACAGGTATGTCTGTTTAATGCAGGGAACATGGTCCATAAATGCTGAGACATTATTAGAAATTTAATTTGACCCAAATTGCATTACTGGCTTTTTGGTGAAAACTTGCACGATAGGGTTGATAGTCGCTGGGTTTCTGACAAATACTAAAATTTGGATCCTCGCTAGTACTTCTGCTCCTAAGGCAATATATTTAAAAACCTGTTGTAGAAACTGTTTCCTTTGCCTGTAACCTCTCACTTGGTTACCTTTAACTGCAATCATAGCTTCTATTAAAAAAAACTTTTGAATTATCAGAGGTGGTGATAGGCACTAATAACGAACAAGTAATTTCTAAATGTTCTATTGTAATTGTAGCAGCAATACAGTTGTGTGTCTTCTGGCTGAAGGTCCACTAGGTGAGTATCTTGTGCTTGGCTGAGGAGAAAATCTCTGTTGTGTTCTGCCTGCAACTCTTTGTACAAAGATTCTTTCAGGTCGCAGTGAGGGGGACCATTCAAGCACCCGGAGCCTGTTGGAGAAAAGTTAGGCTCTAAATGGAATAATACATCAAATATGCAAACTAAATATTCCCAAGAGCTTGTATTGAGCCATGTTGGTTATTCCAGTGTTTTTCAACCACTGTTCCACGGCACACTAGTGTGCCGCGAGATGTTGCCTGGTGTGCCGTGGGAAAAATTGTGTTTATTTGATTCCTATTCAAAAGAATTACTTTATATATAGTCAATATAGGCACAGAGTTAAATTTTTTAACATTTTCTAATGGTGGTGTGCCTCGTGATTTTTTTCATAAAACAAGTGTGCCCTTGCCCAAAAAAGGTTGAAAAACACTGGGTTATTCAATCACATTTTCAGAAGAGCTGTGAACTCGAAAGCCTAATGCAGTCGCTCTCCGTGCTTCTACCTGGAGGGACTTCTCTTGTCGGGACACCGCTGCAGGGGAGGCCCTTTCCTATGCCATCACCACACAATAAGGTACATCTTTTGGTGGGACAGCCATCCTTGTTTTGTTGCAGCTCTTTTTTTTACAGATCTCACAGAGCTACCTGTGCCGGAAGCAGATCTGCTCCATTGCCAAGTAAGAGGCAGTGTCAGAGCTCTTGATACATCAAGTGAACATCTGCAGTGTAGGATTGAGAGACACCTGCATCTTGGCTGCGCTGCTTTAGGTAACCGGCTGTTTTTGCTCCTGTGTCTGGAGGGGAGGGCTGCTGAAGACCCTAGTCTCTTCCAGGTGCATCTCAGGGACACGAGAAATAGAATTTTGCAAGCCTTCAGGAAACTTAACTGCAAGTGAACTTCACACTCCATAATTCAGTCATCTTTTTCAGTACAATCCTTTTGTGCTGGCCTCTCCATTTCCCCCCGCTTGATCTCTTCACAGTTCTGCCCAAGAGCCCACCACCCTCAGGTGAAGCCAGCTCTTCCTGCAGAAGTCAGGTCAGTAAGAACAGCTATGTTCAAAAAACATTTCTCTGGAATTGGCGGGAAAGGGCTGGGGACAAACTAATGAGTCCAGATTGCTTTTCACAGACCAGCAGAAGGAACTTCCAGGCCCATGGATTCACACTTCAGAGGGACAAACAAAAAGGTGAGCATAAAGGCAGAGTTTGAAGACTGGGACCAGTCTCTCTGTTCTGCCCTGCAAATTAATGGCAGTCAACATGGCACTCGGTGACTTGAACACATCTAGGTGAATATCCCTTGCTTGGCAAGGGATACAACCTCGATTGTGTTCTGTCTGCAACTTCATAACTCTTAAGGGTTTTCTTTTTTCCTGAGAGAACATTCTGTATTCAGAGTGTTCTCTCAGGTTTTGCTTTTCACCTTGTTGCATTGGCCAAAAAAAAAGCAAAAGACGCTGGTGGTCGGCGCTCCTGGTTTCCAGGACGGGGTTCAAGCCCCTGCGGTGTCCCTGCTTACTTCCAATGCAACCTCTCTCTCTCTCTCTCTCTCTCTCTCTCCCTTAAGAGCTAAATGAAGCAAGGTCACTGGTGTGTGTCTAAGACAAGGTGGATTACATGGATGCTTCCCATCCTAGCACTCCTTGCCATAGGGAACAAAAAACTTACTTCTTTTATATATATATAGGACTGCCTCTTAATTTTGCATTGTTTGTTTAGGCAGTAACCAATATACAAACATTCTTGTACATTTTATGCTCCTTATCGCTACCCCCAACATCTGTGAGCTGAGGATCCCTTTCCCATCATCATCATTGGCCAAGATTGTGCTGGGCTCCCTGGCCCCTGACCCTGAGCCCCGCAAAGAAGGGATCAGCAAGGAACTGGGCGTGACGGAGGACATCTTGCATGTGTGAGTATTGTTCTGGCACCCCCTTCTACAAGAGGCAAGGTGTGGTGGCATTCGGGGCAGATGATGGGCTCTGAGTCCTGGGTGCAGCCTGCTGGAAGGTCTCCTGCACAAGAGACAAGGTGGCACCGTAATGGATGGCATGTTGGACGTGAACCAGGGTTTAAACAACAACAACAATTCTATTATTTGTTCCCCGCCCATCTGACCAGGTTGCCTCAGCCTCTCTGGGCAGCTTCCAATAGATATAAAAATATAAAACATTTAAAACTTCCCTATACAGGGCTGCTTTTAGATGCATTGTAAAAGTTGTATAGTTATTTATCTCCTTGACATCTGATGGGAGGACGTTCCACAGGGCGGGTGCCACCACCGAGGAGGCCCTCTGCCTGGTTCTCTGTAACCTTCTTTCTTACAGGAGGGAACCGCCAGAAGGCCCTTGGAGCTGAACCCTTTGGAATGAGTCTGCTTCTTGGCCTGACCTACCCTGCAGGGTTGTTTTGAGCATAACTTGGAGGAAGAGTGGGGTGCAAGTAAAATAAAGTGGTGTGCTGAGCAAGACCTGCATTTGGATCAGTGTGTTTCTGCAAACCTCCTGTGAGGCTCATACAGGACAACTTCCTGGGGATGTAGGAATCTGCCTATCATCCATTTAGCACAGGATCATCTGCAGTTTTTCAGGGGGACAGACAGGCATAGTTCCCAGACCTACCAGGGGCTGACCATCTGCATGCAAAGTGGCTGCTCTCCCACTGAGCTGGGGCCCTTCCCCAAAAAGGGGGGGGGGGTTGTGCCCACTGCTAGTGAGTGAAAGTTGGTGGGATGCAGATCCCCTCGTATTTTCTGTAAAGTGGTATACATGCTGCTGATCCTATATAGAGAAGGAGGATAATAAGAATAATTCCTCCCATCCTCTCTGTTGAGTCCTTTACATTCAGGTGGTGCTATGATAAGAATAAATTAATTAAGGGAAACAGTCTATTTTCTGTCATCAAAATGTATTGGACCAGGTGCCCTGTGTCTGGCAAGAGTCAAAGGGAAGCTCAAGGACTGGAATAGAATGAGGATATTGGCAGAAGGAGTGGCATGTTCATAGGACTCTTAAGTGTAGTGTAAGTGTTGACGTTTTATGTTTCAGTCTACACAAAATATATACATATATATTATTTTTTGCAGTCGATGGAGAGCAGATGAAGCCCGTATTCTGCATGTGTCCATCAGCTCCTTCCTGGAGCATCTCTCCTTGGTGGTGGAAACTATGGACCTGTTTGGGCCTCCGGTGGCTTGATAGATGGTTGCAACAGGAAGCTTCCCAACAGTCTTGGCTGGACTCTGGACTTGCCCCTGGGCTACTGATGTCAGAGGAGGCCCTGAACATGCCATCCTTAGAGCCAAGATGTTGCTTTGTGTTCTGGAGCCAGCGGGGAACTCTTTGCTCTTGGATACTTTTGGACTTGGATAGATTTTGGGTGCTGAGAAGCAGACAAGCCTGGGACTGCTTTGATATAAGACAAAGTACATGGAATCTGGTGCTCTAATAAATTATCAATTGTACTTTACTTTATTGTCTGCATGTGTTAACTGATTTAATATATTTGAGCCAGATCACCATATTGAGTAATCAGTTACACAAACACAAGCAAAATCTTAATCATAGTGTTTCTCCAGGTGTTGCTGGACTCCAGTTCTCTTCAGCCCCATCCCGCATGGCCGAGGGTCAGGGATAATGGGAGGTTTTAGCCCTCTCACTGATCAGAGCCAGGCCCAAACAGAGGGGGGGGGTCATATGGGCCACTTGGCTCAGGCCTCTGATTCCAAAGGGGGCCTCAGTCAGCATATTCACAATCGCTCACCATTATTTAAATGTAAATACTTAAAATAATCCTTTTCCTTATGTATTTTTAAAAAGCACTATTATTTATATACTTACTTATATATAAGACTTCGGAGATCCCCAGGGTAAAAAATAGGGGGGGGGGGCACATTATCTACCTGGCCCGGGCCTCTGCCTGGCTCTGCAAGGACCTGCAAACATGCGCTGGATTATGGAGAGGAGCTTCATGCTCCTTCGCTCCGGGGAGGCAAGCAGCCCCTTGCCGCTGCCGCTCCTGGGCGGATGGAGCTCCCTAGCTGCGCCGCCCAGGGTGCCCACCTGCAGGCAGGCAGGGAGCGGTGGACCATAGGCCGCTGCTTCGTGCTCCGAAACAAAAAACCAACCAATGAAACTCCAGAACAAAAAAACCCGGACATTTTGCGTCATTTAAAAAATCCGCCCGGATGGACATTTCAGTCCTGAAAAAGACGACGTGTCCAGGAAAGAACAGACTTATGGCAACAAGAATATCTGGGGAAGTGTGCATGCACATGAAAGCTCATACCAAGAACAAACTTAGTTGGTCTCTAAGGTGCTACTGGAAGGAATTTTTTTATTTGTTTCAACAATAATTTGTAATCTTGTTTAATACAAATCGGCAGAACTTATGTTAAAAACAAGTTTCTGTAAAAATATGCTCCTCCAGTGAATAGGAGGGGCTTTTAAATTGATCTAACATTTTAAAATGGATTTATCTGTTCAATCAATTAAATATTGCAGCCTAATAAAATAGGTTGTCTGTCATCCCTTGCAAAATGACTTCTTCCCCTCGCAGAAGTCACTGTAGGGTTACGTAAGTAGCCAGATGACTGAGGAAGAGGAAATCACATGGTCTCTGTCTGGAATTATTAACTTAGAAGTTGATGTGTCACTGAGTCAATTTCCATTTCACTGGAAAGCAGAAAATTCCTCAGTGTATTTGGTTCTTGGGTCAAATGTTTTTAATCTGACCCAAACTGCTTCTCTTCAGTTGAAATGTACAGGGTGGGGGGCAATGGGTAGGAATAAGAAGAACCCAAAATATTTGTTGTCAGAATATTGCCAGTGGCTCCCGGAAGTTACACACCAACAGGTATCTAAAATCTGGCCACCCTTGCCACCATGATATTTCATGCTCAAATCATCCACCCCGTTGTTGAACCAGCACCGGCTGTGAAAACACAAGGAAAATCGATGTCTGTATTTGAATGGAAAGAGAAGGTTCTTGCTTAAGGAGCAGCAAACAGGATCAACTTCTCACTGCATTTTGGACTCCCACATGCAAAGGATTTGGGGTTGGGGTTGGATTGACTGTGAAGCTGTCATGGGTGGGGGGCGTGTTTGCAACAGGAATTCCCAACTTATTTTGGTCCATGGGCACATTTGGATTTTAGAGGCAGTGCTACCCCCTCCAGTCACTTCTGCCCCACACCACCTGCTTAGCTTTTGTCAAGTTGCCTTTCCCTGTCCCTTCAGGAAGCTAGTGGCCAGGGATGGTGGGAATCAGATATCCAGGTGTTTCTGGACTTGTATCTCCCATCATCCTTGACTGCTGGTCATCCTGGCTGGGGTGGGTGGGAGTTGGACATCCATACCATAAACCGTCCTGTGATTGTTGGATGAAGGATGGTATAGAAATTTGATATATAGCAACAACCCCCGCCATCCTGGGTAGCTCATTTGGTTAGAGGGTTGGTGGTGCTGATAATGCCAAGGTTTCAGGTTTGATCCCCATATGGGACAGAGGCATATTCCTGCATTGCAGGGGGTTGGACTAGATGATCCTTAAGGTCCTTTCCAACTTTCCAATTCTATGATTCTATGATAATAATCATGTTTTGGCCAAATTCTACTGTGGTAGCAGGAGTTACTGGACATGACTGCATAGCAACCCAACGGCCAGGGATGGCAGGAGCTGCAGTCCACCAACATCTGGGGAGACACCGGCTTCCATTCCCTGATGTTGCTTTGGAACTAGCTGGGCCCATTTCTCCACCCCGTAACATTTCATTTCACATGTCATTTGTATACTGCATTTCTATATTAGTATACACAAAGCAGTTTACAACAACAATATACCACAAAGATCACTCAGGCTTATAACAATCTAATCTAATACAGAAAGTCATAATAAAAACATAGCTTTAAAATAAGCAGTTTATATCAAATGAAGTAATATTCAACAGTCCATTAGAATATACAGTGGTACCTCTGGTTACGTACTCAATTCTTTCCGGAGGTCCGTTCTTAACCTGAAACTGTTCTTAACCTAAAGCACCACTTTAGCTAATGAGGCCTCCCATTGCCGCTGCGTCGCCAGAGCACAATTTCTGTTCTTATCCTGAAGCAAAGTTCTTAACCTGAAGCGTTATTTCTGGGTTAGCGATGTAACCTGAAGCGTATGTAAGCCGAGGTACCACTGTACTAGTACACAATAAAATTAACTCTCAAGATTATCAGCAAATACTACTTACACATAAATTCACTAATCTACAATCAATAAAAACAAAAGCAAGTCACAATGCCTAAAATACCACAATACATACAAAACCATATCAAAGGATCAAAGTGAGAAAGAAAGTCACACAACTTTTAATTTTTTAAAAAATCTCCCTCCTCCCTCTCTTTGTTCTTAAAGTCCTTGACTGAGGGTGGGAGAGGCAAGGCTCTGCTACCCTTTTGTGCACTTCCATGCTGAAGAAGCTGGAGGGAAGCTGAGGCAGTCAATGTGAAAGGGTTCATTTCCATTGTGCATCCCATTCTCCTCTTCATCCCTGTTTCTGCTGCTTGTTCACTTGTCATGTCAATCTGACTGAAGCTTCAATATAATGCCTGGGGCAGCCACACCTTATACAGTGGTACCTCGGGTTAAGTACTTAATTCGTTCTGGAGGTCTGTTCTTAACCTAAAACTGTTCTTAACCTGAAGCACCACTTTAGCTAATGGGGCCTCCCGCGAGCATGATTTCTGTTCTTATCCTGAAGCATTATTTCTGGGTTAGCAGCAGGGGCGTACCCAGGATCAAAACTGGGGGGGGGGGGAGCCATGGTCGTTCAGGTTCAAAAACATAACCAGCTTCAAAAAACAAAAACAGCTTTAAAAAACATAACCCCCCCCCCCCAAAACAGAAAGCCCCAAATGGCTGAAAAACTCAGTTTCCCAGGATCCTCAGTCCTCGCAAAGGAACTACTCACCATGCAAGGGAACTCAGTTTGCCAAGCTCCCTTGCAACGATGAATCCCGGCAACGATAAATTCGCCCCCTGACACTGCCCAAGTCTCAGCCTGCAACCCCATTTGACCAAGCAGGGTGCAGGCTAGGATCCGGTCTCTGATAGGCACGCCAGCTCTTTGTCGGCATGAGGGAGGGGGAAACAGCCGGCGCTACACACACACACACACACACACACACACACAGAGTGGCCAACTGCCTCGGCAAGAGCGGAAGAGCTCAATTGTTATTGAGATTTTGGGAGGGGGAGAAAGACCAGTCTTGAGCTTTTTTTCCTTTTAGGCTGCCTATAACCATTTAATATTTTTTTTGGCAGCTCCCCCTGCCCCCCCCTGGGTACACCCAAGGTTAGGGGAGTGTGTAACCTGAAGTAGATAACTCATTTACACATGAAAAGCACTATGCAAGAGGTGAAATTCATACAGGCACCTTTCCTTTTCTAATTAGCTCTTGCCAATCATGTGGAAGCTGAAAAGTGCCTTCTAGGAAACTTTTTGCTTGAACATAAAAATATGTTAGACTGCCCTCTGCTGGTTCCTTTAAGAGGGATCACTAAACTTGCACATGAAAAACTTGGGTGCAATCTAGGATTTGGAGTTTTGAAATCTGGGGAAATTAGGCAGTGGCGAAGTTGGTAATGCTGAGACAGTTGTTTAACTCAGAAGAAGAGTTAATCCCTTTATCAAGTTGGAAACAAAGATAAAACCTACCAAGAGCAGCAAGCTAGAAAAACATACTAGACTGTGTACATATTATCATTGGCTCTGGCTCCAGTGTGCTCCCACTGCTAGTGCTTGGAGCTGAGAATGCAAGACATTAGCCACAATCCATAGGTATCCTTTAGCTTCTTGAGAAACATTGTTTCCCTCAAACATTCCCACTTGACTGTGGCTAAGCTGATGTGTGACATTTCAGACAGTCATTTCACATGCACAGGTGACAGATTCATGATGGGGTTGCAGGTGCAGGGAGACAATCCAGGTAACACACATCAGCTGAAGACATCTCCACCTCATCTCTGGTGTGTACAGCAACATATAAACATGACTTCAGATGCAGCCACTGCAAGCAACTTCACTGTGTTTCAAGCTGCTAATGTGTACCTAGGCTTCATTGCCTGACTGGTGCCTGCAGCTCTTTGCGCATCAGAATCACCTTGTGCACACCATACATTTAAAGCACAGTACTTCCCCCAAAGAATCCCTGGAGCTGTAGTTTGTAAAGGGTGCTGGGAACTGTAGCTTTGTGAAGGAGAAATGACAGTTCCGAGGATTCTTTGGGGAAAACACTGTGTTTTGAATGTATGATGTGTACACAACTCTAGAATACCATCTAATTGCTTCAGACTACCTTCATTCTAAGGGACGCGGGTGGTGCTGTGGTCTAAACCACAGAGCCTAGGGCTTGCCGATCGGAAGGTCAGCGGTTCGAATCCCTGTGATGGGGTGAGCTCCCGTTGTTTGGTCTCAGCTCCTGCCAACCTAGCAGTTTGAAAGCGGTTTGAAAGCACGTCAAAGTGCAAGTAGCTTCCGGCGGGAAGGTAAACGCCGTTTCCGTGTGCTGCTCTGGTTTCACCAGAAGCGGCTTAGTCATGCTGGCCACATGACCCGGAAAAACTGTCTGCGGACAAACGTCGGCTCCCTTGGCCTGTAAAGCGAGATGAGCGCCGCAACCCCAGAGTTGTTTGTGACTGGACTTAACTGTCAGGGGTCCTTTACCTTTACCTTTTATACCTTCATTCTACACAGAGTACATCCACTGAAATGAATGTACCATCTCTGAGTATGATAAACAATGGACACCAAACCGAAGGTTTTGCTCCTGTAAGGTGAGGGAGAAATGGAATAGGAAGTGTCCAGTACATAACAGGCTATGCTGATCTCTAAAGAACAAAATTCCTTAGATACATTTGGCTGCATTTAATGCAGCAAAAATTATTTTGGGGATATAGAATGATAGAAATGGGACCCCAAGTGTCATCTAGTCCAACCCCCTGCAATGCAGGAAGGTCAACTAATGCATCCATAACACATGGCCATCAAACTTCTAAACTTTAAAACTTCTAATGAAGAAGAGTTCACAGCCACCTGAGCGAGTCCGTTCCACTGTCAAAGAGCTCTTACTATCACAAAAACTCTTCCCAATGTTTAGTCAGAATCTTCTTTCTTATAACTTGAAGTCATTGGTTCTAAACCATCCAACAAGTCTCCAATGAAAATGGGGACGTCCCATTCCATGATGATAATTTTACTATTTATACCACACACATCTTACTGGGTTGCCCCAGGGCAGTTTACAACATATATAAAAACATAATAAAACATTTAAAAAAACTTCCCTATACAGGATTGCCTTCAGACAGCTCGGGGGTCGGATAACTCCATACACTCCAATATTTCTCCAATTAAAATAGGAACGTCCTAAGGAAAAGTGGGCCATTACGGGATCCAATCAGAAACTGGGACAGCTTCTCTAAATCAGGGACGCCCCTGGAAAATAGGGACACTTGAAGGGTCTGTGGTTCAGGTCCTAGCTTCCGAAGCAGGAAAAAACCAGCTTGCTGCATCTTCCATGAGACAGCCCTGCAGGTATTTGAAGATGGCAATCATATCTTCTCTCACTCTCCTCTTCTCCGGGCTAAACATACCTAGCTCCTTCAAGCGCTCCTCATAAGGCTTGGTTTCCAGACCCTTGATCATCTTGGTCACCCTCCTTTGCACACATTCCAGCTTGTCAATAGCCTTCTTAAATTGTGGTCTGAGCAAGATGTGGTCTGACCATGGCAGAATAGAGCGGGACTCGTACTTCCCTTGATCATGGCACCCAGCTTCTTGCCTCAAGTAGAAGGAACACTGCCAGAAGTAGGTACCACCGCCAGAAGTACCACCGCTTGCAATACCTCCTCCAAACATGCTGCCAACAGGATACGCAAAAACATGGCAAGTAAGTAGGCTACATACCCACTTAGGGTGGTCACTAACGTAGCGACAACAACCAAAACATAGGCCTACTTTGAATTTTGCCGACAACTTATTATTAACACGGCTTGTGATGCCTGGGTGTGCACAAATAAAAGACCTATGACAGTTTACAATATCCTGTCTATTTTGGCTAGAGCTGCTCCACTGGCATTAACACCAGTCAATATTATGGCGGGTTTTAAAGTTTTGGGAATTTTCCCACTGAATCTTGAAATATTTACAGACTCTGATTTTATGCTATCTTACTTTACTGACAGGCCAGCTCCTGCCGTAGGCCTACCAAATCTTGAAAGCACCAACAATCCTGAACAGACTTCAAACTTGCCAGAAAAATTGGCTGTTTATAGCCTTAATTCAAAACCATCGAAAGCATCAACTCCTTCTACACCAATGCAGGCTAGCACTTCCAAAGAAGCTGTTCCTTTGAGTTCCACTCAAACTTTCCCTATTGCTTATCAAGAAGGCGTTCCTTCTACATCCAAACAAACTTGTCCTACACCAGAAGAAGTTAGGCCTTTTGAGAAGGCGGCACCTTCATCTTCAAATTTAAAAGGCATTAAAAAAATCAAATCCTAAAAAAGGTTCAAAAAGCTTACATTCAAGTGATGAAGTTGAAGATTGTTTATGCATTTATTGCTTTGAACCTTATGCCAAATCTAAGGCAAAAGAAAAGTGGGTGCGGTGCACAAAATGCAAGAAATGGGCGCATGAAGACTGCACCAAAGGGGATGTTACATTTTTTGTTTGCGTTCACTGTGATTCAATGATGACTTTTGTTTAAAAAGAATCTGTCTTTGTAAAATTGTTAAGTGACAGTTTTTGGAAAGATTAAGTGGCATTTGTTTTCTATATCCAATCACTTTCTCTATTACTCTATTATTATCTTACCTACTATTATGCCTTTTTAGTTTACAATAAAAAATACATATTAAGTAACAAGCAAGATTTATTACCTGTGTTTTACCATTTAAAGTATAGTTGGAAAATTTGCCCCTGTACATTTTAGTAGGCTGGAAAACTTGCCCCGCATACAGGGCACATTTTCCAAATTAACATGATCAGACTTAACCATTTGCTGTCAAAATTATATTTACTTTTTTTTGGGGGGGAATGTGCTAGTTTGTAGATAAAGGTATAGGAAATACAATGATATCCTGTTTACCTCAAAATAGATAAAAATACAAAATACAAAAAATACATTATAAAAAGTTGTTAATGCTCTGTTAATGGCCGTGTCCTTTATTATGTTTTGCAGGAGGAGACACGCTGGAGGCAAGGCTGGTGTGAAACAATATGGCATGTCCAGGCATTCCTGGCAGTCATTGTTGCGTGAACTTTTGGGACATTATCTTGGGGCATCAGCCTTGGTTTGTGGCTGGGTGTCAGAGTGTTTGAATGGCTCTCTTAATAAAGTCTATTTGTCCTGGTTGTGTGGTAGTCAACCTTTTTATACCTACCGCCCACTAATGCATCTTGGATGGTAAAATTTCCTTACCACCCACCAGTGCTCTATGGATGGAGTATTCAGCTTGTGCTGTAGAACCCCCTACCGCCCACCTAGAATCCTGAAACGCCCACTATGGGTGGTAGGGACCAGGTTGACAACCCCTGGTGTAGACTCAATAGATGGCAGTGTGGGGCTGCCTATAACGGACATGTCATAATGGCAACAATTTTTACATTTATACACATAAGCTCTCACTTCGGCTACATTCACTTTGTTGTTACATTATTTCATAGGGTATTTCTTAGGCATCCCTTTAGAGACATTAATAGAATACAGTATATTACATTTTACATGATTATTATTATGAAGAGAGACCGAGGTTGTACATTATTCTGTTAGTCCTTGGGCACACACTTTATTAACAGTAGGTTTCCAGGAATGTGAAGGGGGGAATCCCCCCCCCAGTTCTGTTTACATCAGTCAAGGGAGCCATGTACTCAAAAAGGTTGAAAACCTGTGGCATAAGGGATAAAACTAAACCCTGAAGACCCCAGGTACCAGTGCAAACAGTGCCACTCACCTCTAACTAAGACAGCTGCTCCAGAAGGATACCATGGTCGATGGTATCAAAAGCTAAGAGGTTGAGAATTAACAAGGACACATCTCCATTGTCTCTCTCCTGACAGAGGTAATCATACAGTGTGACCAAAGCAGATTTTGTACCAAAGCTGATTGAAATGTATCTAGAAAAACAGCTTTCTGCAAGAAAGTGTGAATCTTTCCCTTTTGAAGGGAGTAAGTTTCCAAAGTGTGTTAGTCAGTTTGTGTACTGTGAGAAAATTTCATCTAGCGGGTTTTTCGTTTCGTGAGGCATTCATCTTGCGAGGTACCACTGTAGTACAACCGTAGAGTAGAAGGAAAGTATTTAGGGCTTTATAAAGGCTTCCAAGTCCGTGTGTGTATGTGTGTGTGTTGGGCTTCCCAGGGAAGGGGGCCGGCAGGCTGGGGCGTGGAGTGTCCGACGCAGCCTCAGCACCTGGGCAGGAACAGGTGCCCAGCACCCGCTTGCTCTTTCTTACAGGCTAAGCACAATTCCTTATCGTTTACCATCGTCGTCGTAATCATCTCTACTATTGTGGTTTTATTCCGCCCTTCATCCAAAGGAGGGGCGGCCCCAATAGTGCTCCCCCGCTTGCTTTTTAGCCTCACGACAATCCTAAGAGGTAGGCCAAGGTGAGACAACGGTGACCTGCGCAAGGCAGCCCGGAAAGCTCTGCAGGTGAAGGGGGGGGCATCCTTATCTCTCGACCACCCCCCGCCCCTTCCCCGGTCTCTCTTCCTTCAAAATATAAAATCAAAAAATCAAACATTCCTTCCGGTAGCACCTTAGAGACCAACTAAGTCTGTTCCTGGTAGGAGCTTTCGTGTGCCTGCACACTTCTTCAGTTTCGGTCCCTCCCCCTCCGGTTAGAAACAAACAAGAACACGAGCGGCGTCATCAGCCGCACGTTGCACAGAAACGAGTCTAACATTTTTTGGATCTATAGTCTCTTATGATTCCGGTCCTTAGAAAACGGAAATGCGCGGAGAGGTCCCTCTAGTCTTGTCCCCCGACTCTTTCTACGCTGAAAAGCCATCTAAGCACCGGAAGCGGAAGTAGGGAAAGCCGTTTCCTAGAGCGGAAGGGTCAGTCGCGTGGCGTCTCTTATGAAAATTCCTGTGCGCCCACATGAAGCAAAGCCCCTTTCGCGACTGACGTCATCGGCCAGGGACGAAAGTTTTTTGTTAAAGTGCGCGTGCTCTGTGTTTGCCGCCGGGCGAGGCGCGGGAGCCGCTGTGATGTTCCGGCTTTGCGCGCAGCTGCTGAGTCGGGGAGTCGCTTCGCGGGTGAGGCGACGGTGCGCGCGTGAGGGAACGGGCGGCAAGAGAGCGGCCCAGGCCGCTATGGGGCTATTCCTCCGCCGCCCGGTGGTTCTTGGGAAGCGGGGGCCTCCCCTCCCCTAACCTCCTCCGAAAAGCGCCCTCGGCCACACGCCCAGGGGTCCGTACTGTAATTTTTTAAAAAATGAAATGAGGATTGTACTTGGCGAACCTGTTCAGGCTGGACTTCAGCTGGCGCTACTATCAATATTTGGTGAAATAAACGAGCAGGGCCCCCAGCTTGAGTAAAATATTGTGGGGGAGGTTGGCATGGGCGCAGGCCGGATTTTTTGGGGGGTGGGGGAGAACCTCAGTTAAGTATTTTTCCCCATGGGCCCTGGTAAGCCTCACTCCACATAATCACAAGACGCTGTGCTTGCACACCATTTGAATGGCAGTGTCCATTAACTGGGGGGGGGGGCTATGGAAACGAGGAAATAAAATTGAAGACGCTATTAATTTTTTTATTCATGGCAGCACGTACTGCCATGGTTCAGAAGTGGAAGAACAGCATTGGAGAGGCCTGGTAGGGTTAAGCCAGAAGCCTTGGGTGTTTTGGAGAGATCTTATTGAATATATGGACAGGGCAAAGCTGCTACACTCCTTGACAGCCTCCACAGACATATGTAATATGTGAAGACAGTATTATTTTTGTAGTTATATCAATATTTTTAAGCATCCCCATTTCCTTCTTTTCAGCTCATTTCCTATGTTTGTATTTGTTCTGTGAAGTATAAGATACACTAGCCACTTATATTATTTATGTCTATTGTCCATCAAAATGTGATTCCCCATCCCCCATTATGTTTGCTTTATTGGTTTCTAAACTATGTGCAAAATTCACAATGAGTATTTGAAAAAACATATTTGTGTTGATCACCACATATCACAGCAGCAAGTTCATTATTTTTGTGTGAAAAGGGACTTTCTTTGCCTTGTCTTGAATATTACTTTTTATATTCACAGTCAGTTCTCAATACAGTGGACGCTTGGGTTGCAAACATGATCTATGTGGGAGGTACGTTCGCAACCCACGGCGTTCGCAACCCACAGCACCGCGTCTGCGCACACGTGGGTTGCGATTTGGCACTTCTGTGCATGCGCAAAGCGTGATTTAGCGCTTCTGTGCATGTGCAAAGTGCGATTTAGCGCTTCTGCGCATGCGTGAGTGTCGAAACCCGGAAGTAACGCATTCCGGTACTTCCGGGTTCAGCACAGTGCGCAACGCGAAATTGTGCAACCTGAAGTGGCCGTAACTCGAGGTATGACTGTTCGTGTGAATATAGCCACAGAGGGAACAAGAACAAGGTGAAGCCCTACACAGATGTACTTGCAGCTGTGTAAAGAAGTGCATGGTGTTATCTTTTCTGAGTCTTCTCTTGGTTGCACATCCACCTGCTATGCAAACCCAATCCACTTCAGTCCTGAGATACCCAAAGCAACTTTGATGGATGTCTGTGGGGACTACTCATCAAAACCATTTTTGGAGAACTGACTTATGAGGCAGAGGGAGCTTTCATGACAGGGAGTGCTACCTTTTTGCAGTGTGCCACTAAAAGGAGTTTAGGGCAAAGTCATAACATTTTGACAGTATGGTGAGCACATGTATCGAAAAGCATCAACGTGTTGTAACTCATTTTTATATACAGCATCACAAGTGAACATAAGCAATGGAAAAGCAAAGAAAAGGGGGAAAATAAGCAAAAGTGTCAGGCCTCTGCCTCAGTGAGCATATATGTACATTTCAGTAGTGTGGGGAAATTGGGGGTGTTAAAGAGGAAGGATGATGGTAAGGATAATGGGATTAATATGATAAAAAAGTTATGCATTCATTAGTTACAGCCTCATCCCTATGCATCAGTTTACAGTGGTACCCTGGGTTACGTACTTAATCCGTTCCGGGTTACAGTACGTAACCCGAACAATCCGTTCTGCGCATGCGCAGACCGAAAAAACCCCCCAACCCCGGAAAAAAAAACGCGAAAAACGCTCTGCACACGCGCAAATCGCGCGCGCATCAGGTTGTGCTTCCAGGTTAGCAGACTTCGTACCCGAAAAGTACACAACCCGAAGTGTATGTAACCCGAGGTACAACTAGTGGAATTACACTATGGTAAACATCTGCAATTTGGGGCTAAGTTGAGAGAGGTGGCACCAGGTTGGCATTCTGTCTGATGATCCAAGCATAAGCCATATCCATGATAAATGAGCTATAAGGAATAATAATAAGGAATAAGGAATAATTTATTGGCCAAGTACATTTTCCAGCATACTTGGAATTTTGCTTCAGCTACATTGCAATGTAAACATAGCTTATACAGGTAGGTAGCCATGTTGGTCTGCCATAGTCAAAACAAAATAAATAAATAAATAATTCCTTCCAGTGGCACCTTGGAGACCAAGAACAAACTTAGTTGGTCTCTAAGGTGCTACTGGAAGGAATATTTTTTATTTTGTTTTATACCTTATCCAAACACTGTTCCACTAACAATACAATGACTCAGCAAAGAATCCCCACCATAACTGACCTCCCCTTCCACTACACAACTACGAATTTAACAATTTAATGGCACAAGGGGAAAAACTGTTCCTGTGCCTGGCCAGTTTTGTGTATAAAGTCCTGTAGCGACGTCCAGATGGAAGTAAATCAAACAGATGATGACCGGGATGCAAAGGATCTGCAACATTTCCCTCTGCTCTCTTCCTAACTCGGGTAGCATAGAGTGTCTCTATTGAAGGCAATTACCCTTTCTGCAATTTTTACTGCTCGTTGGAGCCTTTTCTTGTCTATCTTGGAGGCTGTGCTGTACCAAGCAGTAAAGAATTACCGAGAACAGTTTCAATGCTGCCTGTAAAATTGGATCAACACTTCCTGGGGCAATTTATATTTCCTTAGTTGACGCAGGAAATACAACCTCTGGAGGACCTTTTTAATAATACTGTAAATGTTGCCTGACCAATTTAAAATTTGGGAAATTATAGAGCCCAAGAACATAAAGGACTCTACTACTTGATTGAGTTGTCGGTACCTTCAGATATCTTACTCCATTTTTATTTCTTCCCCTAGCCTTTGTGTACATTGTCAAACCAGACAGGATTTCTAGGCAACCCTGGTGTTTCAGCTAGTGTGACAGATGCAGCTTCATTAAAAGGTAAGGCCTTTTCACGACTAGAACAGACTTGTTGCCTCTAGATGTTGTAGGGCACCTAGATTCTATCAGTCCTAGATTGCATGGCCAGTTGTCAGGGGCACTGAGAATTGTTGGCAGAACATTAGAACTTCCTCACAGTGAGCTTATGGGGAACACAGGCTTTTAAATAGTCACCTGGCATTTCCTCCAGGCATACAATTAAGAAAGCATTTATAAATTGGATAAGATGTTAACTTTCTTCTTTGCAGTAATGAGTCCCAAATAAATAAAACAGGAATGTGTGCATATGGCCTTGTAAAAATGTATATGGAGTGATGCTTTTGTGAATTTCCTTACAAGTTTCAAAGAAATTATTTCAAGCAAGATTGCCCCAAATCACACCTGCACATATTTTCCCCCATGCTTCCTTTTAGAAAAGTATCCTGACACAGTCTCTAGTGAGCCCATCCTGCGGAAATGCAGCATTGACATCCCCAAACACCTTGCACCTGTTCAGGCCTGGGTAGAGTCCCTAAAGCATTATGACGCCAGGCACGTGGGCTTGACAGATTTGCATCCTGATGTGTTTGCAGTAATGCCCCGGTAAGAATTGATTACCAATTACTAGATATTTGCAGAGATGGGCTGGAAGTGACCATCACTCGTCAAAAAGTGGGCGTGGGGATTTCTCATAAAGCATTTCATGCATCAAGGAGTGATGGTGAAGGTTGGGGGCAGGTTGGAAATTTGTAACAGAAAAGGGATAGGGAGTATTGGTTACGATACATAAAAGGCTGACATGCAGATCTTAAGTTTCAGGAATCATTCAGTTGAGCACCTGGCAATCATATAGACCAGGCTGGGCCTGTCCTTATGTTCCAAGGGATAAGATGCCTTGAATGGTTCCTGAAATTTGGCTGTGTGATTTCGGGAGTCTGGGCTTTTCTGTTCGTTTTTACAAGCAACTCCCAATTTGTGTGGGGGTTGCTTTCCGGGTCATTGCATGCAATTGAAACACCCCTCTCTGCCCCTGCTCCACCCTGCTCCTGTTCTGCCCTTTTAGTGACGCCTTTTATGATATTTCTGGGTCATTTCTGGGTTCGCCACTGTGCACATGTGCGTGATTGCGTGCATATCAGTTGTGCCTAAAATGTGAGTTGCCTGTATTAGCTAAGCTTGTTAGGGAGCATTTAACACCAAAACAGAAGTTGAAATCTTACCTCCTCATGACTTTCCTAGGCCAGGTTTCAATTGGTATCCTCCATCTCTTCTCCCTTGGATAAAATGGAGGCTTCAATTACTGTGGCAAAAGGGACTGGTGTAAATATTTTGTGTTTAAATTCTGAACCATTTTAACCATTTAGTGTGGTGTGTTCCCATTTCCCAGATCTTTTGCTAACTCTTGCTTCTTGTTGCTGTTTGTGTGTTTTCCCCTCAGCATTGATATTCTACACACAGTGGCCATCTGGCAGAAGAACTTCAAGAGAATTGTAAGTATAGAAATTGGAAGATCAGGAGCTGGTGGGCAATATGGGGAAGAACATGGTTCAGTGGGAGTTTTGCAGGGATAAATTTGGGGCAGACAATTTGCCGGCAAGAAAGGGGGCAAAATAATAGGCAGTGGTAGAGGGAGGGCCACTCTTTGCTAATGAAGTTAAAAGTCCAAAGTCAATTTGTTTATCTTGGGAAGACTCCACATTTTGCCACATCCATGAATTCCACTATGAAAGCAATTCTTTAATCTTACAAGGTTGTTGTAAGAATTACTGAGGTAAATTGTGCCCAGACTTTGAACATTCTGATTGTGTTTGGCCAGAGCAGCATACACCAGTCTCACCTGCCTTAATTTTCCAGAGTTATGCCAAGACAAAGACTCGCGCGGAGATGCATGGTGGCGGCAGAAAACCCTGGGCACAGAAGGGCAGCGGACGGGCCCGGCATGGCAGTATCCGGTCACCTTTGTGGCATGGTGGTGCGTGATGATCTCTCTCTCCATCTCATACCACTGTGGGATATGTCATCTCTGTAAGCCTTGGAGACACTAGTAGCTGTTCCCTTTTGTGGCTGGGATGCAGATACCCAAAACACTGCTCTGTCAGCAGAGCCCAAACACTGTCCCTTCAGAAGGTTGCTAGTGTGCAGCCAAGATGATGTGTTTATTCCCACTAATGCCCCATAGACTTCTCTGGCTCTTGCTTTTAGGTGGTGTTGCCTGTGGCCCTCGTGGTCCCACCAGCTACTACTACATGATCCCCATGAAAATGCGTGTCCTGGGACTCAAGGTGGCATTGACAACCAAACTGGCACAGGTATCACACAGCCACAGTTCTTTGTGAATATAAAGAGTTATTACCAGTGTAATACGCTGGTGACTGGTCAAAGGGTTGGCTCATGGTTAGTTTTTTAAGGCCTGGAACTGGACTCTGTAGTTATGTTTTTTTATCTCTGTCTAGCAGTAGTCATATTACTTAGTTGTTATATAGTACTTACAGGGTTTCCAAACATCATTATAGGATATCCTACAGCAGTCCTGTAACATAGGGAATCTGAAGACCCCATTACGTCTGTCCACCTGCTGAAGTGAGGGTGCAGGTTGCTTGCAGTCCTTTGCCAATGCAATTGGGGTCACAGTAACCAAAAATTTTGCACAAAATAATAGCAATCATAAAGAGGAACAGTTTTGTTGGGTTGCAAGGATTTCTAACTAGGGAACAAATCAGGTTTGTAAAAGGGCTTCATTAACCTGTGGGGTACTATTGATCCCTGATAGTAGTGAGGCTAAGGAAAGTGAATGATTTGTTACTTTAGAAACAGAAATACTGTGCTTCCCCACCCGCCTCTGTGCGCCTTTCTCCTAACATAACAAGCAGGTTCTGGCTAGACACTAAGAAGATCAATATAATTTATGTGGCATTTCTGAGGTCATTTTAAGCCTTACCACCTTAATTGCATTGGTTCCCACCTCCCCCCTTATTTTTTTCATTCATTCCAATGCGTGAGTTGGCTGCTGTTATTGTTGCTGCTTTGTAGTTGCTGCTGTTGTTTTATACGGGGTGGTCAATGTGCATGTAGCCTTACTGACTAGCATAAGTAGAAATGGCAGATCCCCGCAAGTGAGGTTTCATGTAATTGGGCTTTGTTCTAGTTCAGAATGAATAATTTGAAGGGTTAAGCCAAAGGATTTGGGGAAGGCTTTACTTCTGCTGTCCTTTCCTCGAGTCAGACCACTGGTCCTTCAAGTTGCTTTTTGTCTATTCAAAGTGGCAGTAGCTCTGTACAACATCCGACAGTGTTTTTTCCAGCTCTGACATCCTTTTAACGGGGTGGGAAAGGGGGTGTGTGAACCTGCAACCTTCTGCATGCAAGGCATGTGCTCTGCCACTCAGCTACAAACACTTGTTTGGGATTTTCAGGAAAGGCTTTTGTGACACCTCACAGGTGCCCTGGAAGAGAGCTGCAGACATCATGGGAGAAGTACCTTAGCAGGCAGTAGTAGCTTATTGTTAGCAGAAGTAGCTTATTGTTGCCTAATAGAGAGTTCATTTCCTTCGGCTCTTTTCTTCTTTCTCTGCCTGCAGGATAATCTGCGTGTTGTAGACTCTCTAGATATGCCAACTTCTGACCCACAGTATCTGATGGACCTGGCTCGCTACAGACACTGGGGAGAATCAGTGCTGATTGTTGATGTGTGAGTTTTGCTTCTTCAGGTTCTGTTTGGGGGTGTGGCTGAGGATACAGTCTGTCATTGGGGTCAGAGCTTTAGAGACACTCATGTCTGGTTTTGGAGGATGTTGGTTTGACCAGAGGTTGCTGCTGTCTTGAGCCATGGGAACACTTTCAGAAATGGCCCAAGTGTTTGTGACAACTTTTCTCCAGGCCATTGGTTTTCAAACTGAGGAACCCTAGAGTTCAGCAGAACCTTATTCAGCGGTCCGGAATAAAAAGTTCAGTAGTGTCCCAGCAAGTTGCTTTGAAGTACCCACCACTACTGATCTCTTGAATTGTGCAGTCACATTCAGTGTTTGGTTCACACAGGGTGAAAGTAAGATCCATCAGGCCTGGCCCATGGGAACCTGCTTTGTTCTCTAGAGTATGCCTTGGTATGCTCCATGGTGCATTCCGTGAGGTTGAGATGGAGAAGGTCTCTTCAGAGATCACTGACTGCATCGTAAAACACAAAATGTCCAGCCAAGGTGGAAGGTGTTTTTTTTGGTCATGTAAACAAGAAAAATAGCATTAGCTTCAGTCATGTGGCTGGGGGTATTCGTAGTGGAGCTTTATGGATTTAGGTAGCTTTTATGTGTCAGAATGTGTCTCTACATAAAATGGCTCAAGTTTCAACTATGTCCCTTGTGATTTCATCCAAGTTTGAAATGCCCTTCGTCATAAATGTCGCACGCTTGTTTAGGTATGCAAGAACGTGTCTCTTGTAAAGGTTGGAAATTAGGCACTTTGGTTGTTGTTGTTTAGTCGTTTAGTTGTTTCTGACACTTTGTGACCCCATGGACCAGAGCATGCCAGGCACTCCTGTCTTCCACTCCCTCCCACAGTTTGGTCAGACTCATGTTAGGCACTTTGTTATTTGGGCACAATTACCTTAAGCTGCTGTGTTAACAGTGGAGGGCCCTGAAACTTGAAGCCCTCGTTGAAGTGCATTTGTTTGGCTTGTTTTTCATTGTGCCTCTGGGATAGATACAGAGTGTTCTTTTGACTAAAATTCATGCAAACAACTTTCATATTGACACAGCAGAGAGACTTGCAATGCTTTAAGCAGCCTTTCCCAAGCTGGTGCCCTCCAGATGATGTTGGACTCCCAACTCCCACCAGCCCCAGGCAGCATAAGCATAGTCAGGGATGATGGGAACTGGAGTCTTAATATCCAGAGCGCAGCAGTTTGGCAAAGGTTGCCCTACAGACTGACTGAAAGACTTAACAGAGTTATTGTCTGCAAAGTGCGCTTTAGCCTGCAACAGCTATAAGACATTGATTTCTTAAGGCACTGTAGCAATATTTTCTATTTTGCGGCAAGAGAATTGCATGGCAAACATTTTGGAACAGTTGTAATCTTGGTGAGGCTTCCAAACCGAGAGCGACTCTTCTTAAATAAGCTCAATCCCCTTTTGAGCAATGAGCCTCTAGTGCAGACTCCAGCAGGGACAGGAGGCAGGGACAGAAGGAGGCAGATGAGGACGACCACCCCTGTAATTGCATACCACCCAGCCAAAATGTAAAGGGGAATGACTAGTATTTTGTACCCGACAAATCCTGGACCTGAACCTGCAAAACATATATCATTTTCCATTTCTGACTTCCAGCAATGACTTATCTGAGAACATCAAAGCTGCAACGAGAGGCCTTAAAACCATCACAGTACTGCCAGCCGTAGGTGAGTGGGGTTCAGGAGACTGGGCAGGGCCTTCTGCAGAATGACTCACTACATGCTTAGTCTGAGTACTTTCAGCCAAGTATGCTTGTAGTGCAAGGATATAGGAAGCTGCCTTCTACTCAGACTGGGGGTCCATCTAGCTCAGTATCTCCAGGTTTTTAGAAAGGGGTGGTGGTTGTTGGCTTGTTTCTATTTTTATTCTGAGAACCGCCCTGAGACCTCCGGGTCTAGAGCGGTATATAAATTCAGTAAATAAAAACAAAACACTCCAGGCTGTCCACCTGCAGATGCTGGGGATGGAACCTCGGATCTTCTGGATGGAAGGCAGATACTATGACATTTCTCCTCACTGGCCCCACCCTTCCTGCGACCCTTCAGCTGTTTGGGGCCAGGTCTCATTACAGATACAGCCTGACCCCTGTGTCTTTTTTCTCACAGGTCTCAATGTGTACAGTATGCTGAAGTATGAGACCCTTGTGCTAACCCTGGATACAATTGCCTTCCTGGAAAAGAAGCTGCTGTGGCATGACTTGCGATACAGGCTGCTATACCCTTTGCAGTTGCCCTATAGCGACTTCCCATAACCTTTATGGCAAATGTGGACTGAACAGCTGTGAGCTAGACACCTCTCACTCCTTGCATCCTTGGAAGAGTTTTTCCCCACCTAACATGAACATTAAAGCTAACTTGTCTTCCCAAGTTGCAGCCTGCCTTTATCTTTAGACACAGTTGTTTTAAAAATTTTGAAAAGTTGATTTATGGTGCTTACTGTTGAATTTGCACAAGTGAGGAAACAAAAAATGCTTTTGTGCTATACATTTCTATGGTGAATTGTGTGTGTGTGTGTGTGTGTGTGTGTGTGTGTGTAAAAAACTGCTGGATCAGACCAAGGGCTCTCCTAGTCCAGCACTTTTTCCATATTAATAATTATTATTATTCCAACATATATAAAAACATAATAAAACATTAAACTTTTAAAACTTCTTGATAAGTCAAACCTTGTTTGTCAAACGTAATCCATTCCGGAAGCCCGTTAGGCTTCTGAAATGTTTGACAACACAGGCGCGGCTTCTGATTGGTCGCAGGAGCTTCCTGCACTTAAGTGGAAGCCGCGTCAGACATTTGGCTAACGAAAAAAGTTCAAAAACTGGAACACTTCTAGGTTTTTGGCGTTTGGGAGCTGAAATGTTCCAAAACGGAGGCGTTTGGGAACCGAGGTTTGACTGTACAGGGCTGCCTTCGGATGTCTCATCTCATTGACATCTGATGGGAGGGTGTTCCACAGGGTGGGCGTCACTACCAAGAAGGCCCTCTGCCTGGTTCCCTGTAAGCTCACTTATTGCAGGGAGGGAACTGCTAGAAGGCCCTTGGAGCTGGACCTCAGTGTCCGGGCTGAATAATAGGGGTTGAGACGCTCCAGGTATACTGGGCCGAGGCCATTTAGGGCTTTAATGGTCATTACCAACACTTTGAATTCTGCTTGGAAACATGCTGGGAGACACTGTAGGTCATACAAGATCATCGGTCTACCTGCTGCTTTCTGGATTAGTTTGTAGCCAGAGTGACTCCGCAAGCTGCATGGGAGTTGAGGCTCTGCTTAGCCAGGCTTGCTCACTGCGGTGCTGCCACAGCAAGCATTCTGGCTGGTGCTCACACCACCTCTGCCTCGCGGCTGCCTTAAACACCCTGCTCCAGCCGCTGGCTTTGCCCAACCCCCAGTCAGCTGGCCCAGTGGCGGAGCTTCATTCTCCGGCACTGGGGGTGGGGAGCAGGCGGGGGTGGCGCTGGCATGCATCCCAGGGGCGTGGTGCGCCGCCCAAAGGGGCGGGGCACGTATACTGGGGTGTGGTGCACCGCCCAAAGTGGCGTGGTGTGTGTTCTAGGGGCATGGCATGCCGCCCATGGGGGCGTGCTGCACAGCACGAGTGGGGGGGGGGCAGCCGCAATGGAACCCCCTGGGACCGCGTCAATGGGAGCGATGCGCTCCTATCGCCCCCACCTTCCTCTGTCCCTGAGCTGGCTGGCCTGGAAAGGCACGAGGCCCCTGCCTCTGCCCCCTGCAAGCCATAGCCATGGGGCAGAGAGGCAAAGATGAGGCGCGTGGGCTCTGCACAGGCTGTTGCTGCAGAGGCACCCAGTCAGTCCCTCCCGTCTGTCCCCATGGAAAGATAATAATAATAATAATAATAATAATAATAATAATAATAATAATAATAATAATAATAATAATAATAATAATTTTTTATTTATACCCCGCTCTTCCCTGCCAAACCGGGCTCAGGGCGGCTAACACCAATAAAATCACAACAAAAACAAAAAACAATTCATTAAAAATACAGATTAAAATACAATTTAAAATTTAATTTAGACTGCAGCCTCATTTTTTTAAGTAGCCCACCAATCACATCAAAAGAATGAAACATCAGGGAGAAACTGAAACCAACCCAAAGGCCAGGTGGAACAGCTCCATCTTGCAGGCCCTGCAGAAAGATGCCAAATCCCGCAGGGCCCTGGTCTCTTGTGATAGACCGTTCAACCAAGTCGGGACCAAGTTTTAAATTTATTTTCTTTACCAGCTCTATATAAACTCAAATAAACAATTACAAAGTGTTTTCTTATGTCCTTTGGATCCTCTATTATTTTCTCTTCCACTTCCAATTTGGATCTAACATTAATTTCTCATTTTTTCTTTAACTGCCATGCCCATAATTTCACCAGTTTATTTGCAAATTCAAAGTTCTTTTGTCTTAATCTTTTTCTCTTCCATTCTATTTCTTGGTTCACTAGCATAGAAAATTGTGTTTGTAATCTTTTATTTCATCTTTTGTTTTTATTTTATTTCATCTTTATTAGGATTCTTTATCAATTCTTTTTCTTTTTTAATTAATTCATCCATAATTTCCTTTTTCTTTGCTTCTCTCATCTTCTTTTGATAAGCACTTTGCTGGATAAAGAAGCCTTGCTAGCGTCCCAAAGCATATGTATCCCTGTCCCTTGGTTTAAATTTAATTCAAAATATTCCTTCAATATTTTTTCAGCTTTCTCCAAAGTTGTATGATTGCCCTATAGTCCTTCATTTAACCTCCATCTTCTTGTCAAATTTTGCTTTCCTTTTTTTATTTTTAAACAAGAAGTTTATTTAAACAACAAGACGCTTTACTTGAAGGGAAAACTATCCAAGATCAAATTTTTGTTTAGAGTAATTTACCCCTACTTAAAGACAGCTTGCTCTACATGTAACAGCTACATACAAAAAAGTTATAAAATCGTCCTTGGTTGTACAACGATAAAAGAAAAACATTGAAATTATCCAATCAAATAAGGTATGCAAGGTTTTTGTTTTTCAACAATGAGAGCAAAATAACTTACTGGAATATAAAGATAAAAGTTAGAGGAGCATGCCATGGAGGAATGGGGCATTTTCACAGACGCAGTTTGTTTTTACCACCCCATCTCCATATGATGTTGATCAAAACATACCATTGGCCATTTAGTTAAAAAAAATGCATGTCTGTGGACATGCACCAGTTACGTTATGTACAATAGAAGGAATAGGAAAAGAAATCAAAGAGAGAAAGCTATACTGCAGTAGTCAAGATGTGGCTGAACCAAGTCTCGTTTTTCTAATTGTGAATGTGTTGTCTGTGGGAAAGGGAGTTTGGTTCTCTTTTAGTAGACTCCTCCTGTCTGCTGCTGGAACACATCAATTGTATCTTCATCCTCCATTTCCAACTGTGCAGGTGTATCTGTTTCATTGATTGGCTGCCCATCAAACCGGAATCTGATTTGCCTCATTGACAAACCCTGTCGTTCACAATAGGCTTTCATTAGTTTGCTAAGTGGTGTATGCCTTTTAATCTTAAACTGCACCACAGATCCATCTTGCCCTGCAACCTTCAGATTAATGTGGTCATTATTTTCAGTCTTCACACCTTCCTTGGGCTTCTCGTCAGCCATGGCGAGTTCAGCGGGGGCCGGTCTGCTGCGAGCACCTCACGCAAGCAAGTGGGGGGACGGAAGGATGAAAAAAGGCGACCGCGACGGCCAAGACAAAAAGACTCAAATTTTGCTTTCCTTTTAATTCTAAATAAACTGGGTTGTGATCTGAAAATGTCCTTGGTTGTATTTCTGTCCATTTTGATCTTAACACTAGATCTTCTGAGATCCAAGTATAGTTGATTCTTCCAGCAGTTTGATGAGGATCTAAAAAATGGGTATACTCTCTGTCATATACATGTTTGAATCTCCATATATCATTCAATTTTAAATTTTTGACCATATTAAAGAAAGTTGTAGGTAGTCGCCCTTCTTTATTGTCTCATTTACTCAATGTTCTATGCATATCCAGGTAGACCACCCCATTAAAATCACCCATTAAAATAATTTTTGGTCCATCAGTTCAAACATTTGTCCTCTAGCTCCTTATAAAATTCCGAATTTTTAAATTTGGTGCATATATTCCAATAATTGTTATTTCTTCGCCTTGCAACGCTACCTGCACAGCACAGCAATCATTCTTACCTTTTCATCTTTAAATAATTGTTTTGGTTGAAGTTTCTCTTTTATGGACATTATTACACCTCTCTTTTTTATAATGTCTGAGGAGATGAAGTCCAGTGCTAATCTTTTATTTGCCAAGACTCTTTTGTGTCTTCTTGCAACATGTGTCTCCTGTAAACAAATTATATCTATTTTTGTTTTTTGTAAAATATGTTCTATTTCATTTCATTTCTTTTTATTATTTAAACCATTCACATTCCAAGACAAAATCCTCAAATCCATAATTCCCAATTTATTAATTTTTCTAAAAAGTTTTTAAGAGTCTGTCGTTTTATTTTTATCTTGATCTATCTTTCCACCAGCTGCACCTTTTCCTTCAATATCTTCTTCTGCTCTCTTTGATCCTAATTGTTTCTTATTAGGTTTCTGCTTCGCTTGGGCATCTACATCTTTGCTTCTTTCCCTTGTATGTGAATGAAAGGCCCTCTGGGTACTCCCATCTGTAACGAATCCTGTTGTTTTTCAATGCCTCGGTCAAAAATTTGTAATTGCTTTTTAAAAAAGAATTCTCATAGGAATTTCTTTTAAAATTATCACTTTCTGGTTGTCTATTTGAAATTCCCCCCCCCCTCGTAATCTGTCTGAAGAATCCTATCTTTAATATCATGTGAATTTAAAATCAACAAACAGTCCCCTGGTAGATTCTCTGTTTTTGCATAATTTGATTTTATCCTAAAGATTTTCAATATTGCCGTATCCAATTCTCCTTCATCCATCTCCATCCAGGTGGCCAGTTCTGTTATCTTCTCTCTTATATATTCCTCTGGATTCTCCACCAATCCTCTCAAATGCACAGTTAGCTCCTTCTGTTTCATCTCCATCAGGGCTAATTGATCCCAAGCAGCTTCTTCCATTGCTCCAAAATCTTCGGTATTTGCTTTAATCTGACCTTGTTCTTCTTTCAATTCTTTATGCTCTGTGTCTTTTTAGACGTTTCTTCCATAATTTTAGTTTTTTTTATTTAACTCTTGAACCAACTTTTCCAGTCCCATCGTTTTGGTTGATAATTCTTTAATCTGGCCTGTTAGTCCTTCCATTTAGTATTCTGTTCAATTTGAGTCCCCATTTTATCCATTTTCCTTCAAGCTTCTTAATATGATCAGTTATATTCTTCATAACTGCTATTAATTTTGCCAAATTAATTTATTCTTGAACTGAGCCCCTCTTCCCTTGTCCTGGTGTTGTAGATGTAGGTCCTGTCGCCTGTGACTTTTTAGATGCCATTTTTATTGATTTGGTTCTGTTTGTTTGATTGGTTTCACTATTTATTTATTTGATTTTGCCTATTCCTCTTTCCTTTGCTTACTTTTTAAAATTTTTAGTTTTCCTTTCATTGTAATATATATTCTCACCACTGGGTGTCACCCCTCCTCCTTTCTCTTCTATTTTCCAATTTTATTTTTCCCTTGTAGTACACCTATTATTTCACCACCAGATGTCACCTTTTCTTTACCCTTTGGCCACTGCTGTCTCAATTGTCTCTCTTGCTGGCTACACTGCCAACATTGCAGCGCAATTTTAAATCCAAAAGAGAAAGCCAAATGTTTGGCAGAGAATGAAGCTGATTCTCCCTGTTTCTTACACCATCAGGACACAAATATATATTTACAAAAAAAGAAAAAGAGCCAGCCCCCCCCCCCGATCTTGTGTTCAGATCTTAAAGGAGAAGAAGTCTGTTTTCCACAAGCCCATGTAGCGGTCTTCTAAATACAAGTCACTGTTAGAACTTAAATTAAGTCTCTGTATTCCAAACGTATTTTCAGATGTTTTCAGTAATAAATTGTCCTGTTCCAAATCGCAACCAAATGAAATATATTGCTCTATCTCCCGTTTCCGGGAGGGAAAATGCTTTCTCTTTTACTCCACTGTATTTTTAACTTCCAAGTCTTTAAATCCAGTTCTTCAATTTTCACTCTTCTAAATTACCAGGATTGTATATTTAATTCCTCCGTATTTATTGACATCTATGAATTGTTCCCGTGCAAGTTAAATTTCACCAGCACAAGGTGAACCTCCGTTTTTTCACCCTGTCTTTTTTTTTGCCAATTAATTGTCCCATTCCAATTTTCCAATTTATTTTATCCAATGTGGCTTTAAATTTATCGAAAAAAAATACCGCTTGTGGCCAAAATTCAGGGCTTTCCGCCAGAGACTTTTTGTTTGCTTCTTGTACCTCTGCCACTCGATCCCATCTCAACCCCCCCATTTTTGGCGGGGGAGACAGGAGAACCCGCAATTTAGCGCTGCCAAAGCTCCACGCCCAAATCTTCTCTTTGGGCTTCTTTTGGGAGGCACAGCGCCCTTGTGAACACCCCAAAAGTCTCTCAACAGTAGATTCTTCTCTGGAGGCTAAGGTGGCTACTTCCTCGCCATCTTACAATCACCCCAGAAGCTTAACACTTTAACCTTTTCCAACCAACTATACCAGGGGTAGTCAACCTTTTTATACCTACCGCCCACTAATGCATCTTTCTTGATGGTAAAATTTCCTTACCGCCCAGCAGTGCTCGATGGAAAGAGAATTCATCTTGTGCTGTGGAACCCCCTACCACCCACCTAGAATCCCATGCCCACTAGTGGGCGGTACGGACCAGGTTGACAACCCCTGAACTATACAAAGGCAAGAATTCCACTCATTGCTTCACTTGTTTTTGCTTCTGGTCCCAATTACCTCTGCAGTTTTGTCTGGGCAACAGCACAGAAAGTTAATGCACTTTTACACTTTGGCTTCCTTTGGTAAAGTAGTATCAAACTAAGCAGCAAAACAGGAATGACCTCATGAAAAGGAAGCCCATTAACCTTGGGGTTTGGGGTTTTGAACTACAATTGCTGTTTCCTCTTTGCAAGATCTTTTACCACACAGAACATCTGCATGCTAAGCAGAGGTGCTAGGCAGCTGCTAAGGCTTCTTGAACCCAATAGGGTCCTTTTTTTTAATTGCACAGGCCTCATTTCTTCATGCGCAAACTTCCTGTTGATAACAGCCTTTTATGCGTCCAATGTTCCATGTTTCTGTTTTTGGTTTTTTGTGCCACTCTTCTTGTGCTGTAGTGGGAGAGCACCTGCCCCCATGGCAATAATGCACTATACATGGGGGGAGCTTTACAGAACAATTGATAAAGCAGATGGGATATTATTGCATTGATAACAGGTTTCAGAATATAATTGAAAAAAGAAAAAATGCACCAATCTGGAGAGGCCCCTGGTCCTTTGTCTCTTGCCAACACTCTTTGTTCCAGTTCTTCTGACTTGCACATTTTGGAGTAAAGATAGATGCAAATATTCAACCAGCTTCTTTAAAATACCCCCTTCTTTTTTATATATATAATATTTTATTGAGTTTTCCAATTTAATATTCCAATAAGAACCACATTAAAACATTCCAAATTACAATACAATCAAAAAAACCCAAATATATTGCCAAATTATATATCTTTGGGTGACTTCCCATGCTCTGAATTTCACAGAGTGCTAATAATCTAATATCACATTGCATTTCTTAATTAGTCAATAAACCATTCCGATGTTAATTCTTCACTTAATTTTCATTTATGTTTATAACCACTGATCTGTTCACACTTTTGTCTTCATAATTCTGTGTGAAATATTCCCCCCTGATATTATCCACATTCCAGCATATTCAGTTTCTGCCAACAGGAGCCATAATACGCCAGATCCCAGACAAAAAGACACCATTAGCTCCAGGTAGCCATCCAGAATTCCCCTCCATAGTCTCGCACCATCTCCCAATATGCTGGTACCTCTGCAAAAACAAATTAACTCCAATCCAGAATTTTTTTTCTTCCTTCCACTAAGGGAACAGCAGCAGTGTTCTTTCAAACCCACACATTCAAACAATATCCCCTTCTCCTTTAGCATATATTTAACTCCCTTGTTGTCCAAAGGCACTACTGCCTTCCCTAGCTGGTTTCCTGCTTCTAATGTAGTTAAATATTTTTCTTCTTCTTCATCTGGTGGTAAGTTCCTAGAAATTATTTTGCTTTGCTGCTCTGATTACCTGTTTGCATTTATTTTGCTAGACCTTGTGTCCCTTTCTGTTCTCTTTTGGGCAAGACTTCCATTTTCTGAATGAAGTCTTCTTACCTCTAGAAGTTTCCTTGACTCTGCTTGCTGACTATGCTGGCATCCTCTTGGACTTAGTGGGACCTTTCCTGAGCTTTTCTCTCTCCTCCTTTCACCCACCCCACCCTGACCCAGCATTCTGGAGAGAAAAATAGGTCTTTATTTAGGCTATAAGCCCACACATTTCTGGTACATAAATAAAATATAGCTATAAATCACCACCACTATTTGGGGGCACAGTCTTTAAATATGTCAGTATACGATTTGAAGGAATAAAAATCAATAATCGTGTAACATTCCAGCACGTCTCTTATAGGAGAGAACTGAAATCAGAAATCTTGCTACCTGCAGTGCTCTGTGCGGGTCATTGGCATTCTGGAGGGACTTGAGCCTCTTCACCCTTAAAAAAAATTATTTTGAAGCCCAATGCAACTTGGTTGGATTTCTATGGGAGATCTGTGTGTTTGTGTGTGATTTCAGCAGCACTGTCCAGAGCAGACTTTTATTTCTAATGTTTTGCTGAATTCTTTCCCTCTAATGGAAACTCTTTCAGAGCCCAAGTTCAGATATATTTTCCTGGGTTCTTGCTCAGATGGAATACAACTGTTGCTGTGAGGTAATAGATTTTATTATCAGGGATCCTCAGAGGCTTCTGAGTAATTGAAATAAAAGTTTCATTTATCCTTCTGCCAAATGGCTTTTCCCCACCTGGGTGTGCCAAGGAATATTGTGCAGAATTTAGAATCTGAGAATATCAGCTTTGGGATTTGGGAACTTTCTGGTTCAGATGAAAACAGGTGTAGATGTTTTATGCCCACCTGTCTGAATATAGTTCATCCGCCATGCATTGTGACCTGGCAGCTGACCCAACCCCCTACTCCCATTTTCACAGTTCTAGGAAGGCAGCAAAACTAGGAGGTCCATTGAGTCCTTGTAGGCCTACCTTGTAGGTGTGCTGTGTTGGGCTTGAGAGATCACAACTTTTGCAAGTCTGCCTTTGAAAAGTACACAGAGTGCCTGCAAAGACTTCCAAGATTCACTGCAGCTGGGAAAGAAAAAACTCTTCCCAAACTCCACAGAGACAGCCTGTACTAGCAGCGTATTACAGCCGGCGGGTTTTATTCCAGCATCCTGATTCCATCCTGAGACACAGAGATTAAGGAGCTGAAACTGCTCCCTTATTTTCACCCGCCAGGCCAGGAAAAGCTTCATTTCCTTTGTTTTGTTTCAGGGTTGTGTGAAAAACATTGGGGCAGAGCCAGAATAAAAAGTGGCAACTGTGCTTGTTATTTTGTAAGAAATATATTTTTGTTTTCATTAAGTTGATCTGAAAACTTTTATCAGTACAGTTTTTGTTTTGTTTTGACAGATTGGGGGAGGCTCGAGAGTCATGGGCGGGTGGGCGTTGCCCAGGAGGGGCGCAAGGCATGGTTTCTCTGCCAGGCAAGGTGCAAAGCCCTTCTTTCGCACCCCTGTGAAACATAAATGCGGGTGTTTTTTAATAAAAAAAACAACAACTGGGCAACAGCCGCCCGCCCTTGGCTCCCAAGCCTCCCCTTATCAGTCAGAGGCAGGAGATCGGGGGAGGCTCGGGAGTCATGGGCGGGCAACGCGTTGTTGCCCAGTTTAAAAAAACCCTGTGCATTTATGTTTCACAGGGTGCGAAAGAAGAGCTTTGCCTGTGTGCTTGGGCCCAGGGTCTTTTGCCTCACCATCCCCACTACTGACTCTCTGTTGCTACTCAGCTTCAAAAAAAAAAAAAAAAAAAGTGTCCCCGGATTCATTGAAAAAAATCTGGTAACCATACTGCAGATTGGAAGAGCAGCAGATTTATTTCAATGATTTTTTGCACTGCTGATAATTACTGCTCACTCATCAAAGCAGTGGACAGGGTTTGTGACCCTGTGCAGGCTTCCCCTGCCAGGGTGACCCCCGCTTTTGTTGCTGGCTCTTGCTCTGCCCCCTCCCTGGCTACCCAATCAACTGCTGGCTGGGGGGCGGAGCAAAGACCAGGTAGTGCAGGGCTCCAGCTGACCATCTGTTGTTGTGTCTCCTTATTTATGGGCTGGCTCCCGAGCCAGAGGCATGCAAGCAGTCCAGCATCCTCTTCTCATTGTGGCCAGCCTGATGCCTCTCAGAAGTCTAGAAGCCTGATGGCAACACTATCCTCCCCACTCCAGATTCCTATCAGCAGTTTCCCTTCAGACGCATGAAAAAGATCAAGCAGATGCCACTTGGGTTTAATATATTGTAAGTTTTCACACTTCCTGTGGGTTTTGATTAATTTGCCCCTGTTGTATAAAGAGTGAGAGCTAGTGACGTTTGAACCAGAAGTCCTTTCTCCATGGCCTGACTCTGATGTTGCCATTGCAAAACCACTTCCATGTAGCTAGAGGCCTGCTGGGCAGTGGGAGCACATTTGGAAAGTGTGGAAGCTGTCTGTAGTATGATGCTCTGACTTCCGCTTGCCTAGGTCACTGCTGCAATGACATGTTTTGCAAGTTTAATTGAGCTGACAGGCTGAAATTAGAAAAACAGAAGAGTGTGTATGTGTGGCTACAGAGGTGAGGAAAATGTAATTCTCTTTTTCCCCCAACATAATTTTTATTAAGTTTTCTCAAAATTATAATTTATACAAGAATGTACAACATTTATGAATTCTGCATGTATGCAAAGGTTTGTATCAATAAAAAAATACTCTTATGCTTATATCATATACATAGCTTATACAGTTTGTAGAAAAAAACAAACAAAACCCCCCACAAAAAACCACGTCCCCCCTTCTGCTTCCCCCCGTTCTTCTTCTGTTTTCTTTTGACACCTAATTCCACGGATATATACTTCTTTATTACATTTGCCATCTGTCACATGTTATCAACTTAGTCCCATATTGTAGAACCTCTCCTTCCAATTTATTTCTACCTACATTATCTTATATTGTTAAATAATTTACTTGTATATATAAATGTAATTCTCAATATGCACACATGCCTTGTCAAAACTGCATCTGGTAGGATCACATCTTCTGAGTGATTTTCAAAGCAGGGATGGGGGAGCCTGTGGTCCTCCAGATGTTCTCATCATCGTTGACCACTGGCCGTGTTGACTGGGGCTGATGGGAGATAGAGTCCAACAGCAGCAGCAGCAGCAGTTGGAGGGCCAGAGCTCCCCCAGACCTGTTCTGAAACTCAGGGAACTATCTTGGCCATTGAACACTTATTCCTACACTCAATTTTATATTCCTCAGAGCTATTTCCTCATCACCATGTTTTTTTTGTTTCGAAGGGAGGAAGTGCTTGGGTGGGGCAATGAGTATGAGGGTGAGTCAGCCAGTTAAAGGATATGCATGTTTCCTGAACCAGAACGTTAAATAAAACTTTAGACAAAAGAGTGGCTAAGCTTTGACTTCCCTCGACTGTTCTGGCTCCATATAGCTAGCTGGAAAACCATCCAACTCCTAATGGTCATCTTTTCTGCCTTGTCCTGGTGAAGATGATACCTGTCTTGCCTCTGAACTTTGCTGTACTTCTCATCTTCTGGTTGCCTGTGGGTGAGTCATCCTGAAAACTCCTTACATTCCAGTGACAGGGAGAGCTGTCTAGTTTGTGCTCCCTTGGTGGAGGAATCTGGAAACTGGTTTCATCTAAAGGTGCTTCCCGATGGGGGCTTAATTTGCAAACAGATTATTGAGATATTGCCAGTGAGTTGTTGCAACAGTTTTTTAAAAAGTGTATTGTCGTAAAGGTAAAGGTAAAGGGACCCCTGACCATTAGGTCCAGTCGTGTCCGACTCTGGGGGTTTGCGGCGTTCATCTTGCTTTATTTGGCCGAGGTAACTGTACAGCTTCTGGGCCATGTGGCCAGCATGACTAAGCTGCTTCTGGCGAACCAGAGCAGCACACGGAAATGCCGTTTACCTTCCCGCCAGAGCAGTACATATTTATCTACTTGCACTTTGACGTGCTTTCGAACTGCTTTCCATAGAAAGGGTAAATCCAGATTAAATTGTGCGTGCGTGCTTTGGGCTGGCATTTTGAGGATGAGAATGTTGTGTGGGTACTGCATGACTAAGGCACACTGATCCCATGCTAAACATCTTTCTAAAAGCATCCTAAGATCCCCCAATACAAATGGGGGCATGGAAAATGTCATGTGCAATGGATGGGGTGTGAGAAGTGTTGGTGGCAAGGAAAAAAATAGGTATAAAAGGAAAAATCTTGCATGCCAAGATCCAATCTCATTTATACAAGGTCTAAACTGAGAAAAACAAACTCATTCCAAAAAGAAACATGAGCCCTGGGTAAGTGCCTGGAACCCCTGGAATCTCACACCCCCTCGGAGGCCAGGGTGGCAGGCCGCAGTATTATTATGTGCGTAAGGAGAGATTCCTGGTTCCTGGAGAGACCCTTGGTTTAGTTTCCTTGGAAGGAAGAGGACTGGAAATATATGATGACATTTCTGTGATAGGAGATAGGAGATAGATATCTCCTATCTGCCCAGTAGATTTCTAAAGGAGCCAGAGGGCCATAGCACTGGATTCACCACTGAACAAGCCAAGCCAAGCTGCTGTCTTTTTCATACCCAGTTTCAAGGCTCCTGCCTTTTGACTATTTCAGACAATAGCCTATGCTTCCCCCCCCCAACATACTGCCCCTCATCTAACACCCCATAAACCCCAAAGGCATATTAGGGGGAACTGCTTTTCAAAAATATGTATATTAGGCAAAATTACATCAAAATATTTATAGTATTTTTTGTAGAATTGTATGATGTTATTGTACATGTCTAATATATCTTTCTGACTGTGCGTGCATGTTTTAGGAGATATTCACACAAAAATACCGCTGAATTATCATGAGGACTTTATTGTTAATATTGGAAACTGATTTGGAAACGTGGAAAACTGAATTTAGGATTGAAAAAATGAGAAACTGATGGATACATACTTCAGTCATGAGGTGTGGAAGAGATTTGCATTCTTAGCCTTATGCTGACCCACCGGAACAGGTCCCAGTCCTCTTTTCTACTTCATTGGCTGCCTATTTGTGCCCGGACTCAGTTAAATCTGTTTTTATAGCCATAAATTACCTAACAGGTACTCGTACTTCAAAGGAAACATGAGAACCGTCGTGAGGGGAAGGAGACTAGGAATCTCTACCAGATAAAAGCCCCCCCCCTACTGTTGCACATCACCCCAGTCTCTGGTGGTGCAAGATTCCAGAGGTTCCAGGTGCTGACCTAGGGTTCGTGTTTCGTTTTGTAATGAGGCTCTGTGTCATCTGTTTGATATATGGTTTATTTACATATATATTATGCAGTCACCATTCCTAGGGCATATCTATACATATATATACGATCTGAAACTATGATGGTGGGGCTCACAGTATCAACACTCCAATAGAGTATTCTCTCATGGCCACAGCTTTGGATTCCAACAGAAATCAGGCATGGCTCTGACTCTCCCAGCTGCCTAGCCTGCAGCTTCCAGCTTCTGGTTTCTAGCTCACATAACTCAAATTCCCAACTCAGGACTTCTGGTGAGGCAAGATGGCAAGCGCCTCTGAGGACCACCAGCACCAACTGTGCTGCCTGGCTGGTCCGCACACCAACGCTGCCGCTACCACTACTGCAATCGGGGGGGGGGGTGTCCAACGCAACAACCAGGGAGGCTGCATGGAGCCTCCAGCTCCTCCAGCGGCCTCAACCCCGCTGGGAACGGGAGCACTGATGGCCCAGTGGAGCTCCATGACCTGGAGGCCTCTGGAGCTGAATAGAAAACAAAAAGGAGGGGCCCCTAGCTGAGCACCAGCTTATATGGGAGGGCCAAGGAGACCGCAGGGAATTTCACAGCTGGCCACATGACCCGGAAGCTGTAAAGCGAGATGAGCGCCGCAACCCCAGAGTCGTCCACGACTGGACCTAATGGTCAGGGGTCGCTTTACCTTTACCTTTAGATATGCCCCAGGAATGGTGACTGCATAATATTGCAACACATTCTTGCTGAATAATGCTGGAATTGCCAGCAGTATCTCTGCAGCCTGCCCTCCCCATATCTTTTCTTTCTTATAGTGCACTTCCTTGAAACTTGCAATGTGACTATCCACCCTGAGGCACCTGTTGTGGAATTTGGAGGTTCTGTGAATCTGAACTGCACAACTACGTGTGCTAACTACACCCAGTTGGACTGGGAGGTGTCTGTTGGAGGAGGAATCCAGAAGGGCGATGGGTGGATTTCTCTAAACATCACCAATGTGTCTGAATGGGAACTTCAACCTATATGCATAGTCCAAAGAACAGGCTTTGATTCCTTAGACACCAATGTGATCATCTATGTTTACCGTGAGTATGCACAGAATTTCAGAGCTGGGAGGGATCTGGAGGTTATGTAATTGGATCTGGAGGTTATGTAATTTAGCCTCCTTCCTCACACATGCAATGTCGAGGGGGGAAATAACAAATATGCATGTTATTAGACATGGTATGCTGCATAACATGGCTGTGAGGCCTAAGGAAAGAGGGAAGAAAACCCAAGACCTGCCCAAGACATTTTGGTGATTGGGGCAGATGGTCTTAGCGGCTCCTCTGCTCTACAAAAATCATGCTGCATGTAGTATTAGCAACACCAGTCTCACAACAAAACACCTTCTGGGCGCACTTTAACATAACTTAAGGGCAGCGGCGAAGCATATGCTACCACTGCCTGGGGTGGAGTGTGGAGGGAGCTCGCTGCATCTTTTCTCGCAAAGTGGAGCGGGGGGGGGGGATACTTGTGCACTGCAGCCCAGCCAAGGAGAGAGGTGGCAAATCTTCTGCCAACCCTCCTTCTCTCCACTCCTGGGTCAGACCTGTGGCTGGCTGGCGGTGTTGGGCCATCACAATGAGGGAGCCTGCCATGGGGGTGCTGTCCGGTCGTGCCCCCTCCAAAAATGTGTCCACAGCCCCCCCCCCATGCTATGCCACTGCTTCAGGAGGCTTAGGACTTCATGTCTGCCATGACAACCATGGGGCTGTCGCAACATAACATCAGCTCAACACACATTGTAGGTTACACTCTGGATCTTGTCTTTTTGACTGGGTGGGAAGAGGGTGATCTGAAAGTGGTCAGATCACTTCTTGTTGAGTTTTAGGTTTTTAGCCTCTTTCCCCCTCTGTAGAGGCAGCGGACCCACCCTCGGAGGTTGTGGGATCCGCGTAGTTTCCAGACAACTCTGGAGGATTTTCTGCCTGATATGCCTGGCGTTCCTGTCAAAGCCTTGGCCAACCTCTGGAACAACAGGACGGCTTGGGCTGAACTTTTGAGTAGTGGTTTCCTATAAATAATATATTTTATTGAAAACAAACTGAACTTTCAACAGAAGCCTTTGATACTTGTGTTTATGTCCTTCTATTGTACATAAATTATCTTTTGTAAACTTCCTTGGAATGCCTTTG
The DNA here is from genome assembly GCF_009819535.1 of Lacerta agilis. Taxonomy (NCBI): domain Eukaryota; kingdom Metazoa; phylum Chordata; class Lepidosauria; order Squamata; family Lacertidae; genus Lacerta; species Lacerta agilis. Next base: position 38,997,374 of record NC_046327.1, on the reverse strand, counting down.
CCCTGAAAATCAGTATATAAGTGCAGTCAGTCAACCAACCAACCAACCAACCAACCAATAGGAGCTCATCCTTGTCCACCATTATTTGATTAGGTTAGGATGCTCAGTTGTCATGCAGAGTTTTCCCTCCCATTGCCCTGAAATTGTTGTCTATATTTAGTTTAGACAACTGGGATGGTTAATATTTCCAACTTCAGAAAGCCAGGAGCTGCAAACATTGAAATTATCCAATCAAATAAGGTATGCAAGGTTTTTGTTTTTCAACAATGAGAGCAAAATAACTTACTGGAATATAAAGATAAAAGTTAGAGGAGCATACCATGGAGGAATGGGGCATTTTCACAGACGCAGTTTGTTTTTACCACCCCATCTCCATATGATGTTGATCAAAACATACCATTGGCCATTTAGTTAAAAAAAATGCATGTCTGTGGACATGCACCAGTTACGTTATGTACAATAGAAGGAATAGGAAAAGAAATCAAAGAGAGAAAGCTATACTGCAGTAGTCAAGATGTGGCTGAACCAAGTCTCGTTTTTCTAATTGTGAATGTGTTGTCTGTGGGAAAGGGAGTTTGGTTCTCTTTTAGTAGACTCCTCCTGTCTGCTGCTGGAACACATCAATTGTATCTTCATCCTCCATTTCCAACTGTGCAGGTGTATCTGTTTCATTGATTGGCTGCCCATCAAACCGGAATCTGATTTGCCTCATTGACAAACCCTGTCGTTCACAATAGGCTTTCATTAGTTTGCTAAGTGGTGTATGCCTTTTAATCTTAAACTGCACCACAGATCCATCTTGCCCTGCAACCTTCAGATTAATGTGGTCATTATTTTCAGTCTTCACACCTTCCTTGGGCTTCTCGTCAGCCATGGCGAGTTCAGCGGGGGCCGGTCTGCTGCGAGCACCTCACGCAAGCAAGTGGGGGGACGGAAGGATGAAAAAAGGCGACCGCGACGGCCAAGACAAAAAGACTCAAATTTTGCTTTCCTTTTAATTCTAAATAAACTGGGTTGTGATCTGAAAATGTCCTTGGTTGTATTTCTGTCCATTTTGATCTTAACACTAGATCTTCTGAGATCCAAGTATAGTTGATTCTTCCAGCAGTTTGATGAGGATCTAAAAAATGGGTATACTCTCTGTCATATACATGTTTGAATCTCCATATATCATTCAATTTTAAATTTTTGACCATATTAAAGAAAGTTGTAGGTAGTCGCCCTTCTTTATTGTCTCATTTACTCAATGTTCTATGCATATCCAGGTAGACCACCCCATTAAAATCACCCATTAAAATAATTTTTGGTCCATCAGTTCAAACATTTGTCCTCTAGCTCCTTATAAAATTCCGAATTTTTAAATTTGGTGCATATATTCCAATAATTGTTATTTCTTCGCCTTGCAACGCTACCTGCACAGCACAGCAATCATTCTTACCTTTTCATCTTTAAATAATTGTTTTGGTTGAAGTTTCTCTTTTATGGACATTATTACACCTCTCTTTTTTATAATGTCTGAGGAGATGAAGTCCAGTGCTAATCTTTTATTTGCCAAGACTCTTTTGTGTCTTCTTGCAACATGTGTCTCCTGTAAACAAATTATATCTATTTTTTGTTTTTTGTAAAATATGTTCTATTTCATTTCATTTCTTTTTATTATTTAAACCATTCACATTCCAAGACAAAATCCTCAAATCCATAATTCCCAATTTATTAATTTTTCTAAAAAGTTTTTAAGAGTCTGTCGTTTTATTTTTATCTTGATCTATCTTTCCACCAGCTGCACCTTTTCCTTCAATATCTTCTTCTGCTCTCTTTGATCCTAATTGTTTCTTATTAGGTTTCTGCTTCGCTTGGGCATCTACATCTTTGCTTCTTTCCCTTGTATGTGAATGAAAGGCCCTCTGGGTACTCCCATCTGTAACGAATCCTGTTGTTTTTCAATGCCTCGGTCAAAAATTTGTAATTGCTTTTTAAAAAAGAATTCTCATAGGAATTTCTTTTAAAATTATCACTTTCTGGTTGTCTATTTGAAATTCCCCCCCCCCTCGTAATCTGTCTGAAGAATCCTATCTTTAATATCATGTGAATTTAAAATCAACAAACAGTCCCCTGGTAGATTCTCTGTTTTTGCATAATTTGATTTTATCCTAAAGATTTTCAATATTGCCGTATCCAATTCTCCTTCATCCATCTCCATCCAGGTGGCCAGTTCTGTTATCTTCTCTCTTATATATTCCTCTGGATTCTCCACCAATCCTCTCAAATGCACAGTTAGCTCCTTCTGTTTCATCTCCATCAGGGCTAATTGATCCCAAGCAGCTTCTTCCATTGCTCCAAAATCTTCGGTATTTGCTTTAATCTGACCTTGTTCTTCTTTCAATTCTTTATGCTCTGTGTCTTTTTAGACGTTTCTTCCATAATTTTAGTTTTTTTTATTTAACTCTTGAACCAACTTTTCCAGTCCCATCGTTTTGGTTGATAATTCTTTAATCTGGCCTGTTAGTCCTTCCATTTAGTATTCTGTTCAATTTGAGTCCCCATTTTATCCATTTTCCTTCAAGCTTCTTAATATGATCAGTTATATTCTTCATAACTGCTATTAATTTTGCCAAATTAATTTATTCTTGAACTGAGCCCCTCTTCCCTTGTCCTGGTGTTGTAGATGTAGGTCCTGTCGCCTGTGACTTTTTAGATGCCATTTTTATTGATTTGGTTCTGTTTGTTTGATTGGTTTCACTATTTATTTATTTGATTTTGCCTATTCCTCTTTCCTTTGCTTACTTTTTAAAATTTTTAGTTTTCCTTTCATTGTAATATATATTCTCACCACTGGGTGTCACCCCTCCTCCTTTCTCTTCTATTTTCCAATTTTATTTTTCCCTTGTAGTACACCTATTATTTCACCACCAGATGTCACCTTTTCTTTACCCTTTGGCCACTGCTGTCTCAATTGTCTCTCTTGCTGGCTACACTGCCAACATTGCAGCGCAATTTTAAATCCAAAAGAGAAAGCCAAATGTTTGGCAGAGAATGAAGCTGATTCTCCCTGTTTCTTACACCATCAGGACACAAATATATATTTACAAAAAAAGAAAAAGAGCCAGCCCCCCCCCCCCCGATCTTGTGTTCAGATCTTAAAGGAGAAGAAGTCTGTTTTCCACAAGCCCATGTAGCGGTCTTCTAAATACAAGTCACTGTTAGAACTTAAATTAAGTCTCTGTATTCCAAACGTATTTTCAGATGTTTTCAGTAATAAATTGTCCTGTTCCAAATCGCAACCAAATGAAATATATTGCTCTATCTCCCGTTTCCGGGAGGGAAAATGCTTTCTCTTTTACTCCACTGTATTTTTAACTTCCAAGTCTTTAAATCCAGTTCTTCAATTTTCACTCTTCTAAATTACCAGGATTGTATATTTAATTCCTCCGTATTTATTGACATCTATGAATTGTTCCCGTGCAAGTTAAATTTCACCAGCACAAGGTGAACCTCCGTTTTTTCACCCTGTCTTTTTTTTTGCCAATTAATTGTCCCATTCCAATTTTCCAATTTATTTTATCCAATGTGGCTTTAAATTTATCGAAAAAAAATACCGCTTGTGGCCAAAATTCAGGGCTTTCCGCCAGAGACTTTTTGTTTGCTTCTTGTACCTCTGCCACTCGATCCCATCTCAACCCCCCCATTTTTGGCGGGGGAGACAGGAGAACCCGCAATTTAGCGCTGCCAAAGCTCCACGCCCAAATCTTCTCTTTGGGCTTCTTTTGGGAGGCACAGCGCCCTTGTGAACACCCCAAAAGTCTCTCAACAGTAGATTCTTCTCTGGAGGCTAAGGTGGCTACTTCCTCGCCATCTTACAATCACCCCAGAAGCTTAACACTTTAACCTTTTCCAACCAACTATACCAGGGGTAGTCAACCTTTTTATACCTACCGCCCACTAATGCATCTTTCTTGATGGTAAAATTTCCTTACCGCCCAGCAGTGCTCGATGGAAAGAGAATTCATCTTGTGCTGTGGAACCCCCTACCACCCACCTAGAATCCCATGCCCACTAGTGGGCGGTACGGACCAGGTTGACAACCCCTGAACTATACAAAGGCAAGAATTCCACTCATTGCTTCACTTGTTTTTGCTTCTGGTCCCAATTACCTCTGCAGTTTTGTCTGGGCAACAGCACAGAAAGTTAATGCACTTTTACACTTTGGCTTCCTTTGGTAAAGTAGTATCAAACTAAGCAGCAAAACAGGAATGACCTCATGAAAAGGAAGCCCATTAACCTTGGGGTTTGGGGTTTTGAACTACAATTGCTGTTTCCTCTTTGCAAGATCTTTTACCACACAGAACATCTGCATGCTAAGCAGAGGTGCTAGGCAGCTGCTAAGGCTTCTTGAACCCAATAGGGTCCTTTTTTTTAATTGCACAGGCCTCATTTCTTCATGCGCAAACTTCCTGTTGATAACAGCCTTTTATGCGTCCAATGTTCCATGTTTCTGTTTTTGGTTTTTTGTGCCACTCTTCTTGTGCTGTAGTGGGAGAGCACCTGCCCCCATGGCAATAATGCACTATACATGGGGGGAGCTTTACAGAACAATTGATAAAGCAGATGGGATATTATTGCATTGATAACAGGTTTCAGAATATAATTGAAAAAAGAAAAAATGCACCAATCTGGAGAGGCCCCTGGTCCTTTGTCTCTTGCCAACACTCTTTGTTCCAGTTCTTCTGACTTGCACATTTTGGAGTAAAGATAGATGCAAATATTCAACCAGCTTCTTTAAAATACCCCCTTCTTTTTTATATATATAATATTTTATTGAGTTTTCCAATTTAATATTCCAATAAGAACCACATTAAAACATTCCAAATTACAATACAATCAAAAAAACCCAAATATATTGCCAAATTATATATCTTTGGGTGACTTCCCATGCTCTGAATTTCACAGAGTGCTAATAATCTAATATCACATTGCATTTCTTAATTAGTCAATAAACCATTCCGATGTTAATTCTTCACTTAATTTTCATTTATGTTTATAACCACTGATCTGTTCACACTTTTGTCTTCATAATTCTGTGTGAAATATTCCCCCCTGATATTATCCACATTCCAGCATATTCAGTTTCTGCCAACAGGAGCCATAATACGCCAGATCCCAGACAAAAAGACACCATTAGCTCCAGGTAGCCATCCAGAATTCCCCTCCATAGTCTCGCACCATCTCCCAATATGCTGGTACCTCTGCAAAAACAAATTAACTCCAATCCAGAATTTTTTTTCTTCCTTCCACTAAGGGAACAGCAGCAGTGTTCTTTCAAACCCACACATTCAAACAATATCCCCTTCTCCTTTAGCATATATTTAACTCCCTTGTTGTCCAAAGGCACTACTGCCTTCCCTAGCTGGTTTCCTGCTTCTAATGTAGTTAAATATTTTTCTTCTTCTTCATCTGGTGGTAAGTTCCTAGAAATTATTTTGCTTTGCTGCTCTGATTACCTGTTTGCATTTATTTTGCTAGACCTTGTGTCCCTTTCTGTTCTCTTTTGGGCAAGACTTCCATTTTCTGAATGAAGTCTTCTTACCTCTAGAAGTTTCCTTGACTCTGCTTGCTGACTATGCTGGCATCCTCTTGGACTTAGTGGGACCTTTCCTGAGCTTTTCTCTCTCCTCCTTTCACCCACCCCACCCTGACCCAGCATTCTGGAGAGAAAAATAGGTCTTTATTTAGGCTATAAGCCCACACATTTCTGGTACATAAATAAAATATAGCTATAAATCACCACCACTATTTGGGGGCACAGTCTTTAAATATGTCAGTATACGATTTGAAGGAATAAAAATCAATAATCGTGTAACATTCCAGCACGTCTCTTATAGGAGAGAACTGAAATCAGAAATCTTGCTACCTGCAGTGCTCTGTGCGGGTCATTGGCATTCTGGAGGGACTTGAGCCTCTTCACCCTTAAAAAAAATTATTTTGAAGCCCAATGCAACTTGGTTGGATTTCTATGGGAGATCTGTGTGTTTGTGTGTGATTTCAGCAGCACTGTCCAGAGCAGACTTTTATTTCTAATGTTTTGCTGAATTCTTTCCCTCTAATGGAAACTCTTTCAGAGCCCAAGTTCAGATATATTTTCCTGGGTTCTTGCTCAGATGGAATACAACTGTTGCTGTGAGGTAATAGATTTTATTATCAGGGATCCTCAGAGGCTTCTGAGTAATTGAAATAAAAGTTTCATTTATCCTTCTGCCAAATGGCTTTTCCCCACCTGGGTGTGCCAAGGAATATTGTGCAGAATTTAGAATCTGAGAATATCAGCTTTGGGATTTGGGAACTTTCTGGTTCAGATGAAAACAGGTGTAGATGTTTTATGCCCACCTGTCTGAATATAGTTCATCCGCCATGCATTGTGACCTGGCAGCTGACCCAACCCCCTACTCCCATTTTCACAGTTCTAGGAAGGCAGCAAAACTAGGAGGTCCATTGAGTCCTTGTAGGCCTACCTTGTAGGTGTGCTGTGTTGGGCTTGAGAGATCACAACTTTTGCAAGTCTGCCTTTGAAAAGTACACAGAGTGCCTGCAAAGACTTCCAAGATTCACTGCAGCTGGGAAAGAAAAAACTCTTCCCAAACTCCACAGAGACAGCCTGTACTAGCAGCGTATTACAGCCGGCGGGTTTTATTCCAGCATCCTGATTCCATCCTGAGACACAGAGATTAAGGAGCTGAAACTGCTCCCTTATTTTCACCCGCCAGGCCAGGAAAAGCTTCATTTCCTTTGTTTTGTTTCAGGGTTGTGTGAAAAACATTGGGGCAGAGCCAGAATAAAAAGTGGCAACTGTGCTTGTTATTTTGTAAGAAATATATTTTTGTTTTCATTAAGTTGATCTGAAAACTTTTATCAGTACAGTTTTTGTTTTGTTTTGACAGATTGGGGGAGGCTCGAGAGTCATGGGCGGGTGGGCGTTGCCCAGGAGGGGCGCAAGGCATGGTTTCTCTGCCAGGCAAGGTGCAAAGCCCTTCTTTCGCACCCCTGTGAAACATAAATGCGGGTGTTTTTTAATAAAAAAAACAACAACTGGGCAACAGCCGCCCGCCCTTGGCTCCCAAGCCTCCCCTTATCAGTCAGAGGCAGGAGATCGGGGGAGGCTCGGGAGTCATGGGCGGGCAACGCGTTGTTGCCCAGTTTAAAAAAACCCTGTGCATTTATGTTTCACAGGGTGCGAAAGAAGAGCTTTGCCTGTGTGCTTGGGCCCAGGGTCTTTTGCCTCACCATCCCCACTACTGACTCTCTGTTGCTACTCAGCTTCAAAAAAAAAAAAAAAAAAGTGTCCCCGGATTCATTGAAAAAAATCTGGTAACCATACTGCAGATTGGAAGAGCAGCAGATTTATTTCAATGATTTTTTGCACTGCTGATAATTACTGCTCACTCATCAAAGCAGTGGACAGGGTTTGTGACCCTGTGCAGGCTTCCCCTGCCAGGGTGACCCCCGCTTTTGTTGCTGGCTCTTGCTCTGCCCCCTCCCTGGCTACCCAATCAACTGCTGGCTGGGGGGCGGAGCAAAGACCAGGTAGTGCAGGGCTCCAGCTGACCATCTGTTGTTGTGTCTCCTTATTTATGGGCTGGCTCCCGAGCCAGAGGCATGCAAGCAGTCCAGCATCCTCTTCTCATTGTGGCCAGCCTGATGCCTCTCAGAAGTCTAGAAGCCTGATGGCAACACTATCCTCCCCACTCCAGATTCCTATCAGCAGTTTCCCTTCAGACGCATGAAAAAGATCAAGCAGATGCCACTTGGGTTTAATATATTGTAAGTTTTCACACTTCCTGTGGGTTTTGATTAATTTGCCCCTGTTGTATAAAGAGTGAGAGCTAGTGACGTTTGAACCAGAAGTCCTTTCTCCATGGCCTGACTCTGATGTTGCCATTGCAAAACCACTTCCATGTAGCTAGAGGCCTGCTGGGCAGTGGGAGCACATTTGGAAAGTGTGGAAGCTGTCTGTAGTATGATGCTCTGACTTCCGCTTGCCTAGGTCACTGCTGCAATGACATGTTTTGCAAGTTTAATTGAGCTGACAGGCTGAAATTAGAAAAACAGAAGAGTGTGTATGTGTGGCTACAGAGGTGAGGAAAATGTAATTCTCTTTTTCCCCCAACATAATTTTTATTAAGTTTTCTCAAAATTATAATTTATACAAGAATGTACAACATTTATGAATTCTGCATGTATGCAAAGGTTTGTATCAATAAAAAATACTCTTATGCTTATATCATATACATAGCTTATACAGTTTGTAGAAAAAAACAAACAAAACCCCCCACAAAAAACCACGTCCCCCCTTCTGCTTCCCCCCGTTCTTCTTCTGTTTTCTTTTGACACCTAATTCCACGGATATATACTTCTTTATTACATTTGCCATCTGTCACATGTTATCAACTTAGTCCCATATTGTAGAACCTCTCCTTCCAATTTATTTCTACCTACATTATCTTATATTGTTAAATAATTTACTTGTATATATAAATGTAATTCTCAATATGCACACATGCCTTGTCAAAACTGCATCTGGTAGGATCACATCTTCTGAGTGATTTTCAAAGCAGGGATGGGGGAGCCTGTGGTCCTCCAGATGTTCTCATCATCGTTGACCACTGGCCGTGTTGACTGGGGCTGATGGGAGATAGAGTCCAACAGCAGCAGCAGCAGCAGTTGGAGGGCCAGAGCTCCCCCAGACCTGTTCTGAAACTCAGGGAACTATCTTGGCCATTGAACACTTATTCCTACACTCAATTTTATATTCCTCAGAGCTATTTCCTCATCACCATGTTTTTTTTGTTTCGAAGGGAGGAAGTGCTTGGGTGGGGCAATGAGTATGAGGGTGAGTCAGCCAGTTAAAGGATATGCATGTTTCCTGAACCAGAACGTTAAATAAAACTTTAGACAAAAGAGTGGCTAAGCTTTGACTTCCCTCGACTGTTCTGGCTCCATATAGCTAGCTGGAAAACCATCCAACTCCTAATGGTCATCTTTTCTGCCTTGTCCTGGTGAAGATGATACCTGTCTTGCCTCTGAACTTTGCTGTACTTCTCATCTTCTGGTTGCCTGTGGGTGAGTCATCCTGAAAACTCCTTACATTCCAGTGACAGGGAGAGCTGTCTAGTTTGTGCTCCCTTGGTGGAGGAATCTGGAAACTGGTTTCATCTAAAGGTGCTTCCCGATGGGGGCTTAATTTGCAAACAGATTATTGAGATATTGCCAGTGAGTTGTTGCAACAGTTTTTTAAAAAGTGTATTGTCGTAAAGGTAAAGGTAAAGGGACCCCTGACCATTAGGTCCAGTCGTGTCCGACTCTGGGGGTTTGCGGCGTTCATCTTGCTTTATTTGGCCGAGGTAACTGTACAGCTTCTGGGCCATGTGGCCAGCATGACTAAGCTGCTTCTGGCGAACCAGAGCAGCACACGGAAATGCCGTTTACCTTCCCGCCAGAGCAGTACATATTTATCTACTTGCACTTTGACGTGCTTTCGAACTGCTTTCCATAGAAAGGGTAAATCCAGATTAAATTGTGCGTGCGTGCTTTGGGCTGGCATTTTGAGGATGAGAATGTTGTGTGGGTACTGCATGACTAAGGCACACTGATCCCATGCTAAACATCTTTCTAAAAGCATCCTAAGATCCCCCAATACAAATGGGGGCATGGAAAATGTCATGTGCAATGGATGGGGTGTGAGAAGTGTTGGTGGCAAGGAAAAAAATAGGTATAAAAGGAAAAATCTTGCATGCCAAGATCCAATCTCATTTATACAAGGTCTAAACTGAGAAAAACAAACTCATTCCAAAAAGAAACATGAGCCCTGGGTAAGTGCCTGGAACCCCTGGAATCTCACACCCCCTCGGAGGCCAGGGTGGCAGGCCGCAGTATTATTATGTGCGTAAGGAGAGATTCCTGGTTCCTGGAGAGACCCTTGGTTTAGTTTCCTTGGAAGGAAGAGGACTGGAAATATATGATGACATTTCTGTGATAGGAGATAGGAGATAGATATCTCCTATCTGCCCAGTAGATTTCTAAAGGAGCCAGAGGGCCATAGCACTGGATTCACCACTGAACAAGCCAAGCCAAGCTGCTGTCTTTTTCATACCCAGTTTCAAGGCTCCTGCCTTTTGACTATTTCAGACAATAGCCTATGCTTCCCCCCCCCAACATACTGCCCCTCATCTAACACCCCATAAACCCCAAAGGCATATTAGGGGGAACTGCTTTTCAAAAATATGTATATTAGGCAAAATTACATCAAAAATATTTATAGTATTTTTTGTAGAATTGTATGATGTTATTGTACATGTCTAATATATCTTTCTGACTGTGCGTGCATGTTTTAGGAGATATTCACACAAAAATACCGCTGAATTATCATGAGGACTTTATTGTTAATATTGGAAACTGATTTGGAAACGTGGAAAACTGAATTTAGGATTGAAAAAATGAGAAACTGATGGATACATACTTCAGTCATGAGGTGTGGAAGAGATTTGCATTCTTAGCCTTATGCTGACCCACCGGAACAGGTCCCAGTCCTCTTTTCTACTTCATTGGCTGCCTATTTGTGCCCGGACTCAGTTAAATCTGTTTTTATAGCCATAAATTACCTAACAGGTACTCGTACTTCAAAGGAAACATGAGAACCGTCGTGAGGGGAAGGAGACTAGGAATCTCTACCAGATAAAAGCCCCCCCCCTACTGTTGCACATCACCCCAGTCTCTGGTGGTGCAAGATTCCAGAGGTTCCAGGTGCTGACCTAGGGTTCGTGTTTCGTTTTGTAATGAGGCTCTGTGTCATCTGTTTGATATATGGTTTATTTACATATATATTATGCAGTCACCATTCCTAGGGCATATCTATACATATATATACGATCTGAAACTATGATGGTGGGGCTCACAGTATCAACACTCCAATAGAGTATTCTCTCATGGCCACAGCTTTGGATTCCAACAGAAATCAGGCATGGCTCTGACTCTCCCAGCTGCCTAGCCTGCAGCTTCCAGCTTCTGGTTTCTAGCTCACATAACTCAAATTCCCAACTCAGGACTTCTGGTGAGGCAAGATGGCAAGCGCCTCTGAGGACCACCAGCACCAACTGTGCTGCCTGGCTGGTCCGCACACCAACGCTGCCGCTACCACTACTGCAATCGGGGGGGGGGGGGGGTCCAACGCAACAACCAGGGAGGCTGCATGGAGCCTCCAGCTCCTCCAGCGGCCTCAACCCCGCTGGGAACGGGAGCACTGATGGCCCAGTGGAGCTCCATGACCTGGAGGCCTCTGGAGCTGAATAGAAAACAAAAAGGAGGGGCCCCTAGCTGAGCACCAGCTTATATGGGAGGGCCAAGGAGACCGCAGGGAATTTCACAGCTGGCCACATGACCCGGAAGCTGTAAAGCGAGATGAGCGCCGCAACCCCAGAGTCGTCCACGACTGGACCTAATGGTCAGGGGTCGCTTTACCTTTACCTTTAGATATGCCCCAGGAATGGTGACTGCATAATATTGCAACACATTCTTGCTGAATAATGCTGGAATTGCCAGCAGTATCTCTGCAGCCTGCCCTCCCCATATCTTTTCTTTCTTATAGTGCACTTCCTTGAAACTTGCAATGTGACTATCCACCCTGAGGCACCTGTTGTGGAATTTGGAGGTTCTGTGAATCTGAACTGCACAACTACGTGTGCTAACTACACCCAGTTGGACTGGGAGGTGTCTGTTGGAGGAGGAATCCAGAAGGGCGATGGGTGGATTTCTCTAAACATCACCAATGTGTCTGAATGGGAACTTCAACCTATATGCATAGTCCAAAGAACAGGCTTTGATTCCTTAGACACCAATGTGATCATCTATGTTTACCGTGAGTATGCACAGAATTTCAGAGCTGGGAGGGATCTGGAGGTTATGTAATTGGATCTGGAGGTTATGTAATTTAGCCTCCTTCCTCACACATGCAATGTCGAGGGGGGAAATAACAAATATGCATGTTATTAGACATGGTATGCTGCATAACATGGCTGTGAGGCCTAAGGAAAGAGGGAAGAAAACCCAAGACCTGCCCAAGACATTTTGGTGATTGGGGCAGATGGTCTTAGCGGCTCCTCTGCTCTACAAAAATCATGCTGCATGTAGTATTAGCAACACCAGTCTCACAACAAAACACCTTCTGGGCGCACTTTAACATAACTTAAGGGCAGCGGCGAAGCATATGCTACCACTGCCTGGGGTGGAGTGTGGAGGGAGCTCGCTGCATCTTTTCTCGCAAAGTGGAGCGGGGGGGGGGGCTACTTGTGCACTGCAGCCCAGCCAAGGAGAGAGGTGGCAAATCTTCTGCCAACCCTCCTTCTCTCCACTCCTGGGTCAGACCTGTGGCTGGCTGGCGGTGTTGGGCCATCACAATGAGGGAGCCTGCCATGGGGGTGCTGTCCGGTCGTGCCCCCTCCAAAAATGTGTCCACAGCCCCCCCCCCATGCTATGCCACTGCTTCAGGAGGCTTAGGACTTCATGTCTGCCATGACAACCATGGGGCTGTCGCAACATAACATCAGCTCAACACACATTGTAGGTTACACTCTGGATCTTGTCTTTTTGACTGGGTGGGAAGAGGGTGATCTGAAAGTGGTCAGATCACTTCTTGTTGAGTTTTAGGTTTTTAGCCTCTTTCCCCCTCTGTAGAGGCAGCGGACCCACCCTCGGAGGTTGTGGGATCCGCGTAGTTTCCAGACAACTCTGGAGGATTTTCTGCCTGATATGCCTGGCGTTCCTGTCAAAGCCTTGGCCAACCTCTGGAACAACAGGACGGCTTGGGCTGAACTTTTGAGTAGTGGTTTCCTATAAATAATATATTTTATTGAAAACAAACTGAACTTTCAACAGAAGCCTTTGATACTTGTGTTTATGTCCTTCTATTGTACATAAATTATCTTTTGTAAACTTCCTTGGAATGCCTTTGCCCTGAAAATCAGTATATAAGTGCAGTCAGTCAACCAACCAACCAACCAACCAACCAATAGGAGCTCATCCTTGTCCACCATTATTTGATTAGGTTAGGATGCTCAGTTGTCATGCAGAGTTTTCCCTCCCATTGCCCTGAAATTGTTGTCTATATTTAGTTTAGACAACTGGGATGGTTAATATTTCCAACTTCAGAAAGCCAGGAGCTGCAGATTTCCTAGGCCTCTTTACTAGTTAGTCCTCACTTACCATTTCAGATGGTGGCCATTCATATCTTTATTTCCCCCCAGAGTTCTCAACCCCAGATATCTACCTTACTTCCAAGATTGTGGCTAATCACCGGGAGAAAATTGTATGCAGCATCCCGAGTTTGAAAGTGAGAGGTTCCAGCTCCCCATCTAATGTCAGCATCTTCCTGAAAAGGGGCAGTAATATCCTGAAGTGGGACCGCAACATCTCTGTGGAGTACAGCTTTTTGGCTAAACCTCAGGAGGATGGGGATGTCATTCTCTGTGAAGCCAACCTCCAGGTGGGCTCAGAAGTACTGCAAAAAAGTGCAAACAGAACCTTGAAGGTTGTGGGTAAGTTCTATTTGCTATGCATCTGATTGGTTTTGCCACGTGTTCAGGACTGGGAGGGCCGGTTTGGAAGTAATTTACGCACAAAGGTATCTAACCATTTGTTCTAGCCTAGAGGGCTTAGGATACTTCTGTAGCCGAGTATTTTATTTATTTACGTGTTAAAAAACATTTTTATGCCACCCAATTTACAACCAGCTGAAATACAAATTCATTTAAGTCAGTCAATTAAACAATAAATAATAAAGCACCCACCACTAACTATTGTTCCACATAAAATCTTAATGGGCCCCTAAGACCTGCGTAAATAAAACAATGATGGAAGCACATTGCTGTTATTGCATAGGGTTGGGCAGGGGCGTAGCCAGGATTTTTGTTGGGGGGGGCAGAACCTCAGTTATCTATGTATTGTTATTGATTTTTTTAAAATTTTATTTAGGTGAGGCAGCTGCCCCTCCCTGCGCCCCTGGCTACACCCATGGAGCTGGGCAGAGCTTTTTTCAGAAAAAAATAGGTGCTAGTACTCACCATGAAGTTGTAGTGGTTAAAAAGTGTGGCACTTACTGTAACAACAACAAAAAGGTACTAGTACTGCATATACTTGAGTACCCTTTGGAGGGAAAAGCACTATCAACATATAAAAGTTAAACAGAAATCCACTCAACATTTACAATAAACAATTTCTAAACTAATCAATAAAACAACAATAAATCCATGCGTAACTGAGGCTTCTGCAACTCATCAACTATTTTTTTTTTCTTATTGCAGCCAGTCCGTACAATGTGAACATCTCAACAAATTTCAAGGTGTACAAAACCGGTGCACCCCTTGTGGTGAAGTGCCATGCAGAGGGAAAGCCCTTTCCAGAGTTTTCATGGGATCTCCCCTCCCAGACTGGCCTGGAGTACTCAGATAGCAATAAGACCATCACAATCCCTTCAGCGCAAAAATACCACAATGGGACTTACCGATGTCTAGTACATAATGTCTATGGCAATGGCTCGACAGAGGTTGACATTCTGTATGAAGGTAGGTTGCATAGGACTTTCTTTCCAGTCTCCCCCTTCCCCCAGCGTAGCACTTTCTCAACTTCCTTCCTCATCCAAGGGTGCTTCCGGGACGGGACTTAATTTGCAAATGGGCCATTGATATCAGTCATTGTTGCTTTTTTAACTCATTTAATTTCCCCCAGAATGGGTAAACTCAGATTAAATGAGGGAATATTGTGATGCCAATGACACTGTGTAGACTCTGGTGAAAACTTGTACAGTGGTACCCCAGGTTAAGAACTTATTTCGTTCTGGAGGTCTGTTCTTAACCTGAAACTGTTCTTAACCTGAGGTACTGCTGTAGCTAATGGGGCTTCCTGCTGCCGCCGTGACATCGGAGCACGATTTCTGTTCTTGTCCTGAAGCAAAGTTCTTAACCCGAGGTACTATTTCTGGGTTAGCGGAGTCTGTAACCTGAAGCGTCTGTAACCCGAGGTACCGCTGTATTATACTGATCCTGGTCCGACTGCACAGGCTACCAATTAGTTTCCAGGCCCAATTCAAAGTGCTGGTTTTGACCTATAAAGCCTTAAATGGCTCAGGACTGCAATACCTCAAGGACCACCTCTTTCCATATGAACCTACCTGGACCCTGAGATCATCTTCTGAGGCCCTCCTATGTGCACCTCCTCCTCAAGAGGAACTCTGTGTTCCTGTGGCAACACAGGAACGGGCCTTCTCTGCAGTGGCTCCCCATCTGTGGAATGCTCTCTCCAGGGAAGTTCGCCTGGCGCCTTCATTATACACCTTTAGTCTTCAAGCAAAAATGTTCCTTTTTAACCAGGCCTTTGGTTGATTTGATTGACATCCTATGCCCTTTTAAAATGTTTTTTGGGGGTTATTGGGCTGTTGTTTTTATTTTGATTATATATTTTGTGGTTTTATATATTGATTTTATTCTGTGAACTGCCCTGAGACCCCCCAGGTATAGTGTGGTATATCAATTCAAATAATAATAATAATAATAATAATAATAATAATAATAATAATAATAGACATGCTGAGATTGGACTGGAAGGAGAGAACCCCCTGGCAGTAAAACTACCTTGCTGTTTTTGAAGATGTTGACAAACTCTTAATTCATTAGTGATTTGCTCTGCCTACACGAGGTAGGCAAGTTATGCTACAGCAGCATAGGAAAGGAGGTCCTCTTTCAGATATTTGGGGCAGAAGTCGTTTAGGGCTTTATACACTAAGGTCAGCTGCTTGAATTGGCAACCACTGCAACTGTTTTAAAACAGGAGATCTGAAATGTGAGGCACTGTATGGCTCTTGCATACTTCCTACATTCTGTTGGTTTCAACTACGCTCATGCAGAATTTCTCCATGGCTGGTTGTGCCCCGGGGTCCATCTGTTGCAGCAGCCTGTTTTCCAGTGCACAAGCCCTTCTTGTTGTTTGCCCCCCCACTTATTAACTGCTTCTTCCTCTGCAGCCAAATTCCATCACAGAATCATAGAACTGTAGAGTTGGAAGGGACGCTGAGAGTCATCCAGCTCGAAGCCCTGCAATGCAGAAATCTGGATTAAGGCACCCATTACATCCATCACCTAATGCGCTGTCTTCTATTATTGCAGAGGTGCCTCGCAGCTGGGTTGCAGTCTGGGTGTCGTTGTTGGTCGTGGGCATCCTGGGCATCTTGTGCATCATTTACTACTACCAAAAAGGAAGATGATCATTGGGGAAGAAAGTGAGCCTCAAAGAAACTGTTTTTGGCACAATGGAGACTGCTGAAAGATCCATTTCTTAGCAAGCCCCTACAGAAGCAACCAAGAGAGGGAATAATTTACTGTGATTCAGGACATGACAGCACTCGGCAGAAACTGGATGACAGCCTGAAAGCACATGAATTCCATTAATCTGCTACTAGCTGAAGACAAAATCAGGGAATGCTGCTGTGAACAGCAGTGGTGCAGCTAGCCGCTCGGGCAGCTGCAGGTGGGCATTCTGCCCAGGGGGTGCAATCTGCACACCGGATCACCACTGGGGGGAATTTTGTCACCCCCCTCAGGGATGACACCCGGAGAGAGCTGCCCCCGCCCCCCCTTTCCATGCCCCTGGTGAACAGCCAAGTACCTTTAGAGCAGCTGGAGTGGATCTTAGAGCCAGTGCTGTCAAGTATCCCCTTTTCCCCAGGATTCTCCCTTATTTCAAGCAGTTTCCCGCTGCTCTCCCTTATTTTTTATTTCCCTTAAATTTCCCATTTTTAATGGAAGCAGCTCCTCCCCTGCTGGCCAGGGACTGGGTGGGAAGACCTCGCCTACTTGGAGAGAAAAGCCTCAGCCCTCAAAACAAGTGGGAGCTGTTTCCCGTGCTTACAGGGGGGTGTATTCCTCCCCCTGCATCAGCCCCTGTCCGTTGCTGCCGAGCCCCTCAGCCGGCCAATAGGGTTAGCTGGTGGGCGGAGCCTGGCTGCCTTTGAGCAGCTGCTGCTTCCTGTCCTGTTTTGATGGGATCAGACAAGAAGACGATGGGGCTCCATTGCGCGGAGCACATGGCTGCCCTCCTCTTTGCTCCGCTCCGAGCCCGAGCCCGCTTGGAGTTTACATTGCTGCTCCGCCCACTTTTGCCTCTGGCTCCGCCCACCACTGACATGTGACTGTCCCCGGGATAGGTGAGACTGCTGATCCCTTATTTTCAAATCCGAAACTTGACAGCTATGCTTAGAGCTCTGACAGAGAAAGCATGTTGAATATGGTATCAGGCATGGAATTCATCTAGAAAAGAACCTTTGTATTAGTCATGGGTGAGGGGATCAAGTTTTCAGCCCTTATGGATGTGGAAAACGTCCACTGAAATCTCAGAAGCTTAGTCTGGTTTGATTAAAAATCCCAGCCACTGTAGGGAGATCTGCCCTATGACTAGCAGCACCATAATATATTATGCAAAATAAGATAAATTTTGCTCTCCCCCCCCCCCCATTTATGCATTTATACAGGTTGCTGAATCTAACTTTCCTTGGTGCAGATTTTGGGGTTCAGCAGCCCTTCTCTGCCCACAATTCTCCCAATAAAATCATTTATTTGGTTAAATGTTTCCAACTGGTATATAGTGGTAAGCTTAAACTCATAGCCCACATGCCTAGATGCTTGAGAAATGAATGTTACAGACCTGAAGAGAGAGCACTGAATGACAAAAGTTTCAGTATGCCACCCATACAAATCTCCCTAAGGGAGATGCCTGCAATTGAGCTTGGCAACAGCAAGTTTTGCCTTTGAAACATGTCTCAGAGGAGGAGCCACCAGACCCTGTAGATAAGTAGACGGTCAAGTCCCTTTAGGCTCACGATACCCTTCCCCATCTTGGAAAGGGGACACCCATGGAACCACCTTCTCTCAAATGTCTAATATTTGGTGCTTGGGGAAAGGAGTGTTTATGGTTGTGCATTTCCACTATCTTTGAAAAACGCTGTTGGGTACGCATCCCTCTCTGAGGTTAATGCAGGCAAAGCTCTAAACCACAGGCTACATGGGGGCCTGGAAACCTCTGGGATATTCCTGGCTTGTTCCTTGAATTTTAAAGGTTTGGCTTGTTTGCAGAAAGACTACATTTGCTTGTAGAAAAACTACATTTCTTAATCTTTCCCTTTTGGAGTTGCCAGGGTTAAATATGGGGGCAGCTACTCTGTAGAAGTGGATCTGCTCTCATTGTCCAGCATTTCGGTGATAATGGCTGATGGGTTGTATTAGGTAGGTGAGGGAATATAATGAACTATATTTTATCACCCTACAGGCCCATGAGTGAGAGGTATCAGTCAAAAGGATCCGCTTACCACTTGCATTTAAAAGCACAGCGCCTATGAGCCACTGGGTTAGTCTTGCAGGTGCCACAAGAGTCTTGGCTGTTTTAGCTTCCTTGGGTTTCTTGCAATTACCACAGGGGGGAGCCGTGGGATTAAAGGAACACCAGCATGACTCTATTTGCATGTAATCTAGCCACATGTAATATTCAGTGCCTCAGTGTGAAACCTGCCCCCCCTTCTCCCTCCACCTTGCTTAGGGGCAGCTCTCCTACATAGACTGGAGAGAAATTTCCTTTGACTTGCGAAAATTTTGTGAGAGGGGATTTTCTTTAAACAAATACATTCCTTTGGAAATGAGAAGCAGACAGCCGAGCCACGAGGCTGGGAGAAGCAGTTGCCTTGGTGCAGCAGCTGGGATAAGCAGCAGATCCAGCCTCCGAAGAGTGCGCTGCTCACCGTTGCCTCTGCCTGCTCCTCTCGGGCTGCCTTCAGTGGGATGGGGCTTCCCTAGGCTGTGTGGCAAAGGAGGTGTGGCAGCTAGGGGTCGTAATGGTGGTGGGCTGTGGAGAAGGCAGGGGCTGCAGAGGAACGAGGAGGGGAAACTCCATTTTCTGTTTTGCTGTTCGTGCCAAAATAACCTGGGTTGGCCTTGCAGACAGCATCTGTTTCACCAGTGTTTCATAACCTTTATAAACCCATGCCTGCTTCTCTTAGCTATTCTAAAAATCCAACACCCTCTTTCAAACCTGTCTCCTCTAATTATTTGTTTGAATGTTCAAAAGATTGTAAAAGGCGAAAGATTTATACGATCTGAGAAGAAGCCAGAGCTTAGGGAGCTGGGTTTGTTTAGCCTGGAGAAGAGAAGGTTAAGGGGTTATATGATAGCCATGTTCAAATATATAAAAGGATGTCATATAGAGGAGGGAGAAAGGTTGTTTTCTGCTGCTCCAGAGAAGCGGACACGGGGCAATGGATTCAAACTACAAGAAAGAAGATTCCACCTAAACATTAGGAATAACTTCCTGACAGTAAGAGCTGTTCAACAGTGGAATTTGCTGCCAAGGAGTGTGGTGGAGTCTCCTTCTTTGGAGGTCTTTAACCCTTCTAGACATCAGTCCTACAAGAGATATGCAAAATAACTAAACAGAATTTACCCCAGAACTGGCCCTACTGAACATTTTCCAAGATCATAATGACCACTCACATTATACAGAGTTTATAACCCACCTACTCTCAGCAGCCAGAAGCTTCATAGCCAGACACTGGAGAGACCTGTCAGGAGTAAACATGGACCACTGGTACCAAATGGGAAACAGCCTGACTAGAAAAGATAACCAACAGACTGAAACTGACATGGGGACAAATAGAAGAGGACGCCTTCACCCTGGTATGGCTCCCCTTTATCACATAGCCCAACAAGAGAACAACAAGAACCCACCGATAGCATACAAATCAATCTGGCTAATTTGACCCAACAAGACCTCTCCCCCTCACAAATGCAAACAAACCCCACTGCAGCCAACCACAGGCAACCATCCACACCCTGGACTCCTCCAATCCCTCTCACTACCAAGGAAATGTAGGTAATAACAAATAGAAAGAGAACCTACCCAGCTGATGCTGACATGACCCCCCCCCATGTGCACTATATAAAATAAAAGAAGCTTTGCCACCCACCCCTCCTCTTCTTCCCCAACCTTATACTGTACTCAACACTGAGGACTCACAACAAATGTAACTGATTTGTAAGGAAGGCTGTACAACCTGAAAAAAGAGACAAGGCATGTACTTTTGTAAACCAAGAGAATCATTAATTTATTTTTATTTATTTTTAAATCCCAACTCAGGCCTTTGTATTTCTACTAGTTGGTTGATGGAGGGGAGCCCACCCATTTGCCATCTGACACAGAGTCACTTGCTTTGTTACCTTAATGGCCCAAACTTAGAGGGCAATTACCTCACCAGGAAGCTAGCCTGGCTTTTCCAGGAATGGATTTTCCAGGAATTAAAACAAAAAAAGATTGAACTATCATGACTTTTAATCATAAATAATATTTTGAGACTTAATAACAGACATGAATCTAAGTGCTTATAATTTTAAAAATAATAATTCAAGGTGAGGTTCAGCTAATGAGTCCTGGTAGTGGAAGCCTTGCAGAAGGATTTCTGCTTGTGCAATAGCTCTTTTCTCTCTGCTCCCAGTATTACCGGGGGGGGGGGAAGCCCTGGAGCAGAGCAGTGGGGGCAGTGGGGAGGATCATTCCATCTAGGAAGCCAAAATGCCTGCCCTGACAGAATGATTGCCATAGCAGAAGGCTGAAGTCCTCTCAGTAATTTTCAAAAGACTGTCAGGAGCTGGTTGGATAAACAAATGATGGGAGGCACCAGTTGGGGAACCCCCAGGGGAAGAAAGCTCAGAGCCCAGGGACTGGTGGGGACGACGACAATGAGTGGCCAGAGGGAGAGGACTGGGAGGAGGAGGAGGAGGAGGTGTGCCTGGTGACAATCGAGTGCCAGTGGCCTGGCCTTGGATGTCTCTAGGACCCTCGCTATTTTGCCAAAGAAGAACATGTTCGTGCTGCAGAGGTGGTATGAGTAGCTCATGCAGCTTTCCCAACTCTACAACTCTATGATTGAACGACTTACTATTGATTCTTTAATGTCTACATTGCTGGATATATTTAAAAATCTCTACATGGTATACCAAAAACTGAAGTGACAACAGGCAACTTATACAGAGTATTACAAAAATATGCTTCTTTTTAAAATGTCACATGAATACAAAGTTACTACGTATTACAAAATTATTATAAATATATATTCTATTATTCTAACCCCCCACCCCCCACCCCCGGCAATTTTCAAGTGACCCATGCTTACATACAAAATTTGAGACCCTCTTCTGTAAAGTGACCTCAGGGAATTTCCATGGAATTTCCTCAGTTGGCTAATTTCTCAGGACTTTTGTTGAAGTGAATGAAACAGTTTCCCTCTCCAGCAAACAGGATTTCTCAACGAAGTGTTCAGATTCTCTTTGTGTCATATGTATCCCTTAAAAATTGCTCCCTGGGTGTTTGTCTAAAGGGACAAAGAAATGACTTGTGGAAAATACTTAGCCAACCTGGGAAATTCTGTGGAAAGTTTGTGAGCCTTAAATAGTCTTTATCAAAGGACATTGTCATCTACTTATATTCCAACAATTTCCCAGTGATAGTTGAAGGTTGGCTCAAAACCAGGAAGAAATAACCCCCCCCCCCTTTTGAATTTGCATCAACGAAGGCAGAGTTAAATATCAGTTCTGCATCAGGCGCCCCAATCAAACAAATATTTCCGGAACAGGAGACTGAGCTGGCTTATTTAGATACTGGATTTTCTCCCTCCTAGGAAAAGCAGAGTTCTCCTTTCCCCCACACCCACCGGAAGCCTGCAAACCAGCAGTACATTCCTGCCCCATTTGCTAATGCTGTTCTGTGTTTATGTGGAATTGCCATTTGAAACTGAAATAACTATTTGATTTTTAAGAGAATTAGCTTGGATGTGGCAGAAGTCTCTTAGATTGCAACAAAGACATCAGACCAGTCAGTGACTTAGGACACAATCCTGCACTTGAGATTCACCAGATATACGACCACAGTGACAGTTATGCAGGAGGAACTTTTCAGATACACTGGTGAAAAACATCATTTTTTCATTTTCCGTTTGTGTGTGTTTTCCTCTCCCCTGCCAGATTGTCACAGATTGCACCATGCAGTTCCACCTTAGTGTTATGTTTCCAGTTCTAGCGTGAGGTGAGCATAACCCTGCAAACAGATGCTCAAATTGGTAGCAGAAGCAACAGCATTTGTAGCCTTAGTGGTTTTCTTGAGGATGGCTAAACTGGCAGGACCACAATGAGCCTCCCCTCTTCAAAAAGAATGGAGAGTTAAAAGACTAATGCAGTCACAAATGAACACAAATATATATACAAAGCCATGGGGTTTGACCAGATGACCCTTGGGGGCCCTTCCAACACCACAATTCTATGATTCGTTGCTCTTACAAAGCACATGATCCTGACTATCCAAATCCAGGTCAGAAGGATCTGAGCCCAAGGGGGCCAATCAGATGCCCAAATGCATCCTGCTGCAACAGCAGGGGAGTTGCGGTGGGGTTAAATGAGAGGGCTCCAAAAAAATTACATTTTATAATATCTTACTGTATCTTGCTGCGTTTGAAACCTTTGCATAAAAGCCCCTTCTACATCTAAGACGCGGGTGGCGCTGTGGTCTAAACCACTGAGCCTAGGGCATGCCAATCAGAAGGTTGGTGGTTCGAATCCCCGTGACGGGGTGTGCTCCCGTTGCTCGGTCCCAGCTCCTGCACGTCAAAATGCAAGTAGATAAATACGCCGGCTCCCTCATCCAATAAAGCCAGATGAGAAGGTAAAGGTAAAGGTACCCTGGCCTGAACATTAGGTCCAGTCACAGACGACTCTGGGGTTGCGGCGCTCATCTCGCTTTATTGGCCGAGGGAGCCGGCGTACAGCTTCCGGGTCATGTGGCCAGCATGACTAAGCTGCTTCTGGTGAACCAGAGCAGCGCACGGAAACGCCGTTTACCTTCTTGCCGGAGCGGCACCTATTTATCGACTTGCACTTTGACATGCTTTCAAACTGCTAGGTTGGCAGGAGCAGGGACTGAACAATGGGAGCTCACCCCATCGCGGGGATTTGAACTGCCAACCTTCTGATCGGCAAGCCCTAGGACCTGTGGTTTAGACCAAAGCACCACCTGCATCCTTAGCACATTTAAGTATACTTACTGTTTAAGGTTAGGTGGTTTGTAGGCAGGGCATGCCGACAGAGGGCTGGGTGCCTCTCCAGAGTGACTGCTGCCCATGTGCTGCAAAGCAGGGCCTCGCCAAAGAAGAAGGAAGACTCATGGGTGGCTGGAGCGAAGGACTGCTTCCCCCACGTTTCCAAGCGAGTTCCCCGCAGCGTGCTGGTGCTGCTGTTGGGTTACCTGGGGGGCTGCCAAGGCAGTGCCGGTGCGCCCTGAAGCAGCGGTGAAGGCTAGGCTGGTGTGGCAGGCTCCCTCTGCTCCCTCCTGGGGCACACGCTAAGCCCCTGCATGGTCCACAAGCCTTTCCTCCTTGAAGCTGCTATTTGCATTTCAAGGGAAGCCTTTGTTGGAATCAGTGAGTGGTGATTTTGTCAGGAGCGCTGTGGCAGGGAGACAAAGAGATAAACTCCACCCCCGCCACCAATTCCCAGGATCTTCCCAACAAATGTGTCAACTGCAATCATGCAATTAATCTCACATCTAATTTGGCCTTGCTGGTGAATCAAAGGTCAGAGTCAGGCTCTTCTTAGCGCCCCTTGTGTTAGTAGGTACTCACTAGGCACTCTGGCATCAGCGAAGGACCGTCTGTCATACTAGGACCTTCCTGGAAAGACATTTTATGGAGAGGAAGAACCAGATTTTTCCTTAAAGGAGGCTAGTAAATTATTATAAATCCTGCAGCCTAATTCTCCCCCACAAAGCACCTCCCCCACCAAGCAATAACATGCTGATCCAAACTAGAATACTATAATAGTTGACCACACAAAATACTTTCTTTTGAAGACGGCAAAGCTGCTGTGTCAGCCTGGAGTGAAACAGCTTCCTCTGGGGAAAAACAACAGTTTTTTAAAATGACCTCTCCCCGCCCCCTTCTCCCCAGCTGGCCATGGAAAAGTGCTTAATTAATGGCTGGGAGGACTACTCTGGGCAAGTGAATGTCTGTTTCAGCTGTTAGAGCAAGAACAGGTCAAAGTGGAATGAGCTTCTCCAGGACTAAAGGCTTCACACATGCCACACCACCCTTGATTTCTCTTTGTTCCTAATGTTATAAGAAAAACTGATCCTTTTCCCTTATGGAGTATCCAAGAGCCCATATAGAGTCCTTAAGTAGGTTCCCTATCAGAAGGAGAAAATAACAGAGGCCAACCAGAGAATACTGAGAAGCAAGGCAGCTTGTAAGCCTGATCTTTATTAACTGTTGCAACAGGGTCCCCACTCACCACATACAGGAGGGATTCAGAACCCAGAACAATAGTGTGCAAGCCCTTATATAGACTTTTGACATTGCCTACCCTGTAGCTCAAGACCACCCCCAAAAAACATCATACATACATCACAGAAGGGGGCGGTCTATAGCAGAAATCCTGTCTGCCAGGATACCTGAAAATGGTCACTGATTGCATTACTTGGACAGCCCGGCCATTCTTTTGTGATGGTAAATACTTTAATGCCTGAATCCAGGTAACAGGCTCACCCTATTCATACACACATATTCCCTTAAAACAGGTAAGCAGAAGACAATGGAGAGGATTTCCCATTTCCTTCCTCCTGGCAGAGAAATGTTTGAGGTCACTGGGAGAGCCAAAATGACTTCAGGATTGCTCTCCTGTACTATTTCAGACACATCATTTATATACTTATGTATGTGTTTGCCTTGTAAATTTATGAACGCTTATTTTATATTTGGGACCTTAGAAATCTTATAACACTAACTTATGGTTTTGTAAGTGACAACAGCTGCTTGAATTCTAATTACACAAAAATGGAGAACAGCTACAGTACCATCTCAAAATATTAGAATATTTAGAACTAGCCAGTATGACAAATAGATTAAGAAACAAAGATGATAAGAGACTGTAAGAGGACTGGATATTATATATGGATTATATGGGAAAATATGACAAGAAGAAAATAATCATAATAGGTTGAAAAAATACTCAGTGGCGGGTTTCCGGTTTCCGGCACGGACGGGTATGGTCGTGATTCCACCATCTCCCAACCCCCATGGGGAATTTCGAGGCTGTTTTGGGAGTATGCAGCCTCCCTACCTTCCCAGGAGCGTGGGAAGGACTGTCTTGCCCGCAGATGCTCCAAAACCTGCTCTGACCCTTCGGGAAAATGAGCAGGGGAGCCTGGGCAGAGAGCCCCCCCTGGGGGTTCGGCACTCCTGCGGCTGGCCCGATCGTCCGAGATTCCCAACGCTATGAAATATAAATTAGTGAGAAGCCTTGGGCATGCTTCAAACGAAAGAGGAGAAAGTATTTTGCTTAAGAACTCAGCCACTGACTGATAAGAAGAAGAGAAGATTTTACTACTGTATCGGTATGTGAAGCGGGACGGAAGGGGGGGGGGAAGAGCCCTGGACTATGTGATTATATGATTCTATAGTGGGCAAATACCTCCCCAGAAGACCCAACGTTTATATATAACAAGTGAGATTCGAAAGACTGATAATTTGAATTTGGAGGAGAATATATGAAGTATAAATTTACAACTGTGTGAATTATGAAAAGATACGCTGTCACTTTGAGTGGATGAATGTTTTGTTAACATTTGGAAGGGGGAAAGAGCGTTTTTATCTGTGATTTTGGCAAAGATGAATCCCTTGGACACTGACTGACTTTAATTGGAAGAATTTGGTTGACTGCCCAGAAATGACGCAGTTGGAATTTCGCCCGGACTGCAAAGTGAGATAACGAAGGAGAAAATGGCCACATTTCTTTTTTTTCTACGATATGATTTACAAGTACGACGGCTAATTCTCCGAAGGTTTGCAAGTTGGTGCAGATCGGGGCATAACATAACAAAAGTGGAAAAATATATGAAATATAAAAAAAGAAGATGGCGATTGCTCATATGCGACTCTTGGATTCAACCAGCAAGGGTGAAGGAATGAATGATTCGGAAGTACAGACCTAAAACCACACAGCGACACTGTCTGCTTTGATTTATCTTGCCTGTTGGACATATCAGCGGCTGTGAAAATACTGGAATGTGAAAGCAAAGGACAATAGCTATGATAATAGAGCCTCTGGAATTTGAAGCATGGGAAGCCTTAAGTAAAATTTAAAATAATAATTTGGTTAATTTGGAACCTTTCTTGTTTTATAATTGGAGAAATAATTTGGAATGTAATTTGGAATGTTTCATATGATTTTGTTTTATTGGAAACCTTAATAAATATGATTTGAAAAAAAAAAGAAAAAATACTCAGCGGTATGTTATTGTCATGTAATTCCGCTCAATATTAATCCAGAGCAGAACTCTGACATATAGTTAGCAGAGTAAAAACTTAAACACGTTGCAAAATTCCCAAAGAATAGACCAGAGGCAATTTTATTTCATTCAGCAGAGCTTTACTGCTACTGAAGGTCAATGAGCATAATGGTCACAAATCCAATACATTTAGGGTTGGCGCTGTCCATAAGAAATCCAGTTGCAGCAGACTCAACTTAAACTTACAATAACTTACATGCACACGAGTGCATGTACAAGTGTGCATGCACACGAAAGCTCATACCAAGAACAAACTCAGTTGGTCTCTAAGGTGCTACTGGAAAGAATTTCCTATTTTGTTTCCTATTTTGTTTTTACAATAACTTACAATAAGTCTAAACCTTAACACGAAACATACAGTACTATGTACAGAACACCACAGAAAGAGAAAGTGAAACCCAGGCTCCTTCTGGCCTTACTTTTATAGTCAGCATGACCTTGACAGAAAGACATAAGAAAACCAGTTTAAGCCAGCTGTACTCAGCTTCTTTGAAGGAATAATCCAAACATCATGAACCTTCTGCTTGCTTCTTTCACACAGAGAGGCTTCCAGAACCCTCTTGAATTAATTAGAATAGGAAAGATCAGATCAATAGAATCATAGAGTTGGAAGAGACCACAAGGGCCATCCAGTCCAACCCCCTGCCAAGCAGGAAACACCATCAAAGCATTCCTGACAGATGGCTGTCAAGCCTCTGCTTAAAGACCTCCAAAGAAGGAGACTCCACCACACTCCTTGGCAGCAAATTCCACTGTCAAACAGCTCTCACTGTCAGGAAGTTCTTCCTAATGTTTAGGTGGAATCTTCTTTCTTGTAGTTTGAATCCATTGCTCCGTGTCCGCTTCTCTGGAGCAGCAGAAAACAACCTTTCACCCTCCTGTATATGACATCCTTTTATATATTTGAACATGGCTATCATATCACCCCTTAACCTTCTCTTCTCCAGGCTAAACATACCCAGCTCCCTAAGCCGTTCCTCATAAGGCATCGTTTCCAGGCCTTTGACCATTTTGGTTGCCCTCCTCTGGACACGTTCCAGCTTGTCAGTATCCTTCTTGAACTGTGGTGCCCAGAACTGGACACAGTATTCCTGGTGAGGTCTGACCAGAGCGGAATACAGTGGTACTATTACTTCCCTTGATCTAGATGCTATACTCCTGTTGATGCAGCCCAGAATTGCATTGGCTTTTTTAGCTGCTGCATCACACTGTTGACTCATGTCAAGTTTGTGGTCTACCAAGACTCCTAGATCCTTTTCACATGTACTGCTCTCAAGCCAGGTGTCACCCATCCTGTATTTGTGCCTTTCATTTATTTTGCCCAAGTGTAGTACTTTACATTTCTCCCTGTTAAAATTCATCTTGTTTGCTTTGGCCCAGTTCTCTAATCTGTTACGGTCATTTTGAAGTGTGATCCTGTCCTCTGGGGTATTAGCCACCCCTCCCAGTTTGGTGTCATCTGCAAACTTGATCAGGATGCTCTCAAGCCCATCATCATCAACCACTTAGTACTTTCTGTACTAAGAAATGCAAACTGACAGTTATAACGTGAGATTATGTAAGGTAATGAATATAATTTAGTAGAGTAAGAAAATGCAGTTAAAAGGATAGTAGATAGGAAACCATGCAAAGAGTGCAAGGTTAAGATGTTAAGATATATAGGATTTAAATACTGATCTCAATGCAGTTTCCATAAAAGCAACCATCTATTAAACCAAAGCACCATAAAATACAGTTAAGTAAATACAATACTAGCATCAACAGCCAAGGCTTGCTAAGGAAGTAAGATGTTCCTTTCACCTGGCAGCCTCAATGGCCCCGCCACACTTCCTGTCAACAAACATTTCCACAGAAATCACCCCCCCTCCCCTGCACGAAATTGTGGTTCAAGGAAGACATTCCCAGAAGTGAGTGGCAGACTCAGGGCTCCTCTGAGCAGGTGCCAGCCTAGGGAGGCAAGAGTGTGCTTGCCCAGGAAGAAGGCACACAAAGACAAGGAAACCAGGTATGCTGGCAGACACTGGGCCAAAGGTCCCTCAAGCCTGGATCCAGACATTAGAGCTCCTACTCTCTAGTGCTGCCTAAGCAGTCAAACATTTCTGGAGAACTTGCCGTGTAAGCATTTGGCAGCAGAAACCTGAGTTAAACAGTTGTGGATACAGTACACATGCAGTATGAAGTCAGAAGCGGATTTAGGGAAGCACGACTGGTTTGGTCACACTGGGCGTGGAGCCTTGGAGGTGCTGCGGGAGATTCCACAACCAGTATTTTGAATGGAGCACGAGAGGCAGGTGGGATGCCAAATTTTGGCAACACAAGCACACCACTGAAATTTGAGATGCTAAAGTCCACCACTAATGAAATGTTATCCTGAGTACATGTAGGGTTTTTTTGTGGGGATGGGGAGATTGTGAGGTCAGAAGTAAAGGAAATGTAGAAAAATACAGACAATGGTAATTTCCTAACTAACATTGGTAATTCACAAAACAGTTCTTGATAATATAGACCTCCTGGCATTGGTAAGTCAATTAATATGTATAATCTGTTAAAAATTCTTGTCCTCCACAGAGTCATTGTGGGTGGTGACACTAAGCCCAAGAAAAATTTAGTAAGGTAGAGGTA
This sequence comes from Lacerta agilis, assembly GCF_009819535.1. Lineage (NCBI taxonomy): Eukaryota > Metazoa > Chordata > Lepidosauria > Squamata > Lacertidae > Lacerta > Lacerta agilis. Next base: position 38,968,292 of record NC_046327.1, on the reverse strand, counting down.
AAGGGACCCCTGACCGTTAGGTCCAGTCGCGGACGACTCTGGGGTTGTGGCACTCATCTCGCTTTACAGCGTCTGGGTCATGTGGCCAGCATGACTAAGCTGCTTCTGGCGAACCAGAGCAGCGAACGGAAACGCCATTTACCTTCCCGCTGGAGCAGTACCTATTTATCTACTTGCACTTGACGTGCTTTTGAACTGCTAGGTGGGCAGGAGCTGGGACCGAGCAACGGGAGCTCACCCCGTCGTGGGGATTCAAACCACCAACCTTTTGATTGGCAAGCCCTAGGCTCTGTACTAAGTACTAAATTCCCCCTGATCAAAATGCCCTGAGAGTTTTGTAAATTAACACAGTGAACAGGTACTGAGAAAACATGACATAACAGAAGTATGTCAATGATGGAAAAAAACCCACTAATGACAATGACACTTCTCACTCATAGGCCTTGGATGTTTTGGGAGGTTGGAATGCTCCCCCAATGACTTCTGAATATTGCTATGTCCAGGGCAAACCACAAAACGGCGCCTCCACCAACAGGAAAGAATGGGGGAGGGGAGTACATTAGGAACAAGAGGGGAATAAAGATCTTTATCAGGAACAAGGGTGGGAGGAGACCAGCAGCACCTCCTGTTCACGGAGGGGACACAGCAGGGGGCAGGGCTGTCCAGGAGGCAGCAGATCCAGCCTCTCAGGATCACACCACAGCAGTCGTTGCCACCATGGTGGTAGCAGCAGCAGGCGATGCATTCCTTGAAGGCTGGATCTGCTGCCCCTACGGATCCTGCCACCCAAGATGGTTGCTTCACCTTGTCTCATGGGTTGGCCGGCCCTGGCCATTTGTGATGTCAGATTTGTGTCCATTCATTCTTCTGCATGAAGGCTGGTCTCTGTCCTCAGAAGGGCATTGCTGGCAGATAATGGCATATATCACCTGATCAAATGTCAATGCACCCATGAGACTGCCTTTTTTTTAGTCTTTGAAAGTTGATCTGGCTATGGGATGGGGTGCGATTGGATGACAGCTCTTGCTGCACACTCCGTTCTAACCTGTTCTGAATTTGCCACATGCTCAGAGCTGCTGGCGCGTTGTGTGAACTGGCTGTTTAACAGAAACACACACAGGATAATTTCTGCAAAGATTGTGGAGCATGTCCTGTGGGACACTTGGCCTTTCCCCTTACTTGGCTGCCTTCAATGACAATCTGCTTCCTGAGATAGTCACTTAATAATGTCTCATTATTATTATTATTTTAAATAGAACATTTATATCCTTCCCATATGCTGCAAAAGCTTGAAGCTGTGCTGGTGTGCAAAGAGGCATGGAGGTCTTATTGTAAGAAGAAGAAGAAGAAGAGTTTGGATTTGATATCCCGCTTTTTACTACCCGAAGGAGTCTCAAAGCGGCTAACATTCTCCTTTCCCTTCCTCCCCCACAACAAACACTCTGTGAGGTGAGTGGGGCTGAGAGACTTCAGAGAAGTGTGACTAGCCCAAGGTCACCCAGCAGCTGCATGTGGAGGAGTGCAGACACGAACCCAGTTCCCCAGATTACGAGTCTGCCGCTCCTAACCACTACACCAAACTGGCTCTGAAACATATTTAATTAAAGTTGTTTGCAGGGCGCAGGTGGGGAAAACAAAAAAGGAAAGCTGATAACATGATTCTAAGTTGGATTGTAACATGTGAGTCCAAAAGCTCAGCGTCATAAGCTGCAGTCATAAGAGACTCAGAGGAAGAGAGGCTGGCCTGGAGCAGTGGTTGCCATGGACCTTGGGAAGACCAACTCCAAATCCCACGGAGACCAAAGACTTAGGGACTGCCTCCCCCTTAATAATAATATTTATTAGTTTTCAATTACAATCCAATAATAGCAATTTATAATACAATTAGCAATACCAATTGTTCAAATACCGAATTATATAATTTAGATAGTGCCCCCATGGGCTAGAATTGATGGCTTGATTGTTTGCTCTATTTCTGCGTTCCAAAATCTTATTAATTTCCATTACACTCCAGTCATCATCATAATCCTTTATACAACAACTGCAATATTAATAACTTCTATTCGTGTTGACACATTAAATGATTTATAAAACTACATGTGAGTTCCTCAAACGATATCCTTGTTCTTCCTGTGTGTGGCAATTATTTTGTCTGTAGTGTTTCTTCCTATCCATGTAAGATGTTATGCCTTTCTTTTCCCCGGTTGTTGTTGCTATCCATCATGCCTTGGGCGGAGCTGGTATCCCATTATTGTTCCAGAAATTTCTCCATCGTTCCATCCCATGCTTCGCTGTTTTGCAACTTTAACAACAGCTGCAAAATTCACTCTGTCCCAATAAATAACCTGATTTCACCATTTTCCCTCTCAGCCTGGGAAGAAGAGTGGTCTGTCGAACTGCAGATGACTCAATAATGAACCTTATCAGTTCCTTGGCAAGTTCACAGACTCCTTTCATCCTTCCATCCAACTGAAGATATATGAACAATTATACTTCCAATTAAATTCAAATTCAAATCCTCTTAGCGTTATTCAGTTCACTCCGGAAATAATAAAAGATGGGGAAGAGTCAGCTCTAAGTTACCATTGTAAACTTTTTGCAAAATAGAGCTTCCCTCCCCTTTTATTTTCTTTTTGCACACACAGTTCCATTTAATGTTATATTCCATATTTATAATCCAACTAGCTGACCCGGCCACGCGTTGCTGTGGCTGATTTAGTGTAATGGGAAAGGAAGATGCAGTATAAAAGAGAAAGTGATGTCTTACCATAGGTCTTTGCGTTGAAGTTGAGGTTGTTTTGGTTTTCTTTTCTTGCTCATTGTTTTTGTGTATATAACTCATTATTAGTATTGTTGTATTTTCTGATTCCTTTTTTTGAATTGTTTGTACGTCTTGGTTTGATGTTGTTGATGTGCATTGGAGGGCAGTATATTTGTTTGTACAGTATCAGGTTAGGCCGCCCGAACCCACAAATGGTGGACGGCCTGACTGTGCCGTTGCTTCGCTGTGTACCTGCCACTTCTATCAGCAGGCTATCTCGGTGTTAGCGGGTGGCTTAGCTTTCCTACCGATCCGTCCACCCTCCCAAAAAGCGGACAGGACGTTTCCGGGTGGCGTGGCTATGGCGCGGCTTCTCTCTGTAGCTGCTACAGGTGGCATCTAAAAGCCACGAAGGCCAAACTCCGTCTTTGCATGTGGGCTGCCTTTTGCGGGCGGCGTGCCTGTCGATTGGATGGTGGCAGTGATGTGGGGGGCGGGAGGAGGGATCGGCAACGGGTGTTGTGTGCTGTGCTATTTAACGTCCACTGGAGGGTGCTTTTTTGCACAAATTCACACATTTACCTGGGAAAGGTGTGGTATTTTTACAATCTAGGTACCGAAGATCCTTCCCATATGGCCAAGGCATGTTGTGTCCAAATTTGAAGCCAATCGGTCAAGCGGTTACAGAGAAAGGCGAAAACAAACAAACATGCAGCTTGAAGGATTTTATATACTGTATATAAAACTAAATAAAGAAACTGTAGGCTCCCCCCCCCGTCTTTTGCACCAAATGAAGTCTTATCTCAAGTTCAAACCTTAGTCCTTGCAGTTGATTTGTTCCACAGTTTGTGATCTTATCTCTACTAGCATGCGCCTGTACGTTAGTCTAATTAAGCTCTAATTAACAGGTGAACCTCTTCTTCTTAATGGTGGTGTTGGAGGGTTTTCGGCAAAGTGCTTTTGTACTTAGCGCCTTCCTGCCCCCTGCATTCCATGCCGGAGCGAGAGCCAGGTACAGTGGATGCTCGGGTTGCGAACATGATCCGTGCAGGAGGCACGTTCGCAACCTGCAGTGTTCGCAATCTGCTGCGCCGCCTCTGCGAAGCGCCAAACCCGGAAGTAACCTGTCCCGGCACTTCCAGGTTCAGCGCGGTGTGCAACCTGAAATCACGCAACCCGAAGTGGCCATAATCCGAGGCATGACTGTACTGAGACGAACTGCAAGTGAAGCCCGTCCCTCCGTCCCTGGGGGGAACTTGCAAGGATAATTACCCTCAAGCATCCTTGTTTTTCCTTTGCCAACAATCTCCTGCTGTTTTGGGGGCTGCCTCCATTAAGGCAGAGCGGAACCGGAAGCCTCCAGGGGCTGGCCTTTGAGACCCCTGCTACATTATTTGCCCCAGCTTGTGCAGCTGGACTGAGCGCAAGCTCAGACAGGGTAAGATAATGCTAAGAATAGCAAAATTTTCACGCAGCAAATCCCTTAATCTATGCTAACTGGATCTGCTTCCCATGTCACATTCAGCCATCTTTGGCAAACATCACTGTCCTCTTTATATAACATTTTGGTAGAATTTTTATGATACATGACGGAAATCGTTTGGAAGGTTCAGGCTGTGTCCATGTGGAGGTGTGATCTCCCTCAATGAATAGATCAAATCAGATTTTTCTGAGTCCCGATACGAGATTATCCACAAATGGGTGGCTTACCCAGTGGTGGAGCTTCATGCTCCAGCACCAGGGGGTGGAGAGCAGGCGGGGGCGGGGCTGGGGCACGTCCCAGGGGCGTGGTGCCCAGCGCGGGCAGGGTGGCAACCACGATGGCACCCCACACCGGGATCACGCTGACGGGGGCGGTGCGCTCCCCCCGCACTCCTCTTCCTCTGCCAGTGGGCTTAGCTGCCTCTGATTCCTAAATCAATGTTGGGTGCATGTCTCCTCCCCCCAGTTATTACATATGCTACCTCCATTACCATTTGTTCAAACCAATTATGCGTACAAACTTTAAAAAGTGAGCAAGAACAAACATTGCCAGTCTTATTTCACAATGGGCAGATTGAAGGGATTGAATTTGGTAATAAGTATTATACTGGCTGCTGCAAGGAACTAACGCCTTGCCAATTATTCTTGAAGCACAAATTTTATGCTTATTTTAAATTTAATACTGTACAGTGTTTTGCAAACACACACACACACACACACAGTAAACCTGCTTTCAGCAACAACCAGGGGAAATAAGCACTCTTCAGCCTTTCCCCTGGGCAGATGGAAACAAAATGGCTAGATTGAACTCCAGTGGGGAGCAACTGGAAGTTGCTTGCATGGTGATGGATAACACCCAGAAAAATGTTATAACTAGGGATGGGCAAGTCTGTTCATTTTGGTTTCTCTCCTTTCTAACTTTTCTAGTCTTTAGTCCAATTCTCCACATTTCTGCATCAGTTTGTGAATTCTTTTTTTTAAGGTGCTTATGAAAATTCATCAGCATTTTAGTGTGAATTTCCACGCAATTTTGCCTAATATACACATTTCTGCAAAGCAATTTCCCCAATATAATGCATTCTGGATGTTATTTTCACTAACATATGCATTTTAATGCATACTTTACCCTATTATATTATTCATTATTTTGTTGGAGAACTGCACTGCAAAATCTGGAGGTGTGAATTGCAAAGGATGGTTGTGTCTTAGTTCACAGATTGTTTCAGAGATTGCAAATCAAATAGGTTTGCTTTTTCAGTATGAACTGAGTCACCTAGTCATCATATATGTAAACAACCCGACCCACACAATGTGCTTCCATAGTAGAGTAACATGCAATTTTATATTGGATTTCTTTGCTTTGGTTGTTTGTGGATTGACTAAATCCAAATTACTATAATTAGGAAAAGAGTGCAGGATGCTACCGGTAGCTGGATGAGGAGGACATCATGTGGACAGAGCAAATCATAACCATAACCATAATGACATAAACAGCTTCAAATCCACATGAAACTCCCGTGTGTATAAGCCCTGAAAGTAGCAAGCAAATGAAAAAGAAGTCAGAGCTTTTTCAGCTGCTTGGTAAGAAAAAGCCAGTGTGTGTGTGAATTCCAAAGATATGGAAGATGATTTTTAATGAAACTAAGCTGCCTTCAAGACCAACACGGACTCTGCGACAGCTTCCTCCTTCTCAACTTGCATATTTGCAAATAAACAGAAATTACCACCCCCCCAAAAAAACCCACCACCACCAAGCAATACCCCAAACCCATAAAGACTGCCATACTTTTTAATTATAAGGAAACAAATCCTGTAAAAGGCTGCTCCCGAAACCCCTAACATTTGGAGAAGTGGTTACCACAGAAATGTGTGATAGCACAACAGCTGAGTGTCATGAGGGGTTTTCCAGCCACTTTCTTGGTTTGTCTTCCTACAGAGAGAAAACGAACTTCTCTCCCATGTTGCAGTGTGTAGGTGTATAGCAGGTCAAGATACGCTACTCAGCATTCCCCTGAGGTATGGAAGAACTACAACCACCCCATGCTCTGCTGGCTGCTAGGAAGGGGAGAGAAATTTGATTCATGCGTCTATCAAATTTGCACTTTTCAAAACAATGTATGAAATGAAGCACAGCTTCATTTTGCTATGCCTTCCAAAAAATGTTCACAAAAATACATCTATTAGGGGGAAGTGTGCATAAAAATGAACATATTTGTGAAAAGAATGCACAAAATGCATTATGTTAGCAAATGTGTACATTAGTGAAAACTATATATCAAAGATGTTTATTAGGATAACTTTGCACTAAAATGTTGTGAGTTAAAAAAACACCCACCAATTGCTGCAAAATGTAGAGAGCTGAATTTAAAACGAGAAAAATGAGAATGTGAAAGAACTGGAGTTGAGCTCCTTCCATCCCTGCTGGCAACCCTCTTTCTGTATTACCTGTCCCCAGCAGAAGCCTCAGGACTTCACTTCCATCTGAAAAATCCATATTCTCAGTTAAAAGCAGAAATGTAACCTTCTTTAAAAGCTGCCTCAAAACTCCCCTCGGCTGCCTACTTCCTCCTTGCGCTGTGAGTGAGGAGACACAGTGTCCACCTCCTGGATTTCCCCCGTGCTGCTCAACAGTAAACATGACCTCTTCTGTACAAAGAAGGAGGCGCATGGGTGAAGAGAGAACGTGAAGTGCTTGCTCCCCCCCCCCCCCGCAGAGTGCTGATCATTCTTGAGCCCATAGCGCAGGAGGAGTGGAAGGGAAGGAGGTGGTGCAGGAATGATGGCGGGAGAGGGGCCAGCTATGGCCAGGCCAGGCTGGCTGTGATAAGACACAGCTGGGAGTAGGGCTCTCTGGAGCAGGCTTTTATACCAGCCCCCCCCCCCCAGCATATGGAGAGGATGTCAGGCGGTCTCCTGGGCTCCATTCCACAGATTCCTAAGCTGCAAAGCATCTGCACAAGAAAGATGCACTCAGCAGTGCTGCAAACACATGGGAGAGAACTCCAGCATGAATGGCCTGGATTGCTGCATCTCTGGCTGACCCCAACTCCCAGGAGGCTTCTGGGGAGAGTTGAGGCAATGGTGGAAGCACCACCTGGGGAGGCAGGCCAACCTGAGCCAGGAGCCAGGGGAAAGAATAGTCGCTGGATGGGATGAATAGCATTGAAGGCTGAAGCAAACTACAGTGGCACCTCTGGTTACAGACACCTCACGTAACAAACTCCGCTAACCCGGAAGTCGTACCTCGGGTTGAGAACTTTGCCCCAGGAAATCGTGTGGCGGCGGCAGGAGGCCCCATTAGCAAAAGCACACCTCAGGTTAAGAATGCTTTCAGGTTAAGAATGGACCTCCGATAGGGTTGCCAGGTGTCCACTATTTGAGTGGACAGTCCACTTCTTTCACATTATGTTTAAACCCCCCCCCCCGCTTGTCTGCTATTTTTTGGAAGCAGACCAGGCAACGCTAGGATTAGCTCTTATCTTAATTCACTTGAGCAAAGTTTGCAGCGTGGTCAGATGTTAATCCACCATTTAATAAAAACAAAAACAGTAACAACAGAAACTATAATTAATATAGCACCATCTAAGAAGAGAGATGGCATATTCCTGCACTGAGGGGCTTACTGTCTGAAAGTGTGTGGGTCGGGGTGAGAAATGGAGGCATGGAGAGGACAAGGAAGAATATGGGATTGTTTCAACCACAAAACTTTGGCGATAGTATACAATTGCAGAGAATGAGTTCTAAGTTCTAAGGCTTCCCAGAAAACTTGATTTTTGATAAGGGACTTAAAGCAAGTGAGGGAAGATGAGACCTTTGGAAGGCTGTGGGAGATAGAACTGGGTGAGTGAAGGGTGGGAAAGAAGTTTACGAAGATAAGGGGCTAAGTTTGCTCCCCTTTCTGTGAGGTTCCCGCTCCCATCTTCTTTTATGTTTAGATTGGATTGCCACAGCATCTTTAAAGGGTTATTCACTGCTATTGCTCTTAAGAAATAGCTGGGTTGCGTACGCATAATACATTTAAACCACACACCCCAATTCCTGGGAACTTTAGTTTACCCTATCACAGGGCTACAGCTCACAGCACCATTAACAAACTACAGTTCCTGGTGGGTGTGCTTTAAATGTATGTTGGTCTCAGACTTGAACAGATTATGGGCCTTTCCAGCAGTGGCAGAGGAAGCCTCCACGCCGCCCAGGGTGGCGCGCAGAGGTACCCCCCTGGGGGTGGGGCGTTGCGACGTCATGACGCATGTCAGGATGGGCTGTGCATGTGTGGAAATGCCACGCATGCGCAGTCCATTGGCCTAGCGCTGCTGCTCGTGCGACGACCGGGCGGGCTGCCGGGTGGGCGGTGGCTTGTGGGCTGCCCCGTCCGTGCTGCTTTACGGACGGGGCAGCCCCATGAGCTGCTGCTCACTTGGCAGTTCGCCTGGTCGCCACAGGAGCAGCGGTGCCGACTCGGATGCACTGTGCATGCCCGGAATTTCCGGGCATGCGCAGTGCATCCCGCCCGGCGCTGCTGGTCCCGTGGTGACCGGGGGAGCTGCCGGGTGAGTGGCGGCTCGTGGGGCTGCCTTGGCCATCCGTGGAGTAGCACGGACGGGGTGCTGGGGAGTGGCCACCAAGTGTCACCCCCCTCCTCTGGAATCCGGGGCAAAGCACCCCGTACGCCCCGCCCTTCCTACGCCACTGCTTTCCAGTATATGTAATCCCACTTTCAATACTATTTGTGCAGTCTGCAAAACTTTGGGGGTAGTCATACTGCTTTGTTTCCAATCAGTGTATCCCCCCCATAACTCCTTGCTGAAATCCTGTATATCACAAATGTTCAGAGGTGGCTGCTTTTTTGTTGTGTGCTATACCTCAAGAGTGCCCCTCCAGATGGCAGTGATACAGTAGCATTGGGGGAGCATCTCAGAACTAACAACGCAGAATGGAACTCCCACTAATGCACCATTCTTGCACCAGTGGCATGTAGCAGGATACACCTTGCGAAATAAAATAACCCACTGGTCTGGAGGGGCCCTGCCATATACTTATGAGGTCAGAAAAGATCCCCTAGGCTCAGAATACTCAGTGGTGAGGTAGCTGCATGTGCCCAAGGGCACTCTCTCCCATCAGTGATGGAAGCAAACAGGTAAAGAAAAGGCTGAGTGGCCACGACAAGGAAAAAGGACTTTCCTTTGGTGGGGAACAGACAGGGTTCTGGTTGTACAAGATGCTGGCCAGGAATTAGACGCTAGTAGTGAATCCTTTCCAAAGAAAAATGTGTCCATATGTGCTTAAGGCTCTGTGGGAGTCCCTGCCTTAAATCTAGAAGACCTCCCCTTAATTTCATGTTTGTGGGTAACTGAGTAATTGAGGTGAAGGCACTCTGCAGTTGCTCAGAGGCACCTTCCCTCAGTGAACTTTGCTTCAGCTGCCCTCTCTCTCTCTCTCTCTCTCTCTCTCACACACACACACACACACACGCACTGTGGCTGGGACTGTGTGAGAGTTGATCACACAGGAACAGGAAGGAGAAGCGGTGAGTGGATGGCCCCTCTTTGCAGACAGCCAGGCGGAGGTAGGAGGGGGAAAGCCTGGGCTGCAGGATCTCTTGAGCGCCCACATGACCGTTGGCTTCCTGCGAGGTTCCCACGTGTTGAGCAGCTGAGAAAGAGGAAGTCTTGCATCAGGCCTGTGGGGGCTTGAAAGCTGTGCATTGTTTTTTCTTTTTGTAACCTAGTTTTTATTCATTTTCATCCTTAAACTATTTAACACGGTGGATGCCTTGGGCTCCAGTGCTGCATTGCTGTGGGAGCAAGCCCCTCTTGAGATGACCATGTTGTAAGATCCAGACTCCCTCCATTTAAATATGTGAATAAACCCTATTTCTTAAAGCTATGATAGCCTCTGCCGCATCTTGATTCTCAAAGGAGCACAGACCCTGGGTGAGTGCCTGGAACCCCCCGGCAGAGAGTGGGGATGGCCCCCAACTTTTGTAACAGCACATAAAGCTGTAAAAGAAGGTTGGTTGTCCTACTTCCTTTTCCACCTCTATGTGTTTTCCAAGATTCAGATGGTGATGATGATTTAATTGCCGAGCTCATGGAAATGACTCAGAGCAACCTACTGGTTCTGAAATGTGTGGCTGCAGCTTTCCTTTCTATCTTGGGGGAGGGAGGCTAATTAAGAGGAAGGGATAGAGAGAAGTGACCAGAGGGGGTGGTGCTTATGGCCCTTGCTCAAAATTCCAAATGAGCCCATGGACCTAAAACACTGATGAATATATATTTGAGCTGTTTCTAGCAGAAGCCAGCTGTGTAACATTCTGGCTGAGTGTCCCTTCTGGCAGCCATGAAGCCACTGCTCTCCCTCCCATCAGCCAGGGCCAACCGAAGACATTTTGGCATATGAGGTGAACCAAAATGGCGCCCCTTCCAAGGCCAGGGAAGAAGAGGGGAGTCAGGAACAAGGGGAGGGAATCAAATCCATCTCACCCAATGGAGTGGGATTCGAAGGCCATCACTAAAGTACATCAAGCAGGCCCGAAGGGATGTCGCACACTGTCCTGACGTCACATGTGCGACATTGTGTGATGTTCTAACATTGCTCTGTGCCCAGCACTACGTTTGGCCTCAACAATGGGGGTGGGGGGGTCCCTTCAAGAGAAAGATTGAGGGGGACCCAAAGAGCTTTAGCCCCCTGGAGCTGGCACCTATGGCAGGTGCAGAGCCCAGGAGATCTCAAAGGCCAGCCCCCACCATTTACTCCTTGGGGTGGCAGGAGACCAGCAACATCTTCTATTCCCCGAGAGGCCCCTGTAGAGGGGGCATGAGGGGGTTCTGCTGAGGAAGCAGCAGATCTAGCCTCCAAGGAGCGCACCAAGGAGCAACCCATTCCTTGCAGACCAGTTCTGCTGTCCCTGTGGATCCTGCTGCCCAAGGCGGTCACCTCACCTTTCCTCTTGGGTGGGCCAGCCCTGCCATCAGCTGTACAAAATGCTGATTAGTTGCTCCTTGGGTACCACCACCAGAGTGGCTTGAAAAAGTGCTCCAGGTAGTGTGGTGGAGTGGCAGGTAGGACTCAGCTGCTGAGCAGGAATATTTTTGTGGAGTGGCAGGCGGGACTTCCCACCCTTCCCATCTGGCACTAGGGTGGAACTGGAGGCCCCTCCCTGCCTTGGAGGCTGCTTCTCTGGAACGCGGGGCCCTTCGCTCTCTGTGCCTGAGAGCTGCCTCATGGCCTGCCTCATGGATCTCAAAGGACAAAAATATTATTTGGTGCAAGAAAACTTTATTTACAGCATCCTTTGCTTTCCAGTGCGGCTGGGGTCTGATAGTAGCTATGGTCCAAAACACCTAAACTCCTGGAGGGCACCAGGTTGGCAAATGCTGCTGCAACAGAGTCGTATCTGTCACTCAGTCCCCCAGAGATTATCCTAAATCACATGGAAGTGACTCCTTTGCTCTTGGCACTGATTATCAAATGAAGCCTGGCCCTTCAATACCACAAACAGTCTTTCAAACCTTGACTAGATTAGTGCTGATTTCATTGTGAATTCCCCTCAAATACTAGGCATGTGTTGCAACAACAGACCTGAAGCTTCTTTGTGGAGCAGACCAGAAGGTCAGAGTGCATCAGCTATAGGGGATGGGCTTAGTGGTGGCTTTCCTAATGGTCAGTGTTCGTCTCTTAACAAGGGGGGAGGGCTGTTTTCTCTTTCTCTCCTAATACAAAAAATATGGGTTGTTGCCAGTATTCTGTGCCTTCTGCTAACATTTTCTTCTCTTTACATCTAAAGGGGCTGTTTGAAAAGTTGGCAACTTTTATTTTCAGAGGGAAGTTAGTGGGATATGATAAATAAGCAAAATACTTTAACTCTTTCCATGTGACAGATTTTTTTTATTTTAATTAAATAAATGGAATGTAACTTGGCAGCTGCTGTCATGACTGTCCTCTGAGGCTATTGGGTTGCATGGTGCACGGTGAGTGCTTATATTTAAATGCAATAATAAAGCAGAAAAGGTAGCACTACTTCCCCTGTGATGGTATAAATTTAGAAGGTGGGGAGGGAATATGACATGGTGAGAATTTTGTAGCATCATATATGTTTAAGACTATAGTTGTATAGCTTTCTCCTATCCACACTTACTTTGAGTATGCCCCACTGAGTTTCAGGGGGATTCAAAGGCATAGCATGATGGGGGGCAGGAGGTGTGGCTCTGGGCGCAGAATATTGGGGTGTGCAAACCACTTTCCCCCTGCATGCTCCCGGTGCGCGATCGCCTGTCAGTGGCAGGGACTGGGTGAGTGTGGAGGGCTCCCTCTGAGGATGAAGAGCAGTCGGGCAAACGCTCACGTGCTGGGCGGGGACAAGGCACGGAGGGTGCTCTTCACCCTCGATGCTGACCTAAATCACCCCTGTTCCAAACTCTGCTAGGGAGCAAGTCTACTGTGCTGGTTGCTGAGGTGGCCTAAGTCGGGCAGAGGGGAAGCAAGCCTTTAAAATAGGGTTTGACTTACACCACCCTTTTGCCAGTGTAAGTTCTGCTGGGTTGCCAGGTCATGTGATGAAGCTGAATGGAGTTAGGATCCAGGACAAATTCCCTCCTCTGGAACACCGATTTTTTAGGGTTTACGCTGGCATAAGGCCCACCAATCTCAGCTCAGCTGGGAGTTATGCTGGCATAGCCTGATGGCATCAATAATTGGTAGCTGAACCCGATATCTGCTGGATCCTAACTTGTTCATCCTGGCAGATCTTGGGTTTGGATTGCCCCCTCAGGCAATCTATTCTGGGCTGAGTCAGGATACTGTGAGTGTGCTTCAAGTACAGCTCGCAATGTCAGAGAGACCGAGAACCTGCTCTGTGTGCAGCTTCTATCCCCAGCATTGCTAGGTAAAAGGATATTCGCTAGAAGCAGGACTGAGAAAGCCCTCAGCATATGACGTTGGGGAGCAGCTGCTAGTCAGAACAGACCATAATTGGACTAGTGATTCAGTGTAAGGGAGCGGAGGCCACTGATCCTATTAGGGCTGCCATCCTGCCAGTTCATTATGCCATGACAGGAGCCATGTTTTCATAAACAGTGCCCTGAAGCAAGACTAGGAAACCTCAGGCGGGGGCCTGACTAGGTCCCTCTGCCCTGCCCAAAACAAGACAGGGAGCTTCTGATGCCAGAAGGACGCAGCGTGCAGGATGGAAAGTCAAAAGACAGGAAGCTGACCAGGACCCTGTGTCTCATCACCAACTAACCTCTGATATCGGAAGGGAATGTGATCAGATCCCCCTGTGGCAGTGACTGAATTTACCATGAGGGCATCCAGTCAGAGCCCTGCCGCCCCCTTCCCAAACCCAGGAAGCTTCTGCCTGGCTTAGGGAGGGAGGTATGATGCTCACACATGCGACGTCTGGAGTCATGACATCATGCACATGACACACACCCCCATTGCGCCTTCTGGCCCTACGAAAGGTTTCACTACATGCCACTGGTACCCCAACCCCTGGAGGTGGATCCATGGCTGACTGGCAATGTTTTGTTGCAGGCCCCAGTGTTTTTCCTTCTTCTTTTCAAAATTAGAATGCAAGAGCTAGTAAAGGTAAAGGACTCCTGGACGGTTAAGTCAGTCAAAGGCGACTATGGGGTTGCGGCGCTCATCTTGCTTCAGGCTGAGGGAGCTGGTGTTTGTCCATAGACAGCTTTCCGGGTCATGTGGCCAGCAGAACTAAACCGCTTCTGGCCCAACAGAACTCTGTGATGGAAGCCAGAGCCCACAGAAATGCCGTTTACCTTCCCGCCGCAGTGGTACCTATTTATCTACTCACACTTGTGTGCTTTCGAACCGCTAGACTAGGGCTATGGCTCATGGTATCGTGAACCCAACCAACGAGTGTTCTTGAACCACATTTCTTTCAGTCACTTGCCTGAGCTTGGGCTGGGGCTAGGTTTATCAGAGCTTGGGCTCTTGGCAGAGCCCTGCCTAAAGCATAGCAACATTTGTTGTTGTTGTTCAGTCGTGTTCGACTCTTCATGACCCCATGGACCACAGCACGCCAGGCACTCCTGTCTTCCACTGCCTCCCGCAGTTTGGTCAAACTCATGTTAGTAGCTTCGAGAAAACTGTTCAACCATCTCGTCCTCAGTCTATAAATAAGTAACTGGATGACTGCAGGATTTCCAGGGGGAGAGCTGTATGTCACTAAAGAATTACATGACTCAGCCTTTGAATTCTTTGAATTGAAAAGGGGAACACAGAGCAGAGCTGGAAGCATCGTTGACTAAATTCCTGGATTATCTTTTTTATGCAAGCATGTTTCTTTCCAGTGCCAGGAGATATGATAGCCATCTTCCAATATCTAAAGGGCTGTCACATGGAAGATGGAGCTAGCACGTTTTCTCTTGCTCTGGAGCACAGAATTTGAACCAATGGTTTAAGTTAAAGAAAGGACATTCCGACTAAACACCAGGAAGAACTTTCTGACACTAAGAGCTGTTTGACAGTGCAACTGTCTCCCCTGGGAGGCTATGGACTCTCCTTCCTTGGAGGGTTTTAAACAGGTTGGATAGCCATCTCTCGGGGATTATTTAGCTGCAATTCCTCCATTGCAGTGGGTTGGACTAGGTGACCTTTAAGGTACCTTCCAACTTCCATTATTCCATCTCCTAACTATATCCAGGCAATCAGAGAATGCTACCCATTGTTATCAACAAGTCTCCTGTTAGAGCATTTTGCCAGCTTCCTGCATAAGCTGTTGATGACAGCTGTACTTAAGCAATCTATCTCATTCAAACTCTGTATATCCCATGTGTATCTCATGGAGACAGCTATATTGCAAAGCACCAGAATGGGCAGAATATTTTACATCAAACCTGAAATGTAATTTATATCACTGAATGCAAAAAATGGGATGTCATATAGTTTTACACAGTTAAAAACCATAACCAACCTACTCACATGTTTTAGAAACGGCAAACTGACAATTTTGACAAAAATGTGGAGAAATCTGTTGCTAAACACTGAGTACATTAAAACTGCATGGCCTCAGAGGACAGAAGTAGCATCACTTTGCTTCAGAGAATGAAGCATTCTGAGCTTCCCATCCTCAGCGCTCTATGGCTGCCACCTTGGAAACAGCATCATTTCTATCACAGCAACTGATGAAGACAGGGGCCAAAATGTTTTGCTATAAGAACTTCAAATTTCTCTTTTGCTAGTCACTGAAATATAGCATCATTAACTAAGAACCCCAACATCTGGGATCCCCTCTGCTTCAAGGAATGGAAGAAGGATATTTCTAAGTTTATCTGGCAAGGGGGTGGGGGAGCCAAGAATTAAACATAAAATTATGATATACATAAAAGAAAAAGGAGACTTTGTTCTGCCAGACCTGCAAATGTATTATGAGGCAGCTTGCTTGTGCTGGTTAAAAGAATGGATTACACTGGATATGCGGACATCCTGGACTTAGATGGCCATGATTTAAATTTTGGCTGGCACGCATGTCTCTGGTATGGGAAGGTGAAAATCTATAAAAGTTTTATGAACCATAATGGAAGAATTTGTATAAAGTTTGGGAGAAATATAAACATCTGCTTGGAAGGAAAACACCTTTATGGCTATCTTTTATTGAGGTTATTACAACAAAGAGAGTTAATATGCATAGACAACTTACATGGAATTGCTGTATTTCACAGAGGGAGAACCTAAACTGAAATCAATGTAAGGAGCCATGTTACAAACTGGCTACAATTACATGAAATGTTTAAAATAGATAGGAAAAATGGTTTCTTGGACCAAAGCTCACAATTTGAAAAAGAACTTGTACAAAACAAAGAAAAACCTTTATCTAAATTGTACAATTTGCTAATAGAATGGGAAACAAAAGATGAGCTTGTCAAAGCCTCTATGGCACACTGGGCAATAGATATAGGACATAACATAGATTTTAATCTCTGGGGAAAACTTTGGAAGAGTGATTTGAAGTTTACAGCATGTTATTCCTTGAAGGAGAACTACTGTACCATTTACAGATGGTACCTAACTCCAAGTAGGCTTGATAAGATATATAAGACTGAATCAGATGAGTGATGGAGATGCAATGAGGTCAAAGGTACTTTCTTTCATATGTGGTTGACCTGTAAAAGGGTTAAAGAGTATTGGAAAATAATTTATAATCAACTGGAAAAAAATGTTTTAAAGCACTTAAAAAAAAACCCCACCAGAGTTCTTTCTGTTGGGGATAATTCAGATGGAAATTCCCAGGTGTCAAAAAAGGTTATTTATGTATGCCATAACTGCGGCCCGTGTATTGTTAGCCTCAAAATGGAAAACCAGCAAGGTTCCAACCAAAGAAGAATGGCAACATAAACTGATGGAATATGCACAGCTTGCGGACCTAATTTATAGAATAAGAGAACAAGAACAACATATGTTTAAAGATTGAAAAACGTTTATTGAATATATGGGGGGAAATTGTGTACATTTGAAAATGTTGGCAGCATTAAGATAAATTCAGCAGTGTAAATAAGTTTTGATGGATGTAATAATGGAATACTGAATGGTTTCATTTATATAAAATATGCAGGGATTTATGTTATGCAAAATGAACCATGGAAAGAGACGAAGGGAAGTCATTGATATTTTAAGATTGTTTAAATGAATATTTTAAATTGTAAAACAGAAAATTTAATAAAAATTATATATTCGTACTGGAATTGTCCCTTAAAGCAATCCCTGAGAGGGCTTCCAGGGGGCCATAGGATCTCCCTTGTCAAAAGGGAAAAAAGAACTCTGACCTCAGGGAGGGAGGGAGATCTAATATCAGATGCCCCCATCCCACCACCAGTTTCCTGGCATGCCACCAACCCCAGAAGGAAATGTCAGCCGTGGAGCTGGCATACTTTAAATTAGGTGTGAGGAATGTTTGGCCCTTCAGATGCTGCTGAACTACAACTCCAATCATCCCTGGTCATTGGCCATGTTTGCTTGGAGTTGCAGTTCAGCAACATCTGGGGGGCCAAAGATTCTACACACTTTAAAGGTTTCCCAAGGGGAGGTTGGTCATTTAATGTGGGTAGGGTGATGTTTCCGTGTGCTGCTCTGGTTCGCCAGAAGTGGCTTAGTCGCCAGCTCCCTCAGCCAGTAAAGCAAGATGAGCGCCGCAACCCCAGAGTCGTCCACGACTGGACCTAATGGTCAGGGGTCCCTTTACGTTTACCTTAGGGTGGGAACCAGAAAAGGATGGAGGATTGCAAGAGCTCTGCTCTGCCCTTACATTCACTGGGTCAGCAAGAACCTGCCAGGTCACTTGATAATTTGTCCACTGTAGGAATGATGTTCACAGGGCTGAGGCAAACCTTGCCTGACATGGACAGGCCACAGCCTGTCCAGTACGTCACACTCTTGTCTCTGACCTTTACCGCCTTCGCAGAGGCATGGCTCACTTTCCACTGGGTAGGAACATGACGTGGTGGAGCAGGTCTTGCAAACATCAGAGGAAACATATGTGTCAGCTCATGATGTAAAAGTGCTAAAGGTCAGCCTGTTCCTAAACGTGTGCATATTCTTGCTAATAAGAAGAGCCTCTGCCGAGCTAGCAACCAGCTTGCTTGCGCACAGCTCACCTGCATCATCAACTCCTAAGCGTGTTCTTCACTTCAGTTCACCTTCAGTCTCTGTCACTTTAGGATTAAATTAAATAATTTAGAATCCAGTTACTTTTCAGATGAAGTGCCTGGATAAAGCCCCTGCTCTGTCCGGTCTTCCGGCGTGAGCGCCATTGCTGGTGGTTGGGAGCTGTCTCGGTTCCGAGACAGCTCCGGTTCTCCCGGGGGTAGGAGTCCCGCAATCGCGCTGTCCCGTGGCTAGGGCTTTCCAGCGGGCTCCTTTGTGCCGTCCCATTCTCAAGCTTCCCTTGTAAAAGGGAGGCTTGAGTGAACGGGCTCCGGCGCGGAGCTGTGGAAGCCGCCTCCAACCGGGAGAACCAAGCGGCAGCCGGCCGCCAGCAGTGAGCGCTCCATTCTTACTCAATTTGGCGAAAAAGAGGAAATCTGTAAGTACGGAATTTGTACTTAAATCTGGACTAAATTGTTGTAATTGGCTTACGGAGAGAGATTTAAAAAGAGGAAGTCTGTTTCTCTCCTTTGCGGCAAGATCAAAGTAACACCGGATTTGGCTGTTGCTATTGTGGACTGCTTTGAAGTTTTACGTTGGTTCTGATTCTGACTGCTTAAGAAACCCCTGTTTGGGGCGAGACTGAGAAATTTGAATTATTTCTTCTGATTGACAGAGGATTATAATGAAAGAAAGTTTACCCTCTGATGAAGGGGGGAAATGGCAGCTGAAATCTGAGTAGCGAGGATGGAAAAGTACTGAGACTTTGTTATTTCCTGCCCACTCCTGTCTATTTCTATTTGGTTCCCACGGTCTTTCCAGACCCAGCAATGACATCAGGGCAGAAAAAAATCTTTCTGCAGAAAAAAATCTTACTGCAATTAGAACTTTTGCAACAGAATGTCACTGAAACATTTTCTGGGATTTGAAGTGCTTTCAAGAACTTGGCTGAGGAATTTAAAGAAACAACTAGAGAACTTAAAGATACATTTAAAGATACAACTAGAGAGGACTATTTTCCAGAGATTTCATCTGAAGTAGAGAAGACACAAGTTCAACAAGAAGAAGGGTCTCATGGACGTGAGAGGTCTGAGACTGGTGGCAATGACTTTATAACGGCTTTCTGGGGTGGGAGCCCAGAAATGCAGGAATATCAACTCTGGGATTTAAAATTTGATTTGAAGAATGGAGTAGAGACATTTGGTGACAATGTACAAGTTGATTGGAAGAGCTCAGCAAAGATATTTGGTAACAATGTTTTGGTCTTTAGGTATCAAGGAAAAAGTGACATTCTGGATCAAGGAAAATGTGACATTGGGAAAGAAGAAATTGGTGTGGGGGAAGGAAGATTTGGACTGGGAAAATGTTGGGGGGAAGACTGGTGGGAGATTGAAATGGGAAGAGGGAAGGCGGTGAGGAGGGGTGTGGGGTAAAAGAATTTATGAGATTTATCAGGAAGGCTAACCATGGTACTCTGACGTCAGAGGGTAATAAGCGATTTGGAGAAGGGAAGAAATATTTAGGTTTTTTATGATAATGTGTTGATTATATTTTTTTATTTTTAAGGTAGGAATTAGAAGTAATAACAGCAATAGCTTTACTAAGTTAAGAGAAAAAAGGATATAAGAAGTTAAGATTTGGAATATGATTTTATGTGATAATAATAAGTTGAATGATATAAGATGCATAAGATGTTCATTTGAAGATTAAGAATAATGGTGAATGATTGTTAAACTAGTAATAAAGTTACTAAAGTAAATTAGAATTGAACGCAGAAGAGAGAGCGGGGGAAGTCCCCCCTTAATAAGATTTGAAATAAGATCATAATTAAGAATTGGTGTGTTCCAGTGTCAGGGTGTGAGGTATGTATTAGTTTTTATTTCATTGTTATTTGTATTGTTTGATGTGTTTGTTTTTATATGTAGAATGGATGTTTTTTATTTGTTGTTCTCTTTATGTGGAAATTTCAATAAATTTTTATTAAAAAAAAAAGCCCCTGCTCTGTCCGAACAGGTGCATGAGCACTAGAGACACGTGGAAACAACTGTGAAACTCCCTTCTGCTAGAGATTAACTGGGCTCCCTCTTTCTGCATTTCGACAGAATGTAAAGACATTTTCTTTCCTAATACAGTCGTACCTTGTTTTTCAAATTTAATGCGTTCCAGGAGTCCGTTCAATTCCTGGAACAGTTCAAAAACCAAAGCATGGCTTCTGATTGGCTGCAGGAGCATCCTGCAGCCAATTGGAAGCCGCGGAAGCTGCACCGGATGTTTGACTTCTGAAAATTGTTCAAAAACTTGAACAATCACTTCTGGGTTTCGATTGTTCAGGAGCCGAAACATTCAAGTTCCAAGGCGTTTGGCTTCTGAGGTTTTTATTAACATTAATTAGTGACCTGCTCTTTTTATCACTATTTGGAGTTTTAGACCTTTGGATACTTTAACTGTTGTGGATCATTGTTTCAGTAGATTATTTATTGTTTTGTTCTACCATGATTTTTTTTTAATTCTAAGTCTCTTTGATTATTTTAATAGGCAAGTGGAATTCTTAATCTAACAAAAAACAAACAAACCCTAAAGAGTCCAGTCCTATGCAGTCCTCAGAACTAAGTCCAGTCCTCAGAACTAAGTGTCCCATTGGATTAAATGAGACATACTCCCAGATACATTTGCTTTTATAGCCTAATTTGTTTGATCAGAATTCCCATTTAGCAAGGTCCATTTTCCCTTGCAGCTGGCTTCCTCCTTGACCTATTCTTTCAAAGCAAAATCTATTCTTTCTCCTATCTTGGCTTTTTCTTCCTCCTCCATAAATTGCTTCCTGTTCACTAGCAGATTCATGGCAGTTGAGACCCGGATCTTAATTACTCAGTCCCTGCTCCCTGCAAAAGTGCATGATGGCTTCAATTTATGACTTTCTCTCTGTAGCAAAACTAATTGCTCATCATTATTTTTTAATTAATTGCACATCTTAGGTGGTCCAGTGGTTCACGAATCTATCTTCTGCCCACCTCCAGGGAAGAGACAGAAAGCAACACTTAGAGATTTCTGTTGATAGTTTGTTCTTAATAACTCATCAAAAGGAAGCAATCCTTCCTAGAAATTGTCAGTTCAAGGTTTTCCTGTTATTCCTTTAGCTTCATAAAGAACTAACAAACAAGGAACACCACTTTCACTTGGCTGCCCTTGAAAATAATTGTATTTGTTTGTGCAATTTTGGCACATCACTGCCTATTTGTCAGGCCATTACAGAACATAGTGAAATCAAGTCTGTTTACATAAATAGTCAATATATAATTGTTTTTTAATCAGGAGAAAAATGACTGTTGCAGAGTAACAATTATGCTCAATGGTTTTGCATCTCCTCTAAGAGAGTAATGGGCCACCATCCTGAGGAATCAAGTGTTCCTGGGTACATTGCTTATGGCAAATTTGAAATTAAGCTCACAAAAGTTACTTGTGTGCAAAATCATCATCATACCTGCATT
This sequence comes from Lacerta agilis, assembly GCF_009819535.1. Classification (NCBI taxonomy): domain Eukaryota; kingdom Metazoa; phylum Chordata; class Lepidosauria; order Squamata; family Lacertidae; genus Lacerta; species Lacerta agilis. The sequence continues at coordinate 38,946,962 of NC_046327.1, read as the reverse complement.
GTGCATTTAAAGCATATGACCTTTCCCAAAAAATATTGAGAAATATTGTTTGTTAAGGGTACTTGGAATTGTAGCTGTGGGGGGTAAACGGTTTCCAGGATTCTTTGATGGGAGCCGTGTGTTTTATGGTGCAGATGTGACCACTTGTCTCCTAGGAACTGTCAGAAGAGTCAAGCAGAACATCCTTCTTGCAACATCTCCCTGCATTTCAATGCTGGGCTTCTCTCCTCTGGACATCCACCTGACTTCTCTGCTGCTGAGCACTGAACAGGGACAGAGAACTGTTCCAACCGTCTTCTCTCACTTGCAGTCACCTGCATCCTGTTTGTGATTGTGAAATGACAACAAACAGAAACTGATGAATTTGCCTGGGCTCTCCTTAATTTGTATGTCATCACAATCATTTTCCTCCCCTTCATTGAGCCCTCTTGGCAGTCATCATGAATCCGTTCTTGGATTTTGACAGCATCGTGTTCAGCAATCACATTTTCACTACACCTCATACTGTACAGTATTCCACTTGTGGGCTCTGCCCAAAAAGCTACAGTGTTTGCAATCAAACTCCTGTGAAGGAATGGAAATGTGTTCATTTTGGTAGTACTGCAATATAGGGGCTGACCAGGCTGAGTAGTGATCACGAATAAGTTCTGGGATGGAAGAAAGCTAAGGGAGAGGGAGCCCCCAGACAAGGAGATTGAAGGTAAAGCACATCAGATGTCAGGGAGATAAAGAATTACACAACTTTCAGGGAAGTTTTTAATGTCTGACATTTTATTATTTTTTATATTTCGCTGGAAGCTGCCCAGAGTGGCTGGGGAAACCCAGCCAGATGGGCAGGGTGGTACTACTACCACTACTACTAATGCAGAGCCGTAACTAACGGGGGGGGGAGTAGCTGGTTTTTTTTGCTGGGGGTGAAGGCTTCCCAAGGGCACTATTGAAGCTCCCAAACTGCCAGCATTTGCTGTCTGAAAAAGAGGAAAAAGTGAATGGTGTTTATTGTACATGTCTAGCCTTCTCAGATCCCCCCCCCTCCCCGTGAAGCGGAAGGCTCTTTTACAAGGGAGGCAGGGAGAGGGATGGCGAGGCTGCTTGGCTCTCCCCAGTGAAGCCCGATGGGGGGATCCCCTGTGGTTTTGCAACTGTGTGAGAGAAATCCTGGAGAGAAGAATGGGGTGCGGGGAGACTGCCCTCCAAGCAAAGCTGAAAAGACACGGGTTTGTTGCTGTCAACGGCTTGTTTTGCTGTTAAATCTAAGAGAATAATAGAATTGTAGAGTTGGAAGGGACCCAACCCCTGGAAATAACCTTATTCCCTTTTTCTTTTTCCTCCTCTCCATGTCTCAGAGATCCCTACCCTGTCCTTTTATTTATATATATATATATATATTTGGAAACGGGAGCTTTTGGCACAATTAAACAATTTAAATGTCAAGTTCACAAGATAAGCCCTTTGGAGCATTGTTTGCTTATCCTATGTGTCGTGTGTGTGTTTGGATCTAGAGGACAATGTATTCCACATACACCATGTGAATACATAAAGAGGGCACTGCCGCATACAGTCAGCTGTAAAATACTTGAAATGAAAGAAATGTGATGCTGACATATGAAACACTTTGTATTTATCCCTTCCTGTAATTTTTAGCCAATCCAGCTTTCTTAGGCAGGGTTTCCGGCCTCAGTCAAGTTGCTGGAAACGAACGGCAGAGCTCAGTGGCAGGAGAGGCCAGCCAACCGGCAAGTCTCAGGGGGGCTACTTGCCTGGAGGCAGAGTCCATATGCAAGGTTCAGTCCAGTCCTAAGGGCAGGAGTATCTCAGCTCACGTAGTCCAGGGGGTCAAGAAAGCAGAGGATCCAAGGTCAAGAGAAGCAAGAAGCAGCAAGCTTCGACTGAGGCAGGAAACTGCTTAGGAAAGCTGGGGCCAGCTGGTTCACATCAGAAGCAAGAAGGCTGATCAGCAGCAGGTGGAGTCACTCTGCCTTCTGCTCTTTCAGGCTGCTGCTCAGCAGGTGAAGCCGATTCCTGGCCCATGACAAAATGGGTTGAAGAAGAAACCTGAAGGAAGTGGCCTGAGACAGGACCAGTTCCAGGTGTTCTTGTTTGCAGGGGTTGGGCAGCAATATGCCATTTGGTCGATCTCTGATAGGGTAGTGGCGTGGCTGTGGCTGCTCCTTGGAAGCTGCACAGCAGCAGGGTTTGGCAACATGCCCTTCCGGGGTGCTTGCAGGCAGCCCTGGTGGCTTTCCAAGGATGTCAGCTGCTGCCAACAATCTGTTTGTGATATCTGAACAACCCTTTACAACTGCAGCCCCCAACAAACACCGCTGCCCCTTCTGCTTTTTAATGGTGCTCAGGTATAGTTTGTGTGTTTGTAAACGTTGACCTTGGGGGGACAGGTTCCCTTTTTTGCCTGTGTTTAAATATAATTTAAATAAAATTCAATAAAACCCCAATTTGTAGCCTAAGTGTGGTTGCTGTTTTTTCAACAGAAAGAAATTTGATACAGAGCTGAGGAGCACAGAAAGCTCCTGACTGGTGGAACAGAGTTGAAGCACATTTCAGTCATTGATCTTACACTCTAAGCCATGCAAATCAGTATCTGTACTTGGGAGAGAATGTTTAAAATTTTTACACCGGTGGTATCATAGCTCTGTTCAGCTGTCTCATATTACTTACATCACCTTACCAAAATGTTGGAGAGGTTATGGGAATTAAGAGACCTTTTCCATTTATCATCATAAATGGCCACAGGTTGCCCTATTATGGAATGAATTTTTTCATGAGGTATCAGTTATTATTAAAACACATAGTCACATCTCTCCTCAGTTATCCCTACTATTTATGTGTGCAGATACTATGAAGAAAATTTGCCCAAAAGATCTTCTGACATGGATGCAGCAGATACCAGGAACTCTATAGCACAACAATGGAAAACACTGAAAAACCCACCTATGGAATTTTTATTGTATCTCTGGATACAAGCCAATGAGCCACATATAGAAGAAAAGAGGGAGCCAAATGGTAGTGGTTCTCAGTTGAGAAGATGGTGTGAGCCCCAAAAGGATCTCTCCAAACTGAGCAAATGGACAACAAAATGACCAATGAGTTCTGCTGTGAATAAGGATAAAGTGATGTGCACCGGAGCACAAGACCCAGCTTCACATATAAGATGATGCGGCCTGAACCAGCCATGTGGACTAACTAAAACTAGCATTTGCCTGCTGGGTGATAGACTTGGATTGCTGACTTCTTTTCAGATTAAGCCCTCACACAATGGAAAACCTAATGAACTTCCATGAGTCAGACCTAATAAGATGAGTCTGGTTTCCTTTCCTTTCCCTCTCACTTCCTTCTATTCTGCACATATACATGTCAACCTATAGATCCTTTTGGGTTAGTGTTTCAAAAACTATTCTAGTGATGAAGGCTACTAAAATGAAAGAAAAAAACCCCTCCTAGACCCAAGGGGCAGGAGGTGGGGAGGAGGAGCCAGTGCCAGTTGAGGAAGCGGGGGGGGGGGGACATGAGAACAAGCCTTCCCAGGGGTGGCTCCCTGTTTACACTTTTCCCAGGGCATCATCATTACCTTGATTTAGGTGCCAGGTGTCAGGGCTGCAAGAAAGGAAGCAAATCTTTGATGCCAGTGACATTAACTCTTTATTCAAGGAAACGAAATACAACTCAGCCTAGTGGTCTCAGCACACTTCCCCATAGGTCTTGCCCTTGTGGAGCAGTTGCCAGGACAGAGAGTCCCTGCCTTCCACCCTCTCTAAGACTCCTCCTCTCCCGGATGTTTCCCAAGCAGTCTCAAACTGCGACTGTGCACCTCCGGCCTCTGCTCTGCTCTCTCATTACTCTTTGTGTTCTTGAAGACCGGGGGGGGGGGGGCGGGGGGGGAGAGAACTTGTTGGTGGAGCCTTTCAAAGCACACATTCAATGTAATTCTTGCAGTGAATACCATTTTCTGACACATTTATTTGTTTAATTGATTTTTTAGTTAGCATTCAAATGCTTTTTCAGCATTTCTTTATTAAAAAAAGAGAGAGAAAGAGAGGTATAATGCTACAAAAACCGTAGCTCTTTGTTTGTTTGCTTATTGTATTATAGTGTTTATAGCGCTATAACACTGAAATAAAAAATATCATTTTCTGTAATAAAAATGTATGTATATAAAAAACATGTTACAGTCAGCACCATTTGAGCAATAGCAATATAAGAATATAAGAGGAGCCTGCAGGATCAGGCCCATGGTCCATCTAGTCCAGCGTCCTGTTCTCACAGGGGCCAACAAAAGGAGGGTTGCCATAATTTGAAGAGCAAAAGAGAGGATACATCAACAACCCACTTTTCCACCTATGCCCCTGGCCGACTCTCTTATATGGGGCAGGGTGTGTGTGTGTGATGGGGCTAGACTTCACAGCTCACTTTGGAAACTCAGATTACAGTTGTTGCAGCAGCAGCAGCAGGAGGAGCTTCAGCTGTGTTCCAGGAAGAGACCTTCCAAGGCAGGAGAGCGAGCCTTTTCATTGGCCAGAAAAGCCCAGCACTGTGAAGTAGCCAGCAGAAATCCCTGCTGTCCCCATGCAGGCTCCCTGCAACTCTCCGCCAGAACCACTGCAGTGCTTGCTGCTGCTGCTGCTGCTGCAAACTACACCAGGGCTGGTAGGGGTAACTCTGTATGATGCCTGAATCCCTTCTAATTCCTGGGGTCTTGAATCCAGGGTTGAAATCTATTGAAGGAGTAAATTGTTGAAGAAGCCAGGCCAGCTTTTTGGTAATGGGCCTTCTAGTACAGCAAAGGATGTTACATATAGCATATATTCAGCACAATTTGTTGCTGACAAAGGACAGCTGGACACATAAAGGCTCCCATTACCTTCAGGAGCTTAAGGCCTCATCAAACCCAAATCCAGCCCTGCCTACGTTCCTCAATATATACCAACTTTACATTGTTTCATGGGTACCATAAGAGGAAAAATGATTATTACTCAGACTTTATTGAAGCACAATCACAAGGGCTCCTCATTAGGCACTTGGCTATGTGATGTTGAATGTTATCTGTTAACTCTGTTCTTTCCTGTTTCCTCTTTGTTATTGTAATTGTTTAAACCAAGTCATGAACTAATAACTTACACATTGATCACTAATAATGAGCCATATATTGTAATGTGTGGTGTAGTGGTTAAGAGTGGTAGACTCCTAATCTGGTGAATTGGGTTCGTGTCCCCGCTCCTCCACATGCAGCTGCTGGGTGACCTTGGGCTAGTCACACTTCTCTGAAGTCTCTCAGCCCCACTCACCTCACAGAGTGTTTGTTGTGGGGGAGGAAGGGAAAGGAGAATGTGAGCCGCTTTGAGACTCCTTCGGGTAGTGAAAAGCGGGATGTCAAATCCAAACTCTTCTAAATATAACTGCAAATTTATTATGCTACTTTTGTGGTGTGCAAATGACATTTCACCCTGCACTTAGCTCTCACCTGTGGCTCCTAGAAGCTGTCAGTGTGCAACAGTAGCCACACCCTGGGAACAGCTTCGACTGGCTGGCTAAACCAGGTGAGGGTAGCTGATGGGTCTTAAACCCATGGTAAGTGAGGAGTTTCCCCTGCATATGAAGTCTGGCTCCAGTGGATGAGACCAATGGTGGCTTTGCACATGCTGTAGAGGACAGTGAGGGGCAGATGGGGCACATCAACCTGGGAAGGTAGGCCATCTAGGAGAAGGAAAACTCTTACCCTACGAACAAGCTGGCTTTAGACCTAACTGCTCTACAATGGACCACACTATAATTCTCCACCATCTAGCCATGAAATACTCCTCCAACACGCGGGGCTATCTATGTGCTGCATTTATCAACTTGAGGGCAGCTTTTGACAGTATTCCCAGAAACATCCTTTGGAAGAAGCTTGCGACCTGGGGAATAGATAGAAGACTCTTATGGCTGTTGATCCAACTACACGAGGGCTCTGTTGCCAGAGTAAGATTAACCCCGGCAGGAGAACTTACGGACCCGGTACCTATAAATAAGGGTGTTCGTCACGGTGATATATTAGCCCCTTATCTGTTTAATTTGTTTATAAGTGACATGAGAAATCCTTTAATCGAGTCACAGCGGATTACCGTTGTCCTTTACTTTTGTATGCGGACAATGCTGTGATTCTCTCCTTCTCGCAAGTTGGACTCAACAGAGCGCTGAGGATTTTTGCTGCTTATTGCCAAGCAAATCAGTTAGCTATAAACCACTCTAAATCGAAGGTGATGATCTTTTCTAAATCCCGAAGATTGTATAAATGGAAGCTGGATGGTGAGACAGTAGAGCAAGTATCCAAATTTCAATATCTGGGCATATATTTCCAACAAAATTTACGATGGATGTCCCATATTCAGTATCTTCTTAATAAGGCCAAAACAATGTCACATGCCCTTCTCCAGTTTTACTTTTCTGATGGGGCTTTGCACGTGCCCTCGGGACTGAGGGTGTTTAAAGCAAAAGTAGCCACTATACTTTCATATGCGGCACCACTATGGGCTGCTATGGCCACATTTACACCCCTTGAGACGCTCCAAAACTATTTTTTGCGCCGTCTTCTGAAACTCCCCCCTTGCGTGAGTAACGCGGCGATTCGTCTAGAATTGAAAATCTCATCAATAGAAACACTGATATGGAAACGAACTCTAAATTTTTGGTTAACACTCTGGCATAGACTTCCTGATCACTATCTAGCCCAATGCCTATGGCGGGATGAATTTGCTAGTCCTTGGGCCAGCAAGATCCAAGCCAAACTTCTGCATATTGGAATTTCTCCTTTTGAAGTCCTGAATTTAGAATTGATTTCCGCAAAAAAAACTTATCAATTTGAGACTAGACGATATCAAACTGCAGCATAATCATATGTTGGGGGGGGGAGTATGTTCCCCTCGGCATTTGGGTATTACATCTACGCAGTATCTCCCATCTTACTTCTCATCCCTTACCACTGCAAAACATCGTTTTGCATTTATTAAGGCAAGGTTTAATGCCTTTCCTTCCGGGGTCATGTCACATAGATTCTCTTGGGGCCGTGTATCAGATTTATGCTCGTGTGATGAGTTGTTGAGGGAATCCCTCCTGCATACTGTTTTTATCTGCCCTTTATACAGTGATGTCAGGAGAAATTTGTTGAGCCCACTGGTCCAAAAATTCTCTGGACTTCCAGTTGAGATCCAGCTTACCCTTTTACTCCAGGAGTAAAGTGGCAAGGTATCTGACTTCAGTTCTGAACCATAAGAGGTGAAATGGCCTATTACAGGAATCCTAATGGTTCTTTTCCACCCCCTTTGGACCTATAACTCCTGATAGTATCATAGGTTGAATTTATATTTATTTCTCCTGATTGTAAATATTTTATGTTATTATTTCTATTTTAATGTAATTATTTTAGCTGTTTTTGCATGGATTGTAAGGCAGGTATGATTTACGTGTCTATTTATGTATGAGCTTATAGCTGCAATAAAGTTTTATTATTATTATTATTACCCTAAACCTCTGCCACTTCAGAGAGGTCACTTATGCAGCAAAAAAATGCGGCTTGACTTCATCCCTGGACAGGCGCACCACACCTAGGGGGCGGAGGTGTCTTTGGTTGGCAAAGCCATTGCTCTGTGGTCTCGGCTGCAGGTGCTGCTGAAGTGCAGCCCCAGCTCAGTGGCTTGGAGGGCTTGGAGGAGTGAGGAGCAGAAATTTTGTGTCCCTAATAACTTTGCACCCAAGGCAACCACCCCTGTGTGCCACCCATGCTACGCCACTGGTTTAACAGGTTTTTTAAGTGCTGACAAAGACCTGCAAAACTAATCAGAATCAGAAATGACAGCAAGATGAGTGCCCACACCTTGAGTGCCAATTCCTCTCTCATGCCACCTCGGGCTGTCAAAGTGGGGGGTTTGTATTCAGTTAGTCATACTCAGCATAAACCCATTGACATTAATGAACATGGCTAAATTAGGTCCATTTATTTCTGTGAGTTTCCTTTTGAGTAGAGGTCAGTTGGCTCCACAGACCCTCTGGGTGCAGATGTGGGGGAAGTGCCCAGCAGTGACTCTCCTTCATGGCTCCCCCTCCACACAAATTAACAAAAACTCCATCAACGCCACTGAATGAGGGGTGTGCAATTCATATGTGGTCGATACATCAACGTGGGTCCTGCAAACAGGAGCCACATTTGGGGGGGGTTAGTGTTGCGTGACATCATATACACGTCATGCACAATGGGGGGGGGGCAAACCAGGCGCCCCTTGCAGAGATCCCCAGGCTGCCGCCCGTGTTTGAGGCTCCCTCAATAGGGATATCCTGGTAGACACCGAATAGCTTGACTTTCGCAAAGCTTTTTGACAGAATTCTTCACCAAAGGCCTCCGAATATACTGAGCAGTTCCTGTCCCCTCCCGGACTGAGACTGAGACGGGGGTTCCCCTGAGGATCTGCTTTCCTAAATGATCTTGAGTTAGGGCTGAGCACTGAGATGGCGAATGTGCCCATGGTGGCACCAAATTATTCGGGGTAGTAGAATGAAAAACGGATCGGAAAGAGCTCCCCAAAAGCCTCTCCGAAGGAGGCGAAGACGGCAGGTGATCTGGTTCCGTGAAGAGCAGAGCCCCCCGCCCCCGTCACTCGCAGGAGAGTCGCCGTGGGGCGGGAAGTTCCCCCTCCGACGCCCCCAGAAGGGCCGGGCTGGAAAGGGGGCCGGGCGGCGGCGGGAAAACCGAGCGGGCGAGGCGGGAGTTTCCAGGGACCCTCGTGAGCGCAGCGACGAGGCAGAAGAGAGCGAAGCCTTTTCCCGGAACCGCCTCGGGGCGTATAAACCTCCGGCGAGAGGTTGCGGCCGCCACAAGCGGATGCGCTGGCGGCAGCCTGGCTGGACTGCTCGGCCCTTGCTTGCACTGATTCGGAGTCGCCTGCGCACCTGAAGGGGTCTCTCGGGCCGCACCTCCCCTCCGCCTGCCTCAGCCAGCCCTGGCCAGCACCATGCCGCGCCTCCTCTGCGTCCTCCTCCTGCTCGCCTCGGCGGCTTGCACTGCCGCACAAGGTAAGAGGGGCTGAACTTGGGATTCCGCCTTTCCAGGTCTTCTGTCCGTCGGTCCCGGCCGTAGGTGCTGGCGGTGGGCGGCGAGGCGGGCGAGGGCGAGTCTCAAAGGCGAAAGCCAAGTGCTCGCCGTTTTAGAAAAAAGGGCGAATGTGGAAGATTCCCCCCCCAATGGTCAGAAATGCACTCTACATATGCCCAGAGGCACTTTCTCTGAGTCACACTTCACAGGGTTGGACATGACTTGGAGAGGGCTTATTTTATTTCTCTTAAATATGTAACCAGAGCAGGCGTGTTTGGTGGTGACTGGGCTCTCTGCTACTAACATGAGTTTGGCCAAACTGCGAGAGGCAGTGAAGGATAGGCGTGCCTGGCGTACTCTGGTCCATGGGGTCACGAAGAGTCGGACACGACTGAACGACTGAACAACAACAACGGGCTCTCTGCTTTTCACTGCTTGCTGGACCCTCGAGAAGTGGAAGGTGGTTGCAGTGAATCCCCCAACCTCCCCTTCTCTGAACACCCCACCTCTTTAGTGCTACCTTACTATCTTTATTAGCTGGGGAAAACCCGGGTTTGCTTGACCTTGGTGTTAAGCTTCCTGGAATGAGAAAAGCAGCGGCAATTCATTTCTGGCTACTTTCAAACAACAGCTGAGTGTACTTTTTCCTCCCTGAACATAATTTTTTTTACTCATAAAGAAGGTACCGGTACCTTCTGCCTGATTCTGTGAGGGAATTGATTAGTATATCTATGGAAGGACTCAGGAGTGTGAGAAGTGAATGAAGATGAATTCATTCTATGGTTCATGAACTCTAGGTGAAGGTAAAGGGACCCCTGACCATTAGGTCCAGTCGCGGACGACTCTGGGGTTGCGGCGCTCATCTCGCTTTACTGGCCGAGGGAGCTCATGAACTCAGGTAGTGCAAAATTACAAGAAGAAAACAAGAAAGATGTAAATGCAGCTGGCTTCAATTAAAATGTCAGTTAGAGCCGATGAAACAGACACATTGGGAAACTTTAATTTTTTTTTGCTATGGTGCCAAAGTATGAGTTCACATTCACTAAGAACAGAGGGTCTCTCTCACACACAAATCACAACAACAGCAACAACATATACACCATTCCAATCTCTGGTGGAAACATTCTATGGTTCTGTGATTGTGTGGATCCTGTTGGGCAGCCACCTCAAGCTCAGCTCAATGTAGGCAAAATGTCCAGGAGGGCAAAAGCCCAGTGTTCAAGCACATGCTTTGAATGCAGAACAACCCAGGTCCAATTCCTGGTAATATCACTAGCTAGAAGGATCCCAGGTACCAATGCTGGAGAGTCACTGTCCGAGACCTTGGGGAGAACTGCTAGGTAGAGGGCACATCTTTTGACTGGTCTCTGGGTTTGCAGCTTTCTAACTCCCGGCTGTTTTTAAGCAACATTTCTTTTTCTATCTAAAATTAGAATGGTGAGATGAAGAAAGCTAAACAAGATGTTGACCTTTTTGTGTGTGTAAAAGGACATGATCAGAACTCAGTTCTGTTCTGGTACAAAAAAGAAATCCCTAGAAGAAGGAGAACATGCCCAGATGTGCCCTGATCTTTAATTCTAACTGTGTGTCTTTTGCACCTGCCTCTGGTTTGTAGATCTTGGGGTTCTTATTAAAAACAAGGTATTTCTGACAAGCTTGAAGTTTGCCTACTTTGGTCACTCTCTAGATGGACCAGTTGTCTGGCAGCTTCATACGTTCATGTCCACAGGCCCAGAGAGAATTCTCTCCAACCATTGTGTTTGCATGCTTGCTGCCTTGTGGACAAATCCACTGCATTTGTCTTAAGAATGGAGACACAGTTTGCTTCACTGCTTCAGAGAACACAGCCTTTGGAAGCGGGTGCAAGGGTACAATCTCTGGAGTCACATAGAACAGAGAATGAGGGCGGAATAGCTAACAAATCAACCCACAAAGCCTATCTGGCGCCGTGGTGCAAGGATCCCTCCGGCGGCCCCCCACGCCCACTTTTCCCTCCGGGCGGGCAGCAGCTGGAGGGTGGCTCCTCCAGCAGGGAGGTCTCCAACCCCCCTCTCCACACAGGATCCCGTTCCAGGTGTAAGGCTGGGCGTGCGCCGGGCATGGAGAATTGGTGCCGGGACTGATCTCAGCTCACGTTCCACGTGGATCCCTTCCATAGGGACCCCTTGGGCTCCTTCCTGCAGGGGCGTAGGGGGTGGGCCACCCCGGGTACCACCCGGGGGTGACACTCCGGCACGGAGCCCCGCCCCCCACGATTGGTGCCTCCAAACCCTTGCTTGGCCGGCGCTTTTTTCGACGCTGGCTGGCCTGCGGAGCCGCAGCATGGAGGCGAAGGGCGGGCCAGCGAGGAGGGTGCCCCTTCTCGCTGGCCCGCCCCTCGCCTCCATGCTGCAGCTCCGCCCAGGGAGCCCAGTGCCGAAAAAAGCCGCTGAAAGGGGAGGGAGGGAAGCAAAGCAGGCGCGTTCAAGCACCTGCTCTGCTTCCCCTTTTCCTCATTTCAGCAGCTTTTTTTTTGGCGGGAGGGGTGGGCCAGTGAGGAGGGGGCGTCATGACAGCAACAAGCGTGACGCCCCCTCCTCGCTGGCCCACCACTCACCTCCATGCCGCATCCACGTGCATCGTGACGTCACAACATATGCATCGTGCCCCACCTCCACGGGGGTGCCCCCGCTCCATCGCTCCGGGCAGCCAAGAGGCTTCCTCCGCCGCTGCCTTCCCGGCCACCCCGCACCCTCCTCCAGTCCTGCGCAGCGGCAGGCTGGAGAAGCGCTCCGGCGACCAATTGCGGCACTGAGAGGAGGGGCGGCCGCCGGGGATTGCGCCCCCTTCCCAGGCGGGGCGCACACACCAGTGAAGATGGGCGGACGGAGGCTGATCGCTGCTCGCCTGGCTCGCCGCCACTGATCGCCTCCTCCCGTCTTCCCCCTGGCAGCGGGCAGGCTGCCGCCCCTACTGAGCCACTGCTGTGGCCCCCGGACCGCTTACCTGGTGCCCTCCAGAAGGTGGCGTAGTGGTTCCCCGTGTCACTAGCCTCTATGGCTAGGACGCCCCTGCCACAAATTTATATAATGAAAATACTCAGCATTAAAGCCATTTTCTACTTTAGTCTTCCTTGTGGAATTCCAAATGCATGTTTTCCCTCAATTCAAATGACCACTCTCCCCCATATGTACTGATGTATGGGAGTTGAGAGGACCTAGATTGCCTGAACCAATGATTGAGATAAACACAGACATCATATGCTCATCAGAAAGGCAAGATTAGTTGTGCACAGTATAGGTGCATCCCTTTGCCAGACAAAACAATCAGGCAGTGTTTGATGAAAGGATTCCAAAAACTGGTGCCCTCCAGATATTAGACTAAAAGAATCATAGAATTGTAGAGTTGGAAGGGACCCCAAGGGTCATCTAGTCCAACCCCCTGCAATGCAGGGATCTCAGTTAAAGCAGCCATGACAGATGACCATCCAATCTCCGCTTAAAAGGAGAGTTCACCACCTCCTGAGGGAGATTTCAACTCCCAATGGTGAATACAGTGGTACCTTGGGTTACAAACACTTCGGGTTACAGGCTCAGCTTACCCGGAAGTAGTACCTCGGGTTAAGAACTTTACCTCAGGATGAGAACAGAAATTGTGTACTGGCGGAGCGGCGGCAGCAGGAAGCCCCATTAGCTAAAGTGGTACCTCAGGTTAAGAATGTTTTCAGGTTAAGAACGGACCTCTGGAACGAATTAAGTTCGTAACCAGAGGTACCACTGTAGTCAGGAATGATGGGAGTTGTAATAGTTGGAATATCTAAAGGACATCCGGTTGGGAGGCTTGGGCTACAGTATTGAGTTTGCATGTGGAAAGTCCAGATTCAACTCTGCCTCCTCACCTTAGCCATGAAGGCTGCTCATGTTTGTCCCCTCTCCACTGCGCCAAAATGCTTTTCTGAGTGGCATTGTTATATAGCCAACACAAACATTTATATCCCGTTTGCCATACTCAGGTTTTTTTTTGGGGGGGGGTATATTGTTGAGCACTTAACTTTCTCAATGTACTTAACTTCTTGAGTAGACGTTGTGATAGACGTATAGGGTTGCACTCTTAAAAAGTTGCTTTAAGCACCCTGCCATGTTCACAGTTCATAACTAAAAGGGGATTTCTCCCCATCACTCTCCACTCCCAATCACAGTGAGTGTGATTATAGGGTTCATGTTGAATATTCCCTTGAGTCATGAGGAATCTTAGGTGTTTAGAGTTGGTGTTTTTTTTTTTAAAGCAGATGTCTTCCTATTCTAAATTAAACTGTCAGCCTTTAAGTGGAACCCACCACCTCACAAAATAAAAATCCTAGTTCCTTTTTGACTTCACTCCTGAGGAGCACTCTTCCATTGTCTCCTGAGACAGGCAGATGCCAACCATATGATACTTGTTTTCCCTTATGGGACGAATAGGCAGTCTAAAGCCCTTCTTTAGCACGCCCCCCCCCCACTGCCACCAACTGCTTTGCTTTTGTTTCAAAGAGACATCTATTCACAGATCCCCCATAGTCCTTCAAAGTGTTTCCCCAAAACAAACATCTGCTTAAGTGAGGTCCTGAGAAATTAGCATTTCACTCTGAGTTATGAAACCAAGTGAATGGAGGTATCCAGACTGAAGGTCCTAGTACTATTATTTAATTTTCTTTGCAAAGTGAGATTATTGGGATGGAAGGGCTAGATGTAGATAAGGAATCTTTCTTCTGGGGAGATAGCAATGTGGATTGTGTATATAACTTCTAATGCACTCCTATACGCATGTTTGCAGAGTTAGGTCCCTCTGTGTTTCATGGGGCTTGCACTCCCCCCCCCCCCTAGTAAGTGTGTTTGTGTAGCCTTGCATTCCAAGGGTTGGATGCATTCCTCCTTCCTCTTGTAATTCACTTGGTGAGTTGAGCCATTCCTGGAAAGGGTCTGATTTTCTTTCAGCACTAATCAGAATAAGGAGTGGCAGGGAATTCCTCTTCTTGATCTACTGGCAGCAGTCTAAAGAGCAAGTCAAAAAGTGAGTCATTAAACAAAGGAAAAAGGAAGCCTAAAAGTTTCCTCAAAGGAGATTGAAAGTCACACCTAAAGCAGGTCTATACAGTGCCTCTGTTCTTAATTCTCAAGAATCATGGGGGAGGGAGAAGGCATTGTTTCCACAAACAGAAGCCTCTGTTTAAAAATAGAAACCAAAGGACTCCAGTATTTCAATGGCTAATCAGTACCATTAATGGATTTAAAACAGGCATAGGCAAACTCCGGCCCTCCAGATATTTGGGACTACAATTCCCATCATCCCTGCCCACTGGTCCAGCTAGCTAGGGATGATGGGAATTGTAGTCCCAAACATCTGGAGGGCCGGAGTTTGCCTATGCCTGATTTAAAATACCATCTGTTGTTGTTGGCATCCGTCTGTCTCAATGGACAGAATGGAGTGCTTCTCTGGGGGGGGGGAGGAGAGTCAAACTGCTGGAGAATCATAGCGCCTGCTGTGGCTGCAGAGACTGCTGACTCCTGCATTGTATTTGCTGTGTCAGCAGCACCGAAGTGACCTCTGTGGGGCACAAGCCTCTTGGCCTCACTGATGTGGTCCAAATGAAAGCAGAACAATACTCTTGGCACCAGCTGGCTGCAAGAGTTGCCAGAAAGAGGCTGCAGTGCAGGTATGGATTTCTTGTCAGGGTTTATGCCCAAAGCCTTTCTCATGAATGAGTATAACCACAAGGCAGTGGAGGTTTAGGATCAGAGTTTCCTTCTCCTAGGCAGGCTCCCTTCCCAGGTGGATGATCCCCACCTGCCCCTCATTTCCCCCTACAGCATGTGCAGGAAACACATTCTTGACCATTGTGCCCACTATTGGTTTCCTCCACTTAATCTACCAGAGCCTTTCTTCACATGCAGGGGAAGTCCCATTGGCTGCCCTCATCAGGTTAAGCTGGCCAGTCAAAGCCATTTCTGGGGGGGGGGGCGCTGTCACATGCTGACAGCTTCAAGGAGCCACAGGTGAGAGCTGGGTGTAGGGTGGGGATCAAAGGTGGACAAACTACCCCGGAAGGAGCACAGAGTTGTAGAGTTGGATTATGAGGGTAATCTAGTCCAACCCCCTGCAATGCAGGAATATTTTGCCCAATGTGGGGCTCAAACCCACAACCCTGAGATTAAGTGTCTCATGCTTTACAAGCTGAGTTATGTTTCCTGCCGAGGGAAATTGCTGCCCCCCATGAGATTGGACCCCCAGTCATGCCAGAAATTCAGGGCTGTGGGTAATTAGTTCTGCCGACCTCTCCAGCGTAGGAGAGCGCTGTCTCACCCGCGGAGTCCGTTATCTGGCCCCTGCAACAAGATGTGGGGGCAGAGGACTTTGGGTGCCAAGCCCGGCACGGAAACTGGACACTTTCTTGAGTCATTCTCTGGAGCAGGGATACCTGTTTCTTAAAAATTAATAAGATTTGGCTAGAAACAAGCATATTCTGGACAGAAAGAGATAAGGGAAACAATCTGCGGAACTGCAGAATTTCCTTATAATTCCCATATTTAATTTTGTATCCTTGATTGATTGCGGAACTGCAGAGTTCACCTTATTCAGTTTCACGTTATTCAGCATTTCTACTTTCTTTCTTTTGTCCTTTCCTAGCTTCTTTTCCCCACTGTTTCCCCACTATTTTATTGCTTCTTATTGGGGTTTTTAAAATTAAGAACTATTTAGTATTGCATTTTTGTACATGTTGTATCTATTGCATTTTCAGGGGCTCAGCAAGCGGAATACTTCTTGAGGATTTTGCCAGAAAAGCCTGTAGTGATGTATGGAGATTCCATGCTATTAAACTGCAGTTCCAATTGTGAGAACATTGGCTTGGAGACCAGCCTACAGGCCGTTGCTGCAGGGACTGGGCCTACTTGGAAAGCCTTCAATTTCACCAGTGTTACTGAGTGGGAACCGAATCCATTGTGTTTTGCTACCTGTGGGGGGACAGAGCCGAAATCTCAGAGGATAACCATCACAGTTTACCGTAAGTCATATATTGGGCAGTGCTGGAATAATCATTCACAAAGGGCAGAGGATTTGGAGTGCTGCTTGCCTTGAAGGTTATTCAGTGAAAAATAGGAGGGACATGGATTTAAATTCAGCAAGAGGCCAGGAAAGAAAGAGGCTGGCTCCTACACTGAGCATGCAGAGCTGCTTTCTGAATCCACATAACCCGGCAATCTAACTTGGAGTGGCTGTCCGGGGGGGGGGGGGGCAGGTAGGGATCTTCTCCTGCACAGTCACTTGTGATCCTGGGAGCCCTGTCTTCAGGACTGTCTCCCCAGAGTAGTTCACTGTGGTGCTGTTCATTTTCAGCACCAGCAGGATACTTCTGTATTTGCCCAGGCCTTTGGTTTTTCTTTTATTTCCTCATTTAAATGCTGTTGATATTTACTTCTATGTTGCAGCACTGCAATTCCTCCCATTACTATTATTTGATCGATTCTATTTATGAATTACTTCCTATAAAGCATCTGTTGTAAGATCTCAAAGCAGTTTAACAGAAGAAAGAAAGAAAGAACAATTTGAAATGCAATGCGGCTATAGGGTGCTTTTATTAAAATAGCTTTGTTTTTATGTTTTTCTTCTTTAAGCTGCCTTGGAAGTTTCCTTGTAAAGTGAAAGGCAGGTGCCAACCTCAAAAGCCCCGAGCAGCTTGGAGCCATTTGACCAGAAGTCGAGGTTCCCTTCAAAGGCCCAGTTGCTTGCCCTACCTCAGAGGTGGGGAATCTTTTTCCAGCCCAAGGGCTGCATCAGGGGCACTACTAGTGGAGGACAGGGCCAGATGCAAAAGTGGGTGGAGAAATTAATTTACACCCATGCACCTTTCTCTACCCTTCATCCAGACAAGGAAGAGACACCCAAGTTCAAGGACAGATTCCAAACAGGCAAAATCATTCCGTGAGGCTGCAGAGCTGGGCTGGTGAGGGGCATGGTCTGGGGAAAGGGGCTGCGGCTTGAGGAGAGTTCTGAGAACCAGATAGAGAAGCCCCCCATTGAAAGAGGTTCACTTGCTGAGAAGAAGGGGCAGGGCCTTGTTGTGGTAGCCCCCCAGTTATAGAATTCCCTTCATTGCCCCATCCTTGATGACGTTTGAGTCGACAGCAGAAATGTCTGTGCCTTGAAGAGAGACGTTCTGCAACCTGTAAATATTATGTAAATTAATCAAATGCTTCCTGCCACTTTTAATATTTTGCATAATTCAACCTGCTGTGGCATGCCCGGAAGTTTTGTCCTTTCTTAGCTCTTAATGGCTTTGCCCATGTCAGCCCTCTCTGTCAGCCCCACTTGGTTCCCAAGCAAAATTATCTTTGCAAAGGCAGGAGGGAAGACGGCAGTGGAGTGAGAGGGGCTGCCTAGTTGCAGCAGAGACCTCATGGGTCTCATCCTTAAGGTCTGGACGTGCTGCCCTCTGTTCCTGAGGTGCCCAGGAGGAATCGCTTCCAAGACTGGCATAGAAAGAAACACAGAACGTGTATCCTTTCTTTTTCCATTACTTATCAATGTTATTAACCAATGAAGGTTGGGTGGTATTTAATACTCAATTGTTTATGCATGTTTTTATTGTTAAATTGCTTTGACATGTTTCATAGGAAGTGATCTGTAAATGAAATAAATTATTATTATTACTCATTTCATTTCTATACTGCTTTATCCTTTAAAGAAAAAATCTCAAACTGGTTTGCAACATTTAAAAAACAATAACAATCCAGAATAAAACATTATTGAAGAAAGTCAAATCAATAGGATTTATCACCTTTTATTCTGTTCCAGGAGCTCCAGAGCGCGTAGTGTTGGATCCGCTGCCAGAGGTGGAGGTGGGTAAGGAGTATAATGTGACTTGTCGAGTTTTCAATGTTGCCCCCATCCGGAACCTCACCGTGACCTTGTATAAAGGGAAGAAGAGGCTGTACGTGGAGACCTTTGAGGACCGCAGGAATCTTGAAGCCGGCAATGTTGTGGTGACAAGCAAGAGCATCACCGCTCAGCAGAATGACCACGGAGAGGAAGTCTCCTGCCACACAGCTCTGGACCTGAGGCCGGAAGGGCCCTCCTTGGAAACGGTTTCCCCCAGCAAATTGCTGGAGACTGTTGGTGAGTTCACATCAGAGGCCCCACGTCCTCTAAAAGAAATGGGCAACCATGACAAAAGAAGCAGATTCATTGACTGCTAATGGGCATAAATCCAAGCAGAAACTCTGGAGGTAATGGAGCCCCCCCTGCACTGCCACCCCCCCCCCCATACAGATCCCCTTGGATGTCAGAAAGGACACTCTTTCTTGCTTCTGTTTTCCATCCATGATGGATCTGTTTCATTTTTATTTATGAAATGGCATTGGGGTGCAGACAGGGCTACTGTATCTGCAAGGCTGGGGGTATTGAATGAAACTGCAACTGGTTGTAATCTTTTTGGCATATGTGCTTTCTGTGCTTATAATTTATTTCCATATGCCGCAAACCAGAGAGGGCAGTAAGTCCGTGGAAGCCAACTAACACCTAAGCCAACTGAGCAGGCTTGATGTTCATTGGGCTGGTTTGGATATCATTACTGCCTTCCTTTGTTTTTTTGGGGAAAGCTCACTTGTTTTAACTTTTGCAAACCTCTAGTTTATTTCTTCAGTAGCTTTGTTTACATTTCTGTTGGCATCAGGGGTCACTGCCTCTCTATGAGAGTGATATCTCTTTTCATAACTGATATGATTTCTTTCATGGTTTTCACAGTTTTCCCCATGGACCCATATCTTCAAACTTTGGGCTCTGTAGAGATCAATACTAGCATGCCTGTGGAATGTAAGGTGTCTGGACTTTTTCCGGTTCAAAAGGCAGCGTTTCAGCTGTTCTTTGCAGGGGAGAGACTGAACTCCAGCAACCACATATCAGGGCACAACGTGAGTGCCCAGGCTCAAGTGTCCTCAATATCCGCAGGAGAACATCAGTTGATCTGCACAGTCACTCTGGGGCCAGTGACCAAAACTGCAGAGAGTACTGTGAATGTCTACAGTGAGTATCATATCTGGATTTCATAGAATAAAAATGGTAGAGTTGGAAATGACCTGAGGACCTTCTAGCCCAACCCCCTGTAATGCAGGAATCTCAGCTAAAGCGTCCATGACAGGTGGCCACCCAACCTCTGCTTAAAAACCTCAAATGAAGGGGAGTCCACTACCTCTCATGTTTCACTGTCAAACAGCTCCTACTATCAGAAACTTATTCCTGATGTTTTAGTTGGAATCTCCTTTCTTGTAACTAGAAACCATTGGTTCAGGTCATAGCCTCAGGAGCAGGAGAAAACAAGCTTGCTCTATCTTCCATGTGACAGCGCTTTGGATATTTGAAGATGGCTATCATATTTCCTCTCAGTCTCCTCTTCACCAGGCTAAGCCTGAGCTCATTCCACCAGCATTATGCATTTGTTGGCCCCACACCTACAAAGCACAGCCCTTTGCAGTGGAGCTGCCAGGCATAGGCCTTCCCTGCATGCCTGTCAAAATGACAGACATTTGGCTCCCATTAGTTAACAGACTTTCAACATGCAATTCTAAGGGAGCAGAGTCTGGCCAACGTCTCCACACCAAGAGGGGGATGATGAATGGGTTGAGCAACAGACTGGAACTTTCCTGCCTGTCCAAAAAAGCATCTAGATCAGCTGGATGCTTCTAGGAAGCCCACAAACAGTAGGGAAAAGAAACAACTTCCCTTGCCCCTTCTGTTTGTCCCTAGCATCTGGTACCCTGCCTGTCACAGGTACCCTGCCTCTACAGGGAGTGGGTGGCGCTGTGGTCTAAACCACTGAGCCTCTTGGGCTTGCCAATCGGAAGGTCCCGTTGCTCTGTCCCAATTCCTGCCAACCTAGCAGTTCGAAAGCATACCAGTGCAAGTAGATAAACAGGTACTGTTGCAGTAGGAAGGTAAATGGTGTTTCTGCGTGCTGTGGCTTCCATCATGGTGTTCCGTTGTGCCAGAAGTGGTTTAGTCATGCTGGCCATATGACCCGGAAAACTGTCTGTGGACAAACGCCAGCTCCCTCATCCTGAAGCGAAATGACTGCCGCACCCCATAGTCACCTTTGATTGGACTTAAGCATCCAGGGGTCCTTTATCTATTACCTGTTACCTTTTTTTTTACACTGCCTCTAAGCATGGAGAGCTCTAAGCTATTTCACCATCATGGCTAAAACCTGCCAATTTACCACAGGCCTATTTTTAAAATTCACCATTTTTTTTAACTTGATAGGGTTTAGCTCATGGTGCAATAATTATAGTCAGTCAAGAAATCTAGATATGTAATGGCTGTTCTGCTACATTCTCTTGCAGGTTTGCCCAAACCCACCCTACACATTGACCACCCCCAAATCCCTGTCAACACAAATGTGACAGTTATGTGCAGGTCTGATGGCTCCAAGTCCCCTGGTGTCGTCATGCGGATCAGTGACACCAAGGAGATCTTACTATCCGGAGATGCTCCTTCTCTGCAGTATGCACTTACAGCCCATAAAGAGGATAATGGGAGGCAGTTCATGTGCAAAGTGGAGCTGAAAGTTGATGGGCGCTCGGTGGTGAAAGAGACATCTGCAAATCTCACTGTCTTCTGTGAGTAGGAAATGCTCTTCTGAACAATATTTTATTTCTAGAGATTCATAACTCTTCACATTATGCAACAAAGAATAAATAAATTATGCAGTGGGAATGAATTGTCCAAACTGTGCAGCTTGTTGTCCATAGTTCTGCATGAGGCAGGCTGTGCTTGGACTATACCACTTCAGACTGTAGATAGGGGCTCACATGACTGAGAGCTATTTTATACATGGTGATTGTTGATTTATTTATATCTCGATTTTTCTCCTGACAGAACTAACAGATAAAAATAAGAACCACTAAAAACATAGAAAAAAACTCTCAATCATTAAAAAAACAATTAAATATTGGTAGAATTAAAACCACTCACACACAATTAAAACAAACAAATAATTACAACAAAAACAGCACAACAGTCAATCAATCCCTGCACTTCAAAAACAGGCCTGGCCTTCTCCTTTATATGCTAGTTTTTAATGTGTGGGGATCTTTTGTTTGTATCAAGTAGCAATGAGTCATGTCGGCCCCCACTATCACCTGCCTTCTGAAGTGGTACAGACCAAATATAGATTTATCTCATCATTGGGATCAATGTGATATATGCACAATTTGTGGGGTTCATTATTGTGTAAGGTTAATTAATTAATTTCCATGAATGAGAAAATAAGGGTTAAGGAAATTGCTTGAGAACCCTATAAAATGGTAGGTTATTCTTTCCTACCCAAGCACAGGTCCTCTGGTTGTAATTTTTTCCAGTGCAAGTTCCCAATGCATTTTCTCAAATCTTGGAGCCACTTACACACAACCTGACCAACTCCTGATTATTCACATCTGATGTGATGTTTGATGCTGGGAGGATTGTGTTTGGATGTCCTGTTCTTTTTAAACAGTGAAAGCAGGGGCAGGGAGGGGCTGATTCAGACCCGTGCCATTTAGCTGGGGGGGTGTTAACCTCCCTCCCTCAACCATTTCATTGATCCAAATTGTTCCAATGAGAGATACTAAATGGTGCATGCAAATGATATACTAGTACCTATGAGTGTGTGTGAGTGTGTGTGTGTGTGTGAGTGTGTGTGTGTGTGTGTCCAGTGCTGTGGTTCAATCCCACCCCACCCCCTCCTGTGGTTTCTTTTAGCATGTTTTCTTTAAGAAGAAATAATATTTGTAGGACCAGACTATGGATGTTAACTCTTGACATCACATCTGTTTTAACCCTGAATGTATGAACTGAGCTCAGCTGAAATGCATTCTGTGTTCTGACGTGATATGACACTTCCCTCTATGGTGCTTGGCCTCTGGTGGTTTATTCACACATGCGTCATGCAGTGAATACAGATGCATGGACTAGCCTTGGGATTCTCAAGTCTCTGTGCAAGCTGCTAGACTGGAGCATCCAGGTGGCTTCGAGGATCCACGAGCACCCTGTGCACGCTGCCTAAAGGGCGCAAGATTACCACCAAATCTTATGCAGCTTTGCAAGGATGAAATAAGATGCTGCAATTCACCCCTTATGGAAAAACAACCACGTTTGTCTTCTCCATTCCAGATGCACCCCAAATGAGTGATTCTAGTTGCCCTGATAAGTTGACCTGGAAGGACGGCAGTGAAGAGACCTTTATCTGTTCAGCCTCAGGAAACCCACCACCAACTGTCGAATGCAGGAAAGATGAGGTGTCGTACAATATTGGGATACAGCAGCAAGTCACGAAAGAGCATGCTGGCATCTATCACTGCAATGCCACCAACACATACGGATTTGATGTAAGAGATGTGATCATAGACGTTGAATGTAAGTTAACCTCCTTGCCTAACCCGCCTCCCAACGAAACACACACACACAAATATGAGAGAGAGGGAGAGAGAGACTCACAGAGTTTGGATTTGCAGCAGACCACCAAGAATGTGGAATTATTTAAAATTACTCAGCTAAAAAACAGGACCAGAATGTAGGTTATAAATTCATCTCAAGGAGGCCAACAGAGAGAATCTTCCTCAGTCTTTCTGGATTGGAGATAGTACACAGCTGGATATGGGATGCTAAGCTGAGCCAGGCCACTGGCCAGGTTTTCTAAAAAACCGGCAGGCATTAATTGCGCAGGTCCAATAGAAAGACTCTTTTGGGTTTTGATGTGAGTGCTGTTGAAATCTTGCACACACTTGTTGGCTCACTGAACAGCTTTTGTCAGGTGCCAGCCTCTGGAAGTTGCATATTCTCAGCCTCAAAAATCAGAGATGACAGTGGACCAACATAAAAGTGTGCACTTACCACAGGTAATAGTGATGCCTTCAGGTTCCCAAATCTGTGGACTTGACTCTTCTGATACTTGCTCCTATGTTCCCTTTGATAGGTCTTAGTGCTTCCATAACCTTCAATTTGTACATTGCCTACACAAAATTCCACTTTCGGAAATGTGCAGGTTAGCTCAATTGTCTTAGCATTTCAATTTGCAACCATACTTCCAACCCTTAAAATACCAGGAACTTCCAGAAAGCAGCTAGTTTTAGAGGATTAGTCACGTCTAGCATTCAACAGTAACACAAGTGTAGGAATCACCAGAGGTCTTAAAGCTAGCGAAAGAGGCAAGAATCTCTGTGGTCCACTGTTCCAGGGTCATTTACTTGAGCTTTTGGTGTTTAGCAACCTTCATGTCCTTTCAATCACGAGGGCTTGAATTTTGGCCTTTAAAAAGCAAAGCAGTGTGTGTTCTGCAGATTTGCAACCCTGCAGAATTCTTAGGCCCATAACCTTAACCCACTTGTCTTTGCCTTTCACAGCTTACCATCTTAACACCCTTGGAATCACAATTGGGATTCTCTGTGCAGTGGTTATTTCTTCCGTAATAGGGGTGGGTTATTACATGTACTACAGAAAACAAAAGATCAGGAAGTACAAACTAAGACAGCGGCAGCTGCAAGTAACGGGAAGCCCCATGGAGCAAAAGTGCCTGAATGGCAACGCATAGTCTGTGAATGTTTAAGTGGACAGGTGGCTGCTATAAACTGAAGAGGAACTTGAGCCCATGCCATCAAGTTGTAGTTATTATTCAGGTTCATCATCCCCACTTAGCCAGGGGCCGGGGGAGAAAATGGGAAAGTGTTCTTGAGATGCTGAACAACTGATGGGCAGTGCTCCACCTGGACATTGTCTTAAGGAGTTTGGATGGTTTCTGCACTTTCAGACACTGACTGGTGGAATTTATTACAAAAGACTTGTGATCAGAAACTTGTCCCTTTTATGTTTTTCTTAAAATCTTCTCTTCCACCCAAGCCTTGGAATCTTGCAGCTTTGAGAACCAGAATGCTTACAGGTCAGGTGGGGATAAGAGCTGCCAGAGCATATGCTTTGAGAGATAGCTGACAGCATTCAGTTACTCAGTAAGAAGCAACACGAAGAGTTCAGGCAGGTGTGTTGAAGGGGAAGGATGGAAGAGCCACATTAAGCATGGACTGTTTCGCCAGCAGTGGATGCTTTCAGAACTTAGATTTTCATTCCTGCAGTGTGAAGTGAAGTGCCTGCCTGGATCCTTCCCCTCGCCCCACTGGGACTATAAGCCGGCAAGATCATGACTGCATTTTGCATTCTGGAAACAATTGTCTCTTTCTTGGACCACCCAAGCTCTTCCAGGGCACAATCTGGCACCAGTTGGGTCTTAAAGGAAAGCCAAGATTCTTATGTGGTAGCAAAGTCAACATAAAATGGTTTTTTATCATGATCCATGAACTCAGGATTCTCTTCTTTAAAGATACTACGTCATAACTCTAAGACAACTTGTCTTTTTCCATGTCAGGCCAGGCTGAAGTCTTTAATGTGAAGGATATGAGAATGGTTTAAAAATAATGGATGCTTTTAAATGACTGCTGAAAGATGTTGGGTAATGTGTTTCCACATGCTTAGTTTTTCCATACTTCTGCGAGTTTAAAGTGTCATTTTTGCACATGTGGCTCAAAGCCACATTTATATGTAAAAACACCCACAAAATTTGCTTTGTGAATTATGCTTTATGGGTGTGTGCCTAAAATGCATGAAAGGGTCTACATACATTGGAATAGGAGGAAAGCACTATTGCAGAACCTTGAACTTGTCATCTAGATTTCTTTAAATGACTCCTTGTTTTAAATCTAACTTAGTATAAGAGAATCCCCCCGCTGTTTCAAAAATCTTTGAGCATTTATTCTGGAGGCTGAGCAGTGCACCCAAACAGCAACTGAATTGAAGGGACTGCAAGTTAATTTTCTTGCATCAAAACCTAGCAAGTCATTCTCATTGAATTTATTTTTATGTTCTTGTCTTATTGCCTGGAGAGTAAAATTGTTTGCTAAATTCTGCTCATGCCATCTCCTGAATGAAACTTCCACTGCAGCATGGTGAGCCTGTTAACAGGAAGAACTGCAGACTGCTAGCAGTATGTGGGACACGATGTTTTCTGAGGGGAGGCGGCATATGCTGTGATTATGTTTCCTTAGCTGCTCTGTCAGTGTTATCATGCAACAATATACAAAAATGGGAATGCTCTGAATTTAAAATTCAAGGATATTTCACTATTATTATTCTGTAGACTTTCCATACCTTAGACATTAGAGATTTTTAATAATAATAATAAATAAAAATAATAATTTATTATTTATACCCCGTCCATCTGGCTGTGTTTCCCCAGCCACTCTGGGTGGCTCCCAACAGAATTAAAAACACAGTAATTTTTTAAAAGAGGTTGCAAATAAATCACAGACCCATGTAATTGTAGAGTTGGAAGGAACCCTGAGCATCATCTAGTCCAACCACCTGTCATTAAAATAACACCTGGGAGGCACTGACATGCCAAATTTCATTGTGTCTTAGAAGTCTAAAGTGGCTTCATGTGTATTTCAAGGCTGGATTGCAGCAATGCTGTATGTGGCGCTTCGCTGGCACTTGGTCTGGAGGCTGCAAGATAGTGCAGGATGCTGCAGCACAATTGCTGACAGAAGAGACGCCTCGTCAGCATAGAACACCTCTGCTGAGAGATCTGCACTGATTTGCCTACTCACTACCAGGCCAAGTTCAAGGTGTTACTATTAGCATATAACGTCCTTAACAGTTTACATCTGAGATCACCTTGCCCCACATATGACCGCTTGACCACTTCTATTGGCAGAACTGGCACCTTCACAGAGACTGCACATGACCCACACCTGTAAGCATTTGATTTTTTAGTGTGGCAGCACCAACACTGGAACTCTCAGCCTCTTGCTCTCAGCACCTTCACTGTATTCCTTTCAGCACCTGCTGAAGATGTTCTTATTTAAACAAGCCTACCCAGATGTTCTGAAAGTTTGTAGGCGTTTAAATTTGTTTTAGTCTATTTTACTGTGGTTTTAACCTTCTGTATATTTTAAATTATGGTTGTAAAATTTTTAAAGAGATGATTTTATTGGTCTATCTTTTTTGTAAACCGCTTTCAGGTTTCCTAGTCAAGCAGTATATAGATTTTATGAAATAAGTAAATAAAATTAATAAATGGGGAGGCATGGAGAGGGAGGGGGAAGCCCTGTTGTTATTTTAAATTTTGTTTTATTAAACATTTTCTTGGGTTACATAAGTACAGTGTTTCTGTTTTCCGTTCATAGTCTTTTCTACAGATCATTTATATTTGATGTGAGACACTAACGTTTTAGAAAAGATAAGGTTGGGAGAAGCCCTGTTATGCATATGGAAGGCCTTGCCTAGGACTTCTGCTGATGGGATTCATCGGTTGAATCCTGCCCAAGGTCTTACACCTGCTCCTGCTGCCCCTGAGAAGGAGCCAAATCTTGCAGGGCCTAATCTTGGGGTAACCTATGATGTGAGCATTCCATCTTCTGGCTGTATTAAAATTGTTATTATTCAAGAAAAAATTATTATTCAAGAAAATAAACATCTTTCTGACTTTTAGAAGACATCTGAAGGCAAACCTGTATCGGGAAATTTTCAATGCCTAATGTTTTACAATTTTTTATGTGCTGTAAGCTGCCAAGAGTAGCTGGGGAAACCACGGGCGGGATATAATTTATTTAAAAAAAATTATTGAAGTGATTTTGCCCCCTCACAAATGGAATGAGCTTGGGAGAAAAGAGACTGTACAAATTGAAACACATGCTATGTCTCTGCATCACAATTCCCTAAGTGCATGGCTGGATTCTATGAACTGGACCAATGTCTGTTGCTGAGAACAGAGTACCGGTAGCTAAGCAATACTGGATGGTTAAGTCCAGTCAAAGGCAACTATGGGGTGTGGCGCTCGCTTTAGGCCGAGGGAGCCAGCATTTGTCCACAGACAGCTTTCTGGTCGTCACGTGGCCAGCAAGACTAAACTGCTTCTGGCGCAATGGAACACCATGATGGAAGGCGCATGGAAACACCACTTACCTTCCCGTCGGAGTGGTACCTGTTTGTCTACTTGCACTTTTTGGCATGCTTTCGAACTGCGAGGTTGGCAGGAGCTGGAACCGAGCAACGGGAGCTCACCCCGTTGCAGGGATTTGAACCACCAAACTTCTGACCAGCAAGCCCTAGGCTCAGTGGTTTAGACCACAGCGCCACCCGCACCCTTTACCTTTACAACAATGTGTACAATATACAAAAGTGTAATGTTTAATATGCAATATCGGCTTCATTTTGCATCACTGTAAGTGTTATCCTAAGAAGAAATGTGGCTGATTAAGACAGGCGTGTTGTGCATGGGAAAGAGAACGTGGCAAAAGCCACTTCCTCAGGCAGGTGCAAACCCTGCAGTCCATAACAGGCGTTCTGGGCATGCATTTCAGATGAGTGAGAGGAGCTCCCCTCCAAGTTCCCTTAAGAGGCTCAGGCAGGCCCAGTGCCAGCAATCCGCCTGGCTGGGCACTTCCTGGTAGAGGGCCCTGCCAGCTCAGAAGACGCAACCCAGGTGTGCCACCGCTCACCTCACTCGCCTTACCTACCCCCAGGCAGCCATTATTATCAATTATTATCATTACTATTTCTTACCCATCCTTCACCATGAGGACCCATGGTGAGTTTCAACCAATTAAAGGTAAAATATTGGAAACAGTTAACGCAGATTACAAGCAAGAGAATAGGGCAAGATCAAAATGTGGGCATATTCAACCACCCCAGAAGTTCCCAATCCTATTTGGCCTACTACCCCCTTTTCAGAAAAAAATATACTCACTATCCCCCTGGAAATCTACCTTCTTTAAGTGAACAAACAGAAAAAGGCAGTGACAAATTTGCATTCTTTTATGTATCTATATTCCTACCTATGTCCTACAACATAGTAAAGAAAGATGTTGTAAGAAAGACACCTTGAAGCTTGAAATTATATTTTTTTTAAAATTAAAATCGACCATAGTAACATTACACACAGGAAATTAAGATAAAGAAGGATAACATTAAAATAAAAGTTATGAATAACATTAAAAATAATCCTAATGAGAAGCATGAACCTAGTGCACTGCGGTCAGTTTATTCATGTTTGGCTCTATTTCTGTCAGCAGCATTCTTAAATCACCACAATTACCGGTAGCTCTCACCCAAGCCTGGGAAAACCCCTCGCCTCCAGCACGACCTCCATTGCTGGCTACCCTCCTGCATCGGCACCCGACCTGCCAGCAAGCGCCATCACACAACGGAGGATGAAACATCTCTGAATGGGTTTTTAAAAAAATAATAATTCTCTTCTCCCATTATGCTTCCGCCCCCCATTGCACCCAAGGCTACTCCCGCCCCGCTGGATGGCACATGTGGAAAACACTGAACTCCCCCCCCTTCCTTCCGCTCCTGGAGGCCGGTGCGAGGCCGCCCCCTGCGCCTCTCCGACGGGACCCCCAGAATGGTGTGTAGCCCCAGCCGGCAGATTTATGAAATGTGGCTCCAGAGACGGGGGGGGGGGGCTCCCCTGCTCGAGGTCCCAAATCTCAGTCACAATGTTGGTGCCTTTCGGTGTGTCCGCTCCCCAGTAGTGGTCGTGGCGGGTGGCCATTCACCTCCCCCCCCCCCCCGCTTTCCCGCCAGAGGCCGCATCCAGGCTCAGCCAGGCCCTTTTGAGCAGCGGGGTTTCCTCTCCTTGGGCGTTTCGAAGCCGCCTTCCTTCAGCCCGAGGTCTGTGAACGGGCGCCACCTGCTGGCGAGTAGCAAAGGGCGTCTCCCGAAGTGCCTTCTCTGCCCTCTGCACTTGTAAGGCATATTGTTGGCACATGATCCATTTTTCGGGTGTGGAAACGGGGAGACCTCCTCTGGGAATCGCCTCTGAGAGCCTTAGGATGTTGGGGGGCTGCACGCCTGTAGCCACTGCCCCACAGTCCCGTGGGGATTCATTTGGTGTTCTGGATAACCTCAGAAATAACCAAGTTGCTTAAAAAATACTTATTTTCTCACATGTATATCATGTATACAGATATTTCAATCTTTGGAGAGTTCCATATGTTTTACAAATGTTTTGCTCTTTAAAAGGTGGGACAGAAACAGCCTCCAGCACTAACTCTCCTTTGTACTCAAAGTATTATTATTATCACCAGGACTTTTTTCCCCAGCCGGAGCTCAGTTCTGGCCCCTCTCAGGTGGGCGCCATCGCCATTCCAAGAGAACAAGGGAGAGGTTCATGGTGAGCGCCAGCACTTGTTTTTCTTGAAAAATAGCGTTCATTATTATTATTTACAGTATTTCCCCCATTTATTGAAATCTTGACACTTTGATCAACCTAACAATGCAAACACTATAAACTTTTCCCACTGCCATTTTCCTGTTTATGCTGGCAATTTGACAGATGTGAGGCATGTCCATTTTGTGCATTGCCTTTTTAAAAAAGTAGATTATGTTGCCGTTAAAGAAACCACAATGACTCCAGTGGAATTAATCTGCATAACGGGAGCAGATGTATAGGAAGCCTGAAGTGCAAATGAGGCTGCTGGTTGAGAGCCCTATCTTTCATCTGCAGGATCTTCTGACTGTTTGTCAGGTTTTAAGGGACGTGGGTGGCGCTGTGGGTTAAACCACAGAGCCTAGGGCTTGCCGATCAGAAGGTCGGCGGTTCGAATCCCCGCGATGGGGTGAGCTCCCGTTGCTCAGTCCCTGCTGCTGCCCACCTAGCAGTTTGAAAGCATGTCAAAGTGCAAGTAGATAAATAGGTACCGCTCCGGCGGGAAGGTAAACGGCGTTTCCGTGCGCTGCTCTGGTTCGCCAGAAGCAGCTTAGTCTTGCTGGCCACAGGACCCGGAAGCTGTACGCCGACTCCCTTGGCCAGTAAAGTGAGTTGAGCACTGCAACCCCAGTCAGACACGACTGGACCTAATGGTCAGGGGTCCCTTTAGCTTTACCTTAATATGTGACGTGAGTCTTCCTTGTGGTCCACTCCCCCGTCACTTTTAACATCTTACTGAACCTGCGAGACCCCCATTGCAGGGGCTCGGCCAGTGCGGTGGAGGGATGAGAGTGTTGGCCTAGGACCTGGAAGAGACCAGGATTTGAATCCTCATTCTCATGAAGCTCATTTGGTGTGACCTCAGCCCAGTCACTGCCTCTCAGCCTAACCTACCTCACAGGGTTATTGTGGGGATTCAGTGAGCAGTGTGAGACCCATGTATGCCACCTTGAGCTCATTGGAGGAAGAAAGGTGGGACATAGGTAAATGCAATGAATGAATGGATGAATGAATGAATGAATGAATGAATGAATTAATGACTATTGGGGCCCCTTCCAGTTCTACAATTCAGTGATTCTATACAAAGGGAGAAGAGGCAAGACAATCCTGTGCCTGTTTATTCAGAAGTAAATCCCACTGTGTTCATCCAGAACTTCAGCCTTCAGCACATGCTGAACTCTTGTTAGGGATGGGGAGAAAAGTGATTTGGTTGGGATTTTAATGCAAACTTACCCAATTTACACTTTCTGAAAAAAGATGCAAACTGAAACATGGCTATCCTTAGAAAATTCACACTTCTCTGACTCTTGTGATGCAGTTCTAGCCAAATAATGTATGCAAATTGCATGTACAAGAGCAGAGGTTTTCAACTTTTATGAGTTAACAGTTCCCTTGACCAACTGCATTCTTTCTCCAGCTCCCCTGTAGGGAAACATGCTCCGAGTCTCAGGGGCTCAGTTATGTTGCTCCTTGCCTGCTGAGCTGTCAGCCCCTCACCCCTCTTTTGGACACCCCTGACCATCATTCAAGGCGCCCCAAAGTGCCATGGTGCACTGGTTGAAAAGCACTAGAGGAAAGTGAAAATATTAGTCAAATTTGCATACAAAAATGTGTATATTACAAGAAATTTTCATTAAAATGCTCACAATTGTTAATAAGGAATCCTTATTTAAAACATAATCACAAGTGAAACTGAGATAAAGCAAAATTTATAGATTCACCTCCCCCCCCCCCTTTCTCTTACTAAAAGAGACTTAGCTTTGGTTAGGCTGTGCCCAAGGTGATCTGTTGGTGATGCAAAACAGAACTCCACCACCTGCTCCTCCAGAATGTTCTTTCTGGGCACTCTTGAGTTTGGCTGGCTTATCTTCCTCTAGCAGAAAGGATATAGTGCCCTCAGCCCACCACCAGCTGAAGCCGCCTTATGTTTCCTGCATGTTGCTTGCTCTCCTTATCTTCCTATAGCTCTTCCTGCAGTCTCACAGCAAGGAGAGAACACCAACCTCACCACACGCCATTTGTCTTGCTTGGGTGCTCTTTACTCTTCCAGCCACTTTTGTCACTGTCCTCCCTGCAGGTAAGTGAGCCAGCAGCCCCCTCCGTGTCACTTCTTGGGGACTGGGAAAAGTGCACAAACCCTGGGATTTCCTCTTCTAGCTAGCCAGAGGTGGGGGTGGATAATGAAAGCCAAACTGCTGCCTTTGACAGAAGCTGCTTGGTGGTCTTGTTTGGCCCATCATTCTTTCAGCCTGGCCAACCTGACATGGCAGTTGTTGAGAATAAAATTGAATGACCTCATGTATATCTCTGAGTCTCATAGAGCAAGGGGAGGAGAGGAACATGGTGAAGGACAAGAAGTAAATCTATGGGATTAATAGAAAAGCCAAGTCAATTCAATTGTTTATGCACTATGTATATATCCCTTACCTCATTGAAAAACGTTACAAAACTGATTAAAGAATTAAAATCAATTAAAAAGACAGCAAGAAGTCAAAATGAAAGGAAATAATTAAGTTAGAGTAAGTATGGCTGCAATCACACGAAGGAGAAAGTCCCTTTGAACTTAGTGGGAATTACGTCTATGATTAAACATGCCTACGTTTGCATTGCAAGTACCGGTGAGTAATGAATGCCCTGCTCTGCTGCTCAAAGGGTATTCAGGGTAGCGTCACACCATGAAAATGCAGAGGGAAAAATAGGTGTCAGAGAGGCAAAAGAGCACATTTAAACTGCAGTACTCTAAATGAAAACAGAAAGGAGCAGCAACAAAACTTTAAACATTACAAGACTGCTGAAACAGAAATCAACTTGGAGTGCAAAAAACTAGAATGGGATCCTGACAGATCTCCACTGAGAAGATGCTTGAAAACAGAATTGACCTGGACACAATGGACCCAAAGCAGCTTCATATGCCCTGATGAGAAAATTGATATTTCTTGACATTATTTCATGTGCATTCCTAAGCATTTGGGTTGGTGTTGATGACAACTTTACAAACTCACCAATGGGTCATTGGGCAATGGTTCTAAACCAGAAGAAGGGGAAAAACCTGGGATTCCCTTTAATGGTTGGTTGGAGAGAAGGCTTTTTAAAAGAATTATTTTGCAAGCTAAAACTCTGCTTTTCTCTCTTTCTTAACAGTAATGAGATCCTGGAAGCTCTGCATGGATGTTCTGTGGTGTGCTGTGACCCTCACAGCATTTCCAGGTTGGTGCTCCAAAACTGGGACTGTACACTCAGCTCAATCCCATTTCAAAAGGCTCCTCCAGAGGAGCTATTTATTCAGCATTTGCAATGATTTGCTTGCACAAAGCTTATTTAGCGGTTATTGATATTCATTCTGATTTGCAGGGAAGTCAAGTTGTACTGCAATGAGCATTTATTCTGATATGCCTGTGGGTTGTTTATAGGGGCTTGTCCACTTTGGGGGTGCCTGGATTAGAGGCTTGGTTTCTTATTGTTGTCATATGAGCCTCACCAGCGCAGGGAATGACTAGAGACACTCCTGCAGATGGTCCTGAGGTATTGTTATAAGAATATTAAGGTCTGAGATATATAATAAATGTTCATAAATGTACCAAGCAAACACGTACATAAATATATAAACCACATGTCTGAAGCAGCACAGGAAGACAGGTAGACCGCCTTTTCTCTGATGTAGGTATGGTGTTTGTGGGGGATGGTCTTGGGCTACACCCCTTCTGTGATGTATGCATGATGTATGGAGGGGTGGTCTTGAGCTCCAGGGCAGGGAATTTCAAAATGGCTATATAAGGCCTTGCTCACCATTGTTCGAGGTCCTCCTCCTCTCTCCTGCGTGTGAGGGGAGCACCCTGTTGCAACAGCTTTAATAAAGATCAGGCTTACTAGCTGCTTTGCTTCTCCATATTCTCTGGTTGGCCTCTGTTATTTTCTCCTGCCGGTGGAGAACCTACAAAGGACTCTATAAGGCCTCTTGTGGACCCCATAAGGGAATAAGGGCAGATTTTGTTTACAACAGTATCCTAAACCCAAGTTGTTCAGGGCTTTGTAATCAATACAAGAACCTTGAACATGGCTTGGTATCAGATAGGCATCCAGTGGCAGCAGTTTTATCAATGGTGTCGCATGTTCTCAACCAGAAGCTCCCATCAGCCGTCTGGCCACAGTGTTCAGCACCAGCTGGAGCTTCTGAACTAGGTCCAGGGCAACCCCACATAGAGTGCATGTCAGCAATCTAGCCTCAAGGTTACAAACGTGTGCTATAGTGAGCAGACTTTCCCTGTCTAGGAATGGCCGTACTTGGCGAACCAGTAAAAAAAGGTAAAGGTAAAGGGACCCCTGACTGTTAAGTCCAGTCGCGGACGACTCTGGGGTTGTGGTGCTCATCTCGCTTTACTGGCCGAGGGAGCCGGCGTTTGTCTGCAGTAACAAAACAGACAGTCACGGGGACAAAAAGTTTACAGAGACAAAGTGAACAAAAGATGTGAAAATCTCTAGAATGGGTAGTTATAGGAAAAATACAACAACTTAACGTTAAATTGCTTATCGCAAAACTCGTTACTAAGCTGGGGGGGGGGGAAGAGAAGGGGCAGACAGAAGTTGAACAAGGGAACTTCTTCAATTTCACTAAATCAATACAATCATAAAAAACCCATAAAAAACCACAGCAACGTGTGGCCGGGTCAGCTAGTTATAAAACTATACAGCTATAAAACACATACATTTACATTTACACAATACACATACACAACACAACCTTATTTTCATCGCATAAAACATACCTACATTATATAATACCTACCTGTACTATACATATCAACATACCTCCACAGCTACCCCACACGGACACCCACCAAGTGACTTGACTTCCAGCCGTTCTTGTTACGCTACTTTATTTTTCCAATTAGCTTAAACACATTTAATTATTTCTTTAGTCTCTTCTTCTATCTTGACTTTACTCTCCTTTCACTCCAATCATTTTCTGGATTCACTCAATATCTGTCAGAAATTCTACTTTTCCCACATAGCTTTTGATGTATTCCTTAAAGATAGCCCACTCCTTATTCACTTTTTGTGCCATATCTCCTCTTATCCTCCCTGTTAATTTGGCAATATGGAAGTATTCCATCATTTTAGATAGCCAGACTCTTTTTGTTGGGACGCGGCTGCTTTTCCAATTTTTGGCAATCAATAACCTTGCCTCTGTAGTTGCATAAATAAATATTGGATGCCTTTTCCAGAGCTGCACGTACTGGAGGACGCTCAGAGGCTTGCAGGCACCCCCAGGGCGTTTTCCCAACACTCAGTGCCCCTGCTTCCCCCAAACATTTTCTCAACATTTATATACCCTTCCCGCTATATTATTGCATTTTCATACAAGTTGTATCTGTTGTGTTTCCAGGGGCTCAGCAGGAGCAAGAGTTTCTGAGCATCTGGCCCAGAAAGCCTGTGGTGGAATTTGGAGGCTCCATTGTATTAAACTGCAGTGCCAGTTGCAAGAACATTGTCCTGGAGACCAGCTTAAACAACGTTCCAGCAGGGGACGGTCCTACTTGGAGAGCCTTCAGCCTCACCAGCATCCGCAGCTGGGAACCAAAACCATTGTGCTTTGCTACATGTCAAAATACTACAGTTCAGGAAGCAGCCATCACCGTTTACCGTAAGTCATATTTTAGACTGCCTTAGAATAATCATTCAGCTCGCCTTGAAGGAAAGTGGAGCTTGCTCAGTGAAATACAGGGAGGGGTTTCCTCTGCTTTAGAGGCACAGATTCAAATTCAGCAGGAGTCCAGACAAGAAGGTGACTGAATGTGCACCCCACTGGCAGGGAAGTCTTTCTTTTTCCAACAGGCCTTTGAGAACTGACTGCTTTTATTGAAAGGGCTGGTGCTGTGCTGCTTTTATGGTAACTATTGGTATGTTTTAAACAGATTTCATATTGTTATATCGTTTTAATTCTACCAATATTCAGTTGTATTTTAATAATTGACCTTTTAGTGGTTCTTGTTCTTATCTGTAAGCTGTCCTGAGTCCTGTCAAGGAAAATAAGAAATACAGAGTCAGACCATTGGCCCATCCAGCCCAGTACTGTAACTGAGAGCAGATTCCCCAGGATGCCTGGCAGATACATTAAATGTGCACAAAAGCATTTGGTTAAAATGAAATGAACAGAGGTCACAGGAAACTACCACATGCCAAGTCAGACCATTGGCCCACCTAGCTCAGTATTGTCTGCACTAACAGGCAGTGGCTCTCTGGGGTTTCAGGCAGGGGACATTCCCAGCTCTACCTCCACCAGCCCAGTTTAGCCCTAAAACAACGTTGTGAACTGCCCTGAGATCTGCAGATGAAGGGTGGTATACAAAACAAACATGGATGATGAGGATGATGATGATAATAATAATAATGATAATGATAATCCAAAAACAGAAATAGCTTTTAGGAGATCCACAGATCTTCTTCAATTCCACATTGAAAGACAACCAGTAGGAAAACCTCCCCCTGCAAAGCCCATCTAGTCTGGTGTTGGCACCCAGAGGCATTACATCAAGGCAGTCTGGCTTCAGGGACTTGAAGTGATAACATTTGTGATGGAAGCAAACAAAGCAAATTTTCATTTCCCTGTTATTTGTGCATTTTGGGCTGCTGTTTTGCATAATTCAGTTGATTATTTTGCAGAATGTGCATACAGGAGCTCTGTCTCTTGTGCACATCCTGAAGGAGTTGGACACTAAATGCCCCACGATCCCTGGAATGGAAGGGTGGTGGTGAAATATGCCCAAACATGACAAGACCAGCAGGCCCTTGATCCAGCTTTGCACTCCTTTCCTCAGGTAGCACAGGTCCAAAAGCCCACAAAATATCAAAACAACAGCAAGTCCTCTTCAGTGACTTCTGGCTCGCCTTGCGTTCTGCTGAGGTCCTCTCACGACAGCAGTCATGGGGCCCCAGAGTTCATTCTGGTCCCAGCAGACTTAGTGGATTGGTCTTTCCAGCTCCTGAGCCCCTTGGTGCCAGAGTAGCCTTTCCCCAGGCTATGGGACTCAAGGAGTGACAGGTCCAATGGCCCCTCCTTAGGACCCCTAGAGTGGCGCTTCTTGTGCGCCTGGTGCCACAGTGGCAGGAGAAGCCCCTCTCCCCTTCTCACTGGAAGGAGACCCAAGGAGACGGTATCCTCACAGCTTCGACTTCTCCTGGCTCAGCCTTAGCCCTCCAGTTAACTCCTGTCTGAATGCTCTCCCAAAACACTCAACACTGTCTTCCAGTCTAAGCCAAGAGACTCCTTTCTCTAGCTGTAGATCATTTCCTCAGAGTGGACGTTACACACATTGACCAGAATCACCTCAACAACTCTCCCTCCCAAAACTGTCTCTAAAAATTCTATCTCTATCTCTATGCACGGCCATAGCCAAGGGAGGGCAGCTGCGTCCCTCAATCAAGGAAAACAATAGAAATACTTAACTGACCAATCACATTGGTTCTGCCCCCCCCCAACAAAAATCCTGGCTACACCCATGTCTCTATCTCAACACTCCCTCAGAAACTGCTCTTTTTATTCTCCCCCCCCCCAGTGCTGACTCCCCCCCTCCCCTCCGGCTAGCTATCTTGGTAGCCAATCAGAGAGAGGCTTCAGCCCTCTGGTGGAATTCTGAGGAACTGCACCCCCAGACTCTGCTCTGGCTCTGCCTGGTGGGAGGGGTTGGGTGCAGGTATACCGGGGAGGGATGTCAAAGGCACCAGAGTGATCAGTTCCAGAGATTTTTAAAGAAAGGTATAGACTTACTGCAAATCAGCCTGCCAGTTTCCCAAGCCTTTGCAGATGTGGGACAGACACCACAGCAGAGAGAGGGCATAACATTCTTCATACACAAAGCAGCGTTTGTCACTTTGCCTAAGGTTTCCCGTTGCTTCACCTGCCCAGATGAGGGCATAGGTGGCAAAACCCCAAGCCTGACAGATAGTTCCCCTCAGAGCCCAGTATCCCAAGCCCACAGGTAAGGATAGCATCAAAGCAAAGCCATTTAGGCTATATCAAAGCAAGTGAATATAAGCATAAATCAGCTCACTGCTACAACAACCACTAGTTAATTGTGGGGTTATCTTGACTACCAAGTTGGTGTTAGCAAAGCTTCTGGAATAGTTCACCTTTGGTTCAACACACTTTGCAAAGGAGGAAGCTGGAAGTGGGCTGAGAAGGGCTGCCTCATGACCTCATGGGCCTCATCCTTAAGGCCTGGGCACACCACCCTCTGTCCTCGGGGCATGCAGGAAGAATTATTTCCAGAGGAGACACAGAGAGGCAGAACCTTCACCCTTATGGTCTTCCGCCCCCTCTAAAACGAATAAACAAAAATGAAGAGTTGTCACCTTTTGTTCTGTTCCAGGAGCTCCAGAGCGCGTAGTGTTGGATCCGCTGCCAGAGGTGGAGGTGGGTAAGGAGTATAATGTGACTTGTCGAGTTTTCAATGTTGCCCCCATCCGGAACCTCACCGTGACCTTGTATAAAGGGAAGAAGAGGCTGTACGTGGAGACCTTTGAGGACCACAGGAATCCTGAAGCCGGCAATGTTGTGGTGACAAGCAAGAGCATCACCGCTCAGCAGAATGACCACGGAGAGGAAGTCTCCTGCCACACAGCTCTGGACCTGAGGCCGGAAGGGCCCCTCTTTGAAAAGGGATCAAATAATCTAAGTGGAGTGGCATGTAAGTGGCTGAACCAGGGGAAGTTTGGGGCATGGTGGCTGTGGCAGCACAAGTGTCTGGTTTCGAGGAGTTAAGGGCTTATCCACACTTTCCTCTTGTCCTGCTGCTTTTCCCCGGGAAAACCACTCTTTAGTGCTCAATCGGTGATTCGGGTTTTTCCCAGATTGCCATTTGTTCCATCCAATTTATCACTAAAGAGTGGGTTATCCCTGGGAATGGAACGGGGCAAGACAGAGGAAAACCTCTTGGGCCTGTACTTTCTAGATGTGGGACAAGCAGAAGTCTGTACAAGCACAGGTTTTTGTGAGGCTTACTGGGCCTTTACAACCTACCTAGCCTCGTCTCAATATTGTATCTGAGGACTAATCCACACTTCCTCTTGTCCTGCTGCTTTTCCCTGGAGAAAACTGTTCTTTCACATTCAGTTGCAGCAAATGGTAATTTGGGTTTTCTCTGGATTGATGTTTGCTCTGATTTAGAGCTGAAGAGCAAATTTTCCTTAGGAAGGGTGTGGAGAAAGTGACAAGTCTCCTAGAGATCCATGCTCTCTAGGAACAGAACAAGCAGAAGTGTGGGTGAGCCTGAGAGGACCTTTTCTCCCTCTCTCACCATCCAGTCAGGAGCTGCACCTGGAAGGCGGGTCCCAAAATCTCTGTTGAAAAAGGACACCCTCTCCCCCCCCCCCTTTACCCTGACAACCTCCCCCTCTCAATTCTTCTGCTTCTCCCCCACTTCTCATCTGCATGGTCTGTTGTTCTTAATGGCCTGCCATTTAGTTCTCCTTGTGTTTATTTTAATGGCATCTCTTTTTGCAATCTCCTGAACAGGAGAATTGATTTAGCCTGTATTTCCACTGGCCTGGCATCTTCCCTTCATACTCCAAAAATCAGCTAAATTTACTACATTTAGGATTATGAGCAGTCTGCCCCCTGCCACAAAATCATAACATTTTAAAGCTACAGGCAGGAGTGGGGGTACCTCAGGTCTGGAGACTAAATGTCCCCCCACCCCAGCCTCTCTTTTCTGACCCTCAGGGTGACCCCACCCATGCCATGTCCCTCACAGACTCTCCCCTGCATCCTCCTGGAGGAATCTGTCCTTGAACTATGATAATGTCTGTCGCTTGCCTGGAAGGTGGATGAAGAGATGTGTTTGCGGTTTGTATGTGTGTGGAAACCTCTGGTGTTTGCAGGCTTCAAATGTAGCCAGCTCTGCAAGGGTTAAGAGTCACAGCCTGTTGCTCAGCTCACTCTTGCCTCTGACTCACTGCTGCCATGTGGCCCTTGGAAGATTAGGCAGTGCTCTCCTTGGGCCACATGCCTGCTGTTGGTAAACAGTTATAATAAATTGGACAAATCAGTCTATTTCTGTCCCATGTCAGTTTTGTACACGCTTACTCACAAACCTGCTCTGTCCTATTTTCATATTAATCTATAATTTTAAACAAAACTGTAAGGTTCTCAGTTGTTGCTCATGAGTAACCAAGCGGACTCCGTCACTTCTTTTCTCAATTCTTTATTGTGCAGATATTTACAGTGCAGAGCATAAAAGTTCACGTCTGTCTCATCCTTTGCCAGAGTCCAGGAATGACTCTTTCCGGTTCTTTGCCCAGCATAAAAGCCGCGAGATGCGGAACCCCCTCCTACCATCCCTGCGCCTGGCCCCTCTGCGCAAGTGGGGAGACGGAAGAGGTGCGTCTCCCCCTGTGCCTGCTCGGTGCGATGGCTCTCCTACCCTGGCAGAGCCCTGGTCTGCACTTCCCTGGTCAGGCTCTCCCTCCCCACTAGAGAGACCGCTGCCTTCCCACTAGAAGAAGAAGAATTGCTGAAATGGTGGGGCGGGGGCTCGCGATAGCCAGAAAGCCCCGACACCACTCTGCGCTGATGCGAGGGCAGTACCCTGACAAAACAATCAGTATGAAAATTAGCATTTTAAATGCAGGTTTAAAACACATTAGAATATGCAATTCTAAATGTATTTTCTGCCCTACAATACTAGTTTTAACATTTATTTTGGTAATGTTTTTGAACTAAGAATCGCACCAGCACATTTGGAAGGTGGCAGTCTGCACAAAGCATATTCTGGGAGGTGTGGATTACGGTAGGTCAATTTGTACAGTGATTCAAATTTGTTTGCTAAAAACCATTGGCCATCACAAAACCTGCAACCGTCAGGCGAGAGATCCTTTTCTAATAATAAAAAGCATAGATGATCTTCAGCACATGCACATTGTCCCCCATGGGTCTGATGAGGATGGTGTAGTCAACACTAACAAGTTCAGTGTGAATCAAGGATAGCACTGCCAAGAGACATTTGACACATTCAGATCTTGGCAGCTCGGTGGAAGGAGGAGAGGAACATGGAAGCCCAGTGGGCTGTCACTTGATCTTAACATTTCCCTTGCTTTATGTGTTATTTCAGACCCTCCAGAGCAGGTGGTCATGGAGCTCCAGAAGTCTTCCACAGGCCACAGCTGGCACTATAACCTGAAATGCCACATTGTAAGAGTGGCCCCCCTCAGCAAGCTCACAGTGACCTTCTTCAAAGAGGCAGAGAGGCTACATTCGCAGAAACTCTGGAACTATACCAGGCCTGAGCGTGCCAACGTTACAGTCACCCACCCCATCACCCTGAGACCGTGGGACCATGGGAAGGTGGCTACCTGTCATGTGACACTGGATTTCAGCCCCCACAAAAAGCCCTTCACTGCTGCATCCCACAAGGTGCAACTCAGGACAGCTGG
This sequence comes from Lacerta agilis, assembly GCF_009819535.1. Lineage (NCBI taxonomy): Eukaryota > Metazoa > Chordata > Lepidosauria > Squamata > Lacertidae > Lacerta > Lacerta agilis. Next base: position 38,906,217 of record NC_046327.1, on the reverse strand, counting down.
TGAGTTTGTAGGCATAACATGTGCTCTGAGTCACCTTTTTAACAAACCAACCAACCAACCACTGTTTTATTTGAATCAGTGCTTCAGCTCATGGCTTGCAACATTTAAATAAGTTTCTCCACTTTGGGATTGTGCAGCTTCAGTCTCACCATAATGTATAAGAACCATTGTCGTCATGTAGCATAAGGGCATAGCCACCACAGATAATTTAAATGCACACACAAATACAAACACATTAATGAGAGAACAGATTCCTTCCTAACCAATCAGCCTTCTCCAGCTTTGCAAGTGTTTTGGACTACAGTTCCCATCAGCCCCCACCCAGGCCCTCATGGCCATGCTAGTTGAGGCTGATGGGAACTGTAGTCCAAAATAGCTGGAGAGCACCAGGTTGGGGGAGGCTGCTCATCTGCTGTCTTCTCCCTTCTCTGAGTGACAAGGGCAAGTGAGTGGGCACAGTTCAGGTAGAGAGTTGCAGCATAAGGTTTCACTCATATGTCCAAAATGCCTTATATGTCTACCATGCTCTGTAATTACGGTACCATTCAGACTGGCAGCCACTCTCCATCCAGCATCTTAGGGCTTACCCACCTTACCTGCCCTCCACACTTTCACAGGCACAGCTCCAGTCCAAGCACTTTTGTGTGGGTGGGTATTGCTCCAGAGCTTTCCCCTCCTCCGAGGGCCCTCTGGTGGTTCCCTCACTGTGAGAAGCGAAGTTACAGGGAACCAGGCAGAGGGCCTTCTCGGTGGTGGTGCCTGCCCTGTGGAACGCCCTCCCTTCAGATGCCAAGGAGATTAAGAACTACATAATTTTTAGAAGACACCTGAAGGCAGTCCTGTATCGGGAAGTTTTTAATGTTTGATGCTTTATTATGTTTTATATATTCTGTAAGCTGCCCAGATGGGTGGGGTATAAATAATAAAATTAGTATTAGTATTCCTTGTGAAAACCCACTCTTTAAAGCTAAATCAGCATAAATGGCAATCTGCGGGAAATCTGAATTGCCCTTTGTTGTGCTTCCATCTTTAAAGAGCAGATTTTGCAGGGCAACCTCCAAAGTACAATGTAACTTTTCAGGTACTGAAAGTTGATGCTGACATATAATCAGATATGCCCATTCAGCAATAACATTCTCTAATTCACTGCATGTTCAGAGCTAATTTTGTGGGGACATAAAGTGACATTGAATTTACTGTTTGAGAACTGTGACCCCAAGTTTGCTGAACACATTGAAACTGAAGTATTCAATTTGCTCATTAATGTTTCAGAGAACCTTGACCTACCGGTAAGTTGGGCGATATGATGAATGTTTGTATTTTTTCTCTCCCTTGGATCTCGATCAGAGGTGGGGAACCTTTGGCCCTCTAGATGTTGTTGGACTACAACTCCCATCAACCTCCTCTCTTGGTCATGCTGGCTGGGTTGATGGGAGATGCATTTCAGCAACATCTGGGAGGGCCACAGGCTCCCCACTGCTGATTTACCGGTAGTTTGCCTTGGTACCTTTACTGATGTTTAGGGACATTGCCTGCCTCGCCTCCCTGCTTTCTTCTCCTCTTACATTTCTTCTCACTTTCAGAATCCTCCACAGCTATAATTGTAGCTGCTTCTTCCATAGCCATGCTGTCTCTTCTCCTCGTCTACTATCTGGTCTGGGTGTGTGCAGCTTCTAAATGGAACCCAGGAGGGCCGAACAAATGTCAAGCTAATAAGTCGAGAAAGCTTTGGATCAAGACTACCGTACACTTGTGTTTTATGAACATCCATACAGAAAGCAGATGAGCTATGAGTCATAAAGGCAACTATGAAGCATTTTGTACATGGGAAAGTGCTGTGAACCTTTTTTTTAAAAAAAAAAAAGTAACACAAGCCGGAATCACAATCAGACTTGGTCTTCAGCCTGACACACAGGGGAGGTGGGGAGAGGCATGTTGTCAGGCCAATAGCATTATTTCTCTCCACCTGCTCTCTTCCTTCTCCTGGAGGTGCGCACAATCAGATGTCCAAGTGACACAGTAGCTGTCTGGATGATGTGCCACCCATTCATTGTTTTAAAGGACCTCTCATATTTCAGAAGCTTGTCTACAACCTAGCTGCACGAATATAAGATGGGGAATGCCTGGCTTGCCCATAGAATAGAAGGGTTGGAAGGGCCCCCCAAGGGTCATCTAGTTCAACCCCCTGCAATGCAGAAATCTCAGCCAAAGCATCCATGACCATCCTTCCAGCCTCTGCTTAAAAACCTCCAAGGAAGGAGAGCCACCACCCCCAAGGGGAGACCATTCCACTGTCAAACAGCGTCTTACCGTCAGAATTTGGTCCTGATGTTTATTCGGAATATCCTTTCTTGCAACTTGAAGCCATTGTTTCAAGTCCTACCTCCAGAGCAGGAGAAAACAAGCTTGCTCCAGGTGACAGACCTCGAGATATTGGAAGATGGATATCATATCTCCTCTCTATTTCCTCTTTTCCAGGCTAACATATCCACCTCCTTCATCTGTTCCTCTCAGGCTTGGTTTCCAGAACACTTGATCATCTTGGTTGCCCTCCTCTGCACACATTCCAGCTTGTAAACATCCTCCTTGAACTCTGGTGCCCAGTTGTCCCCACTGACACTGAGTCACTTGATAGGGAAAGTTTTAGCGCAAATACATACCAATGAAAGAAAAATGCAAAACAAAAAAGGCATTTTTTTCCTTTTGGGGGGGGGGGAAGCTCTCCTTTAGAGGAATCTTTGCGCATTGCATCCAGTGAAGAAAGAAGAAAAGTGCAGTGAGGATTTTTATGTCCTGTTTGTCTTGCCCCACTGCTACAGTGCATGACAGTCATGTTAAAGAGGAACAAGTCTATATTTGCTGTTTTCCTTCATTTGATTTATTGCTGTCTTTCACCACAAGGTCCCTGAGCAGGTCACAGCAATTTAGCAGGTCAGACTAGGATACGGCTGCTATCACCAGAACCTCCGTTACACCCAGGTGTTCGAGAAACTCAGGCAGACCTGTGCAGAGCTTGTCTGAGACCTGGGGCAGGAGTCTTGTTCATGAGATGCCACCACCTAATCTGATCTAGCTACACACTAGTACACAGTAACACAGCTCCATATTTTCCTATCGAAGCCTTGCCTTGCATATGGACCAGCAGGGGCATTTTGCCCATTAAGTCCATGGTCAGCTGGGGTGTTCTGGCATGAGATGTTCTTGCCATGACAGCGTAGGTTTGGCAGGGCTCTTCAGCTGACTTCGTCCTCCAAGGCCTGGGGCAAGCAAAACTGGCTGTCCCCACCCCTCTACACAAGCCTGAACTTGGGATCCCAAGTGGTTCGCTAGCTTCTTAAGGCCAAATCATGATGTAGCTGAAGGACTTGCCTCCAAACACCAAATCTGGGATGCAGTTTGCTCTTCCACCTCATGCTGCAGCCAAGCCAAGGCACATGCCACATTCTTTCTGAAAAATATCAACTTCCAACTCTCAAAGGTGTGTCACTGCTTCACCCCTCTCCATACTAGTACAAGACTAAGGTGACAGAGCCAGGGTTATGCAGTACCTTTATTGGAAGATTTTGGTCAGTGTCCACAGGTCAGTGAGACCACCATTTAAAATTTTTATTTTATTGTTACATTTATATCTCACCTGGAGGAAGTTATTGGAGCTCTCCGGTGCCTAGTGGGGAAGGGGGTCACCAAAGGAAAGAGACCTGGGGGACTGGGTTGCCATTATCGCGTGTGGGCACGTTTGTGTTTAAAGTTTTGCTAATGCTAATAACGTGCCCGATTTCTTCCTCCACCGTCCACCATTGGCGAATGTGCACCTGCCCTTGCAAGGACTCAGGGTAGCATGTATCGTATGGAAGTCCTTTTAAATGTGTGTGTCTTTACCTAAAAGTTGCAGGTGGTGGGCGATCTCTGAAACAAAGAGGTTGCTCTCCCCCCTCCCCTTCCCTATCTTTACGGCCGTGACTCTAAATATATTTAACGACAAAGCGGGAATTCAACAGGTGTAGCACAAGAGATGCCGCACGGAGACGGAGCAGGGTAAAACAGTGGAGGGGGGGGAGGGGGGCTGTCATCTGTGTGGAGGTGCTAGATTAATTATTTTCACTCGGAGCAGCCCTGGAGATCTCAAGAGCAATTCCTTTCCATTGCAAAGAGCGTGGTGGTTTGCTTGTTTATTTCCCTGAAAAACAGCCAGCCCCTGAAAACTCCTCGGCCAAAAGAGAGACGCACCGGCCCTGCACGCGATGGAGGGGCAATGGCGAGAGTGAGAGCGGCCAGGAGGGTAGGGGAGGGAGGGAGGCGCAAGAGGGAAGAGCGAAGCCTGACCCAGCGGCGGCAGCACAGTTAGCAGAGGAGAGCAGAGCCGACCCCACCGCAGCCCGCCGCTGTGAGCGCGCAACAGGCGCCCCTCCTTCGGCTCCGGGACAGGAGCTGCCTTGGGCAAGGGGGGGGGGCAAAGGGAGGAACTCGGGCGGCGGGGACAGCTGACTCCTCCTCCTCCACTGCCTCCCCTTCTTCTCCGCTCCTCTCCTTCCGCCCCGCTTCTTCCTCAGCATGACGCCGATCATTTTTGCTTCTGGGGTGGGGGGTGGGGGGCAGCTGGCTTCTAGAGGGGGGCAGCTGCCCCCTGCTGCCCGCCCCTCCTGGGTACGCCCATGAGTGCCATATTCATTTCTGATTGCGTTCACACCAAGGCATACCTGCCAAGTGCCCCAGAAAAAAAACAGGACATCCTGGGGGTTGTGAGATTGCAGTGGTCATTTTTGGTGCTGCACTCTCGCCCCGAAAAAGTGCTTTATTTGGAGGAGAGTGAGACACTGGTCATGAGACTCACCAGGGAGTGCATCCCAGTATTGGGTCTGAAAAAGTTGGATGGTATGCCAGGGGTGTTGGGGGTGGGAGGGATGTCTTTACCACATGGATGCTCAATGCATATTCTGCATAGGGCTCACTCACACTTCCTCTCTTCCCACGGTCCGCCCCCCCCCCGAAAACCCCTCTTTAGTGCTTAATTGGAGCAAATAGAAATTCATATTTTCTCCAGATTGACATTTGCTTCAATTTAGCACTAAATAGCGGGTTTTCCCCAGGAAAGGTGCAGAGCAAGTGGGAAACCGCTTAGACCCGTGTCTAAGGTAAAGGGACCCCTGACCATCAGGTCCAGTCGTGTCCGACTCTGGGGTTGCGGCGCTCATCTCGCTCTATAGGCCGAGGGAGCCGGCGTTTGTCCGTAGACAGCTTCCGGGTCATGTGGCCAGCATGACAAAGCTGCTTCTGGCGAACCAGGGCAGCGCACGGAAACGCCGTTTACCTTCCCGCTGGAGCGGTCCCTATTTATCTACTTGCACTTTGACATGCTTTCGAACTGCTAGGTGGGCAGGAGCTAGGACCGAACAACAGGAGCTCACCCCGTCGCAGGGATTCGAACCGCCGACCTTCTGATCAGCAAGCCCTAGGCTCAGTGGTTTAACCCACAGCGCCACCTGGGTCCCTAGACCCGTGTCTACAATTGCCTTAAATAGGTGCAGTCCTAAATATGTCTACTCTGAAGTCTGGTTTGGGATAGATGACCCTTTCAGCTGTGCGATTTTGATTCTGTACCGTGTGCTGCTGCCGTGGGCATCACAGTGGCATGAAACGCTGTTGTGTCAAACCTGGCAACTTGAAATTATCACCCATGCGAGCATGTTACTGTTTTTCAAAATTGTTTTTAGATGTCCCTAATGTTGTCAAATGTGCTTTTTTAATTCCCTTGTTCGGCCGTTTGCCGCCTTGGGCTTCTTTGGGAGCGAGGGCGGGACAGAAACGTCAGAAGGGAATAAATGAAACGCGGGGTTTTCTCCATCGATTCCTAGGCAGGGGCAACCACGGCGGCAGCAACAAAAGGGAGAAATTGGCGCTCCATCTTCTTCAAGGCGGGATGAGCGCTGCTTAGCCCCGCCCCATTGTGCCGTCGTCGAATCACGGGCTTCACGTCGTCCACAGGCAACAACGCAGCCCCGCCCTGTTTGAGGGCTGCCAACATGGTCGCCCTAGCAACGGCAGCACTTGCGGCGGTAACCAGGACTCAGAGCAACGAGGTTCTGCTCTAACCGGGAGAGGAAAGGTGGAGAGTAGCTCGGGATCCTGCGTCTCAAGACTGTTGCTCGCCATGCGACTTTGGCCTCGGGTGTCGCGGAAAATATTTCCGGCGGAAATCGATGGATCATCCGGGACCCTCCGGACCGGCTCAGCCAGGGGATGTGGACCCCGGGAAGGCGGCGGATCCGCAGCCGCCCGCCTTATGCTCCTTGTGCTCAGGAACTATTATGTGAGTGCGTAAAAGTTCTGGTGTGCTCTGAGTTTGCCACCAAATGCCACAGTAAAGTAATGAATCTTGCTGTGTAGATACATATTGCGATGAGAGATTGTGTTAGAATGTTTTAAGGTGAAATTAAAGTTCCTTTATTTCATTTGGCATTAGTGGTGTAATTAGAGTTGGGGGGACTCAGAGGAAGGATGGAAGAAGTTGAAATGGCAATGAATGCTTTTAAAGAAGAACAGCAACAAAAGTATTTTATTTTTATTTAAAGCATTAATATCCTGACTGTTTTTGATAGAGCTAAGGTGGTTAATAGCAAAGTTAGATCAACATAACAACACTAGAAGCAGAACAGAGAATAGAAAGTAACTACTAAATCAGCTTCTACCAGTTAAAAGTTGTTCCGTATAACATTTATGGGTTGAAAAGCGGTCCTTAAAAGGAGCGTTTTAACAATTTAAGCCTTTTTAAAATGGTTTTAGCTAGCCACTTAGAAAGGGGAATGGTGTAAGTCCTTTTGGAGAGAGTTCCAGAGTCTGGGCACAGCTACCATGAAAGCCCTCTTTAAAAAGGACTGTTTATTATTTGGTTCCTTACCTAAGATTTTAAGGCTGCAGTCCTATACACACTTACCTGGGAGTAAGTCCGTTTGAACTCTGAGTACAGGTAGCTATGGATAGGATTGTATTGTTGGTGGTTTTTAAAAGGTAAACTACCGGTATGTCATTTCCCGATTTTCAGGAATGCATGCCGCCCTACATTTACATAGACAAGGGAGTGTTTATATGACCTTTTGGCATAAATACTGTCTGAAAACATACTATTCCAACGTTTTGCTGCCACTGCCAGGCTCCAAATGTTGAAGACATCCAAAAATGTAGGCATCCTCAGTGGGATTTTTGACTTTGATCAGCATGCCTTCCAAAACTACTTTTGCAAATCTACTCAGTTTCAAACATACTTTTCCAGGCAGGATGGGCAAGCATGGTTGGTACTAGTCACATAGTTATCTGGATCTTACTGTCTTTACGATTGTTGGATAATAATTTTGATAATTGTTAATAGTTTATTAATTATGCTTTTATTTAAGATATGAAAAGCTAATGAGAGAAATGGCCTAAGCCCGCCGAAGTGCGCCCGTTGCCTCAGCCCGGCCAGGTGCGTGTGGATCGCCAACCATCTGCTCGGCTACCACATGAGGAACGAAAACCAGCCGCCTGCTACCACATGAGGAACGACAACCATCCGCTCTGCTACCACATGAGGAACGAAAACCAGCCGCCTGCTACCACATGTGGATTCGAAAACCATCCTCTGCTTCCACATGTTGATCTAAGCCAGGATCTATCCACGTCTTGTGCCCCTCTTTGTGCCCCAACTGGGCCAGGCGAGAAGACTGGAACACCTACAGCTTAATCTTTTTTTTTTTTTTTTGCAAAATAGTTTATTTATAGGCTGTTCAACAAAGATATACAGTAAATAATCCAACTACAAATCATAATAAAAACTTTTCCAAAAAGAAATAACATTGTCACTTATTGTCATCAATTTGTTGGGTTACTATTCCATTCCTTTCTGGTTACAAAAAGCAAAACTGCATTGATTTAAATGATGTTAGCCATACATATCCTTTCATCAATCCATATATACATGACACACAAAGGAAAAGAAAACAGAAAAACCAAAGAAGAAATGAAAAGAAAAAAAAGAAACAAAATCAAACACCCTCATCCCCCTCCCTCCCCCAAATACAACCTAAAAAATAACAATAAGCAAATTAAACCTGAAAAAACCATATCAACCGCAAGACTCAACCCTCTCGACTTCCTGTCAGTCCCAAACGTAAAACTCACTCTTACTCATGAGTGTGTATCAACATGTCTCCTTATCTTTATAAAACTCTTTACTTCACTACCATCTCGACCAGTGCCCCCATTTCCCTTCAGTCCCTTATTTTCCTTCTCCAAGGCTATTGAAAAGCTGGCATAGCTATCCTTCCCTTAGTGTACTTTTCAACATATATTTTATATCTCAACCAATTATCTAAATTTTTTTGCTTTGATCCCCCTCTTAAGCAGTTATCTGGGCCATTTCGGCGAACTCTTGCAGTTTGTTATGCCACTCTATTATTGTAGGTGGCTCTTGTTCTTTCCACCTCTTTGCAATTATAATTCGGGCAGCCGCCGTGGCATACAAGAAGACCTCCCTTAATTTGACTGGGATTTCATTATCTACAATGCTCAATAGGAGAGAATCAGGCTTCTTAGGGAATGTAATCCCTAACATTTTCTTAATTTCCTCATAAATCTGATTCCAGCTTAATCAGGATAACTGGACTCAGGACTGTCTGTCATGAGCACCTTCACTACTTCAGAGGTCGCGAAAAAGAAACTGGGCTTGCTTGTTTCCTTCCCCACATCCACTTTCCTTTTGTGTCGTCTTGTTATATCGCAAGCCTGACAGGAAGGACTGCCTTTCTCAGTGACTTACAAACTGCAAAGTGCTGCTGTTGTGACTGCTTTGCACTTTTTAGCGGTGGACACCCTCACATTGTGCAGTAAATCTTGCAGTTGAATTAAAATAGATTAAGGGAATCCTTCAAAGAAGACTATTTCTGCTTAGAAAGCTAATCTGGATGTGGGGTTCGAGTCATGATTTTCACTGCAGCGATGGAATCAAATGATTATTAAAAAGCATGGCATTACAGCTGTTGCCATTGTGTGAAGCAGCTCTGTATGCAGCTAAGGGTTTTTCATTTTACCACTCCAGCACAAACATTTTCTTCTTTTTCAAAGGCGTTTACTGCCATTATTTTGGAAGACTAGTAACTCTCAAGCGCCTACAAGAAAACGTAGAATGCTCACGTCCGTGCTCCCAAACCCATCGACGCGCTTCCTATTTAAACGACGGCAAGTTTTCTGAGGTCGCCTCTGATTGGTGCCCATGCCGGCTGGCCCCGCCCCTTTAGCCGCACACGGGGCGCGCTCTCGCTCCCTCCTCCCTCCGGAGCTGCTTCCTCCGCCCCCAATTAGTGCAGTGCCTCGGCAGCACCACGTGACCGCCGCCGGTGACCGACATTGCACGCGCGCGGTGTTAGGCAGCGGTTGGCCAACATGGCGGCGTCGGAGGAGGACGATGGCTTTGGGGATGGGGAGCGGCTGGATTTCCTGAACGAGCGGCAGTGCACTAGCTACTTTACTTGGTTGTTTTTAAATATGAGCAATGGTTGTTTTCTTCAGTTATTCTCTTGAACTCATTTTCTTACGGCAACAATGACCAACCAGATTTTTACTTTATGCCCTACTTAAGTGCTGCTTTGGTAAAGCAATCAGGTAGGCAGGCCTATAAATTCCAACAGGGCCTACAGATACTGCACACCACAGTCCCACTCCCTGTACCCTCAGAATGTGACTTAGATTATATGCCGAACATATTTAAGAAACCCAGTCACCCTGGGACAGTTTTTTTAAGTGTTAGAAACAAAAAAACAAAACCCAACCCTATTTAAATAGAAGGGCGATTATCCTACTGTAAGACTGTTGAACTTACATAAGTGTGGTCTTATGCACACTTGAGATCAAGCTCTATTGAAAGCAGTGATATTTGCTTCCGAGTAAACACCCATAGGATTGGAAACAGCTTCAGAATTGCTCTTGGAACATGGACGTCTGGAAATTTGGAAGGAGGGAATCAATTTGCTAGAAAAAATTCTAGAAGTGACAAGAGCTGTGGTAGCCAGTTGTTGTGCAAAGACATTTCCACTCACTTTCCTTTTCAAATAGTTGAGTATCAGCCACAGATCCCAATAATACAAAGAAGTGCATAGAATCCGGAGCTTGTTTGTGTTTCAGGCCCATGTTAATGTGGAAGATTTTGTGGCCAAAACATAACTAGCAAGCCCAGCATTAGCTAATGTATGAAAGGGGTCCATGGAGCTATATTTGCTAAAAGGCTGACTCAGACCATAGTAAAATAACTGTTGGAGTCCTATGAGGGAGGAAGTAAAAGTTTGTTTTCTTCCTCTTCTCACTCTCTTCTCTTTGAACCATTGTAGCTGATTAAATGTGAACATGAAATAACTCATAAACAAGGGAATGCAGAAAGTGTTGGTGGCAGGGGGAAAATATTGGTATAAAGGAGAATTCCCTAGATGCCAAGATCCAGGTTTTGCCGGGGGGGGGGGGCAAGTATGCTTTGGTGAGAAAATGTGAGAGAACAGAAGCAGAGATTCAAAATAACATAATATGCAACAAAGTAAACACGGAAACATAGGCTGTGAGACATTTAAAATATACCCTTGAGAGTTCCAAAATTTCCGCTTCCCATACTGTAGACAGAGTTTACTTACAAACTCTCGAAGGTCAGATTCATGTGCTTTTCCATACAGCATTCATCAAAAGTTGCACGGACATCTTCACTGTAATATTTTTGGTGTCTACTAATACATTTTTGTTTAGACAAGCCAGATGCTTAGAAAGTAGAGTTAAATTTTAGTGTTTTAAAGTAGAGCTGTGAATTTTTCTCAGTATTATTGATTTATCTTTTTGTAAACTGCTTTGAGGTTGTTGGGCTTTTTTTCAATCAAGTGGTGTATAAATTTATGAAAATAAAATAAATAAATAAATGTCACATGTCATTTAAATGTGAAGGCAATTGAGAGGTGCAAGTTCAGTCACTGATTTATCTGTTTCCAGAGTTTGACTGTAAATTATTTCTGTTGTGGTTCATGGTTCTTGAAAAAGATTTAAGAAGCTTGATACAGAATACCCAATTCTGTACCGTAAATTCGTCTGCAGCCACCTGCTGTCTCAAGAAACATACAAACGCAGCAAAGGAGGAAGGAAAAAGAATGCCGCCAAGCAATGACATCCAGTCTGAGTTTTAGCAGTAGGATTTCCAGGTCAAGGGACACAACTTTGAAAAAGTACTGAGTAGCCCGAAGAAGTATGTGTCACATCCACCTCCAGGGGTAACGTCTGCATTTATGACTTTGCTTCTGAGGGAGTGTTCACATTACCAGTTTAGAGATCAGTGAAGTTGTTTAATCCGTGGATTCCACAGTGCTTTCCTCCCAGCTCTTTGCATCATCGTAGCTTCATTAGTGCCATATTCATTTCTGATTGCGTTCACACCAAGGCATACCTGCCAAGTGCCCTAGAAAAAAACAGGACATCCTGGGGGTTGTGAGATTGCAGTGGTCATTTTTGGTGCTGCACTCTCGCCCCGAAAAAGTGCTTTATTTGGAGGAGAGTGAGGCACTGGTCATGAGACTCACCAGGGAGTGCATCCCAGTATTGGGTCTGAAAAAGTTGGATGGTATGCCAGGGATGTTGCCAAAAAGTTGGATGGTATGCCACGGGTGTTGAGTATCCATGTGGTAAATACATCCCTCCCACCCCCAGGGATGTCTTTACCACATGGATGCTCAATGCATATTCTGCATAGGGCTCACTCACACTTCCTCTCTTCCCACGGTCCGCCCCCCCCCTGAAAACCGCTCTTTAGTGTTTAATTGGAGCAAATAGAAATTCAGATTTTCTCCAGATTGACATTTGCTCCAATTTAGAGCTGTGCATTTATTATTGATTTATCTTTTTGTAAACTGCTTTGAGGTTGTTGGGTTTTTTTTTTACAATCAAGTGGTGTAAAAATTCTCCAGATTGACATTTGCTCCAATTTAGTACTAAATAGCGGGTTTCCCCCAGGAAAGGTGCGGAGCAAGTAGGAAACCGCTTAGACCCGTGTCTAGAATTGCCTTAAATAGGTACAGTCCTAAATATGTCTACTCTGAAATCTGGTTTGGGATAGATGACCCTTTCAGCTGTGCGATTTTGATTCTGTACCGTGTGCTGCTGCCGCAGGCATCACAGTGGCATGAAACGCTGTTGTGTCAAACGTGGCAACTTGATGTGTCAAACCTGGCATCTTGAAATTATCACCCATGAGAGCATGTTAATGTTTTTCAAAATTGTTTTTAGATGTCCCTAATGTTGTTAAATATGCTTTTTTAAGGCACGCGGGGGGGGGGGGTTGTTCACAGAGATCCTGCTCGGGCCTGTCTCCTAGGCAACCATGGGATGTCCTCCAGTCCACAAGTTGGCATAAGGCTACCCCCTATGCCATGCACAACACTTTGCAAACACCGACCTTTTTGTGTCTGGCCTTGGGCTTTTCCACTAAAACCTCATTTCCACCTGTTCCCAAGCTGTACATACTCAAAGAAACATTTTCCCACTCCTCTCGCCTCCCTGCCCGCCCCTCCTGTTTTCTCTCTCTCCTTACTTTCCGTCATAAATAGTGCTGGGATACCTCCATTGGTAGAGATGAACCCACTTCATCATCTCAGGGTTGTGGGTTCAAGCCAAATTGGGCAAATTCCTGCATTGCAGGGGGTTGGACTAGATGACCATCATGGCACCTTCCAACTTTACAATTCTATGATCTATGCAGGAGTGGGAAGAAGGTAGATCTGTACCTAATGGTAGAGACATGGGCAATTTGCAGAAGATTGGCATAGATTTCTGACACCCAATTGTTTGACAACAGCAGCAATAAAATGACTCCTAAATTTCACTGCTGAAAGGAAGAACTTTGGAATAAATCCAGGAGGTAGGTGTGTGTGTGTGTGTGTGTGTGTGTGTGTGTGTGTGTGTAGAAGAACTCCATTCAGTTCTGGTACTCAAACCAGATTCCTGGGCTCAACATTCTTTAATTCTAAGTGCATGTCTTTGGCTCCAAACTTTTGTCTATCCAGACATGATCTCTGGGATAATGAGATTGTAAGTTCCTTGAGGGCAGAGTCCCATCTTGTTTTTGGCCATGCAATTTTGTAAAATCCAGATAGTGTGCCCTGAGAGTGCAGTGCTGTATAACTCAAAGGAGAAGGAAGGAAGGCACGGAAAATCAAATTCATAGTCAATGTGGGACAGAAGGGAGATTGGGATTTCGCACTAGTGGTATATCATTGATGGAGATGTGGCAAGGGAAATGGAGCTGTCTCACTACTGGCATGTCATTGACAAAATAAAATGAATGAATGAATGAATGGCAGTCAGCTACCCAAATGGGATTTATCAATATTTTAAACACAAACATTCTCCATGCGCCACTAAGACTCCAACACAGAAGTCTGTTGTTACTTATGCATGAAAAAGAGAAGACAGCAGAGCTGTGCAGTTTTCCCTACATGCATCCTACACTTGTCTACCAGGATCAACCACCTCCCAATGTTTATTTCTCTGCTTTCTTCATTCTCCTGATTCCTTCATTTTGCCAGTCACCCCTCCAGCAGCTGAATGGCTCCATATACAGGCGTTGCCAGCCGGGCACCTTACAGGCTGGGCTGATGGAAAGTTGTTATTCAAAACATCTGGAGGGCAGCAGGCTGGTGAAAGCTTTACCATAGTTGTGCCATTTGCTGGAATGGCAGCAAAGCTGCACTGGCTGAAATTCCCCATCTGTTAAATATTGTTACAAAAGCTGGGTGCCAGCCCTACTCTCTGTCAAGCAATAGCAAGAGTCTCTGGGGTTCCAGGCACTCACACAGGGCCTGTGTTCCTTTGGAGAATTGAGACACGGCAGAGACACGGTCCTTTCAAATGGGGCTTGTTCACCACAGCAGTGCAGCCCTGGAGTCAAAGCCATCTCTCCAGTCTTCAGCCGACCTACCAAAGATGGATCCTAGTCTTTTATCTTGCCCTTCTTGCCAGCACATGTTGCTCAAAAGACTCTGTTTTTGTGTCACCTCAAACACACACCCCATCACCATGGCAACCTCTGTCTGCCCAGGCTCAAGATTCCTTTGGATGGGACATCAACACCTTTTGTCATGTTAATGCCTCTATCCCAGGTTAGTCCCTGACTTGAAGAGAAAAGTTAGCCTGTACTTTTCAACCAACCTCCGGTATTCAGTGGTCTGTGTTTGCCTGAGCTTCAGTTTGGACTAAGGATTCTGAGCTCTGATTCAATACATGTTGTCCAGTCACAGTACATTTCAGGATTTGGACCTCTGCCATTGGCTCTTGAACTCTGAGTCGTGATTCGCAGTTTGGGAGTTTAGACAGCCAATCATGTTGGGAGTGGGAGTGGCCCAGGCTTCCAGGAATGTATATAAGCAGTTGCTTTGCCCCTGTTTCCCAGTTATGTAGTTCAATAAAGGTTCTTGCTGTTATCACTGTGTCTTGCCTCGTGAGAACCCACTTACACTTCACTTCAAATAATCAAAATCCTACCATTTAGCCCCCCACCCCACCCCACCCACAAATCTATAGCAGTATAAAGTCGCCCTACACTTCAGATTTGGTATCCTTATGTTTGGTGATTATTATAATTTAAGCAGAAGTACTATGCATCTCACAGTAACAGGGAGACTATCACCAGGTGCTCAGTCTGCTGCTCAGAACAACTGATTGTTTGTTGATGGGCAGCTGCAACCCTCCCCCCCATCCTTTGTCACTGATTGTAGCTTTGTTTAAAAAAATGTGTGTGTGCCCTTTTAAATTAGGGTTTGTGATAATTCCCCAAGTGCTTGGTAGAAAAGGGATTGAAAATGGATCTCTGCCTGGGTGTAACTCATAACACCTAACTAGCAAAAATGAGGGAGACAGTAAGGGTTCACCCATAGTTTCACTTGACCTGTCTTTTGATCGCATTGTGTGCCAATAAATTTCCCCAGGTCTTATTGTCTTTCGTAGTTGTGCCTTGCAAAAATCCAATCTTACCTGATGAATTGGATCTTATCAGGTGCATGGGAAATCCGAAATTTCACTTAACAGAGCTTCAGTTCAGCAGGTACGCTCAGATTTTCACAAGGCCCAGCCATGGAGCAACAAGAAAAAGTCTCAGGTCCGGGGGAACTAATTGGTGCACAATGTGATCAAAAGATGGATCAAGCTAAAAGGTGGATGAGCCCAGGGCCGGCGCGTCCATTAAGGCGAACTAGGCGCCAAAATGGAGGGGGCGCTGGCCAGGCTTGGGCGCGGGGGGGGGGGCAGGGGGGCTAGCAGTAGCTTCTCTGCTGTAGCGGAGAGGTGCTGCTTGCCCCCTACACCACCCCCCACCTCCCGCTAAAGCAGGCATTGGCAGGGGGCGGACCGTGGGATGGGTGAGCAGCAGCTTCTCTGCTACAGTGGAGAAACTGCTGCTTGCCTCTCCACCACCCCCACCTTCTGCTAAAGCAGGCTTTGGCAGGTGGCAGGTGGCAGGGGGTGCCAGAAGGTGGTCTCGCCTAGGGCGCAAGAAAGCTTAGCACCGGTTCTGGATGAGCCCTAAATTAAACCAACTCCTTTGCCCCTGAGGAGTCTTGCCCAAACATCTTTACAGTTCAGTGAAGGGAATAGCCCCAAATTTGTGTCAAAGTAACTATACAGTTCAGTAAGAGTACATACTTGGCCAAATTCCTATCTGTTCATAACGGATATTCCCACAGTATAACAGGGTTCTCTCCATGGTAGTACCAAGGATTTATTTGGGGGTCAGGCTGTATCTTAGGGGGACAGAACCAAGCTATCTGTGGCAGGATTGGTCAGGTAGGTATTTTTATTTATTTACTTGATTTAGGGAGGCAGCTGCCCCCTGGCCACACCCATGTCCCCCTCTCTGGGTGGGTTTTTGGGGGGAGGGGGGTGCAGTTCATCTTTACGCGATTCAAGCGTGTGCTTTAGGGTTGAAATTTGAAATAGCACGCCTGCATGCCTCCCCCAAAAGGCTCTTTGCAACCATCTGGCACCATCAAGTACAGGCTGAAACTGCCCCCATATGCCCAGACTATTATTACTATTGCTGAGATGCAGGCTGCTGTTAGGAATAACCCTTGCAGACACTTGTTCCCAGTCAGACTATAAGAGCATAATCTTGTGCATGCTTACGCATAAGTAACTCTCATTGAGTTGAATGGAGCTTTCTGCAAGCGTGTCAAGGATTATAGAACAAGCCATCTGAGAAGCACCTGCCTCACAAAAAAGCAATTGCAAGCATATCAAGCTTGAGGTGAGAGAATGGAAGGGGCCAGCAGCAGACATTTATCCAGTTGTTCAATATTGTTTTATCCTGCCTTTCAACACGACATTTCCAAGCTGGCATAAAACCTATTTTTAAACCAATTTACAACAGAACAATTAAGACAAATAGCAGAATCCTCTGGGCTTGTTTAAAAGTTAACCACCGAAAACTTATTCAAAAGCCATTAAAAACCCAGTATTTTTTGTTGTTGTTGCCATCCATCTGTCTTGAGAGACAATGGAGTGAGTCTCCAGGGGTGAAGAGGAACTGCTGGAGAATCACAGTGCCTGCTGTGGCTGCAGAGAGTGGTAGCCTGTAATTGCTGCCCTTCCACGTTGTATTTGCTGTCTTAGCAGCACTGAAGTGACTCCATGGGTCACAAGCCTGTGTATGGCTGTGTGCATGGAGGTTCTGGGCTGCCCAGACAAGACCAGCTTAACTGATGTGGTCCAAAGGAAAGCAGAGCAATACATTTGGCACCAGCTTGGCTGCAGGAGTTGGCACAAAACTCAGGAAAAAAATAACAATTTTTACCAGACAGATAAAAATCATCACACTTTATGCCAGGTAAGGAGATAAGTGAGGGGAGCACCATGGGCACCAATGTACCAAAACCACAAAGGTGTCTCAGGCTATTATTATTATTATTTAAATTTATATACCACCCTATACCCGAGGTCTCAGGGCAGTTTACAAGATAAAATTACCATATAAAAACACAAACAGAAACAGCCGAATAACCTCCCCCACAACACACAAAACAGTTAAAAACAATTGAAAACAATAAAAATAAAAAACACATGCCTGTGCACCATCTGCATAATCCAAATGACGCATCACAATCAACCCACCTTTAAAATGTGCTTAAACTGGCTACTTTTATTTTGAAGAAAAAGTGGCCACAGGGCTTCCTGGATCTGGGTTCCATGCCAATTTCTGCCTGAAAAATCCCTGTTTTAGCTGCAATTTGTCCTGCTAATTTCAGGGCAAATAGCAGCTGAGAAGGGGAATGTTTTTTTAAAGCAGAAAACTGATGCAGAACCCCAGCCAGAACATCGTATCAATTTAAACACTTTTAAAAGGATGCATAAACTGAGCAAACTGATCAAAACCATAGAAAGTTATTTTTAAAAATGGGTTTATTGGAGCATGTCATTTGGCTCTGCTCCAGAGCTGGATTTCCCCATGTTACAACTTGCATCTTTCCTTTCAGTTTCTGAGCTAAAGCATCTAATCACTTAGCCAAGCTGAAGATGTACCTTGCACCTTTGGGAACAAGAGATATCCATGGGGCGGGTGGACTGTGCCCTTAAACGTCATTGTCATCCATGCATTGTGAATCTCGAGGCTGGAGACCTATGAACTTATCAGTGCTGCAGGGTCTTTCCTTGGCTCTAGCAAGCTTCCTCCTGCTTGGTCACAAGGGATTACTTCCCAAATGTAGATTCATAACCAGCATTTGCTACTGCAGAGGCATTGGCTACGCCAGGTGTGAGGTACTTTTGGCCCTCCAGATGTTGCTGAACGGCAACTCCCATGCTTGCTGAAGCTGATGGGAGTTGTAGTTCGGCAACATCTGGAGGACCAAAGGTTCCTCACACCTGGGCTACAGATGGATGGCAATGCTTTCAAAGAACCTGATAGGACTGGTGGTCCAGGGGAGGAGGCTCCGTAGTCAAATTAGCCACTGAGCGGGCAGGCTGAATGAGGAAGCCAGGAAAGCTGATGGTATACCGGTGAGCTGGCAGTCTCTCAATAGCTTAGGATTGGCATCAGAGCTGGCATCAGGGGTTGACATTGTTGGCACCTGTTAGGCCCCCCATCCGAGCGAGGGACCCACTGCACTGACCCCAAAGCCTTGCCTTTTCCTTTTGGACAAGGCAGAAGATATGGCCCAAAGGGAGAGGGCAAGAGGTGACAGTGGCAAGGAGCACCTCTCTCACTGAGGGCATGTTCTCTAAGGACGGCCTTCCCTGCAAAATAAAAGTAAAAAATGAAGTGGACACATTGGGCCACAGTAGACAGGTACATGCACATGCCCAGGCATTTCACCACTGTATCTGTCGATTCCCACAACTGTGCTGCTGGTCAGTGCTAGTCAACTTACCCTAAATAGCTCTTCCCTTTGGAAGCTCCTTCTTTTGAAGGTAGGAGGCAGAGTCGTAGCCGGGTGATCTTGCGCCCCTGGCAGAACCGTCCAGATTGCACCCCCCAGCCACCGACAAGTTAGCTCTTCTTTCCACCTCTCCTCCAACCCCCCCTTCCACCCATTCAATTCACCCTCTATTTAAAACCATTTATTATGAGGCAATAATTGATACTTCTATTTATGGACATAATTTTAGCTGATTTTGCGCCCCCCCCCCCATTGCCTGAGCCCCTGGTGGGGGCCCACCTCACCATCCCCTAGTTACAGCCTTGGTAGGAGGGGAAGATTGGGCGGGGGGGAGATGGTTGCCATCTGAATCCTTACGGCAACAGTGCTAATTTATGCACATGCACACAATTCCAGAAGCAGGTATGGGCCGAGGCAAGAATGAGTGGCACCTAAGCCAGGGTCAGGCCAATGTGGGTAACCACTCTGAAGTGCTTTCTAGCTGTAGCTGCTGCACAGTTCAGATTTCAGAGTCGGGGAGGGTTGCCCTGTGCTGGGAATTGAGAGGTTCCCGTTCTCCGAAAGTTTGCCTTGTGTCCCAGAGAGGAGAGCAAAATGAAATGGATCTGGGCAGCTTAGCTTTTGCCATTGGAGCAACCTTTGAACAAGAAGGCTTGCCAAAGAATCCTCTCCAGGAACTGGCAAGACTCATCAGCCCACCCACAAGAGCAGATTCTTGAAGGTGTCCAGGGTCCAAGATGGTCCCTTGCTTTCCTTCCTAAATAGGGGATGAGCCATCTGTCACTACAATAATGTCACCTGCCCACCCTTCTGCTTTGGTAGTGCTCATATCAGCCCATTAGAAGCCTAAGTCTATGTGTTTCTCCATTCCCACTAAAGTGCATCTAGAGGGACACCAGCCTTTTTCAAACAATGGAAAAGGCATGGTTCTCTAGCTCGCTAACATTTTATCCTTAGGAGTTTGCTGATGCAGTTTTCTGGTACGTAAAAACAACAAGGTGTATTGATTCATCTTAATGACTAATACAATAACAACTAATATTATGTATTATTATGAATTACCGGTAATCTGCTTCATCAGATGCACAAAGTATTATCCTGTGTGTGTGTGTGTGTGTGTGTGAAGTTATAGTTTTCTTGCCTATGCCTTATAGTTTTCAAGTTATGGGGCAGGGGATGAAAATTAGAGAACTGTTACATTCATGCATGATGCATCATAGAAAGATTTGAGTTGTGCACCTCAAATTGGTTCTCCTAGACCCAAAATTGATAAACAACGTGGACTAAGCTTAAGCTTCATTAGTTTCATAGTATACCCACAGCTCACCCACCTAGAATTATACTTTGCTTCTCCTGTGCCCTCCCCCATATTCCTGTTGCAGTGGCAGAGTGTTCCCCACCGGTGCCTGGGGGGGGGGGCAAGTGCGTGCCAGGGCACTCACAGTGCGCCATGGGGGCAGGGCACGCCTTGGGGGTGGGGAAACAGCGCCAGACCGATCCCCACGCTCTGGCCAGCTGGCTTTGGGGGGGGTGCATTCATGGCACCCTGTGAGCCCAGCATCACTTTTTGCTGGGCTGGCAGAGTGCCATGAGCTGTTTGTGTCTTTCTCAGGTGCCATCCAGCTGAGGGGGCTGAAAAGGACACAACAGCTCACAACTGCCTTGTGCACCTGCAAAACTGTGCCCGGGGTGGCGGCCTCCCCTAACCTCACCCCCCTACAACCTCTGCTCTGTTGCTCCCTTGGCTTCTTAAGAGGGAGGTGCTGACCCAGGAAGGCTCAAGACCTTCCATGTGAGACCTGCAGTCAGGCAGTTCCCCCTGCTGGAATAGCACGAGGTTTGTGCAAACAAGTTCTCTGACTCCTCCATCAAGATCTCAAGCACCCCATCTCTTTCTCCCTCTCTGGCTCTTTCTCTCCCTCAGTGCCGTTCACAACCCGCACCTGGAAGACTACAAAACTGCAGGTGGGCTTCTGCCCATTTTTTCAGGTGACCCATTGTGCTTGCGGCAATCCGAGCGGGGGTCTTGCATTTCCCCGCCCCACCTCCATCTGTGGCATCCATCACGCTGCCGACAATGGGAAATGGGATGCAGGAATGGGTGGACCATTCTGCTGATGCTATGGGGCAGGGTCTCTTCCTGAGGAGTTGAGGCGGGTGGGAAGAGAAACACGCAGATTCTGGCCCCCGAGAACAGCAGGTCCCCAGCTTCTGCTGCTTTCTGTGCCGCCTCTGCTGCTTCCTCTTCCTTAGATACCAAGTTAGCAACGCTAAACCAATCCAGAGCCCCCCCGCCTTCTCCCCCTCCGCTCTCTAGGCTTCTCTCTCCAGCTCAGCTTTGCTTTCTCAGCCATGAAGACCCCAGAAACTCGGACATCTCTTGCTCGGCTGCTGCTTCCTCCTCCTCCTCCTCCTGCTGCTGCTTCTGGGGCCGGCAGGTAAGGGTCTCAGCCGATGCGCTCCTTTCCTCCAGTCTATGGCGATGGGCTTCTCGGGGAGCTGGTGACAAAAGCAAGGGGGCTTGGAGGGGAGGCTCGCCTTTCCTCGCCACTGATGGAATCTGCTGAGATGGATGCAGCTGGATGAATTCGCCTGGGCTGTGCGGGGCTAGAAACAAGGAGGTCATTCTCCAACCGTGTGTGTGTGTGTGTGTGTGTGTGTGTGTGTACGCGCGCGCACAATTACTGGGGACTTTATAGGCATCTCTGTCTAGCTATCTTACAGGGACTCGGCACGTGCCTGTGACCAGACAGCTTGCGCCCCCCCCCCGTAAACCACCCTCTAATGCTGCATCCTGCATCCCACCCCCCTCCCCTTCATTGGGAAACGATAAGACTCGTTCTTCTTGGCGTCTAGTATAAAGAGAACCAGTGAGGAAAGCTTTTGTTTCAGGCTCTTTCAACTGATGGTTTAAGCATTGCATTTATTTAACACAATTTATATACTGCTGTTTACAAAAATTGTATGTGTGTGCCTTCCCAGAGGTGCTTTGGGTTCTCTTCCATGGGATGTCTGGGTAAAGTGTCCACTGGGATCATAGTCTGCCCTGAGTTTTTCTCTCTGGCTCTTAGAATGGAGTTCTGGGAGCCAGTGTGGTGTAGTGGTTAAGAGCGGTAGACTCATAATCTGGGGAACCGGGTTCGCGTCTCCGCTCCTCCACATGCAGCTGCTGGGTGACCTTTTGCTAGTCACACTTCCCTGAAGTCTCTCAGCCCCACTCACCTCACAGAGGGGGAGGAAGGGAAAGGAGAATGTTAGCCGCTTTGAGACTCCTTTGAAAAGCGGGATATCAAATCCAAACTCTTCTTCTAAAAAAAGGGGGGGGGAGAGAAAATAAAGAAAATAATAATAAAAAAAGAATGGAGTTCTGAAGTTTAATTCTCACTCCACGGAGGATGGTTGTGGTACTCAGCAGTGCGTGAGAGATACTCTGCATATGGTCAGGGGCAAAAAATTTAAAACATTCTTGCTTCCCATACCCCAGCATCAGAAACAAAGAAGTCTCAATTCAAGCGATGCCTACTATGGGCAGAGTTGAAAGACACGGTTCTGAAAGGGAGGGGGTGAAAGTCATGATTGTGGGTTTCTGGCTCCCTTGCCATATCCTGTAGACTCAGGGACACTTGCAACAATTTGCTTCCCTCTTGTTGCAATTCCACAACTAGATGCAAAGGAGAACAGCAGGGCTCCTGTACCTTTGGCAGAAAATTTTGACAGGTGGGAGCTTTTTGACTATTAAAGGTATAGAAACCCCCCTCCTTTTTAGCTGCTTGTGGGCTTCCCCTTGGGGCACCTGGGAAACAGGATAGTTTGCAAGCCAAAGCGTCCAGCCTCAGGGCTCCTTCTTATGCATCTGATCATTGTATACACACACACACACACACATCACACACACTGTGTATATGTAACTGAAAGGAATGCATATGCTTCCCCTGTATGTCTTCCTCCCTGCTCTCTGCTGCCGTGCTTGTGTCAAAGTTTAGCTTGAATGCACCCCAGGACAGAGACGTATCTAAATTATTGCTCTGTGTCTGTTACTGTGGTTGCTGTTTTTTACCCGCCCTTCACCCTAAGGTCCCTGGGCATGTTACATCAGTTTAAAATATGCTTTAAAACTCTTTTAAAATTTACAATTAAAAATAAAGGTAAAGGTACCCCTGACCATTAGGTCCAGTCGCAGACAACTCTGGGGTTGCGGCGCTCATCTCGCTCTATAGGCCGAGGGAGCCGGCATACAGCTTCCAGGTCATGTGGCCAGCATGACTAAGCTGCTTCTGGCGAACCAGAGCAGTGCACGGAAACACCGTTTACCTTCCCGCTGGAGCAGTTCCTATTTATCTACTTGCACTTTGATGTGCTTTTGAACTGCTAGGTGGGCAGGAGCAGGGACTGAGCAACGGGAGCTCACCCCGTGGCAGGGATTCGAACCGGCGACCTTCTGATCAGCAAGCCCTAGACTCCGTGGTTTAACCCACAGCGCCTCCTGGGTCACCCAGCATGTTACCTAAGGCTGAATGTGGTCTTAAAAGTAGAATATGGACAGAAAGTTCCCAAGCACTTGTATGTTTCTGATCACAGTTCAAAGTATTGGTGCCAAACTGTAAACCCTACATGACCTTGGTCCTGTATACCTGAAGGCGCGTCTCCACTCCCATCGTTCAGCCTGGACACTGAGGTCCAGCTCCGAGGGCCTTCTGGCTGTTCCCTCCTTGTGAGAAGCGAGCTTACAGGGAACCAGGCAGAGGGCCTTCTCTGTAGTGGCACCCGCCCTGTGGAACGCTCTCCCGTCTGATGTCAAAGAGAAAAACAACTACTGTATCTGACTTTTAGAAGACATCTGAAGGCAGTTTTAAAGACTGCCAAGACATGGAATATTAGAACCTCTCTGTTTTAGGACCCTGTCAATCTGTGTGTGACCTCCTTCTTTTTTGCCAACTCCCTGACAAAATGCTTGTGAGCATGTGCACTATTTCAGGAGCTGAACAGCACACTTTTGATGTGACCATTTGGCCGAAAAACCCTGTGGTGGTGCATGGTGGGTCTCTCTGGCTGAACTGCAGTGCCAGCTGTCAGGAAACAGATGCCAGGGGAAGCTTGGAGACATCTCTGATCAAGGAGAAGAGAGACAATGGGACCGGCTGGGCAGCCTTCCAGCTTGTGAACATCACGGAGTGGGCGCCCACTGCACAGTGCTCCTTCAGCTGTTACGGAAAGCACAGATCTGCGCATGCAAACATCACGGTGTATCGTAAGTAGCTATGAAGCAAATGCTATTTTAAAAACAAAACAAAATGTAGTGTTTGCATCTTTATCCTTTTCTCTAGGGAACTTGTAGTGGCTTGCCCCTGTGCAGTCTCTGATCTAGGCAATTACCAAAATCCAAGCCAGTTTGGCCTCAGAGATTGAACAAGATGAACGGCGTCAGGCCAAGCTAGTTTCCTTCCCAAAGGAGGATGGCATTGCAGTGGAAGCCCCACAACTGAAGATCCTTTCCTTTCTCAAATCCCAGCATGAGCAGCACCATTTGAAAGTTCTGAGGTGTATCGCCTCTTAGGAGCAAAGAGAAGTGCTCAAATGCACATTTCTTAATATGCGTGAATATGCTTGCCTTTGACTCCAAAGGAGTGTTCTTGGGATCTGGTGGATGATCTCTTGACCGCTGTGGTGGCCCTTTGTTGTATGCATCATAAAAAAGAGGGACAGAGATTTGCATAGAATTTGCATAAACGCATACATTTAAAAAGAATGACTGGAGCTTAAATAGGAATTTAATGCAGCTCACATCATAGGGAGTCTGTGGATAGTGGGCCAGTTCAGTCTCCTGTCTGTTGAGAGGCAACTTCAAGGTGCCTTCTGCCCTTCTTCATCTTTAAGCTAGCCTTGGACTAGGCAGCCAGGTAAGCAGAGGACCTTTCCAATAATATTTGACAGTCTTAATTAAAGGACTGCCCCCTGTAAAGTAGGGTGTTTGACCACCCTTGACTCTCCATCCTGACTCCCTGATTGCCTGAATGGGCCTCTTGCAGAGGGTCAACAGGGATGGATCCTGGTGACATAGTAGTGGAAGGTTAAGGATGGCACCTTGCATGTCAGGCAGCAGAACCTGGCTATGTCTAGTGGTTAAGGAGGAGCCTGGGGGTCATGGGAATGGCAAATAACAAATATCAAGTAAAGCAGAAAACAGCCTCCCCCTCCTTTGTTTCTGTCCCTTCACCTTGAGTTTTTACTCTTCTTGGAGATTCTGTGGGCTTCCAGATGACCTGTTTATGGAGCAGTCATCCTGATTTGTTTGCACGAAGATATCGGCTATTTATTGAACACTCATTTTGATTTATTTATGGGTAGGTTATACAATTGTGCATTGAACAATCACCTCCTATTTCTCATGCATTTCCCTATTGTGGCAAAAGCTCTGCAGCCCACCACTACGGTTAATTAACAATCAATTGCTCTGCCCAGGGAACTCTGGGAGTTGTAGCTCTTGGAGGGGGAGGGGGGGTCTTCTAATAACTCTCAGCAACCTTAACAAAGTACAACTCCCAGAATTTGGGGGGGGGGGAGCCATGAGTGTTTAAAGTAGCACCATAATGCTTTAAATGTATTGTGTGGATGTGGCCTTCATGATCTGGTCCTTCTCTACTTGTGGGATTTCAACAGCAGCAGCAGCAGCTGCCATTCGTGTGTAATCCCTGTTGTGGAGGTGGAGGGTCATTAGCAAAACCAATCCTCCTGGCAAACTGGGAATATCCCCTCACTCAGCCAAGTTTCTTTCTCTTTGAGAGAAATAAGTGGCTCATGTAAATGTAAACAAGCTTTAATAATAAACTGAGAGAAAACTGTAACAAAATAACATAATGAGAGAAACTAAATGCAACATGAGGCAAGTCTGAGGCAAGAAGCAAGAGGAGGCCGATGGTCCCTCTTAAGGGAGCCCACCCGGAAGGGAGGGGCTCATCCCAGGCCAGAGCACAAGCCCCGCCCACCAGAAACCAAGCCTTCCACTATTCAAATGAGTTCCCGGTGTTTTTCTTACCATCCCATCCCAATGTGCTTCCACATATCATTTCAGAGATTCCAGAGCAGGTAGTGTTGGATCCATTGCCAATGATGGAGGTGGGTGAGGAATATAACTTGACATGCCGGGTTTTCAGCGTTGCCCCCATCCAGAACTTCACTGTGACCTTACATAAAGGGAAGGAGGAGCTGTATGTGAAGACCTTTGAGGACCACGGTGACAATGCAGCCAGTGATGTTGTGGTGACTCACACCACAGCTGCTCGGCAGGACGACCACGGGGAGGAAGTCACCTGCCACGCAGCCCTGGACCTGAGGCCGGAAGGGCCCTTCTTGGAGAAGGCATCCTTCCCCAAGGTCCTAAAGGTCTTTGGTGAGTTGCAAGCTTTTTATTGTTTGTATACTATTTCTTCTCTTCTTAAGAATGAAAATAAATTTTGAAATTTTCACTGAAAATTAATGACTTGTATTACTGTAAAAAGAGAAAGAAAATAGCTCAGAATTTGAAGAATGAACTGGCAGAAGCTGTGTGTTGTTGTTTTTTAACAAGAGACTGTCACACATTAAGCACACACACACACTTCTATATTAGTGGAATGAAAATTGGAAAGGTGTATTTAAAATTTTTGTGTCCAGCATCATGAGGACACAAGAATATAAGAAGTTGTCTTAGACGGAGTCGAGTCATTGGTCCATCTGCCTCAGTACTCCTGTCTTCCCTTTATTCTGGTATGAACATGAGCAGTAAGCCAGTGCTAAACATAGCATACTGGGAATGTGCTGCTGGTGCAGGGTGTTCAAATCATGCCTGCCCTCCTCCCTCTTTGCTGCACTGAGAGGAAACACACCAGAGCATTGGCTCAGCATAACAGCTTTCGTGGTTTCTCTCCCTCTTAAAAAGCCATGTGAATAAACGATGCATGACCAAATCAGAGGTCAGAGAGGCACAGTGAGGTCAATTGCAAGGCAGCAGGACTGGGGAAAAGAAAGTAGGGGACAGAGAGAAGCAGGCAGAGGAAGGCGCAAACACATTGCCAGTGCAATGGGGGGTTTTCCTCCATGCCTCTGTCGCCAGGGCAACTGGCTGGTTGCTACGTAAGCTTGCTGACTTGCACTCCTTGTTGGGCTGGAAAGCGTGTCTTCAGCTGGCTGAGCGGTCCCAAGCAGAACCACCCTTGTTCGTTATGCCGCAGGGATTCCTTTTGCTTTCACTTATTAGTACTGTTATAGATTTGAGAGTGAGAGATTTTACTTTCTTGGGCTCCATGATCACTGCAGATGGTGACAGCAGTCCCGAAATTAAAAGACGCCTGCTTCTTGGGAGGAAAGCAATGACAAACCTAGACAGCATCTTAAAAAGCAGAGACATCACCTTGCCGACAAAGGTCCGTATAGTTAAAGCTATGGTTTTCCCAGTAGTAATGTATGGAAGTAAGAGCTGGACCATAAAGAAGACTGATCGCCAAAGAATTGATGCTTTTGATTTCTGGTGCTGGAGGAGACTCTTGAGAGTCCCATGGACTGCAAAAAAATCAAACTTATCCATCCTTAAAGAAATCAGCCCTGAGTGCTCCCTGGAAGGACAGATCCTGAAGTTGAGGCTCCAGTATTTTGGCCACCTCATGAGAAGAGAAGACTCCCTGGAAAAGACCCTGATGTTGGGAAAGATGGAGGGCACAAGGAGAAGGGGACGACAGAAGATGAGATGTTCTCGAAGCGACTGGCATGAGTTTGGCCAAACTGCGGGAGGCGGTGGAGGATAGGCGTGGCTGGCGTGCTCTGGTCCATGGGGTCACGAAGAGTTGGACACGACTGAACGACTGAACAACAACAAGAAGAAGATTTGAGGGAAACCCTAGAAATTCATAATCATAGGATTTTGATTGAGTATTGAAGGGAAGATTGGAGGCCAGTGGAAAAACAGGCTTCCTTTCCAAGCTAGGGCCTCACCTGGGATAGAGGCATTAACATGACAAAAGGTGTTGATGGCCCATCTGGGAGGAATCTTAGGCCTGGGCAGATAGAGGTTGCCATGGTGATAGGGTGTGTGTTTGAGGTGGCAGAGGAATAGATAATCTTTTGGGCAAGGTGTGCTGGGAAGAAGGGGGAGATCCATCTTGGGCAGGTTGGCTGAAGGCAGGCTGGGAGAGATGCCTTGCCCTCCAGTGCTGCCCAGCTGTGGGGTACAAGGCCCTCTTAAGATGACCATGCTGTAAGAACTGGACCCCCTCCATGCAGACTGGAGGTGTAAATATGTGAATAAATAATATTTCTTAAAGCTACAACAGTCTCCTCTGCATGTTCAGTTCTCCAAAGGAGCACAAGCCCTCGGCAGAGAGTGAGGGAAGTGCCCAACTTCTGAAACAGTACCTTGAAATGAAACAGAAGGAATCAATAGCCCCCAATTATCCAGAGGCTCTTTCCCCCATTTTTGTCTAGTTTCCCAACCTTTCATGAACCTCTTTGATCTTATTAGCAAATCAATATTTCAGGAAACTTCAGGGCACTTAATGCAGTCCAACCAGTTTACATAAAGCTATTTTCTGATGCTGAAAGTGGCGAAAAGAAGCTGGACCACTTCAGAATGCCTACATACTCCCTTCCTTGGATCTTACAGCTTTTCAGTCACTTCCTCTGAGCGATTACAATTAGTTACAGGATGCTGGATTTGAGAGGCTCTTGATGTGAGCCAGTTTAGCAAGGACCTCATTCACAGAACAAAAAACATAGCTTGTATTCCCCCCCCCCTGCGTAACTACCAATTTCCAGTTCTGTTTTCAGGAAAGGCATTCTACTGCCGGTGGGCATGCAGGAAATATGTAATTATTATAATCCTTTTAGTGGGAGTCTATTAATAACTCTGTGACAAAGACACTGCCTGTTCCCCTCAATCTTTTTTTTTTTTTTTGGTCTCTGAGCTTGGTGCTTCAATGAAGCTGCGAGGGATGTTTGACTCACAGCCTTTGTTCAAGTGCCCAGAGACAAGCTGCCCCCGACCTCACCTGAGCAAATGATGGAACATACGGCAAATGCATTAGGAGAGTTCAGCGATGAAAGGGGGAAATGCAGGCAGCTTTTCTTTGAGTGGTTAGCAGTTCACAAACACACAGAAGACATGGTAAATTTGTAAACATCATTTATTTGCTGGGTTTATTTTTCACTTTTCTAAAGAGCTCAAGGCAGTTTTAAGAAATAAATATGCCATGTAATTAAAAACACACCAGATTCCTACAAAAATATCATTTGGGAAGAACAGCTAAAGCAGCAATAAGAGCAAACCTGAATTATCCACAAGCTGCTCCAATTCTAGATGCACACCGTTATGCATGATGGGCTGCACCAGAACACATTCAAAATCTCCTAAGCTAACACTATGGATCCCAGACAGACCTATTCTTCATGCTTACTTATTTTCAATTGGCAGATGATTTTGCAGTTCCCGCGGTTCCCATTACCATTCAAGTTTTCCTAGCTATTCGTTTCTCATCTAGAGGAGGCAGCAAAAAAGACTTTCTGGATCTGGACCCTTGAGGTCCAAACAAACCAGGCATCATGATAAATATGTGGTTGACTGTGTTCCAAAAAAGGAGCAGGGATGAAGGGAGCTGTCCAGACCTCTCTGCCTGGCTTTCGGGACCCACCCCAGGCCACACCCTTTAGCATTTGACATTTTGATGTAGCTTCCAGCTGGCAGTAGACAGCCAGAGAGCTCAAAACAAACATTCCCACTCACCAGCATCTAGCTGGAAACCAGGAGGGAGCATTGTTGAGTAGTTATACAAATAACAATCTTCTTCATGGTAACTGCAGGTTTCCCTGAGCCTTCCTTGAAGATCCTTCCATCTCAGACTCTTGTGAATGATTCTGTGACCATTATATGCAATTCTTCTGATACTCAGCCACCCGACATTTCTCTTCAAATCAAAATTGCTTCTGGAAGGACCCTGGTGTCTGGCAACCAGCTCTCTCTGCAATCCACCCTTATAGTTGAGAAGGAAGATAATGGGAGGGAATTCATATGTGAAGCAGAATGGGTGATTGGTGGCGAGACCATCCTTAAGCAGACGTCTGCCAATCTTACTGTCTTCTGTGAGTATAGAACTTCCATTCCAATAATGTTTGATTTTGCTCTTTTTATGGTAAAAACGTAATATATATACTGTATATGAGATACAACTGTGTCTTTCAAGCAGCAACGCTCTGTTTTTAAACTGCAAGGTCAGAGGTCACATGTGTGAATGCCAGCCCCACATCTACAGAAAACTTGAACAGGAGGCATAAGGGATCTATGAGGTGGGAGACGTAGGGGTAGAGATCCACCTGGTGAGCTAGAGAAAAACTTGGTTGCACCTTTCTCCATATTTGCTGAATATGGAGGAAAGCAGGGCTGAACAGCTTTCTACCTCCACAACCAGAATAGCCAGGCCTTTGTACTCCTTCCCAAACTTGCCTAGCTTGAGGCATTTTGCCACCTCTGGCACCAGCCCTATGTCACCTGAGAGGTGGATCCCGCAGCATCTTCTGTGATACCACAGGTGGTCTTATGACAGCCCTTGAATGCTGCCACTTGAATGGTTTAACAGATTGGGACTGTGTACACACCCACCCACAATGAATCCGGGGAACCGTAGTTTACCCCTCACAGAGCTACAATCCAAGCATTCTTCATAAACTCCAGTTCCTTTAGGGGAAGGGAGATATGCTTTAAATGAATGGGGTGTACACAGCCACACTTTGCTGGCACGCTCAATTGCAGGGATAAGCCAGTGTGCTTGCTGGATACACACTGTACATTTAAAGCACATTACACACCATAATTATAAAGCACATTTTCCACCCCCAAAGACCTGTGTTCTTTGTGCCCTTGACATAATATTGAAAATTCTAACCGATTGGTCCTCTGTTCAAGAAATCTCTTGCAAAACTGTGTTTTGGAAAGCCTGAATGGTGGGATCC
This sequence comes from Lacerta agilis, assembly GCF_009819535.1. Classification (NCBI taxonomy): domain Eukaryota; kingdom Metazoa; phylum Chordata; class Lepidosauria; order Squamata; family Lacertidae; genus Lacerta; species Lacerta agilis. The sequence continues at coordinate 38,875,834 of NC_046327.1, read as the reverse complement.
AGTAAAGGTGGTGTAAAATGTGACTTGGGTCAAAAATGACTCACAATGTGGGGAGACTCATGGCCAAAATATGCTTTAAGTTTTATTACTCGTATAAGTTTATGCAGATCAACCTGCGTCTGGAAAGTTATATTGTGGAGTGGGGACAAAGGATAAGCCCAGATTCAATACTTCAGTTTATATAGCCATAAGTGGCCTAGAGGACAAATTAATTACTGCTACCTGCGGTATGTCCTCGATGAACGGGAGTGAAAATTTGAACTCTGAGATGTAGCTGCTTCCTTCTTAAAAGCTCTGGTATTAGGTCTGGTATTAGGTCTATGCATAGCTCTCAAGGAGGAGTTGGCTCCACCAGCATTATGTTGAACCCCAAGTCCCTCATCTCCTGACATAAGGCTGGCTCTGATGTGTCATAATCAGAATTCAAAGTTCCAGCATCATACCGAGTGGTTCTCTTGAAATTTGTAGTTCCCTTATTAAACCACCAGTACACCTGCTTGTTGTTGTAATTGCGTTGATCTCTTAAGAATTTTGACTTTTAAAATTCATTAATCTGCTCTGACTACTGTTTGATATTGATATCAAGTTCTTTCATCTTTGTTGCAAGAGTATCGATCCCTTGCTGCTGCTTTAGTGAGTCTTGGAGTGTCTTGATACACCACTCCAACTTTTCTGTCTCATATACCGCAGCTTCTATAATGAGTGACAATAGGTCAAACAAGCATTTAAGAATTAATGACCACTCCTTGCAAAATGCTTCATCATCCTTAAGAGGGTTGGTGCCTTTTGTAAGCGTAAGCCTCGAAGAATGTGTTCTACTTTTAAATATTCATTAAGCCAAACTGCATGTAAATGCATTCTCAACCGTTTTCTGTGCGTATTAATAAGTTGAGACCAGTCATTCGTCATATTGTCATATCCCAAATTCAAAGAATCATAGAGAGTTGGAAGAGACCACAAGGGCCATCCAGTCCAACCCCCTGCCAACCAGGAAACACCATCAAAGCATTCCTGACAGATGGCTGTCAAGCTGTCAAGAAGTTAGTTTAGATGTTATTTTTTCCCTCTATCCTTATCTGTAAATGTAAACAGACTAGCTCTCCTTGCCATAATCCCCACAGAGTATAACAATGCAATGGTGGTGATACAATGACACTGAATCAGCACAAGATAATATCACCAAGGCAACTATCTGTAAACAAACAATAAAGATCCATAAAATGGCAAAAATACAGTCATACCTCAGGTTACGGCCGCTTCGGGTTGTGCGTTTTTCAGGTGGCGCACCGTGCGGAACCCAGAAGTACCGGAACAGGTTACTTCTGGGTTCAGTGCTCGCGCATGCACAGAAGTGCTAAATCATGCTTTGCACATGCGCAGAAGTGCTGAATCATGACCTGCGTGTGCGCAGACGCTGCACTGCGGGTTGCGAATGCGCCTCCCGCACGGATCACGTTTGCAACCCGAGCATCCACTGTAGTTTCCAAAAAGGGTTTTATCTTGAACAATTGCAAATGCAATAATAGAGTCCACTTGTGAGGTGGCTTAGAAGAGAAGCCAAACAAAATGACAATAAAATTCTGAAACCAGTCAGCCCAAGATTTTTTGATACCTGAAGCCAAAACACACAACAGGTAAGGCCAGCTCAGCCACAAGGCAGAGTGGGGCAACTCCCTTGGGTTGCCCACAGTATCAAAGATAATAAATAACTCTTTGTCACCCTTTTATGACAGCCAGCTGCCTAAGGTAGTCACCTGATCTACCTCATGCTAGGCCCAGCTTTTCTTAAAACATGCTCACATACACTTGCCTGTACCAATGAGGCTTAAGTAACCATCTGCCCAACACCACCCAAATGTTCCAGACCAACATTCTCCAACATTAAACCTCCCCCCCTTTATTTCTTACCCAAAGAGAGAAGAGCCTCAACCAATGTGTGTGTTCCCTCTGCACATTGCAGATGTGCCGGAAATGGATGAGTCCATTTGTCCCAGCAACCATACGTGGGTAGAGGGGACACATCAAACCCTCCACTGCCTGGCTAAGGGGAACCCCAAGCCAACTGTGGCTTGCTCCAAAGAAGGTGTGGCTCACAACATGGAAAAGGAGACACAGGTTAACCGGACCCAAACCGGCGTCTATAACTGTACTGCCACTAATGAGCTCGGCTCCATCACCAGAACCGTCACCATCTATGTGGAATGTAAGTGAAATTTCTGTGTTAGGATCTATGTGAGGCTAGCAAGAATGGGGTCCAAGCTAGCCACCCTGGGAAAAATGGCTCTGAATTTAGCATCATGTATGTCAGGTGCAACAGCCTGCTGGGTCTTGATCTCAAGCGGGAGCTCACAGTGTGGCAGCACCTTGGAGAGCCCTCAGTGAGCAACCTGCTCAAATAAAAGCTCAAACTTTGCAGAAGCCTTGTGCACACCCTGCTTCCTTGGCTCCAGCCCCTCCTGCCCAAGTAGCCCAGCTTCTGAAGTGGCAGCTCCCTTGTCTGCCACTGAGTGCTTCTCTGCTTCTTGCCTTGCTTGTTCCTTTGACCACTGGGCAGGAGCTATGGAGTGGGAGGTAGTTGCCTGCTCAGACTTGGGGGGGGCATCTACTACAGGGGTGGGGGGCCTTTTCAGCCCCAGGGCTACATCCCATTCTAGGCAAGCCAGTGCTGGATGAGACCAGAAGCAAAAGTGTACTGAATGGTGAATGCCATTCTTACCTTTGTCTAGTACATAGCTGTCAACTTCCCCCCTTTTTAAAGGGAACTTCCCTTATTTCGAATAGGATTCCTCACAAGAAAAGGGGAAAGTTGACAGCTATGGTCTAGTATGCCAGTTTCTACACACACTCTCATGCCCCTCTCAGTCCTCCACCCAGGCAAGCAAGAGGCATGAGCAGGGCTCAAGTATACATTTTGGCCAGGCTAAACACTTGAGGAAGTTGGCCTGGGGAGAAGAGAAAGAGAGCTGGGTGGAGAGGCCTGCAGGGCTACATTTGGCCCCTGGCCCTGATCCAGGATCTGCAGGTTCAAAGCGGCCAGGCTCAGGTTCTTCAGCTGGCAGTATGGTAGACACAAGCTTGATCAGCTCATCCTCCTCCCTGGGCCTTGGCTGTCACCTGAGACCACATCCTTAATTATAAGACTATGGGGTCGTTTGGGCTGCTTTTTGGCGTAAGACAAGTTATTCCTGCCCATCTTTCAGTAGATGCATTGTCCATCTTCTCTCTGTTGCAGACGGGCCTCAGCTGAGTGAGTCTGACTGCCCAAGTAACCAAACTTGGGTTGAAGGCAGCCAACTGGATTTCATTTGCCAAGCTCATGGGGTCCCAGTTCCAGACGTTTCCTGCGTGAAAGATGGTAAAGTGTACATTTCCAACAAACTGCAGAATGTCACACAAAGCCATGCTGGTGTTTATCACTGCAACGCTACCAATGCACATGGATCAAGCAGCAAGATGGTCACAAGCAGGGTTGAGTGTAAGTGCCCCTTGCCCCTTGCCCCTTGCATGAATGATGTGTGCAGCTGATGCTGAAGAATCCAAGCACAAGCAGCAACTAGGCATGTGCAGATGATCCATTCTTTAATCCCACAGGTTTTAACAGAACTTAAGAGTAGACAACTGACCATAAAATTTGTCTAGCTTTGTAGTGGCAAAAGGTGACCAAGTTCCCACCGAAATGTAAGAAGTATAGGAGGATATATTTTTTGCTCTGTTGAGGCCCATATGTCTTCAGCTGGAATTGTCAAGCAGTTCCTCTGGCTGCCGCAACTGTGAACCACTAGCAGGGTTGTGTTATCCGACCATAATTACCACTGTAAAACCAGGTTCTATTTTTCTCCCTGTCTTCCAGATGGGCCTGAGATGAATGATTTGAGTTGCCCCCATAGCTGGATCTGGAAATCAGGGACAGAGCAAATGTTCACCTGCTCTGCTGGGGGAGACCCAGAGCCAACCATCGAGTGCATTAAGGATGGTGTGACTTATAGCCCTGGCCATCTCCAGAGTGTCACCAGAGACTCTGCCGGCACCTACTTCTGCACAGCCACAAATGTGCATGGCTCCAGCACCAGAGTTGTGAGCATTCAAGTGGAGTGTAAGTGAGCCCTGACTATCTGTCAAATGGGGTGGCCACGCTGGTAGGTTTTTGAGTGGCTGCTTTCAGGACCAAGCCAAACAAAGTTGCACTGTTCTGCGTTATTTTTTTCATGAGCGCTTCTTGTTTTAGCTGATCTCTGGCTCTTGGTGCAAGCAGCTTCTGACTGCTGTTTTAATGCCCTTTGTCCTTCCTCCATTTGGCTTCTTTTTGCCCTCACTGTCCTCACTGACCCACAGAGTGGCTTAGTCCTGGTGTTAATGGCATACCTGACATGATGAGATTGTGGGCTCTTTTGAACAAAGTTCTACTGAATGGCAGTGTGGCAAAATGAAGGGCTGCAAAAGAAGTTGGAGGAACGAAAATGCTAACAAGAAGCAGCAAAAGTCACCAAAGGCTGACTAGCAGTAGGAAAAAACACAAATGCTAAGAAATGGGGGAGGTTGGGGGAGGGTGAGTGGGTGTGTAATTTATTTCTTTGCTTTGAATATAATTTCTTTAAAGTCAATATTGAAATTGAAGCTTGTTCATCAGAACAGTCCTAACTCTTTTTTCAGCTGGCTTATGATTAGTTCCTACCATTGTTCCTCTTTAAAGAAAAGAAAGATCAAGCCTAAACTGTGGAGCAGCAATAGCAGGGAGTTTGTGGCCTCCTGGGTAAGGGTAAGGGTAAGGGTAAGGGTAAGGGTAAGGGTAAGGGTAAGGGTAAGGGTAAGGGTAAGGGTA